>NC_044308.2:43856017-45141017 GCF_007474595.2 Lynx canadensis
TCCAAAGGTGCAGCCCTCATGGTTGGAGCTGGGACACAGGCTCATCCAAGTTTCAGTCCATGAGAAGAGAGGCGATATCCCAGGCAAGCAATTTCCTTTTAAGTGACATGGAATTTACACATACCCCTTCCACTCACATTCTTAGTGAGAACGTAGTCTTATGGCTATACCCAGCCCCAAGGAATCCTGGGAATGTAGTCTCTAACTGGGCCGCTGTGTGCCCACCAAAAAGGTGCCTGCTGTGAAGAATGGGAGATACAGGGATATGGAGGGGAAGCAAGAGAATTGCCACACCATATTTTTGAAAGATCCCAAGGTATTGTCAAGATACCGTAAGCTCATAAAATTTCCTAAACCTTTGTATCAACTTCCTATGGCTGCTATAATGTGTCACAAATGAGTGGCTTAAAACAACAGAAATGTATTCTCTCACAGTTCTGAGTACTAAAAGTCCAAAATCAAGGTGTCAGCAGGGCCATGCTCCCTCAGAAGGCTCTAGAGAAGAAGTTCTAAAAGCCTGTCTCCTAACTTCTGGTAGTTGCTGGCCGTCCTTGGCTCCTTGGCCTACAGCTACATGACTCCAGTCTCTGCCTCTATCTTCACCAGACTTTCTGTTGTGTCTTCTGTGTCTCTCTGTCCACACCTCCCTCTCCTTTCTCTTATCGAGACAGCAGTCACTAGATTTAAGGCCTACCCTAATCCAGTAGGACATCATCTCGATTACATCAGTAAAGACCCGGTTTCCAAATAAAGTCACGTTCACAGGTACCCGGAGTTAGGACTTGAACATAACTTTTTGAGGGATATAACCCAAGCCATTACAACCTTCTTCAGACTAAAGGGAGGAAGGGAGGGAAAGAAAATATAGAAGAGAGGAGTTGTGCTAGTTGAAATCAAACAAATTATGACAGTATGTCAATTTCAAAAGAAGCCATAGTTTGGGGGTACCTGCGTGGCTCAGTTGGTTAAGATCCGGCTTTTGATCTCAGCTCAGGGCTTGATCTCAGGCTTCACAGATCAGGCTTCACATTAGGCTGAGTTCAGGCTTCACATTAGGCTCCGGGTTGGGTGTGGAACCTGCTAAAAGAAAAAAAAAAAAAAAAGAAGAAGAAGAAGGCACCTCAGTGCCACAACCCAAGGACATAGAGACCTTTTTCCCTTCCATTTTTTGTGGAAGCATTCCATTGCACTGCTAAGATACATTGCTTAGGTAATGGAATTCAAAGACCCTTGACAGCTTTCAGCTTTATGCTGTCTATACCATTTGATGATCACAACAACCCCAATAAGAAAGTATCCTTACCTCTTAAATTTTTTTTAACATTCGTTTTTGAGAGAGAGAGAGAGAGAGAGGACGAGCAGGAAAGGGGCAGAGAGAGAGGGAGACACAGAATCTCAAGCAGGATCCAGGCTCTGAGCTGTCAGCACTGAGCCCGATGTGGGGCTCGAACCCATGAATCATGATCTGAGCAGAAGTTGGACACTCAACCGACTAAGCCACCCAGGTGCCTCTTCCTTATCTCTATCCTACAGAAACTGAAACTGAGACTCGGGCTAAGTAACTTGCCCAAAGGGAAATGACTCCATGATGGTCACTTAGTGATAGTGATGAAGTCAGGCTTGCATCCTGGGTCTTCCTGTCTCCAGAACCCTGCTCTTTACATTTCATGGCAGTAACACCCAGAGAATTCTCAGGGAACACTGACAGAGGGCTCACTCTTGCCTTGAGGGGTTTGTGATCTGAGCCAAACCAGAATGAATGCTTAACCAACTGACCCACCCAGGCGCCCCTTAGACTTTTATTTATACAGTTTTATCATAGATAATTAGAAAGTAATCTGACCTCAGTACAGCTGTGTTTGAGAGACAAGGAAAGCCTACGGTCCCCCCTACTTCTCCGCCATCTTAACTCCTCTGTGCATTAAGGAGGGCACTTGCTGGGATGAGCACTGGGTATTATATGTAAGTGATGAATCACTTTCATTGGTTTCAGGGTTCTACTCCTGAAACCAATACTACACTGTATGTTAATTAACTTGAATTTAAACAATTTTTTTTAAAAAAAGAAAGAACATTTAGAAAGTAGAGACAAAGAAAAAAAATGAAAAATCACCCACAATCCCTCCACTCAGAGATAACCACTCTCATTTATTTTGCGCGTATTTTTTAGTCATTTTTCTATGCAGTTTTGTTTGATTTTTTTCTTCTTTCCCCAGAAATGTAATCATGCTGTAGTTGGTTTGAGTTTTTTGTTTCTCTAAAGACAGCTACAACATCTTTCTATGCAATTAAGTTTTCATTAGTTTAATGATGACAGAGTATTTCATTACATAGATATACTATGGTTTATTTAACTCATCCTCTATACTGTTGACTTTTGGGTGGTTCCTCCCTAACCTTTCGCTGATAACACCAATGGTGCCACAAAAACGCTATGTACATCCATAATCACTTCCTAATGCCTACATTTCTGGTGGTCACATTACCAGATGGAAGAAGAAAAGATTTTTTTCCCCCTTCTTTAAGAGATGAGGAAACTAAGGTCAGAGAGATTAAGTATCTTGGCCAAATTCACATAGCTGTCAAGTGACTGAGCTAGGCCTGGAATCAAAGCTTCCTGACTCTAAATCTCATGTGGGAAAACAGTTTATTAGTCTCATCTAATAATTATCTACTCGATAAATTCTGTACGTTGGAAAATGTACAGGAAATACCTTGGTGACTACTTTCTTTTCTTGAATTATCACCCAGCAGCAGCCAATCCAGACAAACTGCTTAAAATCCTGTCTTCACAGGAGCGGCTACAAAACACATATTTAATTGGAGTTTTCATCTTTTTTCTTTCAAGATGATTAATGTGGACAATTTTAGGAATCCTTTACAGAGCCTTAGTAGCCTATCTGTACAAGCAATAATTGAAGCCACCTGTCCACTGAAAGTAAATATCACTATTTATTTGATATCCTGCTGGATTGTGTGACTTTTAGTGTTCATCCTGGTTCTGACAGTAGAGCTCAGCTCCTCACAATGTAGAACTGAATTCCCATTGTTTCCACTTCAGATTCCCTCTTCTTACTAGGTGATGGTAAGGTGACGGTGCCATGCTTGTGCCATCAGCAGCAGACTTTGGTTTTGGGGTGACGGCAGACTGGGTGCGATTTCTTCAGTCATTACTCACCTTGACCTGATATGCCGACTACAGTCCATGCTCCACAGGATTTGCGGAGGTGGAGGTCGGATTTCGGTTGTCCACACAAGGGCATAATACGTGAACAGTGTCTATGGTGCCTGACTTGCTTTTGGGGCCGCAGCTCTATAATGTCCAAGTCACCCTCATCCAACCAGTTCTGGTAGCTTTGAGTTCGGGTGTTACACCTATCGCCACGTGTTTGACGGCATCTAGGCAAGTCCCCTACACGCACCTCAAGTCAGGACGTGTCCATATTAGTGGCAAAGATAAACAATTCACCAGATTTCAGAGGCACCTAAAGTAAAGCATTTCCTGGAAGAGCATGATAAGAGCTGTTGATTTTTACCTGAATTGAATTATTCACTTACGAAACTGCTCAATCCCAGAAGGCTAAGCTGGAAGTGTTTGATGCTTGTCAGTTCAGATCTCTGCTCAGAGCTCCAAGAGCAAATTGAAGTCAACGGAGTAATATTTAATGGGTAGCTCCGTTTTCAGTATGGACGCGATAAAAGGAAATCAATTTGAAAGAACAAGGATTCTTACTTTTCTTAACTATCCTTTAGTACTAATCATGCATCTGGCACCAGCAGGCCACAAGAGGAGAAACTACCTCCTTGGGTATGGACTTCTCGTAACGCATTACCTAGTAATCTCTTAAGGGACAAGATGGATGTTTCCCAACTAAGTTTAGTCTCACGTTTTCTTTCTAGGATAGTCTGATGGTGTCTTTATGTTGCTTTTGCTGAGGAAATGGGAATAAGGTTTTGTTCTTAAGAATGGTTTTGTCATAGATAAAAGCAGGGTTTGAGAGAGGGTATAGCTCTTGCCTGCCTGCCCCAAATTAAAAGGTATTTCTGGGCACAAATATCAGGAAATATGACCCAGAGATGGAAGGCAATCACACACACACATTTTTTTTCAAAAAACAGAAAAAAAAATTCCTCTTATCGATGCCCATATCCATTTTTCACACTAAAATGGAAATTTTTTCATGTAGCATAAAGCACCTTGATTGGTAAAAGAGCTGAATTATTATCACTGAAACAGCTCAACCTAGGCTCAAATCAACACAAAAGAAATCTCACATTAAAGCATTATTTATCTGCGTAATTAGTATTTCTAAATGATTTTTAAAGGCTTTTTATGCAATTACAAAATACTTGATTGTCGTAACATTGCTAATGCTTTGATGCCTTCCGAGTGTTGTCCTTGGTCCCTGCAACCCTGGCACATAATTTATTTCTCTTTTGAGTGAACTCTAAGCATTAGTGTCCATTAAGAATTTTTGAAACAAAGTCCAGAGATTACTTGGAGCACTTTCAGTAATATGTACTGATTATCATTAATAGCTCTTTTGTCCTAGACAAGGACATTGTTTTGTAACACCACTTTGTTTGGTGAGGCCACACTTGGGCTGTGTTCCTGATCTGCCTCCTGCATAGATCCTCTCCTTGGCTGTGTATGGAATAGAGCAAGCGCACAGGACAGCTCAGGATGGGGGGGCAGGGCGCAGGGGGCCAGCACAAACTGGGATGTTTTCTTTATGAAGCAATTGTTAGCCATTCAAAAAAAAGAAAAGAAAAGAAAAAAGAAAAAGCAACCTAAATGCTGGGCCATGTTTCTTAGCTACTGTTCATTCACTGCATATAAATGACTGTTTTAACTAGGAGCTCCTTACAATGAGGAAGTCAAAAGGAAGTGCACGAGGGGAGCAAGCAGACCCAGCAGATTGCAACCTTTGCACTATGCTTGTTGATAATATGGCAGGAGGGAGGTTAAATGCTCCATATTGTATTTTGAAAGTTCTGCCTGAACGTTCAAACACTCATCTGCCAGATTATGTCTTCTTAATGACCTTGCCCTAATGGATATGCCTGTGTCCACCCAAGGGATATCTCTCTGTCCAATGCAAAGTGCGATTAGAAACATCATGAGTAGGAAAGAGGCATTATGCTACATGCCCTGCGTGAATTAGTTTACTGAAGCCTGAGAATTTTTTCCAGCGCTGAGAATTTTGTCCCCATTTTATGGATAAGAAAATGGAGACTTAGAGAAGTTAGGTCATTTGCCTAAGACCTCACAGCTTGAATAATGGGCATCTTATTTAACTCATTCACCTTGTGAAGAGGGAGAATAAATCCTGTGAAAGCCCTCAGATTTGGAGTCCTCCTTTTCTGGAGATTAAACTAAGAGTTCATGTGTGGGTCTAGTGTAGACGCACGAGTTGGACAATTAAAGATTTTGGGTTTTGATGGGGTTTTTTTGTTTTGTTTTAATTCTTTTTAAGTTTATTTATTCATTCAGAGAGAGACAGAGACAGCACCAGTCGGGGACAGGCAGAGGGAGAGAGAGAATCCCAAGCAGGCTCCACACTGCCAGTACAGAGACCAACATGGGGCTCGATCCCACAAACTGTGAGATCATTACCTGAGCCGAAACCGAGAGTCAGATGCGCAACCGACTGAGCCACCCAGGTGCCCCTGAAGATTTTGTCCATTATCAAGTAGCACATCTCCTCCTTCCTCCCTCCCACACAAGCCCACTTGAAATATGGAAGCATTGACATATTTTAAAACAAAAAGAAAAAAAGAAAACTTGTCTGCCTTTTATTTTCGGTAGTCTTTGTTGTGTTTGTTTTTGTTTTTAATTTTTTTAATGTTTATTTATTTTTGAGAGAGAGAAAGAGACAGTGTGAGCTGGTGAGGGGGAGAGAGAGAAGGAGACACAGAATCCAAAGCAGGCTTCAGTCTCCGAGCTGTCAGCACAGAGTCCGACACGGGGCTTGAACTCGCAAACCATGAGATCCTGACCTGAGCCAAAGTCCAACGCTTAACGGACTGAGCCACCCAGGCGCCCAGTTTTTGTTTTTTATGCTAACACAGAACTTATCTGTGTTGAAAATATCTGTATCTCATCAATTGTTATCCCATTATGCAAGAAAATAAGACACCCAGGCTGAATAATAGCAAAGTGGCAAAGGGACATCTCTGTAGTTAGGGACCTATCTAGAATGCAGGGCCTCTGGAAATGTTAGTTTAATAATTGGCATGTCTGGGGAATAAGAAAGATGCCATTTCTTACCAAAAAAAAAAAAAAAAGTTAAAGTAAACTTGGTACCCAGACAATTGCCCAGAAACCAGGAGACAATAAGAAGTCCATCAAGGAAGTTAATTGGTCCAAGATTTGGCACTGATTGGAAATATCAGATTACATTCCTAAAGTGCTCTGCTCTGTGATAGCTATAACTCTGAAACTACTGATAACTGTGACAGTGATAAATTTGTGGTATTTTCATGACATTTGCTTTGCTTTACTTTGAAGCATCGTTGGCTAAATAGAGTCAGGCACTCTTGCTGTATTAGAAGCCCTACTTTGAGTAGAGTGTTTGTAGAGATTTTTACTCTTAATTTTAAGGGTATTAATTGACAATTTAAAACTGATGTCATGTTGTCAAATTAAAAATTACTCTTAAAGCGTCACCTAGAAATGTTTCTCTTCTCTTCTCTTCTCTTCTCTTCTCTTCTCTTCTCTTCTCTTCTCTTTCTCTCTGTGTGTGTGTGTGTGTGTGTGTGTGTGTGTGTGTATATATATATATATATATATGATCTGGGTGAAATATAAGGAGTCTTGCAACTTTATCAAAAGGTACCATTTTTCTCTAGCCCAGATAATTTTAAAATATCACCCAAAAGAAGTGTAGCTTTTACTTATATAACCTTTTGTGGGTACTGCCTTCTTTCTTCTTTGGTTTTTAAAGGCAGAAAGAAAAAAGTTTCAGGGGGTTACCTTTGATTGTGAGCTACATTAGATTTTTGTACAGTGAGAAATAGATCTGGAAGCCTGTTGCTTAGAAAGAGGAGGCTTGGTTTGAGAGCTAGAAAGCAGGGCAAGGAGCCACGGATCGATGAACTAGACAGGAAATTAAGAAACCATGCAGTGCAACTATCTCATTCTACAGATGAGAAAACTAAGGCCCAGAGAGATGTTGACTGACTCGCCCAAATCAACCAGTGAGTTCACTGTTGGCTCAGGGTAGTGACTCTCCCACAGCTCCGTGAAGTTGCAGTCTCTGTAGAGATCACTACTCTGCCCGGTGGCCTGTTTGCAGATCTCAGTGGAAGGATCTTGGTGTTCTTCCCAGTCACTTGGAAGCGAATCAAAACCTTCACAACAGCTGGACTCTGTGTGACACCCTTTGGTGGTGGCGATCAAAGTCCTCTGCCTGCACTAAACAGCAGCACACTTAGCACACTTGCCAATGAGCAAGTATCTTCCCTGGATTTCAGAGAGTGAAGAGTCCAGGGGATTTCAGGGTCTAGAATAGCACACACTTACTTTGAGGAACTCTCCTCCAACCAATATGAATGTTCAAGTCAGAGCACTGGGTCTGAAAAAGAGTCCTAGGCCGTAAGTCAGTGTGAAACCCAGGGACATCAGGATAGCTAGGACATAGCTTTCAGTAGAACATTCTGATTCTGCTTTGTGAAAATAAGACCGTGTGTGCCCCACCCTTTTAACATTCTTATTATGCTTCCCAGTTTGGAAAGCTCTTTGACATCCTTATATCTTTTTTTTTTTTTTTTTTTGGTAATGTTTATTTATTTTGAGAGAGACAGAGCACAAATCGGGGAGGGGCAAAGAGGGAGGGAGACACAATCCGAAGCAGGCTCCAGGCTCTGAGCTGTCAGCACAGAGCCCGACGCGGAGCTTGAACCCATGAACCATGAGATCATGACCTGAGCCGAAGTCGGACGCTCAACCGACTGAGCCACCCAGGCACCCTAACAGTCTTATTTCCTTTTAGTTTTCCACAGCAACCTTTTGAATATTATTATGATTATATACAGTTGTAAATTCAGCCCAGAGAAGTTAAGTCACTTGGCCAAGGTCTCTCAGCCAAGAAGCAGAAAGTGTATGGACTATGAATGCAAGCTCAGGTCAGCAAGACTCCAAATCTAGTTATCTTAAGAGCTGCCTTTAAAAAGTCAATTCTTTTCTACTCCAGGGTAGAATTAGAGCTGTTTGCCTACTAAATACTCATGAAATTTATCTTTGGAAAACCAGTTCTTCAACAATTCATTATTCAGAGCTGCTACTCCCACTGCTGCTGGTTACGTTAGGTTTGGATCTGCTTAAGGACAAAAATGGGCAATGTATGACTGCTGTGATCTCATTAAGGAGGCACTTTCTGTCAAGAAAGGCAGGAATCTTGCAACCTCTGGGGAAATGAGAAGAAAAAGGGAAGACCCACCTCACCCCCACTGAAGGGTGAAGAAAATGGCTGCTGGTCGAAAACCAGGGTATACGGGCCTCTCTGTTTGAGGACCTCCTTCACCCAAGCCCTGGTGGGGCTTCCTGGTTGAGAAAAGACTAAAGGACAGGGGCCCCATAGGTTTAAATCATTTACAGAGCTGACTGCTGAGTGGTATGGTCCTGGGTGTAAATCTTTTTTTGAATATTTACTCTTGAGAGGCACTGTCTGTACCAGGGTTTGTTTCTGGGTTTGTTTTTGTTTTTGTTTTTGTTTTTTTAGTTTTAACTTTTATTTATTTTATTTTTTATATATATAATTTATTGTCAAATTGGTTTCCATATAACACCAAGTGGTCATCCCAACAGGTGCCCTCCTCAATGCCCATCACCCACTCTCCCCTCTCCCCCACCCCCTATCAACCAACCTTCAGTTCTCTTCAGATCATATAAATCTTTTGCCTTGTACCAGAGTTTTTAAATATGAGCCGTGGATACATTTCCAGAAGGATATTAACTTCCCACAGAAACCTTTTTATTGTGCTACTTAAACTTCCCTGAGCCTCATTTGACCCATCTGTGAAATGAAGGTATTTTATGGTTTTGGTTTTGTGTTTTTTTTTTTTTTTTACACTTTTGTGGAGTCAGTTGCTATGAAATACTAGAGCTTCTATAGAGAAAGGAGCTGCACAAATTCGAGATGTTAGTGCGATCACCAATGTTATTTTTCAGGATAGGAGGAGGAGGGGAATGCCAGTAAACTTTCTCATCATTCCATTAAATTTATCTTTTGAGTGTTCACGTTGTTTTCATTTGTTTACTTTTTTTGGATAATAGAATTTTGTCTTCATAAAGGCTATTAAGTAAAAAAAAAAAAATTTAAATGATATGTATAGTCCAGTCTTGTAATTAGCAGTAATGCACTTTTTATTAAAATTTTGCAGGGCGCCTAGGTGGCTCATTCAGTTAAGCGTCCAATTCTTAATTTCAGCTCAGGTCATGATCTCACAGTCGTGAGATTGAGCCTCGACTCGGCCTCTGAGCTGAGCATGGAGCCTGCTTAAGATTCTGTCTGTCTGTCTGTCTGTCTCTCTCTCTCTCTCTGCCCCCTCTCCCTCCTTCACGTGTATGCACTCAACTCTCTCTCTCTCTCTGTCTCTCAAAAAAGAAAAAGAAAAACATTGCTTTCACAAGAGGGGTACGTTTTTAAGCCTTTCCCCATGAAAATGTACTATTAATTTATTGTTATGTTCTTCACTGTAGGTAAGAGATATAATTTATGTTTTATTTGTATGGATTAGCGTTGCCAGATAAAATACAAGATGCCCAGTGAAATTTGAATTTCAAATATACAATGAAGGAGAATCCAAAATGCAAATTGAACTGGCATCCTGTGTTTTATCTATTAAATCTGGCAACTTGTCTGTAGGTATATCCCCCCAGTTCATTATATTGGTAGCGCTCCGTGGCAGCTAATCAAACTGAGGGCCCCAGTCGCTACTGATGCTGGGGTCATGCTTTCTCCTGGAGACAGGTGTGAGTAGTTTTAGCTCTGTGCCACCACGATCCCAAAGATCAGGCGGCTTTCCTGGAAAGATTTTCAGAATCTATTATCAACGTAATCATCATGAAAATATTTGATGAGAGCACTGCATCACGCTGTATAATAAATTTAAGTAGAAAAGTCAAAGCAGTGGTATTTTCATCAGGGCTTTGGATGTCAGGAGAAAATAGTTCCACACTCAGCGAATATAGATAGGTCTGTTTGGGGCTGTGTTAAATCCAATTGTGTGGAGGTTCTGAATAATCAGGAGTGACAGCATAAGCACTTTCTCTTCAAAGTGATTTTACAGAAAGCATTATTTCCTAAGGAAAGTACACATATAGCCCTCATAATGCTG
Source organism: Lynx canadensis (assembly GCF_007474595.2). Taxonomy (NCBI): domain Eukaryota; kingdom Metazoa; phylum Chordata; class Mammalia; order Carnivora; family Felidae; genus Lynx; species Lynx canadensis. The sequence goes on from NC_044308.2 coordinate 43,866,359, forward strand.
AAAGAGCACTAATGTATCAATTTATTGGTGCTGGTGTCATGAGCTGGAGTTGCAAATTGTATTCAGATTTTCAACTTCACTCGCAGTTGCTGTTGGGGGAAGTTCCCTTCCCATGATAAAGCTTATTTCAAAAAAATTCTGGAACATTTTTGTAGTTCCCATGTGAGAGAGCCTTCAAGGCTCCTCACAGAAGGTTCTAACTTCACTTTGAGAAGCCAACTCAAACATGATGGAAAACAATGGTTTAGTTTTCCTCAATAAAAAGGGGGGGAAAAAGAATTCGAGTTGGGCTATGTAATTTCAGCTTCCCTAAATAAGCCCTTTGGAAAGTTGTGGGGGGAGCAAGCGTGTGATTTTGGTCTTGGCACACAACTTTGGAACTAACTTTTTTTTTTTTACGTCTACCATGGATTTTCATAACGGATTTCTTCCCTGTACGATTTGTTCCATAGCTAAGTAATGGGTCTGATGTGGATGCCAAATGTTTCAACAACTTTTACTTTCCAGAGGAGGGTTAAATAGTTCTCTTAATAACTTGAAAGAAAAAAAATGTCAAGGTTTACCACAGTTCTTAGTCACAGGCTAAACGTTTTCAAGAGTTGTATTACTTTGAGCTATTTAGTCTCAAGAATCTCCCCCAAGAAGAACAGAGTGTAAGGAGTTCAAAATGGAGTCCTTCCGAAACAGAGATGGCGCTGTTTGCACTGAAGCATGCGTTCGTGTTATCTTGATGTGGTCTTATGTGCTGAATCTTGCTTAGCCCCGTTCATCTGTCACCTGCTCTCCGTAAATCATCTTGGAAGCATCCAGGGTGCTGACTCATGAATCCCTCGTGTTTTCATACCGTTTGTGTTCGTTTTGGTGCCGTTCACGGAGCAGCAGCAGTTATTCCCCTTCTGACTTTAATGAGTATGGACAGATAGGTACATTTTGTGGAGGTGTTTTCCTTCACCATAAGAAGTTATGCTTCATGCGAGCCGGCAGAGTCGTTTTCATTAAAAAGTAAACGCAGAATCAATGGCCATAGCAAATTAATTGCTCTGGCGCTCAGCTCACTCTTGTCTGAGTAGGTTGGCATCACTCTCTCGTGCCTCAAATCTTCCCCACTCTGCCTATAAACGCCGTCATCTCCCCTATTTAAAATGAAAACTGAGAGTCTTCTCTCACCCTGTTTAATTACTGTCCACGCTGCTGCTTTTTACCACAGAAAATCAGTAGGCGATGCTGGCCGTGCCTGTCATCCACGGTTCTGTTGTTCTGGGGTAGGGTCCAGTGCCACTGGCAGCCAAGATTAAGACCGATCCTGCCTCTGCATCACCGTCTCCACAAATGCGTTCCTGGGTACACTGTGAATGATGTGCGTCTCAAGAAGTACACACGGGACGCTTTCTTACCTTTGTCATTGTTTCTTCTCTTCTAGGTATCTCAGTAACGAAGAAGACGCATACATGTAAGTAATGCCTTTTTTTTTAACCCAAAGTTTCTGAAGAGTTGGAATTCGCATATGTCTGGCTGCTGTGACCCTTCAAGTATAAACTAATGTTTCAGCTGTGATCCATGGTCAACAGAGGTCATACTTCTCTACCTGTAGTGGTCGGAAGTGGTACATCTCCACCTGTTTGTACTGAGTGTGTGTTAAAGAGAGTCTAGACATGGTCTGATGAATTCTAGTGATTCAAGTCATTAGTCTTCAGAAAAATCATCAAACCTAGTCAGGAGGATCAATTAATTACTTACTGATCACCCCTATTCTGGATCCTTCAACTGGTATGTTTCTAGGAAACATCACCTTGATTTCTTTTAAACTTTGGTCTCCTTTTCCTCACCACTAGTTCACGATTTAGGCCGTTTTGTACTTGTGTCTGTGGAGCAGAGATACTGACTGGGAATATAGGTGCTGTCGCTCGACCATGAGTGTGGCCCGTGAGGGCCCTGGTAAATGGCATTGGTAGTTTGATGTGGAAATGTGCGCTGGAATTACACTCTGTATTCATCCCCACTTCTCAGGTTCAACTGCTTTCATCAATTGCCTTCATTCGAACTACACCATAAGTTTACAAACTCACGTCAATGTAAAGTGTTGTGATTTTGCAATCCGAGCAATAATGTTTGACTGTGCTTTGAACCTCAGGATGAAACTAATCCGTCATTGATGCAGGCAGTCAACTTTCACTGTACTTGACCAGCATACTTAGACTTTGAATTAATAGTGTCATCAGAATTAGATAACTATTTTAGACCACAGATATGTGCTACCCATGAGATGTGCTTGGGCATCCTTCTAAGGCAAGCTGTGGAGATATTTATGGCACAATTTAGGGCCGACAAAGATGTGTCCCCAAATATTTCCTAATTACGCTTTTAAAATTTTTGGTTTCATGTGAAACATTTGGGGGAAAAAAATCTGTGTAACATCAAAGTAGTTTATCTTGTGCCTCAGTTGATTCTTGAAATCTGCTCTTGGGTTTGTCTGTCTGTCTATCTGTATTTGTAGCAAACAAAAAAAGCAAAACAAAACAAAACAAAAACAAACAAACAAAAGAACACCCCACCAAATTCGATGGTTGCCTGACTCTTAGGGCCCAGTCCTGCAGTCTCTCCACGTGGCTCTCCCATGGGCTTCAATGGAATTTTGTTTGAGGAAAGATGTAAAGGTCGGGTCCGTAATGGACACATGATCAGGACAGCACCTCCATCTCTCAATGCACAGTTCCAGTTGGCTGTCCCTCCATCACGGTAGTCTGTGGCCCTTAGCTTTTTGGGGGTTGTTTTGTCGTCGTTGTTGTTGTTGTTCTTGCTGTTGTCGGTGCATAATTGAGCTCATGATGACTGAGAGATTGACAGTGCAGGAGACTGAAGTCCTCTGTATATCCGCAGGGCAGGCATGGTACAGAGCGCTTCCTTGCACAGCCTTGCCCATGAGCTCGTCCCTGGCCTGGAGGGACCCACTCTAGAGGTGGTAAGTAATTCAGTCTTTCTGCTAGCTCAGTCCTGGGCCTCTCCCGAACAGGAGCGGATGATTATGCCTACTGTTTATGGTGGTTTGGGGTATGGACTCCTGGCCACCTGGCAATACACAGAAAGTCACTGACTATTTGCATTATGACTTGGCTCTTGGATAAGTGGATAAAACCACTAGTTGAACTCCATTGGATACAAAGAGTGCTCCTCAATAAGACAGAGACCAGAGATGTTAGTAACTATATAGACCATCCATCCATGAGGACCTTCAAGGAATTGTCATCCCTGAGACTAATTTCATTTGGCCTATTGCAGAAACAATAACTTGTGGTCACATTTAAAATCATAGGAAGATCTGGATGACAGCATGAGATTGGTGGCTAGTAAAGAAAAACTGGTGTTCCAGGAAGAGGAAATAGAACCAGGTTGGCCCTGCAGCAAAGGCTTAACCAGCTCCATCAGCTATACCTGCTTTAAAACAAAATCAAGATGTAGCCAGAGTGTGTAGATTTTGACTGCCTTTCTAACTATGGAAAACAGCAGGAAAAGTCTTAGACATTAAGCATAAAATAAATGTAGAGAGACTTAAAATAAAGCTCGCTTTATGTAATTTAAATATTAAATTGACCCAAAGAGATCAGAAATCATCTTAGTTTTTGTTTGGTGTTTACTTTGATGATTGAGGGGAGAGGGCCCACGATAAAACAGATCAATGACGACTTGAGAAGAATAGCATCTGAACAGACAGTTGACACAAGACTTTGCACATGCCAAGGAGAAATTGAATTGTCCAAGCTGGCGTGTTAGTGAAAGTCTTCTATGCCACTTAAATGTGGAGATTGTTTTTGTCACCCAACTCAGCAGACAACCCATCATATTTCTGATCTTAGCATCTCTACAGGGCCTACAACTTGTGAGGAGGAAGAAAATCAATCAGTTCTTTCTCCAATAACAGTCACCCAAATGACTTCTTCTTTAGCATCTGTCGGATTTTTCTTGAAAACTGAACTGTCCTAACTTGCCTATAAGTTTTCCTAAGATGTTAAATTCCAGCTCCTCTTAAATCATCTTGACATCTGTTCTTCAAAAAGTTTCACTATCAGTGAACTATATGAATTCATTTTTGTACTGTCTCAAGACTTCCATTTTTAGCCAGTGTTCTGGAAACCCTGGTCAGGGCTTGACTACATAATCATCGACAGCTGAAGTCACCCCACATTAGCAATTTCAGTCTGGGTTTCCTAACTGCCCTCACAGAGAGATGGTTCAACTTACAAATTAACATGTACAGTTGCAGAATATATTATCAGACTAGAGTGTCAGCTCACAGGTACACCAGTCAGAGGTGCGAGAACTACAAAATGAACCTGAGTAGATGTGACACCTGATCATATTTTAGGCCGCCTTGTTATCTGGAAAGCATAGACATTGCTTCCTTAAAAAAATAAATAAATAAAAGTGCTTTGGGTGAGTTGAGCCAGAAAGTCCCAGGAAGGAAAATCTGATTATTAGCTTCAGAGGAATTCACAAGCGGGGTGTTTGGAGAATTCAGATTCTCCTGAATTCTCGAGAAAGGCACTGGTGGTGTTTGTCATTAACTTTACTCGGCCGGTGGGAGAAGGCAAAGTTTTGGGCCTTCTAGTACTAAGTCATCATGACCAAACTGGTCAAAGGAGGCTTTCATTTGTGATATTCTGCAATTGTTGATAGGAAATGTTGCTGTCGGTTTTGGTATGTGAACAGAAAAGGAAGTGTTTACTTGTGGGGTAGGGATATATCAGATAAGTTTTACACCCTGTTGTAGAATTTCAGTTTAATCTTTGTGGTGATTATATAGCACCTGTGTTTGGTTGGACACTTCAAAGATTGGTTTTACTTCGGTATTTCACAAGCTTGTTTTGGTCTCTTTCCTGCTGAAATCGTACCATGTTGGGGAAGTATCTTTTTCATGGCATCAGCTGCTGCTTTGGTTTTTATTTGCCAAGGACAACCGGTCATTTGCCCCTGACTTTTTAATCTAAATCTACCTGGATAGTTCTGCCTACACTAAAATTATAGAAGATGGCAAATTTGGAGGTGAAAAAGTAAAAGAAAAACGCAACAGATCATCTTAGTTGTATCGAGCTGCTAGGAAGGTGAGCACCATGGAGTCAGGAACCTAAGGGAATTTATCAGCCAATCACCCCAACGCAGACCCAAAAGACACCAGGTAGGCTCCTGGATGGTTTGCAGAGGCAACAGATGATTGTGACTTCTTCCTGTTCTCATTCATGTTTATATTCTTTATTCTTCCTGTTGAAGTCTGTTCTGCTTGCTTTCTTCCCTCAGGATCAGGCACTTACAGTCACATGAAAATTGCAGGGGACTCGGTGAGCAGTCAGAAAAATGTATCTGTTTAATCTGAATTCATGTCAGTTTTCCCCAATAAATAGCAAAATAAAATATGCTTCTGAATCTTGTGAAATATTTCAATTTTAACATGAATAGCCATTAAAGGTAATTGAGGACACTTTCCAATGTTTGCTTACAGTGGGCTAATACCTAACATATAAAATTAAAGTGCTATCTTATTTATAAAGAGATTCTAGCTCTCAATAGTAAAAATATTTTAGTACAAATCAGAATATTTCCTTGAGAAATAATCCTTTGTATCCGTAAAAAGAAAAAAAGTGTTTACCACAGTCATTTAAAGTGGAATAGGTTAATGTATTCACTTTTCACCCCTAGAGACTTGGCTTTGAATTTGACTCAGAGAAAATTAGTTTCGAGGCCTCAACCTCCTCTCCTTAGGCATTTGTTGATATCACAAAACCAACCCAACAATTTGTCACGATTGTTGCCATTTACTCAGGAGGTCCGAGAACTAAAATAACCTTATTTGCTCGTTTTCTTCTCTTGTCCTTGAGGCCATTCCTTTTGATTGTAGACTCTTAACGCCACCAAACTTGGGGCTCACCCATAGGATTTTCACAGTCCAGGAAGACGCAGCAACCATTCTTGGCAAAGCTTATGGAAGGTGCTTTGGTTATATAGTTAATAGGTTGCTGTGGCAACCCACGTGACTCAGGGTGTGACTCATAGTAAGTAGAATTTCAATTGCTGCTGGCAGGGTGTTTCATTAGGACAGGCCTGAAAAGAAGCCACACCGAAGTTCTCTTCGTAGGCTTTCATCCAGATTCCATCTACCCATTGAGAGAGAGAAAAGGGGATAACCCAGTGCTCACAAAGTAGCCAGAGGATTCATTTCTTAGCTTGGTGAGGCTACTCTCTGTCCCGGACATAAAGCTGGCTGGTACATGGTCAGAAGTAGATGCTGCCCTCATAGAGGGCTAACCAAATGGGCAGCTGTTTATTGATTACCTACTATGTGCTGACACGTTCTTTGCCCTCAAGGACCTCAAAGACCAGGCTGAAAGTGGGGATGGGGCGAGGGTGGGGTGAGTGGGCTTATATAGTCGCTGAAAACACAAACACCTAGTGTACCATTTGTAAAAGAGACAGCTCACAACTGGAAAGCAGACTGGTAGCTGGACGTGTGGGAGAGGAGAAAAGAATTCCATGATCCGGGATTCGGCTCCTGTGATCCAAGCTTACAGAAGGATGAAAGGAAAGGGATAGATTTAACTCTGGGTGCTGAAGGCTCTCCCTCTTGCACATCTCCCATTCTCACCCAAAGTAACACCTGTTCAGTCCCTTCAAGATCATCCAGTTCAGGGAAGTAAAAATCCCTCGTCCTGCCTGAAAATGTTTGCCTTGTTTAGACTCAGCCTGTGTGGCTGTAGCCAACCCTGCCTGAGCTTAACAGGATTTCTGTCTCATCATATTAAGATATAAATGGACTGCACTTGGCCCTGCCACTCAGTTCTTCCAAGGGAGAAGATTTACATAGTCTGAAAACCCACAGTTCATTCCATTAAAAAAACAACAACAACAGAATATTAGCTAAGTGTTTCCATCCGAGCATCCAGTTGACTCAAATTTGCTCTGTTCGTAGACATCAGATCCATGAATTGAATTTGGAAAAGTACTTGTGTTCGCATTTCATAACACAGGTTCACAAGGGTGTATTGAGATGGTGAGGTCACTGTAGGGGGAAGACACAAATGCCTAGCCTATCAGGTGCTAGTATGTACTTGATAGATTATATATTTAATAAAACTCTGATACATGGTTGGGTTGATCTTTAAAGAAGGCTGGGTGTCTATCACAGAGTTTCGTGTTACTTTTGTTTTAGTCATGGCAATAATATGGAGTAGCAGTAGAAGTACCCGTAGATGTAGTAACAGCAGGGTAGGAACTGCCACCCCTGGGGCACCTGGCTGACGCTCAATGGGTTGAGCGTCAGACTTCAGCTCAGGTCATGATCTCACAGTTTGTGAGTTCGAGCCCCACATCAGGCTCTGTGCTGTCAGCACGGAGCCTGTTTTGGATCCTCTCTCTCTCTCTCTCTCTCTCTCTCTCTCTCTCTCTCCCTCCCTTGCTCCCTGTCCCTCTCCCTCCCTCCCTCCCTCCCTCAAAAATAAATAAACATTAAAAAAGGAACTGCCACCCCTGAGCAATTAATTCTGATACTCCAGGTGTTGTGTTTAGCACTTTATGTGCATTATCTCATTTAATCTTCTCATCACCTCCATGAGCTCTGTACCACATATGTCCCCAGCTTGTATGAGAAAATTTATCTGAGGGATCAGCAAGTAAAGGAGCAAAAAAACTTGCAAACTCATCCAGCTGGTGACAGGCAGAGCCGGGACGCAGAGAAGATTGAGTCCTCGCACGCACAGAAATGCCACACCATTATCTCCAGTATCAGCATTAGGTAACGTCGTGGAACACTTACAAAGTGCTAGATGCTTTTCTGAGCACTTTGCACATGTTCGTTTATTTCATCTTTGCCACAACCTTGTGATGTAGGTCTTGCTGCTACCCCACTCTCCAGGTAAAAGCTGAGCCCCAGACGTCTCCAACTAGCTAGTATGTGATGGAACAGGATTAAAGCCACTCCACAGAGCCTAAATGCTCCTACAGTAACAGAGTAGACTTCCACTCTAGACTATAGCAAGAAAGTCAAGTGTAACAGCCATTCCTACAACTGATTCAGGTTCTTTAAACTTACAACTATTTTACCCGTAAAGGCTTCTAAGCTTGGTGAACGAACTGATGATAACAAAAAAGGGGGGGGGGGGGAAATGTTATTCCTACTATATGAAAAAATTCATGTAAACAAAGCAGTGTACATAAAACCATGCAGCCTTCTTACTTTAAAATGATCATTACTTCTGTTTTTAACGATCTAACCTAATTTGGCAAAGAACTGGCATCCACTTAATATCACTGTTCATACAACTCAACTGATTCTGTAATAGCTCAAAATGGTTACTTTTGATTCTAAGATACTTATGTCCCCCACAATAATAGTAAAGTGTATTTCTTTTGGCACGAATCCATTTTTCACTGCAACTAAGTCTTTAATAATGGACCTTAATAACATATATAATAAATTTGTGCATTATTCTTTTGTCAGACCAACTGATAATTCACGTATAGCTTTCATTACCACTAAGAGGTAGTATGATTCAGGACACTGTGGTTTCCCTGAACCGTAACCAAAAACAAACAAAACCATGAAGGCAACAAGAATGCCCAGAGGGTTGAAATATGTATCAAAACCATCCACACAAGAATTAAACATCTAGGTTTTGAGTATGCTTGTGCATACCTGAATTTAGAATTGGATTTATGGTTATATCAGCTTCTCTGTTTTTTGGGATCTGCATCCAAAGGAATAAAAACAGAGGAAAAACAGATGCCAATGTGTTTGAAGTATGAAAAAAGTTATTGTTGTACATTAATTTCTTTATAAATTACACAAAATTTTTTGTAGCAACTCTGTCAGCTACTCTGCCAGGAAATTAGTTTATTTGTAGTCACATGGTCCCTTTTGATTGTAATTGATGCCTGTATCTGCATATTATGGTAACTAAGGTTCTGATTTCCAACCTACCCAATTACCCTTTTTCCTGGGGCTTCCCAGGATTCTTTACAGTGGAAAGTTCTCCACCTACTTCACCTCCACCTCTGAGTAAAGTTTGTCTATGTAGGAGTGATAGCTTTTCCCTTGTTTTACTTTGTTGATCTCCTAGGTAAAACTCCTAATGTCTTAAGTAGTTAACAGCCAAGCATAATGACTGGAAGGCATATTGAGGAGTAGAAAATGCTGGATTGTGTAGGATTAAGCTTCAGATTCAGCAAAAGAGACTCCGTAAATCTTTGCTTAAAATTTTGTTTTTTGGGGGCGCCTGGGTGGCTCAGTCAGTTAAGTATCTGACTTCAGCTCAGGTCATGATCTTGTGGATTGCCAGTCTGAGCCCCATGTCGGGCTCTGTGCTGACAGCTCAGAGCCTGGAGCCTGCTTCAGATTCTGTGTCTCTCTCTGTCTCTGCTCTTCCCCCTCTCACACTCTGTCTCTCTGTCACTCTCAAAAATAAACATTTAAAAAAATAAAAATAAAATAAAATAAATAAAATTTGTTTTTGTAGGAGAGAGGGAGGAAATTGTATGGTAGGTAACCCAGATACCTGTAATACTAAGATCTAAGGAAGGAAAGCTGGAAAAGCAGACCACAGGCACGCCCTGTAGAAAGAGCATGGGGCTAGGGGTCAGACTGATCTTTTTAGCTTGGTATTTCCAACCCCTCTTCTGTGCCTAGCACTGTGTTAGGTATAGAAAGTTTAAGTCATAACCCTCACTGTCCAATAGCTTAGTCTGCATCTGAGGAGAAAGGACAGACCTGTTTGAGCAACCTGTAGTAATGAAGGAATTGCAGGAAAATGGAGGGTTATGATGCAAGTCGGATTATCTGTATGCATTGGGGATGCTAGTAGTGAGCTGAGCTTGTTCTGGAATGGTAGCAATGATTAGGTGTTTGATCAGGTGGATCAAGGCGGGGAGGGGGGGCAGTGGAGGATGATTGTGTAGACCTGTCTGACTAGAATAGAGTATTAGCAAGGAAAAGGAAGGACAAGAAGAACAGTGGTAAGGTCCTGGCTTTATCTCAGGACCAATGGGGAGCCACAGAATGTGTGTGAAAAATACACTGACCTTTAAATAATGCTTTTATTGCCACAGTCATTTAGTGAGCGTTACATAAAGCAGACGTTCCATACTTCAGTCCCGTCTCCAAAATCAGACAGAATTCTCATCCTTAGATAGAGGTTCTTCTCTGGCCTTTCTTCTGATTAACTGTATAGCGGAAATGCTCATTGAGCAGGACAGATCTAGTCCGAAAAGAGAAGGCTGTTCTGATTATTAAAGAAAAAAGAGTGTTTTATTTTTTCTCCATCTTCCCAGTTTCAAGGTCTAATTGTAAGACCAGTTCTTGCCATTTCATTGAAATCAGAGGAATGAAATAAGCCTAAAAAATACATGTGCACTTTGAATTGTGTGGCTGATGGTTCTCCTTGCTTTCTTTCGTTCCCACTGCTAATTGGATCCTACTGTAATACCAGGAGCCTATGTCTTTCCGACCCGTTATAACTCGACCATATGTAGCTTTGTAAAAATTTGAAGCCCAGGTTCCACATCTTGTTCACACCTTAGGCAGGCAAAGTAGACTGTATTGACTGTGACGTTTTCATCAGCACAAAGAATTCTCTCCCTCACATGGCTAGACAATACAAGAGGATGATTGTACTTCCTTTTCTCTTTGTGGGTATTTCTTAATTTTCCCAGAATGAGTCTCTATTGTTTCACTTAAAGAACAGTAAGATTCAAATGAGGCATTTTCATCAGCTGCATGTTCACAGAAGTCTTCAGGATATAATGAACTATAGCGCATTACCTTTTCTGTCTCTCTGAACGTGGTATCTATCTTTTTGTGTCGACAAAACTGAAAATTCACTTTCCCTCCCCAAGTTGGGGCATCGGGATAATTGATTGTTACCAGTCTCTGCTGTTAGTAGACAAGATAACACCACTGCCTCTGGAGAACGGGTAAAAACTAAACTCTGTCCCCCGAGGCCAATGAAATCGCTGTTTGGTCCCTTGTGTGAAACTTCCTAATAACTTAACTGGGCAGCCTCTGGGTCCCTGGAGGGTTTCTCCACAAGAGTATTCCCTCTCTTTGTTAAGATTGCTTATTAAAAATGATTTTATAATGAAGTTGCCTCAAATAGCTGCTCTTTTCCTGGTTGTCCTTGAAGCTGTGGTGAAGAATCTTAGAGACAACTGTCTAGGGTTTTCCTCCTTGTTAAAAACTTCTCTCTTACCACTGTTACTCTTGATTTTTAAGGAGACAAAGTCTAACTGACACAAGTCCCTCTCCGGTTGATTATGTCGCTTAAAACCCTGTGCAAGGCATTATTGGTAGTTAAGCTTGTCATTTGGGCTCAGGAATCGAATTGATCTACATGGATGGAGGACATTTAAGTCTGCAGTGGGAACAAGGCTGTCGGGCTTCCCCGGAAGAGCAGTGGCTGGGGAATGCTCTTGCTAACTCTGCCCCTGACTCCATCACAATGATATCCAATTATTTTCTCTCTTTGGTCCTAGATTTCTCCTATCTGCAAACTAACCAGTTTCCTGCCATGAGGAACTGTCATGAAGAGGAATCAAATAATAATAAAAAAAAATTAGTAGTGCATTCTTTTCTATCCATGTGCTGTATAAGTTCAAAGACTTCTAATAAATGTAGGCAATTGGAAGAATCAGGGTGTTGTTGTTGTTGTTGTTGTTGTTGTTGTTGCTGTCCACATCATCGTCTTGGCTCTTTGGCTTGAAGAGGCTTCAATATGCTGGTGTATTTAATATGAAAAAGATAAAGCAGATGTCAATAGGGCTTACCATTGGGAACATCTACTTCAGACTTGGTGTCCCAATGGCCAGGTGACTCAGGAAACGGCAAACCATATAAAGTTGTTAGTGACAGATGCCGCTTGAAATATTTTTCTAACTCGAAAGCTTGTCAGGCGGTAAATCTACAGAGCAGAGTGTTCAAGATGCAGGTCGGCCCTCCTTTGGCTTTGTGAGTACAGTACATCACCAAGAGTCAGAGGGACCATCGTGAGTCTTTTAGCGGAGAGATCAGTGTGGTCTAGTTGTGCTAAGAATTACTGTGCGCTAAGCTGTGTTAAGAACATGCCTTGGCTAAACTCTGTCCTCCAAGACCAGGTGTGTTAGAAAATACTGTCTTTGTACTCAGCAAGTCCTGTTCCCTCCTTTCTCAAATAAAAAGAAGAAAACAAAAAGAAAACCGATGACCTGCTCTGGTTTCCCATTGCCAGCAGGACCTTCTCATTCCCCCTCCTTAATAACCTCGTAGGGCTTTCCGTTGCCTCGGGAGTCTACACTTCTTAGTATGGCTCTCAAGGGCTTTAGCAATCTGATCTTAATATTTCCACCGCTCCTTCCTTGACTTGTAGGCTGGCAGTTTCTGCCATCCTCGGTGACCAGTTTCTACATGACTGTACAGGGGGCATACCTCAGTGCCTTTGCTTCTGTTGTATCTTGTTTGTCCTGGAATGTCCTGCACCAACTGCTGCACCTGTAGAATTCTTATTGCTCCACCAAAGGCCAATACAAATAGCATCTGCCATGGAAAGCCTTCTGCAACCCCCACCCTCTTTGTTAAACTATTAACTGCAGCTTCTCTGCTCCCACAGTACATTATTAAGGTGGCAGTACAGAAAGTATATTGTAAATCGTTGTTGTTTATGTAGCTTTGTCCTAGATATGGTTTAATTATCTTTCTATCCCTTAGGCTTAGCAGAATGATTGGTATGTACTATGTGTTCATTTAATATCTGTGTATTTTAAATAAGTGTGTGTGTGTCTGTGTGTGTGTGTACAGACACAATATTATGACCTCCCGTTCTTCTTGCAAATTTGAGGCTAGGGAAGAATAATGATCTTTTCATTATTAACAGCTGAAAGGAAGAACAGATATTTAATATTTGAAATTGTATTGTGAGATTCGTACTATATTATTTTGGAAACCAATACTGCAACTCAAAGGGCTTCTTGATGTCTGGCAACTTACCATATGTATCTCGAGTCTCAGTTTTAGCACTGCTTGCTTTAAAGTTTTGGTTTCTTTTCTTAATATTTAAGTCAGAATCTCATCCAGAAGGCTTAAAAGTACTTATTTTTAGTCTAAGATGAAAAACATGTTACTTTTCTGAGTGACCTCTTAAGCACCATTTGTTTGCATTATCAATACAAGATTTTATAAACCAGATGATCAACTCTATAGAGTAAAAAGTAAAGAGTCATTTTCACTTACCTTTGGCATCTATTTAAAGGCAGAGGAGAAAACATATCTTTGAGAGCAAAGCATTGGCCATTCTTTCCACCCATGGAGAGAGTACATTCTATCAAGGAAAATATCCTACGTTTGTCTGATCTATGGAGGGAAAAGCGATCCTAATGTGTTAAACAATTTGGGAAGTGGATGTCTTGATAATCCTAGATTATTCACTGAGTCTTAAGGTAAATTCCAGAAGTAAATGGCATTTATTTGTTCAAAGTGCAAACACGTGACATGGCTATGTTTTTCTGGCCTGGAATGTAAGTATGTTTCCTTAGCTTCGCAGGGACCACTGATTTCACAACGCTGGCCCTCTTCAGAAGTAGCTGCACACAACCATGCTTTCCGTCTGCTCTTCCTTGGAATCCTCTGCCTTTTCAGCTTTCTGAGCAGCTTCCTCACTTCTTTTGTTTGTAACTCTTTCTGGAGTCCAAACAAGAGGAGCCAAATCATCCCCTGCAGTATCAATTGCTTGAGTGGAAACCTTGCTTTGTAAATGAGAGGGTGAGATGTGACCCAATAACAGAGTCTATTTTTATTTTAATTTTAATTTATTTCCTGGTGGCCCTTTATGCCTCCTTAGGCGATGACCTAACCAATTCTATCTTAACACTGATTTTTTGTTTCTTCCAAGGTCAAAAAGCACGTTGGAATCATTATGACAGGAGAGTAAATGTTTTCTTGCCTCTAATGGAAAGTCCATCTCTTCATATGAAATGTAAAGTCTGGTTTTCGCAGCTTTACGAAGCGCAGCTTTTCTCTCGTGAGGCTTCTATTAGCAAGCTAACAGAGAACAGGGGGAAGAAAGATCTTTGATTTTTGATGGAAACACCATCTCTTGTAATCTCTTTCATCCCTCTCCTTTCTCAGATGGGAGTCTTTAATAACGCAGCCAAAGGAACTGTCTTCATTTTGTGCTGCAGTTTCACATAGCAAAGTGCAATCAAAAGTCAAAACTGTCCTAGAAGGCGCTCAACCTGTGGTTTTCCAGGTTGGAAAAGGGAAAGCTGTTACACCATCACACGTAGACATGTGTCCCCATACTACCGCCCCCCACCAAAAAAAAAAAAAAAAAAAGTTCTGGCTGTTAGCTCTAAATCAAAGAACTTTCCATGGCCTGATTTGTGGAAGTTACCTAATCCTACCTATAATTGGGGTGATTTGAGAGACGGGAAAATGTTCTCATTTTCATTATGGGAGTCACTGGGGGACAGTGTCATTGAGAAGAATATGTTCTTTTTGCCCTAAATTGCTTTACCTGAGTTGCTATTGGTATGTTTCACTTAAGTTAGATTTCTAATGAACAAAATGACCAGTATGGGTCCCTTTCTCAGAGATTCTACTAGTGCTTAAGCTAGTCTTTAATGGTCAGTGAGCTTTCCTTCATTCCATCTCAGAGTTTTACTTCTAAGGAAAAATTCTAGAGGGTTGAGTTAATATGCCCCTGGAACACAGAAGAGTCAGCTTCTAACATTCTGCGTATGGTCAAAGGATCTACATACTGTCCATGATTCGTCTATGTTAATACAATGGTAATACCTCATCATGAAGTTTTTTACATTGTATGATCACCACTGAGTGAGCTCACCTTGTAATGCCAGACTTCGGAAACTTCTGGAACCAACCCTCTTCGCACAGAGGCTGGGCTGGATCTACCTCACACTGAATAAAGTGAAGTTCTCCCATAGTCTCATCTAAAATTCACAATTTCTCCCAGCTTGTCACCCCTACCATTAAATAAATTGGGCTGAGATTGGGTTCCCCAGAGAGTAGACTCTGAGATTTGCATACAGGAAGTTGATCAGGGAGTGCTTCTAGGAACACCACCTGTGAGGGGTGAAGGAAGCTGCATTGGGCAGGAGAAACTGGACTGTCATGCATTTGTAGCCTGAGTTCAGCACATGCAGCAGGGAGATGAGAAGCAGGGGTAACCCTTGAGAGATGTCCTAAATCGAGGCGAGGAGGCTGGATATTTTACCCTGCATCACCCAGCCACCGGATGCCAGCTGCCCACAGGGAAAGACATAATATTGGGCAAGGCAGCTCCCTTTAGCTAAAAGCAAGTCTCAGTTGTGAGCCACTGACAGTCCACACTCAAGGCCCCCAAGGAGAATAAGGATCTCAGTCCTGGTGGCAGCAAAGGATTTGGGTGGCACGCCACAGTATCATTATACAGGGGCCAAAAAAGACATTAAATTTCACTTTTGGGAAAAAATGTTTTCTGTGTTTGAAATGACACACATTTTATTGCTTAGCTAGGATGTAAACTAATAAAAATATATGCTTGGCCTCAGCATTATGGTATACCAGAATTGCAAATGCTGAAGAAAAAAATAGTATTTTTTTTCTGTTGAATAAGATTCTTCGTTAGAATTTCTGGTCCTGGATGTGTGCGTTATAAATCATATGTTTGTGCAATTTCACGTAATGTTTTATTTTTCCACACGTGGACATTCCAGAGAGTTAACACATTTTTCTCAATTATAAAAATAAATAACACATTTCCAACTCTTTTGGCTCATGTAAAATGAATTCATATAGGAATAAAGAGAATGCTTACAAAGAACTAGTTATACATATTACCTGTTACTTTTTGGATTTTGACAGTCTACTGTCTTACATTTGAGGTACAGTATCTGAAGTATATTGCAGGGCCTGTTTGTGTATATAGTATCTCTCTTTTTATGAAATTCCACCCTCGTTTTGCCTGTTAGCAACTACTTGCAGGATTAAGCTGGAGATTAGTGGTGGCTGCAAACATGAGAACCATCATGAGCCAATAATCCCATCTCCCAACTATTGCCTTCTAAGAAAAAGCTTCTCAGTAGTAATTAGTGATAAAGTACAGAATGAGTTTTTGTTTCATTCCTCAGAATTTTCACATAAACTCTGATTTAGTGAAATTTGACTTCAATTTTAATTCTGAGAATAAGAGATCCCAGGGGCGCCTGGGTGGCTCAGTCGGTTGGGCATCCGACTTCGGCTCAGGTCATGATCTCACAGTCTGTGAGTTTGAGCTCCGCGTCAGGCTCTGTGCTCACAGCTCAGAGCCTGGAGCCTGCTTTGGAGTCTGTGTGTCCCTCTCTCTGCCCCTCCCCTGCTCATCCTCTGTTTCTCTCTGTCTCAAAAATAAATAAAAACATTTTAAAATTTTTTTAAAAAAGAAAAGAATAAGAGATCCCAATATGAGAAAAAGCAATCCAAACTGTGTTCGTGGAGTACTGTAGAAAGAACTGAGTGTTTCCACTCTTTCCACCTTGCTTCAAAATACATCTCTCAACAGCAACACCAGCGTCCTAAAGCTCCAAATTTTTCTTCATGGAATTGCCATAGTTTAGAATACCCCTCTTCCCTCCAGAACCAGAAGCTTGAGATACCTTGCAGATCTGAACAAGGGCTTTCCAGTTTCACAGATCCTGAAGTTTCAGACAAATATCTGAACTTGTAGAGTTCAGATAGAGTCAGGGTTTATCTAAATGGAATTCAATCTGTATTGCTTTCCTGGATTTAGTTTCTATGCCTCTGCTTGGAAAGGAGGGGCCCTTTCAGGTTGATAATGAAGTTAATTCAGATTATTCTTTCCTTTACTCAAAGAGAATCAATAGATTGGAGAAACTCTTTACCTGGTCTAAAAGCTTCCATGGTTCCAACAGCTCCTACCTGGGAACATCCCCAGCCATTCTTTTGGAGATCCCTGTGTCTGAGCCCTGTGAAAGCGATTCTGATGGTGCCCATGGACATCAGTGGCAGCCTGATCCGTCTGGCCTGGGTATTACCATAATAATTACAAGGTCCTGACAGCAGCTTTTCAAGTGGCAAAATTATTGAGAGGACAGTCTCCTGTAACTCACTCTTGGGAGAGGAGTGGAGTCCCCTGTATGCTCTACCAAGTAACCCATCTAAATTTGCCCTTTCACGATGTCTGATCCATCCCATCCAATGACATGCATTGTGTAACCACTCCACATCTTTAGAAAACATACTGATAGTGTAAATTACAGTGGTTTTTTAATATAAAGGTAGCTAATGAGCTGAAATGCATTATGATTGCTATTTCAATGGACAGGATGAATCTGCTCCTTAATTTTTTCCTTGCAGGGGGGAGACTCTCTTCTCTCTCTCTCTCTCTCTCTCTCTCTATATATATATATATATATCTATATAGATATATATAGATATAGATATATATCTATATATATATATTTTTTTTTTTTTTGCCTGAATTTCAGTGAGTGATTCACATTACTGTCAATTACACGCCCTTATTATGTATTACAGCCACCAGGCAGCTGTCCAGGAAAACACAAGTCTGAAAGTGCTTCTCTTTTAAGAAAATTAAATTCATGGTTGCTCCTCCTTTGGGCATGGGCAACAGGCAGGAAGCCTCCACTTTCTTGCCAAAGAAAGGGATAAGGCCTTGCCTACTTTATCTGGATTAAATACCCACTCTGACATCTTGAGATCTTGATACCAATGCCCAGATGCAGGGCTTGGTTTGGGTTTCTAAATACTCTTTTTTATTTGTTTGTTTCAGCGTGTGTAACAAAACACAGACTGGTGTTATAAAACAGTATTTCTAGTTATGAGTCACAGCATTGCCTGTGCATTACCAGAAAGGCTGTGTGAAGTCTGAATGGAGAAACTGTTCACTTTCCTCCTTCCCAACAGGCAGAGTCTATGACAGCTTAGGGCTCTTAGCCCTATTTGCAAAGCTAGCCCCGTTGTCGCCATATTCAGTCGCATGTCTCTTTTTTGAAGTTCGGGTGAAACTACATCTGAAAACTACATCTACTATTCGGCTGCTCTACAGTCCCAGAAATTCTGCTTTTATATGGGCAAATGAGGGCTGCTAGGCTTTCTCAGATGTATTCTTCCTGGGAATGTTACAGAATGTAAAAATACGGTCTCTATGGTGAGTGGGTAAAGTTGCCTAAATAGTTCATGCATTTGAGAAAACTGTGAGAATTAGTTGATATATTTCCAGTTCAGAGTTTTCAACGTTTATTTATTTTGGGGACAGAGAGAGACAGAGCATGAACGGGGGAGGGGCAGAGAGAGAGGGAGACACAGAATCGGAAGCAGGCTCCAGGCTCTGAGCCATCAGCCCAGAGCCTGACACGGGGCTCGAACTCCCGGACCGCGAGATTGTGACCTGGGTGAAGTCGGACGCTTAACCGACTGCGCCACCCAGGCGCCCCTCCAGTTCAGAGTTTTTAACTTCATTTGTATCTGATTCTTAGAATCAGACATTTCAAATAATGAAATATTCAGTAGCTTTGAAGCTGGGCTTCACACAATCTGTGTTCCAGATACATTGTGCCTAAGTGATGTTGGAATCTTAAATAAATATTTGAAAGACAAAGGATTGTGAATTGAGTGCAATCACTTTCACCTCTGCCCTTGTTTAGAAGCAGATTCAAGCCAAAAATTGAAAAAAATAGTTTTTTTTAGGTGATGGATGAAATTTAAATATGCACTGTTATTTTAGATGATACTAAGGAATTATTTCTTTAATACTGTCAGGTGTAATCATGGCTTGGTAGATGTTTCTTTTTTTTTTTTTTTTTAATTTTTTTTTTCAACGTTTATTTATTTTTGGGACAGAGAGAGAGACAGAGCATGAACGGGGGAGGGCCAGAGAGAGAGGGAGACACAGAATGGGAAACAGGCTCCAGACCCTGAGCCATCAGCCCAGAGCCTGACGCGGGGCTCGAACTCACGGACCGCGAGATCGTGACCTGGCTGAAGTCGGACGCTTAACCGACTGCGCCACCCAGGCGCCCCTAGATGTTTCTTTAAAAATCTCTATCAGAGGGGCACCTGAGTGGCTCAGTCAGTTGAGCATCTGACTTCGGCTCACATCATGATCTCACGGTTTGTGAGTTTGAGCCCCGCCTCCGGCTTGTTGCTGTCAGTGCAGAGCCCGCTTTACGTCTTCTGCCCAGCCTGCCATCCACCGCCCCCCCCCCAGCCTCTCTGCCCCTCCTCCACTTGGGCACGCACGAAAAGTCTCTATCAGAGATGAACACTATAGTAGTTATGGGTGAAATGACAGGATATCTGAGATCTACTTTAAAATTATCCGGGAAAAATATATTGAGGTGAGACTAGGCACAGGTGAAGCAGGAGTAGCAAAACATTTGTTTTACCAGGAGGGAGAGGGGGAGTGCATGGAGCTGTATAATACTATTCAAGTTTTGCATAAGCCTGAAAATTTTTTAACAGATTACCTTTTTCTCACCTTCTTGTCATCTGTGATTTCTGAGATGATTATATTGACATAGACGGTTTGACCATTTGGGTAATTAGTCTTTGATGAGAAAAAAATGACACCGATGAGCCTCTCAAGTTCAGAAGGTTGATGGTGATCTCTCATACTCCATAAATCCCTGCATCTCTATAAAAACTCCGCGTTGTTAGCATCCATGTGAATAAAAACTACCGCGTATAACAAGGTTCCCTCACCTTCGCTTCAGGTTGGAAAAAAGGTAGGAGTGTTAGTTGCTCTTGTTCTTCTGTCTTTTCAGTGTTCTGGTCATATAGACCCAGATTTGAGAGTGGACCAGAGAGTTCATCTGGTGGTCCCCACCTCCCATATTCGAGATGGGGCGGGGGGGACATTTTCACCAGGAGGTATAAAGTGTCTTATTCAAAGGCAGTTCCACTTGCCTTTACAGAAGTAGAAGCAAGGCTGGAACCCTTCGACTCTATCATACCACCTCAATCTCGTCCTTTAAAATACTCATTAACCATCTACTCTCTGGGGAGCCAAGCAGTTTTCTAAATCCAGACCAGCGACTGCGTGGGAGATGTTCATTCCGGGTAGTGTGGCCCCAAATTATCTTTTCCTTTATTGAACACTATTTCCAAGTTGTGTGATAAGTCCCAGAAGTGATAGTTTTTAATTCTGTTCTTGTTAATGCTCAGCAGTGGGTTTACAACATGTGCTTCCTCTTCTGCTTTTCATAGACTTTCCGTCAGGGAGGGTCAATATACTCGAATGACAGTCTGGGCTGACAGGAGGATACACTTGGCTAAGTAATTCCGCCGGGACCATCAGCTGCTTCAATAATGCCTTTCCGAAGGCATTTTATAATTTACGCCGAAACTCCAAACATCACAATTGAAATAGGGATGTTTTTCTTCAAGTGCAAAAATGAATTCTGTTTTGCATTTGTGGCCAAATCCTTTAAGCACAGACTTCCCTGCTAAACGTTGTCTTCTTTGCATTATACTTAATAGTAGCTCACTGGGGTAAAGTAGAGGGCCAGACTGGCAATTATAAAACAATTGTTACCTAGTCTTTTCAAGAATTTTTCAAAGAGCAACCCTCTGATTCCTGAAAACATAAGTATACAAATAGATGGGGAAATAGAAATAGAGACAGAAGGACTTTGCCCTGTTGATGTGGTCTGTGAGGAGACCATCCACAGGGTTTGGTCCTTTCTCCTATCCATTACTCAGAACTCTGGATTCTCTTGTCTATTGGACAAGAAATACAGATTTCATGTATTCATTCATTAATCATCCTGCCCTTACTGAGCTCCTAATAGGTAGAAGGCACTGGGGATATAGAAAGAAAATATTGACTCTCTACCACCACCATCACCCCATTTTTTTGGAGGAGACAGGGACACAGAAACAGAAAAGTACACAAATGCAAAATTTTAAGTGCCTTGAATATGAGTGCTAAGGAAAGAGAAGGTATAGGATCCACCCTCCATAGGGGCTCCTAGAAATCATGAAGATCT
Source organism: Lynx canadensis (assembly GCF_007474595.2). Taxonomy (NCBI): domain Eukaryota; kingdom Metazoa; phylum Chordata; class Mammalia; order Carnivora; family Felidae; genus Lynx; species Lynx canadensis. Next base: position 43,887,371 of record NC_044308.2, read on the forward strand.
ACGCAAGAAATATTGCAGAGTGTGAAGTAATAGCTGAGAGAGCACTCTAGGCAGAGGTAAATGATGTGAACACTTGGCTCTTTGTCTGCATCCAAGGTAGACTTGATCCTGAGAATTTGAAATTTCACTTAATCTTTTACCCTTTTCATAAATTATACCTCCTAGAAGACATTGACTTAACTTACTTAGAACTCAAGACCATAATCCTATAGAGGAGTCTATGATTAGACAGATAAAAATATGGAAGTACTTGACTGCCATTTCAGGCTCCCAAAGGGAAGTTTTTCAGAGGTCCCCACTATGGCTAAGCTTCTCAAGGATTGGCTTTGTTGTCAGTACAGGGAGGTTTGTTCCTTCTCAGGATTTTCATCTGCAGTGTAATCTAACTAGGGAGTAAGTCCTCTAGTCTTCCAGGGGCAAAAGAATCAGCTTCCCTTGGTTTTGTTCGTGGGAATATGCTTTTCCCATTATCCAGAGCTGCTTGTGGATTCCTAGTTGGTCATTGATATGGAGAGGGCCTGTTTTCTCTGGGGGATTGGCAGAAGCGTCATAAGCCACAGTTGGACCCACTAAGATGCCCATATCCAGAATAAGAGAAGAAGGGGGAGAGGAGAGGTGAAGGATGAGGAGAAAGGGGGGGGGGAAGAAGAAAAAGAAAAATAGGAAACTCATAGGTAGCTTTGGAGCTTACCCAGAGACTTGTTACATGAGCTGACCTCCAACCTGTCAATCCATAGACAAGGCCTTTTACTTTGTTCAGGAAACTCTGGAGATTTGTGGTTTCTAATATTCACGGTGCTATGTGCCAACTCACATAGCCAATTTTGCAAGCAAGTAGTGCTGCCGACACATGACCCATATTTCTCACAAATCCCATTATTCAGTGGTCTTTCTATTCTTCTAATTATACCAAAAAGAGAGTTTCTAGTGGGTAATAATCTCTCTTTGCTAATACTTTGTAGTTGGGTTCCAAACCAAGACCTTTCCTCTATCACAGCTTGAGTACGTTATTTTTATTTTAGAGCCAGTCACGACTAACGGGGAGGAGAGATTCTCTTGGCCTCCTGGGGTGGTGGTCAATGGATTTATCCTTTACTCTTCCTTCCTTTTTGACCCAGTGCCTCATTTGGTTTGACTTGCCTGGGCAGATGGGGAGATACCTGCCCAGAAGATCTCATTCAACGGGCATTGTGTGGTCTGGCTTGCTTGTTTATTTTTTTCAAATCAGATGCTCAAATAGGGCACGTTGTGAAATCCTTAACTAAATTATAGTCCAAATACTTGGTTCCAAGGAATCTTGAAAAAGGAATAATTTCACTGTTTAACAAGTTTGATTACTATTTTTTTAAAAATTACAAAGGAATTTCATGGGATTTAAAGATTCCTTTTTTTATTAAAAAATTGTTTAATGTTTATTTATTCTTGAGACGGAGAGAGACAGAGTGCGAGCAGAGGAGGGGCAGAGAGAGAGGGAGACATGGAACGAAGCAGGCTCCAGGCTCTGAGCTGTCAGCACAGAGCTCGATGCGGGCTGGAACTCATGAACTGTGAGAGCATGACCTGAGCTGAAGTCGGACGCTTAACTGACTGAGCCACCCAGGTGCCCGTAAAGATTCCTTTTTAATCTATAACTCTTATGTTGAGCTTATCTCTGTAAGCTCATATTTTCTATATACATGTATTATCTCCCCTAGACTGTAAACACCTTGAAGGTAAGACTGGTGTCTGCTTCTTTTTGTGTGCCTCAAATTCCCGGTACAGTCATCTAAGGCAGCAAGGCAGATGGGGATGCATGCTGGATCCGGGACTCAGAACCTGGGCCCTAGGCCTGAGTCCACTAGCCAGTGTGACCTGGCAAACTCCAAATGGGCCCCACCTTTCCTCATCTGCGAAGTGAAAAAAACAGGACTAGATGATCCCCAAGGTCTCCGTCTTCCTAAATTATGATCCAGAGAGTCAGTTAGATCTTGAATTGGAAGAACTGAAGTTATTTTCAGCCTTTATCATTAATTTTCCTTTGTTCCTGTATCTCACAAATGAATCACCTAAGTTTTTCCACTTTGGTAGAAGGTATTGATTTTACCTCTACGATAAACCGAAAAGAATCCTGGATGAGAAGTAAATCACTAATATAACCATTAAGTGTTAATAAGTTCCTTGGGGAAACTATTCTCTTTCGTCAGCCAGAGTAGCTTAATTTATTTTTCTTTAAATTAAAAGACTTGCAATACCCGAACAAAAGAGAGTCCCAGAAAAGGTGAGGTATATCGCTGTGGTCTGCCGTCTCTGTGGCCAAAATATGTGTGGTATGTGCATCTGTGGCTGAGGGTGGAGGGTTCTCTCCTTTGCTCTTCTTTCATTTATGAAATGTGGTTGAAGTTAACATCCAGGGATGCATAGAAGGCAGAGATGGGAGGAGACCGACTTCTGCTGTAGAAGGCTTTGGGAAGGGGGTGTGGGAGCGCTCATGTTTATACACTGGCTCCGCATGTCATTCGTTCTGCTATTTACTTGCTGAGTGCCTACTGTATATTCTTCAAGGTGCTGGTATTTGCTAGTTGTATTGCATAGTACGGATGCTGCCTTTTCTTCCTCCTTGTCTCCCTGGTGCTTTGAACCCCTGGAAGCACTGAATAGATATTTGCAAAGGAATTGGCCTCTAAACGCTTTTTATCGTGGCCTGTGGTCTCTTCCACCTGCCCCCAGGAAAGAGCTTGCTGGACCTGAAGAGCTTATACACAGCTGCCTAAATTCTGGGGTCATGTCATGAATAACTGGGTAGCTTGTACACCCAGTGGAGCCTTAAAAAAAAATGTCTTTCTTGTCCTCAGAAATCGGGAGTTTTTTAAACCACTCAATGTTGCCATGTCTGGTACATTCTGTGTTCATGATTTCCTTCCCTTACGTTTTCAGTCTGTTCGGTAAATATTAACTTGTGAGTCCATATTATATGCCAAGGACTATGCTGGTCACGAGAGATGTAAATAGGAAGCAAATTCATTCATTTCCTAATGCTTCTGTAATAAATTACCACAAGTATGGGGCTTAACACAACACAGATTTCTTCTCTTAAAGTTCTGGACTCTTAAAAGTCTGATAGGAGTGGGGCTAGAGTCAGGGCATTGGCAGGGCTGGCTCCTTTGAAAGTCTCTACGGAAATCTGCTTCCTGACTTTTCCAGCTTTAGATCCACCTTGCCTCATGGCTCCTTTCTTGTCTCATGGCTCCTTTCTCTACCTCCAAAGCCAGCGACATAGCATCTTCCAGCCTCTCTCTGTCCCTCTGCTTCCATAATCACTTTACCTCTGTGTCTCTGAAACCTCCAGCCTCCTTCCTGTAAGGACCCTTGTGATTACATTGGGCCCACCAGGATAATCCAGAATAATCTTCCCATCTCAAGGTCCTTAACTTAATCACATCTGCAGAGTCCCTTTTGCCATCTAAAGTAACATAATCACAGGTTCCGGGGATTAGGATGTGGCTGTCTTAGGGGGAGGAGGGGCCATTTTTCAGCCTACTGCGGCAAAGCACAAGGCCTTGCTTACCTCAGAGAGCATAGGTTCTAGTTGCACAGGCAAGACAAAATGGGGTAGGTTTTTTGTATGCTTGCTTCCTTGTCTGCTTGTTTGGTTTTGATGCCTTATTCTAGCCATGAAGTTTCAGTGGAAATAGGTATGGAGAGGGTATGTCTGTTAAATTCAAAATGTATCAAGGTTAAAACTAAATCTCCCTCTTATAAAATGCTACCTTCAAAACAGAACATTAACCATATCATCCAACATCTTACGGTATACATCTAAATTGTTGCATCATCCACATTTCAGCATGAAATGATTGGAATCTTTATTTGCAAAGGGAAGAAATAAGACTTCTCTGTCCTTAGCCTGTGAGAAACTTTGGTCAACAAGTCATGAGTCACTAGCTACTTTGATTAAAATGATAGACATTCTAAATCCCAACCATCCCAAAAGGCAGCTATCACAGGGAAAGAAGAGAACACACTTCTTCATCTCAAGTGTTGGCCACAAAGTCCAGGGTTCTCCTGGTAGAGTTCATGCTCTCGTTGAGACTTTAATTGTCCCTCAAGTTCTTTGTAGTTTTGAAAATGTCAACATGAAAAATATTACCCTGGGGAATTCAAAACATAAATTATAACATTAAGCAAATAAGAGAACCAACTTAGAGAGGGAGAAATAATCTGGTTACAAATAGCAAGAAATATAATATCAGAGGCAGAAAACAAAAATGAGGCCGGGTGGCTAAAACATGGTCTACTAGACAGGTACAGTCAGACTCTGCACTAAAAGCCACCCAAAGAGTACAGTGTCATGAAAAGTCCCAAGGCCCAGAGGCATCCTCATGTGGTCACATTTTGCCTCTACAACCAAGTAGGATTAATGTGGCTGTGAGCAGGCTATTTAACCTTTCTGAGCTCCATGTGTAAAATAGGGACAATACTACATAGCTGAATAACTAACATCGTGTGGGTGCAAGCCCATGCTTCCCCAGGATCTGGCTGATCGATGGGCAGTCAGTGATGACAGTGCTCTGTGAGCAGCCTTGGCACGCCTATCCCTCCGTGGGCACAATGGCCTTCATCTCCTATGGCCCTCCTCCAGTGTAAGGCTGCCCTTGATATTCACTTTGGCCAAACAGAAGTCATTGTTTGCAAGACACGCTTATGATCTGCTTCATGTCCCAGGCATGTTCAAAACACACACACACGCGCGCACGCACACACACACACACACACACACAGTGTCTCCCAGAGGTCGACCCTGTGTCTGTGACTCATACGTGGCAGCAAATTTTCCAAGCAAACTCAAGCACTATAACAAGGGTTTGGGCTTTACCCAATCAGTTGGGATTTGTCTGCAGGCTCATAGGTCATTGCCCCTAGCAAGCTAAAAAATTCACTTTCAAAGTGGTTCATAACCTGTAGAAATGAAAGCGCACAGTGTAACATCTCAGGTAAAAAATCCGATGTCACTCAGATCAGGCTTACCAGCTGAACTCTGGTGATTATGAAGTGAACTCTGTTGTTGGAAACCTGCGTGAACATTAAAGTCTGTCATCACTTTTATTGGCAGGTGCCACGGGCTCAGACAGCAAGAGGGCAGGATGGGAGAGTACTGCCGAGCTGGTCAAACAGAAACAATGGAGAGAAGGAGAGCAAGAGGCAGCAGAGAGAATTTTGATTTTTCTAAAAATGGAACTATTTGTGTAGTGGGGAGTCATGAAAACTTATGGCCATGTGGTTTGTGTTAAGTGTTTCACAATGGTTAAATGTGTTCTAGCACTCGGTGGAAATGGGATTCTCTACCAACTAATTGAATGGAGGAGAAAAACATGGGAGGGATTAGTTTTCTAGAAGGAAAATGAAAATGAGAAAAAAATCATGTCACTTTACTTCTATTCTCTTTTGGGGATTTTGAGAAGATTTATCTTGGCTTTTCTGGAAGGACACATATGCAAATCAAAGAATCATCAAATTTGAAGATTAGCAGGGAAATTTGAAGTAGCCAGGCTAAACTCCCATCTATTCTCAGGACCCTCCACTCAGTATCCAGCTTAGGCACAAAACCTGCAACAGAAGATGTTAACTTCTTCATTTCTTTTCAACGCAGCCCATTATACTTATGAACCAGTCTGGTTTTTATTTTATTTTATTTTTTTAGTTTCGTGAAATTTTTTTAATATGATATTTATTGTCAAATTGGTTTCCATACAACACCCAGTGCTCATCCCAACAGGTGCCCTCCTCAGTGCCCATCACCCCCCCTCCCTTCCCTCCCACCCCCCATCAACCCTCAGATTGTTCTCAGCTTTTAAGAGTCTCTTATGGTTTGCCAATCTGGTTTTTAGAAAGTTCTTCTGTCTACTAGGCAGGAAATCTCTCTCCCTATAATCTCTACCTATTGGCCCTACTCCTACCTTTCTTACGCTATTGACTATCTTTAATAATTTTGCAATTGGGAAAAACTGGAGCCAAGGTGGGGTCAGATAACTTGTACATCATGTCATAGCTACAAATGGCAGAACAGAGATTTAAATCCAGATCCGCCTCACTGCAAATCTCCTGTTCTTTCTATATGTCACCTAGCCTTTCAATCTAGGCAAGAGAAAGGCAGCCTGCCGTCTAGCACGGGGGACAAGTCTGAAGACCCAACAAGAGCGGAGTGCAGAGGAGGGAGGGAAAAACTGGTGAGCGCGAGTGAGATGGAGGCGGGCAGGAGGACACCCCTCTCTGATTGGGGTTACACTTTCTTAAGCCAGGCTGACTGTGGTTATCTGACTATAACTCACATCCAGCTATTGACAGCTTTCCACCTGGTGACATGCTTAATGGCCCATGAAATTCTAGCCCTCAGGGCTCAAGCCTGATATTTATGGTTCCCCACATAAACCTAAAGTGGATTGTAAATGTATCTCTCTCAGATTTAGGTGACTAAAATGGCTGTTCGAAACTCTGGAAGGGATAGTCGACTTTATGGACATGATGTACCAACTTTAAAAAAGATTAGGGTGGGAGGAGGGTACAGAGAGCCGCTGCTCCCAGAAGCCTCCTGGAGTGAGAGCCGCCTTGTGTGCCTGAGGGTATTGATGTTATGGAAGAAGAGGGCCAGGTAGGGGGAGGCACATCAATTTTGTGCCATTGAATAGTCATACATATCGTATGATCAAAATCCATTGTATTGTAATGAAAAAAGGGAAGCTGTTCAGCATAGGGGAGCTTTTCCTAAGCTCCAAAGTAAGCCAAGTGGATATCTGTATAAATTAGGCACGTATGTAGTAGGAGATACCTAAATAGGAAGACTCTGCTTGTTGAAGATTTGTCCTTGCTGAAGTATGGATAACCTTCAGGAGACTGTCTCCAGAAGCAAGCGTCATTTGGTGTTTCTGTTTAGGTGTGTGCATCCTTCAGACTTGATGCCTCTAGAGCCAGCTGTTTCCTCATCTTCGGCTTCTCTGGTGTGAACTTGCACCGTATGCAGGATGTGACTTAAATTTCACCAGCAAGTTCCAACATGCAGATTTTAAAAGGAATACTCCCATGAAAAGATGGGGACATAGTAACAACAACCAAGTGACCACATTTCCCTCTACTGCATGCCCACTCCCCGTTCTAAATTCTTTAGTATTTTTTTCCAAACGTTTCTTTCTCTTCCCACCAATCATAATGTGGGTTGTTAGAAAGGATGTAGTTAGGAGCCGATCTGGCATGTTAGTAAGAAGTCCGGCATAAGAGGCTCAAAGACCCAGGTTTGAATCTTAGCTTTCCTATGTACTATATTTACTGTGTAACTTGGGACTTACTGTCTGAGCCTCAATGTTCTGATCCGTCAAATGGGGGTAAAAACACCAACGAAAAAACATTGTGAAAAGCATGAATGACACCAAGAACTAAAAAGTAATAGGTTTATAAAACAGGAGTATTGTTTGCCAAGGGGTGGTGTAGTTCCCCCTTTATTGCGGAAGAGAATTTGCTTGACCATTCAACTGTGCACCAAATCCTCTCCCCAGGGACCAGCAGAAAATGGCAAGCTTCTTCTGAGTGGAAACAGGGCTCCCCAAATAGACTCTCTGGTCTCCCAGTTTCACCCAGGAGAAAAGGCATTCTCCTAGCAGGCATGTTCACACCATGAGCAATCTTTCTCACCCTCTCTCAGTGGAATTCCTCTCTCCGGTTTTTGAGATATCCTGGCCTCAAGGACAGAGCAGTGGTTTGGAAACAAATTCAGATTTGAATGCATCCCCTCCCCCTTGCTGGGGGTGGGATTTCCAGGCTGCCTTTTCTGAAGATACTTTGTGAGTAACCTGAAGTCGTTATGCCCTCCTGAGGTCGATGTATAAAAGCCAGCGCATAAATAGGAACTAAGGCTGAAGTAAGCATAAATGTTCCCCCAACAACTTCAATAGAGAAAGGCTTGTTTGATCCTCTGGAAACTTCCTGAAACTGAGCTGAATATTTGTTTGTTTTGTGGTAGCTCCCTTTTTTTTTTTTTTTTTTCAAGCCTTGTAGTGCATGGCTGTTGGTTTCTCTGTTTAAAAGGAAAGTGCTCTTTCTCAGTAATGATGCTCGCGTTCTGAACTTGGCAATACCCACTTCTAAAGGCCATTTCATCATAAAGATAAAGTTCTGCTAACTCTTAGACCTCCACAGATAGAGGATGTGGCCAGTTACCATGACTTGTGCTTACCTCCCAAAGGGTGGCATTGGGAAGACACAGCCTAAAAGCGTGTGACAGAAAGTTTCTAGATTTATTTTCACATTGAAGATTTGACCCCGCTGGGGAAAATGTCAACATAAATGACGCTGCAAACAAAACCGTAGCATTCTGACCTTTTAATCACCAAAGACACAAAGACCAAGTTAAAGTGAGTTTGCTATTCTGTTACTTTTCGAGGGCCCTTCTGGTAATTAGCACTGTTGTTTATTATTGGAATATTGGTGGAACTTCAGCTCCACGGATGCTCCGTCCAAATTAGACAGCCCAAGAACAATACGTGGAGATAAACGCCCAGGGGCAAAGCAGGGGGATCATTTGCAGGAGACCGTGATAGTGGTGAGTCCTTCCTTTTGGCTTCCTTTCTGGTAGATGTGTATCAACACCATAAAACCAGCATATGATGTCGAGGTGACAGTTCCTAAGACAGAATGTTCTGATGTTGGAAGAGCTAAGAAACGGCATGTCAGGCCTGAGGTGCTTGGCAGAGTTTTCAGGTACATGTAGTGTTTTCCTACACCTTGTCTCCAAAACGCTAATGTTCCCTGGTGCCTGTGTTTCAGACCCCTCAAAGTGTGGGAGACAGCACTTAAGGCCATGACAGCAATGGTCAGATCCCATCTCTGTAGCCTGTGAACACAGGGGAAATTTGCCAGGTGTCAGATGTAAGAATCGTATATGCCATGGATTTTTTTTTTCCTGGAAGCAATTGGAAACCAACTTAGTGACACTTAAGTCCTTCACCTGCTGCATCACTGTAGCCAGTGGGTGTGAGCCAGAGTGGTACCAAGAAGGGCCCTCATCAGAACAGCCGTGAGAGTTACGGGCTCTGGCTTGGAGTGGAATGTTATACTACGTTCAGAGTCATGGCAACTTGAACTTGGCAGCCATATCTGCTTCTGACATTACAAGTGCCTCACAGCCAAGTGCACCTGTGACGAGAGTTGACCTCAGAGTGGGATGTCGATTGAGAAACCTCTTTACTGTAGCTAACGATTCCTCTGGACTCCTTTTAACAGCTGGATGGTTAAGTAGTAGTTTAAGTGTTGGAATTAGCCGGCACTGCTTTTCGCCTCCCATATATTAACTGTGAGATACCAATGGAATCGCTGAAAGCTTCCCCACCCCCAAATAAGAAGGGTGCTTAGAACTAAAAGGATGTTTTCATATTGTCTTTTGTTTCCATTATCAATGTATATAAAATTAACCCCGTTTGAAATTGAGACACTTCCATGAAGTTAGTAATAAGTTCTCTTTGCAAAAGGGCTATTTTTCAAAGGATTGTTCAGACCGTGTTTCGTGATAGACAGGTTCCAACGTATTTGCACCCCTCAGAACACGCTCCATTTGCTTTCATGTGTTGTGATTAGCTGTGCTTAATCCGTAGCATGTGGCATTTTTCTATAATAGTGCTTCTATAGAAAATTTTACTCCCGGCATGTTGGAGACAAGTTATAATGCTTTGGTTTAAAAAAAAAAAATCTGTCCAACATTTCCAACGGCCACATTTTCCTAAGAAAATGATGTGTGAGCGCCTAAGTTTGAAGTTCCAAAAATTATTTTTGCATTTTCTTCAGGTGATTTTTTTTAATGTTTCTTTATTTATTTTGAGAGATGGGGGTGGGGAAAGGGCCAGAGAGAGAGAGAGAGAGAGAGAGAGAGAGAGAAATCCCAAGCAGGCTCTGTGCTGTCAGCGTGGAGCCCGACACAGGGCTGTGTCCCACGAACCGTGAGATCGTGACCTGAGCTGAAGTCAAAGGTCAGATGCTTAAGCAACTGAGCCACCCAGGTGCCCCCAAGTGATTTTTAAATGACATTGAGTAATGGTATTAACAGCACATCTAATGTTGATGTAATTAGGATATATATCATATTTTACTAATACCAATCTTCTTTAATGTTTGCATATATTTAAAATAGCATGTGGTTTTACTGCCTATCAAGTTTCCCATTTATCTCCACCTCCTTCTGTGTTATATGTGGAAGGTACCTTCGTGTTGCATTCAGATGAGACACTGTCATGCTTTCCAAAGTCTTCCATCCTTCCCTCTCTCTCCTCCCTCAGTCGGCCTCATATTCAGTTAGCCAATCAAAGTCAACGTTACATTTTCCCCTTTGGCCTACCTTCTCCCTCCTCCTTATATAAGCTTTGGTGGCCCCACACCTCTCCAAAGCCACCACCACACCTGGCTGGGCAGCCTGTAATAGCCGTTTCACACTTCCTCCTCCTCACCTGATCCATGTGGCTGACCCACCTGCCTCGAGGGTGTGATGCCAGGGATTCTGAAGACAGCTGGGGCAGGATGAGGGTATAGAAGAGGCACTGTGTAAATAATGGTCACCTTATGGCCTCTATTCTTCTCTCAGCAACAAACACAGCATATGACACGTGTTTTCTCTTTCTGAACAACTTTGAACTTTGAACATCCCTAGCACAGAGACAGCCTCTATGATTAGAAAACCAAAAATGTGGGACTCCTGGGTGGCTCAGTCCGTTAAGCGTCCGACTTCGGCTCAGGTCGTGATCTCACTGTTGGTGAGTTCAAGCCCCGCGTTGGGCTCTGTGCTGACAGCTGGGGGCCTGGAGCCTGCTTCAGGTTCTGTGTCTCCCTCTCTCTCTCTGCACCTCCCCTGCTCGCGCTCTGTCTCTGTCTCTGTCTCTCTCTCTCTCAAAAATAAATAAACGTTAAAAAAAAAAAAAGAAAGAAAAAATGTAGTGGTAACAATATGGATTTTTGGTAACAAACCACTTGTTCGGTGTGCTTTTCTGTCTCTCTCTTACCTTCTCACTCTTGCCTCGGGATTACTTGTCCTTTTGCTCAATCATCCAGCCAACAATTAGCAACAAAGCCAAGGCCCTGGCAGTGATGGAAACCCTGGACCTGCCAAGGTCTCCAGGTGCTGAGAAGAGAGGTAGGTGTCACAGAGCCAGGCTGAGTTGGGGAGTCGCTTTTGCAAAGGTTTACAAGACCCTCTTTTTGGGCTCAGGGAACCAACCGCTGTGGATTTGCTCACAAACATTGTGTCCCATCCGCGAACCTTGTTTCTGAGCAGATTTAAAAGTATAGGGACTGGGATAAAAATTGAAGGCCTCACAACACATCTGAGCATCAGGGAATCAGGGAGAAAGTCTTTGTAGTCAAGGAAACTGAGACCTAGAGGTAGCAAGCTGTACACACAAAGTTGGCAGCAAGGGCCACAGAACGAACTAGAATAAAAGAAATAAGTGTGTGGTCCATTTCCCCGTCCGTACCAAGTGAGCCATTTTAGAATGAATGAGAATAGTAGTCGCATTTTTTCACTGGGTTCCTCTTCTAGGTCATAAACACTTCCTACCACAGGTTACTGAGCCCAAAAATAAATACGGGAAGAAAATTCTTTGCGTGTGTGAGGCACTTTGTATTTTCTGCCTCCTTCTCAATCCTTAATTAAGCTTTGCAGCCACCCTGTGAGGCTGGTCATTACCACTGGGTGAGGAATCGGAGTCCCACAGGAGCTATGTGACTTGCCCAAGCATACGAGCCAGACAGGCCGGGCAAGGTGAGACTCCCAGTTTCTGATGCCCACGCCCCATGTGCAATCCAGCCTCGTCACCCTGGGTCTTGGCACGGGGAAGAAGTAAACAAACAAATGACTATTACATTGCTTTTACTTCTGGGGAGCGATGGGTTCTTATTCAAAATAGGTACAAGGGGAAAAACAAATGGTATGTCACAGCAAAGCTGTTGGGGGAGAGAGGTGCAACTATTTAGGGGCTTGGGGTTCTGCTCTTCCTGAAGTTATGTGTCCCCCTCTAAGTTTCCCTTTATTGCTCACATACCCAGGATTTATTCAGCAAAGGGGCCACATATCTTGCTGGCCAGTGGGGATTCCAAAGCAATACCATGAGGTCGACTCTGTTGTATTCAGGTTCAATACCATGTAGTACCATGCGATGTGTGCTGTAATACAGATATTTATGGAGACAGAAGAAGAAAATTACCCTCCCTGGGGGTCAAGGAACGCTCCACAGATAAAGTGACATTTAAATAGAACCTAAAGAAAGAAGCAGGAGTTTGCTAGTTGGAAACAAGGGACAAGAGCATCCGGGCAACTATGGTAGAGGTGTGATAAATTATGGCTTCAGAATCCACCCCCATATTCAAATCATGTTCCCTATAACCTTCAGTGTAAAACTAAAACACATAATAAGCTCAGCCCTCAACTCCAATGTCAGATTAGGTCTCTCTGTCCTTGCAGAAGTCTCTCACTGCACTCTCCCTGTATCATACGGAAAGCCAGGACTTCTGAGAGCTCCGAGGTTTGGGAGTTTAAGGGGAAGGCACCCAGGGCTGTGTTTCCAGTCATCCCTGGCTCTGAATTGATGCACTCCACTGATTCATTTCCGTTCATTTGATGTCTTTTTTACAATATGTACATGTCTCTCTATGTATACACATATATGCATATATACATGGATATATATGTACATACACACATATGCATATGTACACATGTATATGAAATTCACCTCCTACTTGATTTAAAAAAATCTGTTTCACTGAACATTTTACTGGGGCGGGGGGGGCGACGGGGAAGGATGGGTAGCAAACAATGGATTTCTCTTACAGAAACATAAACCTCACATGGCTCTTGAGGGACCTTTTTGTCACAGCCCTCCAGCCACCATAGGTGGACCACCATGGACTGTTTGCACTTCAGTCACGCTGCCATGTGCCCTCTTGTCTTCTGCCTTTGTCCCTTCCTCCACTCCTGTCTCTCCTCTCTGTCTCACCCTGAGGTTCCTAGTTTTCCCTCTCCCCCTCTTCTCTCTCCTTCCTCCCCTTCCCCCACAGCCCTGCTTTGTTCAGTTGAGTTGTCTCTTGGTTCTTATTGCTTGCATCTTCAAGGTCACCCCTTATCGTGGAATTGTCCTAAGAAACACAGTTCTTTTCCTAAGAAAAATTTTGATATTACAGTGGTTTTAATTTCCATTTGTCTGTGTGTGACTTACCATATGCCTACACATGGCCTAGTCCCTGACAAGAAGTGGGCAAAAATCAGTATTATCTGTTCTCTGAATTAGTTAATCGATTAAATAGTGCTTTTAAAAGATCTGTCTTATCTTGCTGTTTGACTATATTGTAATGTTGCCCTGAATGCTGGATATAAGGAGGTTTAACCACCTTAAAAAGACAGGCCCTGTTGGTCCCCATCGCGTGGTGATGCCCACCAGTCACTAAAGCCAGATTGCCGAAATACTCCAAAGGCCACATTTGTTAAGCCAAGCTGCTACGTGGGCAAGCCTGCATAAAGGCCAAGAATGGAAGGACATATATAAGCTGCAGAAGAGAGTTTGCCTGTTGGGAAAGAGGAAGAAAGAAGCATGGGAACAGGCACAACCATAACATTTAGTTTCTTTTTAAAAGAGCCTAGGGTTGCCTGAGTGGCTGAGTTGGTTGAAAATCTGACTCTTGATTTTAGCTCAGGTCATGTTCCCATGGTCATGGGATTAAGCCCCATATCGGACTCTGCACTGAGCATGGAGCCTGCTTGGGATTCTCACTCTCTCTCTCTCTCTCTCTATCTCCCTCCCTCCCTCTCCCCCACTCATTCCCCCCCCCACTCATTCCCCCCCCCTCCCTCCCTCTCCCCCACTCATTCCCCCCCTCTCAAAAATAAAAATAAAAACATTTTAAAAAAGAGCCCAAGTAGCAATTGTAAAATCTTGGAAATAAGGATGTACATTTACCAAGTCTCTGCATTTTTATATGCTTTAAATATTTTGTAGGTTAAAAAAGATTCCAAAATTGCAAAAAAAAAAAAAAAAAAAAAAAAGGAAAAAGGGAATCCCGTACCATAGATGCCCATTGAAATGGACCTGCTAATGAAGAGGTATTTCAAAATATGGTGCTCTTCCAAGAAGAGAAGTATCTAGGGCCCTCAGCACCCCAAACAGGAGATTGCTCTCAACCACTGTTATCAGCATAAGACCAAAACCTCAAGATTCACAAGAAGTCTTTGTTGCTTGAGGTCTGTGTCTCTTACCACTGTTACGTGATTAAGTCGTGAAAGGCCTGTAAGGACTTCAATACGTGTCCACAGAGGCATTCAGGGGGAGTCCCCAGTTCTTAGAACAGCCTGGTGAATTGTCCCCTCTTCTTACCTCACTCTCTCTGCACAGGGAATGTTACAAAGGACTTTAAGGAATTTTCTCAAAGTAGTCCCGTCCTTATGTCCTTTTCAAAGCAACATGGAAATGGTATGAAAATATATCAATAAAACAAAAAACATCCCGGTGGCTTCCCTGCTATTCTCATAACTTCCTGGGAAGGTGAGAAAAATGCACAGACATTCCTACAGCCACTTTGGTTACTAATAAGTCTCAGAGAAGCCTGTCACGAGGTTCTGTCCAAGTTGCCCCACACTGTCCTGAACCTTCCTTCTCAGTTTATTTATTTATTTGTTCCCATTCTAGAACAGCCAGCAAATGATTTCACACCTTTTTGTTTAGCTGCTAAAAGCAACACAATAACTCCCCTCAGGGCTGCCTCTGTGGGTTCCAAAAATAAAATGGGCTCATTTTCATGCTAAGCATGCAAAGGCTCCTAGGAATTCTAAAGAAAGGCAAAGGAAGGAAAGGAGGAGAAAAGAGGGGTCAGGCTGGGGGTGTTGCTGTGGAAGGTCAGCTTCTGCCTCCAGTTACCAGCTGCCCCTGCCAGAAGGGATAGGTAAAAATAACAGACCGTTCTTAGGCTACAAATTAAAAGGTGATCTAATTCAACCCTGTACTCTGCAGCCTTATCGGCTATCCCTAAACCCAGGGTTATGCTTGGAACACAACCTGTCTTTCACCAAGGATATAGAAGAGTAGTAGCCTCCTTCAGCTTTCCAGAGAAGAAATCTCTTGGGCAGGAAATAGCCAGTAACTTGCTTCCAGGTGAGAATATAAAATCACGGATCTATGAAATTCTAAGTTAACTTCCGAAACTCAAAAGTTTTCTGGGCTTGAGCTGTTATTTAAACGGCACTCATCGTATCCCATATGTTACTGTTAGAACGGTATGTGATACAGATCACATAGTATTATGAGTCCCTGCTAGCCAGCCTGGAATGTGTGAAGAGATTTCCGTGAGAGCTTGCGGGAAGTGTCTGTGCTGCCCACCTGCAATAAGAGGAATCCTTGCTCCTCTGCCGGCCCCCAAATTTAAACATCCAGTGATGGTACCTGCTCGTTGTATTTACGGGCAGGCTTTTGCTTATGTATGAAGACAGACTGTTGGAAATTCTCTCCATTTGTTGAGTCAAAATCTGCTTTCCGGTAGCTTCTACTCATTGGTTCTAGATTTGTCCCATGGCAGATGCAGCACAGAATCTGCCTTTTTATGAGAAACCTTCAAATATTTGACAACTGCCAGCCTTTACAATCTCCTCTCCTTTCACTTAAGCCTTCCCATTTTCTTCTGTTAACACGGTTTCCAGTTTCTTCCCTAGGATGTGATCCAGTTTGCACAGTGTCCCTCTTTTTTTTTTAATATTTATTCTTGAGAGAGAGAGAGAGATGGAGTGCAAGCAGGGAGAGGGACAGAGAGAGAGAGGGAGACACGGAATCCAAAGCAGGCTCCAGGCTCTGAGCCACCCAGGTGCCCCCACAGTGTCCCTCTTGTAACACAGCCCAGAAGTGGACTCACCTGCCCAGAGCACAATGGTATGAATACCTCCCTGAGCCGAAGAACATACAAGTCACAAAGCCTGAGCTTACCTGAGCCATTTCTTTTAGCAGATGTGTTATGCTGTGGAATCATATTCCCTTCCAAGATCTGTGAAGAAAGGATGTGCTCAGCCAACTGTAAATAGGATTGCTCAGAAAATCTAAATGCTACTTAAAGGAACACAATTTTTAAATAGTTTAAAAGGATCCCTTTACATACAAATATTCCACATGCAAATAATAAGTCCTTCTTATTTTTTTTTTCGTTAAAGCAGGTACCCAGAGTGCCTCCGTCTGGCAAACCTAATATAATTTTTTCTGTGTTGAGTATTTGAAAAATTTCTAAACTATGTTTCTTTAAAATTATTCTGGGATTCAGACTTTCTGTTCAAGGAATCCTAGAATCTTTTAGAAATGGAAAGGGCATAGAAAGACTGTCAAATCTAGTCACAAACTTTTAAGAAGATCTTACCACCTTCTCTTACGTATTCATTCCAAATTCATTCACCAAGTGATTGCTGAGTACTTACTCTGCTACATGCATTGTTCTAGGCTTGTTCAAGATAGATAGATAGATAGATAGATAGATAGATAGATAGATAGATATAGTCCCCTTTGTTCAGAGTTTACATTCCCAAGAGGAAAACAGACAAGCAAAATTTCACATAATTCTAGGTCGTGATAGGTGCTCTGAGGAAAGTAAAATAGGCTAGGATAGACACACTAGGTGAGGAAAGACAAATTTTAGGAGGGACCACCTGCCCGAACCGTTGAAAAGGTTTCAACCGCTGCAGAAGCTGGAAGAAGCTTCTTCCAGGCTATGGAAACAGCAAAAGCAAAGTCCCCAAGGTAGAAACAAACTTGATGTGTTCTGGGAAGTGAAATTAGGCCAGTACAGTTGGAAAATATTAATAGAAGAAGAAAGTGATAGCAGATGGGAGTCAAAGAAGACAAAGATAAGCAGGGACTAGATCGCACAGAGCATCAAAGGCTGTAGTGAGAAGCTTGGATTTTATTCTAAGTGCGCTTGGAGGGCTTTAGATAGGGGAGTGGCATGATTTAACTTACTTTTTTTTTTAAAGTTCTATCTACCTGCTGTGCAGAGACAGATTATACAGGGTTTAAAAACAGTTGGAGAGAAACTAGTCAGGAAACTATTGCAGTGCCCTGGCAAGAGATGACAGTGGCTTGTACTGGTGCGGTAGCCATGGAAATAGAAGTGGGTACATTCTCATTATATTTTAGAGGTACAACCAGTAGGACTTGCTAAGAGAAAAACCACTGGAGTCCAGGGAAGCTTAAGTGACTTGCCTAACAGGGAAGAAGGAGAAGGGCACCGAGCAAAGATGAGTACTTAGCCTTGCCATGTACTTCAATCCTATCATTAGTCCTAATAATACTGTGAAAGAGATATTAGTTTACCTACGTTTTATATAGAAGGACCCTGAGGCTCAGAGTATTTCAGTAACTCCAAATCAGACATAGGGTCAGGTTAAGGTGGGATCCAAACTCAGGACTCTTTGACTAGGTATCTCATAGTATCTTCCCACTCTACCACATTGTTTTCCAAAGTGATGGCAGAGGGGGGACCTTGAGGGCAGACTCTGGGTTAGAGCTCCTTCTACACACCTTTTCTTCAAAGTTACTGAAGCTTAATGAGAGCCACTACCGTCATTTGCTACAGATCCCCCAGTGTGCCATTATATTCAACCAAAGCTAAGGTGCCTCTCTCCTCTTTCCATTCTTGCCCCCTTCCCTTGCAGCTCACAACCTCTGAGTGGAGGTCCACTCCTCTCTCTGCAGTTTAACTGCCAGAGACACGAGCCCCTGGACCTGCCTCCGTTCCTGAGGAGCTGTAGCTGGAAATTGCTTGTGCAGGCCGATGACAACTTATCTATATTTAGCAGAAAAAGTGGTGGCAAGGATCTGTCCAGCTCAATTTTTTTTACAGTTTCAATGTTCAGAATCTCACAGACCATCTCTCCCGAAAGGCACATTGGCCCTGACAGTATCTGAGTGGAAGGAAGTTTCCTCCATCTCACCGGGTTATCCACTAGAAGCCTTGTTCCAAGAAATTACGTGGACGTCCATCCTAGAGCAAAGATGTGACGTGCGCCGTGCTCCCCCACCCCCAACACCAACAGCTGCTGGCACTGTAGGCACTTTGATGACTTTCAAGTGTTACTCTAAGACAGGAAAACAAGCACGGAAGGTTTGAGGGGGAAATGGACTATTACATAATTGTTTATGTGTTTAAGTGATACGTACAGCGCTTGATTTTTATTGCTTTTCAATGTGGCATGGAAAAGAAATACAAAGTGCCGTTGATGGTTTAAGAGCAAAGATAAACTTGCCTGGGGTGGGGAGGTGAAAAAAGTGCGGCAGGTATTCTCAAGCGCTTAGTATGATGAAATCATTGCCACGGAGGCTGATTATCACTTAAAGTAACTTAATTCGAGGATGAGGCACAGTTTAGCTTTTCTGGAGCCAGACTAAACCGGATAGGGTATATTGTCCATGACTCTGACCCTCCTCACTGTTGGTCAGCCAGAGAGAATTATCTACTAATGAAAAGCAGAACGATTAAGAAGAGCAAAGAAAACAGGATAGTAGAGACCGTTAAAGAAAAATGGGAATTTTCAAGACAGTGAAAGAGCGCCAATTGGATCACAAAAAGGGAATTTACAGGGGAAAAGAATTGTGTCCGGGGAGCACTTACTTACACACAGCCCTCTACTTTCTGACACGCAAGATGTATCAATCCTTGGTTGTCAAGAGAAAGAAAACCTACTGTGAAAGGGTTTTTATTAGCTTTAGAAATAGAAATTTAAAAAAAAAAAAAAAAAGGTTTTTTCATACCTGCTTCAAGTCCCCAACTTCATTTTGGGTTAAATCTTATTCGGAGGAAAAGCACTTAGTTTAGAAACGTCCTGTCTCATTTTCACAAAATCTCTTCTAATGAGATGAGTTTTAGTGTTGCTATATTTACTAAGGAAAAGAGATGGAGAAGTAGAAAACCCACTTTTTGTACCATTGCACTTCTTGGGGCTAAAGCTTCCAATATTGTATTCCAGAAGTTAATTAATTAACAGACCATTATTAAGGGGGCAGGAAGAACATATGGAATTTGGGGTAAAATGAAAACACAAACTTTTAAAAAGACAAAGAAAAAAGTCACCTAAAACCTCAACACTCTAAGATTTCACTGTTAAGCCTTAAAAAACAAAATTATTTGGCACATCCTTTCTAGAACCTTAATGGGACCACTGTAATTCAGGCTTTCTCTCATGTATCATTTTGTGACAGTTTCTGGCAATTTTCTACAGGTCTATGGGTTGGTATCTTTACTGGTGCCCCAGAAGTCCAAGCAGAGGTGATCTTCTAGCATTAAATATCTTAATCTCCTCACTGGACATTTTCTTTGCTTGAGATGAACAAAAAGATATATAATTCTTCTTTTTTATATCACTGTTCCCATGACTATCAAGAAACCAAGAAAGTCCTTCCTGATTTTCTGTGTCATAGCATGAGCTCCATCCTTCATAGACACAAGAAGAACTATATTTTTCAACTAAGACCTGAAACTTCAAAGGCAGACATCCTCTTTAAACAGTTTTCTTTGTATATCATCTTGGCCATCTTTTAAGGAATTCAGTGTAAGAGCTAAAAAGAACTTCTAAAAAAATTGGGGGTGATGAAACTACTGGCAAAAGAATAGGCAAAGAAATCAGTTAGAAAACCCCCAGATATAATCTTGTGTATGTAAGAATAAACTGAAATATCTATATATGGAATACATAAAAAAAACTGTAGGGACAAGTAGTCAGCAAGTGACCCTATGATAATTGTTAGCTTATCAGGAAAAGAATTATTTTTTATCATACCATGTAACAAGATCTAGATAAAGAAATATTATTTTTCAGAAGTTAAATAGCTAAAAGAGTAATCTCTACATATTTATCTATTCTAGGTGGGTGAAGATTTTTCTGTACTTTAAAGCAATGGAAGAGGTCACTGAGTAAAGGGTCAATAAGTTGAAATACAGAGTAATACAAAATTTCCGTGTGTCAAAAATAACCATAACAAAATCAGAGGCCAAAAAGCCAAATGATAAGAAAATGTATTTTTTTTCCAAAATGGAGGCACAAATCATCTTATTATATAGTGTCTATATAAATTAATGAGCGTATCAGATAAAGGTCATGAGCTGACAATTCATAGAAGAGAAAATACAAATAGCTAATTATACAGTAAACAATTTTCAGCCTCACCAGTGAATACCAAGTTAAATAATAGGGACCTAACAAAGTAGCAAAGATTTTTAAATTACATTAGTCAGTGCAGTCAGAGTTTCAGGAAGACACTGATACACTGTGTTAATACAAATTAATACAACGTTAAAAATGATTACACTCTTTGATCTGGTATTTCTCCTTCTATTAGACTATTCTAAGGTATTGATTTAAGGGGTGCCTGGGTGATTCAATGGGTTAAGCATCCGACTCTTGGTTTCAGCTCACGTCATGATCTCACCATTCCTGGATCGAGCCCTGCATCAGTCATAGCTGTCAGCGCCGAACCTGCTTGGGAGTCTCTCTCTCCCCCCACCTCTCTGCCCTTCCCACATATGCATGCTGTCTGTCTTTCAAAATAAATAAGTAAACTTAAAAAAAAAAAAGAATTTGAAAGGCTAACATTTATGCATACACATAAAACGTTAATTTAGGTATGCCCTAAATGTCCAAAATTAGGAAAATTATTAACAAATTATAGCAGAGTCATATGATGAAAAATTATACTGCCATTAAAACAATATTTAAAGAATTAATAATGGCATGAGGACATACTTTTGATGGATTGAACAAAAACATGGTGTGTGAAATTCTCTGTAAAGAATGATCTCAGTTACATGAAGATAAATCCTAGGAAAGAATACTGGAACCATTCTTAACTGTGGTTGCGTTTGACTAACAGGATAAGATTTGGTGATGTTTCTGCATGCTTCTTTTAACGTCTTTCTAAATTTCAAATTTTCTACCATGTGTATGTATTATTTTTAGAACCTTATGAAAAGAAAGAAAAATTGAATGTGAAGGGGTTTAGAGCCTACCACCCCTAAGACATGCCATTCTGGGGTAAGGCTTATTTTGAGCCTCAGTTTGACAACTGAGGAGAAACAGACTCAGGACAAATTCTCTGGCCTCCCCCTCTCTACCAGGAAGGGCTGGAGGATTCTTAATTTTGTTTTTTAACGTTTATTTATTTTTGAGACAGAGAGAGACAGAGCATGAATGGGGGAGGGGCAGAGAGAGACGGAGACACAGAATCGGAAGCAGGCTCCAGGCTCTGAGCCATCAGCCCAGAGCCCGACGCGGGGCTCGAACTCAAAGACCATGAGATCGTGACCTGAGTTGAAGTCAGACGCTTAACCGACTGAGCCACCCAGGCGCCCCTAAGGGCTGGAGGATTCTTAACCACCAGAGACTATTCTAGCCTCTTATCAGCCCAGGGTCTGCACCAAAGGAATCTAAATAACAAACCTTACTAAAAACAATCTTTATCTTCTGTCGGTTTCCCCTCATATATCTATCTTCCTACAGTTTGCCACCCCTAGAAGTCTAAAACCCTTTTCCTTCGTCTTGTCACTTCTCTATAGGTGTATCTTTCTTTGAGTTATTCCTCATTAAGTATTCCACGTGTTGTGTGCTGCATGAATCAATAAACTTGCTTGTTTTTCTCTCTTTTGCCTGTCCTTTGTCAATCTAATTTGCAGGAATGAACCCAAGACAGGTAGAAGAAAAAGAAAAATTTTCCTCCCCTACAGACTACTACAATGATGATGATGATAATGATGATGATGATGATGATAATAATAATAATAAAAGAACCAATGGTAGGCATCCTTCTCCTTCAGCAGCTTCAGACTGCCTTCTACTTGATGGCAGGCCTAGTTGGATACCTCCAAGCCCATAGAAGCACTAGTATGTACTACGAGTCAGCTTACTCAAAAGGGCAGATTGCTAGGTGTTCTGGGGGAGAGGGTGGATAGCTATTGCCCTTCTTCTTTTTCTTCTTCCTCCAGGTTTAGTTTCCTCTTCTCTTTCTTCCTTTCTCCCATACTTGATCCAAGTAAAAGCCAGGAATTATGAGCACCGTACCTCAACTCCTTTCTCAAAGTGGTGACGTAGGGTTGCTTTCGTCTCTTTCTCCCAGTCTGATAAGATAGACCTGAAAAGGAGAAGAACACGGGTTTCCTACGTGGGTACAAGGAATGGTCTCTGTAAGGAATTGCACGAGCTTCTCCAACCCTTTTCTTGTAGACTGCATCTGGATATGCACCGAACACACTTCCTGAAGGAGTTCATCCGAGAAACAAAGGGAATGTTTAACCTGAACAAAAATATTTTGGTATTTCACAAGGGTAACTCTTAAGGCGACAAACCCCGTGACTACTAATGCTACCACACCACAACCTCTAAGTGAGGCAGATCTGAAAATAAAGGCATTAAGAATGCAGTCTTGCCTGGAGTTGACTCAGGCAGAGAATAGAAGACGCAAAGGCTCAGAATGTGTCTCCAGCCAAGTCCAAGGTTTTATTTTGTTCTGTTGAAATTAAAAGCAAAATGCAGGGTGTACTTTCCCTAACTCATTTGCCCTAACCATTTCAAGCGTGTTTCTGTTGCCGAGGGAATTGAGGGCCAAGTCTCTGATTCATTTCCCCGATGCAACAAAGCATCCTTGGGAGAAAGCGTCACTGTCTTTCGCATGCATTTGCAAAGCC
Source organism: Lynx canadensis (assembly GCF_007474595.2). Lineage (NCBI taxonomy): Eukaryota > Metazoa > Chordata > Mammalia > Carnivora > Felidae > Lynx > Lynx canadensis. The sequence goes on from NC_044308.2 coordinate 43,910,069, forward strand.
CTGTAAGGTGTTCTTTCCCCTTTAAGTCTCATAGCTGTATTCTGATTGCAGAAAGCACATTTTAAATCAGTAGAGGCAAATGGAATCAAAATCTATCAAGAAACGCCTTTTTAAGGATGATAGCTTCCTCCAGTTTAATTACTATATTACTAATTGTGGCTATTTTCTTCTTTTTTCTTTATACCTAGAATCCAGAAACTAGGAAAATCTAGCTTTTTCCTCTCTCTCTCTCTCTCTCTCTCTCTCTCTCTGCTCTCTCCTCTCTCTCTCTCTGGATTTGAAGCTCTCTTTTCTTCCGTCTCCCCAACAACAACAAAAAAATTTATTCTAGTCAGGCTAAAACACATAATTCAGCAATATGCCACCATCACCCTAAGGTTTAATGTTCTTTCCACTGAAAATAAGTAAAAATAGCACATTGTCCTCAAACTTGGTGGTTCGGAAGAGAAGCACGTGGGGAGAGGATAACCTAACAGCTATCTTTAAATTGCAATTTGAGGGCCACAGTTATTCGCACTCTTCCCTTGCCCTGAGGCTGCACACCCCGATGCGCAATGCCATGGTCATGCTCGTGGCTGCTTGGTCTGGGTGACAGAAACCATTAAAGACAAGCACAGGGCCCAGCTGCCCTTCGTGGGTTTCATTAGCTTACTTGTGTAGGAGGAAAACGGTGTCTGAAGGGCTCTGGACTCGCTAACCAAAATGTTAATGGCTTAAAGACAGTGAGAAATTAGTGAGATGTTTATCAAGTACCTGGAACGAGAGTTGACTTTCTGTGAAACATCACCCTGGACTCAAAGCCAAAACCTTTCTGTTGTCTTCAGTTGGACCTGAAAAGAATAATCGTGTCAGAATTAGTAAGGCAAACAACAGCAAGTGAGGAATGAAAACAAGCTGATATTAAATAGAGCTGAGGGCAAAATACCTGAGCTTCAGTCATTACAGAAGGGGTGGGATTTAAGAAGTTAAAAAAAAAAAAAAATGGTAGCACTCCTTCTGAATGCGACTTTGAATCTCTCAGGCAGGACACTGAGGGGTTGCAACTGGGAGGTGATGTTAACTGGCCTCCTTAGAGTTCAGGTTGAAGTGATTTTTAATGGGAGTGTGTGTTTCATATCTTTTTTTTTACTTATTAGGTAAGATAAACAATTACAATTTAAAACTCTGTCACTACAGGGGTGCCTGGGTGGCTCAGTCAATTAAGCCTCTGACTTTGGCTCGGGTCATGATCTCGTGGTTCACGAGTTCGAGCCCCACGTCAGGCTTTGTGCCGACAGCTCAGAGCCTGGAGCCTGCTTGTCTCCTTCTTTCTCTGTTCTCCCCGTCTCACACTCTGTCTCTCTCTCTCTCTCTCTCTCTCTCTCTCTCTCTCTCTCTCAAAAATAAATAAACCTTAAAAAAATTAAAAAATAAAAAACTTTGAAGTTTCCCTGGTAAAAAGTCTTTGTATGTGTTTCTCAAGAAGAAACTATATACAAGACTTGGGTTGGGAAGTTGATTTTAATCATGATTTCTGTTAATAACTCAGCAATTTCACATGATTCTCCACTTTTACACTAGAGTTTTTCCTTGTGTAAAATGGGAAGGATGATAGAAAGTCTGAACTTGGGAACTTGCCTTTTGGCATGCCCAACGACGCCTGCCTTTTGGCCAATACCCAACTCTTCTCGGCCAGGATCACACATTCTGCCAGTTCACAAGAGCCAGAATTACTCATAACTACTAATTACTTGTCAGAGATCTCTGGATTCTCTGATGAAGGGGCTTTAAGTTCAATGTCATATTATCCAATTGCTAAGCGTTCTTTTTACGGACATAGGGACGAAGAGCACAGAGATCAGGCTGTGCATCAAAGGAAGTTTAGAAAAGCTTAGAGAAAGGTTTTCTGTGTATTCTAAGTGGAGGAAGTGCTTCATGGTCTGACAAAAGTCACCTAATATTTCCACACAATTAATAAGCTTCTCCGAAATGAAATACTTAAATTAGATGGTAACATAAGGTCATCAAAAGTCGACCTTCTCTTTCCTTTACTTGAAAGTGCTCTGTGGTTCTCTCCTAGCAGCACAAACCTGTGTGATGTGTGACATTGGTACTGTCATTTTACTGGGGCTACCACGGCATCACCTGGTCTGGGTGTTCTCAGATCCCAGGGCCTGCGCATCATTGGGATGGAGTTTTCACAAAACCAATGACTGTACATCGGAAGGCTGCCAGTTTTATTTAAGAAGCATTGCTCTTTTGGGGCACCTGGGTGGCTCAGTCAGTTAAGCATCCCACTCTTGATTTAGGCTCAGGTCATGATCTTAACCATTCATGAGACTGAGCCCCAGGTTCTGCACTGACACCATGGAGACTGCTTGGGATTCTCTCTGCCCCTCCCAGTGGTCTCTGTCTCAAAAATAAATAAACATTAAAAAAAAAAAAAAAGTACTGCTCTTTATTCTAAGAGTGTGTCCTTCCTACTTTGGAGATGCTCAGATGTTACTTTCTTTTATGAGTTAACAATAATTGAAAGTGGCAGTGTGGTATTGTTTAACATTTTATTTGATCAGATTTAAACTTGGCAACAATAAATATATTAATCTTCTCACAGTGTCACAACTTTCTTTTCTTTTTACATTTTACTGGTCTGTAAAACCCAAACTCTGGAAAACATCAGTCTGTGGCTCGTTCTGTCTATATGGTAATAGGGAGGATGCAGATAATTGCCATTTTCAACCCAGTATATCACATTCCTTTCCTACTAAAACATGTGTCCCAGCCAATGATAAGTAGGACACCCAAGGTGGTTGAACTGTATTTCTGTCTCTACCCTCCACCATAGGGGTTCCTAAAATTAAGCAAGTGAAAGGTCAAAAAAGGAGGCAGAGGAAAAAAATAATCTGGATAACAAATGAACTGGCTAGTTAATGCACCCAGTGTCAAATGACAAGAATAAAAGCAGGTTCCATGCAATATTTGGAACACACTTACACTAACGAATTATTGTTTATTTTTAATTTAAATTTAACTGGATTTTCTGTAGTTTATCTGGCAATCCTATATCCAAGATTATATGACCCTTTAGAAAATACATAGGTACTCTATCATCTAAACATTTCACATTTAGATATGAAACCTAGACAACATAAAGACAACTAAAAGAGTGTTTTAGTAATAGCCACTTATATGTATTTCATGAATAGCTATTTATAGGGAGAGGCTACTTCAATTCATATTTTATTACATACGTCATTCCTTTTTTATTTTAAATGTTTATTGATTTATTTTGAGAGAGAGCATGATAGAGTACTCACGAAAGCATACCAGCCTTCAGCTGAATCAGGAGAAGAGTAAAAGAAGTTACCTTGCTCCCAGTTGGCTGACATTATGAATGAGCTGATACGCAGTGTTTACAAGTAGTTCCTGCCGAGCCACTCAGCTGCCCACTTCTGAGCCGGCTGCTCAGGTGATGCAGAATAGTTCCCTCCAACCCTCTCTGATGTTTCAGGATCGGAAAGGTTGTGGGTGGGAAGTAAGGAGGAAAGCTAGGATCCTGTGAAACGCTCTTTGATGGACTCAGCTTGCAGCCAACGCAATTGTTCTTTGTTTCTTACTTTTCCTTCCCATGGTAAAACTGACACAAAGTTTAAAAGTCTACATTTTTCCCCCCACCATGCTACGTGGCAAATGTAGATTTCCTCACCTTAGCTTGAAACAAAAGTAATAATAAAACTGTCAAGTAGCACTAGTAACCTCTCTGGGTGATATTTGCAGGGAAATTACTTTCCATCTACAAAGTTGACACCTATTTTCTGTTAGGGAAATGAATTTAGATGAGCTCAAGATTGGCAGGGAACTAGGAGTCTAGGTCAGATACCTGGTGTGCCTTTCATTACAATGAATGTGAATGTGCGTGGTGTTTTGTTTTATTCTCCCCCTCCCCCCGCCGCCACCTCAAGGTTGTTGCAAAAGTAATGCGAGGGGGGAAAAATACGGTGAACAGTGTTCATAGATTCGAATAAATGGAGACTAAAGATCAAAATGTAGAACCGGAGCCGATTTTGTGGTCAGTCCTCAGATGGGCTGCTTAGGGTTGTCATGGGAAGCAGTGTTAGGTCTCACCAGGCTCAGGCGCAGTCTACCAGACTGACTCTGGGCAGGTTATGTTGTCCTCTGGACATCAGGTTCCTTCCTCCTCAAATGAAGGGACTACATAGGCTAATACTAATATGGCCCCTTCTAGCTCTGACGTAAGGAGGCACAGGGGAGAGGACGAATTTTGGAGTTACCAGTTGTGAACAGAACTCATCCACTTACCCTCTGGGGATTCTAAGGCTATATTTTTGAAATAACAGACTTGCTCTCTGATCTCGTGTGCTGACCTTCCGATGTACAAGTGCAATCATTCTTTACGCCTTCGTCTGCCCAGCCCTGTCTTGTCAGAGAAAGATCAGTTGGACCGTGTTCTTGGTCTTCCTGGGAACCCTGTGAGCTCTGTCACAGACTGTCCCTCTGGACTCCCATACACACAGGTCACTGTTATCTTTCTTTTTCAAAGCTGTTACTTACGTTGGATGAAAAATAGGCAGAGTTCAACCATCATAATTATTTACACGGGTACACAAAGACGACACGTCCCATGTTTTTTGTTTTTAAATCATACTCTGGACTCTCAGAGTTTCTTTGCCATGTGCTTTCCAGGCCTTTTCCCCCTGAGCTTATTCCAGTCAGAATCTGTACGAAACACTGCATTGGTCCGTGTTTTGAAACTGAATTTGGATGGGAAAATACATACTTTTCAAGGTCGGCGGTGTATACACAGATTCTGTCCTTTGTAACCATGTAGGAAACATGATGGAAAATAAAGATTTCTATGGGATCCTTTCCATTCTGAGCCCAGAATGGAAACAATTGCATTCTTCTATATTTCCTCATGCTTCCGAAGATGGCTGTCCTTTCCTAGTATGAAATCCTATCGAAAAATCCAAGTGTTCACCTTCCGTGTTGTCCACAGTGTGCTTTTTTCCCTCGCGTTTGTGCCAACACCAGAGAAGTTCATTGGGGTACCTCCCTGGCCTCTCAGGAGCTCTTGTGTTGTTCTAATTCATGGGACACATTCTCAATTTATGCAGACATTCCTCCAGCCCCTCCCCCTTCCTTGACCCTAGTTTTCCCTTATTCCCCATTCTTTGTCCTATGAACCCTTGTTGCCCTCCCCAAGGTGGAAAATTACTGGACAGCCTCTACCTCTGTGCAGCCCACACCTAGAGCATTGGCCTTTGCCCAAGTTATGCCACCCCGTTTGAGATCACCTGACACCATTGTGATCAGTCTCATGACCTGGCAGCATCCCACCTGCCTGCCTGGTTCACTCTTGCTCCATTCAAGTGCCTCTTACCAGCAGGTGCTCATGCATCTTCTTGTCACTCAGGCTTATCCAACACCCACCCTTTTATTCATTCAACAAGATAATTCAAGTACCTCTGTTTGCCGGGGAATGCACTCTGCCAGAGTAAGTCAAAATTCACTACTTGTCCTCAAGGAGCTTAGACTCCAGGGAGGGAGACTGACAATAAAGGGAACGATGAATCATCGGAAACATTGAGAAAAGTTGTGAAGAAAACAGACAAGATCTCTGGACATAGTGGCAAGTTGAGCCTATTTTGGATAATGTCATCTGCAGAACTCGCATTTAGCCCTGCACCTAAACAATGAGAAGACATCAGCCATGGGGAAAAGAGGAGTTGGAGGTGTCTCTCAGGTTTTGGGCTCAGCATGTGAGCAGACTCTAAGGCAAGAACCAGCCTGGTATGCTTGAAAACTGAAAAAAGCCTCTCTAAATCCTCCCCACTTTTCCAGGGCCTTCCTTCACATAGATCTTTGCTGACTGCACCCACTCACCCTCGTTAGTCCATCTCCTGAGCTGTTGTAGGTCATTCAGTTCCACTTATTTGACACTTGTTTGCATGTTGCCTTTTATTATTCAGCTGTGTGGAAGAGCTTTACGGAACTTGAGGTCCATACTTCATCTCTCCAAAAGCATCAATCAGGGTTCTGTTTATATAGGAGGTACCAAAGAAGCACTTGAATTTAATTCAGTTCAATAACCATTAATCAAATGCCTGGTCTACACTAAGTGGTACATGCTAAGTATTTAGCTCAGGGCTAGTGTTTAAAAATAAATAAACCCCAATCTAGCCATGAGAAAAAAAAACATCAGATAAACCCAAACTGAGGGGTATTTTACAATATACCTGCTCAGTATGACTGAAAGCTCTCGAAGTCATCAAAAACAAAGTTCAAGAAATTCTCACAGACCAGAGAAGGCTAAGGAAACATGACAACTAAATGTAATGTGGGACAGGAAAAAGACATTAAGGAAAAATGAGTGAAATCTGAATGAGCTGTGAAATTTACTTAAGTGTCACATAGCCATGTTGATTCCTTAGTTGTAACAAACATACTATAAATCTATAAATCTGAAATTATTCCAAAATAATTTGTTTAAATTAAAAACGAATGAACAAATGACCAAGCCATGGTCCCTGCCTCTGTGAGTTTACACTCCAGTAAAGAAAACATATATCTAAATAAATATTGGCAGGACAGCATGGTAACAGCAACAACAAAATTACATGCCGAGTGCAGAAGGAGCCCACATGAGGGCATGCTGACCTCTGAGAATTTAGGGAAGGACTCACTGAGGCGGGAGGGGAATGCCTGGAGCTAGGTTTTGAAGGATCACTAGGAGTTTGAAGAACTAGGAAGACAAGCCTAGAAAAGATTGATTCCGGCCGTTGTCGCCTTTGACAAGGCATACAATCCTTTCAAGCAGTTTAGCTTTGACAAAAGGGAAGAAAGAGAGAAAAGCAGATAACAGCTTGGGTATTTGCTACAAATTATGGTACAACAGTTAGCAGTCTCATTGTTTGTAGCTAGGACTCAACTGCCCACGGCAGCTGACCCACAGGGCCTCTGAGTGGAGCCCACCAGGCCTCCCTCCCATCACTCTCCACCAGCTGTTGAGGCCATCTGTTTGGTCACCTTGGACTCCCCAGTACAGTGGGGCAAGGCACATTCCCAGTTTCTGGAGGTGGATAGATAATGGGAAAGGACGTGAATGCAGAGAACCACAGGAGGCAGTGACTTGGGGACTGAGGCAAGAGCTCAGTGGTCAATCATGGGCCATTGTCTCCAAACTGGACAGGCCAGAATGTCTGCCACACCCATAGCTGGAGGTAAAGGAGGTAGAAGGCAAATCCATGGAGAGCAAGGGCTTTGCTTTATTGGCGCTGTGTCCCCAGTATCGCAATGCTTGGCTTAAGGTCAGTTCTTCAAAAAGGAAATTGGTGAGTATAGGACAAGACTAACCCCATGAGGCCTGGTAGCCCTCACCACAGGTAAATGAGACGGCCAGCCCACAGGAAGTGGCTGTTGGAATGATGACCTCTCAAATTCTCTCTCATGGGACTGAACAGGAGATCTGAAGATGAGGAAGCAGTTAGGAGACAGCTGACAAGCAGAGGGGACCTTGAGGTAGGAGAGGGCCTCAAAGGACCCTGTGGGAGCTGGTGTTATAGGGGCGCAAAATGACCGAGTGAGCCCAATAGGTAGTGAATAAGCCAGCTGCTGTCAGAACAGAGAAGCAACATCAGGTCCCTTGTTGCCACAAAGCACTTAGCACAGTGCTGGCACCCAAGTGCTCCGTAATTGTTATTTTTGAAGTTGTTTTATTATTCTTATTGGATTCCTAGGAGAACGGTGCTATTCTCATTGCTTCACATGTATCCTTTCAATAAGTGTCCCCTCACTTAGTGAGTTGTTGTTCCTTACAACCAAAACAACAACAACAAAACACACACACACACACACACACAATTCCAAAATTATCCCTGGTCAGAATTATAGCAAGTATGTTTGGCATAGCTCGGCGTGGGCGGGGCGGGGGGGGGGGGAGGCCCTAATCCCTAGGGCTCATTTTCTCTATCAGTCCTACAGCAAAGGTCCCTACATACTAAGACCTTTGTCTGATAGATCTGGTACAGATCAAGGATTTCCTGGTTTGGGGAGAGTTAGGCCCCAGGCACGAGGCTCACTCACCCTGAATTGAGCTGTAGACAACTGGAGAAGTCAGAGGCTGGAAAGCCTGGTGTTGAGACCAACGTGGAAGGGCTTCTGAAGACACATCTCACCCAGCTCCACCCCCAGAAAATGGTACAAAGTTCGTATTTTTACTTTGTCATTTAATCAGTGGTTTCACACACATTAGTATTCTTTATCTTTTGAAAAGGTCACATGGGTACATGATGCAGTATTCAAAAGGATATAAAGTAGACATATGCCCTATCTTCTAACCAATGACCACTTTCTAATGCTGCCTTCCAGAAATAATCCATTCTATGGATATAAGAGCATGATGAATCCCAACACGCATAGTTACATCTACACGCACACACGCACGCACGCGCGCGCGCGCACATACACACACACACACACACACACACACACACACTCTGTTCTGCATATTGAGTTTTTCGATTCCCACTACCACCCTAGAGCTAATTCCATATCAAGGCACACAGAGCTGCCTTAGTCTTTTTAACAACAGTGCTACACAACATTTTGTGGATACACCAGCAGCTATGTAATCCCCTGCTAATCAGTGTTTAGGTTGTTTTCAGACCTCAGTAACACAAACAGTGCTGCATTGAATATCCTCAAACATATACCAGTTTGCCCTCACGCAGATAGATGTGCAGGATAAATCCCCAGACATGGAATTGTTAGGACAATGGGAAAGTTGATTCGTAGTGTCATTGAGTATTGCATTGTGGGCCTCCATAGAGAATTTACCAGTTTAAACGTCCACCAATAACATACGTGATTATACCCTCACCAACACAGAATGCATAGTTGTTTTTTTATTTTTATTGTCTTAAAAGGATTTAGTTTTGTAGCACATATGAACATAAAAGCAAAAGCCTTTTGCATGGCTTTTTTTCTGAAGCCTAGTCTGTCCCTCTGAATGTCTCTCTCTTCTCATCTCCTGGGAAGGTATGTGCACCCATACAATGGCTTGCCCTCTCCCCATTGGAGACTGATTTTTTAAAAGCTTTAATTCTTTCTTTTTCATATTGCAATGGGTTTTCATCTTTGGTGATTTTCATTTGCAAAAAAAAAAAAAAAAAGAAAGTTTTCACTGAATCTTACATTCCCCAATGTAGAGGGTCTCTTAATCTTTCTAGAAAGCAATTGCTGCTGCCAGTATGCCAGGACCTGTTTCTTCATTAATTTTTCCAAAGCCCTTATAATACTGAGGGGACTGATACCAGGGCCGATAATGCCCAGTAATTCTCGGTATTTACAGAGCTTCTTTGTCTGAGATCTCAAAGCACTTGACAGCATTAAATCATCTTTCCCTTGTCTCTCTCAAAAGAATCTTTGAACCTAGAGGGATGATGCACAGAAATGAAATATCTGCTTTCTATCCAGATTGTCTGAAAAGTGACTGGGGAGAGAATACGAACCAACCAACGTAGTTTCTAGCCATTAGCAGCATGTCCCTTTGGTTACTCCAAATTCTGCACTTTTTGTGGGTGCATTTCCAGTGAATTATCAATCGTCTGTGTATAAGCAGCAAATAGAAATGTGGTAAAAGGGTTATATGCATCTGGTAAAAGGGGTTAAGTGATATCAGGAGCGTTGAGTCCCTGGATGCAAAAACAGGTGTGCTCAGGCCTTCGAGCCTCTTACATTCTCTCTGATCTGAGTCTCTGCCAATCTTCTCTGAGGAAATGTATAAATATGACAAAACACCACTTCCTCTAGCCCAGAGAAAGAACGAAGGAAGGGGGGAGAAGGGAAAAAAAAAAAGAAGGAAGGCAAGGGGAGGGGAGGACCTGATTCAGATCTGATGTTTCCTTCTCGAGTTGGATAATACCTTAGGAGTTGAAAGCCCAGCCCAACCTCATGCATCTTGTCTGATTCCACTAGTGAGTAATTGCCTTTCTAAAGAGTTTTTCATCCTCGCTCCATCCTTCTCCTCCCCACCCTTTCTGACCCCCTAGTCTCCACACCCTCCATACCCTACATGTACCACACACAGAATATCAACCATATAGCAAGTGTTTAGCGGGGGAATGTTAGCAAACATCATCTCATATTTCAGATACAGAAACCAAGGGACAGAAAAGCTATAATTTATTTAGTGGTAAGTATTCTATGTTAGGCACACATATCAAAAACTGCATCAACTGGGTCAAGAATTATCAATCAGGGGAGCCCGGGTGGCTCAGTCTGTTAAGTATCTGACTTCAGCTCAGGTCATAATCTCATGGCTTGTGGATTCGAGCCCCGTATTGGGCTCCGTGCTGACAGTGCAGAGCCTGCTTGGGATTCTGTCTCTCTCCCTCTCCCTCTGCCCCTCCTCTGATCACATTCTCTCTCTCAAAATAAATAAACTTTAAAAAAAAATATTTCTACAAAAAGTTATCAATGGGATTGATTTTTTTTTAAATTTTTAAACGATTTATTGCACAAATAATATGGAAGATCAAAGTAAAAGTGAACATCACTGCAATCCCACCACCCCAACTAAACATTCTGCTTTCTTCCCTCTTCCATAGCCTTTGAAATTCATAGTCCTCATGCACATACCATAGTAACCAGTGTGGGCAAGAGCCCAGAGAGCAGAGCCAGGCAACTTGCACTTCTATCCACTTCTACCATTGACCAACTAGGCTTTAGTCCCTGCATCTATAAAACGAGCATCCTAATAGTATGCACTTTATAGAAATGTTATGAGGAATCAATGAGATAGCCACATTACCGCGTGTTACCTGCTCCTATTATTATTAAATTTTGCTTTCTGCTTCTTGAAATGTATCATAAGCAATTACAACAGAATTGTCAGACAGATCCCAAATCCTTACTAAGGTGACTACCCACCCCAGGTGCCACCACTTCTGGGTTCTTGGGGGGTGGGAGGTGGGAAGGAGTCCTTCCTGCAGAGAGAGCCAAGCAGCATCTTTTAGCCCCTCCCCTTTCAGGGCCTCTGTAGACTGCACCTGTCTTGGGCTTCACTACTGTCCTGCCCCTGTCACCCTACAAATCTCAAGGTTTCAGGGGGAAAAGTGGGAAAATGAGAACCACAAAAGTCACTTCACTTCACTCCTTAGAGTTCCCAGGGCCTTGTGTGAGAATAGCTGCTTCCCTCTGACCAAATTATGTTCTGATGATTGCTGTTCCTTTTCAGAATAAAGGTAGTAAGAGGCATTGTCATTTTGGTAATTTTAAAACTTACTATTTTTCATACTTGAAAATTTTTTGTTAATGTATGTCGGCGTATTTCTTAACTTCCAGAGATTTACAGGCATAGCACAAGTAACTCCTATATGCCCCTTTATCACTTTTACACACACATCTATACGTACACATACGTGTGTATGGATATGTATAAAAGATAAAGAAAATGTTTCTCTTTACTTCTTTTCCGGGTGGATTTCCTAAAAATGTGGTCGTTCTCTTCCATGACCACAGCAAGAGCGATCATAATCAGGGAATGTGATGTTGATACAATGCGATTCCCCACCCCACAATCTGTTTCTGTATTTTTAAAGCCTCACTTGAAAAAGCAGGTGTGGGACAAAGATGATACATGTACATCACAGCCTAATTAGGCCACTCGTTCACCTGGTGACCTTCTCGCTGGAGTCGTTCTTCAAAGACCTGCTCTAACAAGACTCCCCTGCAAGCCTGTGCGGGCTGCTCTCCCACCTGGTAGAAATCATTTCTCTGCCGGGCAGTCCACTGTGCAGGCCACGGTGATAGCCCTTTATGTGGTATAGCAACAATTTACCGTCTGTCTCAGCACTGGACTAGGAGCTTTTTAGGGTTCCTGGGGCCCACTTGAGTAACTGACAGATAACTGGTGCTCAGGAAATGTTTGCTGGAAAAAAAAAAAAAAAAGGAATGAGCAAATAGACTAATGCAAGCCTCTGCTGAGTTGAATTTGATAAAGAGTTAGGTGGTGGTGTTTTTTTAATCCATCAGATGCAAAGTTCAGCGGTATGCAATACAGTGGATGAAAATATACACGCATCTTAGGGCAAGCAAAAAAAAAAAAATCATACGTGGGATCTGGCTCATGCCTTATTGCCACTCCTTCCAACTTTTTTTCTCCTCCCTCTGCCCCAAAATATAGTAGCTGCTGAAAGAATACAGTTATATGCAAGGGACGTGTGTAGACTAGCTTCTCAGAAGAGCCGTGCCTGTGAGCCTAAGAAACACAGCCCAGGATTTCAGCTCTTGGCAGACCTGCGCTTTCCATGGTTCCTGCCACGTTAGCACGCAGTAACTTTCCGCGCCGACTCCGGGCTGCGAGGCCGACCGGGGGCGGAGCTCCGGGCTGTCCCCTCACCGCAGCAGCCACCGCCTGTGGGCGCCAGGGTGCCCGGCAACTGCTCCTCCTCTGGCTAACCCGAAAAGCCACACGTCGCAGCCCTGGGAGTGCGCCAGCTGAACCGAGTTGGTGGCAGAACCTGGTACCTTCCAAGGCCCTTAAAGTGGAGCACGGAGTTTGCTGTGTTCCAAGGGCTTCACCTCCTGGAAAGCACTGTCACCAACCAGCCCATCGGTCCTGGAAGCCGCTCCCTCCCAGGCCTAGCTGGTTCCAGTGTCACAAAACAGAGTAGGGAGTTCAGCCTTTACTGATCATCTACCCTGTGTCAGGCACTATGGTAGAGTTTGGCAGTGTGATGTTATTTAGTTTTTATTTTCATGTAACAAATGCCTGTGTGGCGTTTGCTGCGTGCCTGGTGCTGTTCTAAGCACTTTGCAAATACGAACTCATTAAGTCCTCATGACAGCCTATGAAGCGGATACTATTATTATTTTGACTTTTTGGATGAGGAAACTGACACGCGGAGAGGTTAAGTAACATAAACGGGTGAGAGTGGATCCCTGCCCTTGTTTGAACTAATACCATAATGTCTTTTTTCTCTTTCACATTTTCTATGTTATTTTCACTTACTTAATTGTCCTTTGGGCAGTTACCTCAATCCACAATGTTATTTAGATCAGTGTATAAATATCCATTAATACTTCCTGTGCTCTAGATACCCGGGGGACTCCAGGGAAGTCTCAGGCAGAGTCCTCACTCTAGGAACAGTGGCGTGAAACACGGACCCTCTTGCAACAAAGGGAGATGCTGAGAGATGCTGGCCATGGGAACTCCTGGAGTTGAAAGGAAGGCAGAGGACAGTCTTAGGGGCAGGAATGGTTGAGGAAGGCCCCCAAGAAGGTGGATGGAACTCTCTGGAATAGAATCTGCTTTGGATAAATAGGATCAGGAGGAGCCTTGTATGGACGATGGCTTTCTGTGCCTGGAGGCCCAAAAATGCAGGCAAAGCTACGCATCTTCTGCAGAAAGTACCTCAAGCAATGTCTGTGGTTCCATACCTTAAAAATCCCAGAGCCCTAAAATCTTGGGCAGTTGGGTTGTCCTGCCATCTTCTGAGCCACAGTGAGGTGGTCAGGATGGCTAATGCTTGTGTTATAAGCCATCTTGATCCATTATGATGAAGCATTGATACAGAGAAACATGGGAGCAAGACAACTTGTGTGTAGACAGATGTCACGGCTGTGAGAGCAAGGATGAAGGAAAACCAGTTAATGTGTTTAAGGTTCCAGAGTTAGGAGTGAGTTTCTTGGTTTCCTTATATGTTATGATATTCTTATGCAATAAAATTAAAATTTTTTAGCCAACAGAGCAAAGCCAACTATCCCTCAACCCTGCTGATTATGAATGCACCCAAAAGGAATCACCATGATACATCAGCTGTGAAGATGGGTGGCCCTATTTGTAGCCCCAAGGTATTTTCTACCACAATGGATCAGATGCAGTTGGAATGGCTGCTGACAGTACCCAAAACTGAATTCAATCCCCAACAGTCGGAGGAATCAGAACTTGCCTTTGTCTCCAAAGAAAGATGAGCTACTGAAGAAGATGTGTCCGTTTTTGTAGTGGTTTTATTACCATAATCATGCTTTCCATCAAAGAAGCCATTACTGGATATTGAATTCTGGAGAGTACACTTTTCATTATGAAACATTACGGTAAGCAGCTTATGTCCAACATGATTGCAATTAGAGTGTAGTGAACCACAAGAAGGGACAATCCATGTAGGATGCATCAGTGTAAACTCGTTTGCCAAGAACAAGTTTTAACCTTTGTACAGCTGCTGAGGGAAAGGTTCCAGTATTCCCTGTGAGAATACCTGTCAAGTTTTCATTTGAACAGGGAACACCTAGTTTGTGTTTTTGAAGACCACTCCCTTTTTAAGCTGAGCATCTTTGGGCATGTGTCAGCAGGAGGTGTTGGGACAGATGCAAAAAAAAAAAAAAAATTTGAACTTCAAATCCAGCAGATTAGCAAGATTTGGGGAAACGAGAAAAATTCCAAAGAAAGTGTCCATTCCTATAACATGCAAATTTGGGGAAGTGACATTCAAAAAGTAATTCTGGGGGTTCAGGAAGAGATTGTCTTTAAAAGGTAAGACTCAGAGGACAGGCACCTGGCTGGCTCAGTTAGTAGGCCATGTGACTCTTGATCTTGGGATTGTGAGTTTGAGCCCCATGTTGTGCATAGAGATTACTTGGAAAAAAAACTCACAGGAAAGATGAATTTCTGCTCTCTTGAAATGAGAAAGTCATTTGTTTTTACTTTTGTCACCAAAGTCTAAAGAACATATTATCTATGTATCACACAGTTCCTTTATGGAGAGTAAATACATGGGAAAAAGTTGTGTCCACGTAATTTTATGGTGAGTTGAAGCTTGGGGGTGGGCGGGGCAAATACAACATGAAGTAGGCACCTCCTTCCTAATACTTTAATCTAGTCATTCAACATTTAACATATTTATTGGGCACCGCTGTGTGCCAGGTACCTGGAGTGCACACAGGACAGGTTTCAAGGTGTGTGTGTGTGTGTGTGTGTGTGTGTGTGTGTGTGTGCTGTATGTCGGTGTGTACTCCCATGTGTTTTGAGGGGCTGTGTGGGGGTTGGTGGGGGTTATGGGGGGGGCGCGGAATGTAGCAGAGCTGGTAGTCTTTTCACCTTGGTCAAAGCTGAGAGAGGCTTTATCCCTGCTACCCAAACATTGCTTCACTGCCCTTTCTGAGCATGATGTTGCCATCAGATTCTTGGAGTCTCTGGTTACCTCTGCCACACCTGAGGAAAACAAGAGGGGAAAACCAGCCAATGTAAATGTTAATGGCTAAGAAAAGAAAGATACGTGGTAATGGAAGAATGTTGAAGAGCTTATCTGTGGCCCCTAATGGTCCTATATGTATATAATCATTCGAAATTGTCCTCAGCTATAAGCCCCAATCACTTCTCTGTGACTTCATAGTTTTAAGAACCAGAGTCCAGAGTTTGACTCCCATTATCACTCTCGAGAGCACAACACCCTTTTAAAGCATTTCTCAGCCCCAGCTGCCTCCCTGTCTTCCCCATGCACACAGGGGCAACTCAGTCCCTAACACAGTGGAACACTACCCCTGAAACAGCTCTGCTCCCACTTGGGCTCAGCACCTGTTGTCAAGGACTGGAGGAAGCCAGGCTTTCCGCCCTCCAGGAGGCAAACCCCCATCACTAGGTTTGCAGACTTTATGAAGACTGGGCAATGAAGAAGCTCACTGTTACGGGTTTTTATGTATGAATATATGTATAAATATTTTTTGCTTTATTCTTTCTTCCTGATGAATATGGCTTATCATCCACTGTGTTATGAAACTGCATCAGGCATTGAAATTGGCCCATGACGACGCTACCCGTAATACCTCTGTGGGAGCCTGTGGACAGGCTGTTCTCTGAGTGGGATTCTCACTCCCTTTTCTGCTTCTTGCTGAGTTGCTGCCTTGTGCTGCCCTTCAAGGCTTGGTACAAGAGTTCACCTTTTGCTCCTGTATTTTGGAGATAAAAATAGAGGTCCCCAATTTCACTGGCACCAGGTATAATCTTTTTGTTTAGATTAGGTCCACTTATGAGGACCAACTGAGTTCCTCGCCCTGCGTGACATATTTATTCAACAAATATGAACAATGAAAAGGGCATCTGTTGAGTGCAAAGCACTGTGGTGAGGGTCTGAGGCTATACCACTGAGCCAGAAAGCGACAGCCCCTCTCCTAATGGATGGACCAGTGGAGTATATATATAAACTTTGCCTTTGATAAGTTATGCTAAGATAGGAAGGAAAAATTATGGGGCTGCCAGTAGGTTTGGGGTTTTTTTAATGCATTTTTATACTGTGGAAGTCTTCCCCAAAATGCAGTATCTTTTTTTAATGTGAAGCCTATCTATCACAGTAAGAGCATTTCCATCCAGTCTTCTTCAAGTTATTTTCCTGGAGGACCGCTCCAGAGTTACGTGTGATGCTGGGCTGGGAACCGGGGGGTTTCCTAACACCTTGCCACTGACTCAGCAAACCTTTGAGCTAGTTGGGCTGAACCGGGATTTGCCCCAGCCGTAGAACAGAGGTGTGGTCATTCTTATTTGTGCAAAGTGCAAGATTATTCAGGGAAAATCAGTTTATTTTTACCTGACAAGCTTCCTTTTCCAAGCTCTTTTCCTGGAACGAGGTTCTGACATATTTGGGGTCTGTTTTGGTTCCAAGATTAGAATCTCTTAAACTCTCTGACCACTGGAATTCCTTGAGACTTCCCCTAAACACGCCTTTGGGGCTGTTCCAAACTCTGGATTTCTTTCTGAACCTTTCTAAGGACTACAAGGGATATTTTCTAACTTTTAGTTAACAACAGATACCAGTAAAACAACAAACAGAAGTCAGAATTTCTCAATCCTTGCCAACCAGTGACAATCCTTGTGCGATTGGGAGGGTGCCCGGCAAGTGTGGGAGACAGATTTTAATAGACAACGAGGTGAGAGGAGAGAGCGGGTGCATGTGCTGGCATTAGTCTCATACTCGCCAAAGACACGTCATTACACCAGCCCGGAGAAACACACACCCTTATGGGGTTTGATCAACACTTCTATTTAATTGTTTAACACTATCGATTCACATGTGGTTGAATTGACCTTGTTCTTGTTGATACCCAGACCACAAATACATACATGTATATATACGTATGCACTCATACATTAAACGGGATGGAAAGTGTTTTGTGTATGTGAGTGGGTATGTGTTTACCAAATTGTACGTATCTCTTAATACTCTTTCTACGGAGCTTTGTGCGTCTTGGGGAGCTGCATTTGCTTTCTGCCACAGCAGTGGCACTTTCGATGAAAGCAGCTTACCCAGATGAGACATGACCATAACAGTGCTCATGGGCTGCCCCGTGCGAAGGAGCAGGATGGAGTGAGAGAACAAGACTTCTTTCCAAAGCAGCCCTCTCCCCCTCTCAACCTTGAGTCACAAGACTCCAGGCAGCTAAGGGTATTCAGAGCACCCGGCCTCATCAGTCATTCCTTGCTCATTAACAAAAGGACTTGTCATCTGGAGAACTGGTTGCCATGTGTTTATTGTTAGGAGTTCAGGACAAACAGGTTCCAGCAACGCACAAAGGTTTTCTTGGCAAACAGAAAACATAAACAGTTTCCTCATGAGCTAGCTGGATTAGGGGAGAGCAGCTCCCCCAGACCCTGGTTACCATGCGCTGTCATTCTTCCTCTGCCTACCAGGCATTGCCTGTCATGGGGTTTGCTGTGTAAACTCAAATCCCGGTGTTAGCCTTCTCCTCCCCGGTTGCTGATGGAGCCCCTGGTACAGAGTTACCTGCCTGATCCCAGTAAGTGCTTGGAGCCCCATCTCATGAGACTTTGGGGAGAATTTCCCTCCTTTCTCACGTTGCACATGTTGTAGGTTAGAGATACTGGCTGCAGTGTTATGCTTTGCTGTTACCAGCTTCCCAGATGGTTAGGCACACCTTCAGGACTTAGAAACAGTCTAAGGGCTCAGTAGAGAACAGAAGCTGCCCTATGCCCCTTTATCCATGTCCCCTGACCCCAAGCATGGGGTATTACAGGATTCAAAACACAGGTATCAGAGCCATCACCTCAGCCGAGTGCTCGAACCCGAAGATGAAGAAACATGAGCGAGCGTTAGGGCTTTCGACCATGGGTAATGGCAGCTAATCCACCACCACATTCTAGGAAGCAGAGTGGGGGCCTTTGGGGTAGTGCTGTCTTCTTCCCTGGCAGCATGGGTTTACCATGACTCCCTGAGAAGGCTGTTCTGGTCCCTCCTTGTGTATAGAAAGCTGGATGGACCCACAACCTTAACTTTATTAATTTTCTTATCTTAGGATGGGAGTTCTTATCTCTTCTGCTCCCTATAGCAAGATTAGGTACACTCTTTGAGAGATTACTATATACACATGTTGTATGTGTGCAATTATGTGTATATGTATGTATAATCTCATTTAAACCTTATGGTAACTTGACCATGAAGTATGAATATTAATGGAGGAAACTAAGTTTTTCGATGTTAAGCAACTTACCCAGCAACCCACATAGCTAGTGAGCCCCAGAGGTGGGCTTGAATCTAGTTCTGTCACACCCCTGTGTCCTTGTCCTTCCTACTGAGTCTTGCTGTCCCCCTCCCCTCAAGGCTCATAGAGCCAAAGGCAGAAGCAATGTCTTTATAAACCAGGATGTCAGTGAGCTATCTTCCAAACTTTTTAATACTTTTCTTGGGGCTTTCTTGAGAGATATTGAGCTTATTAGTGCACCTGAGGGATGCCTCTTTTCTTCACAGACACACCCCCCACCAAAAGAATCAACCCCTTAATGCATCTACCTACATTACTTGCCTTGCCTTTGCAACTTTCCCTTTTCTATGTATTCCACCACCTCCACCTCCTCGAGCTCCTGTCTAGAGCCCACTCTCTCCAAGTCTGCTCCCCTCAGCTGGTGACCATCCTCCAAAATCGCCCTTCCTTCCTCTTCCTCACCTCTGTCAACATTTGTGTTCCCTCTGTGCTATTGCAAGGGAAGTATTCCATTAAAGCCAAATTGTATTTAAGTTCCATTCCTGAGATAGTTACCTTTTGACTAGAGAGCCCATCAACCTAAATGGACGAATCCCCGTAGAATTCTCTAGTTTCCACCTAAATGTCTAACCTCATTTTAAGAATGAAAAAGGATCTTAGAGAAGAGGAAAACAATATACCTATTTTTCTCACTCATCTGCCAAAAAGATTTTCCTGTTTTCCTTTCTCATCTTTTATCATATACATGTCACTTTTGTGTTTTTGTAATTACGGTATAGACCCAATGTTGTATTCTTTTTTCTTTTTCCCTGCATGATTTCTCCACATCAGACATCACCTGTTTGGTCTGAAGGACAGGCTTACTGAGGTCCCAGCAGCAAATTCATTACCCCATCGTTGTGCCTCCGCAGGAGTTATCTACATGGAATCTGAGGGTCTCCCTTTAATAAATAGTAAAGATAAAGGGTGATATTACTTTTTCAGGGGACTTTGGTGACCCTAATCGTCACACAAAACAAGACATCAAATCCAAAATGTTACGATTATTATCCTCTCTCAGATATTAATTATTTTTAGGATTTTCAAAGGAGATCAGAAAGAGACATTGCTTGAACACCATGTGCCTGGCAGTGTGGCGGGCCTTAAATCATACGACAGCCCTGTGGGGAAGGTACCATTACCCTCATGTACAGATGAGGAAACCAAGGCTCAGAGGGAGGAAGCCCCCTGCCAAAGTGACAAGCGATGGGACAAGATTCTAAGTTAGATACACCTGATTCCACAGCTCCTTCCAACTTACCAGCTGACCTTCTCTCCTCTTGGAAAAACCTTCTGTAAGTTAGCATTAGTCCGAGGCATACCCGAGCAAATGTAACAAAGAAGAGGAAATGGAGAAGGTTTTATGGTCAGTGACACACACGTACATTACAGGCACACAGAGAATATGAAACAAATGTAAATTTATTCAAAAATTATGAGAGAGACAGTTGTAGTGATACATGTTAACAGGAGACCTATTACTCATAATTGATTTTACTAATATTTTAGCATCTGACCTGTTTCTCTTAATTGAATTGAAATGACTTATGCAACACATTTGTTTTACTGACTTTGGAAAGATACAATCACCTTCACCTACACTTTTAATTTTAAAATAGAAGTTTTTTGTTGTTTTTTTTTTTAATTCCTGAACAGTGGCCTTAAAGATAAGTAAAATGCAATTAGAGTTTTCTTCCCTCGGAAATGTCTAGAAAATTGTGGTTATTTTGTTTTAAGGGGAAGGAAAACAACAAAGAGAGGGCATTTTGCACAATGATTGGTGAGGTCACCCTGAACGAAAATAAAATGTCCATTAAACTCTTCCCAAGAATCACAGATCGAGTCACTTGGGAGTCACTACTCTGCCCTGCTTAACTTAGTCGAAATTAGTCATTCCAAAGCCCTTAAAATATAAACTAATTTCATGTTTGCAGAAAATACTTTACCACCGGGAACAGGGTAAATCAGAGAGACAGAGAGGGATTCTTATGGGAGCAGAAGCGTCTCACATCTCAGCTTCTCAGGACAGATAACTTGCTCTGCCAAGTGGCAGAGAATACCAGTCTGCTGGGTTTGCCAATGCCCAGGCCTGCAATATACCAAGGATGAGAATTCAAGAACATACCAGGAGACTGTTCGCTAAAGCAGGTAAAAATTATGGCTCTAACCTCAGGCTTCAACTGGGCGCACATCCACCAGTTTCTGCCCAGGGTTAGTTGAGGCTTGGAGAAACATGCCAAAGTTAGGGGAGGTTCATTTTTGTTTTTCAAGTTGGCAGGTCTCGTCTTGGAAAAGAGACAGAATTGGTATACGGGCTTTAATGGATTATAAGATGATTGGGCGTTGGGTGAGAGCAGAAGGGGGAAAAAAGGCAAGCAAAAAGAAAAAAATCTATTTTTGAGAACTTGCAAGAAATAGGTCTTGCTGGCCAACAGTGGCCCTAGGTTGACATCTGTTGTATGTTAGTTTAGAATGTGTCTGTTTCTTAATAAATGATCTCATAACTTCAGTGATAGCATCCAAAGGAAAATTACAAAATGAGCTTGAGGAAACATTTTTCTGGGTTCCTTCTCCCCGTGCCCAACAGGGAAAGAGCCGATAGAAGCCCTGCCTAGTCTGACTTGAGGCCACCCATTGGCTGGTAGGACTAGGATGAAACATCAGCACCTTTAATGTGGGGTTGAAAAACGGAATGCCAGGAAGTTAAAAGGACTTAGGGGAAAATGTCCTTTGGCCTTCCGCTGCGTGACAGGATTCTGAAGTGGCAGCTAGTGAGCAGAGTAGACTCAGTTAGTCCAGTCAGAGGAAAAAAGCAGCAAAACCAGAGGACCAACATCAGTAATATCTTTGAGTGCAGTGATGAAAGAGCGAGATGGCTCTGCCAGAAAGGCGGGTCTCTTCATCAGGTTTCCCAAAGCAGTTTGTGCCTCTGGCCAGCTGTCAGAGGAAGCGAGCCCTGCCTATTGGCTGGAATTTATTGAGCACCTACTAAGTGCTCAGAGTACTCTAGACCCTTCAGGCCAAGAAGACTCCATCCTTCTTTATTTTTGCCAAACTTCAGATTGTTTGAGATGGAGACAGACGGTGATTTTGTTTCCTACCAGGACAAAGAAAGTAAAATGTGGGAAAGGATAAGGCAACAAACCCACAATGCTAGGAATCCGGTCATATACAGACGCTGAAGACATTGAGAAGGGGTAAAGCCATGGCGAACTGAATCCCTTTTTCCTCCCTTGTGTGACCCGTTCTCATGCTCATTCAGTGCTGGACACCTGGTGGGGTATGGAATGAACAGCCAAGGGGGAGAGACAGAAGAAATCAGAACAAGGCTCTGGCCACTTCTGCTCTGGAGACTCTTGGAGATCTTTTGAGATCTGAGAGATTGAACCCGTTCAAGAGTGAAGAAGAATTTTCTGTTCCCCACTGCCTAGGTAATAATATGCCCAGCCAGACAGAAGGAAGATAATCAAGTGGGAAGAGAAATTTTATTTCCCTTTGTATGCAAAGTCCCTTTGATGTACAGGGACTAGGGATTACCTCCTCCCTCCCTTTTCTCCTAAATTAGGTTAAAGGTTAGTACAGGAAAGACCACTGGAGCATAGACATTAGACAGCATGACTTCTTAGCTTTTCTACAAATACATACACCACTTTTGGTCATCTGAACCAAAACACTTACCTGAACCAAAACACTCTCAGTCCAGAGGTGTTCTGGACGACCATCTGTATGAAAACAAGAATTTTTCAAAAGTCTCTATATTTTATCTCCACGATGCAATTTACCAGCCTTGTACGTGAGTGAAATTGAACGTTTTTATTCAGGCGATTGCCCCGCATCGGATACCGTCTTAAGGAGCCTGTCTGATCCGTTCATTTTCTTTTACTCTGTCTTTCTCTCTGATCTGGGTGCTGTTGCCCAATTGTGCTGTTGCTATCATTACCTACTTAGTAGCAGCAATGGGAAATAAGCCTTAAAAGTGGTAACCTGTCATATTTTTTTTTTTTTATTCTGCTGGTCTCATAAAAAAACTACCAGTCGTTTATTTCATCTCACTTATTGTCGATCAGTCCCGCATTTTTTACCTCCTTACCGTGGTTTTCTTTGTGCTGTGGTTCCCAGCCACGGCCCGCTTCCTGCTGAATTAAACTGCAACCCAGACAAAACCAAAGAGCACGTCTCTCCCAAAGTTCACTCAGAAGGTCGCCCCTGGTGAGATGGACATTGCAGATGTGCTAGAAAGATTAGAAGCCGCTTTGATAAAACCTGCGTCTGTTCTTTGCTTCGGGTCCTCAGAGTGGAAGATCGGATGGATTGCCACTGCCTTGCATTATTTAAGAGTTTTGATGAGCAGCTCCCATCAAAATTCCCCACAGACTCCAGACCGTGTGTGTGTGTGTGTGTGTGTGTGTGTGTGTGTGTATGTGTGTGTGTTTTAAACAGCACTTTGGAATGATTGAGATGTTCAAAAGGACATTGCCAAGTGAGCTCTCTTTGCAGGGTTCACATTCCATTAGATTGTCCTTCCTTAAGGTCTCTTGGTGGCCCTTCTGTTCTATTTGATGGCAAATTCTGTTCATTCCAGATTGTGTTAAATCCCTTTAGCAGCTTCAAACAGCTCTCCCGTGCTGCAGTTTTAGCATTTGGGTGCTGATCAAATCAGTCCCTGGACTTTTGTTATTTTTTACTCCTTTGATGGTTTTCCTCCGTTCTTCTGTTTTCGTTGGTTTCTACTTTCATCTCGACTGTCTGTTCTTCGATGGTGTTATCTATTCATTCGAGAGAGTCCAGCCATTCAGCCCTCTGAAGAAAGGGCCGTTCCCTCACTTCTCTGGCCTGGCTGCCCCAGTGGGTAGTCCATGATTTGTGCCTTTTATCCTGCAGCTGTGGAGGCCCCTCTTTGGGCAACCACTTTGGTGATAGGATAAGGATTAGTGTATCATGATTTCGTTTTTATCAACCTCTTCTGTGTCTTCTCGTTTTTAGTTGAGATGCAGTGGTTTCTGTGACGGGAGGGCAGGCATTTTTATAAATGGCTTCATTTCTGATCATTGCGAACGATAAAAGTTAGGCCACCTCATTTCCATCTCGTGAAGTTGCCACAGATAGATATTTATTGTCATTTCCTGGAGTGTGACCGAATGGTCAGAGCGCTGAATAGAAGTGAGACCTTGAGGATTTTATCCCGGGTCTGTCAGTATCTCTACCTGAGACTTGATGTAAATTGTTTACTCCCACGGCTACCATGTTTTTGTTCTATCGAAATTCCTTGGGGGTGCCTGGGTGGTGCAGTCGGCTGAGTGTCCGACTTCAGCCAGGTCACGATCTCGCGGTCCGTGAGTTCGAGCCCCGCGTCGGGCTCTGGGCTGACGGCTCAGAGCCTGGAGCCTGTTTCCGATTCTGTGTCTCCCTCTCTCTCTGCCCCTCCCCCGTTCATGCTCTGTCTCTCTCTGTCCCAAAAATAAATAAATGTTGAAAAAAAAATTTTTTTAAAGAAATTCCTTGCCATAATTATTGCATGTTATTTTGCCCAATTACATACTTCATGTTTTATTTCAAGAGCCCTAGTCCCAAATAATACAACTTTTAAAGGTAATATAACCTATTATGGTTCTCTTGAAGCTACTTCAGTGTTTCATACCAAGGAAAGGATGGTAAGAGCAAAGTTCTATGGCATAGGGATGCCAGATGAGCCTCCCTTAAGTGTGGAAGATGGTCAGTGTTAGAACTGATCGTAGGAATCAATTCTATGGATCCCCCCTTCCCCATTTGAATGGACAACATATTAGAAGGTACAAGGGAGGCTTAAATAAATTAATGAAAAAGATAACCATAAGAGAGAGAGAGAGAGAACAAAAACTTAAAATTCAAATATCCCTCAAACCTTTTCAAGTTCTCTAACCTCCTAGGGTACTTTCCAATCGTAATACACCGCCTCCCATCAACAATAAGCCTAACTATAAGTCAAAAATCTGCATCGATACTATTAGACATAATCTGACTAGAAAATGTATTACCAAAATTTGGTATTACCAAAATACCAAATCTGGCCCTTCTGAGGCCAGAGTCATGTTGGGTACCAGGCTCTAACAACCACCCTGTGTGTCCCTATCCCACTGCAAGGACTAGAAATTATGACCAGGCTTGGTTTAGGCTCTGCATCATAGGAGTTAGTTTTCTGTAGCCTGTCTAATTAATTAACAATTAATTTGCAACTTATCGGTGGCATATTGTTGAACTATGTAAATTATCTCTTGCGGTAGGAATGAATAGATAATATAAAAACATATAAACTGAAAGGAATTCGTGATAAAAATCTTCTGAAAAAGTATAAGACAGCCTCCTGTTTTACTTTCAAAAATCCTCTTAATGGAAAACTTTCCATAGTTACCAATCTGAGTTCCTCAGAATATAAATTCTTAAAGAACTGGAAATCGGTTTTCAGTATCAAGCATGTGCCAACATTTATCAAGCACTAGACTTAAGGAGTCAGAAACCCTGGTTGAAGTCCCAGCTCTACTCTTAGCAGCGTGACCCAGGCTATGCTGGGAAACCTCCCCAAGCTTTATTTACCCCATCAGTGAGTGGGGATTATGAGCCCTGCCTGCTTGCTCTTCTTCCCGGACATTTGTTAAACGTCAGGTGGTAGCCTTTAGACTGCATTTTCATGAACAACAACAACAACAACAACAACCAAGTACAACTACTAATGATGATGATAAATTTAATAGCAATTCAGAGGTGATCATGATGATTTTAATACAAAAAGCATTATTCTGGAGTCTGGACGGGATGTGCAGTGAAAGCCACAATAATGCAAAAAGTATGGCCCAGAACATTCACAGCAGCGGCTTCCCCCTTGCTCCCATCTAGCCTGGAGCGGAGAGAATTCATCTCGGGACCTTCGGTTCCTGCATTGTAGAGTCTGTACAATGTGAATCTAGCCTGGCAGGTGTAGAGGCAGCAGTTTCTATGACTCCGATAAATTAACTAGTGTTCACGGATGTTTTGCAGCTGCCCTGGAAACAGGCTAGCAGTTTTGAAAAGAATCGCTGCAGCCATAAAGGAGGTGTTGGTATCCTGTGTGTGCCTGTGTAAAGCGTACTTTTAAACACCTACCACCTCACCTGCACGGAGTGAAAACAACGCCCAGTTGTGCCTCTGTTTTTCTTTCTTTTTTTTCCCCCACGCTGAACGTACTTAACAGCTAACCTTTGCTTCTCCAGAATTCTGGCAGGTTAAACATTATTGTATAAATAGCATTTGCTACTGTATAAATAGCAAGTATCTCAATATAATGATACATATTTAAACCTCAGCGTTGAACGCTCAAAATTCAAGTAAACATTTACAAAAACACTGTAGCTTAAAAAAAAAAAGAGGGTATTTGGACAGCTTTTATTTTATTGATATTTGGCTAATATTAGAATTGAATAAAATACCAGTGTATAAAACAGTTATTCGTACTATGAAAATCTCTTTATTTTTCCAAAAGTTTGCAGAGTACTGCTTGTTATAACTGAGAGACCCTCACTGTAAGGTTTTAGTAATTAGAGTTATTATTGAATTATGCATAGCGATGCTGCACCCACAGACGTTATTAGAAAATGGGATATCCCATGTAACTTAATTTTCTGAACTAGATCTCTGTAAGTGCCTCGGGTACTTCCCTTTTATTTTGGTGGGGATGAGGGAGGTCTTTCGAAATAGATGATGTAAGTCCTTGTCTCCTTAGTTCAGGGTTAATCCATTCTTAATGTTTCCAAATCATTATAAACATTAATTATTATGGTGTGTATAGTATGCTGTAATACAGGATGTCCTCAGAGTCCCTGAGGTGTGGCGATCTGTTTGCCCCTACGCTAAATGGCCCCACGCTGCCATACGTTTTATCGTTTTTCATCTCTTCCTTCAGTATTTATTGTTTCTCCTTGCTCCTATGAGCAGAACTCTCCACTCCTTTCGCCGTACTTTTTAATATATTTTATACACTGGAAAATCAGATCTCAAGGTTTGCAGAATTGTGTCTTACGTAAGAGTAAATAGTCTCTGAGTGAATGCCCAAGAGACTTTTCAAGCAGATAGGAACTTGAGTTCTTAAAATTTTCGTGGTATCTTTGCAGATCTTTCCTTCTGTCTTGCTTTCTTCCATGTTCCATTCCACACCACTTTCGAATGAGAGATCTCTAATTATGAAAAGTAGCATAGCAGTTATTTATACTTCTTTAATAGTTCTAATTTCGTATAGCTTAGATAACTATTTGCCTTGTGGATATACTGGCATACGTTCTACTAGTCTTAATGATGATTTTTTTTTTGCGTGTAAGCAAGGGTAAAACTTTTTAACTTCCGTTTTCAAATAGCTCACACAAGGCCTCACCCACAGTCTGTTCCCAGAAAATATCTGATGATTAACTGAGATTTAAACATAATTATCATGCACAAGCTACATACAGATGAAACTTTCTAAGAACTATACTTGTCTGTCATGTTCTGGAAAATGCTTATGTGCTTTTCACACTTTGGTTTAAAAAAAATCAAGGAAGACAAAGTGGAGCATAAATGATAAAAAAAAATTGTAAAGGAGCTGAGGATCTAATCCTTCACAGATATGAATTACAAGAACATCGAGCTTTCCTATGGGATTATTTTGTTGATGGAGGAATTTGTAACTCATAATTGGAATCCCTTTCATTCATTCATTCATTCCAACAATAGCATTTATCGAATGCCTGCTGAGCCCCACCAGGAATGCACAGGCTTATCAGACACAATCTCAGGAAACAGACATTTTGGCCAGAATTTGAAGGTTGCAGTTAGTCAGAGCCCAGCTGCCATATGTTAGAAGCATTCCCCCAGTTAAAACTGAAAGCTTTAAAGTGAAGCTTCACTTGCTCTTAAGCTAGCTTTGATTCTATTAGAATGACGCCAAATATTTCATGTTGTGGGAAGAAACCTGGAGAAGCGGTGTCATAATGTTTTCCTGTTCCCTGACAAGTCAGTCATTCAGTAGCCCTGTCCAGGACCATTTAAAATAGCCTGGAAATAATCGGATGTGATGTGCCTCTGTGGAAAACACTCGCAGGATGCCTGTCGGCAAATGATGTTTTAAACCCTAGGTTTAATTTAGACCTGGTGGTAGGTTCCTTATAAGAATTCAGGTGTTTAAAAAAAAAGTCATCTCAAGAAAAATTAACATACGTCTAAGTTAAGAAACAATATTGCATATAAAATAACGATTCTTGATTCTGAGGTTTTACCTATCTGTTCTGCTGTGTAATCAAACGCACAAACGTAACATCTCTCCCTCCCTACCATTAGCTTCCTTTGCCAGTGAATCATCGTGTTTTGCATCTACTGAAGACCAATAATCTTATTCAGTGTCATTTAATCCTATCTGATCATAATAATTTTGTAAGGCAATAATATGTACACATTTTGAGTGATGTAACCACTGCATTATTTATGCAGCTTCTTTTCCACTGCGTTTTACCATTTATGTTATATCATTATCCTTAGTTGCACACAAGAGGATTGTGATACTTTTATAGAAATTATTGATTTTGGGGGTGCCTGGCTGGCTTATCCAGTGGAGCATGCGACTTTTGATCTTGGGGTTGTGAGTTTGAGCCCCACGCTGGG
This sequence comes from Lynx canadensis, assembly GCF_007474595.2. Taxonomy (NCBI): domain Eukaryota; kingdom Metazoa; phylum Chordata; class Mammalia; order Carnivora; family Felidae; genus Lynx; species Lynx canadensis. Next base: position 43,938,236 of record NC_044308.2, read on the forward strand.
TGTAGAGATTACTTAAAATCTTTAAAAAAAAGAAGAAGAAAAAGAAAAAATAATGGATGTTTATAGCCTCAAAATCTTAAGGGACATGGTAGATCTTTTTAAGAAAACATTTCAGGTAGATCTTTTTAAGAAAACATGGGTGGCTCAGTCAGTTAAGCGTCCGACTTCAGCTCAGGCCATGATCTTGCGGTCTGAGTTCGAGCCCTGTGTCGGGCTCTGTGCTGACAGCTCAGAGCCCAGAGCCTGCTTTGAATACTGTGTCCCCTCTCTCTGTACCTACCCCACTCACTTGCTCTCTCCTTCTCTCTCTCTCTCTCAAAAGTAAATACACATTTAAAAAATTAAAAAAAAAAAAACAATTCCAGGCAGAATCATATGCTTATTAATTGCATTTAATTCTTTGTTTAACAGGAGTGTTTGAAAGAGAAAAAATCTTGTTTTCAGAGAATACAAACTCTAATTATGTTATTGAAGAATCACTTTCAAACATCCAGAAGATATTTTTGAAATAGAATGGATAAATCATCAATTCTTGTGAATACATATTCATAGTGTAGAGGATGTACATAACCTTTGATCTTGAAGAGTGGGGTTGATTGACAGAGTGAGAAAACACCTATTTTCTTTTTTTTTTTTTTTTTTTTTTTAAGGGTTTTTTTTTTTTTAATTTTTTTTTTTTCAATTTTTTTTCATTGTTGGGGCAGAGAGAGACAGAGCATGAACGGGGGAGGGTCAGAGAGAGAGGGAGACACAGAATCGGAAACAGGCTCCAGGCTCTGAGCAGTCAGCACAGAGCCCGACGCGGGGCTCGAACTCACGGACCGCGAGATCGTGACCTGGCTGAAGTCGGACGCTTAACCGACTGCGCCACCCAGGCGCCCCGAAAACACCTATTTTCTAAAGTGAAAAATTCTCCAAACTATTTAAGTTCCCTGACTACATACCACTAAATGTGTAAAGAGTTAATACTATCCAGATGGCTAAATACATTCATTGCTCATACTGTAATCAGTATATTTTGTGTAGCTCGCCTACCTAGCTACAAACATCTAATGTGTCTCATAAACCACTCCAATTCATTGATTATTGGATATCACCAGTATACCAGATATTAGTGGTTTTCACGTTTACTGTCTAACTTTTAAGGTCTTTAAAAATCCTGAAAGATAGGTATTATTTTTCTAATTTTACAGGTAAGGAAACTGAGGCTCAAGGAATATAAGTAACTTGTTACCAGTCATATAGCCACTAGATATAAGAACCGAGATGAGAAATCAAGTTTTCCAACTCCAATTCCAGTGTTCTTTCCACCATACATACTGCTTTCAAAAGAAGTATTAATTTATTCAACAACTCTTTATCCATCATCTACTATATGCCAGGCACTGTGCTAAGTCTTCGTGTTACCAGAGATACAAAGTCTTAGTGTTACCAGAGATACAAAGGTGACTAAGACAGATGTGTTCCCTGCCTCTTAGAGTCCAGAGGTTTTTTTACCAAAAAAAAAAAAAAAAAAAAAAAAAAAAAAATGTTATGAAGAATCAGGTTTATGGAAAGGGAGGAACAGGATGCCAGTGGGAACTCAAAGCTCATCTGATGTAGGCTAGCAGTTTGTCTCAGACCTCCTGAAGGCAGTGACATTTAAACTGAGACTGTAGGATGGCAAAAATGATAGATAAATAGATATACAGATACATACATATGTAGGTGGATAGATAGATACATAGTTAGAGTTGATTCTCATTATTGGCAGATTCTGTATTTGCAAATTCGTCTGCTCACTAAAATGTGTTTACCCCCCAAATCAATACTGGCCGCCATTTTCAGACTTGCTCAAGGGTTGAACGTCCTAATACACATCCCAGCTGAGGTCTGATGAGGCAGTGCTCTGCCTTCTTGTTTCAGCTCTCATCCTGTAAATACGTGTCCTTTTGACGGTTTATTTAGTGCTATATTTTCCTAATTTTGTGCTTTTTGTTCGTGATCTTACTATTTACAATGGCCGTCAAGCATACTGCTGAAGTGTTGGCTAGTGTCCTCGACTACAAGAATGCTGTGATGTGCCTTACAAAGAAAACATGTTAGATAAGCTTTATTCACTGATGTATAAGCATTATTCAATGTTGGTGAAGCAACAGTATTTATCAAATAAGGTGTCTTTACAAACACAAAGAAAACAAGGTTATATATTGATGAGTTGGCAAAAATGTTATGAGCACAGGCTCAAGAAACCTAACTTTATATTTCCCCTAGGGACAGTGATTCAGTATTTGCTACTTCAGTGGTCCTAGTGACTTTATAGAACCTCAGTGCATTGAATAACAAGAACTGATAACAGATAAATATCTAACACCACCAAGTGCTGGTGAGGGTTTGAGGCAACTAGAACTCTCAGACATTGCTAATAGGAGTGCAAGCTGGCACAGCTACTCTGGAAAACCATTGGGCATTTCTTATAGTTAAACTTCTATATTCCATACCCTCTAACGGTTCTATTTCTAGATAGCTACGCATGTAAAATAAAAACTTATGTTTGCACAAAAACCTGTACATGAAGGTTAGCAAATTTATTTGTGAATGGTAAAAAATGGAAATAACCTAAGTGTCCTTCAGTTAGGGAATGAATAAACTGTGGGATGAAATATTACTGAACAATAGAAAGTAACAAATTATTGGCAAGGGTGCCTGGGTAGCTCAGGCAGTTAAGTGTTCGACTATGGCTCAGGTCATGATCTGGTGGTTTTGTGGGTTCAAGCCCCATGTTGGGCTCTGTGTACTGACTGCATAGAGCCTGCTTGGGACTCTCTCTCTCTCTCTCTCTCTCTCTCTCTCTCTCTTTCTCTCTCTCTCTTTCTCTTTCTCTTTACCCCTTCTCTTTTTGCTTTTTCTCTGTCTCTCTCAAAATAAAAAAATAATTTAAAAAATAAAAAAAAAAATAAAGTAACAAATTATTGATATGCTCAACAACATGGGATGTATCTGAAATGCATCATGCCATGTAGAAGAAACCAGAGTCAAAAAACCACATATTATTCCATTTAAGTGATATTATTTATAGGCAAAAATACAGGGATAGAAAACAGCTATGTGGTTGCAGGGTTTGGGGAAGGGGAATACTCTGGCTACAGAGGGGCACCGGAGAATTTAGGAAGAAAGGAGACGGAACTGTCCCATATATTGATATGGTTGGTGGTAATTCAATTACATACCTTTGTCAAAACTCAAAGAATTATACACTAAAAAGGGTGAGTTTCACTATATGTAAATTATACTTTACTAAGAGATGCAAAAACTGAGATTTACGTGATGAATCAAAATACAGTTCTTCTAGTTTGCCACGAACAACATCAGAAAATACCATTTTGTGCAGCATAGGGAAGGTAGTCAATAAGATGGTAATAATGTTGTTGAGTGGCAGATGGTGATGACACTTATCATGGTGAGCACTGAGTAATGCAGAGAATTTTTGAATCAGAATGTTGTACACCCGAAACTAATATAGTACTATCTGTTAATTATATTTACATATGGGGAAAAAAGGAAAGAAAATGCATTACAACAGGGTACTCCATGGGCTTCACTCTACTTCTAGTTGATAAAACTAGTGTAAAATAAATACCATGTAATTCATGTTATTCTATAAATTGAGCAGTGGAGGCTATGAACATACAAAACCTGTTTTCTTTTCTCTTGTTTTGTAATGCTTGAATTTAACCTGGCCCTTACTGGTTACAGGAAACAGCCTCTTACTGATTTTTTGACAAATGCTGAAATCTGCAATCTATACGATAGTTCTAATATATACATTATTCATAATAGAACAGAACTTGCGTTTGATTGAATTACCCAGTTAGATGGCATTTTGACTTTAGGATTAAAGAGGAGAAAACAAGGCAATAGAAAAAATATGATAATATCACTTATCTTGCTTCTATGTGATTACTTAATGATTGGCAACTGTCACACATGGACGGTTTAACTGCTCACATCCTTGGAAGCAGGGAGACCTACCACCTGACCTTGAGTGTCTTCCAGTTCTAGTATTTCTTTTTATTCTTGCTTGTTCATAATGGCTTTGCCACATTCCCTCTGTTATATTTCAAGGAGCAAAGATGTAAATCAAGTCACCATTACATTTTAGTTTATGAAAGTGACTTTCACCATAAGATATGTACCTTGCCTTTGGAATAGTGGGCAAGTTGGGGTTTCTGTGGCTATTATTATACTTAGGCCTTTACAATAAATTCAATAATACATATCAGTAGTTTCTCAATAATGTGTTCCATCACTCACACAAACAAGTCACTCTTTCTTACTTGTATTATGACATTTTCAAAATTAATTTTATCTATATTTTAATTAAGACGTGTTGTCAAAACGTCTAAAGGCCGTACATGGACTATGTCTCTGTATAAATAACAAAGTCGTGCATGACTATAGTCCATAAATATGGACAACAATTTATTCAAAGTGAGTTGAAAATTAAGTGATTGTGCTAAATATTTTACACTATCAAAGCCATTTGTTAGGTGATCAAATAGGTGAAGGAAATGCTATACTAGGTGATATGTTGCAAAAACTATGAAAAGAGCATCAATTATATTCTTTGGAAAAGCAAAACCCGTCAATATCCCTATCTTGTGCTTTTTCTGTAGAACAGCGTGAACTACAAATTTTTTTTTACATTTTTAACAGATGTGTTCTTCTGTTTGAAGTCTTTTTAGGAGTGCAGTCTTGGCCTTTGTAGCTTTTAGTTTCCTTGCGGCCCTATCGAACATTCCATTACCAGTATTTAGAGTTGTTTAATCATCCTAAAATAAGAAAGAATTCCCCTTAAGAGTTAACTTTGTAGCAAGTGTTTCTTAAATGTACAAATGGCAACATTGTTTTCAAACAGGATAATTACAACTGTGTACAATATGCTTCTTCATTAGTAAGTAATTAAATAATTTACTAAATTGTGCAATAATTCATAATGACACATGCTAGTCTACTCGATTATAGAAGCTAGTGATAAAAGAATTTCTTGCACACATGCCTAAAATTTATTAGAGTAGTAATTCTTGATTCCTGAAAAAGTCAGCTTGCCATTTTCAAAATACTGAGTAATGCTCAATTTAAGGCAAAAATTTTTTTTAATTTTGAGAGTCCGTAACATGATGGTTAAGAGTACAGACCTTAGCATCAGTTTACAAAGGTTGTTCTTATGGTCCCACCATGTTTTAGCCTTCAAGAGAAGGTAACTGGCAAGTTACTTAATGTCTCTGTGCCCCAGTTTCTTTGTCGGTAAAAAGAGAGCTCAGGCTGAATTAAATGTTAAAAAGAGCATAACATAAGTGCCTGCCACAGAGTAAGTCCCAAGGAATTGCTCACCAATGGGAGAGGTAAAAGAAGCAACAGCAACAGTGTTGTATAATTATTGGAAAGCCCTTTTGATTTTGGAAAGTTATCTTTGGGGATATAAGGTTTAACCGGATACTCAAAATCTCATGTGAATTTTGGAGTCTTCTGAATATAACGCCTAACTTCATCTACCTCCTTCCATCTTACAAAATGAAAAAGAAGAGTGCTAATTTTTTTTAACGTGAATCTCACATAGTTAGAAGAATTTAATATTTTTTTTCATTAAAACAGAAGAACATAACCAACCTATTATTGTTTCAGTACTCGAAGCATACTTCCTCAGTGCAGGACTGGACAAAAATAATAGCTGTACTTCTGAGAGCAGAGAAGACTTCTGATCAAATGCCGTCAGCCAAACGAATCCCATCCTATAAGCTGCAGCTTAAATGTGATCATCAGAACCACTATTGACATGTGGCACAACTGTCTGAAATGTCAATAGTTATAAAATGAGTATTTCATAATGCAGAATAATTGATTACTCTGCTTGACTGAACAGAAACATATTTTCTCTGCGAAAGCAAAATAATGCCAGCATTTGCTCCTGGAACGCTCCTAGCTGCGAGACTCGGATTTCCCAATGAAGCCCACCTACTCTGCCGCCCTTGATCATGCATGACAAAAATAGAGAGAACCATCTGTAACTGCTTATCTTTTCTCCATTATTTGAAAATATATTTTTAAGAGACTTCTTAAAAAATAAAATATGGCCCATATACAAAGCCTCTATATTAATAGAACTGTCGCAGATAATTTTCAGAACTTAAATGGATGAGATACAGAATCAAATAACATTCAATTTATCTTGTTCATCCTAAAATGCCCCGCATAGCTTTTCACTCTGATGAAATAACACCCATTTCCAGTTTTATTCTCCCTCTGTGTGCTGTGATGTGGAACTCTTTTGCTCTATGTGTTTTATTAAGTGTAATTTAACTTTATGACTATCAAACCAACTATTAATCCTTACAATAAGCCTATGAAATGGGTGAGCTGCAAAGAGATTTATTTTCTAAAGCGCAATTCTCTTCTTCTGCCCTCAATTATTTTTTTCAAAACTCATCCTCTGAATGTATATAGTTTGCAAAGGTCTCTGCTAGGCACTGTGAGGAAAAGCAGAAGAAATAGTAACAACCTACATTTTGAGCTTTTTCTCTGCCTGCTTCTTGTCCATATGTACTTTATGTTGCTATGAGCCTTCACTACGAGTTTCTTAAGAAATGCGTTTTCTGTCTCTGTACTTTCATCTGTGTCCTGCCCTCCTGTTAAGATGTCCTTTATTCCTTTCTCTATTCATTAGATTCTATTTGCCTTTCAAGGTAGAGTTCAAGTGGCACGTCCTCCATGAAGTCCTTCTCATAAAATTTAACTTTAAAAAAAAAATTTTAAGTTTATTTATTTTGAGAGAGGGAGAGAGTGGGCAGGGGAGAGGCAGAGAGAGAGGAAGCGAGAGAACATCTCAGGCAGGCTTCGTGCTATTGGCACTGATCCTGATGAGGGGCTCAAACCCTCAAGCCATGAGATCATGACCTGAGCTGAAAGCAAGAGTCGGATGCTTAACTGACTGAACCACACGGGTGCCCTGTCATAAAACTTAAGATTAATCCTGCACAAAGTAGCCCCTCTTACTTGTGGTTTACATAGCACCTTATTCTGTCCTACATTCTAAGTACTGCATGCGTTTATCTGCTAGATGGCAAGCTCCTTGAGGGAAGACCTGACGTTTTAATCTTTTTGCTTCCCTCTCCATGTCCTGACACACATTCTTTAAATTGTAATGCACAGAGGTTTACATTGTTCATCAGATGGGAGCTTCCACTCTGATGGCTAAGACATAAGAAAGCGAGACCATAAGGCTCCTGAGACCAAGGAGTAATTTAATTTGTATTCATCTTTGTATTCTTAATATATAGCAGGCACTTAATAAATGCTTGTTCTATACACCTACACACACACACACACACACACACACACACACACACGTTTTCAGAATTGTAAAGAGCTTAGCAAAAGTGCATTCTAATGGCCATTTTAACACATCTTTATTAAGGTCAATAATTTATGCCATGCACAGGCTCTGTGTGTACAACAATGTAGGGACTGGTGGTGGTGGTGGTGAGGGTATTCCCACTCGTAAGCCCTGCTACGTGGTAGTCACTCTGTCCTTTCTTCAAATTGTTTAATCCTCCCAGTGGCCCTACCAGCCTTATTTCACATATGAGGAAACAAAAGTTTGCTGAAATCACTCAGCTAGTGAGTGGGATAAAGGTTGGTTTGGGGCCCAGGTCTGTCTAATGCTGGAGTTTATTCTACCATACCGTGGAGTTCAGTGACACAAAGAAGCCTCCTTGGAGAGGGAAGTTGATGTGGTGCAGCAGGGAGAAAGGGATGGTGTTCCTGAGAAGTGGATAGGACGTGATCCTGAAAGTCGTTCTGGAATGTTTGAGTTGTAGGAGCCCTTCAAGGTCCGTTCCCATTCCTTCATTCTACAGGTGAGAGGCCTGAGGTTCTCGACATGACGCGCCCAAGGTGGCATTGACAGCTAGTTGAGTGTGAAACTTGAACCCAGGCTCCAGGTTTTGAGTTTGCTTCTCTTTTTCATATTCCTTTAACTAAAAAATCATTTCATGGCCTGTTCCCCTTCCAGCTGCAGGAGTGGGGTGAGAACACCCCCTGGGAACACAAGGCAAGAAGGTCTCTCTGGCCTCTGATGTGCACCTCCTTCCTTGCTCCCTTGGCAGGTGTGAGTGTGTGTGTATAGTGAGCCACCTGCTACCTGCCTTTTCTGGGGAGGTTACTCATGTCTGTGTGCCTGCGAACTTCACCCTTTCCCTCATTGTGATGGTTACAAAACACCTGCCAGTTCTTGAATTTCCCAATAGATGTATGAGATATGGGGTTCCAGAAATCTCAGAATCCCTTCACCATTGTCTCAATCCAGCCAAATCTTTCACCTCCAACATCCCATTACACTAATAGCCACACTAATGATTCGCAGCTGTCTGTCAACTGTGAGGTTCAAAGTGCTGTGCAAACATCTTTTCAATGGGCAACCAGACACTGCCTTTCTTTAGGGTTGCTCAGATGACTTGGGGAGTGGACTTCTCTACAGTTTTCCGAGCCAAAGTCAAATGAGGAGAGAGCTTGTTCTTGTCTGAGTCTCCAGGACACCAGGCACATAATACACATTCAGTAAATGTGCTTGATAATGTGACATATGTATGTGTGTGTGAGTGTGTAAAACTGACGATATCTCTTGCCACCAAAATCCAGTTTATTTCACCATATTTCATGGACTATATAGATATATATATACATGCATGTATGTTTACATCTACAACTATATTTGTTACAGATGTAACTACATTGTTTTAAAGTCATGAATGGCAAGCAATCTATATTAATCTGTTCATCCCCTCCCCTTACACTCATAAATAGGTGGGAGGGCCTCTCTGATACCCTTGGTTTCCAGGTCTCACCAATATTATTCCATTTGTAAACGTTCCTTTATGAGACACTGACTTTCCAGACTCAAAATTAAGCACATTTGTGATATGTTATAGGTAAGTCTGTGCCTCCTCTGTAGCTTTCCAAGTAGTCTTTATATAGAATTCTCTGGGTCGGAATCCATTTGGTCTGCAGGAGACCTATGGCTCTATGTCGGTCAGAATGGCCCAAGTCCTACAGATCACAGTCTAGTGGTGGCTAAGAATTCAGTTGAATCAAGCTGCCTAGGACCACATTAACCTTTCACTGATCCCTTTCTTGTTCAGCTAGAAAGAAATTAATTGAATTAGCAAGCTGCCACACACCACAGAGGGAGAATCAGGCCTGGGTGAGACACAGAGCCAAAACGCTCTCTCACATGCAGCAGCAAACTTTGAAATCATCTTGGTACTAGGAGCTACTTGGCCAGTCATGATAAATCTGTTGATCCATTGGTTTGCCAACCCTCTGCAGTAGCAGCTCTGTGGTGCGGTTCAGATTGGTCTACCAAACCCCATTTGATGGGAAACCAAATGTACCCTCATAAAGTATCATTTCTTTATTTAATCTCTGAAAGCGGGAAGATTGGCACCAACTTACCGATCACACTCCTCTCTAGATACCCTGAAGAAATAGAGCAGGCTTTCCTCTTAGGCATTTGGGAACAAGCTGGCATCAGAGGTGTCTCTCCACTTTCTTGCTAAGTGACAGATCAAATGTGAAAACCAATATATAGGGACACAATATGGGGCGGTGACCATCTCTAGAGGACTCTGAGTTGAATTACATGATAAATATGTGGTGTGCCTTCCTTTTCCAAGATTAGCCAACAGGAACATCTGAATCAAAAAGTAATGTATAACTTAATTCTGTTCATGGTGAAGAACTCCCATCCTGTTTAATTATCTCCATGTAAGCAATATTCCTTTTCTATTTTCTTTTCTGAACACTCGGTAAAAAATTTTTAAACATAAAAAAAAATAAAACTTTAAGTGGAAAGACTATATTGCTTAACACTGTTTCCCCCATAGTATTCTAAGCATTTGTTTACTATAATCCAAATACCTATTTCTACATGTTAATATATAGATGGTAAAACTTGAACTGAAATGTGCATCGTTTATGGCTCAAATTTGGTAGTATTGAAGGGGAACATGGATCCTTTCATTCCTGACTGATTTATTTGGTTGAGGATTTAGAATTCCATAGAAAAATTATATTTCAAGAGTTTTGTGTGTGTGTGTTTTTTAATAGCCTCTCATTTTTACTTTCAAAGTTTCATGAGAGCTTTGTGTTAATATAAAGAACAATATTATACCCTGGGTTAACAGCTGACGACATTTAATAGAGGCATTTATTACAAATAGCATCTAGCCACACAGGAAGGTTAAGACTTAATATCTGAAATTCTGTTGCTCATTAGTTGTAGGATGAGAATGAAATACATTTCCAAAGGCTAAGGTCAGTATTACATTATCCTGGAAATGTCTTTGTTGAATATATGTGTAAATATTTCAAACAAGTATTATGAGATTATATTTCTATTGGGGACATATCTATAGAATGAGTGATTCTACTACTTGTAATTGCAGGAGCACACGTCAGGTTACATGTCATTCCCGATTACCGATTTCATTTGAAATGGTCTGGAAATAAATACCGATTACTAGTAATGTAAGACTATTTACCTTGGAGTCAGATGTCTGACAGGCAGGCTAGAGCTAATGGATTTGGTTATTTTCAAAGCATTGTTTTCTAGAGCAGGATACTGTTTTTTAAAGGAACCCTGCAAATTTTCCAAGTTGTATTTCTGTATTCATTTGCAATGAGTATGAAGAGCATACCCATGAACATGCAGTCCCTGATGACTTTCCATCCTTCAACAGTACAAAGGAAAGAAAATTGTGCTGGGGACCTACCTACTGGATAGCTTGGCTGTACTCTTCCCTGTTAGAGTTGTTAGGCCAAGGGAAATCAAGAACCAAATATGAAGGATGGCGTCAATGTAACCGAGGGGCGTTGCCTCACTAGGAGATGCACTTGCATCATGGGAATGTGGTGTGATTTAATTTCATAACTGTAAACATCACAGTGGATATGGTTGATTCATTTGAAATTTGGGTCCACTTCGCTATGGCTGGAAAGCTGAATTAACATGGGTAGGTCTTGGCTTCACACTTTCATAATTTCTGATTTTTGTGGTTTTATTTGAAAAAAGAAATCTAAAGGAAAAACTGCCAGGATGGCGTTAGCTGAAATCAGACTTTTATAAAGCTATGGTTTGATTTAAGGTGTGATGAATTTTACTGACCTTCTAAATCAGGACTGTGTAAATTTTGCCTGGAAAAGGAGGGTTGGGAGGGTGGGGAGTACATGAATCCTAAGTTTTCTAGAGGGCTGATTGTATGCATGTGTTTTAAGTTATAGCCCAACTCAGGGGCAAGGACAACTCAGTTATATGGGAAAAGAATGCTAGCTAGGACTCTCCTTATTTAATCACCATGAAGGCATCCACTAAAAACTATCTGATCTTTTAAGTTGTAAATGGAAATACAGACCATCGGGAAAGAAAGCAGAATTGAAGTTGTGTGAAGGAACAGTAGCAGGTATGCAGACTGGGCTTTTGAATTGTTCTTCCTATTATGCTCAATGGTATGGACACAGTTGGCAAATTTTTAAATAATGTGAACTCTGGGTACGAAGCATCTGAAATTCATCCTAAGAAGATCCATCTGACAATACTGTCAAGAGTTAAGTTTCCATATGGCCAGTAAAAAGGATTAAGCTTCAAAGTTCAGAGGGAATTCACTCTTAGTTGCAAGTTAAAATTCACAGAGTTGACCTTTAGAGGTATTTTTGTTTTCCTGCCCAGAGTGCCACAATGTCTCATTTTTAGGATGTGACCACTAGAGCCTTTTCCACCTGTAAATGGGTTCTCTGGAGAGAATGGAGTTATGGAAGAGCCTGGGAATTCAGTGGCTCAAATGGGCTGGCGATTGGATTATCATTTAGGTGATTCACATAAGAGTTTTCTGCTCTCCTTCCAGGTAACATTGTTCCCCGTGGAATGGGGGAGGCGTAAACAAGGACCTTTGGTGTTGGTGTGATGGGAGATTACCAACCTCTTGGTGGGCGGGGTTCCCCCCGCTCTGGCCGAGCCTCTCCGGAAAGACTTAGGAGGCACTTACTCCACTCCCCGGAAAGGTCCGGGTGACAGCGTTCTCCACGGCCCCGTCTGGGGGACCTACCTTCTGAACAGAGCTGGGGCGCTCTGGGAAATGAGGGTGACTACAGCCTCCCCCCTTCAGGCCAAACCCCGCTTTTTCTCCGGCCAACTGGAGCATTTAACGCCCCGCGGGCTCGGGCGAGGAAGCAGAGTGGCGTGGGGTTGCGTGCCCCTTGCCCCACGGGGTGGGGACAGAGAGTGGTCAGGCGCGCGTTCCGCGGGGCGCTGCGTGCAGAGAGCACCCGGGCGACCACAGGTGTTCGGAGAGGCAAAGGGAAGGCTGGGGGCCTGGGCGCGGGCCGGGGGCGCGGCAGGGCAGCGCGGGCCCGGGGTGTGCCAGCCGAGCCGCCGCCGCTCACCTGCCCGCGGGGGCGGGGCGGGGCGCGGCGCTGGGGCGCGCCTGCCTCCAGCCTCCCGCCTCCCGCCCGGGGAGGAAGCGGAGGGGCGCGGTGTAAACAGAGCGGCGGCCGTGATGTCAGCCGGTCACATGGAGCCTCTTATGGCTCGGGATGGCTCTCGGCGGGCGGGCAGCTGCGGCAGCTGCTGCTGTGGCTCGGGCGGCGGCGGCGCGGCGGCGGCAGAGGGGGCTCCGGGGTCGGACCATCGGCTCTCCCTGCGCTCTCCGCACCGCGGCTTAAATGATGTATTTTGTGATCGCAGCGATGAAAGGTGAGCCGGGAGCCCCGCCGGGGCCGGGTGGGCTGGCTGCTCCGGGGGGCGGGGAGGAGGGCGCGCAGGGGGAGGGGTGGGCGCGCCTGCCCGAGCGCACGTACTGCCCCGGGCTGGGCGCCGGAGCCCCGCCAGGGCCTTCTGGGCCACAGCAGCGGCGCCACCTGAGCCCGGCCGCGGGATCAGCCTGCCTCCTGTAGGGGGCAAAGGCGCACGGGCTGGACCCCCCTCTTCCGCCCCCTCTGACTCCTGTCAGCCGCCCAGGTCCGCCTGGCACCCGGCGGGGCTCTCGGAAGAAAGTTTGCTGGGAGTCGCGGCGCTTCTGGAAGGGAGGGTAGGATCTGGGGAGCTCGGAGGAAGCCGGGGACGCCCGCGGTCGGTCCCCAGGGCCCGCACCCCAGACAGCTCCGGCCTACGTAGGGAAGGCGCTGCGGCCGGGCCGGGCCGTGCGCGCGCGCGGGGACGCGATGTCATCCCTGGGGACTGGTCAGCGCCCCAGGCCTTGCGCCCTCCCCCCGTGGCGGCCCGAAGGCCCCGAGCGGCCGCGGGCCGGGAAAGTGCGGCCGTTTTCACTCTGCGTCCCGGCGCGGCTACTTACGAAAGCGCCCGGGCCCGAGCGAGACGGGCTTCTCGAGCGTGCCAAGACTCTCCCGGCTGCCGCCCGCAGCCGCAGCGCACCCCCACTGGATATTTTGCGTTGTGGAATGGACGTGGGGAGGCAACCCTGCCCACAGGAGTCGCGGGCAGCGGTGGAAGTTAGACCGCGGTGAGGGCCGACCCGCGGGTGTTGGTCGCGGTCAAGTCTCCCCGTCCGGCCTTCCGCCCAGATCAGGATTCCTTAGCAGGCTGGTGGGGGATGGCAGGGGGGACTAGTTGAAGAGAGGATCCATTCGAGGTGTTCCCAGGTGAGGAGGAGAGAAACCGAGGCAAGTTAGGGAAGTTTCTAATGTGAAAGCCAAAGTTTGGAGGTGTGCAGGAAGTCGCCTGTGTGGCCCGGAGGAACCGAGCCACGCTGTTAGGACTCTTGCAAACAGCCCTGGAGAAACTCAGCCAGCAGCACGCTGCCCGCTTGTGCGCCAGCAGGTTCCTCCGGGAGATAATCTGCCCGAGCGGCTTCGCGGACCCGGCCGCTGGGAGTGGGGATTTAGAACCCCATCTGCTTGCGGCGCACAGGGAGCCCCTAATGCGCCGCGTTTTTGCAGACCCGGACCGTCCTGCGGGTTCTGCCCATCCGTGCGGACGCCCGGAGCTCCTTAAACGTTCAGTAGGTTGAGGTTTTGTTGCAGTCCAGGATGAAGGACACTAGTTCGGTGTCTGTGCTGCGTTTACTTTCGGATCACCGAGCTTTGCCTTTCTCCACTAGAGATTGGGTGGCATCTCTTTCATTAATTATTAACAGGCCGAAACGTGCTGGACACTAAGATGAGCTGCTTGAGATGAAATCTTTCTATACGACGTACCCACAGCAAATTTTCTGTCTTTCCCTTGTGGCTTTCGGAAAACGGGATTTAATCATTTTTGGAATATGCAACGGATAAACGAGGGAAAACCTCCTTGTGTTACACGTTCTTAAGCATCTTAAAATCATCTTGTAAAGAAAAAATGTCAAGTTTTTCTCTATGCCCCTCCCCTCCCCCTCAAAAAAACTTTTATGCTATTTCCTTAGTTTTATTAATCCTCTAAGAATAAAACGACCCAAATAGCCTTTGTAGTTAAGATATTTTCCTCCCTTTTTTTTTTTTTTCTTTAAGCTATAAAATAGATTTTGTTGCTTGGAAGATGTCAATGCCAGTCTTTATCCATTTTATGTAGTATAATTTGTGTTGATTGAGGGAAGGGTGAAAAGCTAAGACTGTTTCCCCTAATGAACAGTAACTACCAATTAGTAAGGAAAGTATGTTTTAATATTTTAATTTAATGTGATGCTTTCGGTACATACAATTTTGCTTTTGTAGCTCTAGTACAAAGTCGAGTACTATCCCTTGCTAATATAATCATGAGAATCACACAGCCATCATCCCCCAAAAGCTCTAGCCCACACATTTGTCTTGGAGTGACCTCTGGCTGCCATTAGATAATAGATTCATAGTAATGTGCTTTGAGAAAAGTAGCTCAGTACTGGCGATGCAGTTTTCCTATAAGCGTGAGAGAGAGAAAGAAATAGAATGCATCTGGACAATTAGAATATTTCATTTCCAATATCATAACATCCTGTGTTTTAATGGGATTATCTTGCTTTGGTGCAAATTTAAACTGAAGAAGTAGTTTGTGGGAAAATGAGGAATGCTGTAAATGTTTCCATATCAGATTTAAGGGGAAAAAAGCTGGCCCAGAATCATATTAAATACTTCCCTACTGCCTCTCATTTTTAATAGTTAAATTGGTTCCATATGTAAGAGAGTTTGTATAATTAGATTTTTCATGCAAAACAGAAATACTCTTTACAATATAGCTTTTTGGTACGTGTATGCATGTGGACGAGGGGAGGAGAAAACAAGCGACCATAAAAGAAAAACATTCTCTTTGTTGGCTGATTACTTGTGTTTTTTAAACATCATTAAGTCAGGTCCTTTGAACTCACCAAGGAAGAAAATCCTTGCCTCTGTGTTAGTTGTCAAGTAAGTTTAAGCTTAAAGTGGTTTCATGCTTAGAAGTAATACATCTTCATTTGAGCCATTCTCGTCTCATCCTTCAGTTTTGTTTTTGTTTAATTAACAACAAAATTCCAGTACCCTTTGGATTGCTTCTCGGGCAAACAGAGAGAGCCAGCGATAACATTTGTAATCAGGGAAGCACTAGTTCTGCTCATCAGAAAAGTGCATTGGCCAAATGTCCGGCGGCAGCGGAGCGCTGAAAGGAAATGCAAGGACTTCATCAGTTTCCGTAGATTATATACCCCTTAGCTTCTTGAGGGCTCAGCCTGTGCTCATGTAAATGGAGTTAGAGTGAAGGGAGAGGCTTAAAGGGAATTTCTGTCCCATAATAGATTCTTCCCCCAGCACAATTCATGTGCAAAATGCAAACTTCACCTTACTGCTTTGAAAATACTTTAGGTGTTGGTGATGAGTAGTATTTCCAACTCCAATAAATTTGATTTCATAGTTTTGAAGAATGTGGCCTTTCTTTTTACCAAATGAAATGTGAATTTTATCCCTGGTCTTATTGCAAGCGCCCTATCAATGACACCTTTAGCAGGGATTTTTGTCCCATTTTTGTGACCTTTGATGGGTAGGATTGGGAGAAGGGTGATGGCTAGATCTTGAAAAGAGAAAATGTAAATGGCCGCTCCACGGAGCAGAGTTGATCCGGCAAAGAGGGGTCAGTTCTTTTAAAGACAAAGAGGATCTCTGAATCCATTTGTTCATGGGGGTTGGGAGGGCGGGGGGGGGGTGGGCAAAGCTCAGACCCTCTATGAAGTAGAGAATATTTTTAAAGCGCCATTTTCTTGAGCAGCCTCTTAATTTTATATCAGTCACTTCACTTGAAATGCAAAGTAACATCATACTCAAGTAAACCACTTTGCTCTCAATTTGAGTTGAGTACCATGTAATTTCTTTAAAGCTGCCCAGTTACAAAATAATTTCTAAATGGAAATAATCTGATAGATACATAGATAGATAAATGAATATGATTTAAATCTTAGAGAGTATTTTATAACTAGTAGATAAATTAGTAAATATATAGTAATAGTTCTCACTAGACTCCTTTTTCTCTCACCTTTCCCTTCCAGTCAAGTGAATCACAATGAAATGGATGAGATCAGCAAGTAGATAATTGCAAAGCACCTGCACTAGCACCCAGCCGCTTTGTAATTTGCTCATGGGCATTGAAGGAAATAATATTTACAAATGGCCATTTACTGGGAGAAAAAGTTACTAGATACATGGGTAGATAGATCTGCAGAGGTGGAGTTGGAGTTCAGTTTTCTGAAAATTCTCTTAAATTATTTTAGTCATCAATAAAACCCATCGTATGGAACAAATCTAAGAATACTTTGTCATAGAAATGTTTTGATGCATTCTAAATATTCCCAGTCCTTATTAGTAAGAACTCAAGGTTGCTTTAATCTACATAGTTCATATTTAGTAAGTTTTAGAACCATAGAATCTCAGAATCAGCAGCATAAAATCATGCTTTATGTTTCTCTACTTAAAAAAAAATAACTTGGAAAGATCCACCAGTGACAACACAGGTATGAATTAACATTTAATATTATCTCCAAGACTATATACTGACTCTCTGAGGAATGATTTGCAAGTTTCCTCTCCCTACTTATAGATCCTCCACTGAGGATACCTCCCTTCCACCCCAACCTTTGAGTCATGGCCTTAGAGATTCTTGGAGCTTTCTGTATTTGTTGGTATTGTGTGTGACGTGATGCATGCTTTTTCAGTTAAATTGTCAGAGTGTTATGTCCAAAGAGGTCTAAATAGATAGTAGCATATGATTAGCCCATGTGCAAAATGCAGGAAGGCAGTTGTAAACTTTTGTATCTGGATTTTCTTTTCAAAGTGACATTTGTTGGGGTGCCTGGCTGGCTTAGTCGGTAGAGCATGAGACTCTTGATTTTAGGGTTGTGAGTTCAAGCCCCATGTTGGATGCTGAGCCTATTTAAAAAATAAAAACAAAAAAATAATAAAAATAAAGTGACATTTGTCAGCCCTCATCATATTATAAGGCGGTAATGTGATAATTTAAAAATCTTTGCTCCCATTAGTATAAAAAGTCATGTTACAACCTATTCCATACGTTTGCTGGTAATTTCGTTTTTTGACTTTTATTGCCTCTGAAGTTTACTAGGCATTTCATAAATAAATAGATGGATGATGTTAACCTGTATTTGTTTTGTGCTTTATGTTTTACAAACATTCTTCTGTCACTTAATCCTCCATGGAAAGTCACTGATACTCATGGTGTTTGGTTGAAAAAATGAAGCTCATAGAGGTTATGTGCTGTGGCCAAGCACTTCCGGCGGATAAATGGTAAAGCAAGGGCTAGAGCCCTAATTTCTACTATTTTCATGCTGCCTCCCCTGGAGGAAGCTGTAAAAATGTCCTGGATATAACTTTGTCTCTAGTTAGTGAAAATTATAACTCTGGCATTTATAAGAGGAAAAAAATAGATTCAATTATGTAATGCTTTGCTGAGCCTAATATCTTTAAATTACTATTTAATAAAATCAATTTGGTACAAATGGGGTTATTCTTATTTGCTCATCATTAGCTCTCTTCATCCATGATTTTCATTAAGTCTACTTGTTGTAAGAGGATCTGGGTGAAATGTAAGCATTACCTTTGTAAAGAATATAGAATACTATGAAACGCAGCTAACCTATCTCCATTACGAGAGAATCGAGCTAGAGATTTACCTATATGTGTTCCACTTATCTTTAGGCAAAGGGAGCATTTACAAATGCATCTTCTAATTTTAATATGCCTTTATGTAGAAAGCTGATGAATCCTTGGGCTGGTGAGTGTTGTCCTGGTTGTTTCCATAACAGCTGAAGGGCATGATTGTGGACCTAACTCTTGAGAAATCTGTTGTCTTTTAGGAAATCACAGGAGAGTAAAAGTTTCCAAGTGGATAGATCTGCAAAAGCTCATTTCTTACTTGATGGGTGTTTACTTTTCTGGTGACTGGACTGAGATGTGTTTGTCTGAAAGCAAATAAACATTATTTCATAGAGTCTTGAGGGGAGAAGAAACTTTAAAAGTCATTCAGTTACAGGTCCTATTGGCATTTGGTTCTTCTCCACACACAGCATTCCTGCTAAATGGTTGTCTGGTTATGCCCGAACACCTCTTATGACAGGAAACTCCCAATTGTTAGAGGTAGCTTATTCCATCTTGAATTAGAAAATTCTTCCAATATCAAGCATAAATCTCTCCTTTGTATTTTTAATTCCTTGATTATGACCCTTTCTTTTGGGACTGTGGAGAGCACATTTAACCCGTCTTTCAGGTGAAAGATTGTCAGCTATTTGAAGACTAGAAGTGTGAAACACACACATACACACAGCTCTAGCCCTTAATCTTTGCTGTCCCCTGCTCCACTCATTCACAGTAGGTCTTCCTGCAATCTTAATCAGTTTCTTCCTCAAGCATACTTAAATTTGTCTAAAACCTCTTGACATTTTGCTACCAAAAGTGGAACCCGAGTACTAGGTGTGTTATGACTGACTCAGCACTTAACCACATAGTAAAGACTAAAGACTTGTTAATTTTGTTTTAAAATTTTTGAAGATACACAGGCTAGGCTGTAACTTTAGGCCATCGCATGACCGGTCCCTGTGATATTGTTGTAATGTGTGAAAGTAGATTTTTGACCTGTTCAGAAATGCCTTTAGATGAGCTGAAGTTGATTATTAAATATCTAGGAAAACCAAAGATATTCCAAAAATAATTAATGGAACATAGAAGCATTGTGAGGTGTTTTTCTCCAAAGTAGTGTCAGAGCTGAGATAAGGCTGCCCTCTAGTGGTTACCTATTCACGGAAAGCTAAAAGCGTAATGGTGCCATTGAATTTCCCATCAGGCTAGTGGAGAGGGTCAAAGGTTGAAATTATTTTCTCAGTTGCTGTGGGGCATTCTTCATCAGATTCCAAAGTGTAATTCATTGTTTTAAATGGTTATTAGAAATGTATCTGTGGGGGAGATAATGAATTTCACAAGTTTGCTTGGGAGATAATAAAGGGAAGTTTTAAAGCTGAATTAGGAAATTTTGTTTGGCTCCATAGTAAATTTTAAAATGTAAATGAGATTTGGTTTGTGAATAAACAATTATTATGACCTTTATGGTAATCCTTGTAATTTTTTTTTTTTTTTTTAGTTTCAACCTTAATTCTATTCCTCGACCGTCAAATAAAATTTCAAAAGAGACTGTCATTTTTTTTTTAATTTTTTTTTTCCAACGTTTATTTATTTTTGGGACAGAGAGAGACAGAGCATGAACGGGGGAGGGGCAGAGAGAGAGGGAGACACAGAATCGGAAACAGGCTCCAGGCTCTGAGCCATCAGCCCAGAGCCTGACGCGGGGCTTGAACTCACGGACCGCAAGATCGTGACCTGAGCTGAAGTCGGACGCTCAACCGACTGCGCCACCCAGGCGCCCCGTGAGACTGTCATTTTTTAAAAAAATTTTTTAATGTTTATTTTTGAGAAAGAGACAAAGTGCAAGTGGGGGGAGGGACGGAGAGAGAGGGAAACACAGAATCTGAAGCAGCTCCAGGCTCTGAGCTGACAGCACACAGCCTCACTCGGGGTTCAAACTCATGAACTATGAGATCATGACCTGAGCTGAAGTCGGACGCTTAACTGACTGAGCCACCCAAGTGCCCCAAAAGAGTTTGTCGTTTTGATCAGCATTCTCCCCTTTTAAATCTAGAGCTTTTTTTTTTCCAAAAAAGATAAACATTTAGAAATAAGCAAACTATTGGAGTTTTTGGCAATAAAACAATTTTAAACATGGATGCAAAACTATTAACCACTTGATTTGTGAAGACTTGTGGTTAGATCACTTGGTTCACATAAGTGTAAGCAGTTTGCCCAAAATATAGAGTATATGTTATGCAGGACTTTTAGAATATTATATAGAGCTTATGCTTTAAAACGATGGAAGTAAAAATATGTCTGTGTAATTTTTTAGGATAATAGATAATACAAGTGAATTGTGGGCTCAGATTTTGGTGGTTCGTCAAGTGTGAAACAATCGTAAAACAATCTGATACTTATGTTGGAATCAGAAATAAGTATTGATCCTTAAATATCATGTAAGGAAATGATGCCTTGCAGAAAGAAGAATGAGGATACAGGCTTATGAATGTTGCATTGCTCAAGAAGTCAAGGCTTCAGAGCTGAGCTGAAAACCAGGATAATAATAATGACAGGTAATCACCAAGATTCTCAAGGGTAACAGTGCTCATTTGTTCCTACTGGAAAGGTGCAATTGTATCTTTATGTGAAAAACAAGGAGGGAGGAGAAAAAGCAAGGAAAAGCTACCGTTTAAACTTTTCCATCATAGAAATAAGATAGTGGCTTGGAAGTAAAGACTTGTGGTTAGGTTTCAGACCAGTTATTGAAGCAAACCGTTTTTCAGATGACGCCACCCAGAAGTGTGATTCTTTCACCACATGAGAAATATTCTCTTTCATAGAATGTTATTTTCATTTTGCAGTTGTTGGGTTTTTTTCACCTTCTTTTATTTGTTTATTTCATGTCACATCTTCTGCAGAACACGGAACGTAAATAACTAAATAAATTCGTTTCAGCAGATACTTAGTAAGTGCCTACTGTGTGCTTTTATAGAGCAGAGACACCCTCCTCCCAATTACCTCTTAAGCCGTGAATCAGCATCTAAAAAATGCACCGGGAGATTGGCAGCCACACTTAGCCAGAGAAGGCTGTTTTAAGACCATTGCTCTTCTACGTTTGCAGCTTCTGTGAGCTACACGCCATTTAAAATAAAGGAGAATTTGCGACCCACAGTGAAATGTTACTATAATTGAATAAAGCCAATCATTCTACTTCTGTGTGAACATGATTTCCTTCCAAATCAGCCATAGGTTAGCTCTGAAATCCTGCCGAAAGCAGTGGTTCTGAAACTTAAGACTGCAACGTGTAATCCACAGAGTCTGTTGAAAAGGCCGATTCCTAGGTCCCCCCTGGAGAGAGCCTCACTCTGTCAGTCTGGTCCTCCTGACCCAGGAAGCCCTGTGTTTACAAGTGTCTCCAGGGATTGGGATTCAGGTGGTCCTCAGACCACCAATTCAAATAGTCCTCACCTACTGGAGCTGGGATGAGCCTGGGATTCTCTAGCCCTTCAGCGGTTCCTAAATATCCTTGATCTTCCCAGTCGACTGGGAAGCATTCAAAAAAACAAATGCCCGTTCTCCATCACCACATGAGTGGATCCTGCTTCTGATAGTCTGGGGTAAGACCAAGGAATTTGAATTTGTAAAAGCTCTTCTGGTGGCTGAGGATCCGGTAAGTTTGGGAAGCATTGCTCTGGTCTAACCCTCTTTGACTAGTGTGGAAAGTGGAGCTCAGAAAGGTGAACAATATTAGGCTAAAGCACAAGCCTTTGTTTAGTTCTCGGAATCTCCTTTCGAGCTTAAGATGCCCAACGTGAGCAGTTCCCACCATTATTTGGATGTAATTAACACACTTGAGATAATCTTCTGATTATCTCGGCCTTTCTATACCACCGTGTGGGAGGAAGTGGACATAACCCAAATCTGTTAACCCAAGTGGCCCAAGCAGGCAGAACACCCTGAGACTTTGGTGTGGCAAATGCCTTTGATACTTTCCAAACACTGTGTGCCTTTTCTGCATAAATCTTCCTAGGCAGCTCTGGCCTTCTGGCATTCGGTGAGCCCCGGGGCTGGGTCTTGCCACCATGGTGACCACTCAGTAGGGCTAGGTTAGGGATTGTGCCACAGGAGTCAAGGCCAACTCCAGTGGCAACAGTGATGTCTTTTCTGTGTTGCTTTTCTCAGCAACAAAGTTAAGGTGCTAGCACCTGGCTGTCTCATAGTGCTTCCTATTTACGTGTTTCTCAGGCCCTGCACACTTGGCGGGCCTGCCCACTTCCAGGCGCTGGAGGTAACTAAATACGAATGAGGCAGACACAACCCTGCCTTCATATAGCTTAGATTCTAGAATGATGAAACAGATAAAATTAGAACTGCTTGGGTGATGTGGAAGGCAGCCTGCTCCCTTGCACACCACAATTCCAGACCCCTCTTTCTTTGGAAAACGGCAGTGCAATATCCCATTATTGTGGGAGGTATGATGCTGGGACTGTGGGAGCCACAGTGAACACAGTGGGCTTAGTCTCCGGCCTTTGCGAGTGTCCATTCTGTTGGGAAGAGGCACATAATACCTAAGTGAACACATAAATGAGCCAGATAAGAACAGGTAGTAACAACAACAAGGCTAACATGGCAGACAGTGTGACAGTTTAGAAATGCGTATGGCCTCATGGGTAACTTTTAGGGAACAGAATCCAAGAATGTTTTTTCCAACTGATGGTGAACGTTTGGCAGTAGACTCAGGAAGGAGCTTAGAGGTCATCGGGTCCCTTAGTTCTCAACCTTCTCTGCACAGTAAACTGTCTACAGAGATTTTTAAAGATACTCAAGCCCAGGCTGTCTCCGAGGCTCTTATTTTATCAAGTATTGTTCATTTTTAAGCTTCCCGTATGATTCTGGCTGAGAAACCCCCAAGTCCAACACCCTTGCTTTACACATGAGTCGTTGGTGCCCACTGCAGGGAAGCAGCACTGAGTGGTGCAGACCACTTCCCGCTCCATGTTGGGTGGGGGAAGATGTGGGTTCTCCTCCCAGATCTACTACTCAAATTATTTTCGGGTTACCTCAGTTGCTCATTTTTCCCGTTTGTTAAGTTGGAGAGACTGGAGAGCCATCAAGGTCTTTTCCAGCTCTCCCATTTGATGAAGTGTTTGTATTAAAACAAAAAGGTCGTCGGGCTCTGTGCTGACAGCTCAGAGCCTGGAGCCTGCTTCAGATCCTGTGTCTCCCTCTCTCTCCGCCCCTCCCCTGCTCATGTTCTGTCTCTCTCTGTCTGAAAAATAAATAAATTAAAAAAAAAAAAATTAAAAAAAAAAAAAAAAAAAGGGGCGCCTGGGTGGCTCAGTCGGTTGAGCGCCCGACTTCAGCTCAGGTCACGATCTCACAGTTCGTGAGTTCGAGCCCCACGTCGGGCTCTGTGCTGACAGCTCAGAGCCTGGAGCCTGCTTCAGATCCTGTGTCTCCCTCTCTCTCCGCCCCTCCCCTGCTCATGTTCTGTCTCTCTCTGTCTCAAAAATAAATAAATTAAAAAAAAAAAATTAAAAAAAAACAAAAAAACAAAAAGGTGGTCTGGTTTCTTGTTCAAGACTTGGAAGAAACAGATGAATGCCTTCTAGTTTCCTTATTCCCCCACCTCAACCCTCAGTTGCTGTAAGTGCTTTAATCAGCTAATCCCTTCCTTTCAGAAGTAAAGAAAATTTAAGATAGAAAGAGGTGATTACTTTTGGCCAACTATTTAAATGTAAGCACAAGCAAGCTTTCATTAATACTAATAATAAATATGCCCAGACTTAGTTCTGGTAAATTACAGAAATATTTATCAAATTCTATCCCAAAGCCTTTCCCATTTTTGATGGTTGAGTTAAAACCAAGGAGGTTGGGGGCAGGGAGGTTGCGTAAAAATGGAAACCCTGGAATAGTCTTAACTCTTGCATACCACAGTAATTTTATTCTTTACCAAATATTCCAGGCCAGAAACTCAACAAAACTTTGAGTCTGTCCTAATATATTATTTGCAGTTTATTAGCCAGCAGAAACAGTGTATCTCCTATGTTGCCAGCTTACAAAAGGAAAATAACAGAACTCAGCTCTGTCATGAAAAATAAACTCATTGTACTTCCTCATTTGAAATCCAGTATCTCTAAGAACTTGGGTTTCATTGAAACATTTATTCAGAAAGGTAGCAGTTCATCATTAGCCAGGCTTGTGTGATGTAAGCACCTTAACTTTATTTCCTTTTGGTGTGGAATGTCCCCAGTGGGGTTTGATAATATTCAGCAGTTCCAGAATTGATAAAGGAGTTTGAAAAGTAAATCTGATGGGAGCAGGTAAATGAAATTAGAGCCGTGTCTTTTTCAACAGAGATTTTTAAAGATGAATATATTGCCTACTTTATGTGTATACGTTTAAGAAATGGGACACGCATTGTATACACAGCCATAGGTTTGCCTTACATATTAAATTATGGAAAATCATCTTCCTCTGACTTAAATTGCATCCATAACAGCAAGTATCTTCTGAAATGATACTGTTTAATAAAATAAGTGGTTTGGCAGAAATCTATTTCAAAAGCAGTGTTTCCATCACAAGCAAAATCATGTAGAACAGAAGCGTTTTGTTTCCACCATTGCGGAGAAACAAAGTTGTCTAAGATGAGTTAAGATGTCTTAAAGTTTTGGCCGACTTTCTGAGCCTCCTGCTGGTGTTGCATTCAGAATCCCTTTTAACGTGGCTTGGAAGTTTTCTCTGTGATTTCAATGGCTGCTTAGGGGAAATATTGGCTAAACTACTCATTTTGACTGTTAAGATGGCTTGCGCGTTTTCAGAATGTTTTCATTTGCTAGAAATATGTTCTGCGCTCAGGCTTCTCTCGTTGAAGAAGGTTGGTTACCAGCCATCTGATGATGCCTCAGGGTGTTTACAGACAATGTGGGTGCTGTACTATTTGAGCACAGCCCTCCCCCAACGAAGATAGTGTGGTAATCAGCAGGAATGTGAAAACATGTATTTAAGGGTTGATGCTTGTAAAAGGGGTGCCGTAAAGAAACATGGTTGTTCAGATGTAAGAAATGACTGACAGCTCTCCTTGTAGGCATGCTAGTAACAATAAAGTCTAGAAGTTCAACATCAAAGCGATCACAGCTTACTCCACCAGTGACTTGCACATCAAAGAGGGAGTGCAAGACAAAGGAAGTGCACTGAGGTATGTTTCTGCCTCACAGCCAGATGCTCAGGGGGAGCTCCCATAGCTCCCTTCATGAATGCAAAGTGATTTTTGCAGATCAGCGTCTTCATTTCATAAATGACCGGGAATATAAAAAAGCAGGGCAAACGAGCGTGGTAATTGCTCCCCATCACTTTAAGTTTGGCTAGGAAAGACTCATCGCACAGAGATGGGTCTCTCTGATTTCCTTAAGTAACGATTTCTGTAGCAGTGTGGGCAGCTCTAACGTCACCGAATAGAATACAGGCAATTATTCACAAAATAAGAGAGTACAAATTGGATATATTTCAAGTGCGTTGTGTTGAATTCTGCTTGAGAACAGAAAACTGGACCTAAGTTTGTAGAGTTATGCCTTTCTTTCTTTCTCTCTTGCTTGCTTTTTAATTTTTTTAAATTAACCTTGTGGGTGGATTTTTGCTGAATCAGGTATGCATTACTTAACAGGTGTGTGTGATAATGAAATCTGGACCTGTTAAACCGGCTCTTAATTAATTACCAGATCTGTACCTCAGTTCTCTAAATCAAATGGCTGGTACTCCACAATGCCAAAAGTAAAACAAGAACAGCCTAGATTTGACTCCCCCCCCAACCCTTAATATTAAATTGAAAATAAAATTAACCATGCAAGGATTATGGGTGATTTGAAATACTGTGCCTTTTTTTTTTTTTTGCTTGCCTTTGAAATTTGAAGTTCTTTTATAGTTCGTCTTCAGTAATTTACTCATTTTTAAATGCTATTGAAAAATAGTAGTGCTCTGTGTAGTCATTAATAAATACAAAGCAGCTCTCTCAAGGCTCTGGGGAGACCTAATAAACACAACTGTGTTACTAATTGATGCTATACTGAGCTGACAAAAGTAGTGCATCGGTAAACAGAAGTTAGAAAGCAAAAAGTTAAAGAACTATAGGGGATTATGTAGACATCAAGGGTTGGAAATTATAATAAGGCCTCTTTAGGGGAGCAGTAATTTGCATGTGGCTGAATTAGGACACCCAATTATTTCTGAGGACACTACTAAGAGCTCATCTGAAATACCCCTGAAGTGAAAGGCTTGGGAGGGTTGGGTGTTAGACGGGATAGAGGGGGGACTGAGCAGGTCATATTTCCTGTAACTCATGATAGTTTTCCCAATAGCTTGTTAGAGCAGCTTTCTTTGTTAGGGAGGAAAATGCTGATGAAATCAAGAGTACTGCAATTTCTTTGTTCTATACACACAATTTATGTTGAATTGCCACAATGGAATTTTTTTTTTTTTTCAGCAGGGAGGGCAGGAGGGTGGAGACAGAAATAAACCTTTTAAATCTTCTTTATGTGAACCCCACAAGGACATAAACACTGAGCAGATTAGAGAGTGGATTTATGCTGTTAGTATCCTCTATGCAGTGGTCCTCAGCGTGGGATCCAGGCACCCCTGGGGGCCCCAAGGCCCTTCCCGGGTTCCAAGAGGTAAAAACTATTTGTATAATGATAGTGAGGTACCGTTTGCCCTTTTCACTGTACTGACCATTTGGCATCAATAGTGCCAAAGCCTTGGTGGGTAAAACTCCTGGCATCTTTGCAGGAATCAAGGCACGGACACCGACTTGGACAAGTCGTCATCGTATTTGTTATTACTGCGGGCTTGCTGGTAACAAAACATTGCCAGGTTCATTTGAGAATGTCCTTGATGAAGCAGTAACAATTATTAAGTGTATTAAATTTCGACCCTTGAGTCCAAGTCTTTTTAATATTCTTTATGACAAATGGGAAGTACACATAAAAGCACTTCTGCTACATGCTGAAGGAAGATGTTTGTCTCCAGGGAAAAGTACTGTGCCGTTGAGTTAATAGCTGAACTAGCTGCTTTCTGAGAGGACTGCCATTGTACTTACTAGGACGACTGACTCTAGCTATTTAGACTTGGGTATAGGTCATTTATTTTCTCAAAAATGAACCAAGTGAACCCATCATTTCAAGAAAAATAGCGGGCAGTATTTATTCCCGATAAATTCAGGCTTTCAGGCAAATAGAAGTTTGAAACACGTGCATCCAACACCATTCATTTGACTGCCTCTCAGTATTTCAAGACTTTTCTGATGATGTAGGTGGTGATAGTAATAAATGTGATTACTTGGTATAATCTCATTTGGTAATGAAATATGTCAACATCTGGAAGAGCTTCGTAACTCAATGAACTAATGGTTTCCAAGTGGCCAATACATGGGTAGAAGATTCGTTCAGAGTACAAAATACAGGGGCACCTGGGTGGCTCAGTTAAGTGTCTGATGCCAGCTCAGGTCATGATCTCAGGGTTCGAGCCCTGCGTGGGGCTCTCTGCTTTCATTGCAGAGCATGCTTCGGATCCTTTGTCTCCCTCTTTCTCTGCCCCTCCCCCACTCATTCTCTCTCTCTCTCTCTCTCTCTCTCTCTCCCTCTCTCCCTCTCTCTCTCTCTCTCCCCCCCCCTCAAAAATAAATAAACATTAAAAATAAATGGGCGAAAAAAATAA
The DNA here is from genome assembly GCF_007474595.2 of Lynx canadensis. NCBI lineage: Eukaryota > Metazoa > Chordata > Mammalia > Carnivora > Felidae > Lynx > Lynx canadensis. Next base: position 43,966,040 of record NC_044308.2, read on the forward strand.
AATAAAATAAAAATAAATGGGCGCCTGGGTGGCTCAGTCAGTCAAGCTTCCGACTTCGGCTCTGGTCATGATCTCCCAATTCGTTCTCACAAGCCCTGCGGTGGGCTCTGTGCTGATGTGAGGAGACTGCTTGGGATTCTCCCTCTCTCCCTGTCTCTGTGACAGTCCTGCTCATGCTCTCTCTCTCTCAAAATAAATAAATTAAAAAAAAAAAAGAAAGAAAGACACCAGCACTTGGGGAGTTTTGGTGTAGTATCAAAGGCTATCCAAAATTATCTGAAAAAGCTGTAAAATGTATCTCCTTTTTCCAGCTATAAATCTATGTGAGGCCTGATTGTCTTCACTTCAACCAAAAGAACACAACAGATTGAATGCAGAAGATATGAGAATCCAGCTATCTTCCATTAAGCTAGACATGAAAGATGTGTAAAAATGTAAAAAAAAAAAAAAAAAAAAAAAACAAAAAGGAACTCTTCTGATTAACCATTTTTGGGAAAATATATTTTTCCTAAAAAATACTTTGTTAATCTGTAATGAGCTTATTACTGTTATTTTTAAATTAGTTGTAAGTAAATATTTTCTCAGTTTCCATTTCTTATACAGTAATTATTGATATATAACCCACATAAACAAAAGCTCTTTCGGGCTTATAAGTACATAAAGGGATCCAGACACCAAAAAGTTTGAGAACCACTGATGTATGGTTTACTCTAGGAGACAGGAGATTTTTGTGCCAAAGCACGAGGTAATAATAGAGAGGGCTTTAAATTTAGATAAATTTAATTGATGAGCCGTGAATTCTATATTAAGCAAAACTCTTTCAAACATGGATTCAAGAACAAGTTTTCTAATGTCTATTTTCGTTATAAAGTCTTTCCCTTTAATGGCCACAGAAGACCAAAATCATTGCTGATGTTACATTTTCAGAGTTGTCTTCTTTTTTTAATACAACAGAGATTTGGCGTAAAATTGTGGTTTACAGAGGCTTTACGATTTATCTTTAATCATCTGCAACCTACATTAGCAAAAACTGTAGTAAATTACTGCCGTTTGTCTTTTCAGTTTGGGCTTATACTGAGGAAAAAATATTTTGTACCATTAGTGCAACTTCCAGAGCTATCCCCAAATCCTGACAGATGGGAGACTCTCCCAGTAATGGGGGCGCTTTGGGGACTTTTACTACTGTCTGCAGTGATGGAAAGAAAACCCTCACGGGTCTTGCCACACAAGGAAAGGATCCCCTCACCCGCTGTCCATCACCTGTGCTCCCTCAGACCTTCTCTAGGAGGGAAGAGTTCTGCCCAGGTATCTGTTGGCACTGAGAGCGTGGCAAGAAGGCTGAGCCTTCGACTAACTTCAGATGTGCTTGGCAGAATCAGTTCCATTTACTAATTAAATGTATCAAAGTCCAACCTTCTCTGAAATGTCTTGTGAAAAATAGCGTGCAGTTAGAAAGCCATGCTCAAATACTTGTTAATTTTATAATCGCTTTGTTGGCATCTAACATATAGGCATTTACGTTGTCCTCTGTGGCTGGGCCATTGGCCTCTTCGTTGTTATCAAATAGGGGGCACATGGGTCCGGGTGCCATTTGGTTTCCTATCAACAAGCTGTCCGTTGATTGGGAGCAAATGCATTTTGGCACATTCTGCTTTTCCAGGGTCTTGCTCCTGACTGGTAATTCAGGGAGGAGTTGGCACCCCTAGAGCCAGATTGGTGTCAGGGTATCGGGATCCCTCGCTCCTGGCACGGTTTTATTAGCCAATTAAAGGCATCGGCTGAAACATACTCACTGTGTAAACAGAGGTTGTACAGTGGCCCCCAGCTAGCCTGGCCGTGAGAAAAAGCACCTCATTTCCTCTTGGATCTGCCCAAAATGAGGAGGGCTAAGGGGAGTGAGATGGCCTAGTTTCAGAACAGCTCACAATGATAATGTGGGGGAAGGATGGGAGTGGAGAGGAAGGAAATGAAGATGGCATCCTCTCTCCCTGGGCTGTTGAGAAGGTGAAGCTGTAACCTTTGCAAAAAGGGTGAGAGAAGTAACTACATGCCTACTCATGGTGAAAAAGAAAACCAAACTTCCTCCAAATGCCCAAGATAATCATCCTCTTTGAGGTGAAATGGCTCTTGAAACTCTTAGCATTTTCTTGCGAACTGAACTTAAAATAATACATTTTACACATTTTGTTTGGCCTTATTCACTGGTCTTGACCCAGGTGTAGGAAACTATTTAAAAAACCAAAAGGCATTTTTATTCTTGATCTAGGAGTATTCACTCTCTGAAAATTCATCAAGCTTACATTCATGATGTGGGCCTGTTTCTGTAGGCATGTTGCACTTAAGTAAAAAGCTTACTAAAAGGCTGGGGCATTCTAGTGCATTTTTAACGTAAATAATACACTCAGTACTGACAAAATTCTCTAGACCTAAGGCTTTGGAATTTTTCACTGTCATTTAACACACGTTTTGTTTATTCTCTATTCCTTTGTACCACCACCTCACAAACGTAAAATTGAATCTATGACTGTACAGAAGGGAAACTAAAGACATTTATATGAGTCAAGTATGTCTACAAAGCCATAACTATATCACAGAGACTTGAGAGCAGCCCTGTGGTTTTCTTTTCTTTTTCCCTCCCTCCCTCCCTTTCTGCCTTCCTTCCTTCCTTCCTTCTTGCCTGCCTGCCTTCCTTCCTTCCTTCCTTCCTTCCTTCCTTCCTTCCTTCCTTCCTTCCAGCATTGGCTCTTGAATGACCTGTGAGGAAGGTAGAAGGAGAAAGTCAATCAGAAGACACTGGGATACTGTTATAGGAATAAGAATTTCTCTGAAGACTTCATGCTTCCTGTGTGCTTTTTAGCTCTTTGCCAGAGGTTCTGACCCTCCATAAGGATGGCCTCAGGCAAATGGGCTGTTTTCATAGTCCAGCATTTCCCTTCTCATGCTCTTTGGGGTCTCCTGACTTAGCAGCCGACGGCAGCGTCGCCCTCCTTCTGCATAAATATTGAGTAGTGCACCTCTCCCTTCCCTGTGCCCTGACTCAGTGCTATGGTCTTATGTTTCCTTCTCTCCTGGCTCTTCCAGGTGGCATGGCTGAAATGAATAGGAAGGAATGTGAGACATTTGGCATCGGTGTAAGAGCATGAGTGGATTTGGAGATATTTCCAAATAGGAGGTTAAAGTCCCAGAAATGCTACATGCTAGCTGAAGGATCTTGGGCAAGTCGCATACCTCTCTAAACCTCCGTTTCATCAATTAGAAAATAATAAAGAAATTGACCTCACAGGGGTTTTAGAAAGTAGACAGTAATACATAGAAGGTGCTTCCTGCAATGCCTTGCCCGTAACAAGTCCTTAGTACATAGTAGATGCTGAATAAGTGCTGTGATTAATATCACTCTGTTCACATGGGGAATGGTACACATCACGTACACAAGTTTGCAGTAGGGGTAATGACGTCACCCCATCTTAGCTGGTGCACACTTTTAATGCCAGTGCCCTGGCATCTTAACAGAGGCCTTTGCTGGTGCCCAGAGATAGGAGTTACGTGATCTGATCAGATGGGGGTTGACCGAAGGGGCACTTTGATGATATTCCTCATCATATAACATAGGAGGCTTCAGATTCTTTATTATCCCAAGCACTGCCACTGTAAACAGCACTACACATCCTAAGCCTACCATGTTTAAAGTGCTTCTTCTGTGCCAAGCGCTGTGAAGTGCATTATTACCACGCTGAATACTCATGTGAGCCTTTCATCCCTCTTTTTACAGAGTTGAGACTCCAAGAGACAGAACATCCATCCAGGATCACAGAGCTAGCACTTAGGGAGGCCAGGCCTATCTGACTCTCAAGGCTGTGTCTCTAGCCTCCTTGTGATTCTGACCCAAGATCGCAGCACCACAGGAATCCCACAAAAACACATTGTTCCAGACTCGGAGATGGGGTCATCATACACATTGGGGTTGGGGGCTCTTTCAGACCACTTCGGTGGAATGAGGGTAGGTAGTACAGACACAGATATTTACTGAGCCTCTGCTGTGCCAGGCACTGTGTACAAAGTATTAGACCCACAGAGATGAAGAGAGGTGTAGTCCCTGCCTGCAAGGACCTCCCAGGCCATTAAGGACCTGAGGTGGACATACAATCACAACACAGTGAAAGTGCCAGCTGAGAGAAGGAGAGATGCAATGATAACATACAGGAAGAGCCCTCCTCAGGCCGGGGCAGGAACAGCCCTCTGGAGGGAGGAGGTAAAGGCCTGGCTGAGCTGTGAAGTGAAGGAAGGTATTCCTAGCAAAGAAGAGAGCTTGCGAACATTCTCAAAGGGCTGGACAGGGAGTAAGGTGAGTTGGTGGACGGCAGGTAGTTGAGTGTGGCCTGTGGGGCCTGCAGGAGACGAGACAGGTAGAGGAGTCCAGTGCGCTTCAGACCACAAAAGACCCTGGCTGGCCTTCCAAGGGAGTTGTTCTCTATCCGGAAGTGGGTGGGAAGCCACTGAAGGAGGTTGCCCAGCATTTTCAAGGCGCATGGAATCATTAGGAGCAATCAGATGTTCCTGGCATCTTCTTTTCCCCCTTAATCACTTCAGGGGGAAGAAATAAAAAAGCTTTTTGGATGTAGCAAAGGACCCTTCTATGGTATGATTTGGGTTTCTGTGCGGACACTTTGCCTCTTGTGTGCTCTCGAGAGAGATATGAAAGGCATCCGCCACAAGACTCCTTCAATGGATTTTTGCACTTTGCTTGTTATAAATTGATTCAGGGACTTCATTATGATGTCGCTAAGATGAATGGGGCAGTAGTGTTTTGGCTTGCGCTGTCAGGAGGAGGGAAAACAAGTTTCTGTGGTGCCGCAGTTCAATCACGCTGCTTACAGAAGTAGGGCCATGAAAGGATGAAGGAGTGTGTCTTTGATACTAGAAACCCCGTAGCCCTGTTGGTGCTACAAGCGAATGCTTAAATTAAAGGTTGGAGCCAGCTTTCAAGTGTTGACTGTCGAGCAAAAAGCTCAGCCCACACTCGTGCACTTACTCAAGCTTGTTAAAATAAAAATACACTCTCGGCGAGGCTCGTGTCACAGCTAGTGTAATTATTACATTGAAGATTGTTGTTTGAATTTGAGATGCTGGAGCACTCGTTTATTTAAAGATATGCTTGGCAATTTAATACATTAGTCAGGACTTATGCCCACACCATGGAGAAGTAAATATCATTGCCAGCTGCCTCTCGGGTTGTTTCTCCTTCACACGTTCAAGGTAAACACTGGCATTCGGCAGAGTTATCCACAGTGCAGGTGATTTCACTTCCTTTCCATAGTAGCCCAGTTCCTTAACTGACTCAGCTCTCATCTGCCAACAAAGGTAATGATGGCATTGCCCTCAGTGGATAGTTCTGAGGATTAAATAAGATAATACATTTAAGGTGCTTGGCCCATCAGTAAGTGCTTCAGAATGTCACTTTATTATTGGTATTATTATTATCTTTTTTAATGGCGGGGTAGAGTATGACTTAAATGCCACTCTTCTTGTCTGGCTACCAATGGCAAAAGCAGGACAGTGCAACTAACTGTAATAGCTGTGGGCTCATTAGCCCTTTGAGTTATACCCCCTGCATTTCTTGTGGTTGGATTTGCCCAAATTATTCAAGTGTTTGAGAAAGTTGTGCAAGACTGTACAAATATGAGGCGTCACGCTCATTCTTTTATTGGTTTCTCATGGGGTTCTAAGTCACTCTCCCCACTTGCTCTGTCTTGGCTGTGTGAATGCAGGACATCTCCAACAAGTGAATCCACTTTATACCCATTTATTGAGTGGCTTTCTATGTTTAAAGCTACTCAACTTTGCTATGTTGTTTTAAGGTCTGAAATTCAAATGGTGGATATTAAAGATGGGGTATACCCAGTGTCTTTTCTGCAGACGGAACATAGAGGTCAGTCCTCCCTCTCCCCATCTCAGAATGCTGGGATTTATGACCTCTGCAGAATGCTTTGGGATGTTTTGGTCAGGACATTGTTTTGTTTATAGACATTACTCTTAGACCCTGCACTTTTGCATGAACGATAACTTTTTAATGAGGTGACAGAACAGTGGTGAAGTCGATTTATGTGTCGGCCCAGTGTCGTGATGAGTGAATTTTGATAACTCCCTAGAGGAGAGCAGAATTTTGATGGTGGAAGGTGATGTAGCTATAAAAACATCAGTCCCTTAGCTAGTGGGCATTTTATAGAATATTAGACCTATAAGCAAGTTCAGAGGCCGTCTAGTCCGGTGTGTTTACTTCACAAATTAGGGAGGTGGGGGATCAAATGGCATGCCCCGGGTAAGTTAGTAGTACACTTTAAGGACTAGAATCAGTCTCCCGCTCCCTGCCACAATTGTTTCACTGTTCATGCTTCCTCTGAGTGCCGCAAACAGCTTACATGTGATATTATATCAAAAAGGGCTGTAAGTGATGTGTTAGGCCTGTTTCACTCTTTAGCGACAAGATTGTACATTTTTATCAAAAGGTTTGATTGCATAATTATTTGTGTTTTCATAGGAAAGGGCAAAAAATTAATCCCACCCAAGACTGACAGCACAGAGGACCATATGCACCAGAGCTTTAATGTCGGCTTTAAAAGCGCAGAAAAACACAGGAAACCACTTCAAATATACCATCACAAGGAATTCAAACTGTGTCAGAGAAGCCAGCAGAACGGTGTCCCTTCACGCTGAGCACTGTGAAAATCTATTCTTGTTTGCTATGGTCCCCTGTGAAAGGCACAGCGAAATCCCCCTCCTCTTCCCGCCCACCCCAAGAATAAAAAAAATAGCAGAACAGTAAATAACAACCCTCAGATAATACAGATGGGTAAACATTTCCAGAATTGATTATATAAAGTACTGTTGACAAGCCACTAGCAGGCAAAATGAGGAGTCGGGGGAGGGGGGAGAACTTTTATCTGCCAGTCAACTCCGGGCATACAAGGCAGGATAGACACAGAGCAAAATCCATGATTAACATGGTCATGTTCTTCATTCTAACAGCCTAGTCCAGAGGAAGGGGAAACTCAGAAAGGTTAAGTGGCTGGCCCAGGATCACACACTTGACAGCAAAGCCAGTTTGGGGACCCTGGTCTCTTGACTCCTGGTGTAGTGCTCTCACAACTGTAGCGTGACCCCTGAATCGAGTCTATGACACGACCAGCGTCACGGGTGCAAGATGAGGTTCACAGAAATTTCTCTAAATGGATAGCTGTTTTTAAAAAATCCTCCTGAAAGCTGTTCGTGATTTTTAGCATCCCCAGAGAGCAGAAACTTAATACCATATCGTGTAAAACCTTCTTATTGCCAAATTCAGAGAGGAAGGAACTTTTCGTGTATATTTAGTTATTCAGTAAATATTTGCTAAATGCCTGTGCTTGTATTTGCGTGACCCCTGGTCCATGATCAATTCTCCTCTTGTCTCTGAGACAACGAATAAGGGGGATCATTGGATCTGTCCCCTTCACCCCTCAGTCTAAGGGTGTCATGCGCACATCCTCTTACTTTTCTCTGGTTTTTCCTATCCTTTCCATCTGGTCTTTAAATGTCAGTCTCTGTTCTCAGCTCCTTTTTTAGCCCGTGTGGGTTTCTCCTGTTTGTCTTGCTCTCCTTTCGCTGACGTATTTGCATCTCTGTAGTTGCGCTTAATATCTGCTAAATCAAACCATATTGGCTTGAATAGCTTCCATTGATTTGTGAATAAAAGGATGCTTCAGCTGCCCAGCCCTGCTCTTTGTCCGTTCTTTGTCACCAGTAGGTTTAACTTACTCAAACCCTCCTTGTCCTTGTCCCTCTTTTACCCCGGTATTGTTCCTGCTCCCCCTGCTCTAACCAGCTCATCCTTTTGAGCTGTCCTTGCTATAAACACGGTCTGTGTTGGGGGGGGGGGGGGAGGGGGGCGGGTACTGCTGTTTCATTTACTCATTATTCAGTGAATGAGGTGGCCAATTGTCATTTTCTCTTTGCTGTTGTCCTGTTTTCACTTTTCACCACCACCGCTCCCCCAGATTATCATGATGACCAGAATCACTGTTGTCATTAGCTAAACCACATTGAGTATCTACTACATATTGGCTAATATCATTCAGAAGACTTGAATTTTGTAGAAATGGAGTCTGGCTGCTTCTGAGAAGGGATGGAAAACAAGCCTGTTTTGTTGATTATTTTAATTCAACCAATTTTCTACATACAATACTCTCACCACAGAGAAATGATCAGATACTATGTGCCAGAAAAAAGAAGTGTGAAAAGGCACTAACCACAAAAATATGATTTTGTAAGCGTATCATCAGCCTGTCCATTTTACACTTCAGGAAATGCCCTAATCTTCACATTTTTTTTTTCTCAGCTCAAAACCAGTCCAACCCGAAATCCGTATGAAAAATATCAAAACTCTCCAGTCACCTCTTACCTACTTCTTGGCTTTGTCATTCAGCAACTGCCCACTCCTCCCCCACAAAAGCTCGCCTTTTCTTCTTTATACTAGGAAAGCATACAGAATCATACTGATGGTTTGCTAATCTAACAATAATGCTTAGATTCAAGATTAATTTCATTACAGGAAACATGAAAGGAACTCTCAGATGTGTGAGCTCGGAGGCCCCGTTGCCTGTGGACGGGGAAGCCCAGGAGTGTGGTCTGAGGTGTTCTCGGACCTGGGCCTACCCTGCCTCTAACCAGCAGGTGTTAGCAGCAACAAGTCCCCCTGTCCCAACCAGACCAGACCGGACCTCACCACTGCCTGGTGTGGGGAGAAATGGCTTTTTCTCTTCTCAGAAGCATTCTCACACCACACTTGGCCAAGGTGTGTGAATGGGGAAGTTTGGGTCTTGAGTTTGGGTCATGTAACTACATCAATAAGAGCATTAGCAAGAGGAGCCTTCACTGCTGTGCCGCCTCATGGGTACGTTTGGAGGTTCTCACAGACAGGAAGGCCTTTGGGGGCTATTTTGCTATCACTCTCTGAGGCCGCCCAGCTGTTCCATCTCCCCTTGGTTGGGAGAACCTTTGTCTCTGGCATAATAGAAGGATGCACAGGGGTGCAAGTAATGGCAGCAGATATGAGGCATCGTCCTGTCCGTTTTCCAGCAGAGCACCGCTCTCTTACCCAGAGCTTGTTTTTCTGGAAGCCCTTCTCCCTGTGGAGCAGTGGTTCTCAACTGGAGACAGTTCTGACCCCCAAGGGACATTTGTCAATGTCCAGAGACATTTTTGATTATCACCGCTGGAGAGTGCTACTAGTATTTGGTGGACAGAGGCCGGGGATACTGCTACCCATTCTGTACGATGCCGAGGACAGCCACCCAGAATAAAGAAATCACAGAGCCCAAAATGCCAGTAGTGCTGAGGCTGAGGAATTCTGCCATGGAACATGTTCTTTACCTCATGTTCGTCATGGGCCCCTCACACATAACATCTTCATTTTCAACCCAAAGACCTTATATTTAAAAGCATTTAGTTTCAAAAGATAAAGAATTGAAGTGAAAAAATTAAAGCACTTACTTTCACCTTTAAATAAAGGAATAAGTGGGAGACCTCATTGGCATGAGGGACAAAAAAGGGGGGAAAGTAATGCATTAGCAAAAACAGCCAGAGATAATCCACATAAATTAACTCAGTTAAGTTCATTTATACTTGCCTGCATTGGTAGAAAGACTCTGTGGTGAAAGACAACATCTTTTTAAAAGAGAAGCCATAAACCTCAGTGCTTAGTGTCTCCAGGCAGGTGATATGAATGTGGCAGATAGAAGAGGCACCTGGACCTCTGGACAGCACATACGCCATCTGGGACGAGCCACCTCCCTTGGCTCTGACCAACTGTCGCCATTTAGAATCACTGGTCCACCATTGCCAGGTCTTTTGATTTTTCAAGAGAATCTAGAAGTCTGAGCTTCGCTGTGAAAGTCCCTGGTTACCAATTGTTAGAAACAAATTTGAAAACTCAAAAGCTTTGTGTGGCTGAATATTGGGCAGATGAGACAAAATCTCTGGTCTAATACATGGGTCTCACTAGGTTCCCCTGTTACAAAAACTTTAAGTGACTTGGAAAATAAGTCCAAACTCGTTAGCAGAGTGTTCAAGATCCTTTAAGATTAGGACTCACCAACCTAGCTGCCTACTTTGCACCCACTGGCGCCTGTCCACCCTTCCTTTGAGATGCAGCATGCCTCTCTGAACAAACCATGCATGCTCTTACTGGGACCTCTGCCTGGCTTTCTCTCCCTCCCAAACCAGTTTCCACTGCCTATTGAAATGTGATAATCACTCTTCGTGACCCAGATCAAATTACACATGATCTTCCTGAATTCCTTCAAAAAGCTGGGTTTGCTGTATTATGTTATTCTGATCTTTACAACTTAGCATACATTCCTATATTCATCTCCCCACCTCAAGTAATGTAAAAGAGTTGGAGGCTAGGAACCCAGCTGTATTTATTGTTTTCTCCTCCACGTAAACCTAGCCTTTAGTAAACTTAAATCACCTTCTCCTTAATCATCCACCATCATGCATGGTCATTAACATGGCAGTTTCTGTAGGAAATACCAAATTTTCTCCCTTCCCTTTGTATGACCAAATTTGCCCCCCGCCAAATTAAAATAACACTAAAATAACGTTATTAATGGCAGTAATGGAATTATGTAGGGTTTTTTTGTATTATCTCAGACCCTTTATTAAGAGGGAAAAAGTAAAACTTGAGAGGTAATACTTAAAAAACATTTAGAATAGCAATTATATAAGTATTTTTAAATGGTTAAATATTTGCGTCTATACTTAGATGTATAAATCGGTATTCTTTGAACTTGAAGTGGATTTTGAACTGTGCTCTCCATAATTATAATAATCATACATTTTATTTATATACAGTTGGACTATATAGACATTAACCAATTAATTCTTGATGGCATTGCCTAATAAGAAGACTTTCCTTGGTACCCTATTTTTAGAGTGCACATATGAGTGTATATTAATTATAGACCTCTGTTATTAACTTTGCATCCTATTACCCAAATGCTTACTTAACAATTTACCAACAACATCAAGGGATAGGTGGGCAAGAAATTCGTATCAGAATTAACTTCAGTCTTGAAGCCAGGAAGCGAGTGACATTTATTAATCCATCAAATACTTGGCCTGAGTTCAAGGACAATTCATTTTCCTTAAGTGTGTGAGTGGTTGTTCAAAGGGATATGTTGACTTTCTCAATTCAGGTCACATTATAATTAGCTAATTAAAAAGAAAACGGATAAAAAAAATATACGTAATATATATGTGTGTGTGATTGATATATATATATATATATATATGTATGTATATATATATATTTGAGCCAAATTGAGTTTTATTATAATCCTGGTTTTGTGTAGGTGATATAGCTAATAATTAAGTTATCCCCATTAGGTTATGCTTTCAGAAGTTGCTATGGCCTGCTGCCTATCCCATTAAAATACTACCTTTATCACTAATTTTAACATGAAACAGATCCATTTAGAGAAAATCCATTATGAGTGAGATAGAGTAAATTGTTGAATAGCATAGGTTTAGGCTCAAGGCCTAATATAAATGTGATATAAATGGAAATATATTGGACAAATGCAATTTATCTCATTATTCAGGAGTGAGATATTCCAAACGGTTTTGCTAATGAATACATAAAAATAGATTACATGTAACATGCACCCTGTAAGTTGCACTTACAGAAGTATTTTTGCCACCTCTACTATGCCTGGAATTAATCCTGTTTGAACAGCAACAGCACTTGAGTCTCTGGTTACAGGAAGCAGCTCCTTTAAAATTTAAAATAAAAAATAAAAAAATGACACACCGACTTTTCTTCCTTTTTATTTTTAGCTGTGGAAGTTACCTTTATGGAAGAATTCTGAGGAGTACACCAATTTTATCTAAATCTGCTTGTGTTGTCTTCTGTTAATCCTCTATTGTCCCTTGAAATCAGCCCACATGAAAAGAAGGCAGTGTTCTTCAAAGCTCTGACGGGGAAGGCAAAGACTGAGGTTTCAGGAACACTGTCTTTTTGCTGAGATACTGGTAGAACACAATAGATAATATTCACCGAGCTCACAGGGAGGTCACTGCTTGCCCATAGGAGTTTGTAAGCCGTTGGTTGTGGCATTGAATTTAAAAGCCCTAAAGAGTAGGAAGAAAAACAAAGTATAATGATGCTATTATTGCACTGGTTACAGGGTTTTAACTCTGGTATTATTAGGGTATCAAGTTATTTAAATATTAATGCTTCTCGGGGGTACCTGGCTGGCTCAGTGGGTTGAGCATCCGACTTCTGCACAGGTCATGATCTCTCACGGTCCATGAGTTTGAGCCCCACGTTGGGCTCTGTGCTGACTGCTCAGAATCTGGGGCTTGTTTTAGATTCTGTGTCTCCCTCTCTCTCTGACCCTTCCTCGTTTGCGCTCTGTCTCTCTCTCAAAAATAACTAAAAACATTAAAAACAATGAAAAAATAAATATCAATGTTTTTTGCTCTCCTGTGATTTTCTTAGAATAATGATTAGTTTATATTGAGAAAATAGTTTAAACTAGAACCCTCACTGGTTCCCCATCCCCCGATATATTTGAGCAATAAACTTGTTAAAAGTTCAACAAGTCGAAGAGGATTTACTTTCACAGGCCCTATCATTCTTGGTTAGAGGATTGTCACAGATACTAAAAGATCAGAGTTATTATGGCACAGGAGGCTTCAAACACAGGAAAGCGTATTCCGCAGCCCTTGTTGGTACCCCAAACCCTAGCCAGCTCTTATAAGTGAAGGTAAAAGTAACAGGGTGAAAGGGTATGGATGATTCTTACCAAATTATCACTACAAGTTAAACAAACAAACAAACAAACAAAAACAGCTCCAAAAGATTTTAGTTGGTGAGCAGATGTGAAGAGCACCAGATTAGGATAAAGTCAGCAATAGTAACAACGCAAACTGACGTTTATTGAACCTTTTCTATATGCCAGGCACTGAGCTAAGCAGTCAACGTGCATGATCACCCTTAACTTTCATCAGCTCTCCAAGTAGGAACAGTTGCTGTCCCCCTTTTCTAGCTGAGGGAACCAGGGATCAGAGAGGTTAAAGTGACTTGTACGAGATCACACAGTGTTCTTGGAGGAACACTGGGAACTGAGATTTGAATTGAGGTGTCTGACCCCAGAGCCCTTCAACCCTGTCTCCACCGCCACAGCCATTCTGTAAGCATGCCTGTGTGAGCATGCGTATCTCCGACGGTAGATTCATTGCCTCGACCTGTCATTCACAGGCTAAAGGAAAGAAGTGTGTGGTGACAAGCATGCTCCAGTTAGGAGGTATGTGGAAGGCTGCATGTGAGAGCACAGAGTGAACTCTGGACCCAGGCCTGTGGGATACCAGGAGTGTTCTACCCAATCCCGAGTGTCATATTTGCTGGTTAATAGATACAGAGGCCATCGTTACCTGTGCATGTACTTACCATAGTGGAGTAATTTCCCAGCGGCTGCTAACGATGAACCACCGTGAACTAGAACCCGTGTCCCCTGTGGTGTGACCACACAGGGCAATTCATGATTTGGACCTGTGGGGAGCCAGTCGCCTAATAGACCCTTTGGCATATACAGTAAGAGCTACCGTGAGAAGCTCCCATCACCCAAGCGCTGTACTATCTCATTTTCTTTTTAGAACACTGTGAGGTGAAGTGAGGTGAGTGGTAATATCCTCCTGCTACAAATGAAGAACTGAGGCTCAAGGAAATTTCCCTGAGATCTATATAAGTGCCAGCACTGGAATCCTGAGTGTTCTTGACCACTACAACGATTGGAAATACACATAAGGACCAAAATCTCATGACACTTCCCTAATCAAACTTACAAGGTAGACTTCATTTTGAAGTGAAGCGAGACACCTGCTAACTCAGAAGCCTGTTTAATATCTTCTATCCATTAGAATAAATGCCTCTTGAGCCACTATACAATAAGTGGAATCCCATGTGGAATGCTACAGATGTATCTGATTAGGGAAAGAGAAGCAGAAAAGGGCGGGCAGTTGTTTGGCATACCTGATATTTGCATAGTCTGAATCCTGCACATGGTAGGTGCTAATAAGGAAATATTTGTGGTTTATTTCAGTAACAGGGATTTTTGTCTGCATATTTGAATATTCACCTCATTTTGGCTTTGCTTTGATAGGCTAACTCTTCATTTGGGGAGAATTTCAACTTACATGGGTAGAGTTATGGATTGACATTTACTTTTCTTCTCTTTTCCTTGACCCTCTTTAAAATGCGCTGGTAGGGGCGCCTGGGTGGCTCAGTCGGTTAAGCGTCCGACTTCGGCTCAGGTCATGATCTCACGGTCCGTGAGTTTGAGCCATTCTGTGTCTCCCTCTCTCTCTGCCCCTCCCCCATTCACATTCCATCTTCCTCTCTCTCTCCCTTAAAAAAACATTAAAAACAATTTCTTTTTAAATGGGTTGGTATTTTGCAATTGAGATCAGTTATGTCACGGAACAGGGTCCAAAACCTTGGGAGCTATCTTGTGGTTAAGGCTTCTTCCTTAAGTTTTCCTGAGTCTATGACACTGGGTGAAATTCTTGTATTCGTTTCAAAGTCAGAGTTTTAAATTTTCTTCATTACTTTCTTATCATCACAATTATAATTATGTTTCAGTTATTTACAATTAATGTGCATTTTCCATATTTAAAAAATACAAATTAAAACCTCCTCAGGTATGGAAATTTTTATATTTTAAAACATCACCACCAATATGTGTGTGTGTGTGTGTGTGTGTGAAGATGCATATATACAAATGTGTGTACATTTTATAAGCCTTGATTATCTCGAGGAATGAAGATTGTGAATACGTTTTTTCTTTATACATTTCTGGATTTTCTAAATTCTGTTCAATAAGCCTGTGTCAGTTTTAAATAGGAAAAAAAAATGTAGCCTAAAATTACAGTTAAACATTAGCAGCTGCTAAGGGCAGATGGACAGATTGCCCAAGCATCCACATTAGAGGGAGGATATGCACTTGAATACACATATTAAGCATAAACATAACAAAAATGGACTGGCAGTTCAGTTCCTGTGTTAATGAAATATTAAGGGTGTGACTAGGGCAAGCTGACCCTGATTATGTCACATGAATTTGACTGTTTCAGAAGACACTCTTGAAAACAAAAATAAACAAAAAGAAAAGAATTTTACAAAAGCAGTTTTGTCACACAGTGTTTTTTAAAGTGACATACATTTTAAGATCTAGCCAGACTGCATTTTATAGCTGTAGGATCATTTTCAACCTGAATCTCCTTAAGAAGTGAGTCACAATCTCTAGAGAGATCTAAATTTAATACAGTCTCGTAGGGAACGCAAGTAAGAGTCGCTCTGATAAACTTTTTGCTTTGCCAGATATGGATTACACATGATTGGCTGACGTGGGCCAAAAATGAACCAAAACCGCAAATTCAAATCATTCACAGACTTCTTGTTGTAACTTAAATTGCTTCCTTAAGAAAAAACAACCAGTGTAACTTTTGACTGTCTGTAATAAGAGGGGGGAAATGGCCAAAATTTATAAAGTATGGATATTTGGCTTAGAATATTTTTTAGAGCATCAAATTTGTTTTGATTAGTATTAAGTCATTTTTCCATTTCTTAAAACATATCTACTTGAAGCCATTGAGAAGAGATCGAGAAACTTTCTCAAACTGAATGTGCTTTCTGTAAAATTATCCAGCCATAATGGAAATAACAGAAAGGTGATGGCCATACCTTGTGCACCACACTTGATCTGGGAAGGTTAACGAATGTGCTCTTTGGATTACCTTTTTTGCCTTCCTGCCACAGCAGAATTTCACTTAGGATGGATCTGCCCTCTTGCAGCCTCTTCTAGCAGCAACCATCTGAGAATTTAGGAAGTAAGGAAATAGGCCCGTGGGCTGCCAAAACAGAGTCCCAAAGTTCAAGCACTGCAGCTCATGCACTTGACTCAGAGGAAATCCCTTTGGACCCAATACATCCTACTTATAATTGGCTTTTACACAGGTCATCTGACAAGTTTGGCTATCTGGTTACGTTCCAAGCACATAAGTAATTCCAAGATGAAGTATTAATTACAAGTAGAAGGAAGGCCGCATAAGAGCTAGCATATGACTATGTATGGGAAGAAAACAACTGATAAAGAGGAAAATAACTATAAGAAGGACAACAGAATGGGGCATTTAGCTTTGGGACAAAATGTCATATAAATCTTAGAAGTCCTTAAAGTCATTACTTTAGAATAATATAGAATAATTTTGCTTTTCTGGTAAGTTACTAATACATTTTAAACCAAGTTTTATTTTGAGAGAGAGCGTATGCGCATGAGCTCAGGAGAGGCAGAAGTCTGGGGGGGGGGGGTGCAGGGGAGGATCCCAGGCAGTCTCAGAGCTGTCAGCGCAAAGCCCTGTGTGGGGCTCAAACCCACGAACTGTGAGATCATGACCTGAGCTGAATTCGGATACTCAAATCAACTGAGCCACCTAGGCACCCCTTAAAACAAGTTTTATAATGTCACTTCATCAAGAAAGAGCAAGTTATGTTCAAAATACTTTAAAAAGAAGAGAAATATGTCACACTTTTAAAATACTCCATAAAGGGGCACCTGGGTGGCGCAGTCGGTTAAGCGTCCGACTTCAGCCAGGTCACGATCTTGCGGTCCGTGAGTTCGAGCCCCGCGTCGGGCTCTGGGCTGATGGCTCAGAGCCTGGAGCCTGTTTCCGATTCTGTGTCTCCCTCTCTCTCTGCCCCTTGCCCGTTCATGCTCTGTCTCTCTCTGTCCCCAAAATAAATAAACGTTGAAAAAAAAAATTTAAAAAAAAATAAATAAATAAATAAAATAAAATACTCCATAAAACATGTTTAGGATAACTATCCTCTTTGTTTTGATGTGCTTTCTTGGATAAAACTTCAGCTCTTTGGAAATTCAGCAATACCAGATTACTTATTAGGGCTCTAATCAGCTGAAATTCACTGCTGTTTGCTGTGGTGATGCTCTAAAATACATAATGTTCGCAAAGTTTTTGGAGTTAGGAAAATTTACTTCATCGAATTCTTTGAGAGAACCATCTAGAAAATGACTTCTGTTTGTTTCCAGTTTGCAAGATGTTTCTCTTGTAGCCCAAGGGAATGTTCTCCTGATGGATGGTGGGCTTGACTAACTGGAGGACCAAGGACAGAATTTCCTGTGTTCATTCTCCCATCCCAGAGTTTGTAACAGTTGACTCTGGTTATTTGAACTCCAAGGCTGAGCTTGTATCTCATTACATAACAGTGCAAAGTAACTTCACCAAAACATGCTGTTCACTACACTGGCCCTTCCTGTCATGTAACCGTGACCTCTGCAATTTTTGCTCCTTCCAAATGAAGGCCAAACCATACATGTCCTCTTGTACATCTTCTTCTAGGACCAGAAAGCCCTACTTTCTAGTTCCTGGGTAATTGTAACAGCTATGTGCATCTTAGATCTTACTTAAGAAAGTGGGCTAATTTTAGGTATGACTGTAGAGGGATAATGCAGAATCTTCCATGGCAACTTGAAGCTCAACCTTCACAGGATCAGAGCACTAGGCAGAAAGAATACAGGTAGCAGAAAATTCTTCCTGGCAGCAAGTAGGAGGAGGAGAAACTTGCTTAGAACATAAGGAGAAAAAGACATGTTCAGTGACAGTGGGATTAAACCAGTCAGGATTGGCTATTTAAAGAGCATTTATTGGGTACTTATTGCCGTTCAAGCATTTGGGGACGATGCAGCAATGTATGCTCCGATAAATCTGTTCCCTTGTCGTTTATCTTTGAATTGGGGTGGACAAACTAGTGTTCCTAGAGGATGATGACAAGGCAGCATACTCACAGAAAGGAAGATAAGGAAGTTCAAATTGGACACGTGAGTGGTAAAAAGAAGCGTTTATTATAATTTGTAAGGTTTCTTCATTTTAGAAGGTTTTGAAAGGAGGAAGTGAGGTTTGAACCAAAGATGGGGTCTGCAAGAGAGCCTGAAATGGTGAAGAGAGAGGGGAAGCTATGACCTTCTAGGCACAGAGGACTTCATTCGTGGCCAGTGGACTCGGATGCTGACTTTGGCTTACGCCCATAGGCACATTCACCCAGTGCACCTTCTCAGAAGTGTGGGGAGCAGTCAATGGTAACAACCTCACCTGCCAGAGTAAACAGAACTAAGAAAATAGCCTAGACCCCAGAGCAGGAAACGTATTTCCCTAAAATTTTAGATAGATAATACAAAAACTCTTATTTTCAGATCGGTAACTGCTTTAGTTCTCTACTTTTCCATGATAGGTTCATAAAAGAGAAAGGGCATGGGAGGAGGTGAGAATAAATGGTTTAAAGTCAGAATTTTTTGCTGAGGCTAGATTTTCTTCCTCCCTCTTCCTATTTATGCAGCTATCCACAACACCTTCGGTTTTGAGGGTAGATTTCATCTGGGGACAGATGGGGAACACAGAGCCCCTGGTCTCCCATTGAGTGAGTCTAGAAGGAAGGAGAGCATGAAGTAGAAATAAAAGGAGCATCCAGGATGCATCCCTTTTTGGGTTTTTTGTTTTTGTTTTTTCATAGAACTCACCTGAAATGCCAGTTACTCCAAAAGCTTTCAATTTCAGGTAACTTAAAATCCCTCTGCCTTCTTTGCCTCATTGGCAAGTAGAGAGGGACCACTCTTTCAAGTGGGGGAAATGTATGTAACAGAAAGAAAAGGCAGAAAATAGGTCAACAAAGTCGAGTGACCTACACAGATGGGTGTTTCGAGATGTGTCAGCTGTGGTTCCACAGTCACTACCCGGGTTCACTTACGAATATTGGGAGTAAAGGCCGGAAGTGGAAAAATATTTTCTGGGCGGGTGGGAGTAAAGAAGAAGGAGAAGTGGGTTATCTTTCTTCTTTCAAAGAACTACCACTTGAGACATTTTTTTAAAGTTTCCTTAAAAGTCATTTTGCTCAGCAGAGGACAGTATTTCTAAGAAGAGAAGTCAAAAACAAAAAACAAAAAACAAAAAAAAAACAAAAAAAAAAACACAAAAAACCTTCAAACAATTGGAGTGTCCTCCGAACCCCCACCTTCTTCCTCTTCCCACCTGTGAATACAAGACCATTTCTTTTTCCTTTATTGGCCCCATTCTGCTTAAATATCACAAGATCGCACCATCACTTCTTTCAAACAGTAACCTAATACCAAACAGAATTTTAACATAGCCACTAATTCTTTTGAACAAGGCTGTGTTGGCAATTATGAAACAGGGTAGACGTTGGCAAGCGCTTTCAGAATAATTATAGGGTTCCTCGAGTAGTACAGTATAAATAATTGCTGGTTTAAAAGCGTTATTGTGAGCAGCAATTTATACTAAAATTTATATTTGCTCCTTGAAACCAATATACGTCAAGAGTGCCTCGCTTCCACCCCCAACGTCCCCACGCTGAGATCTCAAGGGCTTTGGAACCTTTTGATTCCATTTCACGTTTAACTTAGCAAGGCAACTACAAGGCACGTCTGAGCTGTAGTAAATAAGGGTAAGAGTAATGCATTTAATAAATGGGCATGAATGAAGTAATGAAACCATTCCAGCCCTGGCCACCCGGTGTGCTCCCAGGATACTGACATGCAGAAAGGCCATTTTGGTACAGAGAGAAGCTAAGAACTGCAGCGGTATCACTTTTGCCTGGCAAGTAGGGCACGCCGAAGAACATTATCACCTCCTCTTTGGCTTATGATGGTGTGGATGGGAGGCACAGAGGACTAAGACACAGGAAACTCGTGGAGATAATGCCGCTCTAAAATAGCCAAGGAGACTTATTAAAATATATATTTGCCTCTCTGCGGAAATTTTCATTTTATCCTATCGCACATTAAAAATGGGTAGGTACCTCAGAAAAGCAGATTGGAAGGGTGGAAGGAAGCCCGGGGGCTAGGGGGCTGTTTGTGAAGGACTCTCCTCGAGGGGTGAATGCTGAATAGAAGCACTTCTTTTCCAAGCAGGTGACTGAATGTGTCATCTGCTTGTCTTTCTGTGGATCCTAGTGGCTTCTCTTACCCAGTGTGAGAACTCCCCTGAGATTTTCACATCCTGAATGTTTCTCACCAAAGTAGCTAGTGTTCTAGGATAATGTGTTTTTTGTTTCAACTGCTGTTCCTGGTTTCTGTTCTCTAAAACCCTTTTAAGCCATATTTTCCATGATTGTTCAGTGCTGGCTTTGGTATTTAAATAAGCCTTTCAATGGGTCATTAGCTCTGTAATTAATTCCAGCTATTTTTAAATGGTGCCTTGGTTATTAAAGAGCTGCCATATTCTCAACAGCCTTGTCTTTCTTGGAGCATCCCTAAGCATTAGCTGATTTTTTTTTAGTGCCAAAAATATTGTAATTTTTTTTTCCTCCTTTCCAACATATTCTTCACTGGTAGGAAGAGTCAAATTTTTTGAATGAGGACAGAAAATATTTAACTGTTACACTTCTGTATGATATCCCTGGCCTTTTATTTTTCTTTCAAATGATCTCAACAAATAACCATCCAAGGACTTCCTGTAGGACAAACCCTGCCCACTATTTAACTTACATTTTAAACATCCATTGTGGCAAATCACAGGATTTGAATAGGAAGTGACTTTGTGCAGAAACGACTGTAACAAAATCACCGGCCAGTTAGTTGCAAAGCTTAGAATTAGAACCCAGACCACCTGACTCTTAGTCCGTTCTTTCCATTTCTTTGTGCTTTGTTATGTAATATCAACATAGCTGTTAGTCTCTGTCACACTGGAAGAGGCTTACCAATTCTAATATTAGAACCAGCGAGTCCGGCCCCACACCCTTGGCAGACGTCACAATCAATCACAGCACAGTGCACCTCGACCAGCATCCTAAGCATTCATGAGAACTCCATCTGACTTAGGAAATGAGCTGAAACCCACTTGCCACCTTGACCTTATCGTAATCCCAGGATAAAGCAGTAATTCTTGGTTCAGAAAAGCAGATGGAGATTAACTTTGATTATTGAGTATTATCTGAGATTAGATAAAAATACCAATAGCTCACATAATAATAGTAATAGTGTCTACCATTGTGTGCCAGGCACTGAGCTAATTGCTTAGATGTATTCTTGCATTTGAACCTCCTAACAACCCTGTGAAATAGTTACTGCTATCTCTTGTACAGACGAGGAAATTGAGGACCGGAAAGGATAAGTAACTTGCCCGTGATCACTGAGCTGGTAAGTGGCTGACTTAGCATTTGGGCTCAGATTTATCTCTAAAGCTATTCCTTGGCACCTAACAGTACACGTGGGATGCCTCTGTGCTGTCCATTGTGGACCAGCCTCTGATGTCAGAAGAATAGTTACTACCTTTCTCTCCGTGACAGTTCACCTTCTCCTTCACCTCCAGCCCCTGGCTTCTTTTCTTTTTTTTTTTTTTTAATTTTTTTTTAACGTTTATTGATTTTTGAGACAGAGAGAGACAGAGCATGAACGGGGGAGGGTCCGAGAGAGGGAGACACAGAATCCGAAACAGGCTCCAGGCTCTGAGCTGTCAGCACAAGGCCCGACGCGGGGCTCGAACTCACGGACCGCGAGATCATGACCTGAGCCGAAGTCGGACGCCCAACCGACTGAGCCACCCAGGCGCCCTTGGCTTCTTTTTTTAATCCTGTGAACTCCTTTGGCATCTTTGAGTTACAGGTTCTAGTAAATGTAGTTCAGAAAAGGATGCTTGCCCAGATGATTTTGTTTTTCATTTTTTTAATAAATTAGGTATCCTTTAACTTATTTTGGTCCTTGCCATACAGTTTCCATGCTAGAAGGAAAAGCCTAGGTCTGTCTAGGATATCTCTAGCAGCCTTCTTGTTCCTCTCTACAGTAATAGATTACATGCTAAAAGGGGGCAATAGGGTTCCCTAATTTAATCATTCCTTTGGAGCACCTGCCATATGTCAGGCACTGAGCTTGACACGGGTAATATAGGATGAGGAAGAAAGACGGGTCCTGCTCTATATACCTTCCATTCTAAATGTGTAAAGACAGCTAATAAACACAAAACATTCCAGGGAGTGATAGATGTTATGAAGAATGAATCCAGATATTACAATAACAGATGACTTGTGGGGAGAGGGTAGGAATGCCTCTGGTTTTTTGATTTTGTTTGTTTTTGTTTTTTCCTATGGTCCCTAGGGCAAATATTAAGGGGGACTATAAAAGGTAAGTTTAGGTTCTGTATTTCTAGATACGTCTATAGCTCACTTAGGGCTAGGACTGCGGTTGGGGGAGAATGTCAAGTGGACACAACTGTATTTCAGTGTAATCTTCCTCTTCGGCACCCGCGTCATTTCCCCACTCTGTTGGGATCTTCTCTCCTGATCACTATCTCCACTTCCAGCTGCCCAGCGTTCTGCCTGCCGTGCCAAAGCTTGCCGCCTCTCCTTATCATCACTAGCTGAATCGTGAATGATCCTCTTTTTTGTGTCCTCAAGGTCAGGCCCCCTGTGGCTGCCAGGCCTCAAGTAGCCACCCTGATAAACTAACCTCTGCTCACTCCTCCCACATGAGTGATTTCTGTTGACTCTGGTTCCATTCTTTTCATCTGTGAAGTGGGGACGTTGGGATAAACGTAGTTGAAAGATGGCAGGAGAATGAGCACATGTGGGTGGTGGTTTCTCCTGGGTCTCACCCCAGCTTGGTAATCTTGGGAGAGTCACCTTGCCTCTCTGAGAGCCTCATTTGCCTTGGCTAAAAAATAATGGGTTCGATTGAGCAATCTCACAGGTCTTTACAGGTCTGGAACTCTGTAATTTGGTTTAGCTCTTTAGAGCAAGCTAAACAAAACAAAAACTATGATTCATGAGACAGAGCACCTCTACCTCTATTGTCTAACTCAGAGAAGGATCTTCAGACAAGGAAGGGGGCCCAGCAAAGATATCATTGCAGGGCAGTGGGGGAAATTATTCAAAGCCTTTTAACTTCCCTTCCTGAGGACAGTTAGTGTTAGAATGGACTCTTACTGAGATTATTAATGAAATAAGAACAAAGATGACTCTTCATATGCCCAAACTATGTTTAATATCTTCAACCTTAGAAATAGTAGGTTTTAACGAAGTCAGCCACATCTCCTGACCAGTCCTGTGGCAACTGAGCAGGGACCAGAATGAGCCAAAGCATCAAAATCACATATTTGTGTAAGTGACTAGCTTCTACTTCCTTGTCATCTGTCATTTACTCCATATTGAGGTCAGAGTGGTAAAGCTATTATGCAGTATACATTTACATTAGATTATCAGGAAGACAACGGGCAAGGGCACTGAATCACTCTCACCAGTAATTTCTAAACGCTGAAAATAAATGTGCGTGATCTATTCTACATGGATGCATCGTGTTGTATATTCCCTTTGCAGCCATAGCTTTTACTTAATTGATTTCACTTACGGAATCCTGTGAAATCTCCTTGCAGAAACCTGAAAGATGAAAAGGTACTACTTAATTCATCACTGCCTTGTCTTCTTCTTAAGGGGTTTGTTTACTGTGATGAAGAACAAGTGGTCCACGCCGCGAATCTTCTGCACAAAGTAAATTAGCGGAAAGAGCAGCAAAACCAGCATGGTTCTGCAAAATGCTTCTTTTGTTTTCTGTCAGCATGGCAATGGCGCCACACAATTGAAAACTTATTTTTGCAAGCCGGTGTTCAATGTAATTTTGAGGTGTGAATTCAGCCATTCATTATTTGAACTTTTGTTATTTCAGAATGAAGGTAGCCTTATTTAGATTCCTTCATCTCCTTTGGGAGCCAACATTTACATGATAATCTGTACATCCATTTACATCTTCTTCTGACTGTCCTTGAGGAAAACAAACAGCATCAAAAAGGATTAATTATTTTCCAGTGGAAGCTTGTTGTGTGCTGACAATAACTTTAATCCCTTTAATGTCCAAGTGAGGAGGATTGATAACTGATAACACTTCTATTGATATTTTCCAGATAGGATTCTGTAGCAAAAAAACAAAATTTTAATGCCTTTTAAGTAAGCATTAAAGGGGGAAACCCTTTTACATAGACTATAAATTCTTGGCTTTAAGCAATATTTATTTATTTATTTATTTTAACATTTATTCATTTTTGAGAGTGAGAGAGACAAAGCTCGAGCGGGGGAGGGGCAGGGGAGGGGCAGAGAGAGAGGGAGACACAGAATCAGAAGCAGGCTCCAGGTTCTGAGCAGTCAGCACAGAAACCGACGCGGGGCTTGAACTCCCGGACCGCAAGATCATGACGGGAGCTGAAGTCGGACGCTTAACCGACGCTTAACCACCCACGCGCCCCTAAACAATATTTTTTTAAATGAGTGTGTTTGGAGTTGGATGTGAACAGCTTAGAACATTAAAATTTCCATCTACACATCAAGTCTTAGATGTTCCTCTCCTATACATTTTACTAGGTCAAAAGCAGCTCAAATATGAATAAATAAAACCTTTGGCCATACAGTTTTCAAATATCATTTATATTTTATTTTATAAAATGAGCTACATTGTCCTTGTGATTTAATTGACAGCTGGAAGAAAATCAGACACTTTACATACAGCAGAATTTATGAACCCCTGGAGTCCTATTTGTGACTATTTCACAATACAAGTTAAAAATACATTTTTTTTTTTGCTTTGTTTTGTAGATTAGAAAGGAAGTGTGAGAGGATGGAGAGAGACATTACAGTTTGAATTTATAATTAGAAAACACAGAAAGTGAGTGAAATGAAAAGATTGTTACCATGAGAGTATCACCAGATGCCCCGCCCCACCTCCCAGCACCCAGGCAATCTCTTTTTGAGAATCCACCTTGGGTGTTTAAAAACCATTGCAATAAGCAAGTGATATTAAAAATGGTATATAACAGGGGCGCCTGGGTGGCTCAGTCGGTTGAGCGTCCGACTTCAGCTCAGGTCACGATCTCGCGGTCCTGAGTTCGAGCCCCGCGTCGGGCTCTGGGCTGATGGCTCGGAGCCTGGAGCCTGTTTCGGATTCTGTGTCTCCCTCTCTCTCTGCCCCTCCCCCGTTCATGCTCTGTCTCTCTCTGTCTCAAAAATAAATAAGCATAAAAAAAAAATAAAATAAAATAAATTTTTAAAAAATGGTATGTAACCACTGTAGCAAGCATGACACATATGTGATATCCTGAGAAATTGCCCAATACTTTTTTTTTTTTTTTTTTTTTTTTTTTTTTTTAAATTTTTTTTTTTCAACGTTTATTTATTTTTGGGACAGAGAGACACAGGGCACGAACGGGGGAGGGGCAGAGAGAGAGGGAGACACAGAATCGGAAACAGGCTCCAGGCTCTGAGCCATCAGCCCAGAGCCTGACGCGGGGCTCGAACTCCCGGACCGCGAGATCGTGACCTGGCTGAAGTCGGACGCTTAACCGACTGCGCCACCCAGGCGCCCCTGCCCAATACTTTCTTATCCCAGGTTTGGTCCCTTTCTTTTAAAGTGTTTGAAACCAAAGAATACAGCGAATACCGTTTTATATTTAGCCTATTCCCTTATGCGTTGCTTGTTTCTTAAATCAGTTCATGGGCAATGAATGAGGAGAGGAAAATAACAGCAACCACAAAATACCCTGGTGATATGATAGTGATTACCACTTCCTAATGCTTCCTTCTTACCTAAGAAAATAGCTTTATTTTCTTCTCTCTTGTGCCAAACTTGATTGCATAGAGCAAGAAAGTAGAGAGCAACTCTGGTTTTTTAATGCTGTGCTATTAATTTCACTCCGTACAACATGTTTAATTCCTCATTCCTTCTAACTTTGGGATTAAGTATAGTGTTTTGTTGTGTGTTTACAATACAATCAGGCAACAGACACAGTACTTAAGAGGTGCTACCTACCATCAGACACATCAAGAATGCCACAGATTTTTCTGCTTTCATCACTAAGACTTTGTTAAACTGTACATATCAAGAAGTTCAATAGGAGCAAAGCTAATCTGGTATTTTAATATTTTTATCCACCACATCATTTTGAACCTACACTATGTACCTTTAAGTGTAGTGTTCGTAACTTCTCACTTTCCAAGGTTGAGGATGTCCTCATTAACTTTGTGTTTCTCAGGAAGGAACACGTTCTCCTGTGGAAATTCTTGACCAATTTTAGCAAATTGAGGCCACCTATTCATTTAAGAGTGTTGTATGTGTTTGATTACCTCGAATGGCTTGCCCAAAGATTCTCTTCTGGAGAAGTACCAGCACAATGCCCGAAACGAAACGCCCGAGAGTGGAAAGTCCTAGTATCCATGAGGGGAGGGGGATGACTGGAGTGTTCCTGGAGACAGTGTTTTCGCATGGCTGACATTAATGACAACCCAACGCTACACACTCACTAAATGTTTTCATTTCAGAAGAACATCAAAACCACGGAGTCCTTTTAAGTCGTCTTCTTTTACTGCGAAACTAGAAACCATGCGAACAACTACTTTGAGTAATAACCTGTGTCCCAGCTACAGGCTGTATTAAACTCCTTGTCATATAATTTTCTAATTTGTGTGTAGGTAGTTGTAGCAAACAACCGAGCTTATTTCAGAGTATGACATCAGAAAGCATATTTTAATGCAGCGGTGATGGGTAATGAAATCAGAATTTCCACAAAGTCCACTCTAATTGAACAGTATTGTAAGGAGAGGTAAAATATGAGACTCAGAGTTTCCTCCCAAAGTCATTTACACTATTAGGTAATGAGGCTGATTTTATTTTAACAAATGTACCAGGAGGTATGCTTCCTCGTGAACATTGCCCCCTTCAAAGCAGTCTTCTGGGGAGGCTAAACATCTGTGCCAAAAACGCTGTCCCTGCCAAAAACTAATATGTAATCTCTCTTCTGGAACTGCTTTCGGCTCCTTTAGCAATGTCTTAATAGTCTCCATGGTGGCCATTGTTCTCCTGGAAGAGTGACATCATTTGATTTCTGAAAACAACCAATGGTTAATATGGTGAGGAAGGGACGAGAAGAAACCAGGCCAAGCTGTTTTCCCTTAAGAACAACCACCACAAAAGTGACTATGAAGTGACAAACTTGTCTTTATCAGCACACTGGCACTGAATGTGGTTGCCAGAGAAGCAGTTCAAAGAAGTCTGTGACAACGACAGCCTCGCTCCTATGAAGACCAATCTTCATTTTGGGTGAGAGGCCGGTGCCAGTAATTCTGTGGGAAGAAAATATCGGCGGCCATTTCTCTTCTTCCAGAAAATCAACATGGTGGGTGACAGCCACGACAAAAAAGAAAGGACATTCAAAGGCCGTCTGTGCCTCAGTACAGAAGCACCTCCACACACACGATGCGCGGCCCATATCCAGATATCACCCCCCTCCCGAGAGTGTGCGGTTTTGGCCGTGTCAGAATTACTCCTCCCTGACTAACAAAACTGCACAGTGAGCAGTGAGTGTGGGAAGCTGAAGGGTGGGGGGAAAAAGGGAAACTCCTAGATGGTGACTTCCATTGTCATAACCTGATAGTGATCACTGGAGAATTCTGACGTAAGCCACCAGTTCAGAAATCACTAAGGTGCCGCCAAGTTTGGTCGTGGGGCAGCTGAGTGCCTTTACTGCAGTCTGCACAGAGTTCCCTGATTCTGGGCTGGGCAGACCTCACGTACTCAGCGGTGGGGTTCAAGACCAGGGCGCCGTGGGGATTTCGATGAAGGGTTGGTGGGGCGCCGAAGCATTCCCGCTGGGAAGTCCTTTGGAACAATCCATGTTGTGTCCCATTGGGTGGTTCCATGTGTTTGGGGATATTTAAATTGGTTTCCTTTAAGTTTCACTTTGTAAGGTTTATGAGATGCTGCTGAAGGATGTATAGAACTGCCGCCTGTTTTCTGGTCCCTGTGCCTTTCTCCGAGGGACCGTTTTTGTCTTGCTACGGTTGGGGGAGGAAGAGCTACACCGGAGTGAGATGAGTGGCAGTATTCCCGGGGAAACCATTCTTCGATCTGCCAGTCATGATCTCAGACCCCTTGGCCCACTGGCCATTTACACCGATGGCCAAAGTCTTTGTGAGCGGTTTCCTCCAGTTTTAGCAATTACTCTCTCACTAGACAGAGCAAACATGAATTCAAATAACAAGGGTTTTCCATTTTCTCCTTTCTTACTCCCGATTTTGTCAGTTGTAGGTGAAAGAAAATGGAAGTCTTGGCAAATGAACGAGGGTGGAGAGCCACACGGCTCCTTGTCCATTTGACGGGTTAGGAGAGGGCTCAGAGGCTGTGGCATCCTGTGGGACTGAGGGCTCCCCAGCCTCCTGACTCTCCGATGGGAGTTACACTGAAGGCAGCCTGTCTGAGACTTTCAAGTTTGGTCTTCTCTATGTTAATCTCTTCCTTAAAACCTCATTAAGGAAAACTCCTGGAATGACACATATAAAAACGAGATAGACCTTTTAAAATCATTGTTACCACTGTTCCTGAGAACCCCCTGCCTTATTGAGGACATTATGTTTTTCACAAAGTGCCTTGAACTTTAATGTAGGTACTCAAAGAATATTTGTAAACTTATGCCCAAAGAAAACATTCTTTGAAATTAACTAGTAACATCCAACTCAAGAACGAAAGGCAAATAATAGATTCACTCTGAAATGAATTGTACTGAGTGGGCCATGAAATGCTCCCTCTTGAAGACCATTTACCTCAACAGACCAGAAAAGGGGAAAGGATGGCTCTATTATAGATGGAGTAATTCACTGTCAAGAAACATTTTGAAATGGAATGGGGCACCTGGGTGGCTCAGTCACTTAAGCGTCTGACTTTGGCTCATGTCATGATCTCATGGTTAATGGGTTTGAGCCCCACGTTGCGTTTCCTGCTGTCAGCACAGACTCCACTTTGGATCCTTTGTCTCCCTCTCTCTCTGTCCCTCTCCTGCACTCATGCTCTCACTCTTTCTCTCTCTCAAAAATAAATAAACATTAAAAAAAAAAAAAAAGAAACAGACTGATTCTTCTCTGGTAGAGTTACCTGTCTTGCTGTTGACAATGGTACGTTTTATGGTAATCAGTTCATCTTGTCTAACTGACAACTCAAAAAGCTGATTCCAAGAACAGGAAACTGGCTTCAATAGAAATATTTGTTTATTTTAGAGGGTGGAGTTGGGTAAGGACTGATCAAACTTAATCTTGTGACGTATTTTAAAGGATGTTTTAAATGAACACTAATTCCTCATAGATGCTAGCCGTCTTTCTGGTTATTGGCAGGTGTGTTTGAGGTGTGGCTGATTTTTTTCAAGCAACATACCAAGGTTGTGCACCCGAAAAAAATCTTGTCCCATTCAGAATTTCAGTTTGGAAGCCTGAACGCTTATTCAAATGATTTTTTCTAAGCCTTAATTCTCTTTTTTGAACTCTTGTTTCTTGGAATTGCTTTCAGTAGCTGCATCGGGTTTCTTTGAATAACAGCTAAATCAAAATAA
Source organism: Lynx canadensis (assembly GCF_007474595.2). Lineage (NCBI taxonomy): Eukaryota > Metazoa > Chordata > Mammalia > Carnivora > Felidae > Lynx > Lynx canadensis. The sequence goes on from NC_044308.2 coordinate 43,995,509, forward strand.
AGGCAGGTCGCTGTGAGTAGTTAGGTTGATTTTCCTAAAGCACTGGGCTGACTCCAGCCACCCCTCTGGGCATTGGTTCCCCAGCATCTCAGAGAGAAGACTCTTGTCTGATGAATACGCTTTTGTGCTGTCACCAGACAGTTCCTCAGAGGTTACTTCTGTATGTCTTAATGGTCCTTGACATGACCTTGGACTTGGCCCTTGACATCTATTGCCTTAGACAGTTGTAGCTGGGAACCATGTAGCTTGAGGTCCTCAAATGCTTTGCTGTTGGAGGTTTTGTTGTGAAAAATAAATAACAATGGGAAATAGATTTGCATTACTGATGCTACTTGCCATGGGCTTTGCTGCTTTGGATTTAAAGCAAAAGCATACGATTATTGAGGGTGGGGGTGGGAATACAAACAATCTTACCCTGTATCAGCACATTCTATTCAAATTGTTTACTTTGAAGGGAAAATAGGACTTTATTTTCTATCAACACCAAGTTAGCATCGTGTTGCTAACCATTTCTTCTGTCTGTCTCTTCTATAATGGCAGGGCATGATATTGAAAGGAATACTTTTTGACTGATAGTAGTAAACATTTTTTCTTTCATAAGACCAAAAAAGGGAGTGGGGCAGCGGCAGGTGTATAGAAACAAAGCGTTCCAGCTCTGGTAAGAGCTCTGGCAGAACTTTTCCTGTGGACCTCGAGGAGAACATTTCATTCTATTCTCTTTCCTAAACCAAAATGCGATGAAAACAGATAATTTGGTTGCCAGGTGGTCTTCCCTTCCAACTTCTATTACAACTTTTTCCCTGACTAGATGACACCCTGCTGGGTTTTGCCATGAAAAAGATGTCCCTACTGTTGGAGAAATGACAGTTCAACTCTCTCTTAATCATCAAATCACAGTATAATAGAGCAGGACTGGATCGGGAAGATTGTCTGGTGCCACAATGCACCTAAGATCAGATGAGCCCTGGAGAAAGAGGGTTGCAAAGTTTCTCCGGTGTTTGGTAAATTGCACTCAGTGACAGGTGCTTTTAGAAGCCTCCTAACCCTTGTAGTTCAGTCTTTTTGCTATCTCACCACACAGCTCTTAGAAACCTCTCCCACTTCCTCTGCTTACCACCTCTCCAAGATGCCAGCCTTGCCGTGGGCTTTACCTAGAAAGTGGGTCGCTGACATAATACACACTGGTCTCTTTCAATTCTGCTTTGTATCTGCTTCGTGTTACTTCTCATGTTAGGCCTCTGCATTACAAATAAAGCTGCTGTTTCAGGGCGCCTTGATGGCTTGGTCGGTTAAGCGTCCCACCTCAGCTCAGGTCATGATCTCACAGTTCATGAGTTCGAGCCCTGCATCAGGTTCTGTGCTGACAGCTCAGAGCCTGGAGCCTGCTTCGGATTCTGTGTCTCCCTCTCTCTCTTCCCCTCCCCCCACTCACACTCTGTCTCTCTTTCTCTCTCTGAAAAATAAAAACATTTAAAAAAAATTTTTTAAAAAGTTGCTAACCTTGACTGTGTCTTTATCTAAAAGGAGTGTACTGACCTGTTCTTCTTTCTGCTGCTGGTTTTCTCACCTCCACTTGCAGCCCTGAGCGGATAGTACTTCCCTTAAAACATGGGTGAGGAGGAAGAGGATTGCTAACATTTACAGAGCACTTACTGAAGGCACTGGCTCTTCAGGCACTCTGCCGGGTCCGCTTTAATAATGAAGCAGCAAACATTTTTTTTTTAATTTTTTTTAACGTTATTTATTTTTGAGACAGAGAGAGACAGAGCATGAACAGGGGAGGAGCAGAGAGAGAGGGAGACATAGAATCTGAAACAGGCTCCAGGCTCTGAGCTGTCAGCACAGAGCCCGGCACGGGGCTCGAACTCACAAACCGCGAGATCATGACCTGAGCCGAAGTCGGACGCTCAACCGACCGAGCCACCCAGACGCCCCGGTAGCGAACATTTTAAAGGCAAGGAGAATCAGAGGCAGAGACATTAAGAAACCTGCCCAAGTTCACATGGCTAGTAAGTGACAGGGTAGGGATTCACCCCCAGGATCTAGAGCTTGCAAAATGAACCTCCACACTTTACCTTCAGGGTCATCCCCAACTCTTTCCTTTCTTCTCCTTTGGAAACCTGTTTGCACTTCCATCCTTAATTCGTATATGGCGGAGCTGACACAACGAGATGTTGGTGGGTTCCACGGGCCCTCTTTGCGTCTCTGGTGTCTGGCCGTGCAGGTTGCCAGCAAGTAGTGGTAGGAGTTGCAGCTGGATGGACCTGTGTGTGAGTGTGCGGCATGTGGCATATGGTGTGTGTGTGTCAGAGAGAGAGAGAGATGATTTAAGATGGTAGCAGCTCTGGGCATTAAAAAGGACCTGCTATTCTGAGCTCAGGCTGTGACAGTGAGATGTGCCTGTAGCAGCTGTTAGCAATCAGAGTGTGTTTCCATCTGATGTGAAATGCGCTGCCATCACTTGTGAAGTGGATTTCAAAACCTTGCCACACTGAAGTAGCAGAGTGTATGAATGGTGCACTTTTACTGCAAATTAGAAGAATTCGCTTATTCCCATGATAATGTCACACTCACTCACTCAAGCGATCTTAAGTAGCAAAAGCGCACATCGCCAAATGCTGGATGGCTGATGAGGGTGTGTGCAGGACGGTTGTAGAATGTCATCTGAAACGTGTTTGTCTGCAGGCAAAAAGCAGCTCCGTGGACTAGAGGAGCCGAAACTGAAAGTGGAGTAAGAAGGACAGTGCCGTGAACCTTATTTTGTGATCTCTCCATGGCTGTGGCCTTCTTACCTCGTCTCTCGTACCTGACTCACATGAAAATAGGTAGCTTCAAGATAAACACCCACGATATGCATTTCCTTTTGTTGGGAAAAAATGACATTTATTAGGTATTACAGTCTGTGAATTGATGCCCAGTCTGATGTTGAGACCTTCTTAAAATAAATCTGACAATCTCTTTACTTGGTCAGAACATTCCTTTTCCTCCTGCCTCACAGCAATTTAATATCCCCAAGGCTCTGCAGCCTTTTTCGTTTTTCCCTTTCTTACGAAGAAGTTGCTACCAGCGCCTGCTTTCTCCCCATGAGAATAGACACAGAAACAACTGTGCTTCAGCGGTCAGCAAATATTGTTAACCATTCTCTGGTTGATCTCCTATATTATAATAAAGAATGGAAATGTTACTTTAAAAAGCAAGGGGAAAGAACATGCATTTAGAGAGAGAGAGAGTCAGGAAAAAAACTCCTCAGGTCACCTGTCTGGTCATTCTCATGCCTGGCTGAACTGGTTGCCTAAGAAAAGCACCATAAAAGATAATTGCAAAAAAATACTATTGAACTGCAATCCAGAAATACATCTGTGATACAGTTGAAGGCTTAGAACTTGACATATCTATTGTTTAGATGTCATTGGCTATGTCCTGGCAAGAAGAGGTAGAGAACCAGCCGAATTTTTCTTCCAGGAGTTGGTCGCTAATCCTTCAAGATCATAATGTCTTAAAATGATTACTGTAACAACATCTACACTTCTGCTTCTGGCAAGTCCAAATAATTTGCTTATGACTTTTAATAAAAACCAGACCTTTCCGTGACTTCTTATCCAAAGCTCCATTCTCCCTATTAATTCTAGGGAGATTTTGGGAAGCAGGAAATAACACAGAGGTGGAGGGGCATCTGGGCTGTGGGACGATCCTCTTTGTTACCCTCATCCTAGATCTGTGGACCAAGAAATGTGTACCCGTGGCTGTGGATGTATTGTCATTTTAGTCCTCTGTGGCTACTATAAAGCAATATCAATTTATTTCCAAGGTTTGAAGTTACAAGTTATTTTCAATCTTTTGCCATGAATCCAAACTTGATTTGATTAGAGAATGAATATTTCTTAAATGACATAATCTACTATTCAATGAATAGTAACTGATCCAAAAAACAATCCAAGCCAATGGAAAGAAGCAATGGGTTCCTGATAAGCTTTGATGATATAATCTGGATTCTTATTATTTTGACCCACTTCTGCACGCCTCCATCCAGCTGTGGTGGTGGTGGTGGGGGGAGCATAGAAATTACACAATTGGAATTAACAATCAATAGCTGACTTTTTAGGCAGGAGATTTTGGCCCTTTAAGGAGTATTATGAGGCAAACAGAATGTTTTGATTGATTTATTCAGTAAACTATGATGCTATATGCTGAGCATACAAGGGGTCGGACTCACATGAAGCCATAGAACAGATAGATTTAAGCAAATGTCTTATTTGTTGTAAGATCCATTTCTATGTCCCTAGATTGCTCTGTCTTTGGACTTGTAATTGAATCACCAGGTTTGTTTATTTTTGTAATATTATATGCACACATTAAAAAAACATAAAAGCTTCTACGTTGAAATACCAAGATTGCGCAATGAGGATAGCTTGAGGTATGCATAAACGTGTGAAGTTAAGAGAGCTGCCAAATGGAGTGTCAGGTGTGAAAATTGGTGGGTAATGGTATAAAGTAAGATTATTTCATAAAATGCAGTAAGAGTAATTCTGATGTTCTTGGTTAAGCAGAAACTAGATAAGATCTCCAGATTTGGTCTGGTTTGGTTTTAGAGATGTTCTTCTCTGTTATTGTGAAAAACAGACTTTAAAATGATGAAAGCAAAGAGCTGACCCCGTTGCCCTCGACTGCAAGCGAAGGAAGATTTAACCTAAATGGGGCGCAGTTGTTCTTGTTAAGGAGAAAAAAGGAATTGGTATCTAGAGCGAGGTTGATCGCTAGAAAAGATTAGATGCAGTTCTGTGAGTCAGGTGACATTTTTTGGCCTAGTATTATCCAGGAGAATATAAGGGACACACATTTACTGTTGGAAAAGAAGTTATTAGGGATTTACCTTGATTTGATCATAGTCTAACCACTTAGTAAAATAAAATGGATTCTTTTTCCTGCTGATATGACAGTTAACCCACACTGAGAGATTCAAGAGAAGAGTTTTTATTAGATATTTCTGATTGCAAGGTCCTAGAAAATCTTCAAGAATTAAATATTGAAAAAGTGTAGTCAATTCTAGAATCTTAGAGGAACCTTATCCCAACTGAGAATAATTGGCCAAATGGCCAGTTGCCTTTGTCTTGGTCCCTGATTGCATAGAACCCCACACATTCCCAACAAGTATGTTTCACTGTTTACAAAGGCAGTAAGAGAGGTTAGATAGGGAAGACAAAACAGAGAAAAGTATTCATATTGCTGACATTAATGGCATCCTCTTTTAGTGACTGAGAATTTCTTCAGTATTTGCCCACTGGATGAGTACAGTGAAGATTAAGAAACTGCCTCTCTTGCCATTCAAGTATTTTACTCAAGGTTGAGTTGGTTATCAGGTAGTTACCCAAAGAGGTCAAGAGTCAATTACTTTAAATGGCGGTGTTTTGTACATTACTGTGTAGCAGGAGGGTTCTAGACGGAACTGGATCTAAAAATCAAAGCCATCCACTATTCCTCTATGCGAAAAATCTGTTTCTTCTCTGATTTGACAGAATTTCCCTGTCTGGAGACAGAAACGCTCATCTGGATTGGGCTTTTAGCAAAGATACATAAGCATCAGGGAATATGAGTCAGTTTCTCTGGAAAGCTTTATCTAGTAAGGATAGAAACCTATTACAAAGGATTAATATTCAGTTCCCATTGTCAGAACTACCTGCATATTCACAGAAAGCCACATGAGAAGATATGCCTGTCTTCCTTATTCTTCAGAGATTTCCTGCATACACAACTAAGCTCTCTGAATTCATATGGGGCATTCTGGCCTAGTGTTTTAACTCTTATGCACCTAACTCATACATGTATAAATTCTGAAGGAAATGGCCAAAGCCCCAAAATTCTAATTTTGTCTTATTTTAATTCTAGTTTGTAGATGCTTGCTCTTGACTGTTTCAGGTGTGTTTATTTGTATGTATTTTGGCGGGTATATACAGTACTTTTTTATTAAAAAATCATTTTTTAAAAGGCTGTTAAGTTTTGGGGCACCTGAGTAGCTCACTTAAGCATCTGACTTCGGCTCAGGTCATGGTCTCAGTCGGTTAAGCATCCAACTTTGCTCAGGTCATGGTCTCACAGTTCGTGAGTTCGAGCCCCGCATTGGGCTCTGTGCTGACAGCTCAGAGCCTGGAACCTGTTTCGGATTCTGTGTGTCTCTCTCTCTCTGCACCTCCCATGCTCGCGTGCGCATGTGTGCGCGTGCTTTCTCTCTCTCTCTCAAAAAGAAATAAACATTAAAAAAAATTTTTTTTAAAGCTGTTTTCAGCAGAAACAACAATCAAGTTAAAGATTTTAAGAAGTAGCTTTAAATAGTAGGTAAAATATAGGTGTTTTGTAAGAGAGCAGAATATGTGGCAGGAGTTTGTTTTTTTTTTAACGTCTATAATTTGACAAGGTCCTTTGGGTCAGACATCAGCTTAACACCGAGGCTCAGGATGTCAAAGTATGACAAGTGTGTTTATTGTTTACCATGTGGGAACCATGCAGTTTCCATGATGCCCCTGCAACACTGCACAAGCCCTGGTGAAAGTTTAGTTTCAGTGACTTTGCTTGACACAGCTGAGATGGAGAGATGACCTCTCCATCTGTGTGTCCTTTTTTTCTTAAGTTGAGACTAAAATAGTAAGATCTGAACCTATTCGTCCTTCGAGAAGGCATTTTGGAAACCACCAATTAAAACCAAAACAAAACAAAACAAAACTCAAGTCTAGCTAGCAGATGAAAATTACAGTTCTGTGTATTTTTCTTTATTCGCTTTGTGGAGAAGCCTGTTGTGGGTAGTGAGGGCACGGCGTCCTGGCCCTTGCCAAGAATGATATGCCAAGCTTCCTAAAGCTTCCCATTTATATAAGTCTTTTCATCTTCAAAGAGCTCTGCGAGCATTCATTTGCCACCACCTGCCTGGGAGGTAAGAATTATTCCCATTTTGTGGACGGAGGAAGTGGGGGTGTGAGTGATTTGGTGACTTGTTTGAGGCCACCTAGGGAGTCAAGGGTCAGAGGGAGACTTGGAAGTGTTGCAAGCTCTGCTTCTTCGGTAAATCAGCCTACAGCGCTTTCTCCTGCCATTTCCCCTCGAGAGCCCCAGATTGATGATAGCATAAACCTGAAGGCATCAAATAATCCTGAATAGGAAAGAGACGCCAGGTCAGTCTTACTCGTGGCTGCCTCTACGATTAAATCTCTGGGAAATCTAGACCTAGAGAAGAAACCATTTAACCCTCCCGAGATTCATTCTCTGCATCTGTAAAATGGGGATAATAATACCCAGCAGCCTACTTCAGAGTTGTTGTAAGCATCAAAATCAAAACAAGCTAATGAGAACAAAAACTTTACAATTTGTTACACAATTCTGCAAAAATCAGATGTTATTATTGTTGCCAGAAACGACCACGAGGCTGCACTGCAAAGGGGGTAGGGCTTTTCTAATTAGGTGGCTAATTGCTTTGGTGATGTTTAGGGAGGATTAAGTACTGTTATGAAAGAATCCAAAGTCCATAGAAGGAAGGACCATAACAGAGAAACATACTAGTGTTGGTATATATTTAGTAGACAAAATAAATGGCAGAACAAGTTGATCATTAGTTTGTATAGGCTGCAGCTGGAACTTGGCCCTCCCCACCCTGAAGGACCACTGAGCATGCCTGGGCTGTGGAACATACCCATGCTGTACTCCCGAGCCGTGCATCCAGGAAAACAGAATGTGCCGAACTATTCAAAGCCCACAGTCTCTTCCCCTCCCATCGTGGAGAGGTAATGAGAGCTCTCTGCAAATCCTGCGGCGGCCTGTGGCCTCCAGCGGCAGCCCTGAGAGAGTGGAGGAAAATCATTTTGCTCCCTGAATTGTTCACCACTAGTACACACAGTGCCTTTGCACATTATGAAGGACGGCACCATGCCTGCAAGGTTGGTTTGAGAAAAAGGTGCTTATCTGGGCAGACAAATCCGTGCAAAGCTCCCTTACTCCAGGCTGTTACAGACACCCTTCAGGCTCAACAGCCAGGTGAATTTCAGCCCCGACTTTTGTCCCCTCAGTGGGACCCCATTGGGCAGGGCACACTGTCCCTGGAACTAGGAGGTGGCTAGACCCAGAGGAGCCATGAAACTCTAGAAGCCAGGAGCAGGTAAGCAGGTGTAGCGTCCACCAGCCGGCCTTGACACGCAGGCCAGCCTGCCATCCAGGCAGCCACAGAAGCTTTTAATACCCCAGCAGTTTTAAACTGGGGATAAAATAAAGTGTCTAATCCATAAAGGACTCAAGCCATTTTACCGAAAATAAAAACCAAATGCCTTAGGGTTTTTCTTTTTTAATCTTTATTGGTTTTTCTGCTTACAAAAGTAATACATGCTGCTTGTAAAAAATTCAAATATTAGGGGAATATGTAACATGGCAAGTACAAAGTCCTCCACATTCTCAGCCCTCCAGAAAAAAAGCTGTCCACAGATTGGTATAAAAGATAGTTGTTTGGGAGTTTTGGTTGTTTTGTTTTTTGGGGTTTTTTTTTTTTTTAAGCGGTAGTTCTCGATGGTTTTTGCAAGACACACAAACTCGCGTTAACATTCATCCATATAACTTCCTCTCTCGGGTGCATCCAAGGTTGGGCCATTTTCCTGGCAAGACAGCAGGAACCCCGCCCTGTTCAGTCCAATTCAAGAAAGTATCTGGTTGTGTATGTGAGCTAGAGTGGTAGATATTATTGAGGTAACCGTAGGCCCCTATTAGTTTATTCTTTATATGAACCAATAAAAAATTTAATTTTTTTTTACTATTATTAGTAACAAATTCCTTGTGACACACACCATAACGGATGGCCATATACGGCCGCGTCGTAGCATTTAAGTGCCAAGGCTGTAAAGGATTGCTGTGGTAGCTGGTCTGAACTGCCTGTCATATTATTTGGGGGATAAGCAGCTTTTCTCTATCCCCACGTTGGAAAGAGCTTAAAGTCTGGAGAAAAGACTTTAATTTCGCTATAAGGCAGGATTTCTTATCAACAATAGCAATAATAATAACTACTATTTATTGAGTGCCAAATATTTCTGTATGATGTGCATGTGTATCTACATAGAATACATACACACAATAATCATTTATGTGCTGTATCATGTCTACATTATTTCACTGGATCTTCAAATATGAAACAGAGGCTCAGAGAGGTGAAGTAATTTGCCCAACCTTAAGAATTGTTAAACGTTGGTGTTAGTCATCTTAAGGTCAAAAACTCTACTCGAAATTCTATAAAATGAAGAAGAATGTTCTAGAAGGTTGATGATTTCTTACAATTATAAAGTACTTGGTTATAAAGTAATGACGTATAACTTCCAGAAAGATATCTTGACATCGGTTCTCAGTAGTTATGTAAGTTTAACCAAATCATTTGTGTTGTGTCCTTTGCATCCTTGGTGAGTGGTGGCACACCAGTCATAGTATGTTCCTGATGTTTGTTATTGGAGAAGGTTAGCTTGGCTGAGAACTATGGTGGGAAATGGGAAAAAAAAAAAAACCTAAACTTTTGAGTTAAACAAAAAAGACAAAATGTGTCCAAATCCCAGCCTTCCATCTCCCTAGCTCTCTGACTTTGGGCAAGTTATTTAGGGTCTCTGAGCTTCAGTTTTCTCATCTGAAAAATGCAGATGATGGTGATGGTGATGGTGATGGTGATGATACCACCTTCCTCATAGGGTTATTGGAGAAATGGATATAATGCCTAACACATTATAAGCCAAATACATGTTTCATATTATTATTGTTAGTTATAAATCCATTAGATTATCATGACATCACCTTTTCCCCCATTGAATGGGTACAGCTCTTGTACAATTGTATTTTTTAATTCTTTGAGAGAATGGGTATTTTTCTCTGGACTAAGATATCTCCCCAAAAAGGTACTGAGGAATAAGTGAAGTGTTAAGAATGCCATTGTCTATGTTCTTGTCCCTTTTATAATGAAAAGTAAAAAGCCAGCCTTTTCTCAAAGTACAATGTGAAATGACAGCCCAGCCCAAGGACCACTTGGCTAATTAGCACACTTGCATTCCAGGATTTCCTGACTCCCCGCTGCCACTTGTTGTCAGCTCCTTGAAACCGCAGAAATTTGCCTCTGCAGGTGTGGAGAGCGTGCTTGAATTACTTAGGGTGCGTGAGAGAGCAAATTATTTAGGCAATAGAGCAGAAAATGTGGGCAAATTAGAATTTTTCATAGCAAGATTGTGCATTGTTAAGCCAATTCATGATTATATGTGTACGTCTTGCTTCAGATATTCTGCTACACAATGAACGTCTTTGCTGCGATGAATATGTATGTGGACTAATTTAATCAATATACTTGTGACAGTAGTGGTGTCTGACAGAACTCATCCTTTGAAAGGCTGGCTGAGTTAATGTGTGCAGTATATATATGGGCCAAGACTCATAATTTGTCTTAAAAGAAGATTATTTTGAAAAGACACAACACTGCCTGTTAGAAAATGAAAAAGCCTGAGGGATAGAAAGCAAAGGGCAAAAGGGATTTTTGTCCTTTTCCCTCTTACTGGTCTGGAAACTCAAATTTAAAGAACTAAACTGCTTTCCTTTTGAAAAAATATTGCAAGGCATTTTTTTCCTTCATTGATACATTTGAATTCTGTGAATTGACTAAAAGGTGGAGGGAAGTGGCTTTTATGCATTGTTGGATTAAATGGAAGGTTGAGTAAGTGCCCCGCTCCAATCTGCAAATGTTTGCTTTCTGGAAATATCAACACATGTGATCAGATCACATTCAGACAGTTTGCTTTTTTGGAGCAGGTGGATTTTAATCATTTCCTAAAGAGCACTTGCAACTGAAATTGTCTTCTGAGATAAGAGAGCCACCCGGGGGGTAAGCTAGTAGAATAGTTTAATCTGGCCAATCAGAACACCTGAATTTTGCTTTGGAGACTGCTCCCATCACCTTACTATGAGATTCCTAGTGAGGCTTTTCCAATTCTGATTCTTTGGCCAACATTGTCCCCTAGAACTAAGCACAAACACAGCGGGAGTCAAAGGTCTGGGTAAATGACCCCTGCTTGAAAATACAGGTCAATATACAGTGAGTCCATTCAGACTAAGCATCTTGGCCTCCATAAATCTTGTGAAATATGTCTCGGGCTTGAGTGTCCTCCAGATCTGAAGACCTGGGAGCTGAAGCAAGGCTGAACCCCAAGAATTTGGGAGCCTGACTCAGACCAGCAGAGCTATGCAGTAGTTGGTACCAAACTCTGGGTTTCTGCTACAACCACCCTTCACCAACCGCCCATTCCCCAGCCCGAGCCAAGCCATGAGTCATTCTGAGGGTGGAAGTTCCGGGCCCGGATCCCAGGGCTCCCCCCATCATGAGCAGACCCCTCTGTGCCTTGCACATATCACTTGCAGGATGACAGGAGCCACTGGCAGGTGTTTGGGTCTTACCTATTAAGGTGATGTTTACATCATCATTTCACTTCTCATGGATAATCCACTGTGACCCCAGGCAAAATGAACAGCAATGCGTTATTCTCCATTCGATCTAGATACAGCTTTACTCAGCATTCCCAATATTGGAGGGCCTTCATATCTTTTAAAGAACTAAATAGGTGTGCTTGATCTCACTATTGTTAAGCTGGAAGGAAGGTAACTCTTGAAAGGTCCAAATTCAGCACTAACATTGCTTTAATTGCCTCAGGTAGTTTTGATACAGACTTAAACTATAGGGCCTAATGAGGTTCATCTGTGTCTAATTTCTGTGATTACGGCTTGAGGTAAGACGTAGGAAAAGCTCAGTGTCCGTCTTTTTATTTCACATATAAATTTTGTGTAATAGATGGTCCAGATACTTCGTGTTGCCTAATTATTTTATTCCTTAGGGGTTGGGGGAGGGGGGGCGGAGGCTGGTTCTCATTATAGACTACTTAATTCATATGGGAAAATCCAGGCCATCACTCTCAGCTGACATCACCTTCCAGAATGTCTCTACTACCACTTGGCTTTTGTGTCTCAAAAAGGTTGGACATAACTCTATCTAGATCTACAGACACTATGTGACACAAAACTTGGCCTTGACTATATTAAAAATACTGGAGAAGCCATAAATGTGAAGCATTATTAGAGTTCACATTTCATAAAGAATTTCCTTGAAGAAATCAAACAAGACATCAAGATGTGGTGGAAGATTTAGAAATGATCATTTTTGTTAAATGCAACCTTATAACACATTAAGCTGTGTAACTCAGAGTAGACAATATATGAAAACACCATTATGTACATATTAGAAAACCTCCCCATTACAGAAAATGTACTGGATGTAAGATGTCAAACAATCTTTAATTCTGGACAATGAAGCCCAGTATGTCAACACTAAAAGCGATCGACATGAAAAGGCCTCTCCTTCTAGAATAGCTTGCACTCCCTAAAAGTCACTGCAGTCCTGTACTAGTCCCCTTGAAAGGAAGTTAGCAGGTACACATGGTTTATAATGAGGTTAAATCCAGTAATTTAATGTATGCTGTTTCTGAGTATCAAATGCAAACATTGCATCAAATCCACAGTAAGAGGTTGTGGAAATTATTCCAGGATATGGGATTACGTTAGAACTAAGAGTGGGCTATATGTATAAGTGTGTTACTTACATCGTGCAACATAGCCCTTAGGTTAAGTCATTGCTTTGTGTAAGGCGTGGAGCCAGTTTGGGGCTATATGGAAATGAAGTCCACTTATGCTCTTGCAATTGTGTTTGTGTGTGTGAGTTAGTAATCTATGATACTATGATATCCATAGTGAAGCCCATGAGAAATAAAATTTAGCAAAATGGAACATTCCGGGTAAACTGGTGAACGTTGCCATCCTGTATCTCCAGCTCAGTGTTGATCTTTATTTCACATACAAATTATATTTAATGGGTGAGCCAAGAACTTTGTTTTGCCTAATTACTCTATTCCTTAGGTTATTTTTTTTAATCCTTAATTTTGTTCTTTCCAACCAACTGTGCTAAAGATCTATTGTGTTTGCTCAGAAATGTGCTTTGTCATCTTTGAGAACTTTGGTGTCATGTATATTAGTCTTTGGGTGGTGTTCCAGTATGAGGCATCTTCAAGTAATCAGTTGGATAGAAACACACACACGCTGTACCAGGCAGTCAATTTCCAAATTGAAGAACTCAGAAGCTACATATACGATTGTTCAGGATTCACCATTATTAAATTCAGCTAGGATATTAACTTAATGGTTAAAAGGTTTTGATCATACACAAATGGACTGATTTTTAACACATGGCAGCTACATTAATTAAAAAAGATGATTAAGGCATTCTTATCTTGCCATCATATGTAACTTATTAATATTTTGAGTTGAATCATTTTCCTAAGCAGTCTTGACTTTTTGGAGTATATTTTTTTCCCTACCAGTGGAGCTACAGTGCTCAGCCAAGACAGATTTATGACCTTTTAAAAATAATGATGGAAAATGAGATCGGAGGAAACATTTTAGTATCTGCTTTGCTCTGAGGCCTAAACTGCGAGCTCTCCAGTTCTTGAAGGCTTTGAAATGCTGATTCCAGTCTTCTTGTGGGTTCTTAAACACCTTCTCAAATGACCCATTTTAATAACCCGAAAGCTATTATATAACGAGCAGCCATAATTTAGTCCAGGGCTCTAGGGGGACCCTCACAGTTCAGCAATGAATAGTTAATGCAGTATAATGTTTAGCAGGTTATTAGTTTTCACTATACAAATGCTGATCAGGGAACGCTTTTATAAGGTGTTTAAAAGAAAATGTAATTAACTGGTTGCGTGCTTCTGTTGCAGCTCAAATTGAAATTATTCCTTGCAAGATCTGTGGAGACAAATCATCAGGAATCCATTATGGTGTCATTACATGTGAAGGCTGCAAGGTAAGCCTTTTTAATTGTTGTTGTTGTTTCTATTAATGCTGGAATGTATCTTTGCGATGTTACTTCTGCTATGTCTAAAAATTCAACTCCCTGGCATTTTGAGTGATGAGAAATGACAGGACGGAATAAATATTTTGGTGTTAAATTATAATTAAGGAAGTCGTATATATTTTTATGCCTTCCATCAAACTAACAGGAAGCTAGAGGAAAGTATTTGAGCATTGCTTGTCACTTCCAATCCTGGAATTGACTGAACTGATGAACAATCCCTTTTGGGTTTTTTTTTTGTTTTTTTTGTTTTTTAAAGAAATGACTCTGGATTTCTGTAGTGTCCCTGTTTTAAACTTTATAAGAAAATATTTCCAATGGTTTAATCAGAATGTAATCAGAATCTTATTGTTGGCACACATATGTTGATATATCTAGCCAAATTACAGCAAAGCCACTGGATAGAACTCGGTTCTGGTCCTAATGCCACCACTGTCCCTCTTGCTTGGGCTTGTTTTAATCTTTTAGTGACTCAGTTTCTTCATCTATAAAGTGGGCATAACACCTGTTCTTCCTACCTTTTAGAACTATTCCAAGGATAGCGTGAAAACCTGTAAATAAAAGTCCTTGCAAACTGAAAAGTGCTATTTAAATTGAAATATTTTCATTCTTATTGCTGTTGTTACTACTTAATTATCGCTGGTGCTGATCGAGGGCAATACGTTCAGCACAGGCATAATGTGGGAATGGGAATAGAGATGTTTATCCTCATCATTCAAGACCTCCAAACCCAGATTGCCTCTGTTATTCAAATTTCAATTTATTAAGATTTAAATCCTCCGGCTTATATTGGAAGGGCCTTGAGACAGCTTACAGGATAAAACAGTGCAAAATAAACAGGCAAGAAGCTATTTAAACATGCAGGAGGCCTCTGAGACAGTTGATTGCCACTGAACCAGGCCTGATTAGCCCTAAGGCGTTTTGAGGCTAAGGCAAAAAAATAAAATAAAATCCACAAATTTGGTTAGCTTTCCTTCAGTGAAATTAGAAAATATAATGTCATAAAATACAAAATCACCTTCTGATAACAAATAACTACTGGGAGATTTCAGGGAAATTTGCCTCGTAATTTCTTTAAGTCTTTGTTTTACTCTTAATCATGGTAACATGTGTTGCTTTGTACGCACACAGATCCGCTGTATTGATCCCATCTTGGTGCTTCTTGAGCTTTCTGCACACCGCCAAGCACGCTTTTTTTTTTTTTTTTTTAATCATCTGCCTTTTAGGAATAAGGGGTTTGCTACTTAAAGGGGATTTTGAATTGTTCATCGTTACATCAGTCCTCAAGGCCTCAGGTTCTAGATTACTAAGAAAAAAAATTATGTCCTTTTACTTCTTCAATTTGCCCTCCCTCAAAATTAATCAATTAGGTAAACAAAAGTAGACACAATGAAATCAACTGCGTGACCTATGCCATCCCAGGATGTAAGGGAGGGGTGGTCTGCCTGCAACGACTGACATCCCATTGATTTTCAAAGTTAATTCAGCTGACGTGGCTGGGCAGCCGTCACACTTCACCCCCACCTACTCTGTGCTCACACCTCGTCCTGCTGGAAGATGACCCAGCCTTTCTCGGTGAAGGGAATATAGACGGCGATGCCCCCTGCCAGAAATTCCAAGCAAACATGATATTGTGCGCTGCACAGCGCCTGGGTATTTCCTGAAGTGGACAGGGTCCTGGGCATTACCCACGTGTCCCTTCATTCTGCCTGAGAAGCTGAGTACTCTCTCTGAGTCTCTTAGTAATGCCACGTGTCGTTTTCTGTGCCAGCCAGAGTGAATACCTAAGAGTGGCATCTGAGTCAGGGCCAGGGTAGAGGTGGGGGCCCCCTCATATGAATACCCAACAATTCAGAAGATTAATTAACAACAGGCTGTTCAGTAAAATCAGAATTGTCTGAGAACCACTGGGTTTACATAGGCATAAACAATGTGTTTTCTTTTTACTCCCAATGTTTATTCATGACAAAAATAACAGCGATAAGAAAACAAAAGGCACAAGGTGCCTAGGTGGCTCAGTCGGCTAAGCGTCCAACCTCAGCTCAGGTCATGATTTCTCGGTTCGTGAGTTCAAGCTCCACATCAGGCTCCACAGTGACAGCTTGGGATTCTCTCTCTCTCTCCCTCTCTCTCTGGACCTCCCCTACTTGCACACATGTGCGCTCTCTTTTTCTCTCACTCTCTCTCAAAATAAATAAACTAAAAAAAAAAAAAGAAAGCAAAAGGCAGCTATTATTTCATAGTTATCACTTTTCTAGATTCCCTTCCGGATCTCATACCGCCTCAATGCCAAAGTGAGGGTTTTTTTGGTTTTTTTGTTTGTTTGTTTCTTGGTTATCTGTGGTTCTATTCTCCTGTCCTGTTGACTTTATACACTGGAAATCACAAAGACAAACAATTAAAACTTAGTTTTATTAACAGATTGGGCCTATGCCCAGCCTGGGACCAATGCAGGGGTATGTGTTGATATTTGATGCGCATGGTATTTGCTCTGCAATTATAATTTCTCTCTGCTATAATTAATATTTTTATCTCTAGTTGTGGTGAAGTCTAGAGACTTCTGCTTTTGCCGCTGATGTTAATGATTTATCATGCTCTAACCAGGTGAGGGTGGTTACAGCATCATAAATTGTAAATAGTTTATCTCTGTGATAGGATCATTAGCCATAAGGATAATTTCTAATTATATATATAAATAGATATCTAATGAAAGGAAGGAAAGGGACTCAGTCATTTTTGGAGCTAATCACTTTGTGAATGTATTTTAAATTGCATTTTAAAGTCAACCACCTGAAACCATTAGAAGCCAGAGAACCTATTTAATTGCTGAGATGATCATTTATTTTACCACATATTTACTCAGGTAAGCATTGCACATCAACAGCAAAACTGATAGAAGTTTCATAGCTGTTTCTCTGCTTCTCGGGTGTTCCCAGCTCACCCTCTCCATGTCCCCTTTGCTACCTGTGGAGAGACAGTATTGCGTCACTTATGATCTGACTCTGGAACAAGACTGCCTGGGTTTGAATCTAATTCTTCTGTTTACTGACTTGAGCACCGACCCAACCTCTCTGTGCCTCTTTCCCGTCTGTAATATCAAGATAGTGATTGTAGTTATTTCCTGGGGTTATCACATGCATTTAGGTAAAGCGCTGAGAAAAATGCCAGGCGTATAACAATCACTCAGTAAGTGTTGGCTGTTGTTATAATCATTCCTAGCCAAATTCCACATGCTTGAGTCATGCTACTGTAGTCAGCTATCATTTCTAGGACAAGTAGGGGTCAAGTCTTAATTTTGTGACCATTTGCTATTTGTTATGCAGACCTTGCTAATAAAAGCAAAATAATGAGAACCACCCCCACCTTGGGGCCAGGCACCATATAAGAGCTGTAAGGGGTCCAAAGACATAGAAGACCTGATCCTTCCCTCAAGCAGTTTATGATCTAGTTGTAGAGATGAGGTCTGCATAGGAAAAGCTAAATAGTAAAGCAAGAACTAAATCCTAGATTTAGTAAGCCAGAAAAAAAAAATTTAAAGGGGGGAGGAAGTTCAGGAAGAGATCCACCCATTTAAGGTCAGTTGAATTTTGACAAAGATGCCAATTTAATTCAATGAAAGAAAGATGGGTCATTTCAAACAATGTTGCTGAAACAACCAGACATTAATATGAAAAAGGAAAAAATTAACTTCACGTTTATATCTTTCCCTGAAAGCAAAAATTAACTTAAAGAATGTACTAACTGGGGCACCTGGATGGCTCAGTGGGTTAAGCATCTGACTTCAGCTCAGGTCATGATCTTACTGTTTGTGAGTTCAAGCCCTGCATCTGTGCTGTCAGTGCAGAGCCCGCTTCAGATCCTCTGACCCCCTCTTTACCCCTCCCCCACTCACATGTGCCCACATACACATGTGCTCACTCTCTCGCTGTCTCTCTCAAAAGTAAAATAAAACATTTAAAAAAAGGGTCAGAGGAGCGCCTGGGTAGCTCAGTTGGTTAAGCATCTGACTGGATTTTGGCTCAGGTCGTGATCTCATGGTTCATGAGATCAAGCCCCGTGTTGGGGCTTGGGATTCTGTCTCTCTCCCTCTCTCTGCATCTCTCACCCCCTGCCCCACTCACTCTCTCTCTGTCTCAAAATAAATAAACATTTTTTAAAAGAAGAGGAAGAAAAAAAAGAATATCCTAAGAAAACGACATAATGCTGTATTATTTCTAGAAGGAATCATGTTTTTGTAACAATAGACATACAAATATTTCCTCAGACCACACACTGAAGTCCTTACCTTATTTTAAAAAATAATAAATTGGACTTCATCAAAATTGAAAATTTGTGCCCTTCAAAAGCTATCATTAGTAAAACGAAAAGGCAAGCCATGTACTGGAAGAAATAGAAGGAAAAAAAGCCAAATCTGAAAATAAATAAAAGGACAAAAATAATAATAAAAAGGAACAATAACAAGAACCATCTCTTCACAAAACCCGGACAAGGAGCCAATAAACACATGGATACAGTCTCAAGATCTCTAATCGTTAGGGAAATGTAAATAAAACCGCAGGGAAATACCATGACATATTCACCTGAGAGACTAAAATTAAAATAGAACAAAACAGCAGCAAGACGAAGAAGAACAAAAACTCTGCGAATGATAAACCTGATGAAGATAGAGAAACTGGTGAATTTCCCAGTCTCCTGTCATCTGGGGGCGGGGCTGTGAAGTGGCACAGCCCCTCTGAAGAAAGGTGGCATCTCATAAGCATCAACCTAACATATGACCTCACACCCGATCCTTGGTGTTTCCCGGAAAGAAACACAAGCACCTGTCATGGAAAGACTTTTCTGTGAGTATTTGCAGCCCCTTTATTCACAATGTCCACAAAGCTTTGGAAAGAACCCAAATGCCCGTCAAGTGAAAAAGGAGTAAAAGTGGGTGGTGGATGGATAAAGAAGATCCATAGAGTGGAATGCTGTTTGGCGATAAGAGAGAATGTACCCTGTATGCACAAAACAACATTCTGGTAAATGAGAGAAGCCAGAAACAGAAGAATACATACCGTAGAATTGCACTCAGAAATCATTCTAGAAGAAGTACCAATCTTAAATCTATAATGGCGGAAAGCAGATATCGTTACCTAGAGCCAAGGTGAGGAATGACCGCTAAGGGAAGGACACTTTTGTGGTTTGTGGCAATGTTCTAAGGTGGCGGTAGTTACACAGGTGTGCCCATTGTCAGAATTCTTCAAAGTGGACTCTTCACTTAGTGGTGCGTTTTTGTATTTAATTTATGCCTCAGTGAAGTTCATTTAAAATATACATAAAAATGGGGCTCCTAGCAGTGTCCGATTCTTGATCTCGGCTTAGGTCATGATCTTGCAATTCATGGATTCGAGCCCTGCATCGGGCTCTGTGCTGACGGTGCGGAGCCTTCTTTGGATTCTCTGTCTGCCAATCCCTCTCCTTTCTCTCAAAAAGAAATAAACATTTAAAAATAAAATAAGGGGCACCTGGGTGGCTCAGTTGGTTAAGTGTCTGACTCTTAATTTAGCCTCAGGTTATGATCTCACTGTTTATGTGATCAAGGACCATGTTGGTCTCAGCACTGACAGCACTAAGCCTGCTTGGGATTCTTTCTTTCTGCCTTCCCGTGTGCACTCTCTCTCTCTCTCAAAATAAATAAATAAACCTAAAAGTTTAAAAAAAAATAATATATGCACATAAAAAGAACAAAATCCTGGAGTAATGTCACAGTCTATGATGTGGCACAAACAGCACATACCCACTAGGCAGCAAGAACCCACAGACGGGAAAGTCTTGGTTATATTTTGTGGACAACATATAATCCGGTTTAAGTGGGGCAAAGGGTAGCTTTCTGTGGACACTGGAAAATAAGGACAAATAGGTACGCCATTCCCAAATTTATAAAGAGTCCATTATGCCAAGGTTTTTATTACGAAGGTACTTTACTTGTTCTCTTGAAATAATGAGGTAACAGTATACCAGCCTTGGTCATGTCTTGAATGTTGCATCTCAGAAAAACATAGATAATAGGTCTGCAGGGGTGTGGGTCTGTCACTAAAGATATTTTTTAGGTCTTGGAACAGAATTGAGTCTTAGCACTGGATAAGTTAGTAGGCGGGTGTGGGGTAAACTGAGGCAGGCCTGCCTGGGAGGAGGGGCTAGGCCATGGAATGGGCAGGCAGAAGAAAAGGCCAGAAGTAAAACAAGAGGCTGCAGATATTAGGGTTGAGGTTCAGTCTTCAAAGTGAATAAAACTGCTGAAGTGTTTATAGAAAAATGGCACTGGTTGAGGTTTCCTTTGAGAAATGGCCCTATTTGTCATTCCACTTCCCTTCCCAGCTTCATTGTTAGATACAGTGGCTGCTCAGATGATGATGAAGAAAAATTTATCTCATGATAAAAAACACAGGTTTTTTTTAAAATCTATATTCTTTAGATTTTGTTGGATATACAGTTTCAACTTTAACTTTTTAAATAATAATGTACAGTCAAGTGTTGGAGTTAGCAAATTGATTTCTGATTACATTTAAGACCTTTTGCTCTTGATAGGGTAACAACAGACTAGCGTTTGTTTGTCACATACTTATTCATCAATTAATATATGTAAGATGATGTCTTATGCAAAGTTTGCTTTTCCACCCAGAGAATTTGGAGGAGTATCTTTGCATTAACAGTATGCTATCTGAGGGGCGCCTGGGTGGCTTTGTTGGTTAAGCTTCAGACTCTGGATTCTGGCTCAGGTCATGATCTTACGGTTGTGGGATCGAGCCCCACGTTGGGCTCTGCTGAGCATGGAATCTGCTTAAGATTCTCTCCCTCTTCTTCTGCCCCTCCCCCCTTGCACATACACATGTTCTCTCATATGCACTCTCTCAAAACAAATGATTAAAAAAAAAAAACAATATGCTATCTGAGGTTAACAATAAAAAGCCTTTCAAAGATAGCCAGAGTGCAAAATTGGTACTTTTCTTTTTTTCTTTTTTTTCCTGAAAGAGTTAAAGCAATTTCTGGAGCTTTTTATGTTTTAGGCTAAAAAGAAATGTCCATAAATATTCCATTTAGGCTCCAACTGTTTCTTAGAGGATTTTAATATTTTTATTTCAGTTGTGAAATGTTACTAGCTTTGGAGCAATTTTATCCACTTTTCAACAGTGATATATTCCTGCCCAACACTTTTATTTTTTCTTAAGTTTATTTATTTTGAGAGAGAGAGAATGTGTGTGCATGTGTGCAGGGGAGGGGCAGAGAGAGAGTGAGAGAGAGAGAATCCCAAGCAGGCCCCACGCTGTCAGCACAGAGTCCGATGCGGGGCTCAAACCCAGGAACCATGAGATCATGACCTGACCCGAAATCAAGCATCAAATGCCCAGCCGACTGAGCCACTCAGGCATCCCTAACCCTTATTTTAGTGTTTTAGAACACCGGGACCCAATATTAGAGCTAGCCATTTAAAACAAAAATTAGACTTGGCTGTTTCTGCATCCTGTGACATCAGGGTTTCGGTTCTGTTATATACAGGTGATAAGAAAAAAAATGTATGTAGCTCACTCTTCCAGTCCTGTGATGAAATACACTGGTAGTAGAGTGTGTTAAATTCCAATGTGCATCCAGATGATTTGGATTTTTTTTTTATTGTTGTATTTTTTGTTTCTTTGTTTTGGTCTTAATCATGTCTCAGTAACTACTGCCCTTCCTCGGCTCACAGGCAGTGCTGGGCTTATGGCCTTGTCCTCAGCAGGGGCTCTAACGTAGTGTCCGACTCTGGGCAGGGCCCCTCATGCTTGCCTGGGGAATCCCTGCTGTTCAATGTGTTCGTTTGGATTGGGTCTGAGTGTCACAGATCACAGTATGCCAAAGCAGACGTCTACGCTTACCAAACATGACACGTGAGGTCAGCTTTAATCAGAGATCATTTGCACATACAATTCTACAGGGAGGCCGGTCATTATTGAAGGAGAAAGTTGTTCAGGAGATCTGTGATTCCATGATTTATTGCTACCAGATGTATGCTTGTGGAGCTGTACCAGCTAACTTTTGCGAATGAGGTTGCCTATTCTTTTCTGAAGAACAAATTCTCTTCTTCATTTGCTTCCTTGGGGAATATTATTCCTGCCCCCACCCCCCCCCCCCTGCAACTTAATTCTATCATTTCCCTCTGCCTCTTCCTGTCTCTGATTTTAATCTATTCATGCCCTCTCCTCCCCCCTCAGTAAGATTACGTTGGCAATTATTTTTTCTTTCTTTCTTTCTTTCTTTCTTTCTTTCTTTCTTTCTTTCTTTCTTTCTTTCCTTTAAATACTTAACTCTCTCCCCATGTTTATCCAAAGATGTTTCTTCTTCCTCGCTCCCATATTTCTGAATATTCTCAACAGAAACTTCCCGAGAGAAATAAAATTGTAACAGTTCATCTTTTACATAAGGGATTCTCTGCTGTGACAGGGACACACACACACTCTCTTCAAGAGCTCCCCCCCCCATTTCAATTTTTTAGTTGTATCGGAAAATACAATAATTTAGGCAGGCATAGGAGCATTCACAATAAATCATAGAGTTATGAATAAATCTTGGTTGTCAAAAGCAAATGTGTAGCCGTTCCAAAGCGTCTGCCATTAGAATTCAGCAAGGCAGCTGTCAGCTGTTTTCTTGTAATTAAACAGCCAATGAACAGCTAATTAAGACATATGTGTATACAGAAGTGGAAGTGGGTATGTTAATGAACTGTAGGAATCAATTCATTAAGTGAAAATTGTCAAAAGACCAAACATCGGATCAGCATTTCAGCCTATGCCTTACTGAGAAGGAGCCCCAAACAGGAGGGGAGCCCCCTCAGAGCAAGATCCTCTGAGCACCTTTCCAACCACACCCATCGTCCTCCGTCCAGCCAACCCTCACCTTTGGGCAAAACTATTAATAACCCCCATAGGCAATGCCATGTTTATTAAGTAGATCCAGCAAATGAAAATGTTTTCCTACCCATATGTAAACCTGGTATTCAGTACCCTGCGAAATGTCACCTCCCTCTCCTGTGTCTAAACCATTATGCGGAGCTTTGAGTACAGAACTGAAAAGTGGGCCTTTTGCGTTTATTTGTTTGGTTTTGTTGTTTATCTGCTTTTGTTTGATCTGCCTGACGTGTTTGCCTCAATGCTTTTTTGGTACTGTATTAAGAAGCCTACGGCATTTAGAATAAGATGCACCCAGGATTCAGCCCTTCCCCTTACCTGCTGTGCGACTTTGGACACATGGCTTAGCCTCTGTGCACTCTGATTTTCTCATTGTAAAACAGATACCGTAATACCCACTTTGCAAGGTTGACGTGAATTACGGACCCATAATGTTTGCAAAGTGTCCTACAAAGTGCCTGGTATTGAATAGGTGTTCAGCATATGATTGTCACCACAGGTTTTAATCAGTACCATCTTTTTTTCCCTCTGGTCATTCATTCAACAAGTATTTGTTGACTTCTTGAAGTACTGGGTTAATTACTGGAAAGAAACAAAGCAGTCAGTGAGGGAGACCTGGCTCTGAGCGTATACATGGGAGGGGCCCCTCAACCAGTCTTGGAAGGGGCAAAGTCAGAGAAAGTGATTATCTCAGTGAATTCTTAAGAGAAGGGGAGAGGGGCGCCTGGGTCGCTCGGTCGGTTGAGCGTCCAACTTCGGCTCGGGTCGTGATCTCGCGGTTTGTGAGTTCAAGCCCTGCGTCGGGCTCTGTGCTAACAGCTCAGAGCCTGGAGCCTGCTTCGGATTCTGTGTCTCCCTCTCTCTCTGCCCCTCCCCTGCTCATGCTCTGTCTCTCTGTGTCTCAAAAATAAGTAAAACATTAAAAAATAATAATAATTTAAAAAAAGAGAAGGGGAGAGCTTCTGGGAAATGGGGGTGAAATTGGGGGGTTGTGGGGGTGGCTGTCCTATGAGGAACTGTGAACACAGCAGTTTAGGCTTGGCCAGAGTATGACTTTGAGAAGAGGAGTGAATGTAGGAGACAGTTGCCTGGATAGGTGGTTGTGGCCTGGTCAGTAGTAGAGAGCTATTCAAGGGCTAATAAGCAGAGAAGTGGCCTGATCAGGTTTATGTTTTATTTATTTTTTTTTTAATTTTTTTTATTTTTTTAAATTTTTTTTTTCCAACGTTTTTATTTATTTTTGGGACAGAGAGAGACAGAGCATGAACGGGGGAGGGGCAGAGAGAGAGGGAGACACAGAATCGGAAACAGGCTCCAGGCTCTGAGCCATCAGCCCAGAGCCTGATGCGGGGCTCGAACTCACGGACCGCGAGATCGTGACCTGGCTGAAGTCGGACGCTTAACCGACTGCGCCACCCAGGTGCCCCATCAGGTTTATGTTTTAGAAAAGATCTCCAGTGACTGTATGAAAATGGATTGGAGAGAGTGTGAATGGAAGCAGGAAGTCCATTTGGGAGGCTGTATAATAACCAATTCAGGAAATTACAGATATGAAGCATTGAGAAAATTGCAGTAAAGATGGAGAGAAGTAGATGGATTTGAGAAATATGAAAGTGGCAAGAAACAGCCTAATACGGTGACTGCTTGGGTGGGGGAGGGGAGGAGGCAGAGATGCAATGAAGCTTATCGTTCTGCCTTGAGTAACTGGGATGAAGTTGGTCCCTTGGCTGAGCAAGCAAACACCGAAGGAGACAAAGCTAGGAAACAGGCGGTGGGTTGGGATATGTTCTGTTCTGGAATGAAGACAAAACCATTCAGCTGAAGTTTCTAGAGTGTGTGTGTGTGTGTGTGTGTGTGTGTGTGTGTGTGTGTTACAGGGTTGGGGGTGACAGGGCTATAGAAGGCCAAGCCACAGCTTTGGCGAAAGGCGCATCCTAAGTAGGGAAGATTCATTCAGATAGTGTGATGGGAATCTGGGGAAGAACTGGGTTCAGTGCAGTCACTTGCTGGTCAGTTTTTAACAGCTGACTCATTGGAAAACAGTGTCTGTCTGTATATACCAAACTTCAGTGTATGTTTCATGGATATGTGACACAATTTACAAGTAGTAAAATCTACAATATTCTTCATTATAAACGTATAGACAAATGGTTGTCACTAAATGCCCCCAGTGATCTTTGCTGAATTCCTCCATCCATAGGTACAGTTGTAGTTGATGACAGACTGTAGTGCCAACATGAATGTTGATACTTTCATTTACATTAATGAATAAGAGGAAAATGAAATAAGGAAAACGTGTTTTGGAACTTCACTCATTCATCAGTGATGACATGAGCAACCTCTTTCCAGAATCAGATAATAGTTTTTAAATACTAGAATACTTCCTCACATTTGTTGTGCTATTCACAATGTGGTGGGTATAGACATTGTGTACTTTTCTTAATTTTTTATTTTTTTTTAAATGTTTATTTTTGAGAGAGAGAGAGAGAGAGAAGGAAACAGAGTGTGAGTGGGGAAGGGGCAGAGAGAGAGAGAGAGACACAGAATCTGAAGCAGGCTCCAGGCTCTGAGCTGTCATCACAGAGCCTGACGTAGGGTTCGAACTCATAGACCAGTGGATCATGACCTGAGCGGAAGTCAGATGCTTAACTGACTGAGCCACCCAGGTGCCCCAGAGACATTACATATTTTAACTTTAACCCACATTATTGTTTTCTTGATCACTTTTTTTTAATTTTTTTTTTACATTTATTTATTTTTGAGAGACAGAGAGAGACAGAACGTGAGCAGGGGAGGGGCAGAGAGAGAGGGCGACACAGAATCCAAAGCAGGCTCAAGGCTCTGAGCTGTCAGCACAGAGCCCGATGCAGGGCTCGAACCCACGAATCGTGAGATCATGACCTGGGCCGAAGTCGGACCCTTAACCAACTGAGCCACCCAGGCACCCCTTCTTGATCACTTTTTAAATCTAGACAATAGGAAGAACAATAAATCAAGCCCTGATTTGTAGCTTTTGCCAGTTTCCATGGTATAAATACTCCCAGCACATGGTCAATTTGAGGCCTCCCAACCTGACATCCCATTGAAGACAGAGCAGGGAAGACAGAGCAGGGAAGATTCACTCACAGTAGCACACCATTTGTAGCAGCCACACCATCTGGATATAATTGATGTAAATAACCTCAAGAGCATGGATAATAGCAAAATAATAATAAAATAATGAGTTAATTTTTAATAATGGCTATGTTTAACAATTGGTTCACAGAATTCCTGAAATTTTAACACTCTGCTCTTGCAACCTGCTGTGAGGCTTCTCCCATACATCATGGCCTCAGTCCCAGTCCTGGGGAACTCCAAACTAGTAGGACTGGTGAACAATTTCGTAGCGTAAAGTCAAAAGTTAGGCAAGAGAATTTCCCAGAGGATGGAAGCAGAAATGGAAAATAAAACTCAATGAAAGGCACTTTGAAAGGCTAGGTAAAATCAGGAAGGAGACACTGGAGAGTTGTCTTTGAGGCTGTTGAAATTGATACAAACAGTTGGTGTGTATGAGGAAATCAAGACTGTGTGGCATCACTTTTGTTAGCCCAACACTTGAGGGAGAGATACTTAAGTGAGACGGTACCACGCTTAAAATTAGGACAGTGGTGTTTGAGTCTTAGTAGTAATACTTAATCAGGCATGGGACAACCTTAAACCAGTCATTAACCATTCTGAGCTTCATTTTTGTTATCTACAAAATAAGAAAACTAGAGTAGATCTTAACAAGGGAAAGGCAGTGGAGTCTTCAGGAGCCTTTGTTAAAATATTTATCATATAAAAGTGATACCTTTTGGGGTTTTTTACCTGCAAAAATGGCACTTTCATATTGTTCAAACTATATATGTGTTCAGGACTATATCCCCAAAGGTTCTGGTTCAATAAATTTCAGGTGTACTTTTTAAACGCTTCATGGGTGATTCAGATGCACCATCTGTTTGAGAACTACTGAACCTGATAATCTCACAGCTTCCTTCCAGTTCTAAAGACCTGTTTGTATTACTCTCATTTACTATTTGCAGTAACTGCACGTTGGTATGCTGCCACTAGGTGGTGATCGTGTGCCACAGTCACACCAAGTTCTGCTACCCTGAAGTTCTCTCTGGTCAAGTCCACCATGTTCACAATGGCACATCTCCATGTATTTTGACATCCATAAAAAAATGTCTTCTTTTAAAAAAACCAAAGAAGTAATTCATGAGCTCATCTTTTGGCAATACAACTCCAAAATTATGAACTTAATATCTTTTCTAGCTAACACATAGCTTCGGCACTTTCTCTCTTCTTTATACATACCTCTTCAGTTCCACCCAAAGCTCCATGCACTGGCTTGTGCTATTTACCCTCTCTGTGTGGCCTCAAACTCCCCCAACTCCTAGAACTTGTGTCACAGCTCACTCATTTCTCACTCGGACCCTCTACAGGATTACTCCCCAGTCAGTAAAATCCTTTACTATTTATGAACGTATTTCTACCTCTACCTTTCTTCCTCGTCCTTCTTGCTCTTCCAGTCCTCCTCCTCTGAGAAACCCCAAGGAATGCTGAAATGAAGGGAGAGCGAGAGAGAGAGAAAATGAATGAATGAGTGAATGAAAGAAAGAAAGAAAAGAAAAAAAAGAAAAGAGAAGAAAAGAAAAGAAAAGAAAAGAAAAGGGAGGGGAGAAGAAGAAAGAAAGAAGGAAGGAAGGAAGCAAGACCAAGTCCTAATTCTCTCTGAAATGCAGAGTTCAGTGTTTATCTGAGTCATACAGGCTTGCCCTCTGTCTCTCTTCATGGCTCTCACCTTATAACCCTACTTGACCCATCCCATCTGGTATGTGATAGCTCCCCTCGTGGGCATGACTCTGTTGTCTTAGTCCAAAAGGAACATCTCTTCTCTGGCTCTTACCCACTCCTAGAACTTTCAGCAGACACTTGCTCAGCTGACCCAATGAAGAATAAATGGTGAGAAGAGCATGGTATGTCTGTTTGCTTGCCTGCTTTTCCCAATCCCTTCAAAGCTGACACATCTAAAGAAGTATAGTTGTTTTCCAAGCTGATAGCGTGGAAGCCAGACATTAGTTCCAGCCTCAGTGCCATTGCTCAAAGCACATGTGGAATGCTTCATGGATTTTCCTTGCGATTTATGGCATAATTACTCAGACATCTTTAATGGTACATGTCTTTAATGATTCATTGTCCTTGAAGTAAGTTTGCTGTTATTTGTTGTTTTGTTTTCCAAGTAAGCCGAAGTAATGTAGACCTAAATAAGGTGAATAAAAGGAGACGTGATCTTCTGGTCAGAAATGAGGGGAAATTGTGAGATCATGGGACTGGTTTTCTCATCTGACTCTAACCCACATCAGGAGGTGACTGTGGAAGAGAAATCTGTAAAATGCCTGGGCAGTGCCCTTTCGTCTGCTAAAGGGGCTAACCTGAAGGAAAACAGCAATTTCAGAGTATATCAGTCTTGCTGCTTTATTCATATCTGTTTCTTTGCCTAAGTTAATGGTTGCCCTCTATGAGAACAAGCAAGTGGGAATCCTTTTGGCATGCAAGGGAAGCAGAAAAATAAAAAAGAATGAAAGTGTGAGTTCTGGAATTAAGCCACATGCATTCATCCCCTGCCTTTACCCCATGCAAAGGTGGAGCTCTGAGCAAGTCATTGTACCTAAAACCAAGGAATTGATGATGCCTTCCTCATACTGCCCTTGTTATAATTAAATGATGTCATCCACGTAAAGCACAGGGTGCCTAGCACATAATCACTGTTTCAACAATACCTTCGATTTGTTGTAATCAGGTAGGTAAGACACACAGATGCAAAAATGTCATGAAGGATGAAGATTTTATACTCACAGGTCCCTAGGAAAAAGAGGTGCAGCATGGCATGCAGGGGGGACCACAGTGGGAAGGACCAGGATCAGTCAGGGGTAGAGGGAGCAAGGGGAAAATGTGGGCAAGAGCCTTGTTGTGATTTCCCCTAGAAAGGAATGGGCAGGGCAGGATAAGCAGGTTTAAGATTGGCTAGTTTTCATAATTTTAGCCAGCTCTGGCTGCCCTAGTTGTCTGGTACCTGGTCCTGGGGTAATTTGGTCAGGGCACTAGTGGCCCAGAGTGTGAGAGCATTATAGAGGAGGTGTTTGGGTATACGGGCTCTGGATTGGTTGGTTTGCCTATGAAGAGTGTGTTCCCAGGCAAGTTGTTTGAGATGTCTAAGAATTAGCTAGCCCTGGGAAATGTAATCTCTCCTTGGGTCACAAGGCCCCAAGATGTCAAAGCATAAAAAGTATGGAATAAAAACATATGGTTAATACAAGTACTCATTAAAGTTTTTCAGTCATTATCATCATCATCACCATCACCATCCTCTCTCAGTGTTCTCTGGTAGCAGAGCAAATTGATGGCTTCTATGCAAGCATTCTGGAACTTACTAGTGATGGTTGATACTAATTTGAATTTAGTAAGTGCAAACTAAAAAGTGGCATCCTTTTTTGTTAATGACCCGAACATTATTCGAGAGCTGTATCTAGTTCTGAATTTCATATTTTTGAAGAAAGTGGAGAAACCTGAGAGGATTCTGAGAAGAAATACTTCAGGTGGAGGAGAAAGGTGACAGATGCTGTGATTTGGTTTACAGGCACGGCATTGGGAAGTGGGGTGGCCATCCACAAGTACTGCTTCCATTCACATAAAAAGGAGATCACTCAGACATTTCTCCGTATTCGATGATCATGGAACAAAATGGAGCAGGTTAACTGTGAAGCAACAAAATTCAGCTTCGACTACAGGAAAAGCAAGTGATTCCTGATCCTAGGCACCTGTGGTGACAGCGAACGTGGGTTGGTCTGAGCGGTAGTAGTCTCAAGAAAGAAATAGACACCTTTCAGCTTTGACAGAGATTATGCATCTCAGACAAATTGAATACCTAGCCAGGTGACCTCTTGGTATCTCTTTCTAAGGTTTATCTGCCTCTGTTACCATTTATATTTTCCTGAATTCTCTCCATTAAGTCCCAAAGAAAGCTTTACTTCTTCTCACTTCCTTTTCACAGAAGAAAACACACACACACACAGACACACACACACACAACCAATGAAAAAGCCCACAGCTTTTTTTGAGAAAAGAGAGATTGCTTCACAGAAGAGGCCAGACTCAAAATAAGAGAGATTTAAAGCATATCAGACAGACAGTCTGAGACCCGGGATCCCCAGCCTTGCCCATGTTTAGGTTAGTGAGTGGTTTGGCAGAGAGCCAAGAGCAGGTGACAGGTCAGTGCTCTTCCCCCTCCCATCCCAGGTTGACTTCCTAAACGAAGAAATGGGAACTAAGGTCATATCCATCATACCTATTGACTTAATCCATAGTCACCCACCTGTCACAAAAGAAAGCAGATGTACTAGATTGCACTTCCCAAGTAGTTCATATACATTTCCACCTACATATTGTAGAAAATTCAGAAAGTGCAGATAAACAGAAAGATGGTTATTTTTATCATCTTTTCGAGTCAGTATTTGTATTTCTGAAATTCCATTTTTAATGGTTTCTGAATGTATGGATATCCAGTTATTTTCCAATTCACTAATGTAAAATATTCAGCATCTTTCTAAATTATTTTGATATAACAGATACTGTGTATGATAAACATCCTTGTAGATAAATCTTTGTACCATTCTTAATATTCCTTTAAAATATATTCGCTAAAAGATAATTACTGGGGCGCCTGGGTGGCTCAGTCGGTTAAGCGGCCGACTTCGGCTCAGGTCATGATCTCTCGGTCCGTGAGTTCGAGCCCCGCGTCGGGCTCTGTGCTGACAGCTCAGAACCTGGAGCCTGTTTCAGATTCTGTGTCTCCCTCTCTCTGATCCTCCTCTGTTCATGCTTTGTCTCTCCCTGTCTCAAAAATAAATAAAACATTAAAAAAAATTTTTTTAATATATTCGCTAAAAGATAATTACTAATTTAATAAATAGACATGTTTTTAAGGATTTTGATACAACTGCCAAATTGACCTCCAGAAAAATCTTTTGATGGGATAGTACATTTGTCAGTTTGTCCACTACTCTGTCAGTTTTTCCGGATTTTACCTCTCCCCTCTCCACTTGTGTCCCCTTTATTGAGGTCATGTATCTTTAACATTAAGGATTTGAGGATAATAATGCTCTTTTGTACCCTTCATGGCTTTACATCATAGAAATGACTCTGGTCACCTTCCTTTTCTTCACTACCTCCCTAGCTTGTGAAACCACTAAGAGATAAGTCAACAAGAAAAAGACAACCAACGGCCCCATATGTTTAGAAATCAAGAAATATGCTTCTAAATATTATATTAAAGAAGAAATCTATTGGAAAATTAGAGCATGTTTTCAAGTGAATGGTAATGAAAATGCTACATAGCAAAACTTGTGGGTTACTTCTAAAACATAACAAAGGGGCGCCTGGGTGGCTCAGTCGGTTAAGCGTCCGACTTCAGCTCAGGTCACGATCTCACGGTCTGTGAGTTCGAGCCCCCCGTCGGGCTCTGGGCTGATGGCTCAGAGCCTGGAGGCTGCTTCCTGTTCTGTGTCTCCCTCTCTCTCTGCCCCTCCCCCGTTCATGCTCTGTCTCTCTCTGTCTCAAAAATAAATAAACGTTAAAAAAAATTTAAAAATTAAAAAAAATAAATAAAACATAACAAAAAGGAAAATGTGCAGCTTTAGGAAAATGATAAACACTGAAAATTAATGACATAGGGAGGATCCAGCTCAAAAAATTAGCAAAAATGAGTGAGTGAATGAATGAATGAATGAATGAAATCCTTGAGATCAGTACTTCCTTTGGCATCTTTTTTTTTTTTTTTTATAATTTTTTTTAACGTTTTATTTATTTTTGAGACAGAGAGAGACAGAGCATGAACAGGGGAGGGGCAGAGAGAGAGGGAGACACAGAATCGGAAGCAGGCTCCAGGCTCTGAGCCATCAGCCCAGAGTCCGACGCGGGGCTCGAACTCACAGACCGCGAGATCGTGACCTGAGCTGAAGTTGGACGCTTAACCGACTGAGCCACCCAGGCGCCCCTCTTTGGCATCTTTGAATACCCTCTCATTTCCGAAAATGGTGCTTAACAAATCAATGGAACTTGATGAACATCAGATTGGATTTGCTAAATTAAGGCCATAACCCTGAACATGTGGTATTTCCAAACTGTCAGAGGTTGAGGAGTATTCCCATTCTGATTGATCAACCAAGGTCATCCATCCAAATGTCATTTAAGTTCTTGGGGCAGTCGCTTCTGTCTTAGGAAATGCAAGATGCCTGGTGTGGTGGAGTTAAGTGGGCTAGTAGAGATTACCCGCAGTAGCAGGATTACAGCCACCATGAGTTACACTGAGGCAGCATTTTCCTTATCTCTGGACATCCCAGAGAAGTGTTTTGTGTTTATTCCACTAAAAATATTTTGGAGATAAAGGTTAAAGATAAGTGACTTTGTACCGATCCATCAAGCACATGGTTTGTTTGTCAGAAGCTGAGAACAGGGTCTAATCCTATGCCTTTCAAATAGGCAACCATCTGTTGGAGTTAAAGAAAGTTTCGCATGTGTAAGGGACAGAGGATTAAGCTCTGGGGATCAGTTTTACCCAAGCAAAAGAAGTGACTTTAATTTCATTAATGGTCTCCTGGATCATTCTGCTACAACTTTAATTCTCCATTAAACATTAATGCTGCTCAGCGCTTAGTATACTGCCTTTAGTATCATACGGCTCAAACTGACACTAACCTGTTTTATATTTTATAACTGAATCACAGGGCTTTTTCAGGAGAAGTCAGCAAAGCAATGCCACCTACTCCTGTCCTCGTCAGAAGAACTGTTTGATTGATCGAACCAGTAGAAACCGCTGCCAACACTGTCGATTGCAGAAATGCCTTGCCGTAGGGATGTCTCGAGATGGTGAGCCCTCATAATTTGAGTTGTAGAGTGGCATGGGCTTGTGAAAGTGCCTTCTGAGACCTGGACCCAGATCTGCCAAAAGATGTCCCCTCTGTCCCTCCCCCTCCCCTACACCACCCCACCTTCTCTGGTGGCTTTTTGGGTTCCACAACAGTTACTTCCCCCTCTGTAATCCATTGGAGTCAGCTGGGGGTGGGAGTGGCATGGAAGAGAAGCAGGTGTGGTCAGAACACCTTCAGATTTTTTACATTTAAGACATTACAGGTTGATGAATTGATTGAGGGTAAATGTCATCTGAGGACCTAAATAAATATACCTCTTATAGGCACTTTCCCCAGTAAGAAATATAAGCCAGAGCTAATCATCACGTGCTTGACACTAGTAAGCTTATTGGCAGTTGGAATGAATTAGCTTTTATGTTAACTGGGTGTTTTGAATCACATACCAACGTCATATATTTGAGTTTAAAATTTTTTTATTACTTTTTTTTAATTCCAGTGTAGTTAACATCCAGTGCTAGGTTAGTTTCAGGTGTACAATATAGTGATTCAACATTTCCATACAACACCTTGTGTTCATCATGACAAGTGCACTCCTAAATACTCATTGTCTATTTAACCTGTCAGTCTTCCCTCCTACCCTCCAATAGGCTTTAAGAGTACCTCCAGTTAAAGTTATTATTTCTTTTTCAACCGAATATTTTTTACTAAAAGCATACTTTAGGATACATGCTTCTAAGAGATAAATGTAAAACATTCCATCCATGAAAAATAGAATACACATTTTCTTTACGTTTTTTTCAAGAATCCCCTGGATAAGTCACATAAAAAGAGACATAACAAATATTATAAATTTAAGAAGACTGAAATCATACCAAGTATATTTTCCAACCACAATGGTACAAAACTAAAGATCAATAATAAAACAAAGCCGGAGAATCTACTATGTAAATATTCAGTATTTAATATATAAATATTAAACACCACACTACTGCACAAGCAGTGGGCCAAATAAGAAATCAAACAGCAAATCAAAATATATCTCAAAACAAAAGAAAAAGTCATATATTTGTACCTAGAGAATGTGTGAAAATAGTACAAAGCATGGCTCAATGACAATTTTTTTTTCCTTAAAAGAAAGTATGTTAAAAAATAGAGGCCATCATTCAATTGTAAAACATTTCAAGATCTTTCTGTAAAACTGTCTTATGTACATGGAGTAATCAACCCCAGATTTCAAGACAGTTATTCTTAAACGGGGAAACTGGGCACAAAGTATAATGGATACTTTTATGAATATACAGGCTGGCTGGCTCTCTTAAGAGATCCCTTGAAGGAAACATCTCTTTCAGTGGAATTTCAGCATGTGGAAAATATTTCAGAACGCTGGGCAGGCATTCTGAAAGCCTGTCTTTCCCCCTAATTAGATGTTCTTGGGGCCCATAGGCCTGTCCAGGCACAAGTTGTGATGTCCTTCAGTAGTGGTGCACAGGATGGCACCTGTGTAGCAACAAAAATGTGTGGGAACAAAAAATAGAAAGTTTGGGGCATGAAAAGATGCAAGTCACAGAATTTATATTCTCAGAAATTCCTGTGATTGGCAGCTCTGCAGATCTCATCTTCCGATGGCACTAAACCGACAAAGTTAGGCATTTCTCTTGTGAACGTGTAGGCTAAGATCACAAGTTGTGTGCGTACCTATGGTTATCCGTCCCACTGGGTATTCTATTATGTTGGGGCTTATACAATGACAGGCCTGAAACCTAGAGCTCAGAACAGCTTGATCGCTGCCTAACCAGCCCCACCCAAGTTTGTTACCTGAGTCGTGGAAACTGGAAAGTGACCGGGATCCCACTCCCTTGTTTCCTATGTGAAAAGGAACAACATGTCTTCCTTGGCAGAAAATGAATCTCCCAGCTGGTCTGGGTGGTGGCCCTGGATCCCAATTTCACTTCCATCTATTTTGTCTCCTGCCGCAAAACTCCAAGTATTATAATGATAGCCAAATGGGTGCATTCATCCACCTAATCGGGTATTAATGTAACCATAATCAATTAGTAGATCTTAGTCCCTCCAGCAGAGGATTTATCTGCATACACAGAATCAGACTGACAATGGATAAAGAAGATGTGGTTTATATGTACAATGGAATACTACTTGGCAATGAGAAAGAATAAAATCCTGCCATGTGGAGCAACGTGGATGGAACTGGAGGGTATGATGCTAAGTGAAATAAGTTAGTCATAGAAAAGACAAATATCATATGTTTCCACTCATATGTGGAATTTGAGAAACTTAACAGAAGACCATGGGGGAATGGAAAGGGAAAAAGACAGTTTCAAACAGAGAGGGAGGCAAACCATTAGAGACTCTTAAATACAGAGAACAAACTGAGGGTCAATGGGGGGAAAGACGAGAGGGGAGTGGAAAATGGATGATGGGCCTTGAGGAGGGCACGTGTTGGGATGAGTACGAGGTGTTGTGTGTGAGCAGTGAATCATGGGAATCTACTGCCAAAACCAAGAGCACAGTGTATACACTGCATGTTAGCCAAGTTGACAATAAATTATATTTAAAAAAAAAAAAAAGAATCAGGCTAACAAATAAATGGGTTACTGGGAGAGTTCAGACCAGGAAATCGTAGGGTTCCTTTTATCAATTATCTGGTGTTTTAAGAGAGATCATTTGGGATTCTGAATGAACTGGATAGTTAATACACGCATTGTTCTACTTTAAATATGGGGACACATCGGTGCCTTGGTGGCTCAGTTGGTCTCAGGTCACGATCTCAGAGTTCACAAGTTTGAGCCCCACTTCGGGCTCTGTGCTGGCAGCTTGGAGCCTGGAGCCTGCTTCAGATTCTGTGTCTCCCTCTCTCTCTGCCCCTCCCCTGCTCACACTCTGACTCTGTCTCTCTGTCTCTCAAAAATAAATGAACATAAAAACTTTTTTCAAATATGGGGACACATGGCAAGGAGAAATTTGCAAACACAAATTTTCCCAGCAGGGATCTTACGCATTGTTTGCCCTTCCCAAAATTCCAGTACTCTTTCTACTGGAGGCTAAACAGCAGAAAGTCACTTAAAGGTGGGCCCCAGGGTTTCACAAGGGTCACCATGACCCAGAAGGATGAGGGGGGCTTCTTAGGTCACATAGACTCAGAGATATAATTCAGGGAATTGCAAAGGCCTCATCCAGTCTGTTTAGGTCTCTCAGCAAAGCCCCAGTGTCGGGCCATTGGATTGGGAAGGAGCAAATGAATGAATGCGTGAAATGAATGAAAGTTGAAGTTTGGCTGCTTGTGCCTCGTTGTACCTCTATGAGTCTGCATCCCTGTACACTGGTCTGAACCCTGGGAAGAGAAAGAGGTGGTCTAGGCAGGCTGCATGGGTGGAGAATGAACAAGCCCATTAAGTCACCTGTCAGTGATTCCCACTGGGCGTAGGGTTATGTGACAGCAGGAAAACATACGTGGTCATTGCCTTTCCGCCAGTCCTGGGTCTGTTTCTGAAACTTTGCTCCTCTGGGATGTGGAGCCAGCAAGCTTGTGTGGGGTGGGACTGCTTTCACCCCTGGATCATGTCCTCATTCTGTGGTTATGTGGTTTTTGATTGAGATTGTCTGAGACTTAAAAGGAACCCCTGAAGCATGCTGGAGAGAATAATAAAGAAGAACGTATTGTATATGGTGCGGTTTGGCTTTTTTCTTCCAGCTGTAAAATTTGGCCGAATGTCCAAAAAGCAGAGAGACAGCTTGTACGCAGAAGTGCAGAAACACCGGATGCAGCAGCAGCAGCGAGACCACCAACAGCAGCCCGGAGAGGCTGAGCCGCTGACTCCAACCTACAACATCTCGGCCAACGGGCTGACAGAGCTTCACGAGGACCTCAGCAACTACATTGACGGGCACACCCCTGAGGGGAGCAAGGCAGACTCTGCTGTCAGCAGCTTCTACCTGGACATACAGCCTTCCCCAGACCAGTCAGGTCTTGATATCAACGGAATCAAGCCAGAACCAATATGTGACTACACACCAGCATCAGGCTTCTTTCCCTACTGTTCTTTCACCAATGGAGAGACTTCCCCAACTGTGTCCATGGCGGAACTAGGTAATGACCTCCATGTTTCCATTGTGATGCATTATTCATTCCCTTCCAGATAAGTGGGATATGTTGGACTTTCCCGTAATAAGTTATGGTACTTAAATGGTACTAAAAGAGAAATTCGCCTTTACCATATGGGCCACTTCAGATTTTCACGCTGCCCCTTTGCTTTTGACTATGCCCTATTTCCCATCGCATATCAAAGAAACGCACTGACCTGTCAGTATCAGAGAGGGAACAGCATCTCGGTTCAGAGATTTAAAGCGGTCTTTAAATTCCACAGAGGCTATAAACTCAGGAAACAGCCCCATTAATTTTGTTCATTATTTTCTTTAGTTATATTCCAGGTATTTCTTTATACCTGGAGTCATAAAAATGGCAGCCCACACCCTGAACCTGGTCCATACACATGTTTTTTTGACCCTGAGCCCGGTCCCTACGCAAGCAGAGTTGTAAGATTTTTGAATCGGTTGCTAAAATTTTAAACCTAGACAATTCTGCCTAGAAGTTCACATTTTCAGCTTCTTGTGAGAGGAAAAAAATGATCTAAGTACACTGGACCAGTATCAGTGAGTGACAATAAGCAGCTGGCCCCAGATAGGCCCTAACACGTTTGCGTGTTTTCCCATTTTATATCACTGCCCAGCTCCTGTTGGCATCTAGGTTTTGCAACCGTGGTGTATTCCATAAATGTTAAAGGGAAATTGGCATCTTTATTTGCCAAAATGGTTTGGTGATGATATTGGTGACAACACTGGTATATTTCATAGACGAAGACTCACCATGCAAAACAAAACAAAATTTGTCGTTTCCTAATTCCTGTGAGACATTGTTGCTTTTTGGGAAATGTGACCTAGCCATATTGATAACACAGACAGTGGAAGACTTGCCATTTCAAGGAAGTTGTGTTAACAACCCTCGTTATAATATGTGATCGATTTTTAGGTACAACACTGTTATTAGAGAAACTTTGATTAGAAACTTTGCAGTTCTAGAATTTGATGTGCTCCTCCCTGCGATTCTTCACACAAGGTTGCAGTCCTTTGGGATATTTCAATTAGTTGCTGTGGAGGTGACTAAGTTAACACGAGGAGAGAATGGAGACTTCAGATGGAAAAGAACCAGCAGGTTCTGACTTGCACAGACATTCTTAGTTCACAGAAATAACGGTTGTGTTCTTTAGATGGTTTCTCCACCTCTGTACCCCATAAAACATTTTAAGTGAAATTTATATTTCCAGTAAAATCTTTCTCCAAATAGAACAAATTGAATGTTCTTTACGGTTTTTACACAAGCACCTCTTTATGGGTCTAAATTTAAATCCTCAAGAGCAGGGACATTTTAAGC
This sequence comes from Lynx canadensis, assembly GCF_007474595.2. Classification (NCBI taxonomy): domain Eukaryota; kingdom Metazoa; phylum Chordata; class Mammalia; order Carnivora; family Felidae; genus Lynx; species Lynx canadensis. The sequence goes on from NC_044308.2 coordinate 44,033,765, forward strand.
TCGGTCTTTAACCACTGAACAGCATTAAAGGTGTATCACAGCTCTTTTGATTAACAGAGGAACCTCTGAACTAGAAGCCAAGCTGAGCAGAGGTAGGTTTGATATTTTTTTCTTGAACTAGAACAAAAACCTTCCGTTTTTGTCGTGAAATCTTGGCTGGCCGAGACTTAAGCAGGACTGTAATGAAAGTGAAATTTTCAGAAATGAATACGCATTTGATTGAAAGCTGACATGATATCATGAAAACTGACCTGGCTCACTTTCGGTGTGCTCCCACCTTATCATAAATACATTTGAATCTGTCCTGTTTGCTTGTCAAATAGTTAACTCTGGAATAAATCCATAGGGCTTAGCCAAAGCATTGCCCTTAAATATGGCCCTGGGGCTAAATGTGCGCTAATACCTAAGTGGGGCCACAAATGGCCAAGCCGTTTCTCCCTGACCCCACACGTCCATGTCCTCTTCCACAGTTGTCACCTCCCTCTGCCGTCTGGGAGCCCTGTAGCCTCTTATGTTCTCCATGCTCTCCTAAATTAGGGCTTTTTCACATGTACTGTGGCCCTTTCCAGAATGACTCAAATTAGCTTATCACTAGGGTTAGTCCCAAACCTAAAACTAAGCAAGAATTTGTCTGAAAAGAATATAATTGGGTTATAATTTTCTTCCCCATTTACATGTACAAAATAGTTTGAGGAGCTAAGGGTAGCATAGAAGTGGCCAAAGACTTTGCTGCTCCTTCTTCATAGCTACCTGGAGTTCCCTGATATTTCCTCTGGGGCCTTAAGTCCTGCTGTCTTTTTTTTTTTTTTCATTCCAGTATAGTTAACATACAACGTTATATTTGTTTCAGCTGTACAATATAGTGATTCCTGTCTTACTATCTTAACTAACACTCCTGACTTCATTGTAGGCGAAATTTTGTCATCAGATTTTAAACAGATGAAACCAACTCTACAGTTGGAGAATAAATTGTAAATTGACATATCTTAACCTCAGTTCTATCTTTCAACAATAGTATCTACAATCCATGACTTTCAGTGGAAATACATCTGCATTCCTGGCTAGGAAATTTCGCCCTTGATGTACAGTTAGTACCTGAATTATACATTGCAGATAAACAACCTACGTTCATTAAAAAAAAAAAAAAAAAAGCTAGCTGCACGTGTCACTGTAATTGATAACTAAAGCCTTGCGCAGAAGAGACAATTATTGGACAAAAGCCCTAGTCAAAAAGTCAGCTCATATGGTTTATGGTCCTAGCTTTGCTATAGGTTGTACAACCCATTTTAAGTCCTATAACCTCTGCAAGCTGCAGTTTCCCTGCCTGCAGAATAGAAAGATTAAGAGCACAGACTCTGGTGCCAGATTGTGTGTGTTTGAATCACTCGCCACTTGCCAGCTGTGATGCCTTGGAAAAGCCACTTCGCTTTTGATTTCATCATCAGTAAGAGGGCAATAATACTAGCACCTGCTTCCTAGGGTTGTTATGAAGATTAAGAAAATTTGTATATTCGGAATATATGTGTCTATATATATGGGTCTAGCACATAGAGCTATATAAACATTAACTGTTATCATCCTTACTAATGGTGTCATTATCTATAAACTGAGGAGAAGGTGGACCAGGCGATGTCCAGAGTCCCTTCCCGCTATGAAAATCTGTGACTGAGAAGTCAGGATTTTCTATCTGAAGTACCTAGACCTTAGCTGTGTTGAGGAAACCATTGTGGTTGAGAAGGTGAACGGATTTGCCCATCACGAAGTGGGTTATCTGCTGAACTCACACCAGAAACCAGGTCTCCTAACCCTTCCAGAGTGTTTCTCTAAGAGACCACACTAACTTAACTTTTACTCAGTCTGACCATATTGTCCTTTGCTGAAATGGAGATTTAAAAATAGTAGTGTCTGAAATCTTACACTTGCCAAATCAACTGTGAATTGTAAGCAAAGGCAGTTGGTGAGAATGCAGGCACTGCCCTCTACTGGCTCGATGTGTACATTACGCCATTCCTTGTCAGCTCAGATAGGCAGGGAGGGGTGGGAACAATTCTGGGGATGAAGTGAAACAAGATGCTGACCACATTAACTGGAAAAGAAGCATGATCTGGAAGGGAATACTACGAGTCTCTTCCCATTATTTACCTCATAGGGGTCTTCTGGCTTCCCTGCAAACGCTTTATTTTTTTTCATATCTGCAAAAATCATTGGACTATTTGCACAATTATTTTCTTGTTTCTGGCTCCTCATTGTTTTTGTCTTTACTCCCCTCTTCTCTCCATAAGCTTCACTGATTCTATGACACATCATTTATCGGCTTCTCCCTCTTTTGGTCAGTGTCTCTCTGTCTCTTCACTTCAGTTTTTTTCTTTGTTTGTTTTGTTTTCGTGATATTCATTTATGTTGTGTTTGTGTCTGTGTGTTGCCAAATACAACTGTTAAGATTTATTGTGTTTCAGTCTCTAAGGAGATTCTGGTTTCAAGCTTCACTTAGGTGAACCCACTCTGTTTTCACACAAACAAGTCTGATTCTGTCTAATGAAAGCAGTAACAAATTTCCAAACAGACACTCTTACTGGGATTGCCAAGGTTTCACTCAGCACCATTTTTTTAAAGGGCTTTCCTGTTACATAATCAAGACCGTGGAAGGGGATCGCTTTTGGGTATGGTTTCATATTCATGGAATCTTGTCTGTTCTTTTAAAATACTTTCATCATCCTTCTCTTCCATAACATTTATTACCAACCTACTGCACGCTTTTAGTCCCTCACTGTGGACTGCAGCAGCCTTCTGATGACTCCCCGGCCTCCAGCCTGTGCTCCAATCCACCAGTCACAAAACTGCTTGTTCTGTTTCCCCAGATACAGTGCTCAGTGTGTCTGCTCCACCTTGAGAATTCTGCGGACTCCTTCTGTGAAGCAGGTCCAACCCCACATTCCTAATATTCAAGCTTCTCCAGAATTTGGACTCTTACATACTCGTGTTTCTGTTTTGATACTATCACTTTAGCCCATCTGCCTGTCCCCTGCACATGCCATCATTTGTTCCTTCATCTGTCATTCCCTTGAATACGAAACCGGCCCACCTCTTCGCACCACTGACCTCTGCCTGCCAAATCCTCCCTCCTCATCCCTCAGGGTCCACGTCACATGCTCCTCTCCTGCCAAGAACCATTCTCTAATTCCCCTCACGTTTCCCGTCCATGACAGTGCTTGCGATCTTTTTGTCTCTTCTGATATAATTCAACTTGATGCTGAATTGCCTAATGTCTTGACTTGTCCTTTTAGCGTGTGCATACATGTTCACCAGATTATAAGTTCCTAGAGAAATTTCTTTGGCATATATTTCTTTTAATATCTTCAGACTGCCTATATTCCAGTATAATAAGAACAAATGTTTATGCATAAGAACATATGTTTATGTTAAGCGCCATAGTAGGTGACCCTCTCTGTTTTAAGTGCTCAACTCATTTAATTCTTACAAGCTCTTTGAAATAGGTACTGTTTTTGCAAATGAGAAGACCGAAGCACCAAGACATTGAGTAACTTACCCAAGGTCATACAGCTAGTGAATACAAGAGCTGAGTTTCAAACGCAGGCAGTCTGGTGCCAGAGTCCACCTCTTAACCACCACGTTATGTGTAATGGCATAGTGGCCCTCGGTAATGCTTGTTGTGCTAGTTGCTGGAAAAATAAAAGAAAGAAATCGTTGTTTTCACACAAACATCCCATTTCCCAATTTTTCAAGAGAAATCCTCCCGAGCTCAATGTATACAGCAGATGTGTCTTCATAAAAATGCCAAGAAGAGGCTGTGTCAGTCATTTCCTATTCTTGTCCAGGTCAATAATTGTTCACTCCCAAACAGTGTAAGGCCACAGAAGAAGGTCAAGGTCAGGAGGGTCTTTGAAGTCCCCAAGACTTATTGCTAAATACTGGCTTTGCCTGTCCTTCATCTTCATGTTCGAAAATACAGAATAGTTCCAAATTGCTCATTTAAATATGTAAAGATAATGAAAACTGGTTCAACATGTTGCTTTGTACGTATTACTTTTTAAACCACATAAGTACAGAAAACCCTGATTATCCAAAGAAGAACTTGGCTTTTCATGTTTGTGATCTGTTTTCTCCTTAGAACACCTTGCACAGAATATATCTAAATCACATCTGGAAACTTGCCAATACTTGAGAGAAGAGCTCCAGCAGATAACGTGGCAGACTTTTCTGCAGGAGGAGATAGAGAGCTACCAAAACAAGGTATACTCTGAAGAATTTTACCCAGGATTGAGGCAACGGTGGGAAGGGTGTTTATGCTAGAGATCTGATCAAGAACACAAACAGACTAGACAATGAATGTATTTCATCAGATATCAGATGTCTGTTTAAAAATCTGTCTCCTAGAGGGGCGCCTGGGTGTCTCAGTCGGTTAAGCATCCGACTTCGGCTCAAGTCATGATCTCACCATCCCTGAGTTCGAGCCCTGCGTCAGGCTCTGTGCTGCCAGCTCAGCTTTGGATTCTGTGTCTCACCTCTCTCCCTGCCCCTCCCTCTCTCACACTCTGTCTCTCTCTCACTCTCAAAAATAAATAAACATTAAAAAAAATTTTTTTAATCTTTCTCCTAGAGATGATCATCTACTTGGGGCTTTGTCTTACTGAGATGCCAGTGTGTGAAATTTCTGCAATAACAAACCGATTTTGTTGTGCTATGACTTTACACATATCTCCTATCATGTGTCCATGGGAGCTGGAGGAAGCAGTGTCCAAAAGCCCAAATGAATTGAGATTTGTCCTGATATCACAGTGAAAGATTTCAAGCTCTGGAAGCTGATAGAAAATAATCTCAACCTCGTGTTTCCAGAGCACTAGAGAGTGTGTACAAAACAAGGTTTGGAAGCTATTGCCATAACTCCAGTGAACCTAGCAACGTGAGGCTGACAGAGAGCACTGCTTCTAGCCTTTTTCTTTACACACTCTGATCAACAAGCCCCCAGAATGGAAGGGCAGGGCTGGAGAAAGGGAAGTTTCAGTTATCCATTCTGGCGTGGGAAAGGGAAATGCTGTGGTTTTTCCTAATAATTATAGAAAGGTAGGGCTAGGAATGATGATAGAGATTATCCAGGCTAATCCTCCCCTGCATTTTACAAATGAGGAAACTAACAACCCTTAGCATATGGTGGGGGATTGAGAATATCAGGACTAGACCGTGACTCCTGGCTTCTAATGCAGTGTTTCCTTCACCCCCATCATATTGGTGGAAACAGTCTTAAACTAAGATGGGGGGAACACATGAGCAGTGTAACAGATCCAGGGTATAGATACCCTGTAACTAAAGAGTGGGTATGTAAAAGCAGGTAAACAGGAAAGGTTGAAGAACGGCAACACATCAGTTTGTTTGCCTTTGAGATAGCGGCCAACCAGTGTTACAAAGGGAAACCAGAAAGCAGTAAGAAACAGCAAGGCTTATGAAATGGGATTCAGAGTCAGAGATGCTGGGATTTGAATCCCAGCTCCAACACCTCCAGCTGTGAAACCTCTGTGACCATTCATGTCCATTTATGGGAAACGGAAAAATGTTCGTGGGGAAATGAAACAAGACAAAGGTGTCAGAAAGCATCTAGCTCAAAGTAGGTGCACAGTAAATGTAATTGACTCCCCTTTTCCTTCCCTTCCCCCAGTAAAGTGGTGTTAAATTCCCCAAGGTAAAATGATTGCTCAGAAGAAGATCCTACTGGGGCGCCTGGGTGGCTCAGTCGGTTAAGTGTCTGTCTCTTGATTTCGGCTCAGGTCACGATCTCACGGTTTGTGAGTTCAAGCCCTGCATTGGGCTCTGCACTGATGGTGCAGAGCCTGCTTGGGATTCTGTCTCCCTTTCTCTGCCCCTCCCCTGCTTGTGCTCTGTCTCTCTCAAAATAAATAAATAAACTTACAAAATAATAATAATAATAAAAAAAAAAGAAGATCCTACTTTGCTTCTCTCCGAGGCCCAAGGGTAAAGCAGTGGCATGTGTTGCTTTCCTGCCTCGTGTTTTCACCTGCTCATAACATCTTCCTCCCGTCCCTTTGCCACCAAGACGGTAAAAGAGGAACTGGAGGAGACGAGGGGGGCTTGGAAGCAGTCGTTAGAACCCAGATGTTCATTTTTAATCCTCTAGCTTTGTTTAATCTGTTTCCAAAGAAGGATTTTACAAAATACGAACAGTTAAAACGAGTGTGTCAAGGATATGGGTGACCGTGTATGTCAATGTGCTTCGCTTCTCAACAGCAGCGGGAGGTGATGTGGCAATTGTGTGCCATCAAAATCACGGAGGCTATACAGTATGTGGTGGAGTTTGCCAAACGCATTGATGGATTTATGGAACTGTGTCAAAATGATCAAATTGTGCTTCTCAAAGCAGGTATGTGCTTTCTGCAAGTGAATTTTGAGATCTCCTCCTAACCTGCTTTCACCCGCTTATTAAAGAAATGCTTGGTAAGGAAGGTGTCGGGAACAGTTTTCCTCCAACGATGATAGCTCGGGTTTCTCTTAGCAGAAACTGAGTCCTTGTTAAAGGGTTTTGAGCTATCTGCGGGAAACACTGCCTCCATTTTGCTTCTCCTCTGAATGAAACAATTAATTTGAAGGACACCTGCGTTCCCCCATCTTATCATCACCTGTGTGTTTCGTTTCTCCCACTCCAGACTCTCGGGAGGGAACAGTAAGTTGTTAGGAAGGTTATTTGTGGCACTCAGAGGTACGCCCCTGGTTTTTTGGTTTGTTTTAATAAATAGGAATCAATACGTTTTCCCGGCAACTCTGAGACTCTGTAATGCAAGACAGAAGAATGCCAGAGAAGTAATTTGTAACTCCATCTGTCTTCAGGAATACAGGCCTTCATTAGCTTCAGCACACATCTTTAATTCCACTCGTGAACTTTGCCCCTTTAAACAGACAGCTGATGTGACAGGGAGCCGTTTGCCAAATACTGCCCCTGCTGCACTGAATCGCAAAGGGGGCTCTACATTCGTGCCTTCAAGCTAGATGAGTCTCCACCACGATAGAATAATCGACACCATTTCTGCCTTCGCTTAGGTTCTCTAGAGGTGGTGTTTATCAGAATGTGCCGTGCCTTCGACTCTCAGAACAACACCGTGTACTTTGATGGGAAATATGCTAGCCCCGATGTCTTCAAATCCTTGGGTAAGGAAACCTGGCTACTCTGTCTTTAAACCGGGGCCCTAGGAAAATGTGGGAACCCCGCCAAAGAGCTTTTGCATGGAATGGAGGCTGTTATTTGGAAACAAAAATGAAAGGGTTTTATACTTCTGTTACTTTATAGTCAATGCAGAAAATGCACACGTCTGTCTTATATTTAAAGGGTTAGCGTTTCATTTCATCTAGGTGGAAATCGAAGAAATTTATATTGTCTAACTTTCCAGTTCCCTTTTGGATTTTAAGAACCAGATTTTCAAAGGATACATTATTCACGTAAATGAGAGGATGTGATTTGATACATAAAATCAAGCAAATAGCTAAATGTCTGCCCTTTCCGTACTTCTCCAATAACAACCATTAATAAGAATGAAATGCAGATATCGTAGAAACAAAGTATTGCTAGGTGAAACTGTGACATGTACTATAAAAATTAATTAGTTTAGATTTCTGTAATTTGAAGTGGGATGTAATCATTAAGAATGAAACGCTATCCAAGATAATGTTGTTAAATGATTTTAAAAACAGTTAAATGATAGAAGGTCTATGTACTTTAGTAAGGCCCATTGCCGTTTAAATATGTACACATAATATGCAAAACTGAACGAGTAGACACCAAACTTAACCAATCTCTTGAGGATGGGTTATTATTTTATGGGACTTCCACATTTTATGTTTTCAATTCTGTAATAGCTATAATGATTTTTACCACCATAATATGTCATTTGTTATCATTTTTAAGGGTGCTTTAGATCAAATACAGTAGAAAACAGAAAGTCAGTGAATGTAATGTTTCAGTTAGATTGTGCCCATTCGAGTCTACCGGTTAAGATAGTGGGTTCTGGGGGTGCCTGGGTGGCTCAGTCACTTAAATGTCTGACTTCGGCTCAGGTCATGACCTCACTGTTCATGGGTTCGAGCCCTACATTGGACTCTGTTCTGACAGCTCAGAGCCTGGAGCCTGCTTCAGATTCTGTGTCTCCCTCTCTCTCTGCCCCTCTTCCTGCTCGCAGTCCGTCTCTCTTTCACTCTCTCTCAAAAATAAATAAAACTTTTTAAAAAATTAAAAGAAAAAAAAGATCACGGGTTCTGAAGTCGGGCCGCCTGACTTTGAACTTCAGGCTGTTACTTCCTACCTGTATAACCTAAAGTGCATAATTCTTCTAAGTCTGTTTCCTCACCTCTTTCGTGGGGATAATAATCATAATACCTCTCTCACAGAGCTGTTGTAAAGCAGTAAGATACCTTTTAGAGTGGTGCTTAATGACGTAGTAACCTTGCAACAAAAGTCCACTGTCATTATTTTGGATGATGATGATGGTGTTGATAGTGATGATGGCTAAACAAATTTTTCTTTTGAGATTTCAAACTGTTAAACTGTAGAAATGTTATTACTATCCCCATGGATTTTGAACTACTACATCCTTCTTCATCTTACTCTATGTTTTTCTCCTAGGATAATAACCAAAATCCTAAACTGTCTTTAACTTTGGCAGGTTGTGAAGACTTTATTAGCTTTGTATTTGAATTTGGAAAGAGTTTATGTTCTATGCACCTGACCGAAGATGAAATTGCATTATTTTCTGCATTTGTACTAATGTCAGCAGGTAAGAACCAAATGACAATGAAATGTCAGGTAAAGAATTCTTACAAGGTACATAACTTTTAATGGCTATAGAATATTGAGGTGCCTACAAAGAAAGGTTGCCACCCTTATTAAATCTAATCTTAAGTTTTTTTCAAATAACAACCCCACACACACACATGCACATGTATGTGTGTTTAAGACTTCGTGCCATTCTGAGAAAATCTTAAGAAATGAGAATTGACCTGAAATCATTATTACACTGTATGTTAACTAACTTGGATTTAAATAATATTTAAAAAAAAATTTTAAATGGAAGCGAAAATAATATAAAAGGCCGGGGGGGAGGGGGCAAAACATAAAAGACTCTTAAATGTAGAGCATATAGGGTTGCTGGAGGGGTTGTGGGTAGCGGGAAGGGCTAAATTGGCAAGAGGCATTAGGGAGGACACTCCTTGGGATGAGCACTGGGTATTAAATGTAGGGAATGAACCACTGGATTCTACTCCTGAAATCATTATTGTACTATATGCTAACTAACTTGGATGTAAATTTTTTAAAAATTAAAAATATTTTAAAATCAAATTTAAAGAAAGAACGAAAAAAAAATTTTTTTAATGCGAATTGAATAAAACCCAGTCCATAATTAACCTCCTCATAACACAGGAAATGCTCTGGGAGGGAAGGGCTGCCCTTCTTAACACAAATCTTCAAGATAACATGGTTTTTAAAGCATCCTACTTTTTCTTAAGATTCTTTTGGATGTCACCCACAAGTTGACCTGAATTTATCTGTGTTTTCAACTAGTACTGCCTCTTGGGGATAATCTGCTTTGCAAATTTACTATCTTCTGTTTGGAATTCTTATACCTAAAGACTGCACATTAACAACCCTTCAGTTGTTTGGAATTCTCTTGACAATTTTAGTTGCCTTGGATTCTAAGGCAATTTTCTTATTTACCAGAAAGGCAGGCATAATTGCTATGAGTATTTTATCCAGAAATGTAATTATTAGAAAGATTTGAGCATCGAGGCACCTGGGTGGCTGTCGGTTGAGTGTCCGACATTGGCTCGGGTCATGATCTCATGGTTTGTGAGTTTGAGCCCCGCGTCAGGCTCTGTGCTGACGGCTCAGAGCCTGGAGCCTGCTTCGGACTCTGTGTCTCCCTCTCTCTCTGCCCCTCCCCTGCTCGTGCTATGTCTCTCTCTCTCAAAAATAAGTAAACATTAAAAAAAAATTTTAGAAAGATTTGAGCATCTGTGATGGTTTTGTTTGTCCTTGTGTGAATATGGCCTTCAATTTAAATGGCTATTCTTTTGGAAGGAGAGGACTCTCCCTTCATTTAAGTACCAGTAAAAATGGAAAGCTTTACCACTCGGTTTTATAGCTATCATAGATCAGTTTTCCATTGTTTTAGGAGCAAATTTTGAACAAGGAGTAAGACTGGCCTGTTGTTCTCTAACTCAGCACTGTGGTATAGTTGTGTCTAAGAGTCAGGAGGAATTGGGGTGTCCCGAGACCATGGAGGAGAAATTCTAAGAAGTATCATTTTTCATGTGTAGATCGCTCATGGCTGCAGGAGAAGGTAAAGATTGAAAAACTGCAACAGAAAATTCAGTTAGCTCTTCAACATGTCCTGCAGAAGAATCACCGAGAAGATGGAATCCTAACAAAGGTAAGAGTAAAAGATGGTCTGGCTGGCATAGCCTGAATCATCCCTTGCCATAGATCTCGCTGCCAGCCACCTTTGGAAGTCATCTTACCAGACCCCAAAAGTATCTATAAGCAGTAGGCTACTGACAAGAAAGAAATGTCTCCACTTCAAAAAATTCCAATGGGCCAAAATTCAGGTTACGTTCTACCATCGTTGGTTATGAAGTATCCTGCAATAATAGGGCAATGGTAGAATTTTTTTTTAAGCATTTTAATACATTCTGGAAATCCTCCTTCTATTCCATCTAAGTTGGGCATAAAGCAGAGCTAATGTTCTGCATTGACATAAATTAGAGAAAGAATCTTTGAATTTAGAAGGAGGAAGTTATAAAGGACTAAAACAAGCAGGGTAATCACATAGTCTAATATTAGTTCTATTTCCATTACATTCATTCATAATCAACAGAAAGTGACTTGTATTTTCTTCATCAATTTCCCATTACTACCCTGTATTCCAAGCAGAAGGCTTCATTTTTGCTAATTATTACCTTTTGCAATAAAAATATAATTAGGATGTCAATTTAAAATACGTTAATATTCTTCAGTGCTAGTGCTTAGTGGTATATATTTGGTCTTAAAAAAAAAAATCAGCCCAATTCTTTCTTAGACTATTCTATGCATTTTATTGTTCAAGAAGATTGATTTGACAGGTTTGGGTTTTTCTTCCTGCTTTCTCTTCTTTTCTCCCAATAGCTAAGTTCATACAGAGAGGGGAGGTTGGGGGTTAACTGCTGTTTTGTGTTTATTTTGCACCTCTTCAACGAGAGATTGAGGCAGGAATAGAAAATAGAAGAAGAGGTCTCTAGACTCGTACTTTCTTCTCCAACTTTTTGCCCCAAGGCAAGGGTACCGTCAGGTTCTTTTATCATAGAGAGCACCGAACATGTGGACAAGATCCACGATCCGTGGAACATGCTTCTTAGGATTATTCTGGTTGAGCTGATACGTAGTGTGTATGGTGGTTTAGAGTTTTAAAAAAACGTGGTTTCAAGCTGTTACTATCTTCAGCTGGTAAATGGCTGATGCTGGGACTTCCGTCCAGGCCTTCTGACTCTTCTTTTTTTTTTTTTTTTTTTTTTTTTTATTTTACTCAGGGCCTTTTGCTCAGACCCAGAATTGCTTTGTTTCAGGCAAAGGGCTTTCCCAGAAGAAACTTGCTGTCACTGGAGTTGGCTAGTACTAGTGCTGCCTAAAATACGTGGGGGATGCCATCATCTCTAGTTGCAGTGACCTCACCTGCCCCTGACTACCTCCTTGTCCTCTTCTCTGTCACCAGATGTCTTCTTTCTCCACAGTGGCAGAGGGCAGGGTTGAGGACAGTAGAGCAGAAACCATGTTGGAATAGGAGGAGGAGGTGAGAGGCTTGGGTTCTCATCTCAACTCTGCCACTCTTGCTCGTGAACATCTTTTCGGGTTGTTATATTATTTGTCTTCAGAATTGTATTTCATGTATACTTGATACTCTACGATGTACCTAAAATGTGTTTTTACCAGTCTTCCTTATTGAAGAAGACGTAAGTCGCTTCAAGTGAGTTTCACTGTTATAAACAACATTGTAAAGATCATCCAGGTTCTCTGATTTGTGATGCTCATGTCTGTTCTCTCCTCACAACATGTCCTTTCTTCCACTTGCAGTTAATATGCAAGGTGTCTACGTTAAGAGCCTTATGTGGACGACATACAGAAAAGCTAATGGCATTTAAAGCAATATACCCAGACATTGTGCGACTTCATTTTCCTCCATTATACAAGGAGTTGTTCACTTCAGAATTTGAGCCAGCAATGCAAATCGATGGGTAAATGTATCACCTAAGCACTTCTAGAATGTCTGAAGTACAAACATGAAAAACAACAACAACAACAAATTAACCAAGACACTTTATATGGCCCTGCACAGACCTGGAGCGCCAACACACTGCACATCTTTTGGTGATCGGGGTCAGGCAAAGGAGGGGAAACAATGAAAACAAATAAAAGTTGAACTTGTTTTTCTCATGCATATGATTTCCATTATGCCTACAGATATGGACCCTTTTTCTGTCTCAACTTCTCAATCATTGACCTCTGTTTACAACTGAAGGAGGGTACTAAAGTCGGAGGATTTCCTTTTCTTGTAGCTCACTGCCCACAGACTTTCTGCAGAGTCACCAATCTGTCGGTAACAACAGAGAGTCCAGCAATAATCGGTGACTGGTGTGCATAGCGGAGTTGCGGCATTATTTTGCACAACTTGCTCTCTGTTTCATGAAGGAAGTTTTTATTTTTCCACCGATTATTGCCAGTCAGCAGGATGGCATGAAAAGGGTCCATAGCACTAGCAACAATAGCATTATAATATATTACAGGGTAAATGGGCATGAAGACTATATATAGCTAAAAGAGATATTGTTTATATATTGTTTTAATTAATATAAAATGTAGTTACTGGTGTAGCTTTTCCTGTTGAATTGATAAGGCACTTTCATTTTGCACCTTTTTCTTTAAATTAAATGCTAGCGTGTTCACTGTCGTGTCGCATGTGCACCAGAAACACAAGTTTAACTGAGAAGGCTTGGAAGGTACGTCAGGAGGTATTTATGCTGCTGTTTACAAATTACTTTTAAAAGACTGGCTGGTCATATCTAGAAATCACGATGTGGATTATTTTTTTTTTTTTTACACGTGAATTCGGAATTAGAACTCTACCTAAATTATACTTTGCTTCGTGGTAAGTTTAAGGATAGATGTGTTTATGCTTCATACAAAGTTGAATGATCGATTGGTGCTATGGACTTACACCATCACGTACATTATTTTTAAAAAAGCTTTTTTAAATGCCACCTCATGGAGGCAGGGGAGAGAGGGGAGGCTCATTTTACACAATTCTATAGTTATATGGAGTCCATCTCAACTTGGAACTCTTAATGCTTTGAGAACAAATCAGTAACCCAAATATTTATTGGAATTCAGCTTTTATTATAAGAAGGACCCAAAGATTACATCTGGAGCAAATACACACTCCCCATGTGAGGACATGAAGCATTTACTTTGTGAATGATTATGTTCTTGGTATAATCTAGGAACCCTAAGAGGATATCTCAGAGTAAACTAGTTCTAGACTAGCTGCCTCTAGATGCTATAATTCTAGAATATTGCTCTCCATAGCTCACAGACCCTGGATAGAGGGGCGAGAGAGGCATGCAGTGCAGAACCAGTTTCTCTTACTTAAATATGAAATATTTTAAGCATTCAAAGTGAAGTTGATGTTAAGCTGCAAACATTTACTCTTGTATTTATCTTCACTAGAAAACTGTGGACTGTAATTTATTTTATTAAATATTTAGAAGATTGTTTGGCTTTTGTGTTCAGGTGAGAAATATTGAATGTTCTTGTTTAATTTCATGTTTTGGGGTTTTTTTTATTTTAATAATTCCCAGGGGGGAAGGGAAAATGAACAGTCTGATATACAGGTGTGCATATTTGAAAAAATAAGTGCCCTTTAGAAATGTAGGCATTTAGAAGATGATTTTAGTCACCCTGGGGGTAGGATTCAAACTTGTGGTCTGACATCAAAGACCACGTTTGTACAGAAAAGGAAATATCTTCCCATAGCATAAAGGTGGGAGTGTCCAGGCAGCCCTTTATAGCAGAGAAAGTGTCTCTACCACCAGGGTCCCTCCTGAATCCTGATGTCACGTGGATAACAGCATGGGCTTCCCAGAGCCCGATACTCTGGCTTTAACTCCACTGATTTTCTGACTTGTTTCCTGAGGGATTTGGAGAAGAGGAAGGGATTATTCACACAAAAGTGTGTATGAAGCCTAAATAACATCTTAAATTTTTTTTTCAAAAATATAGTAAGGGTTTAACCATAAATAGAAGACGCAAGTAATATTTACTTAAATTTCTTACAAGTATATAAAACTTTATGTGAGTGTTTATACAGAGAGGTTAACTATCAGCATATAGTATTTATATTTGGGCAAGAAGGGTTAAATCAAAATTTTAATTTAAATAAGCATAGTTCCTGTAAGGATCAATAGTATTTATACTCTGAAAAGAGTACCACGTTTAGTTCAGTTATTTATTTGTCCATCTTTTTTCCTATTATTTCTCTTGTGGGGGAAAATGGTATGGTATTGTTTTTTGGGGTGGTTTTTTTTTTTGGTTTGTTTTTTGGTTTTTTGTCATTCTGATTCACTAAATTTGGGGGTGGTTTGATTAAAGTATATTAACTTCTTTTTAACCAAAGCTTTCTGAATATGACCAGCCTCAGGTGCTAGCGCATTAAAGAGCAACTAAACCTAATTCCAGTGTCCACTTGTGAAATGAAAAGAGCTAATTGAACTTCTCTAAGGGTGAGAGAGAGCATAATGTTGAGCTTAAAAGAAATTCCTTTTCCCAGAAGGGATTTTGCATGTACCAAATGCAAAAAAAAAAACAAAAAAACCAAAAAAAATGATGCTTAATCTCAATAGTAGTCCCACCATGGTGACATTGCTTTTAGAGTAAACCAAGATACATTGACATGATGCTGCTACCAGATCTTTCTGAAAGAAAAGCAAGGTGAGGATTTTAAGAGCAAAGTACATTGACAGTGTAGGGACAGAGCAGGAGAGGTGTGCTCGGTGAACAGAGGGAACAACTATTATTTGGATAAAAGTTGGGATCTGAAGTTAAACAAATTCAGTTTTAAAAAGTGAAGTTCAGAAAAGGATGTGAAAAATTTTGCATTTATATTTTCTTTCTTACTATAGAAACACCTGTGTGATGACACAAAATACTTGGTGATACAGAACAATTATTCTTAAGAGTGCTTATAAACTAAAGTTTCCTAAACTAAAATATCCAGTAGTCTTTGAAAGATTGGAATCACATCATTGTTATCCCAGCTGCTATGTCTTGTATACAGTTTTTCATATAAGGTACGTAAGGCTTTTGTACAAAGCCCGAATACCTTTGGTTACAATGGTGTCAAATGATTGCATTATACTCTGGAGAACCTGGCCTTGGTCACAATGAAAACAAAAGTGCAGATGAAAGTGCTTTTTTGGACAGTTTGCAAATTGTGTTAAAGCTATGGATTTTTTTTTTAAGTGTTCAGCATCCTAATTTGCGTTAAAGCTATGGATTTTTTAAAAAAAGTCTTCAGCATCCTAATTCACCCTTCCTAATTTAAGGAAAATATGACTTATGGCACTGCTTCTAAGTTTGGTTGTTCTTTATAGTGTGGATACCCGGATCTCTGTGAGCGTATGGGGGTGGGCTGAGGGCCAGGGAGGAGGGAGTATGTGTGGGTGGGTGTGTATGCAGGTGTGGGTGTGGTTTTCGTGTGTATGATGTGCGTGTGTCGGACCGCTTCTAGGCTACTAAGTGTCAATGGAAAAGAAAATGTATTCAAAATACTTAAATCAAAACTAGAAGATGGGGGAAAAAATGACTTATTCTATACAAAGCCTTGTCTGGACCACTTTAGAGAGACTTCTATTTTTTTAACCCTTCTATAAATATTTGATGGCACTTGAAATATTCCTGCAATAAAATGTGATTTGTGTAAAGAAAAAAAAAAGATTTTGTAATGTGAAACAAAGAAAGAAAGTAATGTAATTTTCTAAAAAAAAAAATACAAACAAACAAACTTTGTATTATTTTCTTGATGGAATTTGTCTATCTGTCTTTGGGAAACTTTTTATTTCATTGAATGTGCCATAGTAGAAATATGTGTTTTTAGTTTTAGACTAAGGAATAGCTGTTTGTGTTCCGACATTCCAAAATGCAAAACAACCTAGTGGAATCTTGAATGAAAAGGTTTAAGTAGGATGTAAGCTTCTCTCATTGTTGCTTTTTTGCACATGTTCTCCATTCCTCTCTAGTGCAATATGTACATAGAGCACTTGCGGGTGTACCTTGATCCCTCAGGGAAAAAATACATATTTGTACAGTTTTGGTTTGTTTTGGGTTTTTTTTTTTTTGGTTGGTTTGTTTTGTTTTGTTTTGTTTTTGGGTTGTTTTTTTTTTTTTTGTTTTGGTATGGTTTGGTTTTTTTTGCCTTTTGTTTTTGGCTAAGGAATGTCGATTGAATCACTTGTTATTGTTGAGGGGCAGCCAGATAATAATCCTAAAGCCACTGTTTTCAAACATTGATTGTTTAAATCACGTGTCCTTCCAGTGCTATTATTTTAAGGTAATAATAATAAAAAAAAGTTATTTTCTGACAGTTCTTTGTGCTGATTGGTGGAAAAAAAAAGGGTAAATAAGCACCTTATGATTGACTTACTGTGAATGACAATCCATCTTGATATCAACAATAGAAACCCTATCACTTTGGAGTTGGGGTTAAGAGTCAGAAACAATGTGCTCAGGGATCTCCTAAAACTCTTCAAACAGGGTGGCCAGTACTACTGGGACAAATTGTGTTTTTTATTATTAATAATAGTGATAATAATGCTATCCCTCAAGGCACAAGTGAACTGTGTAGGACTGCGTGTGCGTGCGTGTAAACTCTTCACTATCGTCTTGTTTTGTTGAGTTCAAAATGTATGTGTTCTTCAGTCTTGTGTGGTTAAAAACATGGAATAACTTCCAAAGCAGTACTTCACAAGATACATTAATAGGCGATATACCAACAGGGAGTATCACTTCAAGTGCATTTCCACATACTCCATTTACCTTTCTCTAATAATTAAACCATCCATGATAAATATATTCATAGCATTATATATTAGGAACTATTTCAAATTCTACATGGTGTGAAAAAAATTGTTGAAACCACTCATGAGATGAGAGCCTGCTTATTGGTGCAGTGAAACAGGTGAAAGTTTGAACAAGTCTTTTCAAATGCTAGCAAATAACTTATTTTAATTGTGTTCTCCAGAAGCAAACCAAAAAATCCCTCTATGTAACACCATTCTTTTACTTCCACATTTAGAGTTTTCATCCGTTGAATTAATACAAGAGCTAATGTTTAAAGACAATATAACAGCACCACAAGCCAGCTTTTAGGTTACGTTGGACATTTTTGAACTGGAGCGTCGCTCTTATGTTTCCTTGTATTACTTTTCATAAGGTCAGTGAACCTCAGTATACTGTTGGCTTTGATTCTTCCATACCTGGAATACACATTCAGAAAAAGTTTTACATATTTTCTTACTCCCATAGCAGAGTATAATTTGGGAAAACTTTCCATGTTGTTTAGATGAAAAAGAAACTTTGACCTTGTTGGTTTTGATATTAAAGACTATGGAACATGGCAGAAATCTCTGTCTCTCCCTGTCTCTCTCTCTTACTCTCTCTGCCTATATATATGTATACACACACACATACATATAGGTATATATACATACACATATACATATATACATACATATGCATATATATAATCACACACAGGTTATTGACGTTTTCACATGCTGTATCATGTGATTGCCACTTCTTACTTATAAAGATATGATACAACAGAACCCTATGAAAACAACTTTATACTATGGATCAGATTAACAAATGTAATTGCAATAGTAAATCTTGATCTGTTGCTAATGTCTGTAATACAAGTCTTCGTTCTATCTCTAAACGCTAGTATTATTAAAGAGGTGCCACCAGATTTGATTTTTTATTAAAGAGGCCTTCCTATTATTATTCTTGAGGTATGAGAAGGCGGCAGATTTGTAAATGTCTTTACATAGCAATCGGTTTCACTTCTGGGTCTGTTGCTTGTTTGTGTGAGATCAGTTTTGTCAGGCTCTCAGAATAATTTTTAAAATAATCCAGAAGCCTGGCTTTATACCAAGGAAACATCACAGATAGAGGGATCTCCGTGTTTAACCAGACCCTCAGATCTTAGAGCAATAAATACATTCATTCAGTCATTTACTTACAAATGAATGACAGAATATTCAGTCCAAATAGAGATGTTTTTTCAGCAATGCAACATAAAATGGAGTCTTGTGTTGAGAAACTGAACATGAATATTTTAAATAGATGCCTATAGAATCTGTGTTTGCTGTTTACATTTAGTGTGTTTGCCACATTTCCTTTTACTTCTTTCCTTCTAAGGACTAATGAAAGACAGCTTGCTACTAGCATTGACACACTGCACACGCCATTATGTTGTTCTCTAAGAGCAACTAAACTCTCTCCAATGTCTGTGTGTTTCCTTTTCACTCATTATGACTTTAATGTGGATGAATACCATTTCTAGGAACTTGGTTATTATTAAACAGATTGCATATGTAAATGCAGATAATTCTTGAGCAATATAGTGAATATGATTTCACACACAAAAAATCCATATGTACTGTACACATCTTCCTGAATCCGAAATTCTCTTCTTATCCACAGTGGTTTGAAATCTCATATAAAACAGTGGTAAATTTTAAACGTTAGGACATTAGCTGGCTGCTTCTTTAAATGTACCTGTATCGTCTGCCTGCTCCTTTTGTGGAGATGTGTTTTTGTATTGGATGTTTGGGCCAATGGGAGGCTTCAAGCTACAACATATTTTCCCAGTTTAAATATATTTAACATATGACAAACCCCAGACAAGGCTTTTAATATGTATAAAGAACTGCAGTGTTAGGTGGTTTATTTGCAAACCGTTTTCAATGTTGTCCATTTTTATGGCACCTTTAACGATATTCTTGTTTCCAAAGTACAAAAAAAAAAAAAAATAGGTTAAATAATCTAGCCATAACTGAATGTCAAGCAATAAAACAAATGACTTTTGTGCATAGACTTAAAAAAATACAAATTTTAGACATCTGCATGTAAATGCAATCTCTTGTTTACTGCTTTCTTCAACTTGAGCAATTGATTCCTTATTTACTATTAACTTAAGAACTTGTAATGGCCTGTAAACATTTTCTCTCTTACTCTTCTTTCAAATTTACCTTTGTCCCTGCTTTTAAGTCATAATATTTAATGTTGTTCTGCACATCTCTATACAGTTAACTTTTTGGCTTTCATTCTGTATAGATAAGAAAATGTTATATTATAAACAGCCTACTCAGTGCAAATATTTATCTGTTTATCAAATCCACAATATGCTGTATAATACTGGTTTTACTATATAATCTATTTTAGACATAGCTGTTTAGAACTAGAGTGTGCTATTTTTGTGTTTTTCTGATGTGTGGTGCTAGATAAGTTACTTTTGTGAACAACAAAAAAATCCCTTTTATTCCTAGACAATACCACCTTTGGGTCTTGTTAATTTCACTGAGTATAACTATATATTTGTATATATATACATATATATATATATATCTACCTGTTCCCACTGGCAGCTGTATCAGAGTGCTGGATTTGGGACATGCTTTTCTCTTTAAATACATAATATCATTATATAAATTATTCTAGAGTGTATTTAATTAGGATAAAATTACTTCCTTAGTATGGATATTTGACATCTATAGGGTGAATTTGTTTATAAATATGGATACATGAAAATTTATTAGCATTTACTTTATGTTTGCTACTTGGCTTTATACCGTATCTCCTGAGATGAGAAATAATTTGCCAGGCCTTCAAGATCCTAAAGAAACACTCTAGTTTAATGGAGTAATACTTTTGTTTTTTCTTACGAAGGAATTATATTATTGGCACCTGACAGAGTTGTGTACTTAGCTCCTATTATAGATGATAGGCATTTATATAAAATATCCTTGGTGGCTTGATGGCAGAAACTTTCCCCTCCTACCTGAGCCATGGGAAGCATAGAGATGTCCACTATCATGGCAGAACATGGGCCATAAAGCAAATTTGACAAGAGATGTTCTGTTTTAATATGACCTCAACCAGTTCCATGAACTGAGTGAAAGACCTTCACTTTAAAACTCTTTCACCTGTTCTCCCAAGACCTATTGGCATTCTTACAAATCAAAGTATATCAAATATCTGACTAAGGATGTAGTTAACCTTATTAAATATTGATTAGAATTGTTCTGTAATATTACTGAATTTGTAAGATCTTTAGCAAAGATTTTTGAGCAATTTATAAATATAGAGCAAATGTTTCTGTTTACTGCACTTTTTGTAATTGAAGGTAATAAATTCTCAAGCCATGGTTATTGGCTTCCGTGCACTGCATATTTACCCACAATTCTAGACATTTTCCATTTTTATGGAAGAGTTGCTGTTACCTTAATTATAAATGCAATCATGTGGTTAATGAGAGCGAATGCTAAGAGTTAACCTTTTAAAGTGAATTGGCTACAGTTTAGGGAGAAATCTCTTTTAAATACAAATCACGTCATTCCTTATTGCTTCACGTAGAGATTGAAACCTGTTTTTGTTTTGTTTTGTTTCGTTTTGTTTTTCAGCACCATTTAGCATCCTAAACTTCCTGAGGGTAGAGATTGTATCTCTTCGCGTCTACACAATGGCCAGCACACGTCAGCATTTGATAACTGTTAAATGACAAGTGTGCCCAAATTAAAACTTTTTCCTGGGATTTTTTTTTTTTTGGTAAATTTATAAAGTATGTCAAGCCTTATGGTTAACACTTTCTTCTACAACCAAGTAATAAAGCCACATTTAAAAAGACCACATGAAATGCTGATTCTAATTGTGTGTAGGTCTTAAGGATTAAGCACACAAATGTCACAAAACTCTGTGAGTAACAAACTCAGCCTTGTGTAAATATACATGCAAGTTTGGAAACAGTAATACTGTACCTATAAATATATGCTGTCTGTTTTGTGTACAGTATGTAAAAACTCCTTTTCTGCCACACTAAAAATGCAAGCCATTTACGGGAATCCTAAAAACAGTATTGTACTAAAACTTTGCTAATGATCTTTATTAGAGGATCATCCAACTTTTCACTTACATTGGGTTTTCTTTTCAATTCACTCTTACGGTAGTCTGCTTATTTCCAGCTGTTTGTTATTTTATTGAGTCCTCAATTTAAAAAAAAAATATTTTGATTCATTTTGTAAATACAAGCTGTAAAAAAAAAAGAGAGATTTAATGTTGTCTTTTAAATACTCCGATTTTCATTCTAATATGAATGTTGTTATATTGTACTTAGAAACTGTACCTTTAATATTACATTACCTTTATTAAAAGTGCATTGAACACATCAATTTTAGATGTGCTTTATGTACTGTTATCCTATAATAAAACTTCAGCTTCTAATGGAACACTTGCCTGTTTTTCTTCTTTTTTCTTGGTTATTGAGTTGCATTGAGTTCGCTGGCTCACATTTTGTCTCCAGAAAATGGACCAGAAGAACCTTGCTATTCAAAGTGCCATCCACAGATCATTCGCACTGGCATCACCTGCAACCTTGACCTTACTAGAAATGCAGGATTCTAGGCACCTTCCCAGACCTACTAAGTCAGAATCTGCATTTTTACAAGATCCCCAGGTGATTGGTTTGCAAATTAAAGTTTGAGCAGTACTGGTCTGTAGTATAGTCCTTTTTAAAAAAATTAATTCATTTCCATTTGCTGAGGGAAAATGTATAGAAGGATCAAGCTACCCCTTGGATCAGAGAAGTCGAAGAAAGAAATTTTAACCAGTCTGTTGATTGGACACAGCTACCAGAAATGCAGCATTGAGGATTCTCAGGCTGTTTGCTGTCTCAAAGAAGGGTGCTACGACTGATTAGTGGTATCTGCCCTGATGTATGGGAGGGGAGAAATCCTGAATGCACACCAAACTTTGTCATCTTTGCTTTAGAAATCATTACAATGGAATGTCAGAAATGATACCAAAGACAGAAAAATCCGTCTTTACCTGAGCTATCTTTGCCCTACTCCAGCCCAACCACCGCTTGTGTAGATTATATAGAAGTAAACTAATAAATTTAACATCAGCTAAGGATCACAATATTTTAATGATGCAAAAACCCTCATCATAATTTATTTTGAAAGGAGGGTGCCCTGGTGGCTCAGTCAGTTGAGTGTCTGACTCTTGATTTCAGCTCAGGTCATGGTCCCAACGTCATGGGATAGAGCTCTGCATGGGGCTCCAGGCTGAGTGTGGAGACTGCCTGAGATTCTCTCTCTCTCTCTCTCTCTCTCTCTCTCTCTCTCCTTTTGCCCCTCTCCCCTTCTCACTCACTCTCTCTCACTCTCTCTTAAATAAAATAAAATATTTTGAAAGTAATGTCAAGAACATTCAGATTGTAAACTACCCTGAGGTCAGAATAAAGGCAACAGAGTTGGTATTTTCCTCTACATGCATACTACAATACCTAAGTGTCTCTTGCACTCAGTAAAATAAATATGTGAATTGACCCCAAAAGTTGCTTCATGTGAGAGTCCCTAATCCTGCTTTTATTTCCAATTGCCTCAGAGAAGAGGAAGAAAAAGAAATATTTGTAGACTGTCAAGTTCTACATAATTACAAATATTCACCACCTTCTAGCATCTCAGGAAATTAAGAATTAATGCACATAATGGAGTTCAAATTATGAAATCTGTCACATCCAGGCCTTTGGCCAAACCCATGCCTAACCTCCTTCTGATGAAAACAATGGTTTACACTCACCTCCGCATCATGTATTAACTTGCCCAGCTTCCAGAGGGATACCAGAACAGGAGTATAAGAGGAATTTCTTACCTCCTGTATATAATGGTCTCATGTGGGAATAGAAAGGAAAACAAACATCTGGTTAAAAAACTCTTGGAGAAAAAGCAAAAGTAATAATCCTAGTAAGACCTGACCGCAGTGTGTCTCTTGGTTGGTACTATTACTACTAAGCTTTGTCTCATAAGCCAAGATCAGTCTAGCCCCTCAAAATTAGACTTCCACTTTTAACGTGCATTTGGATTAAACAGACCAGTGCAGAGCAGGCCTTGACTTCTCACGACAGGTCTGCAAAAAGACTATGCTCGCGAGCTGCAGAGGGTAACCGCTGACGTGCTGAGATGCAGCTCAGCACGTCGACTTCCCCTTTTGAACAAGAAACTGAAGATGGGCCCCAGTGGTATTCAAAGCCCTAAAAGAGGCGGTTAATATCATATAAGCCACCAGAGACCAGAAGAATAAAAACATTCTTGCCTGCGGGATTTCAGGAACATGGGCGCAAGCAGGGAATTTTTGTCAGAACACTCCTTCTTCTTCTTCCCAGAAGAATCACACTGATGGATCCCCAACTTTTCTTAATGCAAGCCTAGACTCTCCGGAGGGGCAGAAGTCTACTACTAGATTAACAGGCACTCTGTAATTGCACTGTACCACCAGCAGTAAGCTGGAGAAAAATCCTGTTTTATTTTTTTTTCTAACGTCATTTATCTCTGATGTTGGAAAGAGATAAGCTAGCCTTAATACATTTGACTTTGCCTCTGGATTTTTTTTTCTCCTCAGGAGGGGTACTATTGACTCCAGTAAAATATAGGCATGTCTCAACAATCCATTTGTTGTTTTTCCACTTGATGGGCTTCTCAGACAATTTGTTCACTCCAAGATGACTTCCTCTTTGTGGGGGAGAAGTTGTTTCAACTATTACTTGTTTTGTGCTTGGAGAACAAAAACTAATTTTAATATTGGCCTCAGCCAAAATTATGATCATAACCTCCTAACAAATCTCACACCCACCTTTTCTACCCTTCTTTCTTTATCCCTCCAATAAAATACATACTGTGCTCTAAAGACGAATATAAATAATTACTTAATTATCCTCCTTGAAATTATCTCTTCTGTCATCAACCCCTCTGTGGGAGAGTTAGATGCTCCCTACAGAAGACCAGCATTCAGATGAACAGTTAGTTCTGGGTTTTCTATTTATTTGTTTGTTTTAGCACAGGAACCATGTCATACAGAACACAACAAAATAAACTTCACAAATTATCTTCTGAGTGGGAAATTTTGAACTCTTTAGCCATTCTCTTCTGAAACAGGATATCTCGAGCCAGAGCACTAAGCTGGTTTTCAGAAGTAATGAGAATTCCCTCCCCACTTGAAATAGGATTTTTTGCTGAAAAGCCCAATTTGAACAAACTACTACTGGCAATAGTATTTCCCCCCCATAGTCCTGAATCAATTACTAGATTGAAACCTCTTTGCTAGAGAACTATTTCTGGACTCCCATCTTGAAAGATCCTTATGGATGATTGTAAGTTCATGAAGCGATTTCCTGAGTGAAGTACTTACCAGGCAATAAACTCTCTAAAGCTAAGTTCACCACAAATCAGGCAAAGGAAGCTCATTGGCTGAACGGTAGGAAATGACTTGGAACTAATAAAAAACAGATGACCGTGCATGTTTCTCTGTCTCTTGGTCCACAAGAAGAAACACAAATCTAGAAGCAACTGTAATAACTTTACTTAACCAAGTGGTCGCCCTTTTAAGAGTTCTCTTTGAAATTTGGTCCAATGAAACATCTTGTAAATTCAAACTAAGTACCTACTGCTAAATACTTTTAATATGAAACTGACTTCTCATTCAACCTCTGAGTTTGTTTGTTTTTCAATTTAGCAAAAATGGAAAATCGCATCTTTCTTCTGCCTAAAAACCCATTGAATAAAATGGCACAATCACTTTGGAAAACAGTTTGGTAGGGTCTTAAAGAGTTAAACATAAGTTTACCATAGAGCCCAACAATTCCACTCCTTGGTATCTGCCCAAGAGAAATGAACATACAAACTTCACACAGAGGGTGGTATACAAATGCTCGTAACATTACTCATAACAGCCAAAAAGTGGAAACCATCTAATGTCTGTCAACTGTTGCATGGATAAACAAAATGGGGCATATCTGTAAGTGCCCTACAATCCAGCAACAAAACTACTAACACCTACTACAATATGGATGATCTTGAAAATACTTTGCCAAGAGAAAGAATCCATATTGTATAATTTTTTGTCTGGAAAAGGCATATCTATAGAGATGGAAAGCAGATTAGGGTTTGCCTGGGGCTAGAGAGTGGGAAGAGAGATAAAGGGGCACAAAGGATTTATCAGGGTAATGGAATGTTTTATAACTTGGCAGAGTTGACTGACAATTGCAAAACTCCATAAATTTACTAAAAATCACTGAATGATACAAATAAAATGGGTGAATTTTATGATACATAGATTATGTTTTATGATACATGGATACAATAAAGCTGTTTTAAACCTACTACACACACACACTGGTTTCCACATCACCAAGAGCATAAAACCTAGCTTAATTCCCTAACATAGCATGAAGAACCTCTCTGGCCCCTTCTCCCCTTTTCAATCCAATGAGTTTCATTACCCCCCACACCACACACACCATATGGGAGTAGCTCTTCCCCTTCCCCAGAACATACAGTGCTGTTTCACATTTCTGCATTTTTTCCAAACCTGAAAACCCACAGGTCTCTTCTCTTCTCTACCCAGGGAATTCCTACTCATCTTTCTTTTTTTTTTTTTTTAATTTTTTTTCAACGTTTATTTATTTTTGGGACAGAGAGAGACAGAGCATGAACGGGGGAGGGGCAGAGAGAGAGGGAGACACAGAATCGGAAACAGGCTCCAGGCTCTGAGCCATCAGCCCAGAGCCTGACGCGGGGCTCGAACTCCTGGACTGCGAGATCGTGACCTGGCTGAAGTCGGACGCTTAACCGACTGCGCCACCCAGGCGCCCCCCTACTCATCTTTCAAGACTCAATGTAAAATAAACTTCCTTGAAGTGGTATCTAAACTGTCTCAATCAGAATGAGTTTATTCCTCATTGTGTTCCCATAGAATCTGTGTGTGTGTGTGTGTGTGTGTGTACTGTTTCTCATTTGTATTATAATCATTTGTTTATAATGCCACCTCCACTGTTTTTTTGTTTGTTTGTTTGTTTTTATTTTATTTTTTTTTAATTTTTTTTTCAACGTTTATTTTTGGGACAGAGAGAGACAGAGCATGAATGGGCGAGGGGCAGAGAGAGAGGGAGACACAGAATCGGAAACAGGTTCCAGGCTCTGAGCCATCAGCCCAGAGCCCGACGCGGGGCTCGAACTCACGGACCGCAAGATCGTGACCTGGCTGAAGTCGGACGCTTAACCGACTGCGCCACCCAGGCGCCCCTGTTTGTTTTTATTTTGAGAGAGAGAGAGAATCCCAAGCACGCTCAACACTGCCAGCATGGAGCCCATTGCGGGGTCAAACTCACGAACCGTGAGATCATGACCTGAGCCAAAGTCAGACACTTAACCAACTTAGCCACCCAGGCGCCCCACCACTGTGGGGTTTTGTAGGGCAGAAAAAATATATACTGATGGCTATTTTATGTTGAATATTTACTCTTTGCACTTTTTTTTTTTTTTTTACATATTACTTCTAATCCTCACAATTCTGTAGGGGAGATATTACAGTCTCCGTTACCCAGATGAGGAAACCAAGGCTCACAGAGGAGACACAACATGTCTAGGATCACACTGCCAGTAAGCAAGAAAACTGAGATAAAACCCTTATCAGCTAGACTCCAAAATCCATGTTCATTTCACTAAGCTGCTTCTGGTTTACAAGCAGAGCATAAAGAATAAAGGAGACAGGGCACCTGGGTGGCTCAGTCGGTTAAGCGTCCAACTTCAGCTCAGGTCATGATCTCACAGTCTGTGGGTTCGAGCCCCGTGTTGGGCTCTGTGCTGACAGCTCAGAGCCTGGAGCCTGCTTCGGATTCTGTGTCTCCCTCCCTCTCTGCCCCTCCCCTGCTCATGCTCTGTCTCTCTCTGTCGCAAAAATAAATTAAAAAAAAAAAAAAAAACAAGAATAAAGGAGACATACATTTAATATATTGTAATGGCAAAAGTTATAAGACCTAATTTTTAGGATCCACTTTATCACTTATCATATAATGTTGGAAAAGTCATTGGACAACCTGGCCCTTAGTTTCCTTAACAGGAAAATAAGAAGTTAGACTAGATAATCTCCAAAGTTCATTCTGGCTCTAAAAATTCTGATTCTATGTGCTATCTTGCAACCACTGGAAATCAAATAGACCAAACCAGAGTATACTCTTTGATGATAATTTGTAATCTCAACACAGGCCACGTATGGTGATGTTACTATATCACACTACTATGTGCTGATAACAGCAGCATAAGTGCCTGAACTATTCTTGAACAGTTTCGTAAGCAGCTGCTAAACAGTAGGACAGGATTCCCAATTCTCTCTGACTGCATGCTTTAAGAGACAGTACCCAACACTTGAAATTCTACACTGCTTTGATGTCCATCTCTGTCCTAGCACAGGCTGTCAACATCACTCACCTAATAAGTGCTACTTGCACAGTGCCAGTCATTGCTCTGGCTGATTTGCAAGTATTCATAAGCACTGCGTCCTAACCTGCCTCTGTGCTACAACTCATTTAATACATTGCCAGATAAACTTTCCTGAAACACAGAAACTCTGTGTCATACTTCTGCTGATAAACACCCCCACCCAGCCCAGCATTTCATTTCTTATACAATAAAGTCAGAATCCTTAATCTAACTTATAGGTTCTTGTGAGGCCACATCCCAGTCTGTTTTTCAAACCCTTTTCCTCTACTACTTTTCATAGTCCTTGCATTTCAGATAAAATAAATTACCTAAGGGTCACTGGATTCAAGGGAGATTTTTTTTTTTTTACATTTATTTATTTTTGAGAATCAGAGTAGACAAAGCTTGAGCAGGAGAGGTGCAGAGAGAGAAGAAGACACAGATTCTGAAGCAGGCTCTAGGTTCTGAGCAAGCGGTCAGCACAGAGCCTGATGTGGGGCTCAAACCCACAAACTGTGAGTTCATGACCTGAGCTGAAGTCAGAGGCTCAACCGACTGAGCCGCCCAGGCGCCCCAAGGGAGATTTTTAATAGAAGTATAATTTCTCTCTGAACATAGCTTTACATAATATCATAAATCATTGTAAAATTTAGGACATGTTTTTCTGTTAGCATACACACTGGACTCTGTTCATGCAATAGATTTATGTGGCTCCTTGTGCTGGTCTCTTTCTAGAATGTCCTTTCTCATCATCCACATACTTCAAATTCTTCAAATGAGCTGACATGTCAAGTGTCCAATGTGGTAACTGATATATAAGTATTCAAAAAGTATCATTAGCTATTAAAAGCTGCTTTTTGTCCTTCTCACTAGTAATTTCTCTCCCTCTGAATGCGTACAATTTCTCTTACGTAGCTTACTACTTTCTATTTTGTTTTATAATTATTTAATGTGAATGAGATTCCCAATGATCAAAAGCTCCTGGAAGAACTGGTATTCAGTCTTAGGCCTATATATGTAACCAGCACCAAGCACAAATTGTAAGTGCTCAATAAATCTTTCCTTAATGAATGAGAACAAAATTAGTGGGAGAGCCAGAGGGGCTGCTGGTGGAAACTGACATCTAAAGTGGGGTGTGACATCTAAAGTACCGTGTTGAGCACAACTTCCTCCGTTATTTCATGCAATCCTTTAAAAAATACTACCAAGTAGGTGCTAATAATATCTCCACCTTACTGATGAGGAGACAGGGTTAGGAAGCTAAGACATTAGCCTAAGGTCACAACCAAGTCTGATTGGGTCCTTCCAGTACTGTACTTGTGGCCCGTCCTCCTTTTAATTCATCATCCCCTCAAGGTCGAGGACTTTCTAGGACAACACGCAACCCCTGGCTCCTTCCTTCAGGCCAGCCGCGACGCACCGGATCTCGCAATTTCTAGCCGAAATACCCCGAATACGAGGAGTCCTCGGGCCCCGCCCCCGGCGTCGTTGCATACGTCATTGCGCAGGGCCGAGACGGCGCGGCTACGTCCTTTAAATAAGGCCTTCCGAGGGCGCGCGCGACAGTGTAAGGAGTGGGGTGGAGCGTGTGTGGAGTGGGGGCCGCGGCCCGGGTCAGAGCCGCCGCGGACTAAGAGGTGGGCGGAAAGGCTGCTTTGCAGCAGAGGCGCGGAAGGAAGGGCGCTGCCCTGCAGGCGGGCGTTCGTGAGGGCGGGAGGAGGGAACATGGCGGCCCCCTCGGCCGGACTAGGACCCTCTGCCCCGGGTTTTGGCGCGGCCCCCTCCCACGGCTTTGCTCACCCCTTTAACTTGCCTTTCTGGAACCTTGTTTCTCCTTCCGCCCCCTTCCCGCAGCCATTCCTTTTACCTTCATCGACCCTCCCTCCCCAACCCCACAACGGGTCATAATGTGAGAGGTGGGATTATGTAGGAGCAGGTCAGGCCCCTCAGGTACCGAGAGACCGACTCTTAAATGTGACTGCTCCTTTCTCACATACCACTTTATCAGTCCGTTCCGGATGAAGGAGAAGCAGTGAACATAGAGTGGTCAACCCAGATTTGAGTCCTAGTGATTCCTCTGTATGATCCTGTGAAATGTCACTTAAGGCACCTGGACCTCAGCCTCCTCAAAAGTGAGATTCTTTTTGAAAGCTTCTTGATAACCAGGGAGTTTTTGTCCAGCATTGCTTGCCAGAATCTGCCCCATGCCGTGTATGTTTAGGAAAACGGAAGCAAGGTTTATTTGGCCATTAAGGGAGTGCAGGGGATCTGAGTTAGGACTTACAGCGCCATGCTCTAAGTGATTTAGTATGTAACCAATGAGAACACCATTCTGTTTTGACCCTTTTATTTCCTCAGTAAGTGTCCTGAGAGTTACATTACTGGAGTAAGTTAAATGGAGAAGGACTCCTACATCAGCATTGCTGTTCTGCTCCAAAGAACCTTGGGAATATTCATCTGTCTGCTGTATTCTCTTTTAGGTGTCCCTGTCAGTTGAGGGTAGGTGTTAAAGGTTCTTCTTACACCTAGGTTAACAGCCCCTGGCCCAGCCGGTCACCTGCTTTTGATCCTGACCTTTGGTTTTTCCTCGGTTGAGCGTAGATTCTGGAGAAATCCTGCCTCCGTTGGAGCCTGCACTGCCAGGCAGCAGAATTGTGGGCTAGAGTGAAGCAGAAATCTAGAAATATGAGCTCCATGATGGCCATGGGTGAACCCAGGCTGAACTGGTGAGTTACATCTGTTTGTATTCTACAGAGGAGTGAAGTGGGACTGGTGGCTGGTTTAGCAAAGGAGAGTTTCTGGCCTGGAGAGATTTGGAGGAAACACGAAGATGATACAAGTTTAATGGTTAAGAATGTACCTGGATCTTGTCTTCACGTACTGAGCACTTTTGAGTTATAGCTGATTGCACTTCCTCTCCTAAAAATGACAATAGTTCATCACTCAGATTGCTACTAGGTATTGCTTCATCATGTATTTATTGTTGGTCTCTCAGCGAAGGAGACAGGCTAGAATTTTCTTGTGTACAAGAACCTTGCCTGTATCTGTACAAGTAATAGAAAAACCTCTTTAAGAATAGACAAGCTTCATTTTGTTAGAGTCTATATCAAGTGGTTACATAAATGCATAGACTGTTTTAGAAATACATGAGAACTTCACAAATAGCAGACTCAGTAAGCGTGGTTTTGTAGGGATCTAATACATAGCTGCGTTAGATCAGTTTAACACACATTTACTGAGCATCCACTCTTTGCTAGCCAAAGAGAATACTAAAGTTACAAGAGATGACAAAGCTGATTAAAATAGTACCTGACTCAGAAGGTTCAATCAGTATGTGCTCAGTAAGTGTTTTTTTTGTTGTTGTTGCAAACAGTACTCCCTTCCTTCAGGGAGCTCACTGTCCCTGAGTCTCTGACTTTGTTTTTGTATGATATACAAAATCCTTATAATTTAATGAGATTTCACAGATAGAGTACCATAACGAGTCATAAGAAACTACATTGGTACATAGCAAGTAAGACATTCTAAGTTTTATCATTTGTACTTTAATCACAGTGGTTTTTTTTTTTTTTGATAAACACTTTTAAAAACAGAAATTAGTGTGGAGCAAATATGCTAAGATTTCCTATTTGGGGAATGGGCAGCCAGAAGTTACCATTTGATAGACTGTTCTACTGTAAGTTGTAGAAGGCATGTACATTTATGCCCCTTGCCATAAAGAATGTATTCAGATGCAGCACAGATGCTCTTAAAATGCCATTGACATTGTGAAACCAAATGTGAACCTTTGCACAGTATTGTAGCCCTTTTCCACAGAGTCCTAATCATCTTTATCCTTTATAGATTATGGTTCTCATTGTTTTTAACTTTCTAATTCCTTCAGCCAGCTTTTATTAGATGCCTTCTCTATGGAAAGCATTGACTATAATAGCTTAGTCTCTAATTATGATGTTATGGAAAATCATATAAGACCTTGAAGTGGTTTTAGCAGAGGCACCCCATTTATCACATTGGCCAAGTTAATGAAAATAGGTAAGATATTCAGTCTTTGTAGTGTCTTTTGGCCTGGCACAATAATGCATGGTACAAAACTAAGAGCCTGGGGTGAGCCCTGCTCCTGACAGGCTCTTATTATATATCAGTCTGTTCTTTGACTCTTAAGTATCTCTGACATTTAATTGGGTATTAAGGAGCAAGGCTGATTATTTGAACTGGAGAATTTCAGAATGAGCCTAGGCTAAAAGCTACCCAAGTAAAACATCTAAACTCAAACATCTGGTACATGAAACTGAAATTATAAAGAAATGATTGTCCTGGAAAAGGGTATAGGGGGCAATAGTAGTTGTAAACTACAGTTGTACCAGTGTGCTGCTTAGTCTAGCATGAGATTCTGAATTGTCAAATGTAAGTTAATTACTTTGTTTCACAGGGATGTTTCCCCAAAAAATGGCCTTAAGACATTTTTCTCTCAAGAAAATTATAAAGATCATTCCATGGCTCCAAGTTTAAAAGAACTCTGTGTTTTATCTAACAGGTAATGTATTTATTTATTTGGCTATTTGTTTTTATATTTGATTGTTAGTTTTCTGGCAGTTGAAGTGTTATAAATGTGTCCAGTATTAAACATTCAAATTATAGAAATGTAAAAATTAGAAAATGGAAGAACCCAGTACCCAAGGATGGCTAGTCTTTGGTTTGTTTGTGTGTGTGTGTGTGTGTATAAATTTTTTTCAGATCTTTCTCCACATAGATATAAAAACAAAAATGGGATCATATTATAAATAATGTAAAATACTAAGAAACTGTTTTACAGTTTGCTTTTTTCATTTAAAATAATATTTTGTGTAGTTTTCCATGCCTCTACACATAGCTTAATCTTAATTGTTGCTTAATACTTCATTATATAGATTTACTTTCAATTCATTTAGGTAGTCTGAATTTGCAAAATATGTTCCTCTGTTTTTGTAATTATAAACAGTACGTTGATGAAATTCTCGTAATCGTTTTCATAAGATAAATTCATAGAAATTGAATTGTTCGGTCAGATGGTGTATGCATTTTATATTTTGATAGATACTGCCAAATTCCTCTCTGCTATGAACATGCCTGTTGAGTGGTAATTTTCCCTTCTCACTGCTTGCCTGCCTGTAACATCTCCTTTCCTTTGTGATTGGCTGTTATTGTGGATGAATCTTGAAACCAAGTAATTGAATTTGCTAGAATGGACTGTA
Organism: Lynx canadensis; assembly: GCF_007474595.2. Classification (NCBI taxonomy): domain Eukaryota; kingdom Metazoa; phylum Chordata; class Mammalia; order Carnivora; family Felidae; genus Lynx; species Lynx canadensis. The sequence goes on from NC_044308.2 coordinate 44,066,623, forward strand.
AATATGCCAAGTGAGGAATTGGGGAGCTTCTCTAGAGTTCAACATTTACGTTCATCTTTTCTTCACTCATTTTGCAGTGGAGGAAGCATATTTCCAGCCTGTATATGGAATGGGCCCCCATCTGTTCTGCCTTCTCAGTACCCTTTCTGTCAATTAGCATCTGCTCTTACTCCTGTATTTTCATCTTTCAGTGTTTAAAGGTGCTCAAGTTTTTCCTGCTCAATCCCTGGATTCCATGTTACTTTCTTACTTCTGCTCTCATTTGTACTTAGACTTCTTTAAAAACTCGTGTGTGTTTGCTGGGAGGAAAAGGGGGACAAAAAGTTGTAAAGCGTACAGAAATCGTTTGACAAAATGGCAATAATAATAAGTCCATCCCTTCAATAATTACTTTTTAAATGGATTAAACTTTCCAGTCAAAAGACAGATTAGGAGAATGGATGAATAAAACAGGAGAAAACACGTCACTGCACATCCCACTGCCTTTGCTTTCACTGAACATCTCCCTGTAATCTGGCTTCCACCCTCGGTAGTCTACTAAAACTGCTCCTCTCAGGATCATCAATGAGCTCTTGACTATGAAGACATCTCACTCTCCTGGCTTTCTGGTGATAGTGATATTTCTGTCTCTTTTGCCTCAGCCTCATTATATTGGCTCATTAGACTCACTCTGGTACTTTTAAGAAATAATGATTTTGTACTCTCAACCCAGCTTTTGGAATCCAAACCTTTAAGGATGACTCTGGAATCAATTAATTGACCCCACTGATAATTATTTAGGTTATTTCCATCCCTTTCCAATTTTATACATGTGCTGATATAAGTAGGATAAATTCCTATACGAGGAGGGTATGTATGTTTTTTATTTTGATAGATGCTGCCAGATTGCCATTAAAAACATTTTAAAAATGCTTTTTTGATTATCAGATGAATAAATAAGTTCACATAAAAGCAAGCAGATGTTGTATTAAAGAGGCAATTTTAAAAGCAACATTCTTGGGGCGCCTGGGTGGCGCAGTCGGTTGAGCGTCCGACTTCAGCCAGGTCACGATCTCGCGGTCCGTGAGTTCGAGCCCCGCGTCAGGCTTTGGGCTGATGGCTCAGAGCCTGGAGCCTGTTTCCGATTCTGTGTCTCCCTCTCTCTCTGCCCCTCCCCCATTCATGCTCTGTCTCTGTCCCAAAAATAAATAAACGTTGAAAAAAAAAAATTTTTTTTTTTTTTTAATTTTTTTTTTTTTTCAACGTTTATTTATTTTTGGGACAGAGAGAGACAGAGCATGAACGGGGGAGGGGCAGAGAGAGAGGGAGACACAGAATCAGAAACAGGCTCCAGGCTCCGAGCCATCAGCCCAGAGCCCGACGCGGGGCTCGAACTCACGGACCGCGAGATCGTGACCTGGCTGAAGTCGGACGCTTAACCGACTGCGCCACCCAGGCGCCCCAAAAAAAATTAAAAAAAAAAAAAAAAAAGCAACATTCTTGCCAAGTGCATAATTATAATGTCTTTGCTAATATCAGCTATAGAAGGTTGAGTAAATCCTGTATAAATGTATCTATAGATTTTTTTCAAGCTGATTTTGTTACTCAACTTGTACCATTTCTTGAGGATACCTTAATTTCTTTTTTTAATTTTTTAAAACTTACTATCACATAAAGAATTGCCTTTGTTTATTTGAATCAAAGAATGCCTGCCAATTGTAATATCCTGGAAGAGGAGGGTAAAGATGTATGTCTTTACCTTTTCTTAAAGGTAAAATGAACATATATCTTAAAAAAAAAAAAACAACACTGCTCACCGTTTTATGTACATTTATCTCAGCCTTCGTCTTTTCAGGCTAAAAATTTTTAATATTCATCTTCTTTATCCTGCTTCTTAATTATTTTAATGGTTCTTTTTTTTTTTTTTTTTGAAATTTATTTATTTATTTTGAGAGAGAGCACTAGTGAGCATGAGCAGGGGAGAGGCAGAGAGAGAAGAAGAGAGAGAATCCCAAGCACAGAGCCCTGCGCAGGGCTGTAGATCATGACCTGAGCCAAAATCAAGACTTGGGCACTTTACCAACTGAGCCACCCAGGCACACCGTATTTTAATGGTTCTTTTCAAGTTTGGTTCTAGTCAGCATATCCTAGGTGTGGGTTATAGTCTGAATTACGTAAGGGAAAGGATATCTTGCTGGCAATTGGGTACAGCTCCTAAAATATTTTCTTCTTAGGATATGCTTGTTTTTCTTTAGATTTTTGTATAGCACAAAACAATTTATTAGTGTAACTTACCTTTTGGCACAGAAAAAATAAAGACACAAGACATTGATTTCATGTTTCTAGTCTTTTTTGCTCACGTTAAATTTTACTAAGTTTTGTCACAGTAAGGAATGGGTTTTCAGACTGTGGTAATTTACAGCTGTTTTCTTGATGGAAATATTAGAAAAAAATGTAAAATTTTTATTATCCATAATTTTGTGTGTTTTGCCTTCTCCCATCATATTCAGGAAAATATTGGTAACTCTCATTACTCTGCTTTCAGTAATATGAGATTTTTATTCAGCCCTTCTCCCTCTACTGAAAAGTAAACATTTACCTTTTTTTAAATCAAAGTTTCTGATTGTAGATATTTATAACTGAGCTTTAAACCAGCAAGGGGGAAAGTAGCTTCCAATTTTAAAAATTATGAAATTTTAACGTGTCGAATATAGAAAATTAAATCAATCCAGAGGGGAAGGAAAAAAAAAAAAAGAGGTTAGAGTGGGAGAGAGCCAAAGCATAAGAGACTGTTAAAAACTGAGAACAAACTGAGGGTTGATGGGGGGTGGGAGGGAGGGGAGGGTGGGTGATGGGTATTGAGGAGGGCACCTTTTGGGATGAGCACTGGGTGTTGTATGGAAACCAATTTGTCAATAAATTTCATATATATATATATATATATATAAAAATCAATCCAGAAGGTACAGGTAGACTTTAGATGGAGGCTAGAAGCACCATTTCCAAATGCTACTTTAAGAAGCCACCTAAACCAGTAGACTTAAAGCATAGGAAACTAAGTTTGAATTCTGCCTTTTCTTCATAGAAACTTTAAGAAAGGAGAGTGGGTAGTTGACAAAATGAAGGGGAAAAACTTCAAACCATCAACTGAAATAAAATATAATGCTGTAAATGTGCATAGAGAAACCCTGTCAGATGCTTTTGGCCTGCGCCCTGATGAAGATTTTGACAGCACTGCACACGGAAATGATCTTGATGTGCTGCCATTTCATTCTTTGCTGAATGTAGCCAATTTAAACTGCTAGAATTTCTTGACATTCCTACTCTGGCATATCTGAGTCAGCATCTTGTTGCTGCAGCAGCTTAATTAAATTTGCCAGTTTGTGCCACAAGGACAGACATGTTCTCATATTCAGAGAGACAGCTGTGAAGCAGTATTGTTAAGAGTTGAGGACACAATACCATTAGGTTTGAATAGCTCTCAAGACATTTTCTAGTGAGAAATCAATTTGCTGTAATACATTTCTCCCAAGATCAGCAGTTAATATTCATTTTGTTAACCTAAAATATGCTTATTTTTATACAGTTATTGGAGAAACTTTAGTAGCTAAGTGTGTCTTCTTTCACCTGTATTATTTTCAGAGCCAGTCTAAGCATCTGTATTTTAATTTCCAAAATTCTTTTCCCATCCACTAACCAGCTCTTTTGATTAGTTTTCCATCTTTAGTTTAGCTCTAGAAGAGTACTCTTGAATATTTTGCTTTATTTTTTTTTCTAAGAATCTTTGCATTTTTACTGTATTTGCTTTAGTATTATAAAGCTGATTTAAAACAAATTAGCAGTGGTTTTAGATGGGGCTCACCTTTTATCCAGATACAGATCTAGATTGATAATTCTCAGCTTTATCAGTCCAACACCATCCCACTTTTCATAACAAATATTTATAAGAGATGAGATACCTCCTTTACTAGCCTGAAATGGAATTAGCCTCCGACATTATATTTAAAAGTAACGCCCGAGATATATAAATGTGAAATCAAAGAAAAGAATACTTATTAAATATTTTAATATGTAAATGCATAGATACTACTGCACTAGAAAATATAATGCAGTAGTCAGATGCACCAGCTAAAATGAACAAGGTTAGATTGAAAAGAGGTTAATATAAACTGTGCCATAGAAGAATCATAAAAATAAAAGAGAATAAAATGTATTGGTAGGATAAGTAATAACAGACCAGGTTTGTTTGTATATGATCAGAGAAAGCCTAAAGGGACCTTTGAAAGTTGTGTAGTACACTCTCGTATGTTACATTACAGGCATCTAGTGTTCCTTAATCTCTCTCTACATGCCTTCTTTTGTGACAACCCGGATGTAGCCACAGGCTTCTGTAATTCCCCAGAGAAATTAATACTGTCATGATTGCAAGCCACAGCTCTGAATATTTCTTGTGTCTCCTCTTTCTCCCTCTTAATCCCTTATCCCATTACCTTAGGATTCTTCTCTATCACCTATTCAGTATGTACCCAGTTTGGAAACCTCAGATCTCCATAGTTACATTGTATTAATGTACATATCCATTTGATTGCAAAGTTTTAGAGAATAGAGACTGTATTGTGCCCCAGTGTCCAGCGTTAGCCTGGCACATGATAGTCACTCAGTAAATATTAATGAATGGGGAGATGAAGAATGAATCAATAGACAGCCATCCTTCTCATTAGTTTCCCTTCCTCTTGTGTTATTGTTGTTATTTAATTTGGAACCAGATCACGGTGAACAGTTAACTGCTATGGAAAATAGAATTATAGAGGCTAAGGAAGTGTAGTTGTATGTGTGTGTATTTGTGTACTTTAAAACTCTCTTATTAAAAGTGTAGATTGCTAGGGCACTTGGGTGGCTCATTCATTTAAGCGTCCAACTCTTGATCACAGCTTACTTAGGTCATGATCACATCGTTTGTGGCATTGAGCCTAGCATTAGGCTCCATGCTCACGGCACCAAGCCTGCCTGGGATTCTCTCTCTCCTCCCCACCCCCCTCAAAATAAATAAATAAACAAACAAATATTTTTTTAAATGTACGTTACTACATTTGAATACTAGGAATAGAGACAGATTATGAATAAGATAAGAACTTCATGTTCATATACCTCACTGGGGCAGAAAGATGGTTTTTTAGAAATTGCAGGTATCGTTTCATAGATATGATAACAGGTTCTGTAGTTACCACTTTCTCGTCTAGTGCATTTCATCATAGATAATACCAGATTTTCTCTTTTGCATTCATTCAAGGCATAAAGACATTTCCATGGATTCAGCCATGTACTAGTGATAGAGAATTGTACAGCTTTTCTAAAACCACTGTTGCTTCCATAAAATATGGCACACAGTGTTGGAATTTTGTTTTTAAATCTTGAGATAATTAAAGCAAAGGAAACTAGAAAATTTAGAATTTCAATCAATTTGTGAACTTGTGACTTCATCGTATCCTGCTTTTAGTGGCTTTTGTTTATATTAACGGATGTCACTTACTGAAGAATTTAAGCTTTTAAAAACAACTCGCATCGTTGGGGTGCCTGGGTGGCTCAGTGGGTTGAACATCCAGCTCCTGGTTTCTGTTCGGGTCATGATCTCACAGTCTTGCAGTCAAGCCCTGAGTCGGGCTCCATGCTGAACAGGGAGCCTGCTTAAAATTCTGTCTTTCTCCCTCTCCCCCTGTCCCTTGCTCACACTCTGTCTCAAAAACTAAAATTAAAAAAATAAATAAAAAAATGAAAACAACTTCTATTGTAATAAAATGTAAACATGGAATATCTGCATATATAATAGATTGGAAAGAGCAATTACCCCTCTTGAGTAAAGAGAAAATAGTTCCAAATTGAATAACTTATCTAAGGAGTTTGCCTCTCCCTCTCCATCAGATAATTGAAGGTAAACTTGTAATGTGATCGTATTCTGCAGAATACTTAATTTACACCAAATGGCTAAACATCAAAATGCAGGTGGCAGAGTTAGATAATAATCTGGAATTTACTATGTTAATCACGCTATATTCTCCCTGGTGATTGAGAATCATGAAGTTCCATGATAGTAATCTTCATGTGAAAAGCACATATTTGTAAATTGTATTTTTTTTTCCAGACGTATAGGAGAAAATTTGAATGCCTCAGCAAGTTCTGTAGAAAATGAGCCGGCAGTTAGTTCAGCAACTCAAGCAAAGGAAAAAGTTAAAACCACAGTTGGAATGGTTCTTCTTCCAAAACCAAGAGTTCCTTATCCTCGTTTCTCTCGTTTCTCACAGAGAGAGCAGAGGAGTTATGTGGACTTGTTGGTTAAATACGCAAAAATTCCTGCAAATTCCAAAGCTGTTGGAATAAATAAAAATGACTACTTGCAGTATTTGGTATGTATGCTATTCTTCAGCTTCAGTAAAAAATATTTTAACTTTGCTTTTATGTTTTTAGGTACAATCCTATTAACAAAAATGGAAATTTAAAGAGTTTAATTGATAGAGCATTGGTGCTTTCATTCTTTTGTTGGTTCTTTTGTAATAGGCATTTTCCTTTAGTTCTGAGCATATTTCACTCCAGTTCATCTTAAGTACTAGCAATACAGTTTTACAATGCTCACAAACAATTTTAAGTTTTTAATTTCTTTAGTTTTAAGTTTTCAATTATATAAATGATGCTGTATTGAACATCTTTGTTGCAAACTCTTTGTTCACATTTATACTTGTTTCCTTAAGATAAATTCTTAAAAATATAATTGCCTGATCAAAACTATACATGTTTTTAAGGCTTCAATCTGTATTTATACCTGAGTAAATTGTTCTACAAAAAGTTTAAACCAATTTGTACCAGTATTGTATGAAAATTTTCTTTAAAAAAATATGTATCTTCACTAACGCTGCGCATTACCTTTTTGCCTCTAATTTGATATGGAAAATATGGTGATCCCTTGTTTCATATTAATTTACAGTGTTTGGTAATGAAAGTAAGTCTTTCCTATGTGCTTATAAGCCATTTCTATTTTTTTTTTTTTTATAACTTGCCTATTCATGTTGTTTGCACATTTTTCCATTTGGATGTTTGTCTTTTTTTATGTTAATTTAGAGCATTTTATGAAAAAGCTTAATGATTCCTAAATAGGTAGTACAATAGTCATTTGCTTTTTTATTTTTATGAATTTTTTTAAATTGAAGTGTAGTTGACATGCAATATTGTATTAGTTGCAAGTGTTCAACATAGTGTTTTAACATTTACATACAATGTAGTGTTTTTAATAACATGTTTGCCATTATTATATAATAATTCTTACTATGTTTCTGATTTCTGCTTTGGATGTGATACTTTAATTAGTCTTTAAATCCAGATTATTAGAGCAGTGATTGAGAGGTGATTGTTTTTAATTAAGCTTCTTATTCCAAGACGTGTCTACTTTTTTAAAAATCAGGATATGAAAAAACATGTGAATGAAGAAGTTACTGAATTCCTAAAGTTTTTGCAGAATTCTGCAAAGAAATGTGCACAGGATTATAATATGCTTTCTGATGATGCTCGTCTCTTCACAGAGGTAAAAAAAAAAAAAAAAAAAATCACATTTATTTAAACTGCCGAGAAATAAGCAATAACAGCATTTTAAAATGTGTGATGATCCTGCCAAAATCATATGGAAATATCACCAATTTAGAGAACAAATTGTGTGTAATAGGTCTTTTATTCATCACATATTTTAATAATGGAAATACTAGCATCTCAAAATCATATACTGTAGCATATTCATACTTGTTTTTATTAATAATATGTATTATTGTATTGGAGTTTATCTAAAAACATCAACACTGGTCTGAATTTTTTTAAAGTCTTTAAAATTAGTCATTATACACAACATTGTAATACCCTTAACACTATTGAACTCTTAAATGTAAAAAATGGTTTAAAATGGTAAGTTTTCTGTGTATTTTACCATAATTAAAAAGAAAAAACTGGTCACTGTAAATTGGGGGACAGCAGAGGATTTTAGTTTTACCATTTTTTGAACACTTTTTAAGGTGAAATTTTGCTATTAATATCAACTAAAAGAATGATTCTTCTAAATAAAAGGAAGCATTACGTGTTTATTTTCTCCGAACCTATATGTGATATACTCAAACCAAGTATCATATTTTTCCATATAGAAAAGGAATTGTAGCTTTTCCTATTTTAATAGTGCCTTTGAAAAGACCAGAATGATGGTTTTAAAACCTAAGTCACATCCCCTCATGTCACTGGTTTAAAATGGTTTCTCACTTCACTCAGAAAGAGGTCTTTACAGAGTTCTACAATGCCCTTTGTGATCACACCCTCTCAATCCCCCCCCACACCAGCCTGCTTCGTCTCCTACATACCTCCCTCCCAGTTGTTCTATTCCAACCTACTGGCCTTTGTGTTACTTGAATACTCCAAGCATGGTCCTGCCTTAAGGCTTTTGGCTCTTCCCATCTTTCTGGCAGCTTTTTCCCAGAGAAGGGCATGGAGTAGTGTCTTGATTTACAGTCTCTCTCTGTTCAGATGCCAAGTATCAGTGGGGATATCCCTAATTACCCTAAAAACATAACATCGCTTTCAGGGTTCCCTTTACCATGTTGATTCTTTTTTATTGTCTTTCTCCACAACTTGTATGTAAGTACTTTTTTGTGCACTGCTGTGTTCCCAATGACTAGAATAATGCCTGACACACAGTTCTCAAGTGCTGAATTTAACTACGTGAATATAAAAATGTTTGTTGACAAAGTACATTATTTGATAGCTAACAATCAGCGTTAAGTCTTATTTTTTAGTCAGATTGACTTGGCAACATATTTTGTCTAATTTACATTTTATATCTCCACCCTAAAGGCTCACTGATATTTTCCTGATTTTTTACAGTTTAAAAATTTTAATTTTATATTATGAAATGCAGTATACTTACGGAAAAGTATATAGACCAAATATAAACAGCTTAACAAATAATTATATAGTGAACACCTATGTAACTCTCTTCCAAGTTAAGCAATAAAACATTTCCAGTAACCCACAAGCTCCCTATGTATCCCTCCTGATGGTAACATTCTTCCTCCTTGAGAAGTTATCAGTGATACAAGTTTGGTATTGATAATTTCCATACCCTTTATTTTGGTACTTCTTTAAGCTCACTTTTGCCTTTTTTTTTTGAGTTTTAAGTGAACAGAAATCTTCCTTCACTCAATAGGTTTGTGAGATGCATGTATGTGTGTAGTTACAGTTCATTAATTTTCATTTCTGTCCATTGTTAATTGTATGAATAAACTACAATGTATTCTATTGATCACAATTTGAGTCATTTCCTATTTGGAGCTATTCTAAATAGTGCTTCTGTGACAATTCTCATACATGTCTCTTGGTGCACATGTGCACATTTCTACTGGGTATATACCCAGGAATGAAATTGTTGGGTCATAAGTATGCATATTTCAACTTTAGTAAATAATATTAACCTGTTTTCCAAAGGATTATACCAATTTACAGTCTACCCAGCAGTTTTGAGAGTTTTGTTGCTCTATATCCTCAAGTTGACACTTAAGGTCATTTCACTTTTAAACAATCTAGAGGATATATATATATAAACTAAGACTTCATCTTTTCATATACTAATTGGTCATTTTGTATGAATCAGCTGTTCAAGTTTTTGCTATTTATTCTAGTAGATTTTCTTTTTGTTATTGATATGTGGGAGTTCTTTGTATATTCAAAATACAAAACTTTTAATGGGTTGTATATGTTGGACCCTTTTTCTTCTATTTGATAAAAAGGACTCTTTTAATCTACAGGTTCCTCCTCAATTCCTTTCTTTTCCTTAAACCTTCTCTTTTCAAGAACTTGGGTCATTTGACCTATAAAGTTTTCCCACAGTCTAGATTTTGATTGCTTATTAGCAGTGATGTTCATTCAACATGTTCTCTTTTCTCTGTATTTCTTACAAATTGTCACTGGGATCTGGAAGCTTGAACAGATTTAGTCTTGGCCAAAGGGATTTAACACATAGATTTTTTATTCTTTAATCAGGTGGGACATAATGTCTGGTTGTTTCTTTGTGTGGTGTTTGCAGCTCTTCATGCTCAGTGCCTAGATCTGTTCATTCACTGGGGTTTGCAAGATTGTAGGATTCTAGTTGCATCATTTATTTGTATTTATTAGTTGGAATAATTTTATTAAGATATGTTTTCCCTTATGTATTTGGTCCCCCAATTCATGTAGCGGAAAAAATGCTAGATTCTTTTACCCTTATGTGCGAGTTTCAAAAAAATTGATTCCTTCTTATTCTCCAAAGTTGATCGGTGTTTTCTTTTTTAAAAATATTATTATTAAATCATAGAATTAAACATGTTTGATGGGTTTTAGTCCACTGCAGTTACTCTTTTTGAAGCTCATACAAGACCAACTTCAGCCAGTGACAGCTCTTTATACTGGCTTTTGAGTCTTTTTTGTTTAAGTCTTTTTTAACGTTTATTAATTTTTGAGAGACAGAGACAGAGTCTGAGTGGGGGAGGGACAGGGAGAGGGAGACACAGAATCCGAAGCAGGTTTGAGGCTCTGAGCTGTCAGCACAGAGCCCAATGTGCAGCTAGAACTCACGGACCAAGAGATCATGACCTGAGCTGAAGTAGGAGGCTTAATTGACTGAGCCACCCAGGTGCCCCGTGGCTTTTGAGTCTTTTCGAGTCATTCTGGTAAAATCTATGAGGCTTGTACTGTACAAATTTTTTTTTATACGATCTCCCTATTTTCCCTTACTTTCTTAAAAAAAAGATTGTACTGTATCTATGTTGTTAGAGCATATAGTCATTACATACTAAATAAGCTCTTTTTTTAAAATCAGTGTTATTGAGGCATAACTTACATATAATAAGGAACCATTTTAAGTGCATGTCACTGAGTTTTCACAAATGTATACACCTGTATGATCATGACCACAATCATGGTACGGTATATTTCCATCACACTAAAAAGATCTCTTTGCCTCTTTCTATCCATGGCCCTGGAAACCACCAGTATGCTTTCTGTCACCATGGATTAGATTTGGTTTTTTTGGAGTTTCATAAGAACTGAATTGCACACAGTGTATTCTTGTGTCTGACTTCTTTCATTCAGCATTTTTTGAGACTCATCCACATTGACACAAATATGTATAATGTGTTCATTTTTATTCCTTTTTGTTTTATTGTATGATTATGCCAAAATTGGTTTATCAGTTCATCTGTTGATGGGCATCTGTATTATTTCCAGTTTGAGGCAATTATAAATAAAGCTACTGTGAACATTCTTATACAAGTTTTTTTAGGAACATTTTTTTTCATTTTGGGAGGGTTAAAGAACTAGGGGTAGATTTTCCAGATCGTATGGCATGTGTAGTTAAATTTTATTAGAAACTGCCAACCTTTTTCATAATGGATGTACCATTTTACACTCACAACAGTGTGTAAGAGTTCCCTTGGGGCGCCTGGATGGCTCAGTCGGTTGAGTATCCCAACTCTTGATTTTGGCTCAGTTCATGATTCCAGAGTCGGGGGATTGAGCCCTAAGTAGTGCTCTGCGCTGAGCATGGAGCCTGCCTAAGATTCTTTCTCTCTCTCTCTCTCTCTCTCTCTCTCTCTCTCTCTCTCTCTCTCTCTTCTTCCTCTCCCCCCCCCCACCCGTGCTCTCTTTCTCTTAAAAATAAGTTCCAGTTGCTCTGTACTTTTGCTAATACTTAGTATTGGTAATCTTTTTACATTTTAACAACTTCTTGGGTGTCTCAGTGTGGTTTTAGTTTCCTTAATGAGCAATGATGTTTTAAAATCTTTTGCTGATTTTATTGGTTTTTGTTTTTATTGAGTCTTGGAAGTTCTTTATGTATTCTGAATACAGGTCTATTATATTTGTGGTTTTCTCCCAGTTTGTGACATGTTTTTTCATGTTTTTATAATGTCTCTCAAAGAACAGAATTTTAATTTTAATGAAGTCTTATTTTTCAAAATGTTTTATGGTTGGTGCTTTTATGTATTCTAGTATAGAAATCTTTGCCGACCCCAAGTAGTTCTCACCTGGGATCATGTTTACTTCTTTACCCCTATGGACTTTAGCGATGTCAGAAGACATTTTTGGTTGTCACAATTGGCAGAATGCTACCAGTATCTACTGGCTAAAGGTCAGGGATGCTGCTAAGCATACTACAATGCACATGACATCTCCACAACAAAGAATTATCCAGCCCAAAATGACAGTAATGCTTGTGTTGAAAAACCCTAACCTAGAGGTTTTATAGTTTGAGTGTGAATGTTCAAGGTTTTTTTTGGTGTAAGATGCGATGTTGGGATCAAAGTTTATTCTTCTTTTGAATGGATATCTAGTTCTAGCATAATGATTCTCACCTGAGAGTGCTTTAGCCTCCCAGAGAACATTTGGTAATTTCTGGAGACATTATTGATTGTCACAACTGAGAAACGAGTTCTTGTGGCATCTACTCAGTAGAGCCAAGAATGTTGCTAAATACCTTTAAGGGTATAGGATGCCCCGCCCACCACAAAGAAGTATCTGGTCCAAAATGTTGAAACTGTCAATGATGAGAAACTCTGCCTAGCACTATTGGTTGAAAAAGCTCTTTTTTCCCTCATTGAATTGCCTTGTCACCACCAATATGTGGGTTACTTTCCTGACTTTATTTTATTTCATTAATCTATATATGTCTTTATGGCAGCATCACCTAGTCTTCTAGTAAGTTTTGAAACCATGTTGGGTAAGTCCTGCAACTTTGTTCTTTTTAAAAATTGTTTTTGGCTCTTTTTAGTCCTTTTTATTTCCTTGTAAATTTTGGAACCCACTTGTCAATTTCTACAGAAGAGCTAGGTGGGATTTTAATGGGGTTTTTTGAATCTGTAGAACGTGTATTTTACAAATATCTCTTAAAATAGTGTTTAGCTAGATTTTTTTTTCCTTTTCTTTTTGAGTAAACTCTTGACCTCTCTTGCCTTTTAAATGGAAAGGTTAGTCATTTACATTCATTATGATAATTGATGTACACAGACTTGTTTGTGATTTCTTTTTGTCTTTTTTACAGTTCTATTTTTACTTCTTTTGAGGGGATTGATGTTTTTTCTCCTTCTTTTCCTCTTTATTAATTTGGAATTTGTTCATTGTTTTTCTGTTCTCTTAATGATTACACTTGAATTTTTACAATGAATTTTTTCCCTCACTGAATTGTCTTGTCACTATTGATGTGTGGGTCAATTTCCTGGTTCTATTCAGTTTTATCAGTCTATATGTCTGCAGAAACCATAGAACATTTTGACTTTCATTACACCCCTCCTGACTGATATTGTTTAATGCTGTCTCTTATTTAAACCTATCTACATTATTATTTTATATGGGCAATATTTGTTTTATCCACAAATTTTGATAATTTTTTTGACTTTCAGTCTCTTCTCAAATCACATTCTGAGATCCTCTTCATTGTTCCTCAAATGCTACGTGTTCTAGATGTTTGTTTGATGAGGGTCTCTTGGTGATAAAGAATCTTTTGGTTTGTTTATCTGAAAATATTTTTTTTTTGTTTTTCTGATTAGATGGTTTTACTCCATACATAATTCTAAGTTGACTGTTTTGTTTCTTTATCTGAAGATAATAATTCTTTGTCTGGTGAATGTTACTGTTATTGAAAAGTGTGAAAAAAAAAAAGTGTGTTATCAGGGGGCACCTGGGTGACTTAGTCACTTAAGTGTCAACTCTTGATTTCAGCTCAGGTCATACTCTCATGGCTTGTGACATCAAACCCCGTGTTGGGCTCTGTGCTGACAGCATGGAGCCTGCTTGAGATTCTTTCTCTCTCTCTCTCTCTCTCTCTCTCTCTCTCTCTCTCTCTCTCATTCTCTCTCTCTTCCTCTCCCCCTCCCTCCCCAAATAAACATTAAAAAAGAAAGAAAGGTGTGTTATCTGTCATTTCTTTTAGGGAATCTCTCTTTTCTGTCTTGACTGTTCTTTATATTAGGTGGTTTACTGTTTCATTACAGTGTATGTGTGTTTAAATGATGCTTGGTTCATTATGTTTCTTGTATCTGTAGATTCCTTTCCTTCTTCAGTTCTGAAAAATTCTCAGCCATTTTCATTTATTGCTTTTCTTTCATTTTCTCAACCTGTCTTCCTGAGATTCCCATATTGCCTAGGTCAGACCTCTGTCTCTTTTCCATTTTTCTGTCTCCTTCCTCTTGCCACCCTCCCTCCTTCTCTCTCCCTCCCCGCCTCCACTTTTTAACTGTGGTAAAATATACGTAACATAAAAGCTACCATTTTAATCTTTTTTTTTTTAGTTTGTATTTATTTATTTTGAGAGGGAGTGTGTGCACACAGTCAAGTGTGTGTGAGCGGCAAAAGGGCAGAGAGAGGGGAGAGAGAGAAATCCCAAGCAGGGGCCCAAATGCAGGGCTTGAACTCAGGAACAGTGAGATCATGACCTGAGCCAAAATCAAGAGTCAGATGCTTAACCAACTGAGCCACCCAGGTGCCCCTATTTTAATCGTTTTTAAGGACAGTTGAATGGCATGAAATACTTTTATATACTTTTGTGAATGTAATTCTACCACCCATCTCTAGAACTTTTTCATTTTCCCAAGCTGAAACTCTGTACCCACTAAATAATTCATTGTTCCCTCTTTTCCCCAGTCCCTGGCAACCACCATTCTACTTTCTAGCTGTGAATTTGACATTTGACTTTTCTAGGTACTTCACGTAAGTAGAGTATTTGTCCTTTTGTGATTGGCTTATTTTACTTAGAATGATGTCTTCTTCAAGGTTTAGCCATGTTGTAGAATGTGTCAGAATTTCCTTCCCCTTTTTAAATTTTATTTTTAGTTGTGGTAAAATACAACACAAAATTTACTATCTTAAGTGTGCAGTTCAGTAATATTAAGTATATTCATATTGTTATATAGCCAATCTCCAGAATTCTTTTCATCTTGCAAAATTGAGACTTTATACCTATTTCTGAACTGTTTCTGCTCTAACAACACTTCTATACCAACTATGTGGGTTTTTTTCCCCCACATCAACCAGTATTCCACCTCAGGACAGTAGGCCTAGGGTTTCGATGATGCTTTTCTCTAGTTCAATAATTTACTATAGAACTCAGGTAAGCACTTTACTTACTATTTCTAGTTGATTGTAAATGGAGGAGAGAGATGCATTTGGCAAGAAATGGAAGTAGAGGCATAGAGCTTCTATGCCCTCTCTATGCACACCACCCTCCCAGTACCACCATGTGTTCACCACCCTTGGAGCTCTCTGAACCCCGTTGTTTAGGGGTTTTTATGGAGGCTTTGTTTCCTAGGCATGATTGAATAAACTATGGGTTGTTGGTGAGTAGGTCAACCTGTAGCCCTGTAATGGGCCTTGGACTTTCCTGGCAAACATCCCCCACCCTGAAGTTATCTAGGAGCCATGAGTCATCTCTGTAGCATACAAAAGACCTTCCTTCTTATCACTCAGGAAATTCCAAGGTTTTAGGTGCCCTGTGTCAGGAACCAAGACAAAGACCCAATAGTAGTTCTTATTTTATCACATCCATTAAACAATAACTCTCAACTAGGATTCATCCATGTTATGGCATGTTTCTAAATCTTCTCTTTTAAGGCTGAATACATATTCCATTGTAAGTATTTGGACATTTTTTTATCCATTCATCCATTGATGGGCACTTTGGTTGTGCCTTTTCATGAATAATGCATCTGTGGACACGGATATACAAATACCTGTTCAAATCTCTGTTTTGTAAGGCGTAAGTGTAAGAATCACGTGTTCAGCTCCTCACCTCACGGGATCTTGCCACAGGTGGAGGCATTTGCCCTCGAGCCACCTCAGTTTTCATGGGTTTTCTTACTGCTCACTGCTCCTGTTTCTTTTCGCTCTAGGTGTTTGGGGGTTATTTATTTACTTAGGGTCCTTGAGATTCTTTTTGCTTTGTACCAAGTCCAATAATGCATAAAAATTGTTAGCTTTGATTTATCTCGTATCTAGTGGGATTTGGGTAGAAGTCCTCTTCAAAGTACCGACCCTACCATACTGCCAGAAGTAGTGTCCTTTAAATTTTTAAGTTTCAAACATGTATGATACTATGTTTTTCCTTTCTGGCCCAAAATAAAATTAGGGAGCTGAATCATTTTCACCTTTCTTTGTAATGATAAATCTGTATTGTGTACATGTATATGCTTTTGGTGTATTTAGTTTTCAAGATATTTAGAGTGTTAAATAACATTCAGAGGTTGGGTGATGGGAAATAGCCTGAATCTCTTAACCTCATAGCTGTTTTTCAAAGACAAATAAATTATTAAAGCGTCTTAAATGTATCAAATAATGATTCTTTAGTTGCTTAGTACCTACCAGTTATGAAATACCTTTAATAATATATAGTAATGGGGGCACCTCAACTGGCTCATTTGGAAGAGCATGTGATTCTTGATCTCGCGATTGTGAGTTTGAGTCCCACACTGGGTGTGGAGATTACTAAAAAAACAAAGCGCTTAAAAAAAAATGGGGTGCCTGGGTAGCTCAGTAGATTAATCGTCCCAACTCTTGATTTCAGTTCAGGTCATGATCCCAGGGTGGGATTGAGCCCCATGTCAGGCTCTGCTGAGCATGGAGCCTGGTTAAGATTTTCTTTCTCTGTCCTTCTCTCCAGCTTGTCCTCTCTATCCCTCTCTCTCAGATAATAATAACAACAGCAACGATAATATATAGTAATCTATCTCATTATAGGAGTAAAACTGTGTTAGATTTTCTGTGACTCTCTCTCTCCCTGATTAGTGAATTCAGTAAAACCCTGTGAAACATCCAGTAGAGTTTTACCAAGAAAGATGTGCCAGTGAATATCCAAGTAGAATAGTTTCTGTGTCATACAGTTCTTATATATTGCTTACCTTTGCACGTATGTTCAACTTCTTATAATGACTGCCATAAGATGGGAATGTTAGGGGTGGAAGTTAACTAATATAAATAAGGAACAA
This sequence comes from Lynx canadensis, assembly GCF_007474595.2. Taxonomy (NCBI): domain Eukaryota; kingdom Metazoa; phylum Chordata; class Mammalia; order Carnivora; family Felidae; genus Lynx; species Lynx canadensis. The sequence goes on from NC_044308.2 coordinate 44,083,626, forward strand.
AGGTTTTATGCAAATTTCACTTTGCAGTTGACTAGGATTTTTAAAAACAAACAGAATTTTTCCATATTAACCCACATCTGCCTTAGTTGCAAGTATATCCTGAATAAAATATCAAAGTCAGCATTGAAAAGCATGGATTGAGGGAGAAAATGTGAAAGACGGGGCAGTAAGAATTAAATAAGAGGAGAAGGGGATATAAAACTAGATGAAAAGATAGACTAGAGTAAAGTTACTGATTTGTAACTTGACAGATTTCATAAATGTCTGAAGTGAAAGAGGATATAAAGATATTACAAAGATATGCTTATTGCTAATTACTCTTATGATGTAAAATATATTCTAAAAGGTTCAGATTAGATTAACAGGAGAAAAAAACTAAGTTTCTTAGAAGATGATATACATGTGTTTTATGGGTTTTTTAAAAAATACTTATTTTTGAGAGAAAGTGAGCGCATGTATAAGAGCAGGGGAGGAGCAGAGAGAGAGGGGGACAGAGGATCTAAAGCGGGCTCTGTGCTGATAGTAGACAGCCCAATGTAGGGCTCGAGCTCACAAACCATGAGATCATGATCTGAGCTGCAGTTGGACCCTTAATCAATTTAGACACCCAGGCACCCCTATGTACATACGTTTTTTAATTATAACCCCACTCCCACCCGAAAGTGCTGTGCATGTTTGAGTTATTTACGTGTTATCACAATTGTCATACATTCTGCTTGAGTAAAGCTGTGAATTTTATTTCCTTGTTGATCATATTTCCTGGTAAGTTATTAGTATTTTGAAAAGTTTGGAGAGAAGAAAATACTAAATACTCCATCATTTATAACTTTTGTTATTTACTTAGTTCTTAAAGTTCTTTTATTTATTTTGAGAGAGAGAGTGGTAGGGAGAGGCAGAGAGAAGGAGAGACAGAATCCTTCGCAGGTTCTGTCCTCTCAGTGCAGAGCCTGATGCAGGGCTCAAACCCATGAACTGAGATCATGACCTGAGCCTGAGATCAAGAGTCAAATGCTTAACTGAGCAAGCCACCCAGAAACCCCTGTTACTTATTTGTTTAGATTGTAGATTATAGTGGTCTGTGAGATAACTACTTTGTTAATTTATTGTGCTTGGGAATCATTAGTGTATTAAACTTATTTATTTCTAATTAGTCATATAACTGCTTTTATTGAAGGAAAGTGTGTTGAAATTTTCATGTGACTTTATTTCCTTGACAGTTTCTTAAATAGCACAGAAAATATGATGCATCTTTTCTATTTTTAAATTTTAATACAGTTGTTAGTTTTAATATTTTTAAATATCAACTTTTAAGAAATTAGGTTAAAAAGAATTATGAAAAATAAGACATTAACTAAAGGAATATACATTATGCTTTGATTATTGGAAGTTTGATTAATGAGATGAATTTAATATTTCAGTGAACAATTATATAGTCCCATGTAACTAAGTTATTTTTGTTTTATTATTGCAGATGTATGATACAAATGATTGTCTCTTAATTTCTATTCCCTAGAAAATTTTAAAAGCTTGCATTGAACAAGTGAAAAAGTATCCAGAGTTCTATACTCTCCATGAAGTCACCAGCTTAATGGGATTCTTCCCATTCAGAATAGAGATGGGATTAAAGTTAGAAAAAACTCTTCTCGCATTGGTAAGGTTTACCAATGAAAGTATAAACTTATTTTTGTCTGAAACATCATCTGTATTTCACAGACAATATTTATGTTTAAATTTTGAACAATAATGAGATAGAACTTTTAAAATATGCAATACAAATGGGTCTTCTTTATTTTGTGGATAACACTCCTTGATATTTTTTAAAATGTCACTACTAACTTTATTTCTTGATTTTCTTTTCATTCCCACCTTTTGTAATGTTCCTAAATGCAAAGAAGGTAACCTTTTTTCTTTTAAAGGTTTTTATTCACAATCATTGGAAGTAAGTGTGGGTAAAGAGGATATTTTAGAGTTTCTGTTCTATTTGTACCTCATTAAATGAGAGGTTAGAATTTAAAGTAAGGAAGATTACATGGCACCCTGGTCTTGGACCTTCTTTGAAAAGAAAAACCCATGTATGCAGGTTTTCCAGCAAAATCATGGAAGTCTTGACTTTGAGAAGGTCCTAAAGTAGAGTGAAGAATGTTAAGTTGAGGGTTTCATATGCTGAAGAGAATACTTGTCTTAGGGGAAAAATATGTAAGATATTTGGAATAAGACATTCCCTTTTTTCTTACTTAGGGCAGTGTAAAATACGTGAAAACAGTATTTCCCTCAATGCCTGCAAAGTTACAGCTCTCAAAAGATAACATATCTACCACTGAAACACCAGAAAAAACAGCTGCAGCTATGCATTACGTAAGTAGACAAGTGTTTTTGAATTTTCCTAAGTAATCTTCTGTATCTCATAAAGTACATAACCATCTTACTGTTCTAAAGTCCCCTAGTGGAATGTCTCCCTTCTTTTTGGTACTTCCTCGAAGAAATTTCCAATAAATATAATCAAGTAACAAGTTGTATTTTGTTTTTCAGGATATTAGTAAAGATCCAAATGCAGAGAAGCTTGTTTCAAGATATCACCCTCAGATAGCTCTAACTAGTCAATCATTATTTACCTTATTAAATAATCATGGACCAAACTACAGGGAACAGTGGGAAATTCCAGTGTGTATTCAAGTAATACCTGTTGCAGGTTTGTGATTTGCTGTATCAAGTAACGCTCTCAAAAGCGGAGTGGACCAGTTCTATTTCAACTATCTAAACATAGATGATCATTTGTCAAATTAAAAAATCCTAAGTTTTGATTTAAGGAGAATGTGAATTTTACATTTATACTTAGTAGAACTTTTAAATAGTGCTACTCTAGAATTGATACTCATGCATGAGTTCTTAGGTCTACAGAACCCGTACTCATTTTGTGGGGTGAAAGAGAAAAATAATTACGGTTTAGAGTAGCCAAAAATACTTGCAATAATGAGTTTCTTCTTTCACTGAAATGAAAGGAATGCAGAACTTTAGTAGATAGCCTCAGATGGGTCAGTTTCCAGGACTTATTTACGTGTCTGGTACTGGAATTCAGAATGAAAATAGGTCTGTACTTATAAGCATAGGATAGTCTTTCTTTGGACAGTCAATATCTTCTAGAATTAATATTATTTTGTATAATATTATTTTGTGTAACAATTGTAGTAAATACAGAACTGTGTCTAATGAACACAGTTTAGAGCTAAATGTAATATATTATCTGTGGTAAAAACTTTGTCACTTTTTGGAACTAGAGTCTTGTAAGAACTGAGTAATAATGACAGCAAAAGTATAACAATAAAAAGCAGAAAAGCTTTTTAAAAATCTGTTAGAGAACATTTTTCTAGCCAAATTCTCTCAGCCTTATATCTCTAAAGATCACAAGCTCAAGAGTGGCAAATACATGAGACATGTGCTACCACTTTCCTATTCTATATTGCTTTGTTTGGTGATCTTTCTGCCCTGTATCTTGTTTGTTTGTTTGTTTCTTTTAAATATAACTACTAGAAACTAATCACCCTCTTTCTTCTGTTTCTGTTTTAAGGTTCAAAACCTGTTAAAGTAATTTATATTAATTCACCACTTCCTCAAAAGAAAATGACAATGAGAGAGAGAAATCAAATCTACCATGAAGTTCCATTAAAATTCATGATGTCCAAAAACACATCTGTTCCAGTTTCTGCAGTATTTATGGACAAACCAGAAGATTATATGTCTGAAATGGAAGTATGTAATGCTTGCTTCCCTTTTTTTTTTTTTTTTTTCAAGAAATGTTTATCCTTTTGAAGCATAAAGTTTTACTGCAGGTCTTTAAATCTAATAGTTAAAATACAGGCACTATATTGAAACTTAAAATTGAACCCCAAGTCAAGCTAGACTTTGAGCAACTAATTTAACCTCCCTCAGCCTCAGTTTTCTCCTTTTGTAAAGGAGAGATGATAATACCTTCTTCACAAGATTGTTGCAAGGATTAAGTTTGATATTACATGTAAAATGCTGAGTGTATATGTACTAAAAACTTAGTGGTGGTGGTAATCATGATAGTGGTTTTATTTAATTGACTTCATTCATATTCAGGAGTTCTTAAGTATGAAAAGGAATAGATGAGTTTGATTGGTGCAGAAAAGTATTTGGCCAGATTGTTAATTCTTTTCAGTACACTCATGAGCAGTGTGACCTTAGGCAAGCTTTCTAATTTGTCTCTGTATATGGTTTGCTCATCTTCAAAATGGGTTTCATGATAGTACCTAACTCATATGATTATTTTGGATTAAATGGGTTAATACACATAAAACATTTAGGACAATGCTTGCCTCTCCATAAATAGTACTTTTATTATTTTGTGTCTTTAAAAATATTTTCCATGATTCTTAAATTAAGACATTCTGTTTAGACAAAACTTTATCCATTCATTTTACAAATATTTATTAAGCAGATACTGTTCTCAGCACTGAGCATACAGCAGTGAATAAAAATAAAGTCTCTTTTTCTCTCACAGCTTAGGTTAGTGATGGAGGATGCAGATAAAAGCATAGCAAACAATCAGGTTGTGATAAATCCTATGCAGAAAAATAGAGTAGGTTAAGGGGAAAGAGATGGGAATGTGTCTATTTTAAATTGATGATCAGGACTTTTCCAATGACAACAAATATGAACAGAGACCCGAATAAAGTGAGAGAGCAAACAAAATTGGAAAATAAAATTGAAAAATGTTTTTTATTTTATTTATACCTAAGAGCTCATACTATCTTGAGGATATTGGCCTTCTGTCTTTCATATTTGTTTATATGTTTTTCTCTGACATTTGCCTTTAATATATTTATGGTGTAATATCATAAAGCACTTCCAACATTTCTTAAGTTTTCTTTTTATACATTTTTTAAATATTTTCTTACTCTTTATTTTTGAAAGGGAGAGAGACAGAACATGAGTGGGGAAGGGGCAGAGAGAGAGAGGGAGACACAGAATCCAAAGTGGGCTCCAGGCTCTGAGCTGACAGCACAGAGCCCAACACGGGGCTCAAATTCATGAGCAGTGAGATCATGACCTAAGCCGAAGTCAGAGGCTTAACGGATTGAGCCACCCAGGTGTCCCTCTTTTTACACATTTTTAAATCTACCTTATACTTGGTGTGAGGTGAGTGTCAGGAAGTAACAAGTGCTGTGAAGAAACATGAAGTAGGTTAAGAGGAAAAAAAAGTAACAATAATTTCTTTCTGTGATAACAAACCAAGTATTTTGGACCTTTATCATTATTGATAACAACGAAAACCGCTGGACACAATATAAAGTTTTCTTTCTTAGCATCATCAAAGAGCTAACAAGACAGTGAGGAATTACAGGGCTGAGATACTAGAGAAGACCAACATCCAGAGAGCTAAGTCTGTCACTCAGAGAGTCATTTTTGCCCTGAGTGTTATCTGCCAGTTTTGAAGAGGCAGCAAAAAATGAACTTTGTTTTTGTCAGGATCACAGGACTAGGGTGAAAAAGTCAGAGTTTAGTTTTCTACCAAGGGCTTGAACCCTACAGGGCTGCACCCCAGGAGCAAGAGTGAACTAGAAATAAATTCACCTTCTCAGAGATTGTAGCCCGAGTTTTCAGGCCTTCAACTTGGATTCAAATGCTTTTGGATTGCTAGTGTTTCTAGACACCTAGTAAGAGCAAATGAAAATTATTCTTAAAGAAACATAATGTCATTTTGGGCCTCAAATTATTTCTACCACTAACTTTTTAAATAAAGCATCAAGAAAACATTTAAAGATAACTGAACCCACAAGGAGAATAGGTACCAAGAGCAAGAACCATCAGAAACAATGACCATAGAAATAGACTGAAAAATAGATCCTACAGTTATCAGTCACAGATTATTAGCCAACTCTGTTTAACATACAGCATTCAAAGAAATTAAAGCCATGCTTGAAAATTTTGATGAGGAACTAGAAACTTTTGAAAGAGTAGATTTGAAAAAGAACTAAAGAAAAAATTTTAAACTGAAAAATATAGTAAGTGCAGTTAAGAATTTTCTAAGTGGGGTTATTAGCACATTAGATGAAGCCGAAAGGAGAATTGATAAACTGGAAGATGAATCTGAAAAGACTATCCATAATAAAGCACGGACAACAGAAAGAAAATAGGGACAATAGAGCAAGAAATATAGAGGATATAGTGAGACCATTTAACACATGTAGTTCTACCCAGAAAGATATTGTAACAGAGATAATTGGACCAAAGCAATAGTGGGAAACAAAAAAAACCTCTTAAAAGCCACCAGAAAAACAAAAGGCACATTACTTGTACAGGACTGAGAGTTAGACTGGCAAGTAATTTGCAGTAACAACAAGGGAAACCAGAAGACACTGGGAACAATATGTTGTGCTAAAATAACCCCTACACTAAAATTACCTAACCCATGAAAATATCCGTAAATAAAAAAATCAAAGATATTTTCAGATAAAAATTGACTTTGCTACCAGCAGATCGCCTCTGTTGGATGTTCTTCAGGCACAAGGAAAATAATCCCAGACAGAAGGAGCATGGTAAAAGATGCAGGAGGGAATGAAGAAAAACGAAAGTGAAAATAATGTGGATAGGCTCTAATCTGTAGGTGAGTACAGGGACACTCAGGAAATTAAGAGAGTTGTGGGATGACCTGGGCCCTAAAAACTCTAGAAACTAACCAACTAAAGTTCTTTCCCAGACAAAAGCCTTCATTCAGGCTAGTAGTACAGTCCATATTGAGCATAACAAGGACATTAAAGGTAAGGAAAAGAAGTTTTTCTATAGCTGAGGACGAGGGGAATAGAGAAAGCAGATTTCAGAATGTACTTAAGATTTTACACACACACACACACACACACACACTTATATACATACATACATACATTCATTCGTACATACTTTGTAGAGGAGTGAAACATGAGCTTAGAGCCATGAAGCTCAAAAAGCTGACTTGGCCTGCCCTCACACGGAATTGTCCAGGAACAGGAGAATCCATCCAATTTAAAGAGGAACAACAGAAGATTGTTGATGGAAGCTCTTACAAAGGTATTCCAAGAAAAAAAGATAACTTCTATAACATTTCTATAATCATCTGAAGAAAGATGTACCCACAAAACATGAAATGGGTTCATCCTTTACTATAAAAATCTCAATTCCAAAAATGTAGCTCAGAAGTACATGAGGAGGGGCGCCTGGCTGGCTCAGTCAGTAGTGCGTATGTCTCTTGATCTTGGGGTTATAAGTTTGAACCCCACTTTGGGTATAGAGATTACTTAAACATAAAATCTTAAAAGGAAAAAAAGCACACTAGGAAAAGAGCAAAAAGTATATGCAAAGTATTCATTCCAGCACTATTTGTAGTAGCAAAAGATTGGAAACCATCCACATGTCCCTTAAAAGGGTTTTGATTAAATAAACTGTATGTCTTCGACAGCATACTGTGCAGCTATTGAAAGGAATGAAAAAACTATAGACAGGAATCTACAGAGTGATACCCAAGATATATTGTTAGGTGAAAAACACAAAGAAGATGACATTTTGTGTAATGTACTACTATTTATTTATGTATGGGGAAATACAAATATATACACACATAAACTGACTTGCTTATATTAAAAAGAATAAAAATCCTGCATATAATAAACCTAAAACTGGGAGAAGTATGGAACAAAGTAGGGGAAGCAGGATATCAACTAGATTTCTCTAAATGTACTTTGTTTCACACTTCTGACTTTTGAATCACTTTTGTTTTATGTGTCTATAAAACGAATTTTTAGGATGTTATAAAAGCCAACCTAAGCTGAAATGAAACAAATTAATCCACAATATATCAAGTTAGTAGTTTAACCACTCAGTGAATTATTTTAAATGATTTGAAACTCATTAATTTGACCATACATCCCAAAAGATTTATATCCTAAGTTCAAAAAGAGCTGCCAAAAAATCTTAAACTGCATTTAGTAACCATATTGTTAGTAATGATACTGCTTTTGTGATTTTGAGCATATTAGATAATTTCCATGGTTCCTTTATATTAGGAACCAAGAATTTTGGAGATACGAGAGAGAGTAAATGCCAATCAAAGAAGTTAAGTAAAAGCCCTGTAATAATATTGGAATAGTATCAAAAACATGCCAGAGCCACTGAAAGGTTTTCTGTTGACCAGAGATGTGTCAGTTTGACATGACAAAGAATGGCTGCAATGGAATAAAACATAGAAAATATGTTAAAACCCATGAATTCATAATGATAATTTTTTAAAAAGTACTAGTCACCTTTGGAGGGTGTTAGTGCATAAAGTCATGCTAAAAACTGGTTTAAAAAATACCAGATATTTGTCTTGCCTTTCCAGTGCAATCTATATTTAGGGTAATGATAGAATGTGATTGTCACCATTTTTCAGCTAATAAAATAGTGAATGAATCTAAACAGTGATCATCAGGGCACCTGGGTAGCTCAGTCGGTTGGGCGTCCAACTGGATTTTGGTTTAGGTCACGATCTCACAGTTAGTGGGTTCGAGCCCTGTGCCAGGCTCTGTGCTGACAGCACGAAGCCTGCTTGGCATTCTCTCTCTCCCTTTCTCTCTCTCTCTCTCCCCCCCCCCCCCCCACACACACACTAAATAAACTTGTGAACAGTGATCATCAGTGATGGCTGCTAAAATTGATCAGTGAGGTGTTTCATAGTGGGTAGATTAAGTTGAGGACCCTTGATGACTCGATAGATCAATTATAGTATCACAAAAAGAAAGACAACCAGAGACATTATTAGCCTCCTGATTGAAGTAGAAAGTACACAATACTACCATATTCAGGTTAAAAACAACAACAAAAAACTGCCCGAGGGGCACCTAGGGACTCATTCAGTTAATCATCCAACTCTTGATTTCAGCTCAGGTCATGATCTCACATTTGGTGAGTTTGAGCCCCATGTGAGGCTCTCTGCTAACTGCTTGCAGAATCTGCTTGAGCCTCTCTTTTTCTCTCTCTCTGCCCCTCCCCCGCTTGTGCCTGCTTGTGGGCACGCAAGTTCTCTCTCAAAAACAAATAAATAAACGCTTTTTTTAAATTAAAAAAAAAAAAAATTGTACCTGAATCTAATCAAGCTACTAGGTTGTTTTAATAGGAAATTTAAGGGATAGAAGAATGTGTTAAGTGACATCAGGGAGATGTAGAAGTTAAAACCCAGAATTAGAAATTTTTGTAGGATAACTAATTTGTTTTTTTTCTACAAATATCTGGTGATGTGGGAGTTGGCAGAGTATGGGAGAGAGGCATTTGACAAATCAAAATTGACAGATATGTCAACCAGATACAGTGTAGGGATCTTGATCCTGATTCCAGTTAACAATTGTAAAAGACCTTTATCAGGCTGGGTAATTTTAACACTGATTAGCTATTTTATGACATTAAGAAATTATTAATTTTTATTGATATAATTAATGATATGTTTTAGAGAAGAATCCTTTTACAGCTACATACTGAAGTATTTACAGATAAATGGTATTTAAAATTTTATCTAAGTTTGTTCTATTAGAGATGAGACCATTGTTTTTCAGTTCATTGATTTTTTGTTTTATAGTTACTAAATTTCTTCACTTTATTATTATGATTATAATAGTATTATTTTTCTATATCTTGAAAAGGCTGTGAATGATATTTCCGATTTTTAATGTCTAGTGTTCTATTTTTTGTTCCTTTTTAACTATTCTGCAATTATTTTAATTCTTTTATCCAATAATTGGGAATGTTTTTTAATGTCTAGGTGCTTGGGTTTATTGTTGTTTATTTACATTTTTCTTAATGATTTCCAATTTTATTTCCTTCTAAACAGAGAGTAAGATCTTAGCAGATTCTGCTTTGTGCTATATTGATGTTTTCTTTGTATGTTAATTTATAGTCCATCTTTGGAAATGCCCCTTGGATTCTTGGGAGGGAAAAGGTATATCTTTGCAGTCTGTGTATATGTTTTCAGTCATTCATACATCATTTAATATTATATGTACTTTCTATATCCCTGTTTTTACTTAGAAATAGTATATTATTGACCAAGTGCAATTGTATTTCTGTCAGATTGTCCTTTTATTTTTCAATTTTGACTCCATATTTTGAAGTTATTTGGCATGTGAAAAATCATTATTAATGGATTTCATCTTTTTTCAACATAGGATTCCTTTTTCTGTCTAATGTTTTTTGCACTGAATTCTGCTTTGTTGAACACTTAATATTGCTATCTCTTATCTCTGTTTCTTGATGTTTGTCCCATTGTTTTGTTTTTAACCTTTCTGTGTAAGAATGCCTCATGTAAACAGCATATGGTTAACTTTTTTACTTTTTTACTAAATCTGGTGGCCTATTTTAATAAGAGCTACCGTTTACTGAGAAGCTCCTTACTATGTACCAGGGACTATGGTAAGAAACTTTTTATATACAAGTCCTCATTTAATCCTTAGAACAAATCCAAGAAGATGACCCTCTTATCACTGTTTAGAGATGAAGAAATTGAGGTTCACAGAAGTTGAATAATTGACATAAGTTGTTCTTTCTTACTACATGATTACTGTCAGAATATTTCTCTCTCAGATCCTAACCTGTATGGCTAGTGGGTATGTATAGCTTGTAACCAAATTTTTATGGTATTTATCTAAAGTCCTTTGCCAGATTGAGGAGAGATCTATTGCTACTTGGGGAGAGGACAGTTTATTTTTGAATAAATTAGACCTGTTTATAGTTCTTCCGTTACCAAAACAATACATGAAAAACTATAACCTCAATGATTTGATGTCCCAGAATACAATAAAATCATTTCCTGTCCATATTAGAGGAGTTATTTTCTCTGAGTAGGTATAGAAAGTCACTGTTGATGTTAGGGATGCATTGGAGGCTGGTGACGCTTCCCCAGCTGCGGTAGAAAGCAGCTTCCTCATAGGGGCAAAGAGGCTTTCCTCCTGGTCACCTCATTACAGTGTATATACAGTGGGTATCAGTGAAAATCCTTTGCATTTCTGTTTGGCCCCACATTTGTTCTTTGTGGTTCTCTTTTCGATGAGTGGAAATTCCTTTTGGGATGTGGGGGTTCACAAATTTGTCTTTGTTTCATCAACATTTCAGTAGGAAAGTAAGGTTGAATCAGTTAGTTGGTAGTAGTTTATCATCCTCTTAAGCAAGAACCTTTCAAAGCCATTAGACATTTCTTTCTCCTTTTAAAGAGCATGAACTATCTATGTGATGTGTAGAGGCATTAAGAGATAGGTGAGGACTGTCCTGGAATATCTATTAATAGTTTACCAATATGTTTTCTTAAGATGTCTTATGAAGTTAATGAGTGCCGAAAAATTGAGACCCTTGAAAATTTGGACCTGGATTTTGATGGTGACGTCACAGAACTTGAAACTTTTGGAGTAAACACCACCAAACCATCAAAGTCACCAAGTCCAGCAAGCACTTACACAGTACCCAACACAACAGATACCCCCACAGCTCCCAGCACAGCAACCACATCTGTGGCACCAACTGCTCCAGACATTTCTGCTCATTCTAGAAGTTTATCTCAGATTCTGATGGAACAATTGCAAAAGGAGAAACAGCTCATGACTGGTATGGATGGTGGCCCTGAAGAGTGCAAAAATAATGATGATCAGGGATATGTACCATGTGGTGAAAAGGCATCAAATCCTGAGAAGTCTTTGGTGCAAGATAGTGACTTGAAAATGTCTGATTCCTTACAGTTAGAAAGTTCTACAGAAATTGAAACCTCTAATAAAAATGATATAGCTACTGATACAGTATATGCCCCTGAAAAACTAAATATTCTAGAGAACACAGACAATTCAAAGGAAAAGACTGTTACATCAGAAGCAGTGAGAAGTGAAGATGTAATTCTTTGCAATAGTGATACAGATGAAGACTGTTTAATCATTGACACAGAGTGTCAAAATAATAGTAATGGAAAGACAGCCGATGTGAATACTAATTTAAATTCTAAACCAGCTAGCCCCAATTCTTCTTCCACACAGGCTTCTGTAGGAAACCAGACTAATGCTACTTGTAGTCCTGAAGAGTCATGTGTTTTAAAAAAACCTATCAAACGAGTATATAAAAAATTTGATCCAGTTGGAGAAATTTTAAAAATGCAGGATGAACTCCTAAAGCCAATTTCCAGAAAAATACCTGAATTGCCCTTAATGAATTTGGAAAATTCTAAACAAACTCCACCTTCTGAACAATCCTCTGCTCCTTCAGATGCCTCTAGTTGGCCAAAATCTGTTTGGCCTTCTGCGTTTCAGAAGCCAAAAGGACGTAAGTAAATATTTACAAAGACCTTTGTATTAACTGTTTTGCCTCTTCCTTATCCTTCAGTTTTTCTCCCGCATTCCCTCACTTTCTCTGTTATAACCTGTCTCATATAGAAATATATATATATATATTTTTTTTTTTTTGAGAGGGAGAGTGCAGGGGAGGGACAGAAGAAGGGAGAGAGAGAGAGAAAGGGAGGGAGGGAGGGAGGGAGAGAACATATTAAGCAGGCTCCACTTCAAGCACGGAACCTGACACATGCAGCTTGGTGTCACAACCATGAGATCATGACCTGAGCCGAAATCAAGAGTCACATGCTCAACTGACTGAGGCACCCAGGAACCCCCTGTCTCATAATCTTTACATCGTCATTGAGATTTCATTTTTCAGTGTACTGTTTATCCAACATGTACAGTGGCTACTGTCGCTGCAGGTGATATGGCTCACTGGAATGATGAAGGGGAAGTGATCAAAAATAATCATCAACGTTTATGAGTTCAAAATTGACTAATTTGTGGTGTCAGACCGGAGTTTTATACTTTTTCACATTCTGAGATAGATATAAAGTTGCATCTCAGCTCTGCCTGAGAAGTCTTCCCAGAGTTGTTAAAAGGCCACATTTTTGGTCTTCTTTTTCTTCTGTTGTTTGGTGAGAGGAGGAGGAGGGTTGATGTAAAAAATTTTTTTCGGTTGAAAAGCAGGTTAGGGAAAATGACATCACTTTTTTTAAAACTTTTTTTCTTCTTGCTTCATATGTTGTTTCACTAATTTAACGTTGGTGTTAATGAAGGTAGTAAAAGTTTTGACTTCAGCTCTTGGCTGCAGTTCCTGTAAAAGTAAACAGAAATGGTACTAGTGTGAATGTTCAACTCAGAGAAATAGAAAGTAAAGTTGATAGAAACCTAAAATTAGATAATGGAATTATTTTATTTTGAATTATGATAGATAAAGAGCTAATGTATTTTGAAATAAAAATGAGAAATATAATTATTTTTAAAGGATTGCCATATGAACTTCAGGACTATGTTGAAGATACAACAGAATATGTAGCTCCGCAGGAAGGAAATTTTGTTTACAAGTTATTTAGCCTGCAAGACCTGTTGTTACTTGTGCGATGCAGTGTCCAGAGGATAGAGACCAGACCACGTTCTAAAAAACGGAAGAAAATCAGAAGAGTAAGTTGTTACCTCGGGAGTTAGGATGTGGTAGTATAAGTAGATAATCAGCAAATATTTAACACGCCATTGTTATGAAGTTTAATTTTAAATTGTTGGTCACTCTAGAATTTTTCCAGGTTGAGCTGAGGCTTTTTGTTTGTTGTTTTTTTAGTAAAATACTGAAAGCACTTTTAATAAGGGAAAATGGAAAGTGTTAAATATAAAATTCATGAATGCTCATAACATTCTTGCATGAAATTTATAAACTTTATGAAGAATGGCACCATCGTAGATTTGACCTAGGCTGGCACATATATTCCTGCTTTCTGTGAATTTGGAGTTCCATTATGACTTATTAGCCCCTTTCTCTCTTACTTTGGGGATCTTCTTGACTCATTTTAGAAGTACCACATCTTGACAGGTGCGCTTTCACACACATTTGAAGTCTTCCCAGAGTTGTTAAAAGGCCACATTTTTGGTCTTCTTTTTCCTCTGTTGTTTTTTTTTTTTTGGTGGGGGGAGGAGGAGGAGGGTTGATGTAAAAATTTTTTTTCAGTTAAGAAGTTCTTACTACAGTTTGAGTAATTGGTTCTTAAATAGTTTTCTGTATTTGATATTTGAAGTTGTCTTTGAGATTAGTTTGGTTTTTGTGTGATCACTGAATTCTGGTAAAAAGGAACCTCTATATTATAACTGATTATAGTGATGTCTTTCATTTTTACATAAGAGAATTTTTTCCGTTGTGTACATTTGTCATTTTGTGTGTGTGTGTATTTTTTTTAATTTTGATGTCTCTGTCTCTTGCTTTCTAACCTACCTCCTAATAAGAATCCTTAGTGATCACTTTAAAATGTCATTATAGTTGCAGCTAGGAATCAGGTGATCAAAATTAGTGATGCTTTAGCATTGACCCTTGTGGATCAAGTCCCTGATTACTACTTTGTCATATTAAGGAGTAACTGGGAAAAGGAAGGAAGGAGGGAGGGAGGGAGGGAGGTGGGGAGAAAGAGAGAGAAAGAAAAGAAAGGGAGGGAGGACGTGCCAGCCTTTCCAAGCTGCTAATAGCAGTGTCTATCAAGAAAAAATTCTAAAAGGAACCCATCAGGATCTAGGATCTTTGTCCAGCAGAGTCTAGTGGACTTGGAGGATCTTTTGCTTGATGATACTGTTATCCTTTGTTAAATAGAAGGAAGATTGTGAATAAAATTTTTAATTCTTTTCATAATTTGGCTTTTATCAGTGGTTAAGACTTGAAATTTTAGAAACCAAATGGTTTTGAATTAAATGTATGTAATAGGGTTTTTTATAAGAGAAAGTCAAGGAATGACAGAATACTAAAAATTTTATTTTAGTCTGCTCCTAGATAAAGGCTAATATTCTCTAAATTAAAAGATTTTACCTTATTTGCTAATTTTTTCCCTTCTCGTGTATACTTAACTGTGATCAATTTAATGGCCATAGCATGAATGTCTTAAATATGTGTCAGTGCTATGGACTGTGTTTTCAGTGTTTTATTTCTGTAATTTTTACTATCTCTCTGATTTATTTGGGAGCTAACCTCATTTCTTTCACTTTCTACCCTGTGAACCCTTAGCACTTTGTATTGATCTCCCAGCTGCCAGCAGTTAGTAACTATTGGTGGCCAGTATCTCTTAAGAAAGAATAGCTTTAGGGATATATTGGGTACCGAGTTAATTCTTGAAACAGATAACCTATTAAGGACATTGTCATTCACTTGACTAAAATGCAATTTGTAAATATTGAGACACAACTTTATAGTTAAGAATTCACTCTTCATCAAAATATATCAAAATAGTCAAGCCCCAAAGAATATCTATAGCCTTAGATATAGAATATAAATAGCCTTATATTTTTGATTATGTCAAAACCAGAGTAAAATTGTAAAATTTTCAGTGAATTCTTATCATGTTGTACCTTTTATTATCTGTAATAGTTTAGTACACATGGTTAAAATCCCTTAGTAGAATGCATTTCCCTTGGAATCATGTCTGACTTACTTGTTTCTCCCAAATGTTTTATATCCTAGAAACACAATAAACAGGTATTCTATAAACAAGAAGAATTGAGGGATGAGAGAGAAGAGGGTGTTATTAAGGAAGAAATTATTTCAGGGAAATTTAAGCACTAGTTTGAAAAGTTTTAAAGTAGCCCTATTTAAACTCTAGGTAAGAAAGCATTCTCATTAATATTTACTACTTAAAAACCAACTTGTTTAGATAAAGCTTTAAAATACTTAAAAGTCTCTTCAACCTCTGATACTAGCTATTAAGTATCTATTTAGGAATTCATGTAAAAGCTTAGAAAGGTTTATATGAGTAACTGGAAGACAGAACCAATAAAAGCTTTCATTTGGGGAAAATAGGAGTTACTATTCAAGGTAGAAAGGAAGAGTAAATATAATTTTTTCTTAATTTACCTATTTATTTTGAGAAAGAGAGTGAGAGAGCACACATGCGCGTGAGTAGGGGAGGGGCAGAGAGAGGGAGAGAGAGAATCCCAAGCAGGCTCCACGCCACCAGCACAGAGCCCATTGCAGGGATCAAACACACAAACTGTGAGATCATGGCCCGAGCCAAAATCAAGAGTCAGACAGTCTACGACTGAGCTACCTGGGTGCTCCAGTAAATTTAATTTTTATAGTTTGAAAGCTTTGTATTTAAAATTTCACTTTAATTTTGGAATAATACCATAAAATATCCAGACTTTTCTTTCCCTTGGCTTCCTGGAGATGGCAGTAGAATACACACAGAAATTAAAACCAGATTCAGGACTTAGTTTTATAGATACGGCAGTATTATCAAGGAAAATTTACTCACGATCCAAAAAGAGTATCTTCTCTATCAGTTATTCAACTCTGCTGTAAACTGACTCTGTCCCTGAGCAAATTTCTCAACCATTTTAACTTCTCCTTCCTTATCTCTAGCTTATCGTTGCAACTATAAGCAACTGTCAATGTGGACTACCAATTGCCAAAGAATTATTATATAATAAAACGCTTTTAGCAGTAAAATTATCGTTATCACAGTGTAATTTGTTTTTAAATGTGAAGACACGTAGGAGCCTTATACTTGAGGTTTGGCCCCCTGGAACAAGAGCTTATTAAATATGCAAAACCTAAAGTACAGAATTGTTGGAATATTATATTGTGCACTTGAAACTAATATAACACTGTTAATTATACTTCAGTTTTTAAAAAAAGAAAAACCTTGTTCTTCATCTCGGATTCTGCATTTTAAAAAAGCTATTCCCCGGGTTATGCATATGCACTTTGAAATCTAAGAAACACTGCTTTAAGAGTTTTACAACATTCAAAGGTAATCTTATGAACCAAACTTACTGTTGAGAAAAATTTTACTGGATTTGAATTGTTCTTACCACCATCATTGTTCCAAGCACACTAAATTTGCCACTTTGCGAAAATCAGGAATTCTGAAACGTTTATGAAATATTTTCAAGTATATGAATAGTGACAGCTTAGTATAATTTCAAAAGTACTAACTAGCCATATCACTTTGAATAAATTTCTTGAATCATGTATTTCTCCTTCTGCAGCTGCAAATGAAGAGACTATTAAACGTAGAATATTCTTTGACAGAAATGAGATAACATGAGCATAGTGAACATGACTAACATACTATTTCAGAAGCATGTATATCTTTGCATTTACTCGTTTAGACCAGTAATGGCCACAGTTATTTTACTTAATCTATTTAGTGTCCTGACCAATAAACTCTAAATGGATAATTTACCAGGTATTTAATGTTCGGAACAAAGCCTTTGTATTAATGAAGATAAGGACACTGACAGGTGTTAATGTAGGTATTAATGCCTATACATTCATAGAATGAAAACAAGCTAGTCAGAGCATTTGAGCCTGAGACCATGTGTTTAATGCTTTAAAGGGCCAAAAATTTTTTTCCTTTTTTATCCTCTGAGAATTAATAGTATAAGTCTTTGGTTCCTAGCATCCATCTTTGAACCTTTGGGCAAATATGTGTTATAGGCTCTGTTACCAGGTTTCTAATGTCACTTACACAGCCTGATAAAATGTGTGCATATGTAGGGAGGTATGTGGATTTGGGGTGGAGATGGGAGGCAGGTAGCTGTTGGTTCAGGATATCTTATCTGTCCACCTCGAATTCTACTGTGTCTGAACGGATGAAATAAGATTAGGTGAAAGTATTTTGAAAGTGGCAGAACTATATAGGCAAATGTATTTGCTATGAAAAGTAAATTAATGGAGCTTTGAAAAAGCATAACCTTGCATTTCAGCAATTTCCGGTTTATGTACTACCCAAAGTGGAATATCAAGCTTGTTATGGAGTTGAAGCTCTAACTGAAAGTGAACTGTGTCGCTTATGGACTGAAAGTTTGTTGCATTCCAACTGCTCGTTTTATGTTGGTAAGTTACACAGGAGGCTTTATTCTCCTTTTTAATTCCTTTGTAAAAACATACTTTTGTTAATCAATTATAAATACTTCCATTCTGTACTCTTTGTTTTCAGTTTTCTTATTGTGTTAACATTTTTTTCTATTAAAACAGCATTCCTCCTGCAGACTTAAATGGTGGGGTGTGACTAGTGAGATCAAATGTTTTCATTTCCCTCTTACTCATTGTTCAGTTGTACTTGAATGTCAACATAGTCCTTTTATTTTTAAAATACTTAGTTTATTTTACAGTATAATAAACTAAAACTGTAGAGGTGTTTTCTAACAAGCTTCTTTTAAACTGTTACTGTGAACATATTTTGAAATTTTCTTAAAATTATAATGACATTTGAATTTTTTCAAATAACATTTTTTTACTTTGTTTCTGTTTTGCTATTTGAGGGGGTGGTTAGGGATTTGATTTGTGTTATCTGGGTTCACGTACAGTTAACATACTTCACATGAAGGATTACTTACCAGTCATTATTGATACTGCTCCCTCCAAGTGGAATGTCTCATCCCATGTTTTAATTCATACCATATGTCTCAGTCCATCCCAAATATCTCAAGCTGCCCTTCTGTGAAGTCATTTCCTTCTTTTGATGTTTCAAGGTAGTCTTTTTTTCACCACTTTTATGACTTGTTACTTTGTATTGTGTTGTTCCTTTTGATACTTATCCTATCTTCCCAGTAGACAGTAAGTAGTTTAAGGTCAGTGTCTGATGAAACTTTGTATTCTCATAGTGCTTAGCGTAATTCCTGGTGTGAAATAACTGTTACGAGTGTGTTTTTCTTGCTTAATCAGAAAAAGGCGACTCATCTGAAAATTTTTTCCATATTTTGGTTAACCAATATTTTGTCTTTACTGTGTAAGAGTATTAATAAGATAACTGATTTGCTCTCTCTGCTTAACTCAAAAACACAAGTGGCTAAATGTCCTACCTGGTAGTGCACTAGCCCCCTCCTCCTGTTTCATACTCAGTGCCCGAAGTTCTTTTAGTTTTCAGCCACTGACCACAATTGCAGTGTTCCTCCAAAAGACCTCTTGCCATGAAACATACCAACAGTCTTCATGTAAGCTACTTGAAAGCAGTTACTAGCCACATCCATTTTAGGAAAGGATGAAACAAAAACTGAGCACTTAAATCCTGTTTAAAGCACAGAAAGAATAGAGACTCATGACGAAAACAATACGAAGTGGTGGGGTTTTTTTGTTCGATTTCTGATGTACTCTAACAGATAAAACTGCCATCATCTATATGGCTTACTTCATCTAAAGTATTCTTTGAAGTCCAAGTAATTATTGTCCTGTGTGCTCTTTATCCTCCGTAAATCTTACCCACTTATAAGCCATTCATTTTAATTTAATGGGATGGTGTATTTGGTTTCTCTGACATTTGTTTGATGAGAAACCTATGTTGCATGGTTGTGTTTTCTTTGGGTTTGGGGATAGGTTTGAATTTTTATGTGGGCGTGAATATGTTTTAAAATGTTGTTTTAAAAGCATCTATGGGTTAGAGGGTTGTTTTTTATTGTTGTTTCATGTTGCTGTATTACTCTTTTAATTTTCAGAAAAATGTTACATCAGGAAGGGAGTGTAGGAGAAAGGGCTCCTAAGTAAGTTTTTTTTATAATTACTCTCTGGAAATATAGAAAGCAACAGTCATTTTTGTTATTGTTGTATCTAGAATGACTGAATATAATTAAAATAAGTTATATATCAGTTGTGAAAGTGGTTTGTGTGACTCATTACTGAATCTCTTTATAGTTACACCTAATATAATGTAGACTTAGTGGTTTTGGTTTTAAGAAGAGTGTCTGTCTACAGATAGTCAAAAGGTAAAGGAGCTGTGTATAAAATACTTAAGACATCCCACTTCAGAAGTGTTTATTATTGCCCTTTGACATCCAAGTAACAGACTAAATTGGAAATGAGTTGCTAGATATGAGTTACAGTATACCCTTAAAAGCTGTAATGTGTTTCTTTTCAAATATTCTGTTCTTTGATCCTCCCTGTTAATAAGTTAGTTTTCCTCACTACACTCCTCCCAGCCTCCCAAAGTACAGCTTATAGAATATTGTTTTTTTTTCTTCTTTGGTTTATTATGTATCTACCACTCACAAACCAAGTTGTATATTATCAGATGCACTTGAAATGCTCTAAAATCATCCTTAGAAACTATTAAATACATGTGTGCGTGTGTGTGTGTGTGTGTGTGTGTATGTGTGTGTATAAAATAATAGAACAAAAGAATATAATAGAGCTCTCATTTATGAAGTATGTAATGTGGGTCGACGACTATATATCCATTATTGCTAATCCTCACTATTCTGTGAAATAGATGATGTTTATCTTTGTTTTACAGAGGAAGAAACTAAGGTTCTCTGTGTTTATTGCTCAAGAGTACACAGTTGCTGGGAAATCCAGAATTTATATCCGTATCTCTTCTGATTCCACAGCCTGTGCTTTTTCCATTATAAATAGAGTAGCGGAAATCATGCTAAATGTGGGAGTGAGAAGATATGTGTGTATGATTACTATGTATTTTATAATTGTTTGCCTGAGCCTTTTCACTTATACATAATGAACATAATATTTTGTTCAACTTACTTCAGGGACTGTATATACAAACCTTTTTTATTATAATTATTACCTAATATATTGCCCCAAAAGTAGACTTCGTGATGAAAATAGATAACTGCAAGACAGTGAAGGAAGATTTTGTATATTTGTGCTGAGGAAAAAGCTAGTAAGCTAGAATTAGGTGAAAATATGGAAGATCATCTTTATGATACAAGAGTTAAAGGATTTCTTATCCAAAAATTAAAAGCAGCCTAAAACAAAGAGCAATAACTTCTCTATACTTACACATAATTTTTAAATATCTACATAGTACTCTTTCCATTCTAAGAAAATAGAATAGTTGTAAAG
The DNA here is from genome assembly GCF_007474595.2 of Lynx canadensis. Classification (NCBI taxonomy): domain Eukaryota; kingdom Metazoa; phylum Chordata; class Mammalia; order Carnivora; family Felidae; genus Lynx; species Lynx canadensis. The sequence goes on from NC_044308.2 coordinate 44,104,479, forward strand.
TACACCATTGACTTGATGTGTTTTTGTCTTCCATTTTTAACTTTTTAAGTATAATACACTTTCAGAAAATGGAAAGAGTATAAATGTACAAATCAAGGAATTATAACAAAGCCAGTACCTCTGCAACTAGTACCCAGATCAAGAAGCTGAAAACTACCAGTGACCCAGAAGATCCCCAAGTGATCCTTCCCAATCATTGCCTTCTTCCTCTTCTCCATTTGTAGTCATAATTCCAATGTGATAGTATTGTTTTCCCACTCCATACATATGGAGCCATAAAATAGGAGTTTTTTGCTTATGCCTTCTTTCAATTAGCATTTTTGAAATTTATCCATATTGTGTGAAATTTATCCATATTGTTACTGTATGTAACAGTAGTTTACTTTTGTTATTTTGACATATTCCTTTATAAGAATATACTACAGTTTATCCATTTAACTTTAGGAACCTGTCTGGGTGGTTTCCATTTTAATGGAACTCTGAACATACTTGTAAATGTCTACTAGTGCATGCATACATGTTGCTATTGGGCATATGCCAAGGAGTGGAATTACTAGGTTATGTATGCTTTCAAATTCAGTAGATAATTTCAGAAAGTTTTCCAAAATGATTGAGACAACTTACACTTATACTAGCAATATGTGAGGGTTCCAGTTTTTTTTCACATTCTTGCCCATACTTGGGCTTCTCAGTTGACTTCATTTTAGCCATGCTGGTAGGTAGATAGTATTATTTCATTATTGTTTTACTTTGCCTTTCTTTGGTTGTTTATGAAGTTGGACACTCTTTCATGTGATTGAGCATTTGGATGTTCAGTTTTATGAATTGCCTATTCAAACTTCTTGCTCATTTCTCTGTTGTGACATTTCTGTTTGTTTGGTCCTTCTTTATTGGTTTTAAATGTTACAGATATTTTTCTCCCACTCTGTAACTTGCCTTTTCAGTCTGTTAATGCTATCTTTTGAACTTATTATTTCCTTTATGATTAGTGCTTTCTTTGTCCCATTTTATTTTTTTTTTCAACGTTTTTATTTATTTTTGGGACAGAGAGACAGAGCATGAACGGGGGAGGGGCAGAGAGAGAGGGAGACACAGAATCGGAAACAGGCTCCAGGCTCTGAGCCATCCGCCCAGAGCCTGACGCGGGGCTCGAACTCACGGACCGCGAGATCGTGACCTGGCTGAAGTTGGACGCTTAACCGACTGCGCCACCCAGGCGCCCCTCTTTGTCCCATTTTAAACTGCATCCCCCAGCAAGATCATGAAGATATTCTCCTATATTATCTTCTAGAATCTTTGGGGTTTTTTTTCTACCCCTTCTATTTAGATAGACAGTTTATGTGGTATTTTTACATGGAATATCAAGATCATATTTTCAATTTTTAGCACTCTTTATTGAAAATACCACCCTTTCTCTGCTGCTCTCCAATGTTACTTGTATTATAAATCATATATGTGAATCTAATTCTCACTCCCTGTATGTCCTTCAGGCAGTACCTGTTTTAAGTACTCCACCTGGAGTAATTACTTAATTTTTCTACCTACTCTAGCTAGACAATTAACACTGTTTAAATCACTCTAGCTTTATAAAATGTTCTATGTTGTAAAGTGAATCTTGTCAATTGGTTTTCTTCAGGAGTTTCTTGGCTATTCTTGGCCCTTTGTATTTACAAATTTTGGAATCAGCTTGTCAGTTTCTACCAACAACAGCAAGAAGATTGGGATTTTTGTTAACAACTGCATTGACTCAATGTGGAGCAAATTGATAGCTTCACAATAACATATCTTCTAATCTATGAACTTTGTATATTTCTCTATTTATATCTTTAATTTCTCTTAGTATTTTACGATTTTGTATGTAGAGATCTTGTATATCTGTTAAGTGCATTTTGTTGGTGTTTGGTATTTTTAAGCTATTGTAAATGGTATTTCTGACATTTTACTTTCTTATGGTCTGTTACTAAAATATAAACTTTATTTGCATGTTGATTTTGTATATTGATCTTCTATCTAACAACTTAGCTAAACTCACTTATTCATTCTAATGATTTAGATGTTTTAAGTAACCAATCATGTCTTCTGCAAACAATGACCATTTTATTTCTTCTTTCCAACCTTTATACCTATTTTTCCTTGCCTTCATTACCTAGCACTTAATTAGAGGGTGAATAATGGGCATTTTAACCATATTTCTAATCTTAAGAGGGAAGGTTTTCAACATTTCACCATTGTGTTTGGTATTTTGCATAGGTTTTTGTAGATACCTTTTATTATAATAAAGAAGTTCCTTAGTATTCCTAGTTTAAGAATTTTAATCATGAATGGGTAAAAAAAAAAAAAAACTATCAGTTATTTTCTTCCCATTTGATGTGTTGCTGTGACTTTTTTATTCTAATGTGACATATCCTGTTGATGAATTTAAAATGTTAATCCAACCTTGGTGCCCCTGGGTGGTTCAGTTGGTTAAGTGTCCATCTTGTTTTAGGTTCAGGTCATGATCTCATGAGTTCATGGGTTCAGGCCCCATGTTGGGCTCCGTGCTAACAGTGTGGAGCCTGCTTGGGATCCTCTGTCTCTCCCTTTCTCTGCCCCTCCCCCACTCACACACACACACACATACACACACACACTCTCTCTCTCTCTCTCTCTCTCTCAGAATAAATAAATAAATTTAAAAAGAAAATGTTAATACAACCTTGTGTTCCTGCCATAAACCCAGCTTGCTCATGATATATTATTCTTTTTATATATTTACAGATTTAATTTAATATTAATATTAATTTTGTTAATATTCTGCCATCTGTGTTTATGAGTGAGATTGGTTTGTAATACCTTGCCTAGATGTCGATATTAAGGTTATGTTTATGTCATAAAGTGAGTTCAGATGTATTCCCTCTTCTTTTCTTATCTGATAGAATTTCTGTAAAGTTGGTGTTAATTCTTCTATAAATGGTAAATTTTACTTAGGAAGCATGTCAGCCTAAAGTTTTCTTTTTTGAGAAGCTTCTAATTATCAATTCTGTTTTTAAATTAGTTTTAGAGCCATTCAGATAGTTAATTTCTTGCATCAGTTTCGTAGCTTGTGGTATGTGTATGCTTTTAAGAAATGTTTTCAGTTTAAATTTTGAAAAGTACTGGCATAAAGGTCTTCATAATATCCTCTTCTCTTTTAATGTCTGTAGTACCTATAGTAATTACCACATATTAGTAATAAATCTGAGTTTATATATTACTTCTATTTGACTCATTGGTTTAGAGACCTTTGTCTTAGTGCTTTCTTGTGAATTGAATATATTTTTATTCCATTTATTCCCCTTTATTAACAGAATAGTTCTTTGTTAACATAAATATATATATACTCTTTTGCTACTTGTTTTTTTCTTTTCTCTTTTACTCCTCTTTTAAAGGTTACTCTAGAGGTGTGCCAATACAGTAGCTCCTAGCCTCAGGTGACTATTACAAATTTATTAAAATTAAGTAAAACTTAAAATTCAGTTTCTCACTTATACCAGCCATATTTCAAGTGCTTGAAACCTGCATCTGGTCACCATATGGGACAGTGCGTATATTTCCAAGCATCACAAAAAGCTCAATTGGAGAGTGCTACTTTAATAATTTTAACATGCATCCCTGACTTATCTCCATTAAAAAGTACTCTAGGCTTTTCTCAGACAATAGTATTTTATTTTTGTATACATTATTATTAGTATATACTTTTGATATTCATTTACATTTATTCATGTTATTTACCTGATTTACTGCTTTTCTTCTCATATTTCTAAGATTCAAACTAGTGTCATTTTTCCCTGTCTGAAGAATACCCTTTATATTATCTTTATTACAGATATGTTAGTGACAGAGAATCCCAGTTTTTATTCATCTAAAAGGTTTATTATTGTTGTTGTTGTTGTTGTTAATTATTTCAACTTTATTCTTGAAAAGTCAGCTGTCCATGTTAATTTTTTGCTCCTTTGAAAGTAACCAGTCTCTTTTCTCTGGCAGACAAAATTTTATCTTCCTCCTGGTTTTGAACAATTTTCCCACAATGTGCTTAGTTTAGATTTTCTTTGTAAATATTCCTTTTGGGGTTCATATTTCTCCTTGAAAATGTGACTTGATGACTTTGAACAATTTTGGAGAGTTCTGTCAGTATGTCCCCAACCATCATTGCTTTTCCATTGTCTCTCTTTCTCCTCCAAGATTTTAGTTGCAGTGTTATTATCTTATTGTAACCCTAATGTCCTATATTTATTTTTCTTTATTTACCTTTCCTTTTGACTCTTCATGCATCGTTTGATATTTTTTTTCTACTTCATTAATTCCCTCTTCATCTGTCCCTGATACACTATTTAACCCATGACTTGAGTCCTTAATTTCAGTTATTGTATTTTTCAGTTTTAGATTTTCTATTTGGCTCTTTTCTTTCTTTCTTTCTTTCTTTCTTTCTTTCTTTCTTTCTTTCTTTCTTTCTTTCTTTCTTTTTTTCTTTCTTTCAGAGAGGGACAGAGCTCGTGGGTGAGCAGGGGAGAGGGGCAGAGGAAGGCAAAGGGAATCTTAAGCAGTCTCCACACTCAGTGTGGAACCTGACATGGGTTTGATCTCATGACCCAGGATCATGACCTGAGCCAGAATCAAGAGTCACGCACTCAACTGACTGAGGCACCTAGGCGCCCCTGCATTTGCTTCTTTTTTTACAGATTATAGTTTTGTATAGAAATTCTCAATCTTTCCTTTGTCATATTAGGTAAAATTATTTTAAAATCTGTGTCCAGTGCCTCTGTTTCCTAGATTTCTTGTGGATCTTTTCTATTTTCTTTTATGTATTAGTTTCCTAGGACTACTGTAACAAAGTACCACAAAGTAAGTGGCTTAAGACGACAGATATTTCTTGTTCTGGAGGCTAGAAATCCAAAATCAAGGTGTCACTGGATCATATTCCCTCCGAAACCTGTAGGAGAGAATCCTTCAGAAGATAGAATGCTTTTTGTCATCTGGTATTTGCCAGCAGTTGTTGACATCTTTGAATTGTAGATGCATCACCCTTATCTCTTGTTTCTCTCATCAAAAGGCATCTTCTTCCTGTGTCTCTGTCTTCTTCTTATACAGACACCAGTCACTTGGATTAAAGGCCCACCCTACTCATCTTAATAGGACTTCATCTTAATCTTTAATTATATCTGCTGTGATCCTGTTTCCAAGGAAGGTCATGTTCTAAGGTACTGTGGATTAGGGATTCAGCATATCTTTTGTGGGGGACACAATCTCACGTTTCTTTTTTTTTTTTTCCATGTTATTTCATTGTATGCCAGGCTGTTCTTTATCATGGGCCAGCTGTTATATATGAAAAATTGTAGAGATAATGAGAAAGCTAAAATGTATCTTCCTCTAGACAAGACTACTTAAAAAGTTTTTTTTATTTGAGAGAGAGAACATGCAAGTTGGAGAGAGGGGAAGAGAGAGAGAGAGAGAGAAAGAGAATCTCAAGCAGGCTCCGCACTCACCATGGAGACCAATGCAAGGCTTGATCCCACCACCCATGACCTGAGCTGAAATAAAGAGTCAGATGCTCAACAGACTGAGCCACCCAGATGGCCCTAGACAAGATTACTTGCAATCTACCCTAATTCACTTATAGGGAGTTAGATCATTTAAAGCTTGACTTTGGACCCTAGAAAGACCAGTCTGTTTCTCACTTACTGCTAGGGTATTGCTATTCGGGGTCTGTGTAGGTAGGAGTTGATGTAGCAGGACTGACACTACCAATCATTGGAAAGACCTGTGTAAGGTCTTGTACAAGACCTGTGTAAGGTCTTGGAAAGACCTGTGTAAGACCTTGCAAGGCTGGCTCTTAGCTGATATGTGGGAACTTAGATAGTAAACCATTCTCTATACTGATAGAAGACTTTCTCTAACTGATAAGGATAGGTCATAGTACCCACACTGTACAGACAATATGGCTTATATTGAACATCTGCCTTCCTTTGAAAGTTGAATTTTGGTATGTGCTAGGCATTGCGCACCTACATTATGAACCTCCAATAAAAACCTTGAGTGCTAAATCTCTGATGAGCTTTTCCAATATACAAAAAAAAAAAAACTTGTTGCTGGAAGAATTAAGGTGCATCCTATGTGACTTCAGTAGGAAGGGACTCTTTGTTTTTTAATTGTGGTAAATATACATATTTTAGAATAACCTAGAATTTACCATCTTAACCATCGTAGTGTCCAATTCAGAATACATTTTTAGCGTACAATTCAGTGGTATGAAGTACATTCATTGTGTTATGCAGCTATCACCACTGTCCACTTCCAGAATTTTTTCATCATCCCCAAACAGAAATTCGGGAGAGACTCATAGATTTCAACTGGTTTCCTCTGGACCTCACTCCACCCACCTTTTCCTTTTGGTCATTTTTCTTTTGCTTTGTATCCTTTTGCTGTAATACGTCTTATCCATGAGTACAGCTATATGCTAAATCCTATGAGTTCTTTTAAAGAATCACCAAATCCAGGGACCCCTTTTTACACAAGGTCCCAACTCAGAGTTTAGGTGTTCACTTCATTGATAGATCCCGAAATACAGTTTTGTTCCTCTGATTCTGAAAGACTATTGAAAGCCCTGGTTCATTTCTTAGCCTTTCATTGCTTTTTCCAGAGAAAAGCAACCACAAAGACCAGGCTCACATCTCTAGGTTTCTTTCCTCTAGTTGGCTTCATTTACTCTTTACCCACACAAATGTACTCCCAATCCCTTTTCCTGGTTGCCACTAGTAAACTTTGTACTTTAATTGTATCGATTGCCCGTCTTTGGGCTTCTTGTTGATTGATCATATCTCAAGCTCCTAAAACAGTATCTGGCACATGGAGATACTCACTTATGTTTAGAATGAATAAGGTTGCCTTTGATTACTGGTTGAAGGAACAGTAAAAGTCAAGGAAAAGGGGAATGGTAAAAAACAAACCATTTAATTTGTATACTAGGTGTGCATAAGATAAGCCACTGGGATGTAGGAAGAGAATATTGTAACTCTTATTTATTTGTTCTCTAAAGAAAAGTTAAACATTACTTGTATTATTAAGTATGTGGATTGATAAATCGTACTCTCTCTTTATGTTGTCATACAGTCCTGTCACGTATAATACTGAAGATATCTTCATTATCTCCACATAGCACACCTCTAGAGAGACATTGTATTCAATCCCTTCCTTGTAAACAGCCACCCCAAGAGTTGTGCCGTACAGCATCCTTGGGTATGTTAAGTATGATTTTCTTGCCAAAAATGAAAGATGTTACTTTTTTTAATGTTTATTTATTTTGAGAGAGAGCAGGGGTTAGGCAGAGAAAGAGAGAAAACCCCAAGCTAGTTCCATGGTCAGTGCGGAGTCCAACACGGACTCAAACCCATGAACAATGAGATCATTACCTGAGCCAAAATCAGGAGTTGGTTGCTTAACCGACTGAGCCACCAGGCACCCCAAAGTGTCACTTATTGTAAACAAAAGCAAACAAAAAACTTACATATCTGTATACTTTAAAAACTTGGAATCAGATTAGAAAAAAAAAAAAGAAACCTCTTTTAAAATCTTCCAGAGAGCCTCAAGGATAGGAATGCAGGCCCTGTCGTAATGTTTGTAAGAAAAACTGGTTAACAACAGGGAAGATGGACTTTAATTAGTAGAATTCAGACAAAGACTTTTGTGTAATTGGTGTGTGGTGTTAAAAACAATCACTGTCACTCTTCAGTAAGCCCAGCAATGAGCCATTTGTTGCATTTAGATCTTTGTATCATTGGATCTTTTTTTAGCTCTCACAGACCTGTAGTAAAATGAATTGAACTTTTTTTTTTTTAATTTTTTAATGTTTACTTATTTTTGAGAGAGAGAGCGAGCAAGCAAGGGAGGGGCAGAGAGAGAGGAAGACACAGAATTTGAAGCAGGCTCCAGCTGTCAGCACAGAGCCCGATGTGGGGCTTGAACTCGCAAACCGCAAGATCATGACCTGAGCTGAAGTCAGATGCTTAACTGACTGAGCCACCCAGGCACCCCAAAATGAATTGAACTTTTAATCCATCCTTCACATAGTTGTATCACACAGCATTAAACCAAGATTTCTCAAAACAAAGCATAGTTATTCATACATTGTATATTATTTTAACTTTTCCAAGATAATTTGCTCTGTTTTAAGTGCTCTGTTTAAGTTTTTGATGTGTGTAGACCACTGCTATAAGCAAAAGAGAAAAGTAAAGTTCAGAATAATTAAGTAACTTATTCATAGATACAGAGTTTTTCGGTTGGCAGGACCAGGATTCATTCAGTTTTTAAGTGTTAATAACTTCGCCATAACACTAAAAAGGCCTACGGAAGAATTGGGGGAGGGAGGTGTAGGTGTTAGATGTAACAAAAGTGAAGTACTTTGTATGTGAAAATATTAATCAGTGTAAATTAAAACAACTGATTTTACTGTGTTCTAGAAACTGAATTCTTAAAGTCTTGATTAGAAACTTTCCAAATGCTCATATATTCATGCACTCATGCACCACAGTCCTTTCTCAAATGTGGCCTGAGTTTTCCTTTTGACCATTGCTAGCCACTCCTCTATTTAATTTGAGCATTTTGTTATTTTTTCCCCATCCAACCCTGGGATCTCAAGATTTTGAGGAAATTTAAGATGATTTTTCTTCAGAAATCAAAATTGGGGAACAGTGCATTAGATCTTTTGGAGAAAACAGTGAGGATAGAGTTTATCTGCATGATTGAGCGATTCAGATAAAACTTACCTTACAAGAAAGACAGTGATATAAGATCGGAGTTACTTTCTTTAACTGAAGAGCACGTTGGTTTGTAGGACATGCGTTCAGTGATTTTCAAATTTGATTGTTCATCAGAATCACAAGTAGGGCTTGTGAGAGTAGAGATTTCTGGCCCTGACTCTATAGTGTCTAGCTCAGTAGGTCTGGGAGGGGACCTAAGGCTTACCATTTCTAGCATGTTTTCCGGTGCTGCTGCTGTTGCTGGTCTGGGGACTGCACCTTGAGAACCACTTCTGTAGCTCATAGTCTCTTTTTCAGGTAGAATAAATGTACTGTTTTTTGTTTTTTTTTTTTTTAATATATGTCTGCTTCTTTACCATGAACAAGTTCTCTTCTCCTCAATTGCAGTATTTTTTTATCCTCAAACCCCATAAAAACATTAAGAGATGCTCCTTAAAGAAAATTCCTGAAGTAATCTTACCACTTGTGTATCTACCTTCTAATCCTTTTTATATATCAGTTCTATATAAATGACAAAAGACAGTCCTGTGAATTTGCAGTTTTAAGATACACCAGTTTCAGTTACTTTGGTATTTTTACTGTAACTAATCGTATAAACTCCGGACTTCACTGCTGACTCTCCAGTCCACACAGACGCACATCATGACCAGTGACCAGTTATGTCACATTTTCCAGTCTGTCAGTGGTGACTGTGTACCTGTGTCCCGAGTTCACACACAGAAAACAAAGTGTGTCGTTGTGTTCCTTCCTTGCCTCCCAGTGATAAACTCATGACATTTTACAAAAGTGGATAATCACACAGATAGTTGGCCGACCACGATTAAAGCACAGCCAAGAAATATACAGCGATACTGCTGGAAGTGCAGTTGGAATTGAACAGAAGTGGGGTTGCAGGAGAAATAGCCAACCGTGGAATGTCAGCACCGCTGCTGTTCAAGAGAGCGCAGATGTGTCGCCACGGGAATGAAGTGAAGGCCAACTTAGGGACACAAATGAGGAAAGTGGTTGTGACATAAAGGATGAAGAAGTGACACCAGCATAAGATTTTACATTAAAGGAACTCTTGGAGATGTTTCCTGACATCAGAAGTATAGAGGATACAATGTTGGAAGCTGATCCTAACTTAGAAAGGAGTATGACAGTTCATAGCACAGAAGAGATGCTTGCTTTCTATCGTAAGTTGTACCAAAATAAGGTGACAAGCAGTGTTCAAACTGCTCTTGATAAGTTCTCTATAAATAAAATAATCTTCAGTGTTTGTAATGTTGTAAATTCCAGTATATAAATAAATATTAATTTTACTATCTTTTTCATTTCCATAAATATTTAAAATTGATGGGGAATTCATCAATTCCCCAATTCATAATGTTTTGACAGAAAGTTTTAATGGTTATGGAACAACTGTATTTTTCCAGCTGATCATTAAAATTGCTTGCATGGTTTCAGTTTGTATGGTTATTTTTATCATCCCATACTGCATGCAAAGCAAGGATTGCCTGTGTATATGTATGTATGCATGTATAGGTGTGTTTGAATATATGTATGATTTAATGCCTGTATAGAAAGCCTTTAGTTGTATTACACAAAGGCTTTATTTGTACTCTGTAAATTAATTTTTCCCACCTTTGGATAGCCCAGTTTGATGTACAAGAGATTGGTCATGGCTGAAGGGCAGTGGCCAAGAAACTTTCCATCCCAAGCCTTCCTCGGCTGCCCCAAGGGCTGAGGAGATAAATATCTCAAGTACACAGGAGTCATTTGAGGCCCACACGTGAAAATGCTCAAATATTGAGAGAATTTTAAACTCCTTGAAGAAGTAGGGCTCCTAGCACTTAGTCTGGCCTTCTCTATATAGTTACCTTTGACCATATTTGACATATACTATATTTTTTACTGAGATTTCTTGAAAAAGATATGACTTATTAATCTCCTCAAAGGCATATTTAGTAAATGTCTAAATATATTTTATTATATTTAATACTCCCTTTCTACAGTTATTAAAGCAGTCATTAGAAATGCCACTGTATAATGAGTGTTAGAAATGCAGAGGTGAAACTAAAACTTGGCATAGGAAATAACAAATGGACGTGGGACAAATGGATTCATTGTTTTAAGGTAGAGCATCTGATAAAAATGTTTCTAATTATTTTTATGAGCACAAAGCAAATGAAAGGGAGCTATATATAAAAATGACATGTGCACTTTTTGTTGTCCCAGTGATTGACATCAGCTTCCCAGGTAATGTGTTTTGATAACTAAATATTGCAAGTTAAAAAATAAAGACAAAAAGTGATATTTTCAGCATTGAAGAGTGTTACATTCTTGTCATACTAATTGATGTTTTTAACTCTGGTACAAAGCATGGTTTTTGTATTGACTTGATTTTGTAACATTTAACTCAGGGCTATCTTTAAAATTTTTTTTTTTTTTTTTTTACATTTTATTTATTTTTGATAGAGAGAGACAGAGCACAAGTCGGGGAGGGGCAGAGAGAGAGGGAGACACAGAATCCGAAGCAGGCTCCAGGGTCTGAGCTAGCAGCACAGAGCCCGATGCGGGGCTTGAACTCAAAAACCGTGAGCTCATGACCTGAGCCGAAGTCGGATGCTTACCAACTGAGTCACCCAGGTGCCCCCAGGGCTATCTTTTATATCATTCTTCCTTGGTACATTTTATTTATTTATTTATTTTAAATTAAATTTTATTATTTTTAATTTACACCCAAATTAACATAAATTGCAACAGTGATTTCAGGAGTATATTCCTTAGTGCCACTTAACCCATTTAGCCCATCTCCCATCCCACACCCCCGCCAGTAACCCTCTGTTTGTTCTCCATATTTAAGAGTCTCTTATGTTTTGTCCCCCTCCCTGTTTTTATATTATTTTTGTTTCCCTTCCCTTATGTTCATCTGTGTTGTCTCTTAAAGTCCTCATATGAGTTAAGTCATATGATATTTGTCTTTCTCTGACTAATTTCTCTTAGCATAAATACCCTCCACTTCCATCCACGTAATTGCAAATGGCAAGATTTCATTCTTTTTGATTGCCGAGTAATACTCCATTGTACGTATATACCACATCTTTTTAAAAAAAATTTTTTTTAAATGTTTTTATTTATTTTTGAAGGAGAGACAGAGCATGAGCAGGGGAGGAGCAGAGAGAGAGGGAGACATGGAATTTGAAGCAGGCTTCAGGCTCTAAGCTGTCAGCACAGAGCCCGATGCAGGGCTCAAACTCACGAACTATGAGATCATGACCTGAGCTGAAGTCAGACGCTTAACTGACTGAGCCACCCAGGCGCCCCTGCACATCTTCTTTATCCATCCATCCATCCATAGACATTTGGGCTCTTTCCATACTCTGGCTATTGTTGATAGTGCTGCTATAAACATGGGGGTGCATGTGTCCCTCCGAAACACACCTGTATCCCTTGGATAAATACCTAGTAGTGCAATTTTTGGGTCATAGGGTAGATCTATTTTTAGTTTTTTGAGGACCCTCCATACTGTTTTCCAGAGTGGCTGCACCAGCTTGCATTCCCATTCCTTGGTACATTTAAAACCTAAGTGTTGGGGCGCCTGGGTGGCTCAGTCGGTTGAGCGTCCGACTTTGCTCAGGTCACGATCTCACGGTCCGTGAGTTCGAGCCCCGCATCAGGCTCTGTGCTGACAGCTCAGGGCCTGGAGCCTGCTTCAGATTCTGTGTCTCCCTCTGTCTCTGGCCCTCCCCCCATTCATGCTCTGTCTCTCTCTGTCTCAAAAATAAATAAATGTTAAAAAAAATTTTTTTTAATTAAAAAAAAAAAAACGTAAGTGTCCTGTCTCAACCTATTTTGTTGTATAAGGTACATGTTACTTTTTAAAATGGAAGTGTTGTCTTTTGCTACGTTGTTTCTTAGAATTCTGGAATTATGTCATACTTGTAAGAAAGTAGGACCTTAAGCAGAGTTTGTTGTTGTTTTTTTTAACCATGGGGAATCTTATGGTGTGCTTTAATAGCCAGACTTTTTTAAGCTTTATTGCAGTATAATTGACAAATCAGGTTGTAAGATATTTAAAGTGTACATCATGATGATTTGATATACGTGTACACTGTGAAAGGATTCTTCCCTTTGATGATTTATATTTAAGTTCTACTCTCAGCAGATTTCAATCATACAGTATAGTGTTATCATCTATAGTCACCGCACTACATATTGGATTCTCAGACTGTGGCTGAAAGTTTGTACCATTTTACCACCTCTGTCTATTCCTTCCTCCCCCAGCCCTTGGAAACCACTTTCCTACTCTGTTTCTATGAGTTTGACTTTTATTTTTAGACTCCACATAATATTTTCTTTTTCATTCTTATTTTCCTTAACATAATGCCCTTAAGTCTGTCTATATTGTTGTAAACAGAATTTCCTTCTTTCTCATGGCTAATATTCCATTTTTTATGTATACCACATTTTTATCCATTCATCCGTTGATGTATGCTTAGGTTGTTTCCATATGTTGGCTGTTGTGAATAATTAAGCTGGATTTTTATAATCTAATTCTTATCTTAACCAGGTGTGTGTTAGAGATGTGGAGAACGTACCCAAACTATAAATCTGACTATCGCTTACTTTGATAATAGGTACATATTTCTCTAAAAATTTAATCTCTATGAAAATGCAACATTAATAGGAAATAGAAACACCAATATTTTAAGTTAGGGGTTTTTTTTAATTTTATTTATTTTGAGAGAAAAAGAGAGTGTGTGCGAGCAGGGGAGGGGCAGAGACAGAAGGAGACAGAGAATCCCAAGCAGGCTCAACACTGTCAGCACAGAACCTGACATGGGGCTTGATCTAATGAACCGTGAGATCATGACCTGATCTGAAAACAAGAGTCAGACACTTAACCAACTGAGTCACCCAGGCCCCTTATCAGTTGTTACTCTTAAATTTGGGACTTAGAGGTTAGTTTTTGGTGTGCATATGTGTAAACTTTTCTATATTCAGCAAATATTTTAGAATTAATATGTATGTCTTTTATAATCTGACTTTAGTGTCATTTTAAAATGCAGCTTTACTTAACAAACTTAATAAAATGTATAATTCTCTTTTAGAACGTAAAGTTCCTTTACAGGTGTTACATTTTTGTAAAAACATCTTTAAGGAGATTGGATAACTTTTTTTGTTTTTCAATACTGCAATTGTTCTTTTTAAGTTTGATATTTTGTTTTAGGACATATTGATGCATTTACTTCAAAGCTTTTTCTGCTAGAAGAAATTACCTCAGAAGAATTAAAAGAAAAACTCTCAGCACTCAAGTAAGAAAGTTTACTTTGTGGTGGGATTTTAAAAACTTGTTAATATGATCACTAATTTTCATTTATCTCTAAATATTGGTTAAATTTAAATCATTTATTTTCAAGACTTTTATACCTTTTATACATTGAGGCTTCCCCTGACCCAGTTTGTGATCCATCTGTATTAATCATCTGCATTTTCCAATTAAATGGAATACCAGTGGTTCCAGTCTTTCTACTTCAGACAGAGAAGGCTAGAGGGAGAGTAGTAGCCCAGCATCTGGGAAGTGCATGAGAGCACAAGTCACTCCTTTTCAGGGATGGGAAAGAACAGTATAGTCCTAGACTCTTAGCTCCAAGCTTTCTATTTAGACATCCTGACTTCTAAAAGTTTCCCCTGTGCCACGGATGACTGTACATCAGATTGAAATGAGTTTATTGTGCTCAGGACTCCACGTACCAAAATGCAAAGGAACATAATTTACAAACGTTATCTAATTTGTATGTCACAGCTTTCGAGAAAAGACTGGTGGTAGTATTATCCCCATTTTACATGTTGGGAAGCTGGGCCTTAGAGTGATTTGCTCCAGAGCACACAGCCAAGCTAGAGTGATAACCTTGGTAGTGAAGATGTTTGATTCACCAGTAGGATGAGCACTGTCCTGACTTAGACTGGTTGCAGAGTTCCAGCTTTGGGGCTTGACACAATTTTTGAAGGATTTCAGATTCAGTCTTGAATTCTCTGCTTGTTCTCAAAAATGTCCACTACTATTATAAGGACTACCTCTTTTGAGGGGTAATTTTTTTTCTTTACATGAATAAAAAATGTTTTCCATGCATTACTCACTGCCTGCCCCACCATTCCCAATGAAACCTATTTTTTAATAAATAGTTGAGGAATGAATTTAGGTCTAGAAAAGATACAAAAGAAATATATTTCATTTCCCTTTAACTATCCTGTCGCCACTCAGTGGCTTCTCTGGCATCACACATTTAAAATACCTCTCAGTTACTTTGGAAGCTAATTCACCACCTTCTCTAAAAGGCAAGCTCTTTGCAGATTAGTTCTGCTGAAGACTTCTGAATATTTTTAAAGTTTATAATTTGAATATAAAATTGTGATTTCTTTACATCTGATTCACACAGGTCAAATACTTTATGATTGTGAAGAGAAATCAGGAAATGGCAAAAATTAAGTAAATTTTTAAGTCTTTTAAAACTTTTTTTTTTAACATTTATTTATTTTTGAGACAGAGAGAGAGAGAGAGAGAGACAGAGCATGAACGGGGAAGGGGCAGAGAGAGAGGGAGATACAGAATCGGAAGCAGGCTCCAGGCTCTGAGCCATCAGCCCAGAGCCCGACGCGGGGCTCGAACTCACGGACCGCGAGATCGTGACCTGGCTGAAGTCGGATGCTTAACCGACTGAGCCACCCAGGCGCCCCAAGTCTTTTAATTTAATCATATTTTTGGCATTCTCTATTTTCTATTATTTTATGGGTTTTGTTTTTTTTTTTTTTTGCTTTGTTAATGAGGGTATTTCTCTTTCTGAGAAGCCACAATTGTTAACAATACCTTTTTTTTTAACATTTAACTTTACATGAATTTCTTCTGTTTAATAGGATTTCAAGTTTATTTAACATCCTCCAACACATTCTAAAGAAATTGAGTAGGTAAGTATTTTTTGGACATTTTGCGTTGATATGTATGATTTTCTTGGGTGAAAATTCATAGAAACTTGGAATATATACTATTAGGGGTAGATAAAAAAAAAACAGAAATGCAACATTTATTCTATTTTGTCAAGATTTAAATTGTGAAAATATAAATAAAAGGATAATATAATAGTACCCAGCTTACTAGTAAATAAACATTTTTCTGTAAGGCTCTGTTGTATTGGTTTCCTATTGTCACTGTAACAAATTACCACAAATTTACTGGTTTAAAACAGTGCAGACTTACTCTTCTACAGTTTTGGAGGTCACAAATCCAAAATCATTTTCACGGGTCTAAACTTATGTCAGCAGAACTGATTCTTTTTGGAGGTTCTAAGATCATAATCATATTCCTTGATTTGTGGCCTCTTTCTCCATCTTCAAAGTGCATCATTCACATTTCTGCTTCCTTTGTCACATTGCACCTTAATCACATTTGGAAAGCCATTGAAGGTAACATTCCAAAGTTCTGGAGATTAAGATGTGGATATTCTGGGGGCCATTAAGGAGCGTAGCCTAGCTATATTGTTTATATATTCAGGATAAGGAAGCAACATAGAGCTGGTGTTCAAAACTCAGTAAGTCCAGAGAAATCTTGAATATAGATTCCCCACCTGAGTATTTTTATCAGACTGTTTCATTATGTGAACCTTTGCATTCCTGTTATGCCCTTACTAAAGATAAACTAAAAAACAATTCAAGAGTCTGAACTAAAAGTGAAAAAATCTCAAACTTCTGAGTCTATACTTATTATGCAACTTACTATGTTAGTTTCCTTATTTATAAAATGATGGTGTTGAGTTTATTAATTTCATAGGTACTGTTCAGTTCTGTGATTCTGTGGCAGAAATTTTATTTTGTGTACTGTGTTCTTCACGTGAAGCACAGTACTTATACATGACATTTGTCAGATGCTTTTTGAAATTTTATTATCGATATCTTAGTTTGTGTATTCATTTCCTACTGCAGCTATAGCAAATTCCCACAAAATTCATGTTGTAAAACAATACAAATTTATTATCTTTCATTTCTGTTAAGTCTAACAGGTCTGCTGGGCTAAAATCAAGGTGTCAGCCAGAGTGATTTTTTTTTTTTTTTTCTGTAGACTCTGGGTATGATCTCTTTCCTGGACATTTGTGAATTCTAGAGGCCACCTGTATTCCTTGGCTTGTTGACCTCTTCCTTTTTCAAAGTTTCAAAGGCAGGTTAAGACCTCACATCACATTGTTCTGACTTCTTCATAGTTGTATCTCCCCGCTGAGTCCCTTCTGCCTCCCTATTCTACATTGAAGGACTCTTCTGATTACCTTGGGCCCACTAACATAATCCAGGAAAATCTTACCATTTTAAAATCAGATTAGAACTTTAATTCCATCTTAGTTCTGCTTTGCCAGGTAATGTAATATATTCACAGACTCTAGGGTTTAAGGTATAGGCATCTTTGGGAGGTCATTATTCTGCCTACCATGGTTAGTACCCATCCATGTACATTGCACTGTATGGTGCTTTGAAGACACTCTTCCTTGAAGTATCCCATTAATGGGAACAGGGCACCTGGGTGGCTCAGTCGGTTAAGCATCCGACATCAACTCAGGTCATGATCTCATGGCTCATGAGTGTGAGCCCTGCGTCAGGCTCTGTGCTGATAGCTCAGAACGATTCTGTGTCTCTGTTTCTTTCTGCTCCTTCCCTGCTTGCACTCTGTGTCAAAAGTAAACATTAAAAATTTTTTTTTTAATTTCTAAAAAGAAATTAATGGAACATAACTTACCAAGTTTGTAGGCAGATGCATTTAACTAAAGTATGATTAATCCTTATTTTAAATGATATGGGAAATAGCTGATGTTCTAGCACCTTTGAGCTAGAGGAATATAAAATCCCAAGAAAGCACAGGATGTTAATCATAGCCTTTTGGCTCTTTATGTTGATATACTGAATTCCTTAAAGGTTTCTAAGGAGACAAGGAAAATGTAGATTTGTTGTTTGATAGAAGTGATTATTGTAATGGTAGAGAATCATAATTAAGGTTATGGCCTATGGAGTTCAATCCCCTGAGTGTATATCTAAGCCCTGCACTCAGAACTTTGGGCAGATTGTTTAGTGTCTCTAATTTCTATTTAGCTCTAATATGGGGTGAATAATTAAAATTATGCCTTAAAGATTTGTTGTTGAGAATTCAATAGTAAAATGGTTTTTAAGCAGTATAATAGTTAGCTCATGATAAACATTCATACCTATCAGCTACTGCTGTTATTTTTTTTCTAATAGCACCTCATATTTTGTGATTGTCCATTTTTTTCCTTCCCCTTTCTTTTAAACTATATCATATTCACTTCTATATCTCTTAATCTTTATATTACTGGATACAAAGCAGGTTCTTTGTTTGTTGTGTATGTACACTCCTGAAATGGTTTTCATTATATGTTATCCATGGATTAGAGAATTAGACTGTTTCCCATTAAATTACCAAACACTTAAAAATTGATTGAGATAACAGTAAAAAGAAAGTAATTATATATCCTGAACTTTGGAATAAGAATTAAAATAATTTCCTAAAGGTGGCTTAGTCGGTTAAGCGTCCAGCGTCGGCTCAGGTCATGATCTCTCAGCCCATGAGTTCGAGTCCCGCGTCGGGCTCTGTGCTGACAGCTCAAAGCCTGGAGCCTTCTTCGGATTCTGTGTCTCCCTCTCTCTCTGCCCCTCCCCCACTCACGCTCTGTCTCTGCCTCTCAAAAATAAAGAAATGTAATAAAAAAAAATAATTGCCTAAAAATCATGAAAATAGTCAAAAACAAGACTTACTAAAAGTTATTTGGTCATATAAGTGTTTTTAGAGGTGGTATTCCCTTCCCATAATTGTTTTCAATTTTACTAATAGATCATGATTGAGAAAATGCTGTTGAAATTGACACAGTGAGCCAATGAGTTGTATTTCCTTGTATGATTTAGCTTGCAGGAGGGTTCCTACTTGTTGTCTCATGCAGCAGAAGATTCTTCACTCCTGATCTACAAGACATCTGATGGAAAAGTTACTAGGACAGCCTACAATTTACATAAAACACATTGCAGCCTTCCTGGTGTACCTTCCAGTCTCTCAGTTCCCTGGGTCCCTTTAGATCCCAGTCTGTTACTACCATATCATATCCATCATGGAAGAATACCTTGTACTTTTCCACCTAAATCACTAGGTCCCACACCACAACAAAAGGTAAGATCTTTTTGGCAATTAAATATTCCATTAGGTTGTTTATCTGTTTCATTGACAGTACAGTATTTTAACATCCTGTCCACATTTGCTACATTAATCGCAATATCATTCTAAAAACTATTTTCATAAGAGTAGATAAAGTTTTATGCTTTAATGAGTCCATTTATTATCAGTGGAAGTTTCTATTTTTGTAAGGTTTATAAGTCAACTAAAGAAAATTCTAATAGCTTGTCCAGTGGGAGCATCCACCTGGTTAAATCCCTGTGTTCCTATGAAAAGCAAAGTTACATTTTTTTCTGATTTTTATTTATTTATACTGTTTGATATCATTAAATGTTTGAGACAATTTGCAGAAGAATATATACGATAAAATTACGGTGGTACAATTAAAAATTGATAAGTAGGGTATAGAAAAATAGAAAAGCAAGTGTTAGCCATTAGTGAATGCAGCACCTTATTAAATGTACGCTGAACTGTTAAGGACTAAATTGTGTTTACAAAGTATTGTATAATTCCATATTTATTGAGTTATAATTAACATTACTCTCTTTGTAGAATCCTTCCTGGAAATACCAGTTGAATGACTTTTACCTGTCTGAAACTTTTGTAAAGCCATGGCTAGAGAAACTCTTCACCATGTCACTCATTCTTTATATCATATAAGATACTCCATTTTGGGTTTAGTTGTAGGAAGAGTTTTGTTCTGTACAAGTGGATCTGAATGTTCAGGAAGTAAAAACTGAGTGTATTTTCCTTCCCTGCTGCCAAAAATCTTTGAGTCAAAATTATTGTCTGAGTTCCATCATCTTACCAGTATGTGTGTCCTGGAACAGCTATCAGTTACATATTCTATGGATATCTTCTCTTTTTTTCTCCCCCCCATGGTATATTAATCTGTGTTTTCAAATCCTTTTAGAAATGGCTGGAATGCAAATATTGAGGATCTTTTTATAATTTAGAGTAATGATGTTGTTTATATTTTTCAGTTCTTTACCCTAATGTTACTGTATGGGAAGATCTTTTTAGAAATGAGAACTCCTTGCTCATTCTTAGCTAACTCTGGCCATGAAAACATATAAATATGGTTAACTAGTTGCTATAAGTGAAAGAATGGATAAAGTTAACATTTTAAATCATTTTGTCTACAGTTCTGGTTTGTTATTTCCAGTTTAAATTTCATTTGACTAGTGATTTTTATAACTTCCTAAGGCAAAATTTTCTTCACTAACTTAAATCTAATTGAAAACTACTTTTGAAAGATTTATGTTCAAGGATAAAGATTTCCATTTCATTTGGAAGTCCTGATTATAGTGTCTCACCTGTGACATACAATTCTGTATGGGGGTGACTTATTCCTTTTTGGTTTAATACTTCAATACGATTCCATATGTTCAGGGTTTGGCCATATAAATACAAAAGTAAACAGTTCACTTATATGTATATGACTGAGTAGTTGCTGGTTTGTATTTTTTAAGACACTTCATGTATTCAGTGCCAAGGACAAACCCTTAGTGAGATTATCTAAGATGCAGCTGTTAGGTCCAGTTAGATAATTAATGCTTGGTTTGATATGTTTTCAAGTCCTTGAAAGTTTTTGGTCATCTCTTACACATCTCGCTACAATCTAGCTTTATGTCTGGTGGGAATTACCTGACCTTCCTCCCTTACTTCCTCCTAACCAGGCCATGGGAATGGGACTCCAAGTCAAGGTAAGCAGACAGGGTTTCTAGCCTTAGTAGCAATAGGAAAACACTAAAGCTTCAGGAAACCTAAGGATGTAACACCCTACATGAAACAAAAATCATCCACATATTTAATGGTGTAAAAACTCATGTAACAAATATTCCTGTCTCTGATACAATCCTTTAGTCCCTAGTCCACTTGCAGTTCTCATCTTTGTGTAGTGCCTTAAGTACTAACCCTGAGAGATACCACAGTGGAGTCTATATCTGCCTCTTGCTTCATGGAGGAGCACTTCATAGGAGGATTCCCCTTGCTTCCTATGCCACTCCTGACTTTTTCCACTTCCAGTACTTTTGCAGAGGCTCTGTGCCCATCCCTTTTCTCTTTCTACAACTTTGGTAATAGATACTCATTAGACACACACACACACACAAAATCTCACGATGGAAGTTTCACAATGCTTACTTTCCTCAGCGATATAGTAGATACAATTTAGGGTCATCACTATACTCTTATAGTAAATATCAGCTGAGTAGGGAGTGGTATAGATAATCTGAAAATCACAGCCCTTTTCTAATCAGTGCATTTGAAAAGTTCATCAGATTCGGACAGACACTGGCAGACTCAAATCCTAACTGGAGTTTGTCCTTTCTGGTCATCTGATGGTAAACTAAAAAATACCCCTGAAGAGATAACATACTAGGTTAGGGAAGCTGGAGTCTGGTGCATCCTGAGTGAGCCAGTAGCCCCTTAGAGCAATGCTAATAATATGTCTCATATTTAGGAATATGAGTGTGCTTGGAGTAACAATATTACCCATCACCACCAGGTCTGGAATTCACTGGACAAGATGCGAAGATACAAAGGGTGCAAGGTGGCCAGGGAAAATAGAAGCAGAAATGGACAGGTCCTGGGGAGATGGTTTTAGGCTGTATGGCCTTGGCCCTTCTCTGCAAGGCCTGAGTTTCTCCATTACCACTTGTCAAAACTATGTTCTCTTAGTGTCTAAGGAGATGACAGAATTTCCAGATCTCATCTTTAGCAGGACTACAGTTAGCAAGGGATTGTGTCCTAAGAATACGTCTTCTCTCTTCTGTAGGCTGTGTGGACTAGAAAGTGAGGGTGGGCAGCTACTTTTGCTGAAGAGGAGTAGATATTAAGGTAGCACCAGCCCCCCACCAAACTTTCTTCCTCCCACTTCCCTTCTTCCTTTTTTCCTCTGTAGCCTCCTTCCAATTTTTTCTTCCCATTTTTCTTTCTTGCAAGAATCTTCTCTTTCAGCTTCTCAAGTTTTCCTTTTTACTTGGGTTCTTTTTTTGCCTTCCTTTTTTTTCCCCACATTTATTTTCCCTCGTTTTCTCTGCAGACTTGGCTATTTTTCTTACTCTTTGTCTCTTTCTCCATTTTATAATTTTTCCCCCTCTTAACCACCTCCGACCTTTTTCTTGTATTTCCTTTCTCTCCTATCGTTTTTTTCATTTCTCCCTTTCTTCTGTCCTTCAGTCTTTATTGCAAACACGTTGCTCAAAAAGCCTGTCATCCTATCATTTTCTAATTTAACATTTCAGCCTCTTCCAGGTTTAACACACAGAGTAGTTTCTCCCTTCACTTCTCTCCACCTACCCTGATCTATTCCTTCTGTGATTGCATTTGAAAGTTTAGTACTTTACACTGTGTCAAATTAAAGTTTGTTTAGAAGCAGCCAGGTGGCTGGAGATTAAAAATATATAAAGGACTATTTGCAAGGTAATTAGTACATATATAAATAATATGGAGTTGACTGTATATAAATATGTTGTAAACATATTAAACTATTTGCTTCCTCTCCTAGGTTGGTGGAACAAGAATGCCTACACGCAGCCGCAGGAATCCAGTTTCCATGGAAACCAAAAGTCTGCCTGCTCAGCAAGTTGAAAATGAAGGAGAAGCTCCAAATAAAAGAAAAATAACTTAAGGACTCTGCCATGGAAAATGAAGAAAAACTGGTTTTAACAATGTTCAATTTAGAAAAGTTGGAGGGGGAAATATACCCAGAATATCACTGGACAAGATGAACATTTTTCTTTCAGTGTCCTTGAGAGTTCTTAGAGTGCCTTGAAAAAATATGTTGGCTATGTAAAGGAATGTTTCAGCTAAAATGGAATGTTATACTTTTACCACTTGACGTTTGAAGAGAATCTAGATATGTTTTAACATTATCATGGCAGGGAAACATATAGAGGAGAAAAATATTTTTATAGTAGACCTTTTCCAAAAACTGTAAATAGGAAAATCATTTGCTTTTTTTCAAGAGCAATATTTATCATTGTGTGTTATGTTAACAATTTGAATTATATCACCAATCTGTTGAGATTGGCTCAAAAAGCTGAATCTTGGCACTGTCAGAAATAATTTTGAGCAACATAAACCTTGCTTCTGATGCATTGTGACAGTTTTTATATACTATTTTAAAATGATTGTTGCAAGTTAATAAAGTTAATATCTTTAAAAACTTGATGCAATTTTATTGCAGAAGCCAAAAATTAAAAATAAATAACTCCATGCCTCTGAAAAGTCACAAGTTAACAGTTTTCTTGTTGGTCAACCATCAGTTTTTTTAAAAAAAAAACCTTCAAAAAATAAAAAATAAATAAACCTTCTGTGGCGTTATAGGTTTGGTGATGAATACCTCTATCTCTTGGCACAAATTTCAGCTGAGTGTTAAAATATGCTGCTGAAAGCAGAGATGATCATGTTTTCCAGAAAAATCTCATTATTTCAACTGATAAGGCTAATATGTGATACATCATAAGCTATTTTTTTCTTATCTGTACTGATTAAATTTCCTAAGACCACAGGAGATGAATTTGGAAAAGCTCATCATCAGCTGATGTTACTGTAGCCAATTTGGACTTAAGAAGGAATGGACTTATTTAATTTTTGTATCTTGTTCTTTAAATTTGAATTTTTTTTTTTCAATGTTTATTTATTTTTGGGACAGAGAGAGACAGAGCATGAACGGGGGAGGGGCAGAGAGAGAGGGAGACACAGAATCGGAAACAGGCTCCAGGCTCCGAGCCATCAGCCCAGAGCCTGACGCGGGGCTCGAACTCACGGAGCGCGAGATCGTGACCTGGCTGAAGTCGGACGCTTAACCGACTGCGCCACCCAGGCGCCCCTGTATCTTGTTCTTTAATGTGCAGTGAAAGTTTCAGAAATATGTGCACTGTTTGTAAAATACATGTTTTGTAATCCAAAGTTATATCTGCTTTGTTTTTGGAATTTTTAAATGTGTTTTATGCTAGTAAAAGAACTAGTAAAAGAACTAGTAGAAGAACTAGTTCGAGAAATCTTCTTAACTATTATAAGTAACAGTTGAATATTTTTATTCTCAACTACCAAGTTTTGTTTTGATTTTTATAATCGGTTATAAAATATTTTTTAATGCGTAATTATTAGTAAAATTGTTTTATGTATTTTAGTATGTAACTTCCTCATCCTACCATTCCCCCTTTTTTTTTTAATGTTTATTTTTGAGAGAGAAAGAGCACGGGGAAGGGGCAGAGATTTCAAAGCGGGCTCTTTCCACACTAACAGCCGAGAGCCCGATGTGGAGTTCAAACTCACATATCACAAGATCATAACCTGAGCTGAAGCCAGGTGCTTAACAGACTGAGCCCCCCACGTACCCCCTGCCATTCCCTTTTTAAAACATTGAGCTTTTTTTTAATGGACTTGAGCTTTTTTTTTTTTTTTCAACTTTGTCACATGCTTCCATATCCCAGACATATTTTAGTTGTGAATCATTTGGCAGTGAACTAAGGGAGAGGCAGGGATTCCCTTGGAATTTGCTCTTTTAAAAAAAACTAGACGATGATTTCTTCAGACTTCTAAATACCAGAAAGACTTGGCTTTCAATTTTTAATATTATTTTTTACTTAGTAAAACGGGTGGTCCTACAAGTGATTATTTTGAAATTATCTTAGCCATAAATTTGAGTAACCCTGATAAATATATAAATCCAGCCTTAGTTTTTCATTTGTGCTTAATCAAGTCTCTTATAGCATGTATTTGATCCTGTTTGTGCTTTTTCCTTGATTTTTAGTACAACCATACCTCCTTTTATTGCACTTTTCTTTGTTGCACTTTGCAGGTAGTACTTTTTTTTTTCTTTTTTACAAATTGAAGGTTTGTGGCAACCCTGGGTCAAGCAGAGTCAGTGTTGGAAAGAATGCAAAGGACCTGGTTTGCTTACACCCATGGTGAAGGTATAATTTATATGTACTTCTTGGAAAACATTTAGTTCAGGAAATGTCTGAGTGTATTTGTGTGTCACACAGTCTTAAGTAGGTCCTCCTTGTTACTCTCATATTCTTTTTTCACATACCATAGTATTTGTTTATTTGACTTACTGTCTTTCTTCTTGAATAGACTACAAGCTGTGTAAGAACAGAAGCATACTTGTTTTGTTCATACTATGTCACAAACACCTAACCTGGTATTCTGTCTTATAGTTCCAGCTTAATAGATAGAAGTTGGATGGATGCCTAAATGAAAGTCTAGGTATCAAGGACAGATTTTATTTTTTCCAGGAGCTAACATTCTGGTGGAGGACATAATACTAAACTATGTGGTAAGTGCTCTGATAAAGTAATATAAAAAAGTCATATAACCTGAACCTGATAATTAAGGCAAGTTCTCTGAGGTGAAGCCTGAGGTGAGTCTTTTCGAAGTGAGAAAGGGTTATAAGGAAAGAATGAAAGATCTTCCACATAAAAAGAAAGAAGCATGTGCAAAGGTGAAAGATGGCCAGATTGTACGCTCTGAACTTGGGATTTGAGAGAAAAAGCTATTGGCCAGGGACAGACATGCCATTCCATGACATTTGAATGTTGTGCCATTTGGGAACTAGTAGTAAATTTAAAGACAACATGAGCAGGTAGTCTTTTGAAAAAGCTTGATGGCATCAGTCTAGAGAATGAAATAGAGGTGGGAAAGACTGTAGGGAAAGAGAAAAGTTGAAAAGCTGTGTTACAATAATTGAAAAATGGTAAAGGCCCTGAATTAAAGCAATAAGAGTAGGGCTAGGCTCAAGTGACAGGAAAATAAAATGGTAACTTAGTGAAGCAGTTGGTGGGAAAAGTCAAATATGGTTTCCAGAGAAATCCCAATTTCTCATTTGGGATACTGGGTAAATTGTGATGTTACTCATTGAGAGGGAGGAGGACAAGTGTGGATAGGAGTGGCAATGTGGATAGGAGTTAAAATGTTCGTTTCCTTTCATTATTCCTTGGATTCTGGGTTTGGATGCAGTATGGGTTATATATTGCTGCAAAAGAAACTACCCCAAATTTAGTTAGAACAACAAACATGTATTAGAGTTTCTGTGGGTCAGGAGATGCAACTTAGCTGGGTGTCTCTGGCTCCAGGTCTTTCATAAAGTTGCAGTCTGGCTGTTGGCTGGGGCTGCAGTGATCTCAAGGTTTGGGGCTGGAGCATCTACTTTCAAAAAGGTGAAGCCCGTGTTCCACTATTTGTCGTCAGGAAGCCTTACCCCACTGCTTGTACCTCTTCATAGGTCTCCTGGACTATCCTCATGACAGCAGGTGACTTACCCCAGAGTGAGCTATCCAAGAGAAAGAGCAAAGAGGGCACCCAATGTCTTTTTGTCTTAGAAGTCAAATACTGTCACATCTGGCATATTCTCCTCATGAGATACAAGTCAGTAAGTGCACACTCAAGCTCCACCTCTTGAAAGGAGGACTATGGAAAAAATTTGTGAACATGTTTTTAACTATCTCAAATGTCGTGAACATTTTAGGAATGCAGAAGAAGAATTCGGTTTGAGGTGGAGAAAAAAGAAAGGACACTGTTTAGTGTCTTATTACCAGTATGTTGAATCTAATAGAGGTAGTTGACATCAAAGAGGGTTGATAATTTGAGTTTTGAACTCAGGAGCCTGATCTCATTAGTACGGATTTGGGAATCGGTATGTCTGTGGTGACTGAGAGAAATAGATAAGGTAACATAGCAGAAATGAGCATCACGAGAGGAGGATCGTGAAAGGAGCCCCAGAGAAAACCATATAACTTCAGTAAAAGGAGAAGTTTCATTAAAGTGGCTAGTATGGAAATCAAGTGTATAAACATTAAGGAATAAGTTGCTGGACAGTTTCGAGGCTGCATGCGGTCTCTGCTATCTCCTCCTGACATTGCCAAACAACCATGTCATCAGAATCAAGCAAAAAACAAGCCCAAAGTGATCCAAAGTGATGGAGCTCCATCCGAAAGGAACCATAACCATTCTGACAAAGAACAGGAAGGTAAATACTAGAGCAAGGAGGCTGAGGCAGACCTGTGGGACCCTGGCAGAGACTGAGCTGTGCAAGTACACACAGGAGTTGTGGAGGCTCATGGCTGAGATCCAGGAGCTGAAGAAGATGAGAAAAAGACTGAGATGGAAGATGAGAAGATCCAGAGCTGTGTGCATTTCATGACTCTGAAGAAGCTTAATCGATCAGCCCATATCAGATTGAAGAAGGCAAGAGATCAGACCCATGAGGCCAAGTAGAAAGTAGATGCCTGTCACGTGCAGCTCCAGAACCTGTTGTATGAGGTGATACACCTGCAGAAAGAAATCACCAAATGTCTGGAGTTTAAGTCGAAGCATTGAAGAAATTGATCTGGTCAGTTTAGAAGAGTTTTATACGGAGGCTCCTCCAGATATTAGCAAGGCTGAAGTCACCATAGGAGACCCTCACCAGCAAACCCTTGCATGTCTGGACTGGGAGCTGCAGCAGAAGAAAAGGCTGACAGAGAAGTACGTAGAGTGCCTGTCCAGCAAGGAGGAGATCTTCAAGGAGACTGAGGTAAAGAAGGGTACCTCAGCAGCCTCCAGGCTTGCCTCAGTAGCATCACGCAGGCTTCCCTCCCAGTGTAAGAGTACCTATTCATACTGTTTGACCAGGCTCACAAGCAATATGAGACAGCTAAACACCTGCCATCTCCCCTCTATATCCTCTTTGTCCAGGCCGCTGCATGTAGGCGGGCCTGTCATAAGACATTGTGGCGATTGAAGGCAGTGTGGACAAAGCCAAGGCTCTGTTTAAGCCTCCTGAAGACTCCTAAGATGATGAGAGTGACTCTGATGCTGAGGAGGAACAGACCACAAAACGCCAGTGGCCCTCACTGGAAGTTCAGTTTGATGACAAGTGCATGGAGATGCTGAAGAGGCACCTGCTGCCTGGCATGCTGGACCTGAAGTGCAAAGATGACAGTGTGCTTCACCTGACTTTCTACTACCTCATGAACCTCAACACCATGACGATTAAAGCCAAAGTGATGACCACCACGGAGCTGATCACCCCATCAGTGCAGGTGACTTTCTGTCTCCTCACTCGTCCTGAGCTGTTTGTATCCAGGAGATCACAGAAAGAAGACTCTGAATCCAGCCATTCAGTATCAGTTTCAGTGGCATCCTGACTTTGAGAGACTATGTGCTTAAGCCATATTTCTGGGTACAGAAGCTAGGTGACCTCCTCTTCCCGCAAAGAATAGCCTCAGCACACGGTGATTGCTGAACACTTGCCGAGCGCTGGCCACATGGGGACCACCATGAAACTGCTGAAGACTAGGGTGCAGTCCCACCTGGCCCTCCAAAGTTTGCATCCTTGGAACATGGCATTGAACCAGTTACCAGTGGTTGACAGTACCTCTTCCCTGCAAAGGTTGTCTCCTGCCTGGTGAAGTGGGTCACAATTGCCCATGAGGATTACTTGCAGCTACATTTCACCAAGGACATTGTGGAGATGGGACTAGCTGAGGACACCAATCTCTACTCCTGGCACTCATGGAAAGGGGCACAGCCAAACTCCAGGCTGCCATGGTGCTGAACCCCAGCTACTCCTCCATCCCACCCATTTTCCAGCTCTGTCTGAACTGGAAAGGGGAGAAAAACAGTAGCAATGATGACAACATTCAGAGCATGGAGAGTGAGGTCATCGTGTGCTATAGGAGCTATGTCCCTCAGTCGAGCCATCATCTCTTGACCAACCAGCTGCAGTGCCTGTGTGTGCTGCTGGATGTCTACCTGGACGTGGAGAGCCATGATGACAGTGTGGAGGAGCCCAAGGAATTTCCCCAGGAGATGTGTCTGCGGCTTTTCAGGGGTCCCTGCAGCATGAAGCCATTTAAATATAACCAACCTCAAGGATTCTTCACAGCCTGTTGATTCTTCCTGGCCTCTAGACTCTGCCTCTGCTCTCTGCTCTAGCCCACTTGTGGCTCTTGATACTCTCCAAAGACAGGATTTTTATTTATAGCCTATTAAAGTATCACTTGACCAAGTAAATAAATAAACATTAAGGAATAGTAGAAGGTGAGATGGAAACAATGAAACTCTTCATTGCCAAATGATCACCAAAACTTGGAA
Organism: Lynx canadensis; assembly: GCF_007474595.2. NCBI lineage: Eukaryota > Metazoa > Chordata > Mammalia > Carnivora > Felidae > Lynx > Lynx canadensis. The sequence continues at coordinate 44,133,540 of NC_044308.2, forward strand.
ATAGTTTCATTAGTTGGATCTTCTTTTGCACCTGCAAAGGAAGTTAACCCGTTCCTTTCCATTTCTCCCTGGATTATGGCTTTGGACATTGTAAACATTTTAGACATATTACAAGGAGGCATGGGTTTAGGGTAGAGAAGGGAAATAACACTTTAGTATTTTATTATGAACACACTAAATCCGAAGTGTCTCACTAATTTGCATACTAAGATGTTTGTTATGTGTTACAGGTACATGGTACCTTTTTAATCAAACCGTATAAGTATTTGATATCAACTGTATTTTCAGCACAGAGCCTGCTTTGGGTCCTCCCTCTCCATGTTCCTCCCCTACTTACCCTCTCTCTCGTTAAAATAAGGCACACTGCATTTAAAGAAAAAAAGCAAGCATAAAAAAGTATTTGATATCAAGATTTATTGAGTTTCTCACTGAGATGTATGTAGAAATAAAGGAGATGTATCTCATTGATCCATTCTCACCATGTTACCTTGGCTAATGTCTAAACTTATCAAGGTATGTAGGGGCAGACACACAAAGCATCTATCTGGGGATTGGATCTGAGCTGCCAAGAAAAAGTTACTGAAGGAGTTGAGGCCCAGATGTCCATTTCTAGATGAGAGGCTTAGATTGCCTCATCAAATAGGAAGATTCAAACAGTACAGGGTTTGCCTTGGCATACACGTTGGCTTTCAATATATGAGCTATTGTTAGAAAGGGATCAAGCAAGGAGCTATTGCTGTCCATGCATGGAGTAGCCTGGCTAATTCTCTAAGGAATGGGAAGAAAAGCCACAGTGTGAATTAATCAGTGTTTTGAAAGTGAAGAAACCTAAAGAGTCTGTGATTAGTAGGTTGAATTCCTCCTTCCCTTTTCTTGAGCATCTGCATTTCTTGGAGGGGGAGGGGGAATCTTTTCTCCAGCCCCTATCCTAGGTTTGGCTTACCCAGAAATGTACAGCACAGGAGAGTATATGCATGTCAATCATAAGAATCACATTGCAGTAAGGCAGTGCTACGCTGATGCCAGGGATTGCAGCTCCCCCGAGCCCTGCTTTAATGCAACATCCGCTTTAGCCAGCTTTTACCAACACACAGATTAGCCATCTAGTCCCTGCCTGCATGCTTTTGCACGTAAAGCTCTACCTGCTTGGATTTATTATCACCAATCGGAAGTTTCATTAGAGTGGCTAGTCAGTGGGAAATCAGGTTTATAAACATTAAGGACTTAACTAGAAGGTGAGGTGGAACAATGAAATTCTTCATTGCCAATTGATCAGCAAAACTTGGAAATGATTTGATGATGCTTTTTTGAGCATCTATTGGGGGTAGTGCATTATGCCAATTTCTTGGGATTTAAAGATAAATAAGATTGGGTTTTTTTGGTCTTAAGGGTAGTATCTAATCTTGTTGGAGAGATAGATGTGTGCAATTAGCTGTAATACAAAGCAGAATTTAGCACAGTAGTGCATAGGAATAAGAAAAGGGGGTGCTTGACAATAAGAGAAGCTCATGATAGAAATGACCTTTATATTTGGTTTGAAAGACAAGTAAAATATTAATATGGACAAAAAAGGAAGCAGAAGGGCACCTGGGTGGCTCAGTCAGTTGAGCATCTGCTTTGGCTTGGGTCATGATCTAACAGTTCATGAGTTCGAGCCCCACATGGGGCTCTCTGCTGTCAGCACAGAGCCTGCTTCAGATCCTCTGTCCTCCTCTCTCTCTGCCCCTCCCCCATTTGCACTCTTGCCCTCTCTCTCTCTCTCTCTCAAAAATAAAAAAATAAAATGAAAAAGGAAGCAAAGCATTACATCATGAGTAAAAATCATGAAAAGTGCTGATTTTCAAGAATAGCAAATATGCTCATGTGACAAGCATGAGGGGGAAAGAAGATAAATGGGAGATGAAGTGGAAGAGGTAAGTTAGAGCCTGAGTGTGGAGAGTATTATTATTCCCAGATAGTTTGATTTGATTCCAAAAGCAGTGAGGAGATGTTGAAGGCTTTTTGAGCAATATGACATCAATTTTAGGATGCTTACAATATAAAGAATTATTTAGAGAGAGGAAAGACAGGAGGTGGAAACTCTATGAATTAGCAAGTGGATGGAAAAGGTGTAGATTGGGAAATCATTTAGTTAGCAGCTATCAGATTTGACCCTATCCCCCAAATGAATGTTCACCTCATGTAATATAGTCACAAGTAGGTAATAGACACTAGGTGTTGGGAATACAAAGATGAATTAAAGGTCATGGCACATGAAATAGCTTGTGTGTGTGGAATTATGAAAGTTTCAAAGACAGCTGAGATTTTTAGCCTGAGTGCTGCCACTGACTTAAATGAAGATATCAGAGGAAGAATGTGGATTTGGCAAAAAGACAACTAGTTATGTTTTCAACCAAATGTCAGCAGTACAATTAAGGTGATGTCCTATGGAACCTGTAAACTCAAAATGTGGGTCTACAACTTAGGGGGGAGAAGTATCACTTTTGGGCTGATAAACCAGGAAATTGGGGCTGGCATGTCTGGGACCATGCTGGCCTTTTCTTTCTTTTCTTTCCCCCACTTCCTCTTTACTAGGGCGAAGAAACTGGGAGTTTGGTTATATACTAGATTAACTGAGCTAATAAATACACTGAGAATCATGGAGAAGGGGAAGGCAAGAATCAACCCTGTAGTATTGGACTGGAATTGGAAGTATCAGAATGAATCCAGGGTCCTTAATATACAGAGAGAGTGGGAGAAACAGATAGAGCTGTGTGTGTGTGTGTGTGTGTGTGTGTGTGTATGAATACATAGTTTCTAACTCTGCTGATAGAGCCTAGAAGCAATGATACTCTAGAAACAATGAACACACTTAGTGCCCAGATCTTGGTTTCTAAATTTTCTTCTTCACTAAAAGAAATCAAAGCTCCTTGGAGAAATTATTAATTCCGAGACTGAGCAGGGAGAATACAAGATGAACCTGGAGCATCATCTTGCACCAGAAAATAAGAAAGTGCTCAAAGAGTGATGGGTGCACGCCAAAAGAACCCAGGAACTAGCTTAAAGGAGTTCTTATGTCTGGGAACATTTGAGCATGAAATGATGACAGTAATGTTTTATAATGCTTTGAGTAAAATAGTAATCCACAAGCTCATCCTGGCATAAAGGAATAAATAAATGGGGAAGAAGGAAATACTGTGTTCTACAGTTGATTTATTGCCAACCAATAAATCCAGAGGGAATGATGGAATCAGAAAAATCTATTTGCAATAATTATAGAAATAATTATTTATCTAAGAATCCTTGAAGGGTGCTAAATATGGTGGGTGAAAACTTGATGGCAAATAGAAATACTCACATAGTCTTAAAGAATCTCCCTATTAGATAGTTATTATGAAGTATAATATACCTATTTGTTTACCTAATCCTGAAGAAATCTGGCAGAAACTATCTTAACCAAGAGATTAAAATTAGAGTCATCAGTAATGAGACAAATCACCAATGTATGTTTCTTACTATGCACCAAGAAAAGCACAATATTACTTAGGTGGTATATTACTGTCTGACTCACTCAGTGTTATTCTATTTCATTTTAGATCAACAAAAGACATACAAATTCAGATTAAACAATTTGAGAGAAACCGTATATCAAAACCTCTTGAAAACATTCTACCTGGCAGCCAAAACTTGTCTGGACAAATCTATTTTTCTTCCTGGTGCGGCAAAAAAAAAAAAAAAAAAAAAAGGCTACTCTTTGACACAGTTCTGAGGTCTGATCATCTGCAGGTAATGTTCCCCGATGCCAAGTAAACATAAGACATCCACAGTTTTTCGAGTTGTTCTTCCAGCAAGCCTTTGCCCAACTTACTCTCCAGAAATAAACTATAAGGTTTTTTGGTTTTAGCCTGTTAGACTCCAAATAAACAAAGAGGATATTGTGTCCAGAACCAGTTTTACTGACTGCCTTATTCTCCATGAGATATTATTTAAATTTCCTCCTGAAGTGTGCAACTCAAAGTGAGAAATGAGTCCAGAATAAATGATCAAGTGACTGCAGTCTGTTTAAAGTTAACATTTCTCGACGACTAAGATGTAGAATGTATTTTACAAAGTTTGTGTTTTGTTCTAACACTATGCACACAGCAGTTTTACTAATGTGAAAAATAAATAATGGAATGCACTTTGCAAGTATAATGTCTGCCCTCTGCCCCACAAAAAGTGATGCAGATTATAATTTCCGAAGTGCCACAACGGGCAGCTGGCACGAGTCTCTGTCCAATTCCAAAATGCAGTTTCATAGAATTGCACAATGAGTTCTTTTGAGTTCAAGAAGAGGGTGAGGGAAAGTGAAATCACAGTGCATGAGACTTGAATGTCTCTGTGTATGTGTGCATGTTGGGAGGCTAATAAAGTGGTGGGTCAATCCCTAATTCAGTTTGGCTTTTTTTTAATGCTACACTCTAGTGCCTGAAAACTTTTACTCTTGAGGAGGAAGGACTGTGTAACTTACTAAGTGCCTAAGGCCAAAATGTCATTTTGCATATTAGGGAGTGCTGAGTTTGCTGTCAGCCAAGCCTTCTGCCTCCCAGGAGCGGGTGCTAGAGTTAATTCTTATCCAGCAGATGGGGGAGTCTTTAGAATGTTAAGACTGTCAGCTGCAACTCAGAGAAGTATGAGAAGTTGAGTCTCAGAAGTAGACAGCCCAGAGTCAGAGTTTGTTGGAAGAGGCATGGGGTGTGGAGAGGAGGCGGAAGTAGGGAGCTCTGAGTTAGAGTCTCCACTCCTTCATTTCCTAAGGCCTTCTCTCTCCCCTCTTTGAGTTTCGGTCTTTTCATCTGTAAAATCCTGATATTTATACTTTCCCAGCATATTCTATAGGCTCTAGTGGACTTCCAATAAATATTATAAGAAATGGCTCTAAAAGTTCTTTTTAAACTGCAGGTCACATTGGGGCGTCTGGGTGGCTCAGTCGGTTGAGCGTCTGACTTCGGCTCAGGTCATGATCTCGCGGTCTGTGAGTTCGAGCCCCACATCGGGCTGTGTGCTGACAGTTCAGAGCCTGGAGCCTGTTTCAGGTTCTGTGTCTCCCTCTCTGACCCTCCCCCACTCATGCTCTGTCTCTCTCTCTCTCAAAAATAAATAAACATATTTAAAAATTAAAAAAAAAAACTGCAGGTCACTACATAAATGTCAAGTATCATCAGGTCAAATCAATGAATGATGTCTTTTGATCTAAAACTTGAAAGGAGTTTGCCAGACTGGAAGGGAAATTTCAAGCTCAGGGACAAAGTAGAGTCAATGTTCGTTGGTGCAAACATGGAAAGCATGTTGGAATGGCAGGTCATTGGTGTGGCTAAGACATGACCAGGGTGCCTTTGGTTGAAGGGACCCAAAGGATCTAAGAAAGCATGCTGTGGAACTTGTCACTGAAAAGCTTTGATTGCCTTAGAGACTGTGGCATTGCCTTGAGGTGGGGAATAAGGAAAAGCTTTTTAATTTTTTAAAGTATTTTATTTATTTTTGAGACAGAGACAGAGTGTGAGCAGGGAGGGACAGAGAGAGAGGAAGACACAGAATCCAAAACAGGCTCCAGTCTCTGAGCTGTCAGCATAGAGCCTGACGTAGGGCTTGAACTTTTGAACCACAAGATCATGACCTGAGCTGAAGTCAGACGCTCAACCAACTGAGCCACCCAGGCACCCCAGGAAAAGCTTTTTTTTTTTTTTTTTTTTTAATTTTTTTTTCAACGTTTTTTTATTTATTTTTGGGACAGAGAGAGACAGAGCATGAACGGGGGAGGGGCAGAGAGAGAGGGAGACACAGAATCGGAAACAGGCTCCAGGCTCTGAGCCATCAGCCCAGAGCCTGATGCGGGGCTCAAACTCCCGGACCGCGAGATCGTGACCTGGCTGAAGTCGGACGCTTAACCGACTGCGCCACCCAGGCGCCCCCAGGAAAAGCTTTTTAATGGAGGTGGCAGTAGAGATGGACAACACGGTTGAACTTCTATCATGGAAACTATGGCAATATATAATGTGTAGGATAGATTTGGGGGCAGAATGGAACGTAGGGAAGCCTGAAGGCAGGAATATCTGGGAAAGCTATTTTTCAGTCTAAACTGAAGGTTCTGGTGATCCATCTTACTTGGCCATCTGTCACCTCTGTTTTTGCAGTACCAAATAATACCTGCCATGTTTGGGAGAATGTGGCCTGATCTTAAATCTCCTGGAGTTGGACAAGTCAGAAATGGAGTGATAAGTAGGGCAGACCCTCACACGAGCTTGGTCAGATGCTTTCTCCTTCCTCCACAGCCCCAAGTTAAATGGAGTAAGGATTTCTTTGTGGAAAAAAAAAAAATTATTCTTTGGGGCATTAAACTCTAATTATATCATTTGGAAGTACACTGTAAATCTGGAAAAATGTTGGTATCCTCCCAAGAAAGTCATTTGAAAAAAAAGAATGGTTAGCTCTTTAAATGCCACTTTTACCTAGTTGGTCTCTTTCCTAACCTTTTAAAACTTGGACTCTGGGGTAAACGAAAGAAAAACAAAATGAGCCAAGCAGCTGAGCCCAGATGCCCAAAGTGAAACCCAAATTGCCCTCCCTTTAGAGGCTTGAGGGCCGGGGTAAGTCATGCTATGGGCTCCTCCCCAGGACATTTTAATATTTGTGTGATAATTATGTTAATGGTAAGTGTTTAAAACGAGTACTATATCCTTGAATGAGAAAGTTGACTTAATCAGTTAAAATAGTAACATGTTGACCAGTTCTGCCAGCTCATGTGGGTCTCTACCATGCCTCCTGCCCCTCGTTCCTTTCCGGTTTCATATCTGAGAACGGTATGAAGACTTCAAGTATTTTTTTTTCACAATACAGAACAGTTAACTTTATTATGTGCATTACTTATTAATAGACTAATTTGTTAAAAAACTAACAGAATCAATGTTAGTGATTCTGAGAAAGATTTCTGTTTACGAAGGAAGAGTACCACTCGAGGAGAGTGCTCAATCTTTATGAGGAGTGATTGGCAGGGGTCTCTAGCCTGACTCTGCATCCACTAATTCTGTGCCTTCTCTTTTTCCTCTCCAGGTGTCCGGGATCATATCTAAGTTTGTTCCAGCCATCCAGAATACTCTACAATGCCCCTGGCTCTGGAAGGGGAAAGGGACTGACAGTGTTAACTGAATCCATTTTGAATGAGACATACATCATGCCAATGTCATTCACTGGAAACTGTAACCAGCTTGGTTGGCTAGTCCCTTGCCCATGGAATATTGGTTTTTCAGACTTTTTTTGATGTATAAGTACCTTAACCATAGGTATGTCATTACTGAAGATTCCATTTCAGTCCACTATATTTTTGGACATTCTCACAAAAAAGTACCTTTTTTGTTTTTTAATTTGAGGGGGAGGATGTGTGCATGAATGGGGGAGAAGGGTAGAAGGGGAGAGAGAGAGAGAGAGAGAGAGAGAGAGAGAGAGAAAATCTCAAGCAGGCTCCACACTCAGTGTGGAGGCCAACATGGGGCTCATTAGGCCAACATAGGGCTTGATCTCACAACCCTGTGATCATGACCTGAGCCAAAATCAAGAGTTGGATGTTCAACCAAATGAGTCATTTAGGCACCCCCCCCAAAAAAGTAATTTTAAATTTTATTACATGATTTTGAATATTTAGTATCTCAGGAACTCTGAAAACTTTATTGGACTGATAGATATTCACTTCAGACCTCGTATCAGAATGATCAGACTTCCTTAAAACCAGAAAATCAATACTGCTGACTCCATCAAACAATGTAAGTAAGTAAGGGCTTAATCATGGTTTCCTGTATTTTTAACTCCAGTTGAAACTCCTACTATCCTTTGCCCGTTTAGTCATGAGCCTTGGCTCAGAATGACCTCTAGCTGTTCAGCTCCTCTCAGTAGACCCAGATTTGCCTTAGGCTCTGAGGAAAATACTTAAGTAGAGGAGTTCCAAAATTTTTTTCAAATTTTCACATTAGTGGCATCAACCAAATAAATATATACCGTCTCTAGTGACTATTCCTTTTTACCTGTTTTTATACCAGAATGGTTTGCCTAAAAACAATCACACCTCTGCATTGACACTGTCCACAGATATAGAATACATGTCCACAGATATAGAATATATGTTACATTTCCTCTTCTGTGGTTACACAATGACTTCAAATAGCTATGAGTAATTGAATGGATTGGCCAAGACAGAATGTCTTACTTCCTTTCTCTAATGGTTAACTGTATTCGTCATTCTCACATTGGGCTTCCCTGTACTTTGATTTCATGTCTCATACATTTGTCAAATTGTAATTACTTACTTACCTCTGCTACACCTTGAGGTTGGAGTTACCATTTTTCCTATTATGAGTTTGCTGTAGTCCTGTCCTAGTGCCTGGCATATAGTGAATACTCAATGTTTATTAAATTGAGTGAATTTGTCTTGGGAGTTCCTTGATTTTTATAGTTAGGCACTGGCTGCTTTTTCAAGACATGGATGATCAAAATCAACTAGGCATTTATTTGTACTATTTTAATAAGCATTTTAGCAATTTCATAGAAAAGATGTGTAAAACATTTGATGAAAAAAACATTCATGTAAGTGATATTTACAGAGGAAAGATGGGGGCACTCAATGTAGGGACACATCCTGGGAACAATTTCTCAATTAGGAGTATTGTGAGTTACATTGTTTTTTTTTTCATTCTGTTTCAATCTTAACAGTTTTTCTCAGATTCCTTCCTTTGGAGCTACAGCATAACCTGAATATTAGAATTGTTTTCTTTACCCCACCCTAGTTGCTATAGCTGATGAGTCATAGAAACCAGAGAAGGGAAAGACCAGTGAAATCATCTGGTTCATCTCCAAATTAGGGAGTGGAGGCTTGGGATTTGGGGAACACTAACCTCTCATTTAAAAAGGGGGGGGGGAACCCAAAAAACTGCAACTAGAGCTGATTAGAGCAGCTCACCCATCTGTCTGTCTTTTGCTTCTAACCCCATCTTGAGATCTACCCTATTAGAAGACAATCAGGAATTCTTTCCAAGGGCCCCAGGAGTACCAGATGCCAAAGTGTTAAGCTGAACTAAAGTTGTACTGCCTGAGTAATAAAGTTGGATTATGAATCTTCCAAAGATTATTTTAATGGAGTCTTAAAGAATTTGAAACTCTGTTTTAGTAAGACCTTATAAATTTAAGAGCTAGCAAAGGACTTACAGATGGTCTGGGCTAACGTGTGCAGTTCCCAGATGGAGAAATTAGGATGGAAATGATGAGATTACAGGTATGCCTAGGTCAGGACCTCCCAGTCTGTTTCTCTTTGTGTCAGAATAGCCTAGGATCCTCCCTCACAGTGCTCTCCTCCATCACCTTCCTCTCCTCCTCCTTCTCTTTTGCATTATTTGAAGAAATGGCATGAATGATTTACCACTGGTGCCTACTCTTCACATCAACCGAGTCCAGGTATCACATGTCCTTGGGTCACAGAGGCAGGCACATGCCACTTTGGCCCCACCTACAGCCTTTCTACCATACTCCTTGCTTCCCTTCTGCTTGCTTCTGTGTTGTTTCAGCTACTGAACCTTGGCTTCATGTCCTGTCCAGAATCTGCTCTTGTCCTGTGGACTTTTTAACAAGTCGTAGTGTCCTTTGCCCCTCCCTTGGTACCTAGCTTAGATCTACCTCACTTCTGATGTTCTTCCATAGCATCCTGCACCGTCTCTGGTCTCTTGGGTTACAAAACTGGCTCCATACTGCTTTTTGCTAATGTCCCCTTACAGAGTGGGGAGGAATATTTGTACGCTGTCAGTAGTGATAGCATCTGCATATGTGTGTCCCCAGGGTAAATCCCCTTATCTAGTTACCTGAGTGTATCACACATTCACATTATTAGAAATCTAAGTTCCTTTGCAGCATTAGAGATATTCAGCAGTTTCCTGTTATTTTTATTTTGATAATATTCTACACAGACTCATTTTACTATAAAGTGATGTTTCTTTCGCAGCCATAGCTATACATTTGAGTAACCTAAGGACTAAAAACGTGCTGGGATCCATGATCCAGCGTGTGAACTAAAGCAACAACTATATATGGGTATATTCAATTACACAAGGGATACTCTTCCCAATTTGGACAAAAATGGAATGTAAAGAAATGGAATGGAATGGAAAGAAGAAAGCTGATCATATTTGATAAAAGTGATCTAGTGATCTACTTGTAAAGAGTTACAATTTTGTTAAAGTACTTGCATTTAGAAAGTCTATTATGCTTATTTTAATGAGTAGATAAAACCTGTTTATGTCTAGTAACATCCATGTGCACATACATGATTAATGGGCCTAAATATACTACATTTGCACATTAAGGAGTGAGTTTTAGAGCTCAAAGAGAACTTGAAGATTTTCTAGTCAAACCTGTTTTCTGCAGTTTGGGGAAGGCTTATCTCTGCTCCATGAAGCTTCAGCTGAGATAGCTCAACTGGAGACTGGACGGTCCACTTTCAAGATGGCTCACGTAGCTGGCAAGTTGGTACTGGCTGTCAGTTGAGGACCTTGGTTCTTCTTCCTATGACTTTCTCCACAGGTTACTGCTTGGGTTTCTTCATGGCATGATGGCTGGATTCGAAGGCAAGCATCTCAAGTATGTAAGGTAGAAATGCATTCATGATCTAGCCTCAGAAGTCACACAGAGTGATTTCTGCAGTTAGTCTGTTTGTCAAATAGTTCATGATGCGGTTCTGGGATATGGGGATACACTCTTCCCCTTGATGGAGAAGTGGCAAGGTTCTAGCAGAGCATATGGGATGGGAAATATTGTTGTGGTTATCTCTGGAGAGTATAACATGTTCTGTCTTCGGGCTGTCACAACAAACTACCATAGATTGTATGGCTTGTAAACAACAGAAATTAAGGGGCACTGGATGGCTCAATTGGTTGAACGTCCAACTCTTGATTTTGGCTCAGGTCATGATCTCATGGTTCACGGGATTGAGCCCTGCATCAGGATTGGGATCTGTGCTGGCAGCATGGAGACAGCTTGGGATATTCTCTCTCTCTCTGTCTCTCTCTGTCTCTCTCTCTTTCTCTCTCTCTCTCTTTCTCTCTCTTTCTCTCTCTCTCTCTCTCTCTCCCTCTCCCCCCCTCCCTCTCTCCCCCCCCCAACCTCAAAATAAATAAACATTTTTTAAAATCTCTTAAAAAACAGGGTGCCTGGGTGGCTCCGTCAGTTAAGGGTCCGACTTTGGCTCAGGTCATGACCTCGTGGTTCACGAGTTCAAGCCTCACATGGGGCTCTGTGCTGACAGCTCAGAGCCTGGGGCCTGCTTGGGATTCTGTGTCTCCCTCTCTCTGCCTCTCCACCACTCATTCCTCTCTCTCTCAAAAATAAGTAAAAATATTTTTTAAAAATCTCTATTAAAAAAACAACAGAAATTAATCTCTCACATTTCTGCAGCCTGGATAGTCCAGAATCAAGGTCTGTTGAGAACTTACTTCCTAGTTCATAGATGGCTGTCTTCTCACTGTGACTTCATGTGGAGAAAGGGTGAGGGAGCTCTGTGTGGCATCTTTTATAAGGACACTGATCCTATAGGAGTGCTCTGCTTTCATTTCCTAACTGCTTCCCAAAGGCCCTAACTCCAAATACCTTCTCATGGAGGATTAGGTTGCAATATATGAGTTTTGGGATGAGAAAAACACTCAATAAAATACAATAATTTTTTGCTTTCCTGGAGGTTTTTATTTGATAGTTTTTCTTGACAGTCTCACTAATTCATTCCCAAACCACGCAGTAAAGCTATTCATTTCTTCTTAGTGCCTTCAAACACCTTGGGCAATTACTTCCTCCCACTCCTTTGAGGCCTCCAGTTATCTTCTCCAGTCTAGACTGTTTGCTCTGTATACCTGCTGCATAGTTGTTCTGAGTTCTCTCCTCCTCGTCTTTCTGAGAATTCTCTTCACATAGTTTTGCATTCAGTCCCCAGTTGTCTAGATCCAGTGCTTCCTATTTTTGCTTTATTCTCTTGTTTTGGTGGAGCACGTCATTCAGGAGCCTCCGAAGAAAGGGTGTGTAATGTGTAATGGGATGAATGGTAATGCTCAAATTATGTGTCCATATCCCAAGCCTCAAAATCTGTGATTATTTCCTTATCTGGAAAAAGGATGTTTGCAGATGTAATTAAGTTACAGATCTCAGAATTAGAGCATTCTTGATTACCCACGTGGGTCCCAAATCCAATGACAAGTGTTCTAATAAGAGACAGAAGCCAGGGGTAGGGAAGGTGTCTGGGTGGCTCAGTCAGTTAAACATTAGATATCAGCTCAGGTCATGATGTCATGGTTCGTGAGTTCGAGCCCCATATTGGTCTCTGCACTAGTAGGGGTGCCTGGGTGGCTCAGTCAGTTAAGGTCTCTGCACTGACAGTGCGGAGCCTGCCTGGAATTCTGTCTCCCTCTCTCTCTGTCCCTCCCCAACTTGCTCCACCCCATTTGCTCACTCTGTGCTCTCTCGCACGTGGACATGCACTCTCTCTCAAAATAACTAAATAAACTTAAAAAAAATTAAAAAAGACAGAAGAGGAGAAGACAGAAACAGAGAAGAAGACCATGTGAAAATGGGGAGATACTGGAATATTGTAGCCACCAGGTATGCTGATAGCTACCAGAAGCTGGAAGAGACAAGGAAGGTTCTCTCCCAGAGCCTCCAGAGGGAGTATGGCTGTGCGGATACCTTGATTTCATACTTCTGGCCTCTGGAACTGTAAGAGAATACATTTCTGTTGTTTTAAATCCCGAGGATTGTGATAATTTGTTATGGCAGCCCTAGGAAACAAACACAGGGTCCAGGGGTATAAATAGCATTTTTAAAATTCTTTCTTTCTTTCTTTCTTTCTTTCTTTCTTTCTTTCTTTCTTTCTTTCTCTCTTTCTCTCTTTTCTTCTCTCTTTCTTTCTCTCTTTCTTTCTCTCTTTTCTCTCTTTCTCTCTTTCTCTCTTTCTCTTTCTTTCCTTTCTTTCTTCTCTTTCTTTTCTCTTTCTTTCTCCTTCCTTCCTTCCTTCCTTCCTTCCTTCCTTCCTTCCTTCCTTCCTTCCTTCCTTCCGAGTTAGCATATAGTGCAATAATGATTTCAGGAATAGATTCCAGTGATTCATTCCCTATGTGTAATACCCAGTGCTCATCTCAAGTGTCTTCCTTAATGCCCCTTACCCATTTAGCCCATCCCCCCACCTACAGCCCTTCCAGGAATCCTGTTTGTTCTCTGTGTTATATATATATATATATATATATATATATATATATATATATATATACACACACACACATACATTGTGTGTCTGTGTATATATATACGTGTATATATATACGTATATATATACGTATATATACACACACACACACACACACACATACATACCACATCTTCTTTATCCATTCATGTGTCAAAGGACATGTGGGCTCTTTCCATACTTCAACTATTGTCGATAGTGCTGCTTATAACATTGGGGTGCATGTGCCCCTTCAAAACAGCACTCCTGTATCCCTTGAATAAATACCTAGTAGTGCAATTACTGGGTTGTAGAGTAGTTCTATTTTTAATTTTTTGAGGAACCTCCATACTGTTTTCCACAGTGGCTGCACCAGTTTGCATTCCCACCAGCAGTGCAATAAAGATCCTCTTTCTCTGCATCCTCCCCAACATCTGTTGTTGCCTGAGTTGTTAATTGAGGCATTCTGACTGGTGCGAGGTGGTATCTCATTGTGGTTTTAATTTGTATTTCCATGATGATGGGTGATGTTGAGCATTTTTTTCATGTGTCTGTTAGCCAGCATTTTTGAAAAATGTTTCTTATGCATGCATCCTTGATTTACAGTGGGATGGGTATAGAATTCTAGTTGCAAACTAATGACTTCATATTTCTTTCCTAATACATTTATAAGTTGGCATTCCTCTGTAAATAAGAGCTTCCTTATCCTATCTTTTGTGTATTTTTTAAACTATCAATTTAGACAATTCAGTGTACTATAATCAGTTCCTATCATTTTTCCATCAGTTCCTGTCATTTGCTCAGATTATCCCAAAATTTAGCGAGGAGAGCCCCTTAAAATTGGCTTTTGTGTCTTTTTGATAAGTTTTTTTAACACAAAGCTCACATGTATTTTCTCTGCCCCATTTCTGGAACCAGCCCTTTCTCCTAGCAGAATTGTTTCATTTACTGGAAAATAGTATTTAGAAACCAAGATTTGAATGCTGAGTATAATGCCATTCTTATTTCTTACCCTTCATGTATGACCTTTAAAAATCTCTGGACTCTTAGGAATTTCTCCCTGTTTCCATCCAGTGTTCTGAAATTTCATGGTAATGTGTCTTTGTGTGTTAGGCTTGTTATTTTGTTGTTGTTGCTTTTTTGTTTTTTTCTATTTATTGTGACTTTCAGTGTAAAATCTCATGGCCATCAGTTCTAGAAAATTGTCTTTGATTATTTCTTGATGATTTTCTTCCCTTTGTTTTACCTATTTATTCTTGCTAGAACGCCTATTATTTGAATGTTAGATTTTACAAATACTCTTTTCTTCTTCTGGCCACATATTCAAATACAAGCCATTATTATGTACTGATTATATGCAGCAGGGCTCAGAGAAATAACAACTAAATGGCTAGAGAGACTTTAAGCCATATAACAGAGGACTTGGAGCCAGCCTTTGTGTCACTGCAAAAATGGTGGTATGTGAAAAATATGGTGTAATGGAAAGGCAGAAACATATATTCTAGTCTCAGCTCTGCTACTTACTAGTTTAAGTACTGTGTTAGATTGTTTGCACAAGTGATTTCCAACATTTCCTTCCACCCCTCTCAGCACATGTCACTTCCTTTATGAAGAGGTGGAATCTATTTCCCCTCCCCTTGAATTTGGGTTAAATGACTTGCTTTTTGAACAGTGGGATACAGACAAATTGACAATGTTACCGTCTAGGCCTGGAAGCTTCCACTTTCATTCCTAAAAACTATCAACTACCTTGCTGCAGAGAGGCCCTTTTGGATCTTCCAGACTCATCTGGGTCTCCCTAGCCACTGCTAAATAGACCAGAGATGAGCTGACCCAGCGAATTCTGCCCTTTGCAGAATCATTAGCAAATGGTGGTGGTTGTTTTAAGCCTCTAAGATTTACAGGTGGTTTATTTCCTAATATCAGTAACTGAAACAACTTAGTACCAGATATGGAGTGTTGCTGTAACAAAAACCTCAAATATGTGGCATTGACCCTACTGCCAGGCAGTAACCAGACAGTAGATGGTTAGTGGATGTTGAAAGAGTAGTGAGGAGGTTGGAGAAAAAGGCTATGTATTGGCAGAATGTTTAACACCACTGTTGCCTATGGTAACATCAATGATAGAAAATGTGCCTAATGAACTCTGAATCTAGCCAAGGAGGTTTCCAGGAAGAATCCTGAGAATGGTCATCTTTTTGCCTCTTAAGATTAAGTATAAGAGGGGGAAAAATCACTAAAGAAAGATGTTTGGTTTCCAAACAGAATTGTTAGCCAGTACAAGGTTTACAAAGTAAGAAATGGCCTCGGGATAAAGATCAAATCATGTGTGGCTACAAAACCTTCTTTTATTTTTAAGATTTCAGAGAGATTTAATGCGATACTTTGAAGACTATCTCAGGTCTTTTAGGAATCTTAAGTGCTTTGGTCCAGCCTGACAAGCACCAAGTAGAGAGAGAGGTCTGTTTAAAAAAAATTTTTTTATGTTTATTTATTTTTGAGAGGACAGAGCATGAGCAGAGGAGGGACAGAGAGAGGGGGAGACATAGAATCCAAAGCAGGCTCCAGGCTCTGAGCTGTCCGCACAGAACCCTATGTGGGACTCGAACCCATGAACCGTGAGATCATGACCTGAGCGGAAGTCAGATGCTCAACTGACTGAACCACCCAGACACCCTGAGAGAGGTCTGTTTTTAGCAAGCATAATACATGTGAATTTTGGAGCATGGAGTTAAACCTCATTAAGATTTACAGAAGACCCATAATGTTTTTGAGAAAATTGTATTGGATATAAATTTTGGAGCCTGGAATGAACTTCACTAAGATTTATAGAAAATCCACCGAGTTTTAAAGGTAAGTTTTATTAATAAAACTGTCAGCTTGGACACAAACAGGACAAAACGAAAAGTTTCTGGACCTTTGAGTTTCTACTGGCATGAAGTATATTGAGAGAGCTACTCAGCCACAAATTTGGGCCATTCTTATCTATCTATCTATCTATCTATCTATCTATCTATCTTTATTTTTGAGAGAGAGAGAGAGGGGAAGGGGCAGAGAGAGAGGGAGACCCAGAATCCGAAGCAGGCTCCAGACTCTGAGCTGTCAGCACAGAGCCCGATGCAGGGCTCGAAGTCACGAACTGTGAGATCATGACCTGAACTGAAGTCGGATGCCCAACTGACTGCACCATCCAGGCACCCCAAATATGGGCCATTCTTAAGGAAAAGGAAAGACATCTCAGACAGTGTAGTCAAGAGGCTGAAAAGCAAAGCCCAACACTGAGAAGACAATGGATTGAAGCAAGGATCAGCAAACTACAGCCCATGAGGCCAATCCAGCCTGTTGCTGTTTTTGTATAGCCTGCAAGCTAAGAGCCCTGGCACCTTCACCTTTTGCTTCTTGAAAAGCCAGCACCATTAGTACCCTGGTGTAGAGATGAGGACCTGGAGGATGAGAGACCAAGAGACAGAGAGACCTAGCCTGCTCTCAGACATTCTAGCAACCCCTGCTGAGTCACTAGACAAATGGGTAAAGCCACTTTTGATTTTCCAACCTTAGTTGAGCTGCCCCACCCAGCATCATGTGCAACAGAGTCAAGCTGTCCCTACTGAATCCTGTCCAAATTGCAAAATCATGAGTAAATAAGCGGTTATTTATGTTTTAACCACTAAGTTTTGGTGGTAATTTGATATCTTGCAATAAATAACTTGAGTGCATTATTTAATTTCTGGACTGGGTAGGAGATTTTATTTGGGTTTCAGGTTCTTCATCTATAAAAATTAAGGATTGGGCAAGTTGGTCTTGAGATCCCTCTCTGCTCTAACATTCTGTTTCTGTGTGAATAATTCTCTTCTATCCTTTTTGTGAGTGCTTATCATTGCTAGGTAGGTATTATTAGCTGTGTTGAGGTACAGCAGACAAAGTGTGAGTAAAATAGAGGCTTTAGGGGTCAGTATGCACAACAGTCACCTCATCTGAGATCCTTTGTAGTAAACATCCTCCCCAACTATGGGGGGAATAGAAAGGAAAAAGAGAATCTTTGCACTAAGATTAAAAAGTTCCTTTGTACTGGCAGAATTGGTCCCACGCTCCTCAGAAATAGCAAACCATGGCTTCTAATAGCTTCAGCTTTATGATACTATCAGTGTAAATTTCTGTAGCTTGAAGCAAACTCTGGCTATTGCCCAGATCTTTATGAATTTGCTGAAGTCGTAACTAAGATAAGCAAAAAAACAAACAAACAAAAAAAACAAAAAAAAACATTCTTTTGGATACTTGGTGGCTTTAATGTATTCCATGATTTGAATTTAATCTTATGCTCTGTAGAGGCCCCACCACACACAGGTAGGAATAAGAAGCTGTGCACCATGCCCTGAAAGGAATAGAAAAGAGGTAGAATTCTGTCCACCTGTGTAGTCTGTTTCCCTTTCTGTTCCAAAATGTTCTGAGGAGTAGGCAGATAAACACGATTTGTGCCTGTAAGGCTTTGAGCCTAAATTTAAGAGCTGTATATAAATGTAAAGGGTGGGGGGGGGGGTGCCTGGCTGGCAGCCTGAGTTCTTGGTTGTGGGTTTGAGCCCCATGTTGGGTGTAGAGATGACTTAAAAATAAAATCATTTAAAAAAAAATGTAAATCAGAAATTGTACCAAAAGAGTTGGTTTATTTTCTATTTGTCCTTCTGATAGGGCCTATTATATATAATTACAAAGGAATGAACTGGGTAACAGTGAGCTCAGGGGTGAGTGTCCATAGACCCCCTTTGTGGCTAGCCTGCTAGGTGACCGTGAGCATGGCAACCTGTGTCTCTTGGCTTTCCTATCATTTTCTGATTCCTAAGAGTGAAATGAGGCTCAACTGGAAAGTGAAAATAGACCTTACAGTAGATGGAAGATTAAAACACAGAAGCACGAGTAGAGAAGAGTTCGGTGACTGGTGAGAAAGGAAGTACTTCAAAGGTGCAGGGAGACGTCCTTGGGATTCTTAGTCAAACATTCCTGCTAGTTTGAAGTTTGAATGCAGTATTTGAGCAGTCACACACAAAATCACGTTTGCTTACATGTTTCCACTGTGGCTTGTGGAAAATAGCAGGGGAGAAAAAGCAAGAAACTGAGCGAAACCAAAAAGGCTGCGGAAGAGCGGCAGTTATGAAAGAGGGAAGGGAGGAACTTCTTTGTTGGAACTCGAGGCTCAAAGCCACCGGCCCCACCCAGTCCGGACGGCCTGCCACGAGGACGCGCAGCGTGCGGAGCGGGGTCGTGCGAGGCGTGGAGAGAAGCTGAGCGGACCGCGCTCCGGAAAACGGGCTCCTCCCGGGCGCGAGCGGGGTGGGATCTTGGCTCCTGGCTTCGGCCTCCCACCCGCTCCTCCCACCCCAACCCTGGCTCCGGGCCCTACTGCCCGCTGCGAGGCCCCAGAGAGCCAGTCTTTGCAGGGCAGAACCCGGCGGATCGCCCGCCCCACTCTCCTCCCGGGAACTGCTGGTCAGAGGTTAAGCTAATATGTTTGCAGACGGTAACGGAGAGCTTGAGCTGGATGCCAACGGCCCCTGTTCAGGGGAGTCCCGATTTATGTTTCTTGGAACAATTCTTCCTTCCATTGCATTGATGCCTAAAAAAAAAAAAAAAAAGAAAAGAAAAAAAGAAAAATAAAAAGTGACTTAACCAAGCTCCGAGCCTACTAAAGACTTGCTAATTTATTAACTTAAGCCAGGGCTGGGGACTCGACGTGGCGCTAAAAAAGTAAAAGGAGGGAAGAAGAAACGAGCTGATACGTGGGCCTCAAGGAAGCCTCATTGGTGTTTTAATGGAGGGCAGGGCCGTGGGCGCGGGGGCAGCTCCCGCGTGGCGCTGCTCCGGAACGTTCCTGGGCGAGGCCGCCCCAGTGGGCGGGCGGGTCGGGGAGGGTGAGTCACCCGGACTCCGGGTGGGAGCGGGCCGGGGGAGGCGGGGCGGGGCGGACCTCGCCTGCACCGCGAGGATGTGGCGGCTATAAAAGCCCCACCCAGGGCAGCCAGCTCTGCTGCACAACTGGGGACGCTCGCTGCTCTCGGCGCCCGGCCCAGGTAAGCGGGGCGCGCCCCGCCCGCCCGCTATGGCCCCGGGGCCGCCGCGCTAGCGGGGCGGGGAGGAGCGGAAAAGGAGGCAGAGGGCCTGGCAAAGAGGCTTGGGCCACGGGAACGGCCTCGGGAGGCCGTCCAGGAGAGGGGGCTGGAGGGACGGTCCGCACGAGGTGGAGAGCGGCGCAGTAGCAAGGTGGTCTGGGCAGGGGTGAGGGGGACCAGTTGCGCCCCGGCGTTGGGGGTGCGGGGCAGAGGGAGGGGGCCGGGTATCCCCCCCGCAGTGCTCCCAGGAAACTTGGAGAGGGGCGCCAGGGAGGGGAGCGGAGGGAGGCCCTACATTCCAGACGCGCCGGGCGCGGGCGGTGGGCAGGGTGTGGCTGCTCGGGTAGCCTCGGCTCCCAGGCGGGGCGGTCTGGGGGGCATTTCCCTCCACGTTTAACAAAAGCTTTACGGCCATCTAAAAAGTAACCCCCAGCAGTTTCAAGTTACTTTACTTGAAAAACAAAACAAAACCTCGCCTTTGTGCAACTTGTACCGACCCGCAGGAGGAAAGCAGCTGGCGGAGGAGGGAGGGGGGGTTGAGGTGTGGGAGTTTGTAGTAGCTACCCGATAACACGAAACAAAGAAGGAAAAAAAAACTCAGCTTATTCTCCTTTGCCTAGATTATCTTGTAGGAGAGCAACTTTTGATTTCATTGTTATCTGGAGAGTATCTTGGTTGACCATTTTTTGCGTCAGGAAGGAAGTGTCCCCCAAGCTTGGGGGAAGGGAAGGAAGAGGGTTGTCCTTGACTGTTACTCCCGGTGATGCAGCAGTGAGTCAGGGACCAGGATACAGAAAAGGGCGTGGCCCCCTGGGCTGCTCCAGGCAGCTGGGAGGCCGGTCTCAGCCCCTGGAGTGGAGGGCTGGATTCCATCATCTGGCTGTTGAGAAGGTAGGGAGGAGGACATCAGTTTCCTTACCCATGAAAGTGGCTTCAGGATGCTCGCTCTTACCTACACAGGGTTATCTATTGAAGATTTCAAAAAAAAAAACAAAAAAAAAAAAAACAAAAACAACAACAACAAAAAAAAACACATTCAAAAGTAAATATGTAGAGCATACTGAAAACACGAAGTGCCCCACAATTGCAGATTGTCACTTTTCGGTTAAGATTTGCCATTTTAATGCTGTGGGTATTCTGAATCTAAAAGAGCAGTGGCCTCATGGGTACAAATGGTCTTTACCTAAAGCCATAAGATCCTAGAGTCAAGGAGTCTGGGCCCCTGAGCTTAGACTGACTCTACTGATGGATTCTGTCCAAAAGTGGGTTCTGCTGTGCCGGTCTGGAACTTGGAGATTTAGAAGGCAGAATGCACTTTCTCATTGAAACAGTGTTAGAGAGGTGCTTAGGTTCCTAATTAACATGGATTGTATCTAAATTCTGTACTGATAGTACATGCTGAATTTGGTGGTGGGTGATGGTGAGGAGGAAAGGTGGGAGGATAAAGGAGGGTATGTGGGTAGGAAGAATAAATCACTGAAATGTCATTCTGGAACTTTCCTTAATTTTAAGGTTGGCCCTGATTAATTATTTTAATTGGCAAATTAGATCTTTGCCCCCTCTCACCCCCCAATTTGTTTTTTTTTCCACCTACCTCCTGTGTCCTTAGTGCCCCCCTTCTCTGACATATTGCAGAAGCCATTAGGCTTATCCAGTCCTGTCTTCCCACATCAGTGTACTTACACCCAGCTAGAGACTAGCAAATTGAACCAATATTTATGAAGTTAAGAGTGGTTGGTGATCCTGAAATCCTCAGCAACGCAAAGGAGTTGTATTATTTGAAAACCAAGAAAAGCTTGTTAACCTAAACACATCTATGCTTTATAAAGTTAGAGGCCATGGAATTAAGGAGCCCCATAATTACAGCATTCAGGCGTTGTGAGGGAAGATCTCCGATGAGGCCAGGTTCAGAGAGGCAACCTCTGGAGAGGAGTCCTCTGGCCTGTGACATTAACACATTTCAGTTTAGCACTTCTCTTTCTTCTGAGTCCATCTCTTATCTAGATGCTTCAGGGGTTTCTCCAAAAGTATCCATCACATCTGTAGTAAAAGGGTGTGACCATCAATGTGCATTTTTGTGATTTGGAGACCTCCCGGATTTTGTAATTTCCCACAGAGCCAAACAGCCTATCTGTGGCAAATGCCCAGGAAATACTGCTTGCTCACTGGCTTTGATTAGGTTCTTGGTCTTGGATTGCATCTCAGTATTTAACATTTTGTGTCTTTCAGCTATTAAAGGACTGTATTGATTGACATTATGCTGGCTCTCACGGCCATTAGTTTCCTGACTAATTTCTGATTTAAGTAGTTTTCTTGGCAAGGTAGGTAGCCTTCTATAATTGTTATTGATTTTGAGGGCTGTAGGCTCTTTCTGCACCGTTGGAACTGGAATCTTGCACTAACACTCTTACAGGCTGTGGGCCCGCAGAGGCATTTTTTGTTAATGGAGAGTGGGCGGGTCACAAAAAGGAGTCCCAGGGTCTCCTGGGCTGCTTTGAACATCCATTCATTCCACAGCATTTATTACGCATCTATTATGTTCTACTCACAGGTATAGGTACTGGGTATAAAAGACTGAACAAAACAGACAAAAACCAAACAAATAAAACCAAAACAAACTCTGCTCTTAAGACTTCAAGTCTGGCAGGAAGTGAAAGAAAACAGACAAAATAAGTGAATTATATAGATAGTAGTTGGATTTTGAACTTTACATTTTCTCAAATGAATATTTAGTTTCCAAACTTGGTGGAAGCTCATTTGCCCTTTAATCCAGCTGTTCCACAAACCTGAGCATCATATTTAGCTTGCCTGTGGCAGTGACCTTTAAAGTTATAGTGACTTAACCTGCCTTCTGGATTTGATTGTTAGAATTAAATAGAAATGGAATGCTCCTCTTTTTTCTTTTTTTGCACATAGGACTCCACCTCCCTCATTTTCCCTGGTGCCACACCCAGTTCTAGTTAGAGGCTACCTCAGGAAATTCCAGTTCTTTAAAAAAGTTCTTTCCACCCGTTCACTGGTATACTTTTCCTTCTGTTTCCAGAGACAGTCTCCATCTCTTTTGTTGGGAAGCAGGTCATCAGTAGGGGTCAGGAGATGCCCAGGCTTGTTTTGAGTGACTCCACTGAGATTACCTCTGAATCTCCCTTCTGGGGTACACCCTGAAACTTTAAGTCCTCTGCTCTCAGTCTTATGAGAGAGAAGGCATTCGCATCCAAGTAGTCTGAGTTCTAATCCCAGTTTTGGTGTGGGAAGTTCGACTCAAGGGAGTGGCTGTGATCTAGAGTCCTTGCTCTTTGTCTCCTGGCCACACCCAGTGTGCACACTCTTAACCCAGAGGGAATGGGAGTCCAGAGGCCACTTGCAGGTCCTCATTTCCACCTCCTTCCTTACATTCCATGCTGTAGGAGATGCAGGTTACATTTCCACATTGTCTAGGGGACAGAGCTAGAGCCCAAGTGACCCTAACAGCACAGAGGTGGGGTGCTGCGGGTTGGAAGGGGCTGTATGTCAAGATGAGAAGGAGGCTGCCCCTGAAGTGATCTTCCAGGCTTTGAGAAGATTTGCACAGAAGCTGGCCGCTTAAGCATCCAGCTCAGAATATATGGAACTGGAACTGCATTTGGGATGTTTAGTCTGAAGGAGAGAAAGAAGACTGAGCAAGACTGCATTGAAATAGGAGACATAAGTTGGAAAGACCCACTGTGTATAAACCATCCATAAGTGCGATTGAACGCCAACTGTTAGCTAGGCACTGCGCTCAGACCTGTGAGGAAACAGAAGTGAATGTGACAAACCCTATGAGCAGATACAATGGAAGACCACCTTCATGTACAGGAGACAGGAGCACAGGGCAGGGAGAGGTGCAGGAGAAGAGTACATGATTTTTTGTATCCTGAAGTCTCATGAGGATGTCAGCTGATCAAGATTGGGTGTTCCCAGAGGAGGGAACTTGAAGAAGTTGGGCATAGACGTAGTAGAACTGTGCTCAGTGTATTTGGAGAAGGATTACCAGTCCAATGTGACTGCAGTGCTAGGGGTGTGTGTGCGTGTGTGTGTGTGTATGTGTATACACACACATAGGTATTTGTATGCGTGCATTCGTGTGGGGCTGTGTAGGAGATATTTATGGAAAGGTAGGTAGAGTCCAGAGTCAAGATCTTGAATGCTGAGTTTAGACTCTTTCCTGTAGGCATCAGGACCCCATTAGAAATATAATAAGTGGGTCATAAAACATTGAAATTGAACTGTAGATGTGCAGGCCTTGATTTCCCAACCCTGAAAGTGTTTCATGCCAGCTGACTTCATTCTTCCTGCCAGTTTCTTTCCACCCACTCCAAACCCATGTCAGGGGACTGACAGAGAATCTCTGAGAACAGGAGGCTGCCACGTAGGTCTGTAGGTAGCAAACAGACACATCCTGATACAGGTCTGGCAGCAAAGGAGCAAGCCAGAGCAAGTGCTGTTGTGTCCGCCCTGCTCAGTTAGATCAAGGCCACTGGGCAGAATTCCAGGATTTCTGTGGAATGACTTGGCCCCGTGACTCAGGCATTGATCAAGACCATAAAACCAAGGAGAAAAGTATGTGTTTTCAGGAATGTTCTCTTCAGTAGAGATACTTTGAGGGGGTGGGGTGAAGAGTGGACGGAGTACAATATGAATTCCACGCCCAGCCCCACTCATGCATTCCTCCTCCCCACTTTTGGTTTAAAATCCCAGTCTGATCCTGTGGACCTGGAACTCTGCACAGGAAAGGTTTTGGTGGGGAAACCCAACCCTCCACACTCCCAACCCCACACATTTTCGCTTTAAAAATCCTCATTTGTATCATCCAGTTCCTGATTGATTCATCGTGGTTGCTAGGGCTGTGTTTTGTGGCAACACATCAACATGCCACGTAAAAACTGTAAAGTGGGTGTGTCCACGAAACTGCTGGTTTATACTCAGATTTCAGATTTGGTTGTGTAGACCAGCCCTGTTGCAACATGGTTTTGTTTGTTTGTTTGTGTGAATTAGTATTTGGGTTTTCTGGAGCTGGTTCCTAATTCCTTTTAGTAGGACTTGTTTTTGGTTTGTAGTGTTGACTCTTGGGTTTGCTTTGTCTGTTTCAACTTTCTTTGTTTGTTTTTTGCAAATTTTGTTTTAATTTTCTTTTTATGGGCATAGTTAAACCTGTTTCACTTGTACCATTTTTATTACTGCATGTTTGAAGTGAAACAGTAAAATATTTTTAAAAATGTAGGTTTTTTTTTTAAAAAAAGGACAAATCCTTAAGTATCTTTTTTTAATAATCTTTTTTACTTGTTTTGAGAGAGAGAGAACATGAGCAGCAGAAGGGGGGCAGCGAGAGATGGGAACAGAGTATCTGAAGTGGGCTCAGCCAGAGAACCCAGTGTAGGGCTCCAACTCAAGAACTGTGAGATCACGACCTGAGCCGAAGTTGGAGGAAGTTGGAGGCTTAACCGACTGAGCCACCCAGGCGCCCCCTTAAGTATCTTTAAGACAGTCCTTATGTTAAATGTAAATGTTTTTTGACAGCTGCACAGATTTTATTAATGTCTGGCTTTGTACTCGAAGAGCTTTTCCAGTCAGGCAGTTAACTGTCTTCATTCATTAATATTTTCAAGGCCAGAGGAAAAAACTGTTCCCTTTATGGCTGGGGCAGGGAGGGGCACAGTGAGTCTGTGTTCTCACCCCGGTGGTGAATTATTTCAGACTTGTTTGAAGTAGGTGTGGCTCTTTCAGTAAGTCACTCTGTACCTCTCCAGTTATTTTCTTAAACGAAAAAACTTTACCTGATAAAGAGCCATTTTAATGATCTTGTCTCGTCAGCCAGCCCTTCCCTGGGAATGGAAGGTACTGGTGCGTGCAGATCCTAACTCACCAACAGATTGTATTTGCTGACTTTTTTTTTCCCTTCTGTTTTACAAGTTGAAACCAGTTGGAGATCTGGGTGAGGTCAAAGTGCTGGAAAGAGTGATGCAGACTGCCATTTTCATGTTCTGTAAGAAGTCTGCCAGGCAAGGAGTGGTTGTTCTGCTTTTAAAACACTTCAGAATTTTTACACCATGATGTGGAATAGGTGAGAGTGGAATTGTCTCATGGCTTGTAGACTTCATTTTATTCTGAAAGCACTAGGTAAACTAAGGCAGAGCTTAAGTAAGAAAATTCAGCCTCCAGGGGCACCTGGGTGGCTCAGTTGGTTAAGCTTAGTCTGACTCTTGATTTCGGCTCAGGTCATGATCTCACGGTTGTGAGACTGAGCCCCACGTCAGGGCTTAAGAGTCTGTCTGTCTGTGTGTCTCTCTCCTCTCCCTCCCCTTCTGCATCCCCCCTGCACCACCCCCTCCCCCCCAAAAAAAATTCAGCCTCCACAGCAAATGTTGTGGTGAACAGATACTGCAAGCATTGGTGAACAAATCACTTTGGCTTTCTGGCTCTCCAGTATTTCCACAGCCAATCTTAATTTTGCACCATTCAGAATCCAATATTTTAGGCCTCCCACAGATACCACATTAGACATGTTTTAAACCTGTCCTCTTGGTTCTCCCACCACCCAGGGATAGACCGTGTCTTCCATTTCTTCTCCCTAGCCTTTCCCCCATGTTTCTCTGGTTGGAACCGTCCCGAGTGAATGCTGTTCTCCATCTAGTCAGTACCTGACCAGAAAGCTCTTACCTGATCCCACCCTTATTACTTTTATCTTTCTCTCTGCCTGAGCCTTAGTCTTTGGAATGAAGAACTGTTGTGAAGTTGCAAAGGTGAAGGCCCAAGAGTCAGAGGACCCAGATTCTGGCCCTGCCTCCATTCTCATTAGCTGAGTAACTTGGGCTTATGTCTCAGGTGACTCACTGGGGCAGGAAGGGAAGAGAGCTGGAAAGCCCTGCGGGGGTGGAGTCTGCATTTCACAGTTTTGTGTGTGTCTGTCATAGCCCTCAGTGAGTGCAGCCCAAGTGTGTGCTTGCTAGGGGTTTATTGATTATTTGCATGTTACCCGTGTTTGTAACCTACAGTAGCACTACCAAGACTTTCTCTGCTTTCAAGAGTAGCGCTGCACTGGTACATTCTCATCAATCAAACGTACTATGCTAATTGATGTTTTAACAAGCATTATAAGTGGCAGAGCCGACTGTTTCTTCCAGTGACTAGTCAGTCGTTCACAAAATGGCTTTGCATTGCCAGGGGATCGGATGAAGAAACAAGGGCCATATTTTGTTTGTAAGGTGAAAATGTATTTGTTATTAAGCTTGCACAAAATAGGAAATATTTATTGGATAGAAAAGAACTTGCATTGAGTTATAGCAAATGTCATGGATATTGTTTTGTGGTTATTGTGATCATTTTGCTTTTTCTGCAGAATGGCTATAAATAATACAAATATAAATGCTAATTATGCCAAATACCAACTCATTTCTAAAAGTTTATTTAGCATCTAGAGTGTGCAAGGCACTCTTAAATTTGCGGGGGATCAAGACTCGATGAGGAAGATGAGGTAAAACATACTCCCTGCCACTCTGAATGGTACTTAGGCATTTGCCATTTGAGTACTTGGTACATGCAGGAACTCAGTACGTTTTGCTCAGCAAATAAGTCTGGTGGCATCAGAAAGTGCTTTTGGCATTGAAAGGTGGGAGAGAGCATGTGGGATGGCAGCTACAGCCACCCCATTAGCAGATGCCAGAGTAGTGGTAACTTCAGGAATGGGTATTGTCTCCATAACTAGAAAAAGAGATAAAGGTAAGGATATGGGGGAGGAAGCAGGCATCAGGGTGCTGTGGATGAAAGGAGTACAGTGTTTGGGGAGAAGCAAGTAACTATTGGGCTCAAGTCCGCTTTTCCTGGGGAGTACATAGAGGGCGCTGAAATGGGGTTTCTGTGCCAGTCTTTGAGGGCTGCCCCAAGCTGGAATAAGAGAATACCATTGAAGGATGGGTTTTTAACTATTTCAATAGGATGAAATAGAAGAATTTTATTTTTTTAAAAATGTTTATTTTTCAGAGGCGGGGAGAGGCAGAGAGAGGGGGACAGAGGATCTGGAGTGGGCTCTGTGATGACAGCAGCTAGCCCGATGGGCTCGAACTCACAAACCAGACTCAAACTCAGGAACCGTGAGATCATGACTTGTGCCAGAGTTGCACCCTTAACTGACTGAGCCACTCATGCGCCCCAAGAATTTAATTGATAGTAGCATGTAGGATTGATTTGATGAAAGAACAGCACAACTGTGGACGATAAAATGGAGATGAAGATTTGTGGCGCTTAAAAAAAGCCCTATTTTCTGGCTCTCCTCAATGTGTTGTGGCTGTGGGAGAAGAATTAACAGGAATGGAGAATGTATATCAGATTGCCTTTGACTTATACGGTAACGAGGGTCCCACGTGGGACAAGCTTAGGCAGCTGTTTGCAAAGCCAGTGCTCATGGCCGGAAAGGCAACCTAGAGGAAGAACTATGCAATAAAAACTTACTGTGCCTCTGTGGTTGGGATTCCCTAAACATCAGAACCAATGTGAGGTAACTGATTTAAGAAAGAAGTGGACTTTAATCCACACTTCTCTGTGAGGAGAAACAATTCTGTCTGCAAGTCTGACTTAGCGGTCCTCTGTTCAGGGTTTTGCTTTTGTTTTGGTGTTTTTATTTCTTAGCTGTTTACGGTTGGGACTAGAATTCTTCCAGGTGAGTGACAACAGTTCATCCCTTACTGCAGACCTATTGCAGTTCTGACTAAGCCTCACGGGTGGTAGTCAAGGTCAGGATTGGGTGGTTAGTGTCCTAGGGAATTCTGCTTAGGTGATTCTCAGGCTGATGGATACTGGTGATACCCTCTGGAATGTTTCTTGCCACAAGTAGAAGTAGGAGATTTCCTGCTCTATCAAGGCAGACTCAAACTTGTTTGTCTTGACAAGAAATCTCAAACTTGGTTTTCCAGTAACCTGGCTACTGCAGACGTTTTTGGACTAGGATTGGACCATGGCACCATGGGATCCTTTAGACCAGTGCTGCCCAACAGAAAGAGAATGTGAGCTGCACATGCAACTGTAAACTTTCTAGTAGCCATGTTTAAAAAAAAAGGAAAAGAAACAGGTGAAATTAAATTTAGATCATGTATTTGGTTGAACCCAATGTACCTAACGTATCATAAATACGATATATAATTAATATAAAAAAACAAAGATATTTTATATTCTTTTTCTCATAGTAAGTCTTCAAAATCCAGGGTGTAGTTTACACTTAGAGCACATCTCACCTTGGACTTGACAGTTTTCAAATGCTTGATAGCCGGGTGTGGCTGGTAGCCACTGTTTTGGACAGTTCAGTTAGAGATGCATGACCACCCATACCAGCATGGCATATTTGTTACAACTGATGAACCTACCTTGACATATCACTGTCATTCAAAGTCCATAGTTCACATTAGAGTTCACTCTCGGTACTATACATTCTATGGGTTTTGACAAATGTATAGTGGCTACCATTACAGTATCATACACAGTAGTTTCGTGGCCCTAAAAATCCTCTGTTCATCCCTCCCTCTTTTCTAATTCCTGGCAACCACTGATCCTTTTACTGTCTCCTTTGTCTTGCCTTATCCAGACTGTCATTTTAGTTGGAATCATACCATGTGTGTAGTAGGTAGCCCTTCAGACTGGCTTCTTTCACGTAGTAATATGCATTTAAGATTCCTCCATGTGTGTTCATGGCTTCATAGGTCATTTCTTTTCAGTTCTGAATAATATTCCATTGTTTGGGTACCACAGTTTATTTATAGAGCAAGACTTTTTACAGTCAGGATTCTATCCCAGTGGTGGGACATATTTGCGGGTGGGGGTGTCTGAGGGCTGAGGGAGTGGGGGTACTTGGAATAGCGGTGGTTTTCTTGAAGACAGAGGGGTGGTCTAGGAGAGAGCTCAGGATGAAAATCTTGCAAAAATATATCTATAAGCACAAATAAAGGTGAATCCTCTTTTCTTACATTTCTTACACCTCCACCCAACACAGAGCCTGGCACCTGCTTTTCGTCCAAAGTGTTGAGAAGAGTTAACAAATGTGTGTGCCAAACACTGCCTCCAAGCCAGTTTTATGAAGATACTTAGACCATGCTAACTGTTGGAAGAGAATGGAAAGCAGGATTTGCATAGGCATAATTTCCTTGATCAAAGAATATTAAGCACAGAGAGATCAAAGTGAACGTTGCTGTAATTCAATTGTTGATCCCACTGTTTCAGGATACAGCTCTGCTCTGTTTGCTTTATTTTGGGATGATGGTGCTAAATGACCTCTCTTGTCTCAGTTGAGATAAATTTCCTGCTACTTGGGCACTTTTCATTGGCAGAGGTTGGTGTATCAATTCCGAGAACTGTGTGATTGCAAAGCTGGAAAGCCAATTCATCAGGCTATAGTGTCACAGCCCGATTAAGTGTATTAACTGGAAGATGACTTCATTTCAGCCATTTTGAATCTTATATACAAGGATCAGTCTTTTATGGAATGAGTTAATGTTAGAAAATCTGTCCATTGTCTTTTTCATAAACAGTTTAATATCTTCTAAACATCAGTGAGTTAGAAAATAATTATGGATAGTAAAAAGTATGGACAGAATGGGCCAGTGTGCAAATGCTATTGATTTCAGGCCACACTCATGGTTTTCAGGTCCTTTTCAATAGGTTAAATTACTGGTGAGAAATATAGAAGCAGTGGCTGGTTTGACAAGCTTACCACTTTTTATGAAAAGTGGAAGACTCCGTTTTATCCTGTTTGAACAGGTTGCATTAGCCTTGGGGAGCATTATGTTTTTATATTCACAAATCAGTCTCCCCAGGTTCTGTTTACACAGAACAGGAGAAAGACTGGGTGCTTCTGTAGTCCATCCCAAATCTAAGGCATACCATCTCCCAGCTTTAATTTGCCCAATCATAAGATAGGAATTGAATCTATTTGCAAAAATTACTCTAATATCCTCAGATGAAATGGTCCAAGAAATAGAGATTAGTATAATGAATCACTGCGCTTCAGGGGAAAGGAAAGCCTCTTCATAAATATTTTCTTGTTGTACTTTTTTTCCCCAGCTTCTTTCAAAATGTCTACTGTTCACGAAATTCTCTGCAAGCTCAGCTTGGAGGGTGATGTAAGTATATCATTTTCACTTTGTGTAATTTTTGCAAATTGGACATCTCTCTGGATAACTGTGCTACTCTCTTTCCTTGTGCATCTAGGGAAAATGAGGACAAAATATAGACAGTCATTCCCCGTCTTTGTTCCCCTTTCCTTCCCCGTTACTTTTGCTGTTCTAGTAGTTCAATTTGATAGAAATGTTATGGCACTGGAAACTTTTTGGGCATCACATTAAAATTGAACATACACTAGTGACATTGGAGTGGCTGGAGTTTTACCTTGCTATATACTTAGCATGGTTATGGTAGTAATTGTTATGATGATACATGTCTTTTAATGTCATGCCCTGGCATTTTATTAATGACTGTCATAAGCTACAGCCATCTTGAAAATGATCCTTGTGTGTTTTGGACTTCTTACAGTGTACAGGAAGTTGTTCTAGACAAGGACTTAGACGTTTGTTATTTTTTTTTTTAATTTTTTAATGTTTATTTATTTTTGAGAGAGAGAGAGACAGAGTGAGAGCAGGGGAGGGGAGAGCAGCAGAGACTGAGACACAGAATCCAAAGCAGGCTCCATGCTCTGAGCCATCAGCACAGAGCCCAGCCTGGGGCTCAAACCCACGAATCGTGAGATCATGACCTGAGCCAAAACCAAGAGTTGGACGCTTAACTGACTGAGCACCCATGTGCCCCAATAGTGTATATTTTTAACCTTTCCTCTTGGAACTTGTGCACACTGTTGTTGGCAACACTTACAAGCTGCATGTTGAGGTCCAGACAAGTCCAAGAGCTAAATAATTTATTCCTTAATGGATCTGATCATTAGATTATTTTTAGTATCAGATTTCAGAAGTTGGCTTCTCATGTAGCCTTTAGTTTGATGCATTTCTCTGTGTGGAGAGATGGGCCTGCAATAGAAAATGTCCTACATTTCCCCCATATTTTAATGTTTTTTTATTTTAGAGAGAGACAGAGCGCAAGCAGGGGAGGGGCAGAGAGAGAGGGAGACACAGAATCCGTAGCAGGCTCCAGGCTCTGAGCTGTCAGCACAGAGCCTGATGCAGGCCTCGAACCCGCAAACTGAGAGATCATGACCTGAGCCGAAGTCAGCTGCTCAACTGACTGAGCCACCCAGGGGCCAATTTCCCCCATATTTTGAAGGAAGAAAAAAAATCACTTTTCCTCAATAATTTGATTTTCAAACAAGTGGATTTTACAGGTAATAGGTTCAACTATCCATTTAGTTTTGTTTCCAGAAAATTTATAAATTATTTATAACTTTTCCCTACTCACTGTTGTTTTTGGAATAAGACAACATAGGACCTGAGAAATAAAGCCTTATATGATATGGCTCAATGACCAGACTGCTTGCCTTTGGAAATAATTGATGTAAATAATTGATTGTTTATTGTTAATAATGTTTTAATAATCTAATAATAATAATAATCTAATAATCTAAGATGTTCTTCTTAGATTTCCAAACACATTTTGTAGCCACCATAATAAATATATTACTTCAGAATAGCATTTTGTCCTTACCTTTTCCTGAATGTATGTTTCATTTCCATTGATATAATCTTACGGGAGTGTTGAGGAAAATTAGATGGAGAATACTTTAAGAATCCATTGTGTTTCAGAGTTTTAAATATTAAATGGATTCACTATTTGGCCAAGATGACCACAAGTACATTTTGAAATACTCTGTCCAGTCTTGAACTTAGATTTCTGGTTTGCCTTGGGAGATATTTGAGAGGATGGCATCATAGTTACTTACCTGTATAACCTCACTGCTAATAAAACCAAGTGAAATGGGTGCTGGGATGCCTCATAATGTGTTGCCCGTGGGTGGAAAGGTAAGTCAGGGCACCTCGGTCTGGGACTCTTCCCAGAAACCGAAGCAAGGCAAAGTCATCACATCATGATGGCTATTATGTACTTGGGGTAGGTGGTGGGGATGGACTAGTCTTGATGTTGAAGGTGGATGGTTCCACTGACAGCATAAACCAGTGTCCGTCTTATTTTGCTTGTCCTTTGCTTTGGGACCAGGTAGCAGGGAGGAAAGCTCCAAGAGCTCTCAAGGAAGGAGAGAAGTTAACGCTTTGGAAGGAAGTGATGTAGATGCACTCTACTGTCCTTCCCTCAGTCTGGGGTGGTGGGGTGGGGTGGGTGGGAGTGGGGCCATCAGATCATTGGAAAAGGGAGAGGGTATTGTTTAAAAGGCGATAAGAAAATAAGAAGAGTGGTAGACATAGGGTTCAAGGCATAGTGTTAAAGATAGCAGAGGAGAGGGAATGGAGAGAGAGAGGAGCAGGAACTTGGTGAGCAGAAAGAGGTTGTGGGCCGTGAGGCCTGACCACCTTAGTGCCATGGCTTCCCTCGCTTATCTGATAGTTTAAAATAAGCAGGTCAGCATTTTACATTTATATTTTAAAGAATTGTGAGCCCAGTGATACAGGCCAAGTGGAAATTCATATGCCTGTAGCAAAAACTTGGCTAAACACACTTGTCATTCAGGCATTACCACATTTTCAGCTTGTTTCACATTGTTGCCGGCCTAGATTCATGCTTTCCAAAGCCTTACCAGATAAACGCCCAGTAACATGGGAATAGGCCTAAGCTGAGAGCCAGGAGGCCCAATTTTGGGTTGTCTGCTTTTGAGTGTGCACCAGAAATAGGGTAAGTGGAAATACACACGGTGTATTCTAAAGTAGCTGAGCCTTTCAAGACAAATTCTCATTAGAAATGATGAAGTTTCTTATCCTCTGTGTGATGGGCACATTGATACTTCCCTAGTTACCTAGTTTACGAATGATTTGAATTGTTTAAAGAAACAATGGAAAAAAGTCCATTTTAGGGCTGTTTCAGCTGGAGGGTTTGAAATGTTTATGACTTGAGTGTGTTTGTCTTTCAACCTCAGCACTCCACTCCCCCAAGCGCATACGGGTCGGTCAAAGCATACACCAATTTTGATGCTGAGCGTGATGCTCTGAACATTGAAACGGCCATCAAGACCAAAGGTAGGTGACTTTTGTCTTCCTCTTGTCAGGCTCTGATTGAGGCATTTTTGTTGTCTCTTCATTCTCCCTCAAATCTCCATATACTGCCCATTTGAAATTGTCATCGAGCCTTGATGGAGTGGATCTATGCCTTCCCCACTCCACCCCACCCCTCCTTCCCTCCCTCCCTCTTCCTTCCCCACTTTGAAGAGAAGACTTAAAACATGAGAAAGTATTTTAAGCAAGTAGCCCAGTAACATGGGCATAGGTCTAAGCTGAGAGCCATGAGGCCTGATCCCCTGCATGTGTGTTTTGGGCTCAACTCTTCACTTGGAGGCCTCAGCGCCTCCTTTATAAGGAAGAGGTTGGTCATGGTGATCCGAAAGAGCCTTTTTTGTCCTGGATCCCCTTGAATTTTGTTACATTTGTTGGAAAAATGCTGGGAAATTTTTACTGCTTTGCTTTTAGATTGATCTAATGAACAAAAAATTCAGACCTTTTTTTTAACCCTATTAGTTACGCCCCTTCTTCTGCCTGGAGCTTGAATTAGAAAAGCTGTCAGAATGAGTGTTTCCTCAAGTTCTAGGATGAGTAAGAGAGGGCTGGGGGCATATGAGCTTCCCTTAGAAATACATCAGATAAAGCATTTAATTGGGCGGAGCTGAGCAAGAACTTGTTCAGGTCATCGTGCTGTTTTCTCTTCAACTCTGGCTTATGTTAATGAAGCACGTGTCTTTGGGGTCCCCCCACCCCCCAAATCCCTGGAACATTGTGATTAGTGTGGTGATGCTTGTGATTCACTGCATTCTTCCCCCTTTTGGACAAAGCACTTCCTTTCCCTGAGGGGCTAGACTGAAATGTGGATGTGACCCAGCAACCAGAGCAGTTGCTGGTTCCTACCTGTGCTGATGAGTGGTTTTCTCTTCACAGTAGAGTGTTTTAACTTAGGGACACTCTTGTACAAGTTGCATTCAGGTCACTGACAGACTGGGAACTTCAAACAGGATTACCTAGGAACCTAAAACGAGGATGATCATATGACCTGGCTTATTTATGTCTACGTTATTTACTGATTGTGCCCCTTGTCACTCTCAGAATTGTTTTGTGGGATAAATTACATGGTCATCTTTCCTAAAACCTCTGAGAAACTGGTGACTTTGTTTCTAGAGACAGGATGGAGAGGAGAAAAATCTTTTACATCCTGTGGCTCTAACAGGACACAAGGATTTGCACCATCTGCCTGAAGCAGCCTTACGTTGTGTGAGGACACTGGGAACCTCCCAGAATGGCTGCCTGGACAACTGGAGGCAGAGTAAAGAAGCATCCAAATTAGACCTTTAATATGAGTCTTCTTTTCTTGATGCTTTTAAATGACCATACTTGTCAAAGGCTGGGTTGGGAAGTCAGGAAGTCACTAATCAGAAAATGAGACTAAAATTTTCAGGCCTTGGGGCTCCCGGGGGACTCAGTCGGTTAAGTGTATGACTCTTGATTTCAGCTGAGGTCATGATCCCATGGTTTGTGAGATGGAGCCCCTCGTCTGGCTCCCCACTGAGCACGGAGCCTGCTTGGGATTCTCTCTCTCTGCCCCTCCCCTGCGCATGTGCGTGGGCATGCATGCACTCCAGTGGTCTCTCTCAAAATGAATAAATAAACAGTTAAAAAAAACTTGCAGGGCTAATCTCACCACAGACCTTTCTCTTTGCTGGAGCTGAAGTGTGTAGTGGGTGAGTGCATGTGCCATTGTGGCTCACTTACCACCTTGGCTCTGCCACTAATTTACTAGCTCTCTGACTCCGGAAAAACACTTGACTTCCTTAAGCTTCAGTTTCCTCCTATAAAGTAGAGCTAATCAGAGTTACACTTCACACAGTTTTGGGTTTTTTTTCTTCTCCTCCAGTTGTTGTGAGGTATGAGTGGGGCCTGCCATAGAGACAGTGCTCAAAATGTGCAAAACATGTTACCTTAACACACAGGATCCACTGTCCTAACACTCACCTTATCTCCCTATTTGGGTGTGCCTACATTCCTGGGTGTTCTTGACAGGCCACTGTAGAAACACACTCCACTCACCTAACAGTTAACTCATCTGACAAAGATGGTGCCTTTTACAAGCTTGAGACAAAGGCTGCTTTCATCCCTGCATGAGAAAGCTTCTAAGCACACTGGAATGTAAAGATTGTGCAAATGAACTCTGGTAACAGCTGAAACTCCCATGGTAATAAAAATACCTTCAGGCCCTTTCTGAGTTAGTAGGAAAATACTGTAGTTTCTAAACAGAAACGTCTGGAGGGCTAAGAATTGGATTCCTGCATTCCAGTTTGGTCAAAAGCAGCTGACATCACTAATATGGTTGCCACTATTTATTGAGCGCTGATTATGGAAGGCATTGCACCAAGCACTTTAGGGAATGTTCTTCTTAGGTGAACTTCAAATTGATCCTGACATAGTGTTGTATCCTCTCAGATTTATGGGTGACACAATTTAGGGTTAACATGTTTCAGGTCTCTTGGCCTTGGTTCAGACTGGGGTTTGAACAGCTTTGTTCAGCCCCAGGCCTGTGTTCTTAAACACCCTGATCTCGTGCCACCCACCTGCAAGGATTGGACTTTTTTTCTTTGCCATAAGTTATTTTCAGACGTGAAGAACATTTTGTAGTTGGGATTCTATCGATATCGGATACCTGTCATATTTGTGGTCCAGGTTCAGATCCCCTGTCTTCTTCTCTTCCGGACTTAATGCCTAGTGATTCCACTTAGGACCACTTAATTATTTACTTTTGGTACCTAGTAATTTTACCGAGTAACTGAATTTTCTTGTGTTAGTTCTCTTGGCCCCTTAAAATAATTTGTGGATTGTCAGTATGTTTGGGAACCTTAAATCCAGGAAACTATTGAGAAGAAAGAAAGTGATATTCATGTAGAGCTCAGTGTACCAAAGATGTTAATATCA
Source organism: Lynx canadensis (assembly GCF_007474595.2). NCBI lineage: Eukaryota > Metazoa > Chordata > Mammalia > Carnivora > Felidae > Lynx > Lynx canadensis. The sequence goes on from NC_044308.2 coordinate 44,169,956, forward strand.
GCATTAGTTATGGTGGTGAAAAGCCCGGGTCTCTTCTAGTTGGAGAATGACTTAGTAAGTTGTGGTAACTCCTTCTGTGTTACATAGAATATCTGTAGAATGTCACAGAAATGTGAAAAATGAGATTTATGAGCAATTTTTACAGAGATACAGTTCACATACATACAATTCACCTATATTAAATGTGCAATTCAGTTTCTTAGTGTATTCACCGAGTTTTGCAACCATCACCAACATTTTAGAATGCTCATTTTAATTTTTTTTTAATGTTTACTTATTTTTGAGAGAACGTGCGCCCGTGAGCAGGGGAGGGGCAAAGAAAGAGGGAGACACAGAATCCGAAGCGGCTCCAGGCTCCGAGCTGTCAGCACAGAGCCTGACGCGGGGCTCAAACTCACCAACCGTGAGATCATGATCTGAGCCAAAGTCAAACGCTCAGCCAACTGAGCCACCCAGGAGCCCCTGGAATGCCCATTTTAACATACATTCACCTTAAAGGTGTCAGTTGTATAATTGATTCTTTTCCTCTATTGCACTTTCAGCACATTGCGTATTCTCCAAATTTGCTATGGTGGCACACATCATCTTCATAAATGGAAGGCAATACATTTAATTACAAACAAACGAAGTCAGTAGTTGGGAAAGTAACATCCCTTTGTTCCTTTCTCCTTCCTCTTGATATTTGTAGATAACCAACACTACTTTTAAAATTTTTTTTTTTTTCAACGTTTATTTATTTTTGGGACAGAGAGAGACAGAGCATGAACGGGGGAGGGGCAGAGAGAGAGGGAGACACAGAATCGGAAACAGGCTCCAGGCTCTGAGCCATCAGCCCAGAGCCTGACGCGGGGCTCGAACTCACGGACCGCGAGATCGTGACCTGGCTGAAGTCGGACGCTTAACCGACTGCGCCACCCAGGCGCCCCCCAACACTACTTTTAAAAAGTGAGCTAATTAATAGTTGCGCTTCCCATTTAAAATACCTTCTACCTTAAGTGTAATTAAGAAGCTCGTGCCACACCTTAACCTCACTCCCACCTCAAACCCTTTATCGGGAGGACACCATGTTCCATAATTGCTGTTTCCTTGACATCAATGGAAACAAAGGGTAAACCTCAAATGCTGACCTAAACAAAGGGCAAAGGACCATGACAAGATGACTCTCTGGGCCTCCCCTCCTAGATCAGGTCACCTCAGTGTATGTGCACACATGTGCAAGTGTGTGCCACGTACCAAGCTCACTGGGCGTGTTCTGCTCCCTCTGACTGACCACAGACTTCCCTTTAGTGCAGGTACTCTCAGGAAGGAGAGCTGGGAGCAAGTCACCTGTGGGGGAGGCTTCTGCAGCTGCTGTTGAACAAAGGATGGCAGAGGTGCCTGGGTGGCTCAGTTGGTTAAGCTTCCCACTTTAGCTCAGGTCGTGATCTCGCGGTTCATGGATTCAAGCCCTGCATCACTCTCTCTGCTGGCAGTGTGGAGCTGGCTTCAGATCCTGTTTCCCTCTCTCTGTCCCTTTCCTTCTTGTGCTCTCTCTCTCTCTCTCTCAAAAATAAACATTAAAAAAAAAAAAGATGGTAAATGGGAACAGGCCTGAAGTTGGAGGAATTTGAGGGAGGGGCAGGACTGGGTGAGAACGGTGGGCTGCTACTACTGTCTGGACTAGTCGTGAGGACCAGAAGCAGTTATTAGCCTTCCTTCCCCTCAGTCATATCCTCTCTCACCTGGCCTGTTACGGCATCTGTCCTCTTAATGGGTCACCTTGCCTCATCCATTGCAGATTCTCTTTCTAGCTGCTTCTCCAGGCTGTTCAGAGCCTTTACTCTGATGGGAGTGTGCAGTCCCCATCTAGTGGGAGTGTTAGCCCACTTCTATCCCTAAGCAGCTCCCACTCACCTCTCAGCATGAGCCCGTACACAGCTTCTTCTCCAAGTTTTCTCTGAGGAGGAGGCAGAATCAATTATTCCTTGGTCTTTGTCTTAGATACTTCATGTAAGTCATTTACAGCTCTTGTCATACTGTGTTGTAGCTATTTATGTATGGATTTGTCTCTCCGACCAGAATGTGAGTTCCTTGAAGGCAAGGACTTTATTTCATTAAACTTATTTAATCTGATTTAACATGACCCCTGAGACTGTGTGAGAAGGTAAATATTTAACCTATATTTAAAGTGTAGTCAAATGTGCACAGATCCCAGACCACACACAGGTGAGTGCAGAGCAGGGAGCGAGATGAGGCAGCAGAGGACAATTCCAGAATCTGGACAGTATCCAGGAAGGATAACAGTTCCCTAGTGAGCTTTGATCTGTTTTCACAAAATGAATTTAGCTCACGCTCGTGAGTCTGCCTTGTTTTTAGTTTGAAGGGATCTTAGTATCTCTTGAGTATGTCACCTAAACCAAATGCATGATTGTTTTGTGTATACTCTGGCTTGAGGTAGACTATGCAATTACTTACCTTAATTTACGTCTAGTTAGAAACTGAATAAGGCTGTGCAAAAGTAGTAATATTGGTTAATTAACAAGAGGTTTCTGAGACTTAAATCTGTAGGAGTCTCTTGGTCTAGATTGGCCCTGGGTTAAATATATACTATAGAGTATACAACACAGCTGTGAATGGTTTACCATATGGGTCCAAATAACTAGAAAGGAAAGTCAGCTAAATTAGAAAAGGACGAATCCAGACTCCATAAAATAGATTGTAATTAGAAGCAGCACAACCCCAGAGTTAGTGTAAGTGCCAAGAGACGGCTACAGCTTCGGTCTCTCTCTCTCTCTAGAAGGGGAGGGAAATGAGTTGCCCTGTTATTATTGCCAGTTTTGATTTTAGCAGTATTTGTGTTCTCCGGAAGGGATGCAAAAGCGGGTGATTTTTCCCCCTTCTCCTAAGCACAAGTATAGAGAAGCATAACTGCAGCAAGTTTTTGCACTTATTTTTCTCTTATATTTTTGAAAAGGAACCATGTTTTCCAGCATGGCCCAAAGTACTAACGTTCCATGCCAGTGGAAAGCAGGCCGGGACGTGTATTTTTGGTTCACCTGCACACCTGGAGGGATATTCGTCCAGCTGAGACAGCAATTAGGAATATAGTCTCTCGAAGATGCCAGGAGGCAGACTGGCTGTGAAAGGTGGCTTCTCTCTTAAGAGGGGAGTGGGAGGTGAGGGCCCAAACCCACAAGAACCCTTAAGCCTGAGGGAGAGTGTACTCGTGAGGAAGGTCTTTGTGACCCATGCAGCCCAGGGCCTTCCCACCCTCCTGTGAGGAAACAGGAGGAAGGGAACCTTCCCTTCACTGAGGACTTTTCCCTTTGTGATCAAGTTTACTTTCGGCTGAGTTCTCATCTTACAGCAGCACTGGGAACAAAGAGGCGCCAGTGCTGAGTCATGGCCACCTTTACTCTGAGCACAGATTTTGTGATTTTCTTCAAAATGATCTTTGTCTACATGGGTGTATAGATGCCAAATCTGAGCCAAGAAGTCTGCAAAACACGGGTGCAGGAGTCCCTGGTGCCTGTCTAACCATAGGCATTAGCTTTGATTGCCTGCCTCTCAGCTCTTTTCTTTTTTTTTTGTAAAAATTTACTTTTTTCCCCTGAGGAAATCCAAATATCAGTTCTACCTAGGGACAATGGAAGGAACCAGATTTTTTTGGTGTTAGCAATGCTAAGACAGTAAATAGTGACTTCTTCACTATCAGTCAAGTTAAGGGTGGGTATGCTGGTTCCTCGTGCATCTGTTCAGATTTTAAAATTTTCTCTCCTGAGGCTAATAGAGTAGCAGGATACAAGATGGTGCTCGCACTTGACAGGTCGTCCTTCATTTACATTTTGATTTGGCTTGAATTTGGAATGGTGGCCTACTTTGTGTTTTCCTGCTGGTCCTGTAGAGTATTTCAGAAATGTAACTATGCATGGAAGGCAGACAGGGTTCTAGATTGTTGAAGTGTATGCACACTGGGATTACCAATGGATGGCACGGACATACTTTCTAAGGGACTCCTCAGAGGTGAGACCAGAGCAGAATGGAAATAGAAGAAAATTGATTTTGGGGCCAAACCTTCTTCTTAGGCGCTTAGCTAAACCACACTTTGCTTGAGTCAGAACCATTCCCTGTCGGTGCCAGTGTTGGGAGAGGCGCCGGGGTTCGCCATCCACCTTCCACCCTGTACTTGTTTTCTTTCTCCTCTCTCAGGCAGCTGCCACAGGTTATCATGAAAACGAATGTAATGAGTGCTAACGGCAAAAGTGTTCCCTGTCCTCCCTTTGCCCTTATTGTCATCGACTCAAAACCGAAAGCAGACAAGAGCCAGGCCTGTGACAGAAGCTGAGTGGAGAAGGTAGTAGACATGTTCCCAGTCTTTAACTCAGCCTGTCCTTTCTTTTTGCATCCCAGTAAATGTTCTCATGATCTGTTTTACAGAGTAAGAAACCGAGGCCAGGGAGATAACTAACATGCCCCAGATAGTACAGTTCTGAGCCCCACATAATTTCCAAAGCATATGTCACTGCCACTGATCTAGATATCTCCCTTTTTTGTCTTTGTTGTCCACTTGAATGTCCAGTTCCTGGCGGGACCCTCTGGACACCGAGTGCTCACGTTTGCTGAGTGATCCCACGGGGTGCCTCCGAGAGCAGGAATTCTGGGCCAGGCAACACTGTGGCTGATGGTGGGAAGGATACTTTTGGGCAACTGTGTGTGTGTGTGTGTGTGTGTGTGTGTGTGTGTGTGTGTGTGTATGTGTGTGTGTACGTACATGTGTGTGTGCTTCTCTGTCCCTGAAGTCACTTTCAGGAGACAGATGACTTGGCATATTAGCCCTGTTGGGAAGGGGCTGCCCTTCTCTCCCCAAGTTAGTAATGGCTATCTGGAAGAGAGAGTCTTTAGCTCTTTCTTTTGAAAAAACCTCAGTTGGGATATCTCTTCAGTGGCCATGCACTGTTAGTGGGTGGCAAATCATTGTCTACAGATTATTAAATGTGTGTACATTTGTATGTACTAAATAGTTAAGTCCAGTGCTATAGACATATAGACACAATACTGTCCCATATCCTTTTTAGGAGCTAGATGGAGGAGTGTGATATGAAGAAGTATTGAAGTGTAATTTCAAAAAGGTACCAACATGACTCATATAGCTTTGGGATGAACATATGCCAAATATTTATTTAACTCAAAGGAGATAAGACTAGTTCAAAGAGACGTTTGAAAGACTGGGTAAACGTTTATAGGCATTGAGAAAAGAGTGTAGGGATAAGGATTGCTGGGCTGGATACAAGACCTTTAATGTCCTACAGGGCACTGAAGCCCTAACCTTTGGACCATAATCTCCCAAGTTAACGTGTAACCCCATGGAGCCTGTGCCCTACAGTAGTAACTAGCAGGTTGAGTGTGAGCTTGCCATGGAGAAGCGCCTTGGAAGGCCCTGTTAGCCACACTGGGAGGACGTGCTCTCTTCCTCTGATCTTATTAAATTTTGGATAATTTTCTATAACAGGAGGCAGGATAGCCCGATGCGGTGAGCCTGGGTCTTTAATCCTGGTTTGAATTCCAACTCTGCAGGTGACTTGCTTGTGTGACCTTGGGCATGTCCTTGCCTTGCATGAGCATTTGTTTCCACATCGGTAAGATGCGCAATAACATCCACCTCTTAGGGATGTGGTGAAAAGTACGTGGTAGAATTGTGCGAAGTACTTAGGAACATGCTTGGCACATGGTAGGTATTCAGTGAGTGGCTGATATTATTATAATAAAAAAAAAATACGTCCACACCCATGGATCTGTGGCCCTCTCCTTTCTCTGTGGCCTGCCGCTGACCTTCATGTTGCAAAGGTGATTTCTTCTGAAGTTTGATACCCATATCTCCAGTAATCTAAGCTGAGGCATGGTTTTTCCCACATCTAGATAAGGAGGGAATCTGGGCAGTTTAATTTTCTAACCAATCAGCCATGCCCTGAGGGACTCCTGAGCCTTCATCAAACAAAATGAAATCCATTTTCTTTGTGCAGTCAATGTGTCTTGGCAGATGTGAGTCAGCATCCTGTTCAGAATGGCCTCTTGGTTCCTTGCCATGGACAATAAAGCCACATTTTCCATGGAATGCCAGATGTGGAGCTGACTTGGGGTTTCTACCCGCAGAGAGGAGGGAACTCCAGGAGGCTGATTTTATGGTTTTGGAGTTGGCCATTATTTTAGACAGCAAGTGTTCTTTATGTTTAAAAAAAATATGGCAGATGGTTCCAGCTTGAACTCTGCCGTCAGCGGCGCCTCCCTGTGGCATCACGTGGTGCTGCAGTTTGTGCAGCGAGCTTCAGGTGTTCTTTCTTACCTGGCTTATTTGGACAAAGGTAAGCGTTTCTTTCCCTGAAATTGTCGTTGACCCTATACCTCACAGAAGCAGTTGGTGGAAGTGACTTACAAGTCTTCTTCATAAGCAGCATGCTGACTGCTTCATGTTGACTGGCATTTCGAACAGTGACTGACCTTTCGGATGCCCCAGCTAAGGAGCAGTGGAAACATGTTTGTAGTTAGTTAGCTGATGAGATTAGCCGACCATTTTCATGAACGGCATCGGTGCTTATGAAATTTACTGTAGTGTTTCCCATCAGGAGCCAAATAAATTTGTGTCTTAGTTCCTTAGCCAATCTTGAAACTTTCAACTTCTATTAGTTTTGAAAAGAAATTTTAAAAAATCAGCCTGGAACACAGAATGTACTGTGTTCTCAGCCACATTCTGTAGGCTCCCCCGCCCACATCACTGTTTCCCATTGTGAGCCTTTGGCTTCCATTACTTTGACCTTCCACATGAAACACAAGAGGAATGGGACGGAAAAGAAACATTATTCAAGTTTGTTGTAGTTGTTTTTTCTTTATGCTATTGCCCTGCCCACACAGTTTCTATTAGAACCTGGGTCCTTCTGCCCAGCAAACACTTCCTTACATACTGGAACCTAAGAGGTCTGAAGGTGCAAATCTAGGGGGGCAGAACCTCATCTTCCAAGCATTTGCACTTACGTTAAATGTATTAAATTCAAAGCTTTCCTAGTGTACTGGCACTTGCTATGCACTGTTGACGATGATTGTCCTGACATAGGTAGCTGAGTGCTCAGTCCTCATCCTTCAGCCATGTCCTGGGCAGAAGTGGTGAGTAACCGGATGACCCTTGCAGCTTCAACCTACACTGAATTATTTTCCACAGGAATAAACTGCCTCACTAATTATGAGAGCAAGTTGAGAGGAAGCAGCAGCGTTCTGAAGATAAGATGGTTAAATCCCACTGACAGAAATGTGTATTCTGGTGTTAGGACACTGGATATGCCTTAAGTGGCTTTGACTAGGCAACTGATCCTGGACTCCATGATTTTTTTTTCCTCTTTCCAGTTCAATTTGAACCTTGCAGACAAAGGTATGGGAGAAATGGCTTACGTGGGTGAGGTTCTAGGAAGGGAGAGGGGGCTTTCACTTGCAGAAATAGCTTCTATTTCTTTGTAGTTGCTTCCATTAGCATTTGTGTAATGGATCAGATTGTTCACTTGTAAGGGGTCCCAGCATGTTGGATGCTCAGCAGGCTGTTTGCTTGATAAATCATTTCAGTAAAATACATTTAGATTCTTTCAGACTATCATAGCTGCTGCCACCTACATGAGATCCAGGTCAACCACTCAGGCTCTTTACGGGGATTTCCAATAATTGGATTGAGTTCGGATTCTGTTGGCTGGGTGCTTAGCTATTGTGAACAGAAAGGCAAAAGGTTGTTTCATTGACTAAGAGCGTGGGACTGCACTGCAGTTTGTGCAGTGAACTCGTCAGGTGTTATTTCTTACCTGGGTTATTTGGACAAAGGTAAGCATTTCTTTCCCTGAAATTGTTGTGGATCCTGTACCTCACAAAAGCAGTCGGTACAGTGACTTAAGAGTCTTCTTCGTAAGCAGATTACTAAAGATGTTTCCATTCCTCACACTTATCCGTCTCTTGGTGCTTCTCAAATAAAAAATCACCAGGGAGCTGGTAGAAATGCTCCTTCCTTGGTCTAAAGTCCTAGAGAGTCTTAATCAGTAGATCTCAGTTGTGGCCCAAGGGGCTCTGTGTTTAATAAGTGCTTCGTGTGATTCTGATTCACGTGGGCTTAGGACCACAAACATAAACTTGGCATTTGTTTCCAAGGGAGAAGAATTTTTTTTCTTTAATTTTTTTTTTTAATGTTTATTTATTTTTGAGAGAGACAGAGACAGAATGTGAGTGGGTTAGGGGCAGAGAGAGAGGGAGACACAGAATCCAAAGCAGGCTCCAGGCTCTGAGCTGTCAGCACAGAGCCCAACTCGATGCTCGAACTCACGAGCTGTGAGATCATGACCTGAGCCGAAGTCGGACGCTCAACCGACTGAGCCACCCAGGCGCCCCAAGGGAGAAGAATTTTTATGGGTCAATGTTGTTGCATGCATTCAGGTCAGCAGCCCTAAAATTGTTTTCAGGAAATACTAGAATTGAGGTTTGAGGGTATGATTGATTTTGTTGTTTTCCAGCATTTTCAGATTTGGGTAAGAAAGTTGAATGTAAAGCAAAAACACATTTGTAAACAATGGTTTCCCTAACATGAAGTTAGAGCCATAGAATATTTAAGGAGAGTGAGAGAGAGAACACAGGTGTGGGTAGGCTCGCAAGATTGTATCTGTTAGTATTTCCTGGAAGCAGAACTGGGGTCATTTTTCAAGTGCCTTACTTGTGCAGATGTAGAAACTGAGACCCAAAGAAGGCATATGTTTACACCTGTAATAGTTGGAATGTCTTTGAGCTTCAGCTTCTTCATCTACAAACTAGAAAGAGGAATACCTATCCTCACTGGGTAGTTGTGAAGAATGATAGTTTGTGTTAGGATATTTTGGAAACCGATGAGAATTATGTAGATGAAGTTTGTAATTATTATGCATATTGTGTTTCATTCTAATTAAGGTATTTAGAACCATGCTAGGGATCTTTTGATGGGAGGTCACTAGTCGATTCTAGATCAATGACTGCATGTCACTACTCTGTATGTAAAAGAACCCTTTTTATGACATTATAGTGAACTTTGAAGGTACATGTAATCAAAAGAAAGAAAACTTTACAGTAGCCGTAATCCTTTTTTTTTTTAATATATGAAATTTATTGCCAAATTGGTTTCCATACAACACCCAGTGCTCATCCCAAAAGGTGCCCTCCTCAATACCCATCACCCACCCTCCCCTCCCTCCCACCCCCATCTCAGTAGCCGTAATCCTACCACCCACAGGAGCACTATTAAAACTTTGGTATAAAGGTTTCTAGATCTTTTCTTGTAGGTACACATGCATTTTACAAAAATTGGGTTACACTGTATATATTGCTTTGCCATTTGTGTTTTCTCTCTCTCTCTCTCTCTTTTTTTTTTTTTACTTAACAGTTTATTATGGACATTTTCCACATCAATTAATATTTTATGACATCATTTTGAAGGATGGTAGTATCCCATTGTATGGACAGAAGAACACTTATGTAATAGATCTCTTATTGGACATAGGGCTTTTTTTTCCCCCTTAATTTTTTTTTTCATTTTTTTTTTTTTTTTTTTTTTTTTTTTTATTTTTGGGACAGAGAGAGAGCATGAACGGGGGAGGGACAGAGAGAGAGGGAGACACAGAATCGGAAACAGGCTCCAGGCTCCGAGCCATCAGCCCAGAGCCTGACGCGGGGCTCGAACTCACGGACCGCGAGATCGCGACCTGGCTGAAGTCGGACGCTTAACCGACTGCGCCACCCAGGCGCCCCACCCCCTTAATTTTTGATACTCTCTCTAATGCTGAAATAAGCGTTTTTAAAACTGCATCTCATTTATAGCAGTTGCGTTATTCTGTTGACATTGGTACTTTCAAAATCGGAACTAAAGTTATAGATAATGCACTTAAGATAAGTGAGCAACATACTGGTATGAACTCACTCTGAAATGAGTATATAAATACAAAAATAAATGTTACTTATTTTTATACCCAGAAAATCTAACCTAATGGCATTTTGATCTAATATGCTTGAGAGTTGAGGACTCCTTCTCTATCAGTTGGCTTATTGCCTCTGCCTCAAAGCATTATAGTTCCAACAGTTCTGTTGTTTTGGGGCTCCTCTGATTTCCTTTAGGCAAAGCTGTTTGCGGTTCGCATGTGACCTTTTGGGCTTTGCTGTTCTCTCCCTCACCCAAGAATTACCTCTCCAGTTATGGCAAAAAGACTCTTGCTTTTACTGAACAAAGTTCGGAATCAGTCAGGAGGGAGGCCTTTCACTTTCTGAATTCTTAAAATCGTGCTTTCTTAAGTTAAATGGCATTTTAGGAGTATTTCTGTTATAAAATTGGAAACTTTCAGATACAAGAAGGCATTGCTTATCTTTGTAAATACACATGTTCCAATTAAAATAGGTACTAAAATATTTTGGTGGCACTTCATAACTCCCAATTTAGATTTAATTTAGATTAAACCACTTACTCTTTTTAATAAAGTTATAAAATTGATTATTAAAATTGCTATTGAAGATTAAAAGCAGTGGAACATTTATTTTCCTTAAAAAACAATTTAGTCTTCAATAAGTATGATTGCATTAATCAATTATGCTATTAAAATACAACTGCCATATTAAATCTGACTCATTTGTCATGACAGTTTCTATAATTATAGAAATTATACCTAGCTGCTTATATAGCTGTAATCCTGCAATAAATATAAATAATTGTCTCAATTAATTCAGTTCACAGTTACTGTCTATTAAATCCCCAGTTAAATGGCAATTTGGGGACCTTCATTTAAAATCCTCCTAAATCTTTGTTGTTCCATTTGACTGCCAAAGCCCCACAAACACACCTCCCACGGTTGATTCCAGAAACCAATTTATGAATAAAGTAGTTTATTTTCAAATGCAGATATTCAAAAGGTCCATTTAGACTTGAGGTTTGAGGCTGTCAGGATAAAAATTTGGTAAACACATTGGGTGCAGGATACTGACAAAAAGAACAAACCTTGATGTCTTGGCATTATAGTTTGGAAAACAGTTTGGAAAACAGTTTGAAAAAACTGCTTGAAACCTTCAATATAAGCCCAGAAGACTAGAGCACATGGGTTATTAACTACTCACAACTTGTATCTCCGTAGGTGTGGATGAGGTCACCATTGTCAACATTTTGACCAACCGCAGCAATGAACAGAGACAGGATATTGCCTTCGCCTACCAGAGAAGGACCAAAAAGGTACAAGCAATTTCAGGGATGGAGGGCATTCCTTGTTCCATTTCATTTCCTCAGCCATTGCTTTTTCTTTTAATGGATTCTGGCTCATCCCAGCAAGAGCCAGGTTTTCCTTGGATATCCGAGGTTTTCCTCTTACATCCTTGTAAGAGTCATCACTCACACACTTCATGGCCCCCTGGAGTGCTTGGAGCTCAACCATAAAGACTATATGCCCTCCTCCAACCAGAGAGTATGGAGGGAGCACTGCTGGGAACAGAAAGTTAGGAGGGACTAGGGATTATCAACAACATGTCTCATTTCTAGAATGTTTGCTTTGTGCCAGGCATGTAGTTCTTTATATGTAGCAACTCATTTCATCTTTATGACTTCTGCTAGCTCTTGATAAGATGTTTCTAATTTAATCTGAGGACCCTAGACTTCACTTAGGATTGATCCTGGTAGGTTCTCCTCATTCTTAAAATATATATATATACTTGAATTCTTGGGCTTAGTTAGTAGTTCATTTGGTCTACTAGGCTATCTTCAGTATGCCATGTTCCCACTATTTAAAGAGCCTTTGTGAGCTTTTTCCTTGCTTGTGCTCTAGTGGTTAAGGAACAACCCAGCATTTGTTCATCCTTTATTTTGTTGCAGTGTTAGGAAATTTTATTTTTAAGGACGGGATGTTTTATTTTTAACTTCTTGCTATTAAAAGCTTTTGATTTATTCTTGGACAGTGCAGTAAGCGTGGCTTCCTGCAGCTCCTGTTTGACTTAACGGCTTTCACTCGTAGCCACAGTGGAGGTGAGCTGGAAGGCTTCTGGAAAAGACATTTCTTTTCTTGGGGTTGACATGACCACCAGGGTTCTGAGAGTTGCAGGTCAAGGCCTTCTATAGCTCCAACCCCCACCTACTCAAACAATTGGAAGAATCTGGCTTCTGTTATCTCATGTGCATTAAAATGCTTTTTTCCAACTAGACTTGCACAGTCTTTTGTAGTGAGCCATGAGGGGAGTGCTTTATTTCTCCAATTTTTTAAAAGGATCTGGGAGCTGGTAGGACTGAGTTCCAGGTGGAGCAGAAGTCTCACCTGTTTGGACACTATGCCTGTAATTGCTTCCTCATCTGTCACTTACAGAGTGGGGTGTTAGAACACACTTGGATGTGTACACATAAGTGTATATGGAAACAGAGATGCCTGGGTCTTGATTTCAAGTAGATAGATGAACAAAGCCCTCACATACTATGTTGGAAGGAACATGTTACCAGAATTATGGTAGGGTTCATTGATCACACAGGCTTTGTGTGTGGTGGGGACAGTTCACTCTCCTACTGATTCGTGATGTCTCTTAGTCTTGGGCTAAGGAAAATTGTCATTGTGTGCAGAAAGATACATAAATTACTTGAGATAATTTCCGAAGGAGATTTTGGAAGTAGAACCTTAGTGTTTTGAATGAGTTGTCTGCATAGTCAAGGAGAAAGCCCTGTATTGTAGAGTATGTTAGTGATATGAGCTGAGGCTGCCTAGGTCATGAGCTTTGAAGACCATGGGCAGAGCTAATAGAAGTGGAGAGGAGCTGGGGGAGAATCTCGGTCTTCTGTTTTGTTTTTTCATGTTCAAGCAGATGCCAGATTTCTCCATATAAGGAATGGTAATGTTTTTTTTATCAAACTTTTCTGGGGTATCTGTTACATACAAAGCTCTGTGCTAGACCTTGTGAGAAGCAGGAAGTTGAATGCCAATAGGAGTTTATAATAGAAGTGGAAGAAGTCAGTAGCTACCCAAATGCTATTTGAGTTTGAACAGACAATGGGTCGAGGAGTGTCAAGGGTAGGCTAATTTGGAATTCCCTAACCTCAAATTTCCAAATTGGCAGGTGTTGCTTTTCAAGTCCCTTTCTAGGTGCTGTGTGTTACTAGAACACCAGGAATCAGAAGAGAGTAGGTTTGGAAGGGGTGGGCCAGGTGATTGCTGAGATCCATCTCAGTTCTCACCACCTCTGAATGGTTTGCAAAGATTCTGCCAGAAGCAGACTGTACATCATCTCTTGGCACCATTATAGATGCTGTGAGGTGCTGCTGGCAAGCAGGGGAGAAAGAAAGAAGGGAGAGAACAGGGAAAAAGTGAAAAGAAAGGAAAATAATTACAGTGGGAGAGTTCAGGCATCACTCAATGCTCATGATGTGTAGGAAGTTTAATCGTCAAGGAAGCAGCTATAAAAGACACATTGAATTGGTGTATTTGTCTGCATACATTGGTGCTGACTCAGACCTCTGACTTAAAATCTACATTAATTATGACAGTGAAAACCTTAAGATATAATACAGAGCGGGAAAGTCAAGGGGGTGAGAAAGAGGGACTTCAGTCTCCCATCGGCTCTGTCAACTCGGCCCCAGTTTGGTATGGACAAATAGATGTTTTCTCAGTCCTGGATGAAGTGTTTTGCACAGGAAAACTTCATGATCCAACTTCCACCCATGGTGGGGCCTCTGGTTCCTCTGGAGACTTTTAGCAGCACCTCTAGTGCAGCTGCATAAACATCTTTTACAGGGGGCTCCCTAGTCTAACCACCTCCTTCTTAGCAAAGGTCTTGAGCTTGGAAAGTGCCTTGTATTCTATGAGTGGTTATCACTTGTGAGGGTGTTATAAAGTGTCCTCACACCCCTTGCTTTCTGAGAAATTGCATACTGCCCTGGTTTCCTTTTAATGACTGGGAGAAGATGGCTCAGCTTGGATGTGAAGGGATTTTGTCAGAGCAGTCTGGTCTTTTTGTTTCTGACATCTGGGTCCACTGAGGGGAATGCAGTTGAGGGACAGTTTGGTCTGAGATCCCAGAGTGGCTAAGGAATCACAACCTGCCTTACAAACACATCCCACTTACTTTTGTTTCATTCACCAGTTTTAAAGGGAACATTGGTTACCAACCTGTTTTTTTCCATGTTCTTGCCCGTTTTTCTGAAGGAACTTACATCAGCACTGAAGTCAGCCTTGTCCGGCCACCTGGAGACCGTGATTTTGGGCCTCTTGAAAACACCTGCTCAGTATGATGCTTCTGAGCTGAAAGCCTCCATGAAGGTAAACATGTGTGAGATGTAATCTCTGTCAAATCTGCCATTAATATTTGTAAATTACAGCTTTCTAAGTATAATTAGGTGATTTTTAGTTTTGTTGAATTCTCATTTGGAACCATTTTTTTTTAATGAACTGGAGCTATAAGTCTCAGGATTTGTACCAAAAATATTTCAATTACTTTTTTTAAGACTGTAAAGAAATTTCATGATGCTGAGAAGTCAGTTACCAGCTGCTACTGCTCGGCACCTGGGCAATTGGAATTACCATTTGGAAAAAGTACTTCCTTGATTGCACTTCCTTCTTAAAAAAAGATTTGTTGTGATATTGAGGCAAAAGTAAAACTCATAGCTTTTGTTAAGTGAAGCTTGCAAATTCTGCCTATGCGGTCTTGAGTGTTTCTTCTTCTGACCTTCTCCTGTGAGTCCCACTGTTTGATTCAAACTCAGGAAAAAATCAGAACATCATAGTGTATATAAAGGGTGGTTTCAGATTGTGAATGGTACCTGTGTTTTGTTCAAAGTATTGTAGCACAGATTATCTCTTGTTTGCTTTTTGCTTTTGCAAAGTTAATTTAGAATTTTCAGTTACATTAGATAGTAAAAATTCCAGGTTAGAAACTCCCTGAATTTTGTGCATACCTAAAACATCCAGTATTATATAAATGTGATAGATGCATAAACATAAAGGCATTTTACAGCAAAATATAACCCCTTTTATATGTGGTGTGTGCCTGTAACACTTTGAATAATCTGATACTGCCCTCTGCTGATAAAACTGGGTAAAGCCTCCAGAGTACAGGGGAATACTATAGCTCTCATTTTTTATTCTAAGTCCGAGTGCGTTTTCTATGATGCCTGTTCCTGAATTATGAAGGACCAAGCTGTAAGCCTGTCACCAGAGCTGATGTCACGGTTCATGTCATCTCTCTCCCCAGAGAACACCTCGAGAGTGAGGCGGCTTCTCACACCGGGCACTTCCATTGCCCAGGACTTGATAGCTCAGGGCTGCTGAAAGATTTGTTAGGAAATCTCTTTCTTCCTTCAGTTCTCCAGCCTAGTCCAACCTGTACTCAGTTTATTTGAGCTGACTTGCTCTGAGTTTCCTAAGTAGGCTATATTGCAGAGAAGGTAGAATTACAAATGATAAAATGTCAACAACATTTAATGACCCTGCTTGATAAAAAGAGCACTCCTGAAAACCAAATCGTGGGTTTATTGGAGTCATGGAAGTCAGCCTGTCCTAGGTTTCTTCTGACCATCATCACTTCAGATCAGTTTATCTTATTTTCATCAAAAATCTATTTAGTTGTAATTCGTACAATCTTACTAGTATCGATGACTAGGTATTGGTGACTTGAAATAGACCTGTTCGAGCTGTCAGTCACCATTGTAATCTCTGTAATTGGGCCCAATGAAAGGTGCTTTGACGACTAAATCTTTGACCTGGTGCCAGCTCTTCCATTAGCTATTACAGTTGAGTACCCTTCTGAAATCCATAAAGCTCGAAGTGACATTAACTGAACTATGCTTAAAAAAAAATCTGTTTTGACTTCTGGCAATACCAGTGGCAATATTAGCCATATGTTACGGTAGAAGTTGCCCTTGTGATAGGAATTGTAGACAATCTGTGGAAAGCTTGGGCCAAGTTTTGGAAATTGCCAAGGTCACCTTTGAATGGAGATAAAAACACTTTTAGAATTCTCAGATATTAACACTGGCGTATCAGCGAGGGAAGAAAACATCTTATGTTGATATACCTGTTTTATATTTCAACAGTGTCAGGATATGGCATTTCTTCCAATACATGAATTATTTCTAGTCTGTATTTTTATCATCTCGAGATTGAAAGCCTACCCCCTAAAATATTTGAAGACACTCAGTAGTCATTCTATAACATTTGTGTAGAATGTTGCGTAGACCTTTTGCTAAGATGGAAAGAAAGTTTGGCTTTGCTAGAACCTCTACACGTCATGATTAAAAACTCAGAAGAAGAGGCATTTGCTCGTAGATTAGATTATGAATAAAATTCAAAATTAACCATTAACCTGAGGTTTAGCTTATATTATATGAACCACTTTTCAGGGGCATATAAACTCTAATAAGTTTAATTAATAGCTGACACACTTTTCATGTGGATAAGTAAGTTTCGTATTGTATTAACACCTTATAATTGATTTACATTTTAAACAGTTGTAATTCTACTTAGTTCAAAGTGATATTTCCATATTCGGAAAGACAAGTATTAGAGAATCCTGATTATTAAATCTTGACTTTGATCATGAAGCCAGCTTTGAAATACATGTTTCATTGAGTCCTTTCAAGCTATCTGGCACGTTCAAAAGTGTATATATTAAATTTGAATACATCACCCATCAAATTCTTATTCCTTAATAAAGTGTTGGTGTCTAGGTTTATTTGGCACTTCATTATTTCCTTTTGCTTCCCTAAAATGCCTGAAGAGTGCATAGTAATCAAGCGAAAGTGGAAGTACAAGAATGAAATTTTTAACATTAACCCAATTTTACATTTCAAAGAAGTGAAGCTAAAAATTTTATCTTATCTGTACCTTTCCCTGGTAAAAGACTTACTCCCTTCCAGTGGTGCTGGCTGCAGAGGACAACAAACTCTCTCTCTTCCTTTATTTTAAATTACTGAGCAGAATTGTTTAATAAAGAAAAATTTCCCATCTATTAAAATAATTTGAAAAATAAAGAAAAATAGGAAGAAGAAAAAGTTAATCATTTTGTAAACCCATCACCAAAAGGCAACCCCTTTTAACATTTTGGTGTATTCCATTACTGTCTCTTCCCATTCGATATACATACATATATATGTATTTTTAACATTCGCACATAGAAAATAGACATAGAAAATAACATTATGTTGTGCTGAGGAATATAGTACAGATCCCCTAGGTAGGAATGTAGAAAGGAGCATGCTAACTGACCCAATCCATGTTTGCGATTTACCTGATTGAGATCAGAGACGTAGGCTAATGGCCTGGAGAACTTCCCCTGCTGATGTCTGTGCTGCCTGGTTCACAGGGGCTGGGGACTGATGAGGACTCCCTCATTGAGATCATCTGCTCAAGGACCAACCAAGAGCTTCAGGAAATTAACAGAGTCTACAAGGAAAGTGAGTAGCTCCCGCTCTGTGATGCAGCTTGTCAGCCCAATTTCTGTAACCCCGTCATGGCTACCTGGGCTAGTGCTGGGGATAGGATGCCCAGATTACGTATGCAGAAATGCCATCTGGACCGTCCAGGGGTTTGCCCTTGTCCAGGTCCCTCTTTTTTACCTTCTTGTGGCCTGGGTTTTGGTTATTACATTCTGCTAGAACTTCTATAAAAGGATAGGCAGGAGGGAAAGGCGAGAAAACAATTTTTTTTCCTTAAGGGTCTGGTGAGGGAAGTAGAAAGCAGTGTACGTGGACTTAATGTATTGGGTGCTTTCCAGTCTCTGCTTAAGAAGTTCCCAACTCTGGATTGTGGATAATTATTGCAAGAGGCATGTGGATCTGTGTGCACCAAGCACTACAGGAGGCTGTGGCTAGAATAAATGATGCAGCTTACATGTGTATCTGTTACTAGGTTTCAATGTAGAAGCTATTTGAATAATAAAATACAGATTCATTTAAGAGTAATATTTAATTCCTACAAGTTTTTGCCATTGTGCAGTTTCTCATTCAGTGGATAACAAAGCACAGGTGTGTGTGTGTGTGTGTGTGTGTGTGTGTGTGTGTGTGTGTAGCCCTCCAATTTTTTTCCTTTTCAAAGTGATTATTCCTAGTCAAGGAGTTTGGGAACCAGTATTTTAGCTAGAAAAGAGGTCACTGATCAAAGGTGAGCTTGAGAATGCCTGATTGGATCCAGCCCTGCCTATCTCCTGTCACTGATAATAACATTTAGCTCTGATTTTATGAGTCTAAAAATCATCTTAGACCATCTGCCCTCATTTGGGTGGATATATCCATGCTGCCACAACTGTTTCTGCTTCTCAGAGGCTTAATGGGGCAGGGGGCAGTTGGGGTGGGTGGCTGGCTGGCTGCACAGGCAGGAAGCATAAAACCAGACGTGTTGTTTTCAAAGTGTACAAGACTGATCTGGAGAAAGACATCATTTCTGACACATCCGGTGACTTCCGCAAGCTGATGGTTGCCCTTGCAAAGGTTGGTTTCCGGTTTATTTCTTTGTCCTTGTTTCCTCCCAAGGCAAGTCACATACTGCATTTTATACCTGGGAGCGAATTAAGTCAATCCTCTGTGCCTGCATCAGAAATGCCAGCTTCATTTCTGACAGTGGGTTTGCACTGTCACTGCAGAGATGTCATTTTTGTATAATAGGATTTCTTATCCTGAGAAACTGCATGGTCAAGTGGACTTTGGGGCCAGAGGAGGAATAGGCAGCTCTCAAGTCCTGGCCTGGATTATGTGGCAGCCCTTGCCACATGACTTGGGGAAGGTCACTTTGCTCTATCTATAGCCACATAGGACCCGATGGGAAGTGACCCTCTTGTTTTTTCTTTCGTTCTCTCTGCTCTCACGTCTTACGAGAGGATTTGCCCAGGTAGTCCTTTGCCTGGAGAGGGGGTCTTTGTTAATGTTAACGCAGACATGTGGATGAAAGGCATTTCCCTCTGAGTCCTGACCAGTGTGCAATTTGAAGCCTCTGTGCCGGGGGAGGGAAGAGAAATGATTTTCTCCAGGAACCTTAATGACAGATGATTGTTTGGCATGCTGCATCCTGCCCACTCACATCTCCATTACTGTAACAACTCCATACAGCCCTCCCTGGCGACTCCTCGCCCTGTGTACCACCAACCACCCATCTGTTGAAGGCTGCCTTCACTATTTCACTCCCTTGATCACACGCATTTCTGCTACATCAAATCCGGATTCTCCGCTGCCTTTAAAAGTTCCCTATATCCAGGGGCGCCTGGGTGGCTCAGTCGGTTAAGGGTTAGACCTCAGTTCAGGTCGTGATCTCACAGTTTGTGAGTTTGAGCCCCGCATCGGGTTCCCTGCTGTCAGCACAGAGCCCGCTTCCGATCCTCTGTCTCCACTGTCTCTCTGCCCCATCCCTGCTTGCACTCACTCTCTTTCAAATATAAACATTAAAAACAGTAAATAAAAAGGTCTCTATATCCTGCCCTTCCCTAATTTAATCCTCCTAGGATTCCTCCCTGCCTCCCTTCCCCTGTAGCTGCGTGGCACCTCACTGACCTGTGGCCGCGCTCAGCCTCTTCCTGTGCTGTTCCTCCCACGGGGAGTGCCTTTCTCCCCATCCCCTTTACTAGCCTCATTTGACACATCCTTCAGTGTTCACCTCAACCCTACCCCATTGTCCACAGACTTTGCTGACTATGCTGTCAGATTTCTCCCTTCTTTTGCATTTCATGTCTTCTTAAGCCATGGATTACTGTGTTGTTTTATCTTTGTTCCACGCTATTTTTCCATCAGGATTGTAAGCTCACTGAGGGAGGGAACTAAATATCGGTAGCTTTTTTTTTTTTTTTTTGGAGGTAGAGGGAATTCTGTAAAGTGCCTATCCCAGGAGAGGAGGGGGAGGTTGATGATGGTGAGGCCCACCCCTCCCCCCACTTCACTACCTCAGTTGTACCAATCCTTAGTCTTGTCTAGACTTCAAAATGAAGAAAAAAAATTTTTTAATATTTGTTTGTTTGTCTATTTTTGAGAAAGAGAGAGCACAAGCGGGTGAGGGGCAGAGAGAGAGAGAGGGAGACACAGAATACAAAGCAGGCTCCAGGCTCTGAGCTGTCAGCACAGATCCTGATGTGGGGCTTGAAACCACGAACTGTGAGATCATGACCTGAGCCACCCAGGCATCCCAAGTGAAGAAAAAACTTTAAGTGTGTGTTTGCTCAGTAAATTAAATAACGGCTTACAAGAGTTGGGGAGAAGATACCATTTTCAACTTTAAAATATACAAAGAAACCTATTTGATGTTCTTAATTTTGTTTTCTTCCGTAGGGTAGAAGAGCAGAGGATGGCTCCGTCATTGATTATGAACTGATTGACCAGGATGCTCGGGTAAGCGAGCTTCTCGGTTTGAGTTTCTGTTTTCCAGCAAATCTCTAGATAGTCTATTTAGTAATTATCGATCCTGTGTAACAGTTTACCTTCAAACCTAGTGGTAGCCCTAAGTTACATCTCTCAGTTTCTTTGGGACAGGAATTGGGGAGGGGCTCAGCTGGGTGGTTCTGGCTCAGGACTTCTCATGAGGGTGGGGCCAAAATGTGGGCCAGGGCTGCATCATCTGAGGGCCTGACAGCATCAGGAGGCTCTCCTTTCAAGGTCACCCATCTATAGGACTGTTGAAAGGAGGCCTTACTATTGCTCCACATGGGCCTCTCTAAGGGCTTGCTCGAGTATCCTCACAACCTGGCAGCTGGTTATCCCCAGAGTGAGTGATCCAAGAGAGAAAGCAAGGAGGAAGCCAAATGTTTATTATCACCTAATGTCAGGAGTCACACAGTGTCACTTCTGTCATACCCTTCGTTAGAAGTGGGTCACTATGTGTAGCCTATAGTTAGTGCAAAGGGAAGTAGGCACCACTTTTGGAAGGGAGGAAAGTCAAATTTGTGGGCTTCATTTTCACTCTCTGGGAACAGTAGTTATCATAAGATATTCCCTCTTGATGCTGGTATGAATTATAGGATCAATACCTGAGTCACATATGCTTGTTTAGGCTTTGCTTGTATGAAAGTACCAGATTCTGCAGAGTGTGCTAAGGCTGTGTGCACTGGTGTGCACTTGCTACGTAAACAACATAGCAGAGTGGAAGAAAATGGTGGAGGCACAGCCAGGGATAGGAAGGCTTATTGTCCTTTGTGGTGAGGGAGAAGGGGAGGGTGGCAGAGACCCTTGTCTGGTTGAATAGCACTTTCGATGGTTCCAGTCACGAATCACCGAAAACTGTTTGTTAAGCTGGTTCAGATCACTGTGAACTGCATGCCTTTTCCAGAGGGTCAATAGCTAATCTCAAAGCATTTTATAAGAGCTGCAGAGAAAATTAATTCATTTTAGTTTTAAAATTCAGTGTGTTTCTCACAGCACTTTTAGCAGGAGGTAGAGAAGGTTTTTTACATGAAGTGACAGAAGTTAGGTTTTACAACCCCCAGATGGTGGGTGGTCATTTAATGAGTATCTTAACCTTGAATGAATATTTCTCCTTCCCTCCTTGCCATTCTTATCATGATTTGTAGCCCCTAAATTTTCCAGAAACTAAAAATGAGACTTTCTGAGTCTCTAAGAAGCATGGGTATAGGTACCTGATCTGTAACTGTCTTCAGCAGACAACCATTAGCTTATTTGCCATCCAAAGTACCAAAGGAATGAGGGCTGGATGTACTAATGAACATTTGCTTGTCCTTCTGGGTAGGAATAGAAGCTCTTGGTTCTCCCTTTGGCATCCAAGGACATCGATGTGTACGGCACCCACCTCACAAATAATCTAGTCTCATACTTTGTGCCTAGTGAAGACTTGATTAAGACTTTTGACCCTTTAAAAAGAAAAACTTTTGACTTAAATACTACATTGCTGCCTGTGTCTTCAGTGCAGCTGTCCTTTCTCAATTGGCATTTTCAGTGTATAGGTTTTTGGGGTTTTTTTGCATGACAGTTTTTATGACCTTACTCTGGACCACATAGTCAACTTGCCTGGTTGGTTGTGCTTGTAGGACCTCTATGATGCTGGAGTGAAGAGGAAAGGAACAGACGTGCCCAAGTGGATCAGCATCATGACCGAGCGGAGTGTGTGTCACCTCCAGAAAGGTGGGTGCTGTGCTGAGGAGGTCCTAGAGCCTCGGGATGGTCCTCTCAGCCAGGCCTGCTGGTTATGTGTGTTGGGGTGTGGGTCTGCCAGAACAAAGTTCACTCTCTACTTTGTACCCCATAATCTCACTCATTTTTCCATCACCAAGTCCATTGGCCCTTCCCTTCCATTTTGGATCCTTCTTTCTCCTATTTGCATGTTTGGTGCTGTATCTTGCTGCCCCTTCTTGTCTAGGATCATTTTATCATGCTGTATTTGTTGAAGTAAATGGACTTTCCTGGGCACTATGTACTGTTACTCGTTGCTTCCAAATAGAAGGCTCCACTCAGAGCTGAAGATGGTCAAAAAATGTGGTCTGGCCGTGCCATTCAGGACAGTGCCATTCAGTACAGCTGTCCCAGGTCAACCGGTGCAGGGTCAGCTCTGGTCCATCACGGCAACCCCTAACCCTCTAAGATGCTGTGATCATCCTCATTTGTTTGTTTATTTTTATCATGGTGCGTAACCATGTGAGTGATCATTGACAGCTTTGATCAGCCGCTCTGTTCTAGTAATTATTTTTTGTTTTTCCTTAGTGTTTGACAGGTACAAGAGCTACAGCCCTTATGACATGCTGGAGAGCATCAAGAAGGAGGTCAAAGGAGACCTGGAAAATGCTTTCCTGAACCTGGGTGAGCATGTGGCTCTCCCCTCCCATCCATAGTGGACATCAGCTTTCAGTAAACTGCCATAGCAGAAGTAACAAGTGGCCATCCTGTTAATTCAAGTGTGTTTGGGAGGTGTGGCTCCTTTAGATGACTTGGGTAGTTGTATAATCTTCACTGAATAAATTTAAGGTATGAAACTGAGGGACGCTTACGTTGGTAGAGCGAGGAGTTGCCCAGGAAGAATACAATAACAACAAAAGGGGCCCTGTTGGGGAAACTCACATATCCTTTAGCCCTCAAGATTCCCTGGTTTAAAATCACCATGGAGCCGAGTTTCAGAGGAGCCCAGGTTTTCCCTTAGTGTTTCCCATTTTGCAGCCTGTTCCTGTTACATTAGGTCATCTTATTTGCGGCCCGGGGTCAGGGCCTCACTCCTCCCTGGTGAGGAGAGGAGTAGCTGACCCCTTTTCTTCACTCCACAGTCCAGTGCATTCAGAACAAGCCCCTGTATTTTGCTGACCGACTGTACGACTCCATGAAGGTAAGGGCAGCCAGCTGAGGGGTCCATGTTTCCACAATGGGCTTTTCTTCTTTTGTGCCCCGAACTATAAGTCTCCTTGACTAGTGGCTGGTGAAAGGGACACTGCTGTCTGGGTGCAGGAATGTACTAGTCAGCTGTGGTTGTATCGGACAGGTGAGAAAACCACAAGTCAGTCGTCTTTGTCTCTCTCTCCTACCTTCTTGAACGTGTGTTTGTGCGCAGGTAGAAAATAAAGTACCAGATGGTAATCGTGTCTGACTCCTGCTCAGACTTCTCAGTGATGGTCTTCCAGTACCCCAGAGCAAAGACGGGCAAGGAAGGGAGAGATTATTAAGCAACCCACTGTGCAGGAGACATTGTGCTACTTACTTCATCTTAAATCATTACCAAAAAGCCCATTTGGCCTGTGACATATTGTTTACAGATCAGGAGACTGAAGCTCAGAAAGCTTTAACTAGCCTGAAATAACGTAGCTAGATTTGAACTTAGGTCTGTCCGCCTCTAAAGGCGGCCCCACGACTGTCTCTTCCCACAATCCCATCCCATTTTCTGCGCCTCAGATGTCCCTTGTGCTTTCCACCTTCCTGGCCCTCCCGCTCCTTCCTGCATCATCCCTTGCCCACACCACCTCTCCCATCTCTCCTAGGGTTTTGGTCAAATAGGACATGTTCCTCAGTGCCTCTGGTCTGAGACTCTCAAAGTAAATTCTGTGGTCTTTATTGTTTACACCATTCACAGTGGCACAGAGCCACGGTGAAAGTGTGGTGGCCTGTGTTCTCTAAGCCCTGAGAGCCAGGAGCTGTTTGTTACATATGTAAACTCTCACACTTACTAAACTGAACCATGCAGTAGTTAATGCTCTGTACACGTTTACTGAATGCACAAAGTGGGGGTTTGTGCTGATGTCATCCTGGAGTGTTTGAAATTCCAAGATGCTCATTTTTCTTTTTTTTTAAAATTTTTTTTTCAACGTTTATTTATTTTTGGGACAGAGAGAGAGACAGAGCATGAACGGGGGAGGGGCAGAGAGAGAGGGAGACACAGAATCGGAAACAGGCTCCAGGCTCTGAGCCATCAGCCCAGAGCCTGACGCGGGGCTCGAACTCACGGACTGCGAGATCGTGACCTGGCTGAAGTCGGACGCTTAACCGACTGCGCCACCCAGGCGCCCCTGATGCTCATTTTTCTTAAAGGAGTAGTTTCATCATTACCTTTGAACTTTCTTAAAGGGCAGCCTCAAGAACCCAGATGAGTTCCATGTGCAAGAAAACTTACTGGATTAATGTTGTCAGTGAATTGTAACTTGGAACATGTACTTGACTTTCAGGGCAAGGGGACTCGCGACAAAGTCCTGATTAGAATCATGGTCTCTCGCAGTGAAGTGGACATGTTGAAAATTAGGTCTGAATTCAAGAGGAAGTACGGCAAGTCCCTGTACTACTGCATCCAGGTAAGCCCCGTGGTGACGTGTTGGCCCTTGCTGGCCATCTAGAAGGCCCTGGAGCCCCAGGCTGGTGGCCTGTCAGAATAATGACAGAGTGGTGGTTTTCTAATTCACTGGGGAAGAGATGCTAGTCCTCAGGTATCAGCGGTTTATTTAGAAAGTGCCATTAACGATTTGTCCTAGAATCTTATAGAGACAGGCAAATATTTTACACTTCCCACATCTGCTGTTCTACAGTGATAATTGGTGTTCATGACAATGATCCTGCAAGACTTGCTGACATCCTCCTGAAGAGCCCGAGATCAATTAAATTTTGAATTTTATGCAGTTGACCCTTAAACAGCACAGGTTTGAACTGCACTGGTTGAAAATCAATAGATTTTTTTCAATAAATACAGTGCAGTACTGTAAATGTATTTTCCTTCTGATTTTCTTAATATTTCCATTTCTAAAGCTTACTTTATTGTAAGAATACGGTATATCATACATATGACATACAAAATGTGTGTTAATGTTTATGTTGCAGGTATGGCTTCTGGTCAACAGTAGGCTATTATTAGTAGTTAAGTTTTGGGGGGAGTCAAAAGTTATATGCGGATTTCTGTCAGCACGGGGCAGGGGCGAGAGTTGGTGCCCCTAACTTTGGCCTTGTTAAAGGGTCAACTGTTTCCATTGTTTGAAAATCCTCTATGATATGCCTGGCAACATTTGGTTACACAGAACTTCCGTCTCCCATCAATTCAGTCTCTCTATTTTGGAGAGACGGAGCATTTGCATGCAAGGAGTGGCTGCACACGCATCAGCCCCCTGGCGTGTCCTTCAGACAGGCATTGCAGCCCCCCTTTCCAGAAGACCCTGCAAATTTCAAAGGCATGTCCGTGGTTACAAAGGATGAATTTTGAGGTGGGTTTGGTACACCCAGGTTTGTTAGGGCACGCGTTTATAGTTTAGGGACCAATGAGCCCATTAGTAATCATTTCCTCACTTCACTAGCTTATTCCCACGTGACCTTAAGAATCCTGGAAACAGCACGGTGAGGCAGGAAAGTACCTCTCTTCTCTGGAAGCACGCAGGCCAGAGAGAAAAGTGGTGGTGCATACAGGACCTCACTGCAGTAAGAGCAGGCTGGGTTCTGTGGGTCTGGTTCCTTGCTGTGTTAATCCACTACTACCTCACATTCTTTCTGCCCTCGCAGTAATCATGTCACTTGACGCCCCCCCCCCCCTCAGTTTCAGACCCCCTGAGGGTCTGCTGATGATGGTTTGGGTCTTTGTGCCTGGACAGGTCCCTCAGAGTCTTGTCTTTGTTGCTGCTCAGGGAGGCTCTCTATGCGTTGAGCCTGCTTGTATGTTGTTGCAGACCTTGGGTCTTTTTGCTGATACTGAATTTCTTTTTTCTCCTCGGCCATTTATAGCAAGACACGAAGGGCGACTACCAGAAAGCGCTGCTGTACCTGTGTGGTGGGGATGACTGAGCCCATGACAGCATGAGCGCCAGGAGCGGTGTTCCTTTGTTTTCAGCTAACAGTTCTAGAAAATAGCTTGTGACTAACAGCCCCCTTATGCTCATCCCTGCGAGGATGACGTTAGCATTGCCCCTTCCCCATCTTTATTTCAGTTGCCTAAGCATTGCCTGCCTCTCATGTCTAGTCTCTTTAGCCAAAGAAATGAACATTCCAAGGAGTTGGAAGTGAAGCCTATGATGTGAAACACTTTGCCTCTTGTGTACTGTGTCATAAACAGATGAATAAACTGAATTTTTACTTTATAAACAAGTACTCTGTGGACCTTGCTTTCAACTTAATTGTTTAGCAATCAAACACGTGTAAAAACAAATAATATAAGAAATAAAAATCAGACATGCATCAGGGCTGTATCGCTCAGCTGGTAAAGCTGTCCGCTAGAGGAATAAAGCTCTGGGACTCAGCTGTTTGATATGGTGGCCAGTATCCAGATGTGGTGATTTACATTTAAACTTATGTAAATGAAACACAATTAAAAATTCACTTCCTCAGTCACACTATCCACATTTCAAATGCTTGGTATCCACATGTGGTTAGCAGCCCATGTATTGGACAGCACAGGCAGAGAACATTTCCATTATAAGGGAAAATTCTGGGCAGCTCTTCATGCCCAGGGGATAATAGTAACTACGGGAAAAAACTTCCATCTGCTCATATTCCTGCAGGTAAATTACATGAAAACAAATGATCAGTGATGGCCTCAAACTGGGAAGACGAGTGGGGTGGCATGGTGGGCTCTATTTAGCAAATATTGTAAATACATCTAAAGCCATTCGGACGTACAGAAATAAATAACGTTCTGTCTCAACCTCAAGGACTCACCTGTCAGTGAGTCAGGCTACGATATTCTTGGAAGGAGATGTAACAGAAGTGGACTGAGAGCACAGAGAAGAAAGTGATTGCTTTGTGGAGGATTGGGAAAGATGACCCAGAGGAGAAGGAAGCATTTGAGCTCTGCCTGAAAATCCAAGGTGAAGTTTTAACGCAGGGAGAAAGCTCTCCACCAGATTCTTTTGGTTCTGCTAATGGCGAATAGGTGATTCGCACTAAAGGTACTATAGGCACAAAGACTTAGGGCAGAAAGAATTCTGTCTCCCCTACCTCCCGGCAGCCAGGGGTCATTCCTGGCACCACCTGGTTTCAGGTCTGCCCCCCTTTCATGGAAAGACTGCAGTAAACATGATGTGTGTCATTGTGTCTCATAATGTCAAGATGCTGTCCATGGGCTGCTAGCCCAGGACACTGTGGACAGCTTGCTCACCCAGGAACTTCCCCTAAGCTGGGAATAGGGCTGGAGGCAGAGGGACTTGATGGCTATCCCCAAACCTTACGCTGTATTTATTCCTCCTTCTTAGAGGATTCTGTGTCACCTGCTAATTCCTGAACCTGGCCAACATAGGACACAGTAGTCTGCAGGGGCCGTAGGTAATGGCAATAAACAGGTAAAATGGCTAGTCGGACAGAATGTGGGGAGTGGGGGTGCCAGAGAAATGAAGAAGGTCTGCCCCACTTTGAGCACTTCAAATTCCATTCAAATGACACTGTGTTGACCAAACAAAATATATACGTGGCCTGAATGATTTGCCGTTTTGACCTTTGGCAAACTTGGGGTAGAAACTCAGGGTGGAGCATGGCTCTTGTGTGGCCCTTGATGTACCTGTAAGCCCACGATGCTATTTCTGAAAAAGGATGTGAGGCAAAAGTAGTGCCTTCTCAAATGTATCCATCTATGCATATTAGAATTGATGTTCAAATCCTAAAATCTGCGTTTCTGTGTGCTTGGGGCAGAGTTCAAGGAACTGCGTAAGAAGCAGGATGTTTACATTTAACCCTAAATTATGGTATTGAACTCAAAATTGATAGGGCTGGGCAGAAGCTGTCAGGAGCAATGTTTCATATCAAGAAGTATCTGGGCTTTGTTTCTTTCCATCATAAAGTGTGTTTCAGGCTGCAAGGGGGCAAGTGGTGGGAGAAGGTAAGGCTGTGCAGCCGGATTGTGGGAAGGCTTCTGCCCCCACCGGGCCTAGGGCACCCTGGCCACTGGTCTGGCTGGTCGGATCCTCTAGCAGGCGTGAGGGAAAATTCAAAAGGCAGACTGGCACCGGAAAGGCTCTGGGAGAAGTGTTCCAAACACTGTCTCTCCCCTGTATGGAGCAATGGTTGTCTAATATCATCCAAAACTGATAGGGCACTTGGACTTTGGTCTCATACTCTTCCGGATTCCAGTCTGTCCTCGGTCAAGCTGTCCAAAGCATTTCTTGAAATAAAGAACCATCTGGAGATTTGAATAGTCTCCCAAACAATTTTACTTTGCAAAGAGAAGGAAGAGAGCACCGGGCAGGCTTTAACATTTTGTCAGTTGATAATAAGAACTTTGATTTTATTCTTTGAGTAGTTAAAGGCAATGCATGTAGTATAGCCATGGAAACTTACTGAACTATGTGAACAAGAGGATGACCTTTTCCCGCTCTGACCTGTGTTGTGGAACTAAGCAAGGCTGTCACATCGTACAACTCCAGATGGCACCCTTCACGTTGTATACTATACGAATGGTATCTCCTTTTGAATTATGCAGTACACAACCTGAGTGGCCATACATGACAGCCCTATATGGTGACCCTAGGCATGTGTAAGATGGCCCATTAGGTCTTTTGTCACAGAGTTGGCTTCCAGATTAAAGACAAATTTTATTTGGAAACAACTGGCTAAACCTCTGAAGGCCTCGATTTTGCCATACAGATTTTTCCAAACGGATATTTGGATCCGTTTTATTGGGCTATACACGAACGGCTCTGCATATGAATCTTCCCAGCATGTGAAGTTCCTGTAGTGTAAATTATTAGTAAAGATGGCTAACACAGGGAAAACCTGACTCACAGAGTGGCTACATTTAGCAAGAAAAATGATTTGAGGACAGAACTCCTTTAAATCAATTTTTAGTCTTTAAATGACTCCAATCTCCAGGCGTCTCCCCGTGTTTTGAAAAACGGCTTTGGCTTCTTATCCACATCAGTTTATTTGACCTCCTTTTTCCATCAACTACCAAAATGAAAACTCTGCTTCGAGAGAGAGAGAGGGTGCAATTTTAAACATCCCTTAGCAATGAGGCAGAACATGCTATAGCCATCAAGTTCTAGTTGTTCATTCTATTTATTGAGGAAAGCCTGTAGCCTGATTTCTTTTATGCGAGTACATTTGAGCAAGCAAAGTTTATAGAGATGACTTATCTCATTACATTAGAAGAGTGATTTGCTATCTCAGCATCTATAAGCAATTTTAACAGACATTTCTGGATGAAGAAAAGCTTTTGTAAATATATGCGAAAGACACGATTTCATCAAGCATTAAATTGGAGGTGCCCTGGAAAAATATTACATTTGTGCATTCAATTAGCTTGATTGTGGCTGAATTTTGTCCACTGAAGGCAGCATTTCTGCAGAAAAACAGAAGCATTCCCTACGTCAGCAGGTTTCCTAAAACAGAAAAGCACACTTTTCCCCCTTTGCGAGTCTTCTTTTGCATTTGTGCTGTTCCCAGCTATGCGTCCCTAATCAGGCTGCTTAGTCTTGTTCTCCACAGTAGAGTGCACGGGAAGAGTAAACCAGAAGCCACTTTATTTAGGTGAAATCCAAACCCAACAATTCCAACCTTAAATAGCGTGTACCCAGTCTAAATGCTCAGCAAGCTCTGGGCAAAAAGGGGGCTGGTCCAGATGGAGTTAAGTTCTCCAAACTTCCCTTCCTCGCTTTCTGCAGGGCCTCTCTCTCCTTTAGGGGCTGTTTAAACTTTAAACAGATGCTGTTTAAACTTTAGTATGGCTGTTAGCCCATGTCCGTTTCCTGGACGTGTGTTTATAGGGTCAGCCTTATCTTGGAATGAAAGCTTTTGTTTCCCTATCACAGGAAGGAGAGGAGTTACTAAGGAAATGGACAATGTTTGGGTGCAAGAGGCCTTTCTTGGACCCTTAGAATCACAGTGAAGCAATGAGCTAAGTATTTGGGATATTCACCGGCCCTCCCCGCCTCCCCAATTGGTAGTAGTTGAACTACTGTAGTTGAACAATTAGCTTTCCGTTAAGAAGAAACAAACCAGAAAAGACATAGTATGTCCCCTACCTGGCTGTGGGGTGGCTGTTATTTTTAAACAAGTGGTGATGACAAATGGAACTTTCCTAGCTTTAATCCATTATAGCCTAAGACTATCATACTTGCAAGTATATTTCTAAATATTAATTTAGGGATTAGGAAGGGTTTGGATCAGGAATTGAGAAATCTATCTTTCTTTCTTTCTTTCTTTCTTTCCTTTCTTTCTTTCTTCTTTCTTCTTTCTTTCCTGTTTATTTTTTTATTTTGAGAGAGGGGGAGAGAGAATCCCAAGCAGGCTCTGTGCAATCAGCACAGAGCCCCATGCGGAGCTCAATCTCATGAACTGCAAGATCATGACCTAAGCCTAAATCAAGAGTCGGATGCTTGACCGGCTTAGCCACCCAGGCACCCTGAGAAATATTTCTAACAAGTTTTAGGTTTTTATGTTGGAGAGTTTGCCAGTTTTCAAATTTTACCATGGATTCTTGAGTTTTTGGAGAACCAACTTGGTCTTAATGGACCACATTTGTTCTAATAGATATGAACTCCTTTATGACTTAGAAAGATTTTTAAAGTCTAGAGTTGAGCAGGTAATATGGGGCTTCAGTCACTGATTTATTCATTGGCTTACTAATTTAATCAACAGATCGACCTACTATGTGCTGATGATTGACCTAAGCCCTGGAGATTTAAGGAACAAGGCATCACTGACCATGTAGAATGAAAGGGCTGTGACTGAGGAAGGCACAGGTGAGGTACTTGGGGGTCCATAGTAGCTAATCCTCACCCAGGATGAAACATCTGAAGGTTTCTGGGACAGGCAATCCTCAAAGCAGGATTTATTTGCAGTAAAGGGGGTTGCAGTGTTTTTTACTGATGTACAAGAGGAATACACAATAATTGTAGAAAGCTGGAAAATACAGAACAGTGTAAAGAAGAAAATCTGAATCACCTGCAACTTCAACCACAACCAATCATTGTTAACATTTTGACAGGATGACCTATTTGAGAATTAGGTCTTATTTCCTTGGCAGTAAGCACATCAGGAAAGAAAGACACAATTTTTCCTCCTCCTCAAAAGGGAGAGCTGGCTTTAGGCAGTGAAAGTCTGGCTTTCTTTGCTGCAAGAGTTAAGTGGCTTTTGCTTTTTCAAAGTCGAGTTCAAGAAGATAGAGGCCTGGATTGTTCTGGGTGATGGTTCTGGATGAAAGGAAGAAGGAAGTAGCCTATCCCTTGGCCAGCTGGCTTTCCAGAGACTAAGGAGGACAGTGTTCAGGTGATAGGGATGGAGCCTGGCCCCCACATAGTGCCTGAGTGTCCTGAGCTCTTATGGGGGATCAAAAACTGCCCATAACAGAATTGGGTATCTCTGGAAAGGTCTTAGTGGCTGGGCATGGTGAATGAGGAATGAAGCCCTGCCCAATGTTGAAATCTTTTTTTCCAATCCTTACCTGATTCTATCTTCTCAATCACCAGAATAGCCAGGGGCCCCTCCCTCCCTCTTTTCCCTTCCTCCCTTCCTCCCTTCCTTCCTCCTTTCCTTCCTCCCTTCCTCCCTTCCTTCCTCCCTTCCTCCCTTCCTTCCTTCCTTCCTTCCTCCCTTCCTCCCTTCCTTCCTCCCTTCCTCCCTCCCTTCCTCCCTTCCTCCCTCCCTTCCTCCCTTCCTCCCTCCCTTCCTCCCTTCCTCCCTTCCTCCTTCCCTTCCTTCCTTCCTTCCTTTCATTTTATGACCTACAATATCTATCCCAGGTAAATCATACTAAGTATTCCTGACACCTCAGAGCACTAAATTTAGATCTAACTTTGTACTTTGAAGACCCTAAGTTAGCTAAATTTTGTAAATCAGTAAGGAAAACAGGATCCTACTGGAGTCATAAAACAAGAGAGGAAAATGAAGGTTGTGCTCTGGATCTCATATTCCAGGTTGCTAGAAAAACAGGGAAACAACAGAAAGTGATTTCAGAGCATCAATTTAAAAAAAAAAAGATGTAGAATCAAAAATTTTCAGCTTGTCAGTGGGATTATGGCCAATCCTTTCATGTTTATTTTTTTTTTACAGTTTATTTATTTATTTTGAGAAAGAGAGAGAAAGAATGGAAGAGAGCCTCAAGCAGGCTCTGCACTGACAGTGGGGCTCTAACCCATGAACCATGCGCTTAAGACCTGAGCTGAAATCAAGATTCGGACTCAACTGACTGAACCACTCAGGTGCACTTGCCAGTTTTTAATTATGAGGTTTCCATGTAGTTACTATTTGACCTCTAATATTGACAAATACAGAGTAAGATAAGAAATGTTGGGGCATCTGGGTTGCTCAATCGTTTAAGGGTCCGCCTTCAGCTCAGGTCATGATCTCACGGTTCATGAGTTTGAGCCCCATGACTGGCTCTGTGCTGACAGCTCAGAACCTGGGGCCTGCTTTGGATTCTGTGCCTCCCTCTCTCTCTGCCCCTTCCCTGCTTGTGCTCTCTCTCTCTCTCTCTCTCTCAAAAAATAAATAATAAAAAACAAACAAAAAAAGAAATGTCGGTCTTGTTCCCATCCTCTGTAGCTTTTGTTTATCCCCTTAGCCAAGGTCTACAAATCCCCACATGGAAATTAAGGCCTGGCTTGACCCTTGTTTCAGACCTATGCTGGCCTGAGCATGGAATATTGAATCATCTGTGTCTCCTGCTGCTCCTGGGAATTTGGTGGCCTCCATACTGCTCTGGAGAGGAGTGAGCTGTTCCTGGGGCTCACATTCTGTCCCCAGCACTGTGCCTGGCTCTGATAACCCTGGCCCTGTAGAGGCTGAGATTGTTGTAACTTGTCTTCTGCCCTGGTAACTGACCTCATCTCCCAGCTACCCTAAACCCTGGGCTTGATCTTTTTCTCAGTACCCTGGAACCATTTCTTCCAATCTCAGTTCTACTTAGCTCAGTTCCTCCTCAATGAATGTCCACATAACAGGGGCAGCCATTCTTGAAGAATGAGCTCTGCCCAGCAATTGGAACATCCTCTCACTTTTCTGAGCCTTACTGGCTCTTTCCATTGTCATGGGTAACTGTTTGCCTGTACTTCAAACATTTTTCATGTTTGCTTTGCCTTACTCTAAATAACCAGCCAGGCACTGATAAATTCAGAGACGATAACACAATTTGTTTGGCACAAAAAACATGCTACATAAGTTCAGAGATCAGATAATAACTTCTTTCTTTCTTTTCTCATCCTCCACCTACTGCTCTGCCAGAAACTCCTCCCTTAACATTAGTCTTTGCATCTAGACATTGTCTCCATGCAAACATGCTATTTGGGAGGGGTGGTTCTAATTAATCCTTTAGCATACTTGATTTATAGCCATTTATCATTTCCTCAAAAGAAAATGTGGCACTTAAAGCATGGGATGTGGGATAGAAGTTTTTTTTTTTCCTTTTACTATTTTTATTTTGTATTATGAACAACAACCAGTAATATACTGCTTTTCTTCACATTCGTATGGGTTTTTAAGAAATTATTGCTTTTTCCCCCTGGAGAACTAACAGACAAAAAAGCAGTACCACATTGGGAATCTGTAAATCCCAGAAGTCAACAGCTTGAAGACAATCCCCAGGATCAGGGAAGAAAACAAGTGTCACAAGAGATGAGACAAGCACATATAGGGATAGTAAGCTGAGGGAGTCACTGTTTCAATGCCACTGACCCAGACAATAGGAACCCTTTTTCTCCTGGCACCCACTGCCACCACCTTAAAGGGGTCATTTGGGGTCTATGGTCTGAAGAACTCTTTTCAACTGACACAAGAGTTGCTTTGTGGAGAGGTGCAATGAGAAAGCACGAATAATAAAGTCAAAACTCAGGGAAGAACACATAGTGAAAAGAAAACCCAGAAATGTCAACATCTTTGCTACTTCAACTGCTTCCATTGTACCCAAAAGGGAGTCTGAAAAACATTTGAGGGTTCAAATCAGCATATGTATCATGTCCCTACAAACCCTACAGGGTTACTTTGCTGACTAGATGGTGATCAGCTTATGTCCTGAAGCAGCAGAGACAGGTACCAAGACTGCCAAAGTTAAAGGGAAAAAAAAGGTGGAAATTGTGCTTTCTTCAAAATGGATTGGCTTTGAAACTGCCTTTTCTCCTGGTCTAGCAACTTCTTTCTCCCACACTGCTGCAGGTTTTATTGCCTTACACTTGAAATGAAAAACCGAATTTTGAGGTGCAAGGACTGCGCAATCCTGAGAAGACAGGGGGTCTGCAAGTACAGTAGTCAGACAGGCTGCGCTCTCAAGGCTTGGCCTTCCTTGTATCCCAAGAACCTATCCCTGAGGTCAGTCTGAAGTTCTCTGCAAGCCTGGTGACCACTCACTATCCCACTGGGGCAGTGTGAGAGAGTGAGGTCTTCAGTACTCCCCAGATAGGAAATGTCCATGAGTTTATTTTTTTTTTAATTTCAAAAAAATGTTTATTTATTTTGAGAGAGAGAAAGAGCATGAGCAGGGGAGGGACTGAGACAGAGAATCTTAATCAGGTTCCACACCCAGCATGAAGCTGGACGTGGGGTTCAATCCCAGGACCTCGGGATCATGACCTGGGCTGAAATTAAGAGTCCACAGCTTAACCGACTGAGCCACCCAGGGGCCCTGAAATGTCCCTGAGTTTAAAAAACAAAATCGTGATTGTTCTTGGGGCTGCGCTGTTTCCCCCATTCCAGTTTTAGCAGGATGTGGCTGTGGTCATGGGGTTCCCGGAGAGCTCTGAGACCATCAAGTTGGTGGACACCGGCACCCGCATTTAAGTGGGGAATGTGCAGTAGGAACGTTGCACATCCGGGCTCAGTGTCTGCAAGAAGCCTGTAAATTAAGAGCTGGCTGCTTCCTCTAGGCTGCCGTGGAGTGGGCATGGAAGGTAGGATCTCAAATTCATACTGCAGGAGCTGCTAGAGCTGGAAGCCAAAGTTGGGCTAGATGACAGTCATCTGATTGACCTAATTGAAGGCCTCCTCGAGGCGGAACTGCTTTGTCTTCATAAGGTATGAATGGGAGATCCCAGCCTCACAGTGGACCAGGACGTTGCTTCCCAATTCACTGACGTGGTCAATGAAATCTAGCACTTCCCGAAAGTGGGAGCTAATGTCAGTGGGTGTCTTCCACGGGGATCCATATATTGTGCCGGTAGGTCCTTCGGGCCTCAGAGGTTCACCGTGAGACATTCAGCAGGGTAGTGACATGCAGGTGGGCGAGCAACTCGCGCTTGGATGCACGGTGGGCACTTCCAAGCAAGAGGGCAGTAAGCTTTTCAGCTGGCCGCCCTGGTCACCAGCCCGCCGTGGCTGATGTCCAGCACTTGTGCACATTGGCTGCCGAGCGCTCTCCCGGTTTCCATCTTCTTTCTTGAAATGGGTTTACACCCGCGTAACAGGCCATTCCAAGTGGGAAGTCTCGCACGCCCCACTGGGGAAGCACACCCATCGGTCTGCAGGTTACGGGGCTGAGCCAGGCGCATGAGCAGCTATTCCCGCGCAGCGTCAGGTCGCCACGCAGTCACTATTCTCCCGGCGCCCCACGGGGCAGCACGTACTGCGCAGACTCCGCGCTGTGGCCGGCCGCCAACGCGCCCAGAGGAGGTGGGCTGAGAACGAGTGGCGCGTCCCTGAGGGGGCCTAGGTCGGCTGGGCAGCCGTCGAGTACCACGAGGCGCGCGGGGACCCGTGGCTATGGTGCCCACTGGGAGGCTCGGGAGTGTGAGGCCGCGGGGCCGCAGCCGCCCACCGCGCCTCTCCCGCCCCGCCTGACGCCGCCCGTCGTCGTGCTGCAAGCCGGGCCAAGCGTCTTGAAGGAGGCGTGAGCCTAACAAAACGTGCGGTGCTCAACTGCGGACTAAATCAAAGTAAGACATTTAACCGGAAGTTCCATTAGTAGACTTCTGGTGTGTTTTATAATGGAACTCTGACTTAGATATCATTGTTTTGAGGGCTCCTCCTCAGAGATGATTTAAATACCCTCCGACCCCCCCCCCCCCCCCCCCCCGGCAGAGAATGCAGATGTGAGAGTGCCCAGGGTTTGGGCTGTGTCTGGATCCAGCTCTGCTGCTGCAAGTCCCTGGTGAGACGGCCATGGGGGCAGTTACGATGATTGGCTCGTACCCAGCACGGGTCTCTTTCCCTTGAACCCTAGCGTAAGCCTGTCAGTTCACGGGAGCTGAATTCTTTCCGGGGAGTTTCCCCACTGTGCCTGATGGGTCTGCCCTCCCTGGGAATAATACTGTTGACCTCGCAGGGTTGTTGTGACTATTAAAAGGGATAATTTGGGTAATGTCTCTCGCATAGTGTTTGGTATAGCCGAAGTATTTAGTCAAATAAATAAGTTTCATATGTTACCAGGTAGATAATATATAAATAAGTAATACTGTATAATATTAAAGAGTTGCCCCTCATAGACACAGGAGAGACTTTCCACTGTATGGTATTTGCACAGGGCAGTGGACTTTAGTTTCAGGGGTCCTATGTGGTTTGTCCTTCTATGGCCTGTTTCCATTTGGGAATTTAGCTTCCATGGTTCTCTTGGCTCTTTCTTTCTCTTTTTCTTTCTTTCTCTTTTTCTTTTCTTTTCTTTCTTTTTCTTTCTTTCTTTCTTTCTTTCTCCTTTCCTTTCCCTTTCTTTCTTTCTTTTTTCTTTCTTTCTTTTTTCCTTCCTTCCTTCCTTCCTTCCTTCCTTCCTTCCTTCCTTCCTCCCTTTCTTTCCCTTTCTTTCTTTCCTTCTTTCCTTCTTTCTTCCAGAAGAGAGAGTGGGAGAGAAGGGCGGGGGGGGGGGAGAGAGAGAGAGAGAGAGAGAGAGAGAGAGAGAGAGAATATCTTATGCAGGCTCGATGTTCAGCGTGGAGCTGGACACAGGGCTCAATCCAGCAACCCTGGGATCATGACCGGAGCCAAAATCAAGAGTCTGACACTCGACTGACTGAGCCACCCAGGTGCCCCTTGCCTTTTTTTTTTTTTTTTTTTTGTCATATAGTTAGCTTGGGATGTGCCTTCTACCTCATTCCTTCCTATCTGTCAACAAATCACAAGACCTGACAGTACAAGTCCATCAGGGAAGTGTACAGTGTTTGGATTGTAGTATAGCATGTCCTTGAATTTATTTTATAGCTAACATCATTCATCTTCTTGGCAGCGAGACAGATACCCCCACTTTTTGTCCTTTAAGTTTCCATCAACTTTGGACCATATCAAGTTGGTGAATATGTATATGATGATGGGTAGGAAATAGTGTTTTGTTATGGCCAGTGTCTCCTGTTCCTGAAAATCATGTAATCTGATGACCTAGCACAAATCATTTTATTTTCTTTCTTTTTAATTTTAGTCCCAGTGTAGTTAACATACAGTGTTATGTTAGTATCAGGTGTACAATATAGTGATTGAGCAATTCTCTACATTACTCAGTGCTCATCAAGATAAATGTACTCTTAATCCCTTCACCTATTTCACCCATTCCCCATCCTCCTCCCCTCTGGCAACCATCGGCTTGTTCTCTAAAGTGAAAAGTCTGTTTTTTGTTTGTCTCTTTTTTTCTTTGTTTATTTCTTAAATTCTACATATGGGTGAAATCATATGGTATTTGTCTTTCTCTGACTTACTTCATTTAGCACTGTACCCTCTAGATCCATCTGTGTTGTTGCAAATGGCAAGATTGTATTCTTTTTTATGGCTGAGTATATATATATATATATATATATATATACACACACACACACACACACACATTATATCTTCTTTGTCCATTCACCTATGAATGGACAGTTAGGTTGCTTCCATATCTTGGTTGTTGTAAATAATGCTGGAGTAGACATAGGGGTACATATATCTTTTCAAATTAGTGTTTTGTATTCTTTGGATAAATACTCAGTAGCGGAGTTACTGGAACATATATTCTATTTTTAATATTTTGAGGAACTTCAATACTGTCTTCCACAGTGGCTGCACCAGTTTGTATTCCCACCAGCAGTGTATCGGGGCTCCGCTTTCTCCACATCCTTGGCAACATTTGTTGTTTCTTGTCTTTTTCATTTTAGCCATTCTGACAGGTGTGAGGTGATAACTCATTGTGGTTTGAATTTGCATTTCCCTGATGATGTGTGATGTTGAACACTTTTTTCATGTGTCTGTTGGCTATCTGTATGTCTTTAGAAAAATGTCTGTTCATGTCTTCTGCCTGTTTTCTATTTTGATTGTGTGTGTGTGTGTGTGTGTTGAGGTGTATCATTTTTTAAAATATATTTTGAATACTAACCCTTTATTGGATATGTCATTTGAAAATATCTTCTCTCAATTAGTAGACTTTTAGTTTGTTGATTGTTCCTTTGCTATGCAGAAACTTTTTACTTTGATGTAGTCCCAGTAGTATATTTTGCTTTTGTTTCCCTTGTCTCAAGAGACATAACTAGAAAAATGTTGCTAAAGTCAGTGTCAGAGAAAGTGCTGCCTGTGCTCTCTTCTAGAATTTTTGTCATTTCAGGTCTCACATTTAGGTCTTTAATCCTTTTTAAGTTGTGTGTGTGTGTGTGTGTGTGTGTGTGTTGTAAGAAAGTGGTTCAGTTTCATTTTTTTCATGTTGCTGTCCAGTTTTCCTAACACCATTTGTTGAAGAGACTGTATTTTTCCCATTGCATATTCTTGCCTCCTTTGTTAAAGATCAGACCAGTTCCTTTAGGGAGAAGAGTTAAGGGCTTACTTTCTGAAACCATGTGACAATGACTGCAATTAAATTACGGTAGTAAAAGCTGTAGGAAATATCAAGCTGCCTAGATTTGGGGGAGTTTTGGTCCCACAAGATCAGAAAGCATGGAAAAGGCCAGGAAGCCCTCAGAGACGTGTTTTCTATTCTGTATGAACATGTTAAACCAGCATGGTGAGTCTTAATTTTAGGAGGTGACTTTCAGACTTGTTCTTGTGGTCAAGTCCCTCTGAGTCACTTCTGGGGACATCACAGAATAAGGACCCATCTTCCATGTGTTATATAAACCAGGAGCAATTTTCTTGATTGAAAATTCTATAATCATATGTGTACAGGTTCCATGCCTCAAAAATTTACACATAAAATATTTCTAGGAAATGTCATCTATAGTGATGGTCCTTCTTGTATCTTTCCTCACCTCCTTTCCTGGATGGAGACTGGCTCTTGCTGAGGCTAGGTTGTAGAAGTAAGCCTTTGGAGGACTTCCCTATTAGCTCAATAACATTTAAGAAGGTTTGCTAGTGGAAGTTAACCATTTCTGGGTATAGAGTTTGATTGCGTTTTAGTCCTCTCCATTTTCTCCTCCATTCTTTGGACTTGAACATGGAGCAGAGATAGAACAGAAGATACTTGCTCCATGTATATCAAAGGAGAGGCATGGACAGGTTTGGGGAGAGGAAGGGGAGTGATGGAGCGAAAGAAAAGGCAGAGCAAAAGAAGACACAAGGGCATGGTGAAGAGAAGGGAGAGAGGACACCTTTTTCAGATTGTCCTCACAGAGCTAGGGACTAAAAACTCATTTGTATGGGCTGAGCCCAGGAGGCAGATTGAGGAAATTAGAGAAGAAACCCCCAAATCTGTCTCACCAGAAAGGCTTTCTATTAGTTAGAATATATCGGTTGAATCTAGGGTAAATAGCTGTTTGAATATTTTTCTGGAATTGATGTTGGTACTTGATAGAGTAAGATTAAGAATTTTTTTTTTCTCTCGGGGTGCCTGGGTAGCTCAGTCGGTTAAGCATCGGACTTTACTCAGGTCATGATCTCATGGCTAGTGGGTTCGGGCCCTGCATGGTGCTGTGTGCTGACATCTCAGAGCCTGGAGCCTGCTTTGGATTCTGTGTGGCTCTGCCCCTCCCCTGCTTGTGCCTCTCTCTCTCTCTCTCTCTCTCTCTCTCTCTCAAAAGTAAATAAACTTAGAAAAAACTGAAAAATGAAAAAAAAGAATTTATCATTCTCACATCCACAATAAAGGACTTGATATAAAGATTTTGCATAGGGGCACCTGGGTGGCTCAGTCGGTTGGGCATCCGCCTTCGGCTCAGGTCATGATCTCACAGTCTGTGAGTTCAAGCCCCACATCAGGCTCTGCGCTGACAGCTCAGAGCCTGGAACCTGCTTCAGATTCTGTCTCCGTCTCTCTCTGCCCCTCCCCTACCCTCACTGTGTCTCTCTCTCAAAAAAAAAAAAAAAAAAAACCCACAAAAAACATAAAAGTTCTCATCACAAGGAAAAGTACTTAAAAAAAAAAAAGATTTTGCATATTCTGAGTTTTTCTAAGTAAACCAGGACATTTGTTTTGTCAATCAGTCCACACTAGGTAGCCAGTAATAGCAATATTTTTTGAAGTTACTCTGTGGCAGACACTGTATTAAGTGTTTGATACAGATTATGACATTTAATTTTTGCGTTATGCCTAAGAAGTAGGTTATCATGATTCCATTCGACTGAAAGAGCTGAGGTTCAGACAGGTTAAGCAGCTTTCTCAAAGGCATACAGCTAGGAGAGGCAGAGCTCAAATATCTTATTCCAATACCTTTGTTGGTAATCGCTTATTCTACTGCCTCTGCATCAGAATTTTAATAAAAATGGAAGAAAAATCTTGCCATTAATTGTGTGTGTGTGTGTGTGTGTGTGTTTATGTGTTAATTGGGAAAAGACTCAACCTTTGAAAACTTAAACGTTTAATTTTAGAATAGTTTTAGTTTTACAAAATTATTGTGAAAATAGTACAGAGGGTACCTGTATTCTCTATACCCAGCTTCTCATTTTATTAACATCTTACCTTAGTATGATATATTTGTTACAATGAGTAAACCAACACTGATACATTATTAGCTAAAGTCCATGGTTCATTCAGATTTCCTCAGGTTTTATTTATGTCCTTTTTCTGTTCCCGGTTCCCATCCAGGATATCACACTACATTTAGTAGTCCTGTGGCAGTTCCTCAGACTTTCTTTGTTTTTGGTTACCTTGACAGTTTTGAGGATTATCTTGTCAGATATTTTGTAGACTGTCCCTCAGTTGGAATTTGTCTGATGTTTTCCTCATGATTAGGGTAATATGTTTTTTGAAGGAAGATCATAGAGGTAAAATGCCATTTTCATCATTTTATATCAAGGGTCATCCTATCAACATGACCTGTCACTGTTGATGTTAATGTTGATCACCTAGCTGAGGTAGAGTTTGTCAGGTTTCTCCCCTGTCAAGTTACTCTTTCCTTCTCTTTCCATGCTGTTCTCTGTGAAAGAAGGTCACTATGTGCAGCCCACACTTAAGGAGGTGGAAGTTATGCACCACCTCCTTGAGGATAGAGTATCTATGCAATTAACTTGGAATTTATCATGGTGGATTTGTGTCTTTTCCTTATTTATTCATTCCTATTATTTATTTGGTCATTTATGTTAGTATGGGATCATGGATATTTATTTCATACTTTGGATTATAATCCAGTATAACTTTATTGCTCAAATTGTTTTAGCTTTGGCTACTGGGAGCTCTTTTAGATGGCTCCTGTGTCCCTGTGATACATCAAGTTAAATTTTTTTTTTTTTTTCTCTCTGGCACTGCAAGATGCTCCAGGCTCATCTTGTATATTTCCTGCCCCAGTCCTTGAATCTGCCATTTTTCCAAGCAGCCCTGGTTCCCTTCATTGGAGAATTAGCATTAGAAACCAAAATATGGGCGCTAAGTGTGCTCATTGCTGTTGGGATATTGCTTCTAGGTTCTCTCAGCTGTAAAAGAGCAAGAAAATATATGCGTTATACATATCTTTAAATTTTTCTATATGTAACCATCTGTATCTACATTAAACTAAACATGAGTTCATTCATACTAGTATCTCCAACTCTAATTTGTCACTACACGGATCACTCTAGCCTTCTCCCCTCATTTATCTGTAAATTCTCACAGATTTCTCCAACAGTGAGAAATGAGGTTCCTGACATTTATCATCCATTTACTTAATTGTTTAATTCTAGTATACATGTATAGCAGTATCAGAATTTTTAACCCAAATCCCCAAGGAAAACAGCTTTATCAGCTGGAGCACAGTGCCACATACAGTTCCTTTTTACTTTGGTGTTACAGATTCTGCTCATTTCCAAAGTTGCTTCAGTCAGTACCATTTTCCCCACTCCGTTCAGTGAGGTGTGAACAAATGTTCACACATTTGTAATATAGTTGGTTGCTTGTCACAATTTGTATTCCATTCTGGGATCTTCTGTCCTCCTAAGTAATTTTTTTTTCTAATTTGCATCTAGTTTACAGTAACACAGAGAATAGTTTCAGCACCCCCCCAGAATCCATTGCAATTCATATACCCAACTTCACCCTCCAGACTCCTGGCAACCACTGATCTGTTTCCTATCTATACAGTTTTGTCTTTCCAGAATGTCATATAATTGGAATCATGCAGCAGGTAGGTTTTTCAGACTGGCTTCTTTTGTTGAGCCATGTCTTTGTGTCTTGATAGCTTGTTTCTTTTTATCACTGGCTAGTATTCCATTGTCTGGATGAACCACAGTTGTTTATCCATTTACCTGTTAAAGGACATGTTGGTTGCTCCCAATCTGCAGATTTCTGTCGGATATAAGTTTCAAGTCATTTGGATAAATACCTAGGAGTGCAATTGCTGAGTCATATGTTAAGACTGTGTTTAATTTTGTAAGAAACTGCCAAACTGTCTTTCAAAATGGCTGAACCATTTTACATTCCCGTCAGCAATGAATGTGTGTTTCTGTTGCTCTGTATCTTCACCTGCATTTGGTGTTGTCAGTTTTTTGGATGTAGTCATTCTAATAGTTGTATAGTAGTATCTTGTTTTCACTTGCGATTCCCTAAGGACAAATGATGTTGAGCACATTTTCATATGCTTATTTGCCATTTGTAGATCTTCTTTAGTGATGTGTCTGTTCAGATCTTTTGCCTCCTTTTTATTCTGCCTTTTATTTTTTTTAATATTGACTTTTAAGGTTCTTTTGTACTTTGGATATGAAGCATTTATCAGACATGTATTATGCAAATATTTTCTTTCAGTTTATCTTCTCATTTTCTTTCCAGTCTTCCAGGCTTGTCTTTTCATTTTCTTAGCAGTGTCTTTAACGGAGCAGAAGTTTTAATTTTAATAAAGCCCAGCTTATCAGTTTTTTCTCTCATAATCTGTGCTATTGACGTTGTATTTACAAACTCATTACCAAACCCAAAGTCATGTAGATTTTCTCTTATGTTTTCTTCAAGAAGTTTTTATATTTTTCCATTTCATATTTATGCCTGTGATCGATTCTGAGTTAATTTTTGTGCAAGGTGTAATGTCTGTGTTCAGGTTCATCTTTTTTTATATATGGACATTCAGTTGTTCCAGCACCATTTGTTGGAAAGCCATTTATTTATTTCATTAGAAAAATATTTCTGTCCAATTTGTGGAACTAGAGTTCTTTGAAATCAAGCTTTGAGAACTCTGGCCCAGTCACTGAAGTCTTCTTGTAACCTCCATATGCTATTTTCTTTTCACCCATCTTCCTGCCAAATCAAATGCTAGCTGCTGCCTACTGAAGACAACTACAAAAACTTTCTTATTTCAATACACTGGAGAGAAACTGGTGTGTGTGTGTGTGTGTGTGAGAGAGAGAGAGAGAGAGAGAGAGACAGAGACAGTAAAGTCCCTTCGGGAGGGGAGGTTTGTAGATGAAGGGGCAGTGGTTGGAGACTCTCTACTTTATCCTTGAAGATAGAAAACTCTTAAGATGGATAGAATTTAATTAACATACTTTTGAGACAAACATTATCTCTTAGGAAAAATAAAGAATTTTGCAGTATGTACATACACCTGTGTGTGCGCAAGTGCACGCAAACACACCCCCACCCCCACACACACCCACACCTACACACACCCACACACAGCCTTTCTCCTAAAGCTTGGCTAACTTTAAGAGCACCATCAATACCCTTTTCCAGGTCTTGGAGAGAGTCAGACAGAAGCTCTCCATTGTCACATGCCTCAACCTCAGAGAAGTGGGGAGCAGATTTTCATTAACTGTGATGTATGTTACAACATAAAGCGCATGAAATTA
Source organism: Lynx canadensis (assembly GCF_007474595.2). Taxonomy (NCBI): domain Eukaryota; kingdom Metazoa; phylum Chordata; class Mammalia; order Carnivora; family Felidae; genus Lynx; species Lynx canadensis. The sequence goes on from NC_044308.2 coordinate 44,214,333, forward strand.
GCTACATACTTCACAGTCCTGTTTATCTGAGTGTGTGAAAATCAGACACATTTATTTTATTTTATTTTTTTGCTTACAATGAATTAAAAATAAAGAAGAGTGCCATCTTGTGGGCATCTCTGTTACTACCACAATCACATCAGATCCTGGTGGAAGTCCATCAACCCTAGAGCACCATTTGGCCTAGGAACACATCTGTATGTAATGTATCAGCTGAAGGCAACGGATTAAAGACATCTCTTCAGTTCTTTTACCTATATTAAATCATTCTATGGACTTTTATTTTCATAAATGACTAAAAGGTACTTCCTAATAACCTATAAAACCAGTCATGGAGGGGCATTTAAAATAAAAAATGGCATATTATCAGTTCCTTTGCATACTCAAATTCCATTTTGTATAAGAAGTTTTGCTGACAAGTTTCATAGAACATGAACCTACATGGAATGGGAATTTCATAAATTTCCAGGGAGAATGTTTTGTATTTATCATTATATTGAGTTTGGTTGTGGTTTTCAATCCATGCTAGTCTTGTCTTAAAGAGTATGGTTGTTACTTATTTATCAGTATGAGCAAAGAACCAGGAAAGACCACTCAGTAACAGGACAGAAGTTTTAGTAGCAATTCAGGAACCACTGAGTCAGATGGTGGACTACAGGCCAGGATAGGGAATTGGATCCTGGAAAGCTCTTTGACAGGATGGAGCCAAGGATGACAAGTCATGCTACTTGTTGCTGAGACACTCCCTTCTAATTCCAGGCTTACTGGTTTTTTTGTTTCGTTTTGTTTTTTTACTATGAGACCTTGGGAAAATCCCTACACCTCTTTTTTTTTTTTTTTTTCATTCTGTGAAATAACACCTTTGAAATACATCTTCTCCAGGGTCTCTTCAAGGCCTGAAATTTGATTTATCAAAGAGAAGGACTCATGTCTCATTCATAACCAGGTTTCCTGGTTAAGGGTGGGATTTATCACAGAGATATTTATTTTTAGTGAAGCTTGTAGATAGAGCATTCTGAAGCCATGGGAATGGTTTATATTTTACATAGTAACAAATTACGGAAATACTTGAATGTAATTACTCCTTCAGTATTGGTATCCTCACTTTGAGTTCCTGTAGTCCTATTGGATGAGGTATCAGAGAAAAGCCACACTCACTTCCATTCAGGGACTGAGGCAGGTGGGCCCTCACTGCACTGAAGATATATTTTCCTTGCAGATGTGTGCACTTGACATCATAGCATTTTAAGACATCTTGGGCAATGATGGGTGACATTATCCATCCAGCCACTATATCAACCTCATGCTGTCAGTATCTGACAGTAGTATTGATTCTAGGGAAAGAAACCATCCCTTACATGGCCAGCTAAAGGACATTCAGGATGGGTGTCATTTCATGAGGAAGACTTTCTATGTTCCCAAATGAGTAAGGAATGTTGCTTTCCATATGTGTTTAACGCTGTGTATTTTAAGAGTTCTTATAATCTAAGAACTCTAAAACATTCCTCTTTGATGGAGTGAATGCACTTTAAGTTTTTTTTTGGGGGGGTGAGAAGGGTCCAAAATCCAACAAGATACTAGAAGGTTCAACCCCACATTGCATCTTATCTTTGTCAAAATTATGTTGCTGTGGATTGCTAAATGTGCCCTTTAAAAAAATGTGGAACAGAAATCATGCTGATGGCATTTTACCACAAGAGAGCGCTCTAACAAAACACCTCACAGCTCAAAAATCTACATCGACCTTCTCAAACATTTACGTGCTACAATTTCTGGCTGGTCTTGTGACATAAAGCTCAGTGTCACAAATATTGTTTCAAATTTTATGAAAAGAGACTTTTTGAAGAATGTTGGGAGCCTGAGAAGTAAACCCTGAGCACAAGTTAAACTACTTTGTTTAGCTGGAGATGCTTTATAATTCCTCCATCAATTTCTAAAAAGGGGGCAAAAGAGTTTAAAAACCTTTACTGTCTTTAACAACAGACCAAAAAACACAAACTCAAAACACTTTAAGAGCATTTTCATTTCCAAACTACATCCTTTATGGATAATTTTCCTAAGAATTTGGAATCTAGATATGTAATTGAATAAAAAACAAAAGCAACCAAACAAATCCATTCTCTAATCTAGATAAAATTGTCAGAGAAAGTGCTGTGTTACCTCTTCCAGGATACAGATACTAGAGAAATGAAGTAGGGGAAAGGCTATGTGATTGTCTTTGAAGTAAATTAAAGCACTCGGACTGCATTTCCCTCGTGGACAGATAATACTTGAGGGCATTATTGCCAACAATGAATATCCTTTACATTTAAACAATCTTTACTGATAATAAAATAATTAGAAAAATTTATGGGCATGTGCACTATTATTAACATGGTTTTGCCTAAAGGAGATTCAGATGGTTATTCACGGATGTTATGAGGTTCTCCACCCCCCCCCCCCTTTCAGATGACATGTTTATACTTAAGCAGCACTTCTAAATTTTTAATAGAGATGAAGAGATTCCATTTAATTAGGTAGAGTGACTTGTGTATGTGCAGGTTATACATTTACGAGTTCTAATGAAGAACAGAAAATACCTATTGAGCAGCCTTTGAAGTTTCACTTGTTTAAGGATAATTGTAAACCCAGCTCAATGGAAATAGCATCTCAGTCAATCCACTGACTAGAGAGTAGAGCATAGGGAGTTAAGTCTAGGTAAAATAATTGTACAAATCACATGTCGATCAATGCTCAAAGGATTTTTTTCCCCTTCTAAATCAAAGCTCTTCCATCTTTTGTTTGATTGGAATTTTGAAACTAGGTTATAGGAATAAATGTTAAAGATGTAATAAGATTTTTTTCTTTCTTAAAATCCCCCTCTATTTATATCAAGCTTTTCTCTATGTTTCTTTCAATTTTTACTTTTTATATTCTGTGTAGCCTATCTTATTTGCAAATTAGAAAACTAAGCCATGCTACTGTCAAACGATTTTTCCACATTCATAAATCCTTTCTGAAAATAAGTTAATTTTTTCTTAAACTCTGACCTAAGGTAAAAAATCCAAATATTTGTGTGCCTCAGATGTACCACAAAAAGGCCACCTAAATTAATGAGGTTTCTTGAATTGGTGTACAGAAATGAATTACAAAGCTTAAGAAGTCCAAGAGATTTCTCGTGATTTTTAAAGCAATATTAATGATCATATGGAATGAGAAATTGAGCTTTATGTTATTAATATTGGATTAGTCTTTATTTCCTGAAAGCTGGTCTATTTATGGGTATGTAGGATGGAATAAAAGTCTGAAAAGGTTAATTTTTTTTAAGTTCTGTAGAATGTCTATTTTCTTTCACTTTTTAGAAGTTTCCCTTTCAACGGTAGTTGCAACCTGCCTTTGGAGTGAGTCCAGGAAGCTTGAATAATAATGTAATCGCTGGTGGAGCCACTCTTAGGGGAGGGAGTGGAATCAATGAAATGCTGCGCGCAGGTTCCTGACAATATATTCATCTTGCTATTATCGTGGCTGATGGATTGTAGCAAGGAGACTCCTAGGGCTTGCATTTGCCATCTTTAGTATACATTATAATTTCAGTGTGGAAAAAAAACCCCAGCATACAAAAGAAATAAAGCCATCCCTGCCTGAAAAGTAGTACCTTAAAAATGTACATTGAAAGAAAAGATATTTGTCTTGTTGCAGGGAGAATAGAGAGTAGAGGATAGAAGGCGAAAGAGGAAAGGAAAAGAAACCGTTGCCCTTTGCTTAGCTTGCTGACCATATTTAAGGCTCTCGAACATTTTAGTAGTTGCACATCCATTTTCTCTTTCTTCTTTGTGCTTGTCTAATTTATTTTCATAAGAAAACTCTGCCCCTCTTGTCTGGAGCCAGCATTATGCAGCTGAAATCTTGGATGGTATGGGTTTAAGATCAAACAAGACCTAATAAGGTGGGATTTGTTTTCTTATTGATCTTTTTGTTGCTTGGGTCCTGCTGACAATCTGCAAAGTGATGGGGAGGTATTAGGGCAGCAGCTCTTCAGAGAAATGTGTTCTGGCTGGGGCTCCACCTCGAAATAGGAGAGCAAGAGACTTAAAACAGCTCAGAACAAGGGGCTCAGGGCTTGAAGAATGGAAGTGGGTTCAGGGGAATGGCCACCAGCATAAATATTAAAAGTGGAAGATATTAGGAACACTCTGGGTGGCTCAGTCAGTTAAGCGTCTGACTTTGGCTCAGGTCATGGTCTCACGGTTTGTGGGTTTGAGCCCCACATCGGCCTCTCAGCTGTCAGCACAGAGCCCACTTCGGATCCTCTGTCTCCCTCTGTCTCTCTGCCCCTTTTCCCCCATCTCAAAAATAAATAAACATTAAAAAAAGTGCAAGATGCTAGATGATTTTTTTTGTTTATTGTATTTTTGGTTCTGGCAGTTTGGCCAATGTCCTTGATTAGAGTTGATCAACATGCCTAATTCAGGTCTAACTTAAGAAACAAAAGCCTCCCGACTTTGTGGGAGACCCTGGAAAGTAGGGCAGGATACCATCCGTGTAAGAGAAAAGCAAAAGAGTTTGATACCTTTTTTTAAAAGTTCCCTTAGGAGTAAAAAAAAGAAAACACACACACACAAAAACAAAACTGAGGAAGTATTTAAAGGAAGCTGAAGGAAATTAAAGTGAGCAAAAAAAAAAAAAAAAAAAAAAAATTAGTGGACAAATTAAACTCCCTGCTAGTAAATGGAAAGAAGCAGGAGAAAAACATTGGGGGGTGGGGTGGGGAGGAAATGTAACTGTTATTAAAAATAAATCATTCTGGTCCAGTCTTTCAGAAATAAGGAATTGAAGTAAGCACCATTTGTGGTCTTATTCAGTAACTTAATTGAACTAACATTAAAATCTGTCTCCTGTTAGGGTAGATAATGCATAGTTGATGCTCCTACAGGATGAGAAGCACAGCATTTTCATATTATTGGCAAAGAAGAAACTATGCCTATTGATTCTGTGTTATTTAGGCAACCACTTCAGTCAACTCAGGTATCAAGGATCATGTTCTGCTTCTGCCCACCTTCCAGTGTTGCAGAAAAGCGAGAGGGAAAAACACCACAGAAGGGAGTAGCCATTACAAGTGAAATATTATCGAGGACAGTGGAACTCCCCCTGACTTCTGGAGGCTCTTTGGCAAGGTATTTACAGATGCAGTATTTCTGTCAGCCTCCTCCCTTATTCCACTCTTTGTTCCTTTAATGGACAAATTAGCCTTAGGTTCTTGTTAAACCTGTTCCTTTTGGGAAGAGAAAATAATGTATGTCCTCATGAATAGGCACCACCAGTAGAAATGTCATTTGGAGTAGAATGCCCTCTTTCCAGTGATGCTTTTCCCTGGGGGTGAGGAAATGAATGTCACCAGCTGCTTGAATGTCAGCTCTTCAGTTGGCCTCACTTTTAAGTGCAGTCTTTTGGCACGAAGGGAAGAAGATATTCAAAATTGTCCTAGTGGGAAGAAATATAGGATACACCTAGTCATATTTGGGCAAAGGAGAACTTCCTTCGATATTGGAGATGGGAAGGAACTTAAAGGCCAGCTACTCCAAGCTTTTCATTTCTCAGATGGGTGAATTGAGGCCCTTTGAAGTTCAGTGAATTGTTCAAGTTAGCGCAAGGAGTTAGTGGTAGAATAATTTTGCTCCTGCAGGGCACTTTTGAGGAGGAAGCTTCTGGGGAAACAGGCACATCTTTTTGGGACTGGGAGGGACCTTGAGATAAGAGAATTATGGTCCTTGTTCTCCAAAGTGTAGTTCATGGACCAGCAGCATTGGCATCACCTGGAGCTTATTAGAAATGCAGCTTCTCAGTCTCTTTTAGACCTACTTTATTAGATTCTGAATTTCAACAAGATCTTTAGGTAATTTCTATGCATGATAGAGTTTGAGGAGCATTTTGCCCCAAACACCAGCTAAAATGATTGGGCAGCTCAAAGCTGCCTAATTTCAGCAAGTGTGATAACAACTTCTAAAAGACACTGTTGTAAGCAACATTTTTAGCTGAGGTGAGTACATTAAAATTTAAAAATGCAAAGAGTAAAAAAGTGATGCTATACAGTAAAGGTGAAGATTCGGGGAAATGGTTACACTAAATGATACAACTCTTCTGGAGGGCAATTTGGCAATAGGTATCAAAGCCTTAAAAATTTGCATACCCATTTGATCCAACAATTCCACCTTCCAGGAAGTTACTCTGGAGAAATAATTGACTGGTTTGAAAAGATGTGTGAGTAAGAATGTCGTAATGTTTATGATAGCCTGAAAAGTTGTAAGCAGCCTAATATCTAATAGTAGAGAATAGTTAAGGAAATTATGAAACCTACAGAGAAATACTATGCATTCACTTAAATGATAATAAATTAGAGGAGCATTTAATACTCCAGCAATCTGTTTACATATGTTTTTTAAAGGTTTTTTTTTTGTTTTGTTTTTTTGTTAAAGAGAGAGAGAGAGAGATAGTGCAAGTGGGGGAGGGGCAGAGAGTGAGAGAATCCCAAGCACACTCCACATTGTCAGTGCAGAGCCCGATGCGGGGCGTGAACTCGCAAACTGTGAGATCATGACCTGAACCGAAACCAAAAGTTGGACACTTAACTGACTGAGCCATCAGGGTGCTCCACATATATTTGTTGATAAGTAAAAAACTCACGTTACCATCTCTGTATAAAATGGTCTCCTATCTTGTTTAGAAATAGGTATATAAGTTTAAAATCCAGATGGCCATAAAGCTAAATGTTAACAGTAGTTACCTCAGAGGGTATATAGTTATATATTTCTTTTTTGCTTATATTCATTTTATGGCTCATTTACAACTGACCTGTATTAGTTAGCTAATCAAAGGTGGTAATATAGTTATTATTTTGGAAGAGCATTTTTTTCTTTAAATGTTGAATATTTCTCTTCCAAGTCTACATTCCTAAAAGAAAAAAAACATTTTAGCGTCTTGTGTGCAACTTTTTCACTATGCTGAGTACATTATATTGAAACTTTCTATTAAGTGTCTTTCTCCTCCAAGACTGTGAACACGGATGACAAAGACTGAGTCTCTAGCGTCCTTGTATGTAGGCCTAGCATGGAGCTTGGCACTCAGCGTGCAGTTAACAAGTGTTTTAAATGGATAAACGAATAGATGACTGTCTAAAGACTTTTTTTATTCATGAGTGGTTTAAAGTTCTTAGCATTCTGGAATTGATTGCAATTGCATATAAGTAGTGTGCCTGATGAGATAACTATGGAGGGCAAAGTTCTGTCTGACATGTTGGTTTAGAGGCAGTTTCCACTCTGGTAATAAATTGTTCTGTGAGGTGTGGGCTAGGGTTGAATGTGTGTTAGGAGGTCAGGCTGTAGAGGCCTCTAAAGGCTCAGAGGAAGTGTGCTTCCCAGGAGCAACCACCCTCTACTCCCATGAGGAATCCTAGGCTATTGTGCCCAAGTGGGAGTTAATAGGCAGTGGAAACTGGGTTTCCAGGTCCTGGTTTGTTTGTTTTATTATACTAGTTGTAACTTTAGGTTTTATCTCATTAGGCAACAGAGTTTTGAGAGATTTGAAGTATTGCTGACTAGTGTTTATTCTGTTTCAGCATTATGCTAAGAAGCATTTGCAAACATTCTTTCATCCAGTCCTGTTGCTTCCTTATGAGGGAGGTACCCACTCTACAGAGTAAGAGACTGAAACTGCAAAAGGTTAAGCTACTTGTCTTTTCAGACACGAAGTTCAGACGCAAAGAGGTAGAGCTGGACTCCAGACATGGGGCCCTGAACCCAGAGCCAGGCCCTCCTGCCATGTTATAAAGAAGCTGGAGGATTGGGATTTTCTCTTGCTCTAACGCACTTCAGTGTGACTCTGCCCGTGGAGATGTCCCTGGGCCTTTTTGAATGTCTCCAGTTCTCCTTGTTAGATTCTGTTTGAAATGGGTCTCCACTTTCTGTGGGTCAGGTAATTTCTTTCTTGCTCTTGGGTCTAAGTGAAGTCACCAGAAAACTTAATTTATAGCAAAAAAATGTTAGGAGAATAAAAAATATTTTTAATAAAGTAATTCATGTAATAACATGAGATAAAGTTCAAGAAGGTAGTTTGCATACTTAAAGGTAAACCCTAGCTTTAATTTGGCTTATAATTTAATTATAAATTAATTTTAATTCATAAAGTCATGAGAGAATTCATGGAAGATTCATTGAATATATATGGTTTGTTTCTTGAGATATTCCATTTTCTGTATTTCTAAATGTTGACAGTATACAAAAATAAGTTATAATCTGTTAAATTGAGGAAATATTTCCAGTATGGAGTAGTATAGTAATGAAATATGAACATTTGTTTAGAAATCTTCTTGACTGCTGTACAATTGGAATTTGCATAGTAATCTGGAAGGATCTTGAAAAACATCTGGGGAAGGGTCATGATTTGGTCCGAATTATATATCCAAGAGGTTTCAAAATCATAAAATGATATAAAAGTACTCTGGATTTTTCTTACTACCCCAGCCCCAAATGGGTTGTATCTTAATTGTAACAGTTTGTGACTTACTTTTATTTGTGTGATTATCTGATCGATATGTGTCTCTGCCACTAGCCTTTGAGCTTCATGGGAGCAGGATAGCCACATCTGTTTTGCTTGTTATTGTAGATACTTAGCACATAATAGCATGTTGTAGCATGTAGTGATAATGGCAACAACAACAACAATGAATGAGAATGATAGCTGATACTTACAGAGCCCTTACTGTGGTCTAGGTAGTGTTCTAGGTGCTTAATACTAACTCATGTATTGGAACTTCTGGCAAATATTGGTTGAATGATTTTGATATAAATGGAAAAGAACTTTGAGTTTATACATCTGGGAACTATTTAGTGTTGTGGAGGTTTGGGAGACTGTCTTTCACAATGAGAACTGGAGGACCTTGGACTCAACGTGATTCAGCAGAATGTAGCTTTTTTTTTTTTCATTCCTGACAAATATTTAAGTTTTCATGTTTCACATTCTTTTTTATTTGCTATTTTAATATCCCCATAGCAGATATTTAAGATACAGAGAAAGGCTAGACACCATGTAACTACTTAAGGAAATAGAATGGCAATATGATTAAAATTGGACTTTAATTTTAATGAAGTCTTTGACTAGCAACTATGAACATCAATAGTGGGAGGGGAGGATCGTCTTTCCAGAAAGTTTCAAGCTGACATCTGTGTTGCTACTGCAGTAACCTCCACTTAATTTATTGTCATTTACTGCAAAAATTGATGAGAACATAACCTTTGTAAGGTTTTTATGTTTTATTGGCTATAAAAGATAAAATATGGAGTAAAAGGAAGTAAAATAGTATTTTGTTAGGTTGGGGGATGGATTTATGTTTTAACTAACTGATAGAATAATCAGAGGGTCATAAAGATCAGAGTCTCTGCCTCCTATCTCTTCCCTTTTTTATGTGTGCATTCAACAAGCTTCTCTTTGTGGCTGTCAGGCTCATGGGAGCTCACCCAAACACCAGGCCCCCTTTGTCCAAGGGCATTAACTCAGCTGTGTAGATGAAGAGTATCACGGAGGCTTCTGTTGCAAACGTTAAGCAATTGGGATAAGTCTAAATGAATCAGATACTTGACATGTGCAAATGGGATATTTGTTCACAGGGGACTCCGGGCTACATTGTGTCTTGAATGAACAGGCAAAAACAAAGTGTGTGAGTTAAATTGAATTTTGCAGGAAACACACAAAGAGATCCGGATCTTTGGGAATTGCTGGTGATGGTGGTTTAGGGGTGGATGCTGGGAGGGCCCAACCCCATCAATTTCCCAACATACTCTCTCCTGCCAAAATAAAACAAAATACAACAAACAAACAAAAAAAGGAAGGAAGGAAGAAAAAAAAGAAAGAAAGAAGAAAAGAAAAGAAAAGAAAAAAGAAAAGAAAAGAAAAAAAAGATAGCAAACAAATTTTAAAGTGATTCTATTTTGTTGTCTAGGACAGTGGTTCTCAAACTGTAGCCCACACATCAGAATCACCTGGAGCACTTGTTAAAACCCAGATTTCTGGATGCCACACCCAGAGTTTCTCACTGAGGAGGTCTGGAGTGGGGCTTGAGAATTTGCATCTCTAACAAGCTCCCAGGTGATGCTGATAATGCTTAAAGACCACATTTAAGAACCACTGCTTTAGGCACTCAGTTGTCTATGCTGTAGCTAGGTGGATGTGCTTCAAGGAGCTGTAACAGTCCAAGGAAGGTATTTTCTCACCTCAGAAGTGGATGGCCAGGTGAGTCTTTAGGGGTAGGTGTGTGTTTCGTGTGCACACAAACCAGGGTCTGTCCTAAGGGTAAGTAACTGCTTTAATTTTTAGAGCTTTCAGTCTAACTTTCGGGCGAGGAATAAAATACCCAACTTAATATCTTTCCTTAAGTGTTTTGTTTTTGTTTTGTAGGATTTGCTTCTAAAGTAATACACTAGCTTGGAACCTCTTGAGGGTGCTGGTCTGTTTTATTGCTGTGCCCTGGATGCTGAGCGTAGTGCTATGTACCAGACCTGCTATATAATTTGTAGTGCAGAATGAAAATATAGGGCTCTTTGTTCAAAGTTAAGAATTTGAAGACAGTGACAGCAGGGCATTAACTCCAATTCCCTTTAATTGTGAATTAATCTCTTCTCAGTGGAGGTCACTGTGTGGCTACACAGATTGAACACCCAGAAGGTGGTCCTTCTTGTCACCTAATAGATACTCCACAGGAGCAAGCAAAGGATCCTCACCAAAAGCATCTCCACTAAAGATTGACCAAGAAGGATTTCGGAGAAGGATTTGAAGGATTTCCTGGTTTGACTCCTCCCTCCCCTTTTTTTGGTGGAGGCATGTGCTGTCATTTTATGTAGGTTTTGTAGTTATCCTGGTGCCTGTTGCACCTGTTACCCCCTTGATAGCTCAATGAGGTAGGCATTATGATTCCATTACAAAGGCTCAGCTGTGACTTTGCCTGTTTCCTGAAGTCCCATGCTTTTAAAACTTTTTTTTATTTTTCTTTTGTTATATTTGCCTCTCAGAGATGTTTAGCTCTTTGGCTCAAAGACACACAGCTAGTGATATTTGAACAGGAATTTGAACCCAGTCTTCTGAATCCTGGATGAACATTCTTTCTACTACTTACCCCTGAAGAAAGCAAATTTTGGAAAGTTCATTGATTCTATTGATATCTTTGAGCTCTGAAGCCTTAGTATTGAGCCAATAAATCTAGTTGATTCCTGGTCTGTACGCATGTGCTATTTAGTTCTGAGAACAAATGGCTCCTCAGATACACCCTATTATCATGAGAGTCTGGCCCTTTAAGTTTTGCTGCTGCTGGCTTGGAAGATTTCATATAAATTAATCTCCCAACTCCCAGTCTTCTTCTGCAATGCTAACCATTGTTTAGGTTAAAGAAAAATATTTCTTGATACATTGTAGGTCTCCTCTGCCTCCACTCTCTTGATTTACTTCTGTGCACCTGATGCTCACTCCCCGGTTCTCCATGGTTGTGAAATACTACCTCCCAGGGGATGAAGCTTGGTGGTTATGGCTGCCCATGACCATGGACCAGCTGTCTGGATTTGAGTCATGCTTCTGTCTCTTACTTGCTGTGTGATGTTGGCCATGTTTTTGATTTAACCACATTTGAGCTTATTTCCTGATCTGTAAAACAGGGATAATGCAGTAATAGAGTTTCGATGTGATGATTAAAAGCCATAACTTAATGCTTTGGTAATAGCATTACTGTGTTGAGGGATGACCCCACGCATACCTAGGCAGTGTATCAATTTTATTTAGTTTATTCTCTGATGCTTATTTAATGCTTTCCCTACTCCCTAGGAGAGGACTCTTGGAATTTTGCCTTTTCTCATGGGATATCTGCGCTGTACAGTATTGAAGATTTCGAAGCAAAACAAAAGAAAAACAGTGGACGGGATGGTACTGCCACAATTTGCAGAGCAGTAAATGTTTTGAAGTAGACTTTTTTGGGGGGTGATGGGGAATGCCATGTCAAAAATAGTACTACCTCGTAGGTGGTCATGCATTCCAACAATGTGAGGAGAGGAATATGTGTAAACAAGTGTGTAAAGCACTCATGAACTTATCATTAGAATCTCCCTTCCTCTTGCCAGGTTCTTCCATCTTCCTTTCACCCCACTTTTGGAATGCATTTGGAATAAATTGAATCTATATTTGTATGGGGCTCAGGGAAAATAATTTTACTTCAGTGTCCTCACTAGAGCTGCTCATCCTCAAAATTCTTTCTATCAGTTGGCAGTATTTAGAATGTATGCAAATGTTTGCCAAGATCTTGTTGTGTTTTTCTACATCCAGAACTATTTATGCAGCTAAAATGTTAAAGTAAACATTAAGGAATGAAAGGAAGATGAACGTATGTAATTCCAGCTGCTTTGTCCTGATGACATTAAGGAAAATGGAGGCTTTATATATTTGAGCCTTCGGTACCACTTCAGGACCTGCTTGCCTCATCCCTTTTGACCTTCCTGTACCTGTGCAGCAGCCAGTGGTGCAGCCCTCCTTTCTCTCCATCTATTCTCCCACCAAGAAAACAACCCAGGGTCCTGAGCAGCTATTTAGAGTCCTTGTAATAAGGATGAGATTCCTTAGATTGTCGCAGAGCTGGTTTTGTTTTTTGTTTTTTGTGTGTGTTTTTTTTTTTTTTTTTGGAGGATGGGGTTGAGTGAACGGATAATAGCTGCATTGCAAACACTAAGTTGATATTGCCCATCAAAGCTTAACTGAAGGATTTACTCCAAATGCTTAGAGGATTCTTTACGTTTTTGCATTTATTAAAGGTACATGAAATCAGGACCATAATTTGGTCTATATAATTTTACAACTTTATGGAAAAAACCACATTGTTAGTACCCAGTGAGAGACCCTTCTGGTGTTGATGAGACTCGTGCCATCCCTTCAGTGATTTGCTGCCCCTCTATCTGGTTGACCCAAATGATCAGGGATGACCTAGACACCTAAAACCAGAGATAACTTAAGAACTCCCCTGTTGCTATGAGGTTGTGTCTTCCCTCATTGTACATAAAGAGACAAAGGAGCTGATGGTTTCTCTGGTGGTTTTCCTTCTTTCCACTTGGGTTTAGGCTAATGAGCATCAGATGGCTGCTTCCACAGAATTTCAGTGCTAAGTGAGCCATTAGATGCTGACTTGGACTCCTCTCTCTACTTTTATTTCCCCTCAGTGCAAGAATACCCTTCTCCACCAATACCTCTGCTCTTCCTTGTGAATTTCTTCCTTAGAAATTGCTGATATAAACCAGATTCTAGCAGATAATCATAGACCCCCTCCTTCTTGCTCACCTCAACATGGAACAATTCACTAAATATTTTTGGTTGTACCTCAAATCTCTCCAGATTGCCTCTCTCCCTTGTCCCCACCTTCCTTGCTTCTGGAGTCTCCTACTGCTGTCCCTCTCCAGTCTCCCTGTCAGTCTTGTCCCAAACTCCTAGAATGAACTAAACAGTGCTAGCATGCATAACCTTCATTGCTTCTCAGAATTGAGTCCAAACTCCTCTTTTATCATGGGATAAAATATTTTTATTGTTCCTCCCTTGCCTGCCTCTCGAGCTAAATCCATTGGCCTCTCAAAATCAGCTGGAATGCATTATTTTATTCTCCCAAATGGAGCATATTCCTTAATTTTCTGGGCCTTTTTTGTGAATTCTTCCCTCATGCTCTGTCTGGATTACTATTCTCAGCTCAAAACTCACCTCCTCCTTGAAGTCTTACCTGACTCCTCAGGCAGAGTTGACTCTTCTCTTCTTTTGACTTTGTATGACAATGTTAAAGCACTGGTAGTACTATATTGTACATAATTTTTAAGAGCCGTTTTTTTCTTTCACTTTCATAAGAATACATTTTAAACATATTTTTATAAACTGGTAGCATACATACCAGAGTGTTAAATATATATGTGCAGTTTAAAGAACAACCACTATAAAATCAGACACTTAGGTGTCTATCACCTAGCCTTAGATACAGGACTTTGCCAATCCCCAGAAATCCCCTTTTTGTCCCTCTCTGGTCTCCTCTGCTTCTCCCACCTCCTATAGGTAATCAGGATTTTGAATTTTATGTTAATTATTAACATGCTTTTCTTTGTAGTTTTTAAAAAATGCCACGTGTGTGTGTGTTTGTGTGTGTCTATTCCTAGGCAATACATTATTTAATAGGGTCTGTTTTGAACTTTATATAAAATGGAATTGTTCTGTGTCTATATATGACTTCTTTTATTAGGTTTATAAGATTTATTTGGTTATGTGTTGTCATGTTTCATTTTTTCATGATTGTATAAATTACCTTTTACAAATACGTCATTTTATTTACCGAATCTATTGTTAATGACTTATTTCTAGGTTTTGCAGTTATGAACAAGGCTTCTGTGAACATTTTTGCTCATGTCTTCTGGCCCAGAGATAGGATTGGCATTAGAAATATATACTTGGAAGAAGGACATCTGGGTAGAATACATATGCAGATTTACCTTTAGCAGACATTTCCAAACATTTGTCAAAGTAGTTGTGTCAGGGACTGTATCTTTTTTATTTTGGTTTCCCTAATACCTAAGATAGTGAATGCCAAACATAGTTGCTCAATACATAACCATTGAGTGAAAACAGATGATAAAGTAGGTGTTATGCCATAGCCCTTGTGTATGAATAGCTCTGGGAAATAAAGTCAAAGAAAGGACCTTTTCTACCCCCAGCTTGATCTGGTAGAATAGGGCTCTTAGCCTGGTATAGTATGATACGTTTTAATAATGATATAGATAGGAGTGATGTAATTGTAATGTCCCATACCACTTTTGAAAGGATTCTTGGAAAATGAAGTTGAAATTATGACTGTAGCAGGCAGAAACCTCAGAGTAGAATGGGTTTCCAACTGCAGTTAATAATCTTTTCCCAAATTACAGAGGAGCTAAATCTTGGGAAATAACCTGTCTTGTCATGTGCGTCTTTCTCCAATGCATCTTCTGGAGTTTGGAGATGGGTGTAAACACCACAAATTTATAATGCTACACAGAGAAAGACACAGATGGACTCTCTGAGTAGCAAAACACTGCTAAGCCTGTTAACAACATGCAGATCATAAATTGGGATAAAACATGAATTTAATTGTGTTCCTTGAAATACCTCTATAAGGCAATATTTTAGGGATCTCTTCTCTTATCCAAGACCAATTTCTTAAATTGATTCTTTTAAAAAATCTTATTTAAAAATAAATTGAGGTTTATAGAAGAGTTGCAAAGATGTAGAGTTCCTGTATACCCTCCACTCAGCTCCTGTTGATACTAACAACGTCTTATACAACCATGATATAGTTATGAAAACTAAAAAATTAACACTGGTGTAATACTAAGAATTAGATTATAGACTTTATTCTGATATCACTAGTTTTCCACTAATGCCCTTTATCTATCCAACACACAATCTAGAATACCATTTGTATATAGTTGTCTTGTCTCCTCTAATCTGTGAAAGTTTTTCGGTTATTCCTTGTTTTTTGTGATGTTGACCTTTTTGAAAAGTACTGGTTAGGTATTTGTAGAATGTCCCTCAGTTTGGGTTTTTCTGATGTTTTCTCAGGATTAAACTGGATTATGGATTTTTGGGAAGAACCTCACAGAAGTGAAGGTGTCCTTATAACATTGAGTGAGGGGTAGATGCTATCAGCATGACTTACCATCAGTGAACCTACCTTGATCATTTATTTAAGGCTGTATCTGCCAGGTTTCTTTGCTGTAATGTTACAATTTTTCTTTTTCCTTACTCTAATCAGTAGATGGAAATCACTAAGTCCAGCCCATACTCAAGGAGAAAAGAATTAAACTCTACTTCCTGGAGTGAGGAATATCAAAGAATTTATGGATATATATTAATACCACCACAATTATTAATAAGTATTTTGCAAGATACTTTGAGGCTATGCAAATATCCCTTTTCTCTAAATTGATTTATTTAAGTCAGAAAATAGAACAATCAAACCCTAAGAACAGAAATCAATTAAAAGAAAATTGTGACAATAAAAGTACCCCCCCCCCCTTTTTTTTTTTTTACTCAGTGGGTAATACCAGCTAACCCACTGTTTTTTCAGGGCTTTGCTGAAAAGGTTTCTCGTGGCTTAATAGTTGAGCAGCTGAAACCCATGTAATAGGAGGAGTGGACCAAAGAACGATTCCTCTATATCCAGGTCTGTGGATTACGTGTACCTCCTCTTACTTAATTGGCATTGATGACATCCATTTGCAATATTGTCTATTTTGAGATATTGAGAGTTGGACCTTATTTTTTAACAGAAATATTAAGTAGCAAGCATGCATAATTTCTTTAGACAGAGCAAGAGGTAAGCATTTCATTTCCCTGTATTTGTCTTTTGTTGCAACTTGGATTAATTACCATTTGGAATAAGTTTCTCAAGGCTTTGGGGTTCCAGGCCTTATGAATACTAGTGTATTCATTAATTAATGAATCAAGCCTATATATTTTTTCTAAGTGAAGAAAATGGACAAGAATACCCCCAATATACAATTGAACTTTCTCAAATGTTTCCTGGCACAAAGGGAAACTTCATATTATAGGTTGTGTGTCTTCACTTTAATGCTGAAGAAAAGTTCTAAAATAATCTCTTTTTGCCCAAATTTCATTAGGTAAATTTTAGAAAATTACCTAAAAATTTTTTGGGGGTCCTATATTGAGTGAAAATGAGGAAATAAATAATTCAAGAACATTTCTTAGACTTGAAGGACTTGTGGTTTCAGAATGAAAAGAACCTAGTACCCACCAAAATGGATGAAAATAGAACCATACTAAGGGACATCGTGATAATACTTACAAGCTCTTGGGACAAAAAGAAGGGCCTAAAACTTCCAGAGACCAGGGTGGGTGGGAGTTAAATACAAACAGTCAAGAATCCAAATCACTTGGGACTTTGCATGTGCTCCCCAACTAGAATTCTAAACGTAGCCAAAATAGCAATGAGGTATAAGGGTTGAACAAATAACATTTTTCAGAGATGTAGGGCCTCAAATGTTTTATGCCCCCTGCAGCTTTTTCTCCTAAAGCAACCAGAAGAAGTGTTTTATCAGAACAAAAAAGCAAATTCCTAATGATGAAGATACAAATTTTAAGAAAAGGAGAATTAGATTTAAGAGAGAGGTGAAGATAATTTTTGGGATGATGGTGGAGGGAGATTCCTGAATGAATCTATGAAGCAGACTAAGAGAACAACCAGAAGATTGGAGCAAGTCAGAAAGTTCAGGAAGAGATAATTCTAAAAGATAAAATCCATAGTGTTTGTACTGAAAGGAAAAAGAGATAATCAGGGGTAAGTCTGAAGATAAAGTAGTGAGAGCTTATAAAACAAGCAAAAAGTAGGGGCGCCTGGGTGGCGCAGTCGGTTAAGCGTCCGACTTCAGCCAGGTCACGATCTCGCGGTCCGGGAGTTCGAGCCCCGCTTCAGGCTCTGGGCTGATGGCTCAGAGCCTGGAGCCTGTTTCCGATTCTGTGTCTCCCTCTCTCTGCCCCTCCCCTGTTCATGCTCTGTCTCTCTCTGTCCCAAAAATAAATAAACGTTGGAAAAAAAAAATTAAAAAAAAAAACAAAAAAACAAACAAACAAAAAGTAAACCAAACGAACAAAAAAACTAAGCAAACCAGAAAATTAAGCAAAACAAAAAAAGGGAAGTATTAACTCTAGGGGAAAAAAAGAGTTGTATGAGAAAGAAAAAAAATTGTAGTATACTTCATGGCTTAGCAGTGAATGACATCCACATAATCATCATAATACAAAATTGAATAAGGATCAAACCAAAATTATGATAAAAAATGTTGGAGGCATAGAGGATTGGAAAGCCTGCCCTTGTGTGGTATGTATGAGTTGGGATAGAGAGAATGCAAAATGCCAGTTTTCTTTTTGATTGTAGTATAGTTGACATATTAGTTTCAGATATACAACATAGTGATTTGACAATTACATACATTACAAAATAGGGTACCTGCGTGGCTCAGTCAGTTAAGTGTCTGACTTCGGCTTAGGTCATGGTCTCGTGGTTTGTGGGTTTGAGCCCTGTGTTGGGCTCTGTGCTGATGGCTCAGAGACTGGAGCCTGCTTCAGATTCTGTCCCCCTCTCCCTCCCCTGCTTGAGCGTTCTCTCTCCCTCTCAAAAAATGAATAAATATTAAAACAATTAAAAAAAACCAAAATGCTTACCCCAATAACTGTAGCTGCCATCTGTCACTGTACAAAGTTATTGCAGTGTTATTTACTGTGTTCTTACTATACTTTTCATCTTTGTGACTTAATTGTAACTGGAAGTTTGTACTGTTTAATCTCCATCTATTTTACCACTCCTCCTTCTGGCAACCACTGGTTCTCTATATTTATGAGTGTGTTTCTCGTTTTTTATTTCTTTTCTTCATTTTGGTTTTTAGATTCCACATTTAAGTGAAATCACATGGTATTTGCCTTTTTCTGTCTGACTAATTTCACTTAGCATGATACCCTCTAGGTCCATCCATGTTGTTGTGAATGGTAAAATTTCATTTTTATGGCTGAGTAATATTTCATTGTTACATATGCCACATCTTCTTTATCACTTCATCCATGGATGGACAGTTAGGTTGCTTCCATATCTGTGCTATTGTAAATAATGCTGTAATAAGGGCTGCATATATCTTTTCAAAGTAGTGTTTTTGTTTGTTTTCTTTGGGTAAGGACCCAGAAGTGGAATTAGTAGGTCTTGGGGTAGTTCTATTTTTATTTTTTTGAGGCATCTCCATACTCTTTTCCATAGTGGCTGCACTAATTTGCATTGTACCAACAGTGCATGAAGGTTTGCTTTTCTTCACGTCTGTGCCAACACTTGTTTCTTGTCTTTTTGATACAGCCATTCTGACAGGTGTGAGATGATATCTCATTACGGTTTTGATTTGCATTTTCCTGGTGATCAGTGATGTTGAGCATCTTTTCATGTGTCTACTGGCCATCTGTATGTCTTTGGAAAAAATGTGTATTCAGAGCCTCAGCCCAATTTTTAATTGGATCATTTGTGTTCCTTTGTTTTGTTTTGGTTTTTGGTTTTTGGTGTTGAGTTGTATTTATAAAATACCTGTTTTCTATAGAGGAAGTCAGCAGGTAATACCTACAATTAAAAACTTGAGGAAAAAGTTTATACTTGCTATTAGAGATAGATATCAAAATAAGTAATAAAGGTGCTTTACTGGAGTGGAGGAGAGGTCCATGATGACTAGTCTTTACAGAACTTTTTGCCTTTTTACACTTTTTGCATATATAGGTAATTTTGATTAAGATAAAAACAACCAACAAAAAATAATAGAAATGAGGTATCCTTAGTTGAGATGGCAGACTTTCTTAACATCTGACAAGTTGTTTGGGGGATGATTAAAAATATGTTCAGGAGTCCTATTGTCTTTCCTTTTCCAAGGTTGTAGAAGTCAATTTGTTTGATGCTGAACATATCTGAAATGATTAAATTGATTTCCCTTTGCATAGCTTTTTTCCCCCCACCTAAAGCAATTTAGAGGATATGGTTAGTTGGCCCAGGCCTTTTTCCTGCCTGCTCCTGGTACCATCACACCTTCTCTTTTGGGAAATGGCTTTATTTCCACTTCAGCCAGTACTGATGGGTGCCTACAGATGACCAAGCCTGACCTGATTGATCATCATTCATTCTCCCTCTGGTTATACCACTGGCCTAGGAATGGGAACCTAACTCACGTTAGGTCGATCAGGATACTTTACGGTTCTAACTGGAAGTGATGGAGAAGAGTAGGGTTTTGTTTGTTTGTTTGTTTTTAATATAATTTGTTGTCAGGTGGGCTAACATACAGTGTATACAGTGTGCTCTTGGTTTTGGAGGTAGATTCCTGTGATTCATTGCTTACATACAATACCCAGTGCTCATCCCAATAAGTGTCCTCCTCCATGCCCATCACCCATTTTCCCCTTTCTCTACCCCCCCATCAACCCTCAGTTTATTTTCTGTATTTAAGAGTCCCTTGTGGTTTGCCTCTCTCCCTCTCTGTTTCTAACTATTTTTCCCTCATCCCTACCCCCATAGTCTTCTGTTAAGTTCTCAAGTTCCACATATGAGTGAAAACATATGAAATCTATCTTTCTCTGGCTGACTTATTTCACTTAGCATAATACCCTCTGGTTCCACCCACGTTGCTGCAAATGGCAGGATTTCATTCTTTCTCATTGCCAAGTAGTATTCCATTGTGCATATAAACCACATCTTCTTTATCCATTTATCAGTTGATGGACATTTAGGCTCTTTCCACAACTGGGCTATTGTTAAAAGTGCTGCTATAAACATTGGGGTACACATGCCCCTATGCATCAGCCCTCCTGTATCCTTTGGATAAATTCCTAGTAATGCTAATTTCTGTGTTGTAGGGTAGTTCTATTTTTAATTTTTAAGGTACCTCCATACTGTTTGCCAGAGTGGCCATACCAGTTTGCATTTCCACCAGCTGTTGGTGGGAGCAGGTTTTTAGTTTAGTTTTTTTTTTTTTTTTTTTCAGTCTTGTCCACATGCTATAGGGATGTAAGCCTGAGCTGCCTGTAGCTATATTTCCAATGTGTGAAGTTAGTTCTTCAAATAAATTGAAGCAAATATGCAGGCAGATAGAGAGTTGAGAAAGACTGTGGGGCATGGAAGAAGTCAGAAAGGAGGAATGCGGAGGGACAGAAGACCTCTGAGCCTTTGCATCCAGCTGACCTAGCTCCATCCCTGCCCTTTTTGTCATTGGAATTCAGAAGCCAACAAATCTCTTTCTTCGTTTGATAAAATTATTTAGAATTGGGATTTTTGTCACTTGACAACAAAAAGGTTCAGGCTAATGTGAGTAATTAGCATGTTTTATAGCATTAGGCAAGAAGAATTTTTTCCATGTTCAAGAAAGACATGCCCATTACCCTCTGCTTAATTTTTTTTTAAACAATTGGGATTATATCATTGAAAGCTAAAGACTCTTAGATGGGATTGAAAGTAATCTGATGGTTTGACATTTGAAACCCAGAACTGCTTTGGATCAATGCCAACAATAAGAAATCTTTAGTTTTATGACTTTTGCTGAGATAACTTTGATTCCTTTCAAAATTGTAAGTTACACATTTTATATTGAATCAGAAAGTTTACTTAAAGAGTTTAAACCCATATTTAAGAGTTTAATTATGATCTTCTGGACACTGTGTTAGGTTGGCACTTTGGGGAAATGCAAAATAAATATAAAGTATGATCGATGCTTTCATGTTGCTTAAAATCAGTGAAAGATCATGTAGACTTATGAAATATTTAAGTATTACATGATAAGAATTATAGGCACTCACCCAAGAGAAAGGAGCCATTCTCTTGATGTAACTTTTGGCCAGGTGAGTCTAGAACTTTCTTAGAATTCTCTCCATTATATAGACTAATGATTTTTTCCCTTCTTTCCTTGAACCTAGGCATGGAGTAAAGGACTTTGGCTATGAATGAGAATAGAGCAGCAACTCTGCTTTTTTAGGTTACGTTGTAAATAAACACCCTTGGTATAAACGTGGAAGCTGAAGAACTCGATTGCTTTGTTAGGAAGGAAGTGAAAAGCTCAGCTGTTCTGTGGGCCAGAAATGCTGAGCCGGCAGGTTCTTCAGCACAAGGGAAGAAACTGCTTCGCAATGGCTCCATGCCTCCAGGGTTACCCTGTTCTCATCAGATGCTTTCCCTGTTCCTACAGGCAGGCATTGCCCAGAGGAGGAGGGGATGGCAAGGTGCCAGCTGTAAATAATGAATAGCACCCTCATTTACATTCTTTTTTAGTGGTGCCTGTTTGCACACAGCATTGCAGGAATCTGGAGCCTGAGGAAATATGACTTGGAGCTTGCTTGGGCTCCCTCCCTCCAGTGTGCCTAGTTCAGGAAAAGACAGAGCTCTGTCCGTCAGACCATCTGGCTCTCTTGAATGTGCTTATTAGTAACAGTGGAGGTGGGTCTGTTAGCTTGGGACAGCATCTCTGAGACAGATGCTGAGTTTATGTGTAAAATATGGCTTCCAGCCAAAGCACTAATCATGATCGCCTCTGAAGTGGTTCCAATCGTCTGGATGAGGCACTTCGGCTCTTATGTTGTTTGTACAAGCTGGTAGTTAGAGGTGTTGTGTACAAGATATTTGTAGTCATAATTTCTCCAAACAGGTTAAGGCAAACATTATGAGAATCAGCATATTAATGTGCTGTGTTTCAAATTAGAATTATAAACACAATTTCCTCATTGGAGGCCTAATCTGCTAGGAAGAAGCCAGATGTTTAATGATGAAACCATTATTTAGGAAGACCTATCAAAGTAAAACAAATTGTTGTTGTTTACGTGGAGGGAAAAACCTGCTTGATGCAAGGGAACTCAGAAAAACTGCTTTGAGAGGATTCTTGATCATGTTGAATTTCCATACATTTCTTTCTGCTGCTCAAGAGCAAGGGTTTATTTTAGAAACATCATTTAGCAAATAGGAATTCTGTCCTCCTAGAAAAACCTACAGGCCAGGACAGTGCATTTCCCGGTGAAGAGGGGGTAACAAATGTGCTGCAGTAGTAGTTTGGAAACAATTTAGTCTCGGAGGGTTTTTTTGTTGTTAACTTTTGATATTAACTCCCTCTTTGTGTTGTTTCTGAGGTAAGAGTCGGAAGTGGTGTTTGGTGATGGTTGGCATATGTGTCTTCCACTTGTCTTTTGAGCTGCTTTATGTATAACTGGCTCCCACATTCCTATTGTTCAGGTGTAATCATTCCATTTGGCTCCTTCTTATCTTTAAGGGATTGCAACCCCACACCCTTTGCATTGGTCTGTGACTGTATCTTTCTTTCCTCTTCTCTCTTCTCCCTCCTTCCCCTCCTTATTCGATTCCACTTTCTCATGTTTCCTTCTTTCTCCCTTTCTGGTAGGAAACACATGTTAGAGAATATATCCAGTTGCTCTGACGAGCACACCAAAAAAACCCAGGAAGAAGCACAAAGATGGGCATTGGAGATGGTTTTCTAAAATTTAATGACATCATGTATTTTGTCCTAAATATTCTAGATACTGCCGCTACTATTCTTGAGTTGCAATTTAGTCTTTTTCCCAAAGTTTTCTTTGTTGCGGTATAAATTTTTGGATTGTCCCAAGTCTGTTCAGAGTACACAAAGCTGTTACCTAGCAGATTAACTGAGGCCATTTTGACATGCTTACATTTTTAGTCCTTACAACGAGAGGAATAGCAGCTTGAAATGGTTAGAAACCCTGGGAGTTGGAGGCTTCCCTTCTGCTGGATTCTACAATTTGGGAGCTGTCAAGTCCTGATGGGATCCAGAGAAGGCAGCACCTCGTCTGAAATTTTTCTATAAAACCTGGAGGATGCATATGCCCCAAGGGCTCATTTGCCCCCTAACCTTTAGCATTATAAGGGATCAGAAAGAAATCATCCCATAGAGATGAGAATTTGTTGTTACTGAACATGTTTTGATTTCTGTTAATACTATCTCATTTTCCTCGAAATAATTTTGATTTTTCCTCCTAGTCTGTTCATGTTCCTCTGTTTCACTCATTCAGAAGCACTTGTTAACCTTTACTTATTTGTATCTTCTTTTTTATTCCACCAGGTCCTAGAAGGGACATGAAGTAGAATCTAACTCATTTGCCCACCTTATACTTGAATTCTCTCAAGAACGTCCTCTCATCTATGGTTTTCTGTTCTTGCTCATGGTTGGTCATATCCACTGACAAAATGCTTCAAATCTTCCAGTCCCACCTATTTCACCTCTGGGTTATTCTGATTTTTAGAATATCCTTTTTTGTGTGGGCTTTAAATCTGTTTCTTGGCAACTATCACTCATTAATATCTGGATCGTTGTGACAAATGAGGTAATGGATATAATATACTTAGCATAGTGTCTGGCACAAAGAAAGAACATAATAAAAGATAACTTCTTTTATTCTTGCTACTGTTAGTTCTTGTTTTGCTCCTTGGAGTTGTATAACACAAACCAATTCCTCCATTTGGAATTCCTTCACACAATTGAAAACAACAATTGTCACTTGTTGACCTAGCTCCCTTTCCCATATTTTAAGCTAAATATTCCCACTAACTTGCATCATTCCTCACATGACTAGGCTTGAGTTTCTCCACTTGCCACTTGCCTTGAACAAGTTGTAGTTTCTTGTTCTAGATGTAGCTTCCAGAAGTGAAAGCAATATTCACGTAAGGGGTGGGTGTGGGTTGGGTTCTATAGTATAATAGCTGTTAATGAGGCCTAAGTCACATTATCTTTTCTGGCAGTTATATTAAATTGATGATTAGATTTATTGATGAGATCTCTTAAATTTTCCTTTGACAGGATAAACCTATACATCTACAATTTTTTTTATGTCTGCAATTTTTTCAACCAAAAGTAAAGACACTTCTGTTAATCATAGCTAAATACCATCTTAGGAAATAGCTGCAGCTCATATTCTAGCTCTCAAAGACCTCTTTTGGTTCCATCCACATTGCACTTTGCTATTGGATCCACAGAAATAGTTTTCTTGGCTTATAGTTTGAGTTTATGTGGGGAAACCCTGGATTTCTGCAAGATGATATCTTAACTTGGGCTGCTATAACAAAAGGACCATAGACTAGGTGGCTTATAAATAATAGAAATTTATTTCTCAAAGTTCTTGAGGCTGGAAGTCTAAGATCTAGGTACCATCATGGTTGGGTTTGGTGAAGCCCTCTTCTAGGTTGCAGACTGCTGACTTGTCATTGTATCCTCGCTTGACAGCAGAGAGGGAAGGCAGCTATTTCATGACTCTTACCAGGGCACTAATCCCATTCATAAAGGCTTTCCTCTCATGAACTTATCTAATCCTAGTTACTTCCTAAGGGCCCCACGTGCTAATACCATTACATGGGAGCATAGGGTTTCAACATCAGAATTTTGGGAGACACAGACATTCAGTTCATAACAGATGAGGAGACTGCTAGAGCATTCACTAGAAAGGAGAAGGAAGAGTCTGGGTGAGCAGGATTGTTCATAGTGGCAGAGTTAGATTCCACATTCAAGTAGAGTGAAATCGGAACAAAGAAATAGGTAAACACAACAGATTGAGTGACCACGAGCATGAATTTGGAGACATAAAAACTTGAAAATAACCCAGCTACTCTTACGACATGCAGTCACAAGCGTGGAATTTAAAGGATCATCCAGCAGTTAGGAAAAAACTTATCATTTTCCCTGGAGGAGTTGTTACTGTAATCAGATGGGATCATAAGGGAAAGAGCTTAGCACAAAGCTTGAAACTTAGGGAATCAATAAAAGTGGGTCTAGGGGACATGTGTCCTCTTTGGGTCCTTCTGCATCTTGATTTTGGGCTTCATCTTTTTCTTTTTGGTAATTTTCTCTTAGGTGATTGCATCCAATCCATTATCTATTTTTATTCCTCACATTTTCCATCTCTAGCCTATCATTTTTTTTCTTTTTTTTATACCCGCCCCCCCCCAACCCATCTCTAGTCTGTCACTTTGTGAACAAACCCATGTTTACGCTCTCCTTAACCTTCCTGACTTTATAGCCTTTAATCTTTCCCCCTTTGATTCTTCATCTTTCCAGGCTGAAGTGCCCTCAGATTTTTAGTCCACCAAATTCCCAATCCTCTCCCTCATTCCAGTGCCCCTCTCAAGACTTAGTCTAGCTCTCTGCCCTACTTGAAGAAGGACTTCTTTTTGGGTTTGGCATATGTTACCTGCTCATCTTCCCTGGCCTCATGATAGTCTGAGACTTCATTTCTTCATCTGTAAAGTGGGAAATAAAGCCAGTAACCTCATAAGAGGGGGTGGTAAGATTTGAGTAAATTGATGGATATGAATTGTCTAATGCAGAGGAGTGAGGCATGGAGGAGTCTCAGAGATGTGATGGTTAAAACCATCATGTTCTTAATTTTCCTTTTAAAATTTGACTTAGAAATAGTATGAAATATGTTGGTTTCCTTTACACTTGCACTGTAGATTTCCATTGAGAAACACAAGAATAATTTTTCTGTTAACAGTTAAACCTGTTTTATTTTAAATGTTTATTTTTGAGAGAGAGAGAGAGAGAGAGAGAGAGCAAGCAAGCAGGGGAGAGACAGAGAGAGAGACAGAGACAGAAGGTCTGAAGCAGGTGCTGAGCTGCCTGATGTGGGCCTTGAGCTAACAAACCCGTGAAATCATGACCTGAGCTGATGTCAGATGTTTAACCGACTGAGCTAACAGTTTAACTCATTTTAGCTTCATGGTAACATGCTTTTACTGCTTATGTGGAAAATTGTGAGGGAGAAAGCTCTGATGAAATCATTCACTGTGTCCTACTCTCTAAACCATTAAACCATTGCTTTGGAGGTTGACAGCTGCCAGGAGCAGGACTTAAGCATTACATGAGCTCTACAGGAGCACACCTTTAAAACATGCTGAATTTTATGTCATTTGTGAGCCTTTGTACTATTAACAAGAGTGATGGTGATGATGACTTCCATTTTTGAGCTGCTTACTATGTGCCAGATACTATACTAGGTCCTGGAGTCAAAAGACTAAACATGGCAGTCAAAGATTAGAGACAGTTTATACATAGAACTCCTACCCCATTGTCTGGGACTTGGTAGATTTCCAGTAAATATTTGAAGGAAAAGAATAAGTGATGCTCAAAGAGTTTAATTGACCTCCAAGGAGGTCTTTTGGATTCTTGAAAAAATAATGGCTTTTATAATTGGAGGGTATTATGCTAAGTGAAATTAGTCAGGAAAAGACAAAAATCATATGACTTCACTCATATGAGGACTTTAAGAGGCAAAACAGATGAACATAAGGGAAGGGAAACAAATAAAAACAGGGAGGGGAACAAAACAGAAGAGACTCATAAATATGGAGAACAAACTGAGGGTTATGGAAGGGGTTGTGGGAGGGGGGGATGGGCTAAATCAGTAAGGGGAACTAAGGAATCTACTTCTGAAATCATTGTTGCACTATATGCTGACTAATTTGGATGTAAATTAAAAAAAAAAAAATAAAACAAGTTAAAATTTAAAAAAAGGCTCAAAATATCCCCATACCATACCAAATTTAGGTCCTAGGGGAGTGATAGGACTTCTGAGATTCTATTGCATCTGGGGCCTGTTCAATTCAAAGAAGTTTACGTGAGCCTGACTATTCATTAGTCTCTTCAGACTTCTCTTAGATGGCCCACACTGTTCCGTGGAGCATGGCTCTAGACAAAAACTGGGAAAGTGTGTTAGAGGAAAGAGATAGTTAAGGCAGTAGGGCCTTTAGTTCTCTAGAAGTGCCAGCCAGCACTTAGGGAGACAATGCTTTTCTCCTTTGGTTTCTTTTTTCCTAGTTACTGGCTTTTAACAAATACGTCTTTTTTTGAGGGAGAGAGTGCACATGAGCTGAGGAGAGGGGAACAATTACATCTTAATTGTCAGACAAATAAGCTGTTTTTAAATTGTTTTGAAAGTAGGGTTGTCATTGACAAACCAGTTTTGAGGTCTCTCTTCTATGTTGTAATAAAACAGTACTACCGCCGTAGTCACACTGGGTGTGTGTGTGTGTGTGTGTGTGTGTGTGTGTGTGAGGGGGATGCAGCACATATATGAAGTGCAGCACATTTGGTAAACTTTTTGATTAGCTTAATGGATGCTTGCACAGTTCTTTGTGGCATTAATTTCAGTTTTAAATGATATTTGGTGGTAAATATGTTAAGTACATTAACTCTTGCTGCCTTGGTATCCATTTGTTAAATTACCTATTTCCTTGCACCTGAAGGCCTCTGAGTCCTAAGGAAGTTAATGCCCCCATTGAAAGTGAGCAACTTTATTCCTGAGCCTTCCACATTAGAAGGATCATCCCCAGTGTTTCTGAATTACTTAAGGATGTGAAAAATATCTTTATTTTCTATTTGATGACACTTCTAGGTAATGTGAGGAATTATAGAATAATACCTTAGCTTGGAGAGGATTTTACTCCAAAATAAAATCAAGTCAGATTCTCAGCTGTTGCCTGTTAAGTGCCAGTTTGACATTTGAAATGATCTGAACTTCATGATTTGGAGAACCCCACAACCAGCAACTATAACTTTCATCCACTCAAAACCCATTTGGTCATGACTCATAAAGGAGCTCATTTTGTTGGGGAGGATTGAATTGGAGCAATTGGGGATGAAAACATAAGACCCAATGATGGAGTATCTGCTGTGCAACTTCAAGGTCCAAATTTGTGTTCACTTTAAAATAAACACTCTTACTTTTATGCCTGTTTTTCTTAAGAAATGTAGGATGGAATAAAAGTAATGTTTAGAAAAGGTAGAAGTAAGATTTATAAATATTCTTTGGGTCTTAGGACTTCATGTTGTCTCTTGGCCAACCATAATGTGCTGAGCTGGGTCTTGGTTTGGTCCTCCATGGCAGTATGACCTTGGGAAAGTCAGTCAGCACTTTTTGGCCATGGTTTCCTCAATTACACAAAGAAGCTGGAAACTAGTACCTTTGTCAGAACACTGGTACAATTGAGTAGGCTTCCCTATGTAATGGGATTAACATGCAGAAAGAACTGGTTGGGGTTCACTTTTAGGAAAACCTAGTTGGAGAGTGGATTACTGTGAAGCTTATGGAACTTAAATGTCAGGATTCCTCACTTGCAGACACCCTTAGTTAAAAAATTTTTTTTAAAGTTTATTTTTAGGGGGTGGGAGGGAGGGAGAGAGAGAGGCAGAGAGAGAGAGAGAGAGAGAGAGGGAGAGAGAATGAGAGAATGAGAATATCCTAAGCAGGGTCTGTGCTGTCAACATAGAGAGTGACGTGGGGCATGATCTCACAACCTTGAGATCATGATCTGAGCTGAAATCAAGAGTCAGATACTAAACTGACTGAGCTACCCAGGGGCCCTGCACATACTCTTTTAAAATATTTTCTTTTGTACCTAATTTTGTATTTATTACGTTTTCTTAAACAGAGGCTCCCAAATTACAGATTCTGATAAAGCCTGGATTCTCCCTTGTCGAGCTTCTTCATAAGTTTGTTCCATTATTCTTCGTGCTTGTGCAGACTCCAAAATTCATCAATTTAAAAAAATGCTTTTGATGACTGCTAAAAATAAGACACTGTATTTTAAAGCATTTGCGTAATATTTGTTATCATAGAGCTCTCATGCAGGACTTGTCCAGAGGGAGAAGAATTAATTTGCCTCAACACATAAATACATTTTTAAATTTTTTGTCATGTTTATTTGTTTTGAAAGAGAGCAAGAGAATGCATGCACATTCATGAGAGCGAGGGAGGAAGAGAGAGAGAGAGATAGAGAGAGAGAGAGAGAGAGAGAATATGAATGAATGAATGAATGAATGAATGAATCCCAAGCAGGATGCACACTCTCAGTGTAGAGCCTAAGGCAGGGCTCCATCCCATGACTGTGAGATCATGACCTGAGCTAAAATCAAGAGTTGGGCGCTCAACTGACTGAGCCACCCAGGTGCTTCATGTCTCAACACATACATTGAATAATGGATTTATTTCTGCTAAGGAGAGCAAGGGTGTAGAAGCTTTCTTGATGGGACTGAATGATTTGTAGACAGGTCCATTGATGAATCACTTGATGTAAGTGACAATCACATCACTTAGTTAACATCACATCACTTGATATTAGTGACAATAAACCTGCTGAAATAAGATACATAGTCTTTTGTGAATGCCTCTGATATTAATCTCAGCTCATGAACATTTTATTATATTTGATTAAATTGGTCAGTTTGTTTTTTGCAGTCATGGTTGTCTGTTGGACTTAGAAAGCTATGTGTCATCTTGAAGGGTAGGAGAGGTATGGGCCGTTCTAACTGGGATGAGAAAGAAAGATGTTCTGACAGAGGTGTCGAGAGGTTGTGAGTGGAACTAAGAGAGACATGGTATGCAGGCAGACCATGACTGTTTCTTCCCAAAGTATGCAGACTTTTCTTGGAGGAAAGAGTTCAGGTAATGAGGCATTAACTGAGAGAAGCTTTTTATTTTAAGGACAGCTCTTGCCAAAGGAGGCATTCTGATTAAGGTCATACATACACACTCACTCACAGATTGACAGAGGTTGAGTGAGTGGAGGTTGAGAGAGAAAAGACCCTGAAAGACTGAGCAAATTGAAATAGAGATGAGAAAAAAACAGGGCTTCTTCTCAGATGAAAGCAACCAAAACTGAGGCTGATTTTGAAAGAGAAGGAAAATAAAACAAAGATTCCACTTGATTCAGAGACTAATTTTACTAAGCCGAAAAGCAGAGCAGTAGCTATGCTTTTGATAGGGATAGAAAGAGCTCAGTGAGCAATGGGCAGGGGACAGAGCCACCCACGGGTGACCTTCCACAGGTGGCCCAAGTGGCTGAGACAGCTTGTCTTGGGAAGGGCTGGAAGCAGGACTTGACCAGCAGTGGGGGAGGTAGGAGGAGTTGATGCTGGACTAGTTAAGGCTGACTAGGCTGTAAGCCTGTGTAAAAGAAAAACATCTTCAAGATAACTAACTACATTAATTGAGAATTTGAAAAGTGCTCTAATGCTTTATGGTTTCTGCTTTGGAGTGATTCATATTATTTATTAGTTATTAAGTGTTACTGGTTTATTTTTTTTAATTTTTTTAATGTTTATGAGAGAGAGAACGAGTGAGAGAGAGGCAGAGCAAGAGAGGGACACAGAATTGGAAGCAGGCTCCAGGCTCCGAGTTGTCAGCACAGTCTGACGTGGGGCTCGAACTCACAAGCCACGAGATCATGACCTGAGCCAAAGTCAGACACTTAACTGACTGAGCCACCCAGGCGCCCTGAGTGTTACTGGTTTATTAACCCGCAGTATGTTTTACATTTTATTGGCAACAGTAAATACTATGACTCTTATTTTATTTATTGGTGCATACACTTTACATTTATCATGTTAGAGGGTTTTCTTAATAAAGTTACACTTAGAATTGCTTAGTAACAATGTACTCTGAGAGGCAGTGAGATAAAACTCTTGGTTGGGAGAAAAACTTGGTTATTTTATTGATAGTGCAGGTGATGGTGAATGGATGCTACTGGCTCTTGATTGGCCATAGTATAAAATCACTTGAAGTCTGGATCCATTTTCAATTCCATAATTACTTACTGAGTGCATCCATTGATGGGCTGGATTGATTTTACAACCTCTAAGAACTGATTATGTGCATCTCTTCCCAACACCACTTTCAGTGACATCATCTTGGTTACTTGAAATTGGCCACAGTGGGCATATTTACACCATGGAACCTGGCTGTCCCTATGAATCAAGAGTTTTCCCCACCTCTGGAGAATTGGTTGTTCACTGTTTTCCAGCACACATCCCATGTGCAGGGCAATGGGCTGAGTACTGCAGGGCAGTTAAAATGGGAGTGAGATAACATCCCAGTCTGTAAGGATCTTTTAATTTGTTGGAAGGAATTGATGATGATAACAATAAGTATTTATTGATCACCTACTATACCGTTAGAACTTTACAGGTATTAGTCCATTTAATCATAACCAAAAGGGGTGGGAGGAGGTTTGAACAAATTAATTCCATTAGTTTACTGTGGAAAGCAGTGTTTTATCCTAAATGTGTGTCTGTAATACTAAAATTGCCCGTCTTTTCACACCTTCCCCAATTCTAACATTTTGTGAACAATCTCATGTTTATGCTATCTTTGCTCTTTATGAATTTAAAGCTTTTGGTCATTCCCTTTCATTCTCCATCTTCTCAGATCTCAAGATCTTTAGCTTAGGCAGTTTAGACAGGCTCCCTGTCCTCTCCCACAATCCAGTCTCCCTTCTCAGGACTCTTTGTAGCTCTGTGCCTTCGCATATATGCATGTATGTATGTTTTTATTTTAATTCCTGTTAGTTAACATACAGTGTTATATTAGTTTCAGGTGTACAATATAGTGATTCAATACTTCCACAAAACACCCAGTGCTTATCAGAACAAGTGCACTCTCTAATCCCCATCACCTGTTTTACCCATCCTAACCCCCCCCACTCCCCCCCGTAACCATTAGTTTGTTCTCTGTAGTTAAGAGTCTGTAACTTGGTTTGCCCTCCCCCTCTCATTTTTCCCTTTGCTTTTTTGGTTTCTTAAATTCCACCTATGAATTAATTCATACAGCATTTGTCTTTCTCTGACTTCGCTTAGCATTATACTCTCTAGCTCCATCCATGTTGTTGCAAATGGCAACATTTCATTCTTTTTTATGTCCAAATAATATTCCATTATGTGTGTGTGCACGTGTGTGTGTGTGTGTGTGTGTATACACATTTTATCCATTCATTATTTGATAGACACTTGGATTGTTTCCATATTTTAGCTATTATACATGCCGCTATAAACCTAGGGATGCATGTATCCCTTTGAATTAATGTTCTTGTATTCTTTGGGTAAATATCCAGTGATGCAACTGCTGGGTCATAACATGGTTCTATTTTTAACTTTTTTAGGACCTCCATATCGTTTTCCACAGTGGCTGTACCAGTTTGTATTTCCACCAACAGTGTACGAGTGTTCTTTTTTTTCCACATCCTTGCCAACAACACCTGTTATTTCTTGTGTTTTTTATCTTAGCTATTCTGACAGGTGTGAAGTAATAGCTCAGTGAGGTTT
Organism: Lynx canadensis; assembly: GCF_007474595.2. NCBI lineage: Eukaryota > Metazoa > Chordata > Mammalia > Carnivora > Felidae > Lynx > Lynx canadensis. The sequence continues at coordinate 44,247,026 of NC_044308.2, forward strand.
TCATTTGCATTTCCGTGATGATGAATTATGTTGGAGATCTTTACATGTGTCTGTTGGCTATTTGAATGTCTTCTTTAGAGAAATGTCTATTCATGTCTTCTGCCCATTTTTAAAATTGGCAACAAAAGGGTTCAGACTTATGTGAGTAACGTGTTTTATAGCATTAGGCAAGAAAAAGGTTTTGGGTGTTGAGTTTGGTAAGTTCTTTATAGATTTTGGATACTAACCCTTTACTGGATATGCCATTTGCAAATAGATTCTCCCATTCTGAAGGTTGCCTTTTAGTTTTGTTGATTGTTTCCTTTGCTGTGCAGAAGATTTTTATTTTGATGTAGTCCCAATAGTTTATTTTTGCTTGTGTTAGGGAAAAACCTTGCTTCGGAAGACACATCTAGACATATCTAGAAAGAAGTTGCTACAGCTGATGTCAAAGAACTTACTGCCTGTGTTTTTATGGTTTTGGGTCTCACATTTAGGTCTTTAATCCATTTTGAATTTATTTTTGTGGGTCTTTGTCTTTGTCTTTTTCCCACTGGATATTCTTTCCTGCTTTTTGGAAATTAACTGACTATATAATTGTGGGTTTATTTCTAGATTTTCTATTAAATTTCATTGACCTGTGTGTGTCTATTTTTGGTCCAGTATCATACTGTTTTGGTTACTATAGCTTTGTAAGGTAGCTTGAAGTCCAGAATTCTGATGTCTCCAGCTTTTCTTTTTCAAGATTGCTTTTGCTATTTGGGGTCTTTTGTGGTTCCATACAAATTTTAAGATTTTTTGTTCTAGTGTGGTGAAAAATGCTATTGGTATTTTGATAGGGATTGCATTAAACCTGCAGATTGCTTTGAGTTGTATAGACATTTTAACAGCGTTCTTCCAACCCATGGAACATCTTTCCATTTCTTTATGTCATCTTCATTTTGTTTGATCAGTGTTTTATAGTTTTCAGGGTTCAGGTCTTTCACTTGTTTTGGTTAAATTCATTCTTAGGTATCTTACTATTTTCGGTGCAATTATAAATGAATTGTTTCTTAATTTCTCTTTCTGTTGCTTCATTACTGGATTATAGAAAAGCAATAGATATCTGTATATTGCTGAACTAATTGATCAATTCTAGCAGGTTTTGATGGAGACTTCCAGGTTTTCTATATAGAGTATCATGTCATCTGCAGATTGTGAAAGTTTTACTTCTTCCTTACCAATTTGGATGCCTTTTATTTTTTTTCATCATCTGATGGCTGTGTCTAGGACTTCAGTACTATGTTGAATAAAAGAGGTGAGAGTGGACATCGTCTCTTGTTTCTGACCTTAGAAGAGATCTCAGTTTTTCTTCTTTAAGGGTGATGTTTGCTGTGGGTTTTTCATATGTGGCCTTTATCAGATTGAGGTATGTTCCTTCTAAATCTACTTTGTTGAGGTTTTTATCATGAATGAATGTTATACTTTGTCAAATGCTTTTTCTGCATCTGTTGAAATGATCCTATGGTTCTTACCCTTTTGCTTATTGATGTGATATATCACATTAATTTGTGATTATCGAACCACCCTGGCATCCCAGGAATAAATCCCACTTGGTCATGGTAAATGAATTTTCTTAATGTATTGTTGGTTTCATTTGGCTAGTATTTTGTTGAGAATTTTTGCATCTATGTTCATCAGAGATACTGGCCTGTAATTCTCTTGTTTAGTAGTGTCTTTATCCGGTTTTGGTGTTAGGGTAATGCTGGCCTCATGGAATAAATTCGGAAGTTTGCCTTCCTTTTCTATTTTCTGGAATAGTTGAAGAAGAATAGGTATTAACTGTAGAATTTGCCCGTAAAGGCACCTGGTCCCGGGCCTTTGTTTGTTGGCAGTTTTTTGATTACTGACTCAACTTCTTTGCTGTCTATCAATCTGTTCAAATTTTCTATTTCTTCCTGTTTCAGTTTTGGTAGTTGATGTTTCTAGGAGTTTATCCATTTCTTTGAAGTTGTCCAATTTGTTGGCATATAGTTTTTTCATAATACTCTCTTAGAATTGTTTGTATTTCTGTGGTCCTTTCTTGAAGAACTTCTTTTTTTAAATGTTATTTTTGAGGGAGGGAGGAAGGGAAGAAGTTGGGGGGGAGAGAGAGAGAAAACAAACATGAGTGAGGGAGGGGCAGAGAGAGAGAGAGAGAGACAGAATCCCAAGCAGGGTATGTGCTGTCAGCACAGAGCCTGATGTGGGGCTCAAACTCAGGAACTGTGAGATCATGACCTGAGCTGAAATCAAGAGTCAGATGCTTAACCGACTGAGGCACCCAGGGCTGCTTGAAGGACTTCTTGTTGAGAGTGGTTGGTGACACCATAGTTCCTTTGCTTATTTTGACATTGACGTTTTGAGGTGATAATATGATACTCATATATTTCCTTACTCATAGAGCATCTTTAATATATCTCTTAAGAAGGAAGGACAGGAGATAATAATGATCATATCTTTGGCGAAAAGGTTTTCAGAAAAAGCCTTTATAAATGCTTCACGTTCTTGTGGAATCCAAAGTCCTACAGCAGAAGAAAGGGATTTGGGAAAATGATTTTCACGCAGGCTGTCTAGTCGAGAAAGGTCAGCAAAGTCAGTACTTGCCTAGGCTTGTACATTGAAACGTGGCTGAGCGAGCCACTAGGAGGAGTTCTTTCCGTGTGTAAATCTGCATTCTTCCTCAACTGTTTGCTGTAGGTTCAGACAAAACCAGGATTGGAGATGGAATTGCTGCTTCAAGCCTTCTTAATATTTAATAGACCAAGACATTTATAAGCAGGATATTTTATTCACCTGAGGTGGAATTCTAGCTTCTTGGAATGGATCAGGATTCTAGCTACAAAAACTTATTTTAAAACCCCAACATGATCCACCAACCTTCTTGGTCAAACAGGAATTGGGGTCAGCAAGCAGGTATTGGGTTTGAATTGGAAAAGGAAGAGCCTAGCCTTTACTTTAGAATGTTTAGTGATAGCTAATTCTTTTCTTTCCTTCAAGCTTCTTCCTTCAATTAATGTAAATACGTTAATGGGATATGATTTTCCTAATAGACAACACTGATAGTAACGGGTGGGACGGAACCTAATGGTTTCTGTAACATGTTTAATTTCTGATGTTGCTGTTAAATGTTGAGGAAAATTAGTCACATTTAGAACCATCTGTTGCCAAAAGTGGTTAAAATGTGGATTGCCTCCTGACTAGCCATTTTATGGCTTAGGATAATAGTGTTGGGATGAAATGATTGTTTTTATTCCCTTTCTTTGTTTTCTCCTATGGATACTTATATATTTTGCTTCTAGGGAACTGGGATTAAAAATGTCAAAGAGCATCCTTCAGGCATCTAGGTCATCATGGATGTCAAAAGGAATCTAAATTCTTGTTTTCTCTTCCATCTCAGTATAGCTTATCTCCACTTTATTTTATTTGTTTTTTTTTTTGAGTAGGCTCCATGTTCAATGTGGGGCTTGAACTCATGACCCTGAGATCAACAGTTGGTGCTCTTCTGACTGAGCCAGCCAGGTGCCCCCACATAATATGTTTCTTTAAGGAAAAAAAAGTCTGCCTTTCTAGGTTGTGGTTGGGACTTTATTTTTGAGTGATAACTGAGAACTTTGTATAGTTTCCTAATTTTGGATTATTCTGATAGGTTTTTATAGAAAAGTCAAACTGAAATATTTTTTTTTTAATTTTTAATGTTTATTTTTGAGAGAGGGAGAGAGACCAAGCAGGAGCAGAGGAGGGGCAGAGAGAGAGGGAGACACAAGAGCCGAAGCAGGCTCCAGGCTCTGAGCTGTCAGCACAGAGCCCGACACAGGGCTCAAACTCAGGAACCATGAGATCATGACCTGAGCTTAACTGACTCAGCCACCCGGGGGCCCCTGAAATCCTTTTTTCTGTCTTGAGTGTTTATGGCTATTCAGACCTGCCCTAGCAGTGAAACACTTGACAACTCTGCTCTCTAGCACTTACATAATGGAGGAAGATTTACCTACTTTCCTTGCTGCCCATCTACTTAGGAATGTGGTTTCTACTTGTTAACATAAGACAAATTAAAAATTTTTTTTGGAAAAAGATGTTTTAAGAGGAAAATAAGAAGTGAGGGAGAGTTTTTTAAAAAAATTTTTTTTTAACGTTTATTTATTTTTGAGACAGAGACAGAGCATGAATGGGGGAGGGTCAGAGAGAGGGAGACACAGAATCCGAAACAGGCTCCAGGCTCTGAGCTGTCAGCACAGAGCCCGATGGGGGGCTCGAACTCACGGACCTCGAGATCATGACCTGAGCCGAAGTCGGCCGCTTAACCGACTGAGCCACCCAGGCGCCCCGAGGGAGAGTTTTTAAAACCAAAAATCAACTGCAATGATATTGAAAATTTTGTTTTCTCACAAATCAAGAATTAAAGTAACCCAAATGTGAAATGAATTAAAAAAATAAAAAACTGTATTTACAGAGTAATCAACTTCCATATTTGTAACAGAACAAAACACGAAAAGTATGCTAAACTAACTGTACAGTGAAAGTAAGATAGTCCTCCCTTTATGTTGCCAAGAGTGGCAATAGCTGGGATACTTGCTTGATGTTGGATGTTATGTGAAGCTTTGGATGCTCAGTTAGTGAGTTAATCCTCCTGAGGGTAGAACAGCTCCTTTCTCTCTGCCCATGTCAGTCTGTAGGGGAAGAATTGGTTATCTTCTGAAATCATTTGTTGGATCTGCTGAATAGTGGTGGTGGAAAGCTAAAATTTTGGCCTTTTAAGAATTATGAAATTTAGCTAATTGGTGGAGAAATTCTCTTTTTAATCTCTCAGTGGGCAAGCACCCAGGTTGTTTTCTATAAAATGAATTTTGAAATAGGTTGCTGACAACTTGTTCATCAATCCTGCATGACATTAATTTCTAAATCACATTTTCCTCCTATTAGGGCAGTAGAATTGATTGCAAAAATTTTAAATGGTAGCTTTTTATGGTACAGTTGACAGAACAAATGTGAAAGGAAACACCTTAATTAGACCACTGTGAAAATAAAATGGCCCACACTTACACTATGTGGAATCCTCAATGAAAGTTCAGCAGAAAGAATTTTTGATTGCTGTAGTTGAGTGTAACAGCAGAACAAAATCACCAGCTTCTGTGGTATCTGTAATAAAATAGGAGCTGCTTCAAAGAGAATTGATGCAATTAGCTTCACCTATATTCTGTCTGCATTCTCTGAATTACCTCCTGACCCTCTCTATTTTCACCTTTCATCCTATTCATAGCTAAATCAGGCCTTGTATAACAAATAGTCATTTTTTCATGCCTTAAGTATAAGGAGAAAGAAATCAGGAACTAAGTTTTTCTCCCCTGGAATATCTATTTTATACAAGGAGAATTTGCATTGTAGGAGGGAATGTGACAATATTACATATTTTTTTGGCAACTTTGATAGGCAAGCCATTTATTGCAGGTGCCTAGAGGTATATAGCTTAATTAACGAGAAACAGCTGACAATATGGACACTAGTGATTATGACCAATTAGTGACCAAAAGAATTCAGTTTCCCATCATGAAAAATTTAGACAAGAAAGATACTTGACATTATGTTGTGTTAGTAAAACACGTTACCATTCTTGCTGGGTGTTTGTCATTTATTTTTTCATTCATTTCTTCACTCCCTATATAAATAATTTTTCTGCCCCTACTAAGTGCCGGCACTGTATGTGGCACTGGAGATAGAGCAAGGAATCAGACATGGAGTTATAAATATTGAAAATTACTGAAATAATGAATGACAATGGTGATGAAATTTTGAGGAAGTACAGTGTGCTCTAAGGGTGATCAGATAAGGATGATAAATTGTAGTCTGGATACTGCATTGAGTCTTGATTAGTAGTTTAAAAATACATAAATTAACAGGTACACGAAATAGCAGTTCTTTCTTTTTTTAAAAAAAATGTTTGTTTATTTTAAGAGAGAAAGAGAGGGTATGAGCAGGGGAGGGTCAGAGAGAAAATCCCAAGCAGGTCCTGTGCTGTCAGTGCAGAGCCTGTCACAGGGCTCAGCCTCAAACCATGAGATCATGACCTGAGCTGAAATCCAGAGTTAGATACTTAACCGACTGAGCTACTCAGGTGCTCCATAGAAAGGCATTTGCAGAGAAATGTAACTATGTGTCCTGAGAATACAGGGTGAGTGAATGTGGAAGTGTACACTTTGATTTAAAGTGTAGCCATCTCCCTGGAAAGGGGATTCAGGTTCGTTTTGCTGACTGAGCACTAGGAAACGGTGGTCTTTGTGTTCTGAATTAAGTTTTCCAGAGTGTTTTATAAGAATTAAGTATTCTGGGTAGCAGACACCTTTAACAGTATTTCCCCATGAGTTTACTTTCGCAGTTTATTTATTTGAACAACTTTATTTCACAGGCTTTTCCATGTTTGTCCATTTCATTTTGTTGGTTTTAGCATACTTAGTTCTCCCTGGATTCTCCTGCTGACATCCACAAACATAACTCTGTTGTCTTTATGTCATTTGGAAATTGGTTAAAGATGTCTTGCCTGCCTTCATCTTGTCTTATAAAACTGCTAATCATGACAGGGCCAAATGCAGAGCTGGGTACACATTCCAGAGGTCTCCCTTCAGGCTGACATTGCTCCATTAGTAAGGTGTTTAACTAGATTTGAATTCCCAGCCCTGTGCCATCGTCAATGCTGTATAAGGAGGGGGCCAGTTAACTAGGGTGAGGGGAAGCACAAGCTGGATGGGCAGAGCAGTGCCACTAGCTCTGGACCACTGGATCTTAGACTGTGATCACAGAAGACTAGAATTATTGACTGTCACAGAGTGGTAGACCAGCCACCATGAAATGAGAAGCATAAATTGAGTGTTGGGGCTTAGTGTTTTATCCACTTGAGAAACTGCAAACTAAAAGAGTGGCACACCGTGGACACCAGAACCTCTTTCCTGAGCTTCCAGTGTGTCCAGCTGTGTCCCAGTATTTACTGGGACTTCAAATACGTCATGACTTGGACTCTTCCTGTCCCCTAGAACTGTCTCCTCTGCCTTTATTAACTATTAGTAGATTTCTCTCTATCCTGATCCATCCTCCACATTGATTTCAGAGTCCTCTAACAAATTGAATATAAACCCCTTTTCCTTCCTTGTTCAAAATTTGTTAGTGGCTCCCTCTGTATATGCAAGATGAAATCTGAACTCCTCCTTATGAATGAAAGATTCACCATGATCTGATCTCATCTAACACACCAGCTTCATCTTTGGCTCATTGCCTTGTAAATTTACAGGCACGTGGAACATCTTTGTTTTCCTGAATGTATTAAGTTTCTCATTGTCTTACGTTTGCATATCTTATTTCCTCCTGGTCAGAACCTCATTTGTCTCCCTAACAGCTCCCTATTCAACCTCCAAGTCTTAATTCCAGAGCCACATTCTCTGTGAAGCCTGGAGAGACTTTATAACGAAGTCTTCGTAGACTCCCCTGGCTGACTCATGGATCCTCCCATGAGATTAAGATCCTCCCTTTCAGATTAAACCATGCATGCTGCAATTTTAGTGCTGATCATAGACATCAAAATGGTGTTTTGTTTTGTTTTGTTTTTTGTAGGCAGGGTCTGTGTCATTCTATCTTTGAATCTCCACAAACTATGCTTAGAGAATGAAGAACAACTGAGTAAGACTAGAATTAGGAAGCTATGGAAAGAAAGATTTAGCAGGGACTGTTTGTGGGGTTGGATCCCCTAAAGACAGAAGGACAAATTTCCCATTATGCAAATGCTCTTACCGTACCTCTGTTGTGGCTCTGTGTAGTCCATCCTGTGGCACAGGTGGCTAGTGGTGAGCTACATCCATTCTTCTCTTCTTCCTTTAATAATAGAACTGCAAATGTTAGCTAGACACATGGCTTCCCAGCCAGACACTACATTTCTCAAATTTCCATACAAGATGTAGTCCTGCATTAAAGTTCATGGCAATTTAATGTTGTTCCATGACAAGAATGAAGCACTCTGTTCTTGACGTTTTCTTCCTCTCCCATTGGCTGTTCTGTAGATGTGATGGAGAGTGTTAGAGTATCTACCTTGTACCTAGAGATGGAAACCCTGGGTTGAGAATGGGCAGAGCAGTGCCACTAGCTCTGGACCACTGGATCTTAGACTGTGATCACAGAAGACAAACTTGTGTCTTGTCAGCCTACTGTAGTTTTGGATCTCTGTAGTGACTGGACCTAAATAATAAGTATCTTAAAAAAATTTTTTTTTATGTTTATTTTTTAGAGAGAGACAGAGAGAGACAGAGCATGGGCAGGGGAGGGGCAGAGAGAGAGGGAGACACAGAATCCAAAATAGGCTCCAGGCTCTGAGCTGTCAGCACAGAGTCCAGCATGGGGCTCGAACTCAGGAATTGTGCGATCACGACCTGAGCTGAAGTCCGACGCTCAACCCACTGAGCCACGCAGGTGCCCCGATAAATACCTTTTTAAAGAAGATTATGAACTTTGTTATTTAGCAGAAACATGCCTTGGCACGTACCCTTATATGCTCATTGTATCACACTTACTTAAAAAATTAGAAGACATTTTAAACATACACAATTACAGTTTTTTTTTTTTTCAACGTTTATTTATTTTTGGGACAGAGAGAGACAGAGCATGAACGGGGGAGGGGCAGAGAGAGAGGGAGACACAGAATCGGAAACAGGCTCCAGGCTCTGAGCCATCAGCCCAGAGCCTGACGCGGGGCTCGAACTCACGGACCGCGAGATCGTGACCTGGCTGAAGTCGAACGCTTAACCGACTGCGCCACCCAGGCGCCCCCACAATTACAGTTTTTATGATATTTCATATTTCTTTGCATTTTTAAAAAAAAGTAGTATGACATTATATTTAGAGTTAACACTCATCACTGAGCCCAATTTCTCATTTTCCCTCAGAAGCAACCTCTAGGAACACCTGGGTGGCTCAGTTGGGTAAAGCGTCTGACTGGCTCAGGTCATGATCTCATAGTTGATGGGTTTGAGCCCTGTGTTGGGCTCTGTGCTGATGGCTCAGAGCCTGGAGCCTGCTTCAGATTCTGTCTCCCTCTCTTTCTGCCCATCCCCTGCTCACACTCTATCTCTGTCTCCCTCTCTCAGAAATAAACATTGAAAAAATAAAAAGAACCTCTGTATTCTGGTTTTCTATTGACCAATCTTATGCATACTTTTTATACTTCTAACTACGTGTTTATGTGTCTCTAAACATATGTAGCATTTCTGTATACGTTTACATGAAAGCATTTACAAAAAGGTATATATTTTTTTTAATTGCTATTAGGTTTTGTGATTTGTCTATGGTTTGTCTATTTATATATGGTGGGTTCAGTATATTATATAATATTTCATATTTTAGCTATGTAATACCTCACTGAGAGAATATAATTCAAATGATATTCTTACTGATGAATCTTGAGATTGTTTTTAATTTTTTTTCCAACGTTTATTTATTTTTGGGACAGAGAGAGACAGAGCATGAACGGGGGAGGGGCAGAGAGAGAGGGAGACACAGAATCAGAAACAGGCTCCAGGCTCTGAGCCATCAGCCCAGAGCCTGACGCGGGGCTCGAACTCACAGACCGCGAGATCGTGACCTGGCTGAAGTCGGACGTTTAACCGACTGCGCCACCCAGGCGCCCCGAGATTGTTTTTAATTTTTAACTATAATAATTGCTGCAAGAAAACCTCTGTACACGTCTTTTGTGGTCACATGCAAGAGATATAATGGGGCAGTGGTGCCTGGGTGGTTCATTCTGTTAAGTGACTGACTCTTGGTTTCGGCTCGGGTCATAATCTCACAGTTCGTGAGTTTGAGCCCTCTGTAAGGCTCTGTGCTGACAGTGCAGAGCCTGCTTGGAATTCTCTCTCTGCCCTTCCCCCATTCACATGTGTGCACTCTTGCACGCGCGTTCCCTTCTGTCTCTCAAAGTAAATAAGTAAACTTTAAAAGAAAAAGAGATAATGGAGCAGAACCAATATTTGAAGAACTACTAACCTAGAGTTTCCAGAACTGCCAAAATATCTTAAGTCAGCTAAAAGTCAAGTGCACCTCAGAGCCCAGGTGGATGGAATAGATATTATTTGGAAGATTTGCAACTATCATGGCCGTAGGACAAGAGTTCTGGAAGGTTTTACACTGATAGTTAAATACTCTGGCCTCAAAGTGACATACGGCACTTCCTTTCACAACTATGGCTAGTCTAGTCACGTGACCCCATCCAACCACAAAGGGCCAGGAAGTATACTCCTAGTCTAGCATGTGCCAGGAGAGGAGAGCTAGGATATTTTGTAATCAACATCAATTATTACCATAAGCTCAAACCATACCTCTATTAAAACCACCAAATCCAAAGGTAAACAGTTTAATTTGTATTTGACATATCTTGTCAGGATTGGTAATAACAGCAAGTAAGTGACATTTATTAAGTACCTACTATAATCCCAACTCTGGGCTTTATTTTCCTTATTTAATTAAAAGTTCTCAGTAACCCTAGGAGGAAGGTAATATTATTATTTCAATTTTACAAATGAAGAAACTGATAAATGAGAAAGAATGCTTAAGTGAATAACTAGGTCATAGAATGAGGGGACAGGAGAGCCTGGATGTGAACTCCAGATCTGGCTTGGACTCTTCCTCTGTGTAGTCTGCCTAAGCGAGTCCTCAAAGCCTCTGCTTTGGTTACCTCCTTGTCTAATAGAACCAGCAATGAAGGCTTTCCTCTGCCATTTCTCTCAGTTTAAAGCCACTAGACCACTCTGCAGAACAGAGTTTAGCAACATTATGCTCCCACAGTAAGTATTCAAAGCACCTCAGCTTTCTAGTCCAGAGATGAAACAGCTGTTCTCTCCAAATGGCTTATACTGAAATGTAAATGAACAAGGACATTAGAAAAAAAAAGTAAAAGAAAACAGATTTAAGTTCTTGCCTTTTAAAATTTTTATCATTTCCCATCCAAGCTTACTGTTTTTGTTTAATCTTGCCATTCCTTTTCTTCTTCCTTGTATGCTCTTTTTCTTAGGGATATGCAAACTTTATTAGTCAGCTCCTCTTTCAAGCTCTGTATGCTTTTGTGTTTGAGAATTGGGAATCAGGTACTTTTACTGTTAGCCTCAGGGTGGATCTGAGCAGGAGGAAGCTTTATGAATAATCAAGGTTGACATCTCCAACGTTGTTCCTTCATTATAAATATTGTTAAAGGAACTGTGACCACCATGGGCTCCCACTGAACAGTGTGTGCAGGGGGAGGCAGAGACAGCCTTTGATTTCAGCTCTTTTCTGGTTATCACTTCACTGATGACCCTGGAGTTGACAGGTCTCTTAGATTTGGCTGCCTCTTTTTCTTTTTACCAGAAAGTTTCTGTTCAATTAGTATAAGTGTTTGGTCTGCAGGAAGCTGGCTGGGTTCATCTTACCAACTCCAAAGGCTAAGGACCATAGTTAATATTAGTGCTTGTGCATTGCCTTAGCCTGAATCCCTAATGAATGCTGAGCTGCTTGGTGACTTTAACCATTTTCATTCCATTTGGATTAATTATAGCACCATTACTTTATCAGGAGGAAAACAAATTATAATGCCCAAGGTCTTTAAGCCTTCTTCCCACCTCTTGAAAAAGCTTAGCCTCCACAAATGTCTGAAAAGACATTTTCTCCATATTTCTCCTAAGGTGCCTCCTCCCACTGGTGCCCCACTAATCCCTAGTTATATGCATTAAATATATATACATATAGTTAGCCAACCATGTTTTAGATTATTCATATTGTCTTGACAGTTTTCATTTTTAAAACGGAGACATGTGAACTTGAATTTATACCACATAAGTAAACCTTTGTAAGTTTCCTCTCTCTCCTTCCTCCACAGCTGCATTATCTTCTATCCACCCTCAGGAGAGTCACCAAAGAGTGTTTTAGAACCCGTTACATACTAAGAAATGGTATGGACTTCACTTTACGTGTCAAAAGCCTTGTGAGGGAGGTGATACTGCTGTTCTGATTTCCTTGAAAGATTCAGACACGTAGGCTTATGGAGTGAAGGGACTTGCTCAAAGTTACATGGTGAGACATGGTTAGAATCAGAGATAACATGCTAGGCCTCTGACTCAAACCCTCTACTCTCTTGCCTAGTTCATGTTTATTAGTAATATTTGCCATTCATTTATTCTGCCAACGTTATTGATCATTAGTATATGTCAGGCACTGGGACTTATTAAGATCACTAAAACAGAGTTCTTAGGACCTCAAATTCTGGTGAGGGAGAAAGTTCTGTTAACTGGCAGTAAGGATACTAAATTACTAAGATATTTAACAATGCAGTGGTTGAAACAGAGAACTCTGAGGGCATGGAGGAGAGACATTTCAACTTGTTCTCAGGGTCTCAGGGAAGCCTTCTTAGAGGAAGTGGGAGTGAGTGTTGCAGTAAAAAGGTAGGTGTCATTAAAAAGGGAGCTGAGCTTGGGTGGCGGTGAGCGTGGAGAGTGCGCCATGAAGGCGTTGGGCACACTGCGAGAGTACACGGTGGTGGGGTACTGCCTGCCTACACTCAAATGCTGCACTCCTTCTCTCTATCACATGTGAATCTTTGCACCTAATCATGTTGTTGCTAAGTCCTGCTTCTGGTACTTTTTGTCTCCGCTGAAGAAGCTGAAGAAATCTTGAGGGGAAATTGTCTTCTGTGGACAGGTGTTCTAGAAATCCCCTTTGGCATCTGGCTGCATTATGACTCCCTCAGTGGCATCCACAACACATACTGGGAGTACCCAGACCTGACCCCTGCAGGCACTGTTACCTGGTGCTGCCAAGATGGGGCACCTGGCACTGCCCACTGGGCAGTCTCCATCCAGATCATGAAGATGGAAGAGATTATAGCCAGCAAGTGCTGCCAGCTAGCAGTCAAGCAGTTTGATGACAGTAAGATTAAGTTCCTACAGCCCCACGTGGGTCCTACGTTGCCAGCACAAGCTATGCTTCACCACCAAGAGGCCCAACACCTTCTTTTAGATGCAGAGCCTCCCTGTCCCCAGGTCTGCCCAAATAAACTTCTTGGGAAAACCAAACGAAACCAAAATAAAACAAAAAGGAGTCTGTTTTTAGATAGAGGTAAAGGGAAAGAGATTCCTTTCTTCTCTGGGCCCCTTTAAAACACTTGAAATACTTTTGAGTAAGCCCACCAAAGATTTTGAGGTATGTATGTACATGTGTTCCCTAGGATCCAAAAAACCACATTCCCAAATGTAAAAATGGAGTTTTAATTTGCACGATGTGGGCATAGGGGAGCAGGAGGAATACCAGGTTTGGAGAAGAAAATTATGAGTTTAGTTTGGGATGTGTTGAATTGAGATGTTTGTAGGAAGTTCAGGTGAAGATACACAGGCATTGGGCTAAAGAGTGGTCATCTGGAGTTCAAGAATGAAACCAGATTAAAGATAGAAATTTAGGAATCCTCATCATTCCAGGAGACCGTGAAATCAGCGTGCAAGTAGACAGATGAGAAGGCCGAAATTGGAGTCCTGAAAAATACCATTGTTGAGAGGACAAGGAGAGAGAAGGTGCCTTCAGAGGGACTCCTCAAAGAGGAAGGAAGAAAATAAATGGAGTGTGATGTCATAAAATCCTAAGGAACAGAACATTTCAAGAAAAGAGAGGGTTCAGGGTGCCTGGGTGCTTCAGTCAGTTAAGCATCAAACTCTTAATTTCAGCTCAGCTCATGATCTCATGGTCATGAGATTGAGCCCTGCGTTGGACTCCATGCTGAGCGTTGAGACTGCTTAAGATTCTCTCTCCCTCTGTCCCTCCCTGATGTGTGCACGTTCTTTATCTCTCTCTTTAAAAAAAAATAGTCTAACATGCTGTCAAGTTTATAATTTTCAGTGACACATCACATTGGATTTGGCATCAGAGAAGCATTGTCAGCCTTTCTCAGAGCAATTTCAGTGTGTGTGTATGTGTGTGTCAGACTCTCAACTGTAGTAGTGGAAGAATGAATCGAAGTGTACGAGTTGGAGATCACCTTTTATGAGTTGGCCTTTGAAAAATGATAGAGCACTTTTTCTATCAGTTTCTCTGAAGAAGAAGGAGAGATGTAGGAGAGTAGATGGAGAGGGACGCAGTGTTGAGGGAGGAGGTTTTAAGATGGAAGAAGGCCTTAAGATGCTGATTGGTGTGTCTATTGGTAGGGAAGAGGCAACCAGTTGAGCAGGTCTCTAAGGTTCAGGAAGGGTGGTGGAGTCCTGGGCAGAGATGAATTCACCTAAGCAAGAGAAGGAATCCTCTTCTCTTTGGACGGGGAGTACTGAAGAATGGCTGAAGACTAGGATGAATAGTAGGAATTAAGACCCCAGGGTAGTTTTCTGAGTGCTAACCATGTGTCAGGCACTGTGCCATTCACATACATAAAGGAATTATTATAATCACCATTCTGTAGGTGGGGAAAGAGAGGCTCAAAGAAGTCCAGTTAGTGTCCCAAGGCCAGAGTTGGTGTATAGAACTGGGATTTAGAGGCAGTCTAGCTCCAGAGCCTACTCTATGAATACATGTTCTGCTTTATGAGGGAGGCCAGACTAGTGACTCAGGCAAGAATTAAGAAGCTTCGGGAAGTTGTGTCAATAGCTCTGACTTGGATTTCCTTTGTTGCCCTGGTTTGTCCTTCCTCAAGCTGACTATCTCTTTCTACCTAATGAAAATTCACTATGGTCCTTGGAGGTCAAGTAATGTCTATATTTTGATAGTGTGAATATTAGTTACCTCTTCATCCACTATATTTATGTTCTCTGTTATTTTGTGTAGTAGTCAATGTTTTTCAAACTGGAGTTTCCATGTAAATTTTAGGGAGTCTATGTCTTAAGGAATTTACATTTTTTGTTTTCCAGAAAATCTTAGGAAATATTAATATAATTATACTTTGAGTCACTGGGATGATCATTTTGTAACTAGCTCTTTTCTCACAACGTCAGAACCCATGTTGCATTTGTATGTATAATTGTGTTGGCAGGAAGAACCCAAGTATGTTTATTGATTTGGACTAGTGAGAACAGACTGGAAGCTTAAGGTGTAACTAATTTATCCATACCAAGTGAAAGGCAAATGATTTCACTTAGCAAATATTTCGTAGTTGGTGCTATGGAGAAAATAGATACAGGAAGAAACTAGAATATCAGTCATGCTTTCAGGGAGAGATTACATCTTATTTGAGAAAATCAGACTAATCTAAATGAAACCATTTGACACAGATTTTTAGGGCATAAGTGGGTAAGGTAAAAAAGTGGCAAAAATATGAAGAAAAAAAGAAAAAAAATTTTCTGCCTGAGACCCTGGCCTAGCACTAACAGCCCTGCCTCAGCATGAATGGCCCATTATCTCCACACAACAGTGTTCTAATGGCTCATATTGGGGAGTTGGGAGAGTCAGGTACTACACCCATTCCTTATCCTGTTAACCCTTGCCCCTCATTATCCAGTGGGGTAG
The DNA here is from genome assembly GCF_007474595.2 of Lynx canadensis. NCBI lineage: Eukaryota > Metazoa > Chordata > Mammalia > Carnivora > Felidae > Lynx > Lynx canadensis. The sequence goes on from NC_044308.2 coordinate 44,262,503, forward strand.
CAAATGCTGCTAGCTTGAACCCCTTGGAAAAAGATAGAAAACTGTCATCAGCTAAGAAGTGGTTAGTAACTATCCGTTAAAGCTCTTGCTATTCTGAAAAAAAAAGTTTATATGCTTTCATGTTCAGTGTGCCTTAGTGAACATGTTACTTTCCCATGACCATAACCAATGCTGGAGTACATGGGGAATAAAAGTGAACAGAATTGTGAAGGGAGGCAGGGCAAGAGGAAAGACACCTTTTTCTACCAGCAGAGGTTTTAGGAAGAAAGAATTTAATGAAAGAATTTAAAAAATTTCTTTAGAAAGAAAAAAATGGCTTAGACTTGAAGACAAGTGATACATTCTATTCCTTTCAAAACCCACTACCTACGTCATCACCAAATTCACTATTGGTGCCAGTAGGTAGGTTGAGCCTGTGGAGTAGAATGGAAGGTGATTGGGTCTGTAGTCCCAGCTATACTCCTATCCCAGAAGGGGTGAAGAGAAGAGGGCATTAGCTGGGATGCAGGTAATGGGGAAAAACAGTAAGGAGAACGTCACTTGGGCTACTAAGGACAGTCATGCTGTCCTGCTCTCTCAGGGGCCTGACAAAGTCTCTAAATCTGACCTGAGCAGCAACTCCTTGCACCTTAGAGGGATCAGGGCTGATAAGTTGGGCAGAGGAAGGTCTGGTGGGAAAAAGGGGCTGCAGAGTCCCCATCTTTTACACATTTGATGAGGCACCACCATATATGTGTTGTCAGTATAGGATCAGAGGCATGTTTGAGTTAGCACCACTGTGAGATTCTTCATAGTGCAGACTGCGTTGCTCAGCTTTTCAAGCACCAAACTCACTTCATTTTTCCAGGAGGGATGAGGCTGAGAAATCAATTCACGTGCACAAATTTCAAAGGAGACCGATGCTCAAACTGTAGTGATGATGTATCAACAGTGAGAGAGAGTGACTGGCATCAGCTTTGCATACCAGGCACACTCTGCTTTATGTTTGTACACTCAGGAGGTTATATTACAGGTTAGAAAGTTGCTAGATGAGTCCCAAGTTTGAGTAGGGGAATTGAACATTCTTGTGCAATAGCTCAAATCACTCTTTTCCAGTCTAAGGATATATGAGTCATAGGAGTCAGTATTGGTTACCTAGACTTAGAGCACAATCTTGTGGACAATAATTTTACTGTAAACTAGAAGCTTTTATCATTTCTTCTTTTCATTGAGATATACTTGCCATATAACTTTGTATTTGGATGTACAACATGATTCAGTATTGGTATATATTGCAAAAATATCACAGTATGTCTAATTAATAATACCTGTCACTATGCACATAATTACAAATTTTGTTTTTCTTGTGATGAGAGCTTTTAAGATACACTCTTAGGTCATATGTTGTAGTTTGTACATCATTTGACAGTAGTTACTAGATTGATGCAGAGAACCTTGTGGGGAGGCACCTTTGTTTTAGGTTATAAGTTACCTCTGACTGCAGGGACATTCTAAGATGATTTCCATAGATGGCCAATTCACTAAATTGATGTTGAATTTTATTTATTTATTTATTTATTTATTTATTTATTTATTTATTTATTTATATGTTTTATATATGATTTATTGTCAAGTTAGCTAACATACAGAGTGTACACTGTGCTCTTGGCTTTGGGAGTAGATTCCCATGATTCATCACTTACATACAACAGTCAATGCTCATCCCAACAAGTGCCCTCCTCAATGCCCATTACCCATTTTTCCCTCCCCCACCCTCACATCAACCCTCAGCTTGTTCTCTGTATTTGAGTCTCTTATTGTTTGGCTCCCTGTCAGTTTGCAACTATTTTTTTTTTCTTCCCTTCCCTTCCCCATGGTCTTCTGTTAAGTTTCTCAAGTTCCACATATGATACCTGTCTTCTCTGACTGACTTATTTCCCTTAGCATCATATCCTCCAGTTCCACCCATGTTGTTGCAAATGGCAAGATTTCATTCTTTTTCACTGCCAAGTAGTATTCCATTGTGTGTGTATGTATGTGTGTATACACACACATATTATACATATATATGTATATATATAATATTTATAATATATAAATAATTATATATGTAATATGCACACACACACCACATCTTCTTTATCCATTCATCAGTTGAGCTCTTTCCTTAATTTGGCTATTGTTGAAAGCACTGCTATAAACATTTGGGTACATATGTCCCTATGAATCAGCACTACTATTTCCTTTGGATAAATTCCTAGTAGTGCTATTGCTGGGTCACAGGGTAATTCTGTTTTTAATTTTTTGAGGAATCTCCACACTGTTTTCCAGAGTGGCTGCACCAGTTTGCATTCCCACCAACAGTGCAAGAGGGTACCCCTTCTCTACATCCTCGTCAGCATCTATTGTTTCCTGAGTTGTTAATTTTAGTCACTCTGACTGGTGTGAGGTGGTATCTCAATGGGTTTTGATTTGATGATGAGCAGTGTTGAGCATCTTTTCATGTGTCTGTTAGCCATCTCTATGTCTTCTTTGGAAAAGTGTCCATTCATGTCTTTTGCCCATTTCTTCACTGGGTTATTTATTTTTTGCGTGTTGAGTTTGGTAAGTTCTTTATAGATTTTGGATATTAATCCTTTATCCAATATGTTATTTGCAAATATATTCTCCCTTTCCTTTGGTTGCCTTTTAATTTTGTTGATTGTTTCTCTCACTGTGCAGAAGCTTTTTATCTTGATGAGGTTGCAGTAGTTCCTTTTTGCTTTTATTCCCCTTGCCTTCAGAGAAGTGTCGAGTAAGAGATTACTGAGGCTAAGGACAAAGAGGTTGTTGCCTGTTTTTTCCTCTAGGATTTTGATGGTTTCCTGCCTCACATTTAGGTCTTTCATCCATTTTGAGTTTATTTTTGTGTGTGGTGTAAAAAAGTGGTCCAGGTAGATTCTTCTCCATGTCGCTGTCCAGTTCTCCTAACACCATTTGCTAAAGACTGTCTTTTTTCCATTGGATCCTCTTTCCTGCTTTGTCAAAGGTTAGTTGGCTATACGTTTGTGTGTCCATTTCTGGGTTTTCAATTCTGTTCCATTGATCAGTGTGTCTGTTTTTGTGCCAGTACCATACTGCTGTGATGACTACTGTGTAATACAGCTTGAAGCTTGAAGACTGGAATCGTGATGTCTCCAGCTTTGCTTTTCTTTTTCAGAATTGCTTTGGCTATTTGGGGTCTTTGTGGTTCTGTACAGATTTTAGGATTGTTTGCTCTAGCTCTGTGAAAAATGCTGGTGGTATTTTGATAGTGCATTAAATGTATAGATTGCTTTGGGTAGTATAGACACTTTAACAATGTTTGTTTCCAATCCATGAGCATGGAATGTTTTTCCACTTCTTTGTGACCTTTTAAATTTGAAGGTAAGTTATTCTTAATTCTAGGTGTAGTTGCTACAGTATTTTACCCTTTTGTTTCTTACTGATCCCAAGAATGACTGTGTTACAAAATAATGGTTGAAAGCTGCTGATTTAGAGATCAGAAACCAGGATGGTGATGGAACCAAAATCATATTCTATGAGGAATGATTCAAGGGCATCTTTAGAATAAAGTGTTCAGCACTAGGTAGGGGATTTCAAATATATGGAGGGCTGTCATATAAAGGGATTAGATTTGTCCCCTAAGACCCCAGGGGTATAACTAGCATCATGGATTAAACCTACAGGACAAACAAAACAAAACAAAACCTGACTCAGAATAGGGAAAACATTTCTAAGGTGATGTGATAAGATAGAACAATCTCCCTCATTAGGTAGTGACCTCGTCATTGCTGAGACCGTTAGAGCAAGGGCTGAACAACATTTGTTGTGGATGTTGCTGAAGACACTCAAGTTCTGGACTGGATATGCCTTAAAACTCATTTCGACTCTGAAATTCTAAGACTAAAGAAAAAATTGTGAATTAAGCATTTCCTGTTATGTATGAACAGCAGAAAGAGTATTAATAACTTCATTAATAACCCATAATGCAAAACTTTAAAATCTTGGGCTTGTAGAGTCTAGCCATGCACTTTACCTTAAAAACTTGGGGCACCTGGGTGGCTCAGTCGGTTCAGCATCCAACTCTTGATAGAGGCTCCTGTAGTGATCTTACAGTTGTGGGATTAAGCCCAGCGTCGGACTCCACGCTGAGTGGAGCCTACTTGGGAGTCTCTCTCTCCCTCAGCCCCTCCCCCACTCATGCTCCCATGCACACACTCTTTGTTCCTCAAAATAAATAAATAAACTTTAAAAAAAAAAAAAGAACCAAAACTCAAAAGTTGAAAAGGTTTTGGCTTCTAAAGACATTACAAAGGTGGTTGTACATTATTGATTGTGTTTGAAAAAATTATCCTTGAAAAAGGGAAGTTTTTCAGGAGCCATTGCAATAGAATAAAGGAGTCCTTGAGAATAAAGGGAACTTAAGAATAGAGGAGTCCTTGGAGTTTGTCAAGAGTTTATATTTCGCCCAATACTGAGCTTATGATAAATGATTATTAAAGTAAGGTAGTCATCAATATGCCGTCTACAGATTTAGCATATAAATATCATGGGAATGTAAAAATTTGCTTCCAGAAAAAGTATAGAGAAAGAAAAGGCAAGGGTGTCTGAGGTTGTTTTTCTCTGTGTGGCATTTCCTCTTTACATGTAACGTGGAGAAGTTGTATTGGACCTGCTGAGGCTATTTTAAATTATCTTTGGCAGTGCTTATAGAACACAGTGCTTATAGAACACAGTGCTTATAGAACACAGTGCTTATAGTGCTTATAGAACACAAAAAATTATATAATGGGGATGATAGTAATGAATTTTTATCATAAACCTTTCTCTATCCAGGAAGTACCAGTCTCATTGCAATTACTCTAGTCAATGAAATGTATAGGTGCTGAGGTTTTGCCATACCAAAGCACATTTTGGTTAAATGGGAGGTTTTTCTTACCCATAAGAAGTATTTGAGGAAGGATCAATATAGAAGGTCACTGAGTGCTGATGGCTGATGACCACTAAGAAAATTGCTTAGCAGGGTAGGTAGCAAAAGGTTATAAGAGAAAGAGTTTGAAAAATAATTCTCATTTATATCAGTTTTCCATTTCTGTATTCCCACCAGAGTACTGAGAGCATAGTAGGCATTCAATGAATATTTGGGGATGAATGACTTTTAGGATAAGGAAAACTACTCTGAATTTCAGTTACTCCTTTTACTAGGACTGTGTTTGCATGACTGATTGAAAAGTGAACATTTCAGCCATCATCTGGTTGTTAAATATTTAGGCTGCCAAATCATTTATTTGATTGATGATTATACCTTCAGAATTGACTGACTGCTTTGGCTCAGGGTAGACACAGCATGAGTCATATGGTGCAGTTCTTGTCAATCACTGGTTGCATTTCCACACATAAACAGTTGACTTATGTTAGTCACATCAGTCACAAACATAAATCATCACAGTTCAATAATTGGTACTTGGGCCTTTTCTGGTTGGAATGATTTCTTGGCTATTCTGGTATTAATGATGCTGAATACTCAGTGATGGAACAATACTGGCCAGCTGACTGGAGGAGTTTCCTACCCTGAAAAGATCTTTTTTTTTTAAATTTTTTTAAATTTTATATTTTTTTAATATATGAAATTTATTGTCACATTGGTTTCCATACAACACCCAGTGCTCATCCCCAAAGATGCCCTCCTCAATGCCCATCAACTATGCTTCCCTCCCTCCCACCCCCCCATCAACTCTCAGTTTGTTCTCAGTTTTCAAGAGTCTATTATGCTTTGGCTCTCTCCCACTCTAACCTCATTTTTTTTTCCTTCCCCTCCCCCATGGGTTTCTGTCAAGTTTCTCAGGATCCACATAAGAGTGAAACCATATGGTATCTGTCTTTCTCTGTATGGCTTATTTCACTTAGCATCACACTCTCCAGTTCCATCCACGTTGCTACAAAGGGCCATATTTCATTCTTTCTCATTCCCACATAGTACTCCATTGTGTATATAAACCACAATTTCTTTATCCATTCATCAGTTGATGGACATTTAGTCTTTTTCCACAATTTGGCTGTTGTTGAGAGTGCTGCTATAGACATTGGGGTACAAGTGCCCCTATGCATCAGTACTCCTGTATCCCTTAGGTAAATTCCTAGCAGTGCTACTGCTGGGTCGTAGGGTAGGTCTATTTTTAATTTTTTGAGGAACCTCCACACTGTTTTCGAGAGTGGCTGCACCAGTTTGCATTCCCACCAACAGTGCAAGAGGGTTCTCGTTTCTCCACATCCTCTCCAGCATCTATAGTCTCCTGATTTGTTCATTTTAGCCACTCTGACTGGCGTGAGGTGATATCTGAGTGTGGTTTTGATTTGCATTTCCCTGATGAGGAGCGATGTTGAGCATCTTTTCATGTGCCTGTTGGCCATCTGGATGTCTTCTTTAGAGAAGTGTCTATTCATGTTTTCTGCCCATTTCTTCCTGGATTATTTGTTTTTCGAGTGTGGACTTTGGTGAGCTCTTTATAGATTTTGGATATTAACCCTTTGTCCGTTATGTCATTTGCAAATATCTTTTCCCATTCTGTTGGTTGCCTTTTAGTTTTGTTGGTTGTTTCCTTTGCTGTGCAGAAGATTTTTATCTTCATGAGGTCCCAATAGTTCATTTTTGCTTTTAATTCCCTTGCCTTTGGGGATGTGTCAAGTAAGAAATTGCTACGGCTGAGGTCAGAGAGTCTTTTCCTGCTTTCTCCTCTAGCGTTTTGATGGTTTCCTGTCTCACATTCAGGTCCTTTATCCATTTTGAGTTTATTTTTGTGAATGGTGTAGGAAAGTGGTCTAGTTTCAATCTTCTGCATGTTGCTGTCCAGTTCTCCCAGCACCATTTGTTAAAGAGACTGTCTTTTTTCCATTGGATATTCTTTCCTGCTTTGTCAAAGATGAGTTGGCCATATGTTTGTGGGTCTAGTTCTGGGGTTTCTATTCTATTCCATTGGTCTGTGTGTCTGTTTTTGTGCCAATACCATGCTGTCTTGATGATTACAGCTTTGTAGTAGAGGCTAAAGTCTGGAATTGTGATGCCTCCTGCTTTGGTCTTCTTCTTCAAAATTACTTTGGCTATTTGGGGCCTTTTGTGGTTCCATATGAATTTTAGGATTGCTTGTTCTAGCTTCGAGAAGAATGCTGGTGCAATTTTGATTGGGATTGCATTGAATGTGTAGATAGCTTTGGGTAGTATTGACATTTTAACAATATTTATTCTTCCAATTCATGAGTACGGAATGTTTTTCCATTTCTTTATATCTTCTTCGATTTCCTTCATAAGCTTTCTATAGTTTTCAGCATACAGATCTTGTACATCTTTGGTTAGATTTATTCCTAGGTATTTTATGCTTCTTGGTGCAATTGTGAACGGGATCAGTTTCTTTATTTGTCTTTCTGTTGCTTCATTATTAGTGTGTAAGAATGCAACTGATTTCTGTACATTGATTTTGTATCCTGCAACTTTGCTGAATTCATGTATCAGTTCTAGCAGACTTTTGGTGGAGTCTGTTGGGTTCTCCATGTATATTATCATGTCATCTGCAAAAAGTGAAAGCTCGACTTCATCTTTGCCAATTTTGATGCCTTTGATTTCCTTTTGTTGTCTGATTGCTGATGCTAGCACTTCCAACACTATGTTAAACAACAGCGGTGAGAGTGGACATCCCTGTCATGTGCCTGATCTCAGGGGGAAAGCTCAGTTTTTCCCCATTGAGGATGATATTAGCTGTGGGCTTTTCATAAATGGCTTTTATGATGGTTAAGTATGTTCCTTCTATCCCGACTTTCTCGAGGGTTTTTATTAAGAAAGGATGCTGAATTTTGTCAAATGCTTTTTCTGCATCAATTGACAGGATCATATGGTTCTTATCTTTTCTTTTATTAATGTGATGTATCACATTGATTGATTGGCAAATGTTGAACCAGCCCTGCATCCCAGGAATGAGTCCCACTTGATCATGGTGAATAATTCTTTTTATAAGCTGTTGAATTCGATTTGCTAGTATCTTATTGAGAATATTAGCATCCATATTCATCAGAGATATTGGCCTGTATTACCTTTTTTTACTGGGTCTCTGTCTGGTTTAGGAATCCAAGTAATACTGGCTTCATATAATGAGTCTGGAAGTTTTCCTTTCCTTTCTATTTTTTGGAATAGCTTGAGAAGGATAGGTATTATCTCTTCTTTAAATGTCTGGTAGAATTCCTCAGGGAAGCCATCTGGTCCTGGACTCTTATTTGTTGGGAGATTTTTGATAACTGATTCAATTTCTTCGCTGGTTATGGGTCTGTTCTAGCTTTCTATTTCTTCCCATTTGAGTTTTGGAAGAGTGTGGGTGTTCAGGAATGTGTCCATTTCTTCCAGGTTGTCCAATTTGTTGGCATATAATTTTTCATAGTATTCCCTGATAATTGTTTGTATCTCTGAGGGATTGGTTGTAATAATTCCATTTTCATTCATGATTTTATCTGTTTGGGTCATCTCCCCCCCCCCCTTTTTTTTGAGAAGCCTGGCTAGAGGTTTATCAATTTTGTTTATTTTTTCAAAAACCAACTCTTGGTTTCATTGATCTGCTCTACAGTTTTTTTAGATTCTATGTTGTTTATTTCTGCTCTGATCTTTATTATTTCTCTTCTGCTGGGTTTAGGGTGTCTTTGCTGCTCTGCTTCTGTTTCGTTTAGATATGCTGTTAGATTTTGTATTTGGGATTTTTCTTGTTTCTGGAGATAGGCCTGGATTGCAATGTATTTTCCTCTCAGGACTGCCTTTGCTGCATCCCAAAGCGTTTGAATTGTTGTATTTTCATTTTTGTTTGTTTCCATATATTTTTTAATTTCTTCTCTAATTGCCTGGTTGACCCATTCATTCTTTAGTAGGATGTTCTTTAACCTCCATGGTTTTGGAGTTTTTTCAGACTTTTTCCTGTGGTTGATTTCAAGCTTCATAGCATTGTGGTCCGAAAGTTTGCATGGTATGATCTCAATTCTTGTATACTTACGAAGGGCTGTTTTGTGACCCAGTATGTGATCTATCTTGGAGAATGTTCCGTGTGCACTCGAAAAGAAAGTATATTCTTTTGCTTTGGGATGCAGAGTTCTAAATATATCTGTCAAGTCCATCTGATCCAATATATCATCAGGGCCCTTGTTTCTTTATTGACCATGTGTCTAGATGATCTATCCATTGTTGTAAGTGGGGTATTAAAGTCCCCTGCAATTACCACATTCTTGTCAATAAGGTTGCTTATGTTTGTGAGTAATTGTTTTATATATTTGGGGGCTCCCATATTCAGTGCATAGACATTTATAATTGTTAGTTCTTCTTGATGGATAGACCCTGTAACTATTATATAATGCCCTTCTTTATCTCTTGTTACAGCCTTTAATTTAAAGTCTAGTTTTTCTGATATAAGTATGGCTACTCCAGCTCTCTTTTGACTTCCAGTAGCATGAAAAATAGTTCTCCATCCCCTCACTTTCAATCTGAAAGTGTCCTCAGGTCTAAAATGAGTCTCTTGTAGACAGCAAATAGATGGGTCTTGTTTTTTTATCCATTCTGATATCCTATGTCTTTTGGTTGGGGCATTTAGTACATTTACATTCAGTGTTATTATAGAAAGATATGGGTTTAGAGTCATTGTGATGTCTGTAGGTTTCATGCTTGTAGCGATGTCTCTGGTACTTTGTCTCACAGAATCCCACTTAGGATCTCTTGTAGGGCTGGTTTAGTGGTGACAAATTCCTTCAGTTTTTGTTTGTTTGGGAAGACCTTTATCTCTCCTTCTATTCTAAATGACAGATTTGCTGGATAGAGGATTCTCGGCTGCATATTTTTTCTGTTCATCACATTGAAGATTTCCTGGCATTCCTTTCTGGCCTGCCAAGTTTCAGTAGAGAGATCTGTCACGAGTCTTATCGGTCTCCCTTTATATGTTAGAGCACGTTTATTCCTAGCTGCTTTCAGAATTTTCTCTTTATCCTTGTATTTTGCCAGTTTCACTAGGATATGTCATGCAGAAGGTCGATTCAAGTTACGTCTGAAGGGAGTTCTCTGTGCCTCTTGGATTTCAATGCCTTTTTCCTTCCCCAGATCAGGGAAGTTCTCAGCTATTATTTCTTCAAGTATACCTTCAGCACCTTTCCCTCTTCCTCCTCTGGAATACAATTATGCGTAGATTATTTCTCTTTAGTGCATCACTTAGTTCTCTAATTTTCCCCTCATACTCCTGGATTTTTTTATCTCTCTTTTTCTCAGCTTCTTCTTTTTCCATAATTTTATCTTCTAGTTCACCTATTCTCTCCTCTGCCTCTTCAATCCAAGCTGTGGTCATCTCCATTTTATTTTGCAGCTCATTAATAGCATTTTTTAGCTCCTCCTGGCTGTTCCTTAGTCCCTTGATCTCTGTAGCAATAGATTCTCTGCTGTCTTTTATACTGTTTTCAAGCCCAGCGATTAATTTTATGAGTATTATTCTAAATTCACTTTCTGTTATATTGTTTAAATCGTTTTTTTTCTTTTTTTTTTTTTTTTTTATGAAATTTATTGACAAATTGGTTTCCATACAACACCCAGTGCTCATCCCAAAAGGTGCCCTCCTCAATACCCATCACCCACCCTCCCCTCCCTCCCACCCCCCATCAACCCTCAGTTTGTTCTCAGTTTTTAACAGTCTCTTATGCTTTGGCTCTCTCCCACTCTAACCTCTTTTTTTTTTTTTTTTCCTTCCCCTCCCCCATGGGTTCCTGTTAAGTTTCTCAGGATCCACATAAGAGTGAAACCATATGGTATCTGTCTTTCTCTGTATGGCTTATTTCACTTAGCATTACACTCTCCAGTTCCCTCCACGTTGCTACAAAGGGCCATATTTCATTTTTTCTCATTGCCACATAGTACTCCATTGTGTATATATACCACAATTTCTTTATCCATTCATCAGTTGATGGACATTTAGGCTCTTTCCATAATTTGGCTATTGTTGAGAGTGCTGCTATGAACATTGGGGTACAAGTGCCCCTATGCATCAGTACTCCTGTATCCCTTGGGTAAATTCCTAGCAGTGCTATTGCTGGGTCATAGGGTAGGTCTATTTTTAATTTTCTGAGGAACCTCCACACTGCTTTCCAGAGCGGCTGCACCAATTTGCATTCCCACCAACAGTGCAAGAGAGTTCTCGTTTCTCCACATCCTCTCCAGCATCTATAGTCTCCTGATTTGTTCATTTTGGCCACTCTGACTGGCGTGAGGTGATACCTGAGTGTGGTTTTGATTTGTATTTCCCTGATAAGGAGCGACGCTGAACATCTTTTCATGTGCCTGTTGGCCATCTGGATGTCTTCTTTAGAGAAGTGTCTATTCATGTTTTCTGCCCATTTCTTCACTGGGTTATTTGTTTTTCGGGTGTGGAGTTTGGTGAGCTCTTTATAGATTTTAGATACTAGCCCTTTGTCCGATATGTCATTTGCAAATATCTTTTCCCATTCCGTTGGTTGCCTTTTAGTTTTGTTGATTGTTTCCTTTGCTGTGCAGAAGCTTTTTATCTTCATAAGGTCCCAGTAATTCACTTTTGCTTTTAATTCCCTTGCCTTTGGGGATGTGTCGAGTAAGAGATTGCTACGGCTGAGGTCAGAGAGGTCTTTTCCTGCTTTCTCCTCTAAGGTTTTGATGGTTTCCTGTCTCACATTTAGGTCCTTTATCCATTTTGAGTTTATTTTTGTAAATGGTGTGAGAAAGTGGTCTAGTTTCAACCTTCTGCATGTTGCTGTCCAGTTCTCCCAGCACCATTTGTTAAAGAGGCTGTCTTTTTTCCATTGGATGTTCTTTCCTGCTTTGTCAAAGATGAGTTGGCCATATGTTTGTGGGTCTAGTTCTGGGGTTTCTATTCTATTCCATTGGTCTGTGTGTCTGTTTTTGTGCCAATACCATGCTGTCTTGATGATGACAGCTTTGTAGTAGAGGCTAAAGTCTGGGATTGTGATGCCTCCTGCTTTGGTCTTCTTCTTCAAAATTCCTTTGGCTATTCGGGGCCTTTTGTGGTTCCATATGAATTTTAGGATTGCTTGTTCTAATTTCGAGAAGAATGCTGGTGCAATTTTGATTGGGATTGCATTGAATGTGTAGATAGCTTTGGGTAGTATTGACATTTTGACAATATTTATTTTTCCGATCCATGAGCAGGGAATGTCTTTCCATTTCTTTAAGTCTTCTTCAATTACCTTCATAAGCTTTCTATAGTTTTCAGCATGCAGATCCTTTACATCTTTGGTTAGATTTATTCCTAGGTATTTTATGCTTCTTGGTGCAATTGTGAATGGGATCAGTTTCTTTATTTGTCTTTCTGTTGCTTCATTGTTAGTGTATAAGAATGCAACTGATTTCTGGACATTGATTTTGTATCCTGCAACTTTGCTGAATTCATGTATCAGTTCTAGCAGACTTTTGGTGGAGTCTATCGGATTTTCCATGTATAATATCATGTCATCTGCAAAAAGCGAAAGCTTGACTTCATCTTTGCCAATTTGGATGCCTTTGATTTCCTTTTGTTGTCTGATTGCTGATGCTAGAACTTCCAGCACTATGTTAAACAACAGCGGTGAGAGTGGGCATCCCTGTCGTGTTCCTGATCTCAGGGAAAAAGCTCTCAGTTTTTCCCCGTTGAGGATGATGTTAGCTGTGGGCTTTTCATAAATGGCTTTGATGATCTTTAAGTATGTTCCTTCTATCCCGACTTTCTCAAGGGTTTTTATTAAGAAAGGGTGCTGGATTTTGTCAAAGGCCTTTTCTGCATCGATTGACAGGATCATATGGTTCTTCTCTTTTTTTTTGTTAATGTGATGTATCACGTTGATTGATTTGCGAATGTTGAACCAGCCCTGCATCCCAGGAATGAATCCCACTTGATCATGGTGAATAATTCTTTTTATATGCTGTTGAATTCGATTTGCTAGTATCTTATTGAGAATTTTTGCATCCATATTCATCAGGGATATTGGCCTGTAGTTCTCTTTTTTTACTGGGTCTCTGTCTGGTTTAGGAATCAAAGTAATACTGGCTTCATAGAATGAGTCTGGAAGTTTTCCTTCCCTTTCTATTTCTTGGAATAGCTTGAGAAGGATAGGTATTATCTCTGCTTTAAATGTCTGGTAGAACTCCCCTGGGAAGCCATCTGGTCCTGGACTCTTATTTGTTGGGAGATTTTTGATAACCGATTCAATTTCTTCGCTGGTTATGGGTCTGTTCAAGCTTTCTATTTCCTCCTGATTGAGTTTTGGAAGAGTGTGGGTGTTCAGGAATGTGTCCATTTCTTCCAGGTTGTCCAATTTGTTGGCATATAATTTTTCATAGTATTCCCTGATAATTGTTTGTATCTCTGAGGGATTGGTTGTAATCATTCCATTTTCATTCATGATTTTATCTATTTGGGTCATCTCCCTTTTCTTTTTGAGAAGCCTGGCTAGAGGTTTGTCAATTTTGTTTATTTTTTCAAAAAACCAACTCTTGGTTTCGTTGATCTGCTCTACAGTTTTTTTAGATTCTATATTGTTTATTTCTGCTCTGATCTTTATTATTTCTCTTCTTCTGCTGGGTTTAGGCTGCCTTTGCTGTTCTGCTTCTATTTCCTTTAGGTGTGCTGTTAGATTTTGTATTTGGGATTTTTCTTGTTTCTTGAGATAGGCCTGGATTGCAATGTATTTTCCTCTCAGGACTGCCTTCGCTGCGTCCCAAAGCGTTTGGATTGTTGTATTTTCATTTTCGTTTGTTTCCATATATTTTTTAATTTCTTCTCTAATTGCCTGGTTGACCCACTCATTCGTTAGTAGGGTGTTCTTTAACCTCCACGCTTTTGGAGGTTTTCCAGACTTTTTCCTGTGGTTGATTTCAAGCTTCATAGCATTGTGGTCTGAAAGTATGCATGGTATAATTTCAATTCTTGTAAACTTATGAAGGGCTGTTTTGTGACCCAGTATATGATCTATCTTGGAGAATGTTCCATGTGCACTCGAGAAGAAAGTATATTCTGTTGCTTTGGGATGCAGAGTTCTAAATATATCTGTCAAGTCCATCTGATCCAATGTCTCATTCAGGGCCCTTGTTTCTTTATTGACTGTGTGTCTAGATGATCTATCCATTTCTGTAAGTGGGGTGTTAAAGTCCCCTGCAATTACCACATTCTTATCAATAAGGTTGCTTCTGTTTAAGAGTAATTGTTTTATATACTTGGGGGCTCCGGTATTCGGCGCATAGACATTTATAATTGTTAGCTCTTCCTGATGGATAGACCCTGTAACTATTATATAATGTCCTTCTTCATCTCTTGTTACAGCCTTTAATTTAAAGTCTAGTTTGTCTGATATAAGTATGGCTACTCCAGCTTTCTTTTGGCTTCCAGTAGCATGATAAATAGTTCTCCATCCCCTCACTCTGAATCTAAAGGTGTCCTCAGGTCTAAAATGAGTCTCTTGTAGACAGCAAATAGATGGGTCTTGTTTTTTTATCCATTCTGATACCCTATGTCTTTTGGTTGGCGCATTTAATCCGTTTACATTCAGTGTTATTATAGAAAGATACGGGTTTAGAGTCATTGTGATGTCTGTATGTTTTATGCTTGTAGTGATGTCTCTGGTACTTTGTCTCACAGGGTCCCCCTTAGGATCTCTTGTAGGGCTGGTTTAGTGGTGACAAATTCCTTCAGTTTTTGTTTGTTTGGGAAGACCTTTATCTCTCCTTCTATTCTAAATGACAGACTTGCTGTATAAAGGATCCTCGGCTGCATATTTTTGCTGTCTAGCACCCTGAAAATCTCGTGCCAATTCTTTCTGGCCTGCCAAGTTTCAAAAGAGAGATCAGTCACGAGTCTTATAGGTCTCCCTTTATATGTGAGGGCACGTTTACCCCTTGCTGCTTTCAGAATTTTCTCTTTATCCTTGTATTTTGCCAGTTTCACTATGATATGTCGTGCAGAAGATCGATTCAAGTTACGTCTGAAGGGAGTTCTCTGTGCCTCTTGGATTTCAATGCCTTTTTCCTTCCCCAGTTCAGGGAAGTTCTCAGCTATTATTTCTTCAAGTACCCCTTCAGCACCTTTCCCTCTCTCTTCCTCCTCTGGAATACCAATTATGCGTATATTATTTCTTTTTAGTGTATCACTTAGTTCTCTAATTTTCCCCTCATACTCCTGGATTTTTTTATCTCTCTTTTTCTCAGCTTCCTCTTTTTCCATAACTTTATCTTCTAGTTCACCTATTCTCTCCTCTGCCTCTTCCATCCGAGCTGTGGTGGTTTGCATTTTGTTTTGCATTTCCTTTAAAGCGTTTTTCAGCTCCTCGTGACTGTTCCTTAGTCCCTTGATCTCTGTAGCAAGAGATTCTCTGCTGTCCTGTATACTGTTTTCCAGCCCAGCGATTAATTTTATGACTATTATTCTAAATTCACTTTCTGTTATATTATTTAAATCCTTTTTGATCAGCTCATTAGCTGTTGTTATTTCCTGGAGATTCTTCTGAGGGGAATTCTTCCGCTTGGTCATTTTGGATAGTCCCTGGTGTGGTGAGGACCTGCAGGGCACTTCTCCTGTGCTGTGGTGTATAACTGGAGTTGGTGGGCGGGGCCGCAGTCAGTCCTGATGTCTGCCCCCAGCCCACCGCTGGGGCCACAGTCAGACTGGTGTGTGCCTTCTCTTCCCCTCTCCTAGGGGTGGGATTCACTGTGGGGTGGCGTGGCCCGTCTGGGCTACTTGCACACTGCCAGGCTTGTGATGCTGGGGATCTGGCGTATTAGCTGGGGTGGGAAGGCAAGGTGCACGGCGGGAGGGGGGGCAGGCTTAGCTCGCTTCTCCTTAGGTGATCCACTTCAGGAGGGGCCCTGTGGCAGCCTGAGGGAGTCAGATCCGCTGCCGGAGGTTTGGCTCCGCAGAAGCACAGAGTTGGGTGTTTGCGCGGAGCGAGCAATTTCCCTGGCCGGAACCGGTTCCCTTTGGGATTTTGGCTGGGGGATGGGCGGGGGAGATGGCGCTGGCGAGCGCCTTTGTTCCCCGCCAAACTGAGCTCTGTCGTCCGGGGGCTCCGCAGCTCACCCTCCCTTTGTCCTCCAGCCTTCCCGCTTTCCGAGCAGAGCTGTTAACTTATGACCTCCCAGACGCTAAGTCGAGCCTGCTGTTGGAACACAGTCCGTCAGGCCCCTCCGCTTTTGCAAGCCGGACTCGAGGGCTCTGCTTGGCTGGCGAGCCGCCCCTCCGCCCCGGCTCCCTCCCGCCAGTCCGTGGAGCGCGCACCGCCTCGCCGCCCTTCCTACCCTCTTCCGTGGGCCTCTCGTCTGCACTTGGGTCCGGTGACTCCGTTCTGCTAATCCTCTGGCGGTTTTCTGGGTTATTTAGGCAGGTGTAGGTGGAATCTAAGTGATCAGCAGGACGCGCGGTGAGCCCAGCGTCCTCCTACGCCGCCATCTTCCTTGCTTCTCCTCAATACATATTGTTTAAATCGTTTTTGATCAGTTTGTTAGCTGTTGTTATTTCCTGGAGATTCTTTTGAGGGGAATTCTTCCGTTTCATCATTTTGGATAGTCCCTGGAGTGGTGTGGAACTGCAGGGCACTTCTCCTGTGCTGTCTTGAATAACTGCCATTGGTGGGCGGGGCCGCAGTCAGACCTGATGTCTGCCCCCAGCCCACCGCTGGGGCCACAGTCAGACTGGTGTGTGCCTTCTCTTCCCCTCTCCTAGGGGCGGGATTCACTGTGGGGTGGCGTGGCCCATGTGGGGTACTTGCACACTGCCAGGCCTGTGGTGCTGGTGATCTGGCGTATTAGCTGGGTGAATTGGCAAGGTGCACAGGGGTGGGAGGGGCAGGCTCAGCTCGCTTTTCCTTCGGTGATGCGCTTTGGGAGGGGCCCTGCGGCACCGGGAGTGAGTCAGACCTGCCAGAGGGATGGATCCGCAGAAGCACAGCGTTGGGTGTTTGTGCGGTGCAAGCAAGTTCTGTGATGGGAACTGGTTCCCTTTGGGATTTTGGCTGGGGGATGGGCGAGGAAGATGGTGCTGGCAAGCGCGTTTGTTCCCCACCACGCTTCACTCTGTTGTCCGGGGCTCAACAACTCTCCCTCCCGTTGTCCTCCAGCCCTCCCGTTCTCGGAGCAGAGCTGTTAGCTTATAACCTTCCATATGTCAAGTCCCACTTGCTGTCAGAACACATCCGTCCGGCCCCTCCGCTTTTGCGAGCCACATTCAGGGGCTCTGCTTGGCCGGCGGGCTGCCCCTCCGCCCGGCTCCCTCCCGCCAGTCCGTGTATTGCACCCCACCTCTCCTCCCTTCCTACCCTCTTCTTTGGGCCTCTCTCTACGCTTGGCTCCAGAGAATCCGTTCTGCTAGTCTTCTTGCGATTTTCTGGGTTACTTAGGCAGGTGTGGGTGGAATCTAAGTGACCCGCAGGACGCGGTGAACCCAGCGTCCTCCTAAGCCACCATCTTCCCAGAAGCCTCTGTGAAAAGTTCTTAAAATAGAACGTAAAATGGAATTGGCCAGTGAATGTGGGTTCATCTAAGTTCAAATACAGTTCTAGAACATGGTGGAGAGTGACTTTACTGAGAGAACCTGAGAAAAGTTGGAATAAAATAGGACACAAATAATGTATTTTTTAGGTTTCTAGTTGTGGAGGACAGACTTTAAGGTGTTCCCCATGATGTCTACCTTCTATCATTTATGCCTTTGTATAATCCACTCCCCTTGTGTGTGGGCAAGATTTGAGACCCATTTCTAAGCAATACAATATGACAGAGGTGATAGGGTATCATTTCTATAATGACATTATGTTATGTAAAGCTCTTTCTTGCTAGCAGAATTGATAACAATTGTACTAGAGTCTTCTTCTCTGTGCTAGCTTTGAAGAAGCAAAATTCCATGGAGTCCTACAACTGCAAGCATATGACTTCTGCCAACAAGCTGACTTAGTCTGAAGGTGGATCCTTTCCCACCTGAGCTTCCAGATGAGAATCCAGCCTATGATCATAGCCTTGCAGGGGACCTAGGTAAGCTGTGCCTAGATTCCTGACTCAAAGATTCTGTGAGATGATAAGTATGTGTTAAGCTTTTAAGTTTCTGGTAATTTGTTACACTACATAGAAAATGCTTATTATAGTCATTGTTCTTACCTAAAATCTTGATTATGGTGTTGGTTTTCAGGATATACACCCAGAAGTCAACTGGAAGATGCCGTAGTATGCTAACTTCCCTGGACTAGCTGACATAGATACTGAATGTTGACTTGTCCCAAGGAAGAAAAAGAATAAAGAATAGATATAGAGTCTATATTCCTGTTGCCAAGTCTCATCATTTGTATGTTTGAAATTTTAACTAGGACATTTGTATTTAAAGAAAAAAGAAATATGATTGAATTCCCATACATATGATAAAACCTTGGGTAGGAATTTGTGGTCAGTGTGGTAGCTACCATTTGCTCACTAATTTTTCCTCCTTCATTGCCCTTGCCTGGCTTCTCTGTGGGTGGAATATATTTCCCTGCCCTACTGGTGTCAAGCTTAGCCATATGAATTGTTTTGGTCAATGGACAATGATGAAAGTGAGATTGTACCAGTTCTGGACTGAGGCTTAACAGGCTGGGTGAATGTCTACCAGCAGTTTTGTTTCCTTAAGAAAAGCACAACTAAGTTAGCCACTGCTTTTTAGCCTGGATTCCTGAATGAGAGACACCTGGAATACACTGGCATTTGACCTGCTTGAAAGCAAACTTTCTTAGCCAGCCCAGAGACCTATCAATGAGAAGTAATTTTTTATTTTATTGGAAGTGTCCAAGATTTGGGATTGTTTGCTATACAGGCGTACTGCAACAATAGCTGCATAACTTGAAGTCCAAAAGCTCATTCATTTTAAATTAAGCTAGCACTGTTTCTGACCCTTACCACGGAAGTATGAGTAGATAAAGTTGTTAATTGATTTTCCATCTCATGTCCTATTGAATACTAGTGTTATTTTGGATGTTTACTCGTGTTCTGTCAGTTAAGGATTCTATATTCATGGACGTTACAAGAAGACTGATAATGTTTATTAGCTCTAAGAAATTCTTCATTGAAGAATGAACTCCTGCTAGATATTATTTAACTTAATATGCCCAATCTTACTAGACCATGGAACCCTTTCCCCTCAAGAACAATTCATACCTTGTTTCTCTAGAACTGGTGAATACTTCACGGCAGCATGTGCTCACCTATCCAGACTTGTCATATTCCAAGCAAATGGTGTGCAGTATAAATTTGGAATGGTGCTCCCAAAACTCAAGATTATTAGGCAGATACCACAGAAATTACTGAGTATATCTCTCCATGAGATTGTTAAGGGCCTTGTTATTGCATAGTCCTGGATCTTCAATGAGGTTTAAAAAGAATCCTCTGGGAAGTCTGGCAAATCTAATATGGAATGACTCCATGTTTGGTCCACATTGGTCTGAAATTGCTGATTTGGAGGTCTGAAATGTTTTAAGTCCAAAGGATCACTTAGACATCCACATAAAGTGTGTGCTCAGACACATTTACCACAAGGTTATCAGCATTTCCTGCTATCACTGAATTTTCTGGGGTATGAATGATCCTTTTGACTTATGATTTAACATGGGGATCTCAACTGCTTAAAATGCATTAAAAGTGAACAAATATATTAGAACATGAAAACACTTTAAAAACATTCCCTAAATACATTAAAACCCCAGTTTGGCAATGAGAAGTGACTTCTTGCACTATGTCAAGGCTGTATCTTCAAACTACAGGTGACTCCTGATAGTATCCTATCTCCCTCTTGAAGATACTCAGGGATTAAAGAGATTAAAATGGAGGCCATAGTTTGTGAGTGTTCAGTCTAGGGACATATTCAGTGTCATAACCAAAACCTAAAACTGCCCTGATTTCCCCAAAATGCTGATCTGACCATCAACAATACTTTAGCTTTCTTCATGTCTGTGGGGCCTTTGCAGCTTCCTACCTAATCAGCTACAAGTAAGTTTATGATAAGTATAAACAAGTAAGTTGATGCATATAAGTTTTAGTAACAAATCACAATAGAAAACTTACTCATCCATGCTTTATAAACTGAGTTGTAACTACTGAATGTCTTCACCACTTTCTGCTTGGAAGTCTCTGTTCCTCAACAATTTCTCTCTCAGTAAAATATTCATATCAAGTAAAGGTTTCTGAATTTTCTTTTGACAATTTCTTTTAATGGGAGATCTGGTTATTTTATTTCAAGCATTTGGGACCTGGATCTGTGCTTTCAGATGGGAATGGCAAGGCCTTTCTAAATTGTTTTTAAATTTTTTTTTTTAATGTTTATTTATTTTGGGGACAGAGAGAGACAGAGCATGAATGGGGGAGGGGCAGAGAGAGAGGGAGACACAGAATCGGAAGCAGGCTCCAGGCTCTGAGCCATCAGCCCAGAGCCTGACGCGGGGCTCGAACTCACGGACCGCGAGATCGTGACCTGAGCTGAAGTCGGACACTTAACCGACTGAGCCACCCAGGCGCCCCTCTAAATTGTTTTTAATACTTATTTTTGACAGAGAGAGACAGAGTGCGAGCAGGGGAGGGGCAGAGAGAGGGAGATAAAGAATCTGAAGCAGGCACCAGGCTCCAAGCTCTCAGCAGAGTCTGACACAAGGTTCGAACTCACAAATTGTGAGATCATGACCTGAGCCGAAGTCATACACTTAATGGACTGAACCACCCAGGCACCACAGCAAGGCCATTCTAAGGCAGGTGGCAGTGACTGGAGGAGCCATGGGGATAACCACCTTAAAAAATGGTTTTGATGGAGTAATGAGATTAGCATATTAATTAAGGTCATATCTAGTAATGATCTCATTTGCTTATAGAAACATGACGACAACACTGGGAGAAATATCTTAACCCCTTTTTGAGGGAGTATTTGATCGGATTTTGCTAAAGTATAGGTTCTTGAAGCTAAAGCTAAATGTTGTTCCCAGTCGCTGTGCTTGTTTTCATATGCTGGTCCCCCGATGTTGGCTTGCTTTTTCTCATCTATGAGACAGGGAACTGTGACTGAGGACTGGTTATAATGTTTCTTGATAAACCTTCGTAAAGCAATGTGCTGTTGCGAGTAATGGGCTCCATTCATTATTAGCCCAGTTGATTTTCATTTACACTTGGCTCTAACAATTAGCTTGAGCAGGTGTGAAGGTGATGGAGGGGCTGGGACACCCAGAGGTCAGCCTCAGCTGGATGTGATAAATTAACCATTATTACCAGCAGTGAAAGTGGTTCTTTACGCTTGTCAGCAACAAACAAAGGGACAACATATCTCACATAAACTCACTATTCAGAGCTGGGTTTGCTGAAGGATCAGCGTTTTCTTCCAGGCCCTGTAGACAGATGGGAGGGAGGAAAGTACCTGTATAAGTAGAAGTGAGGGTGCCTTGAAGGAATGACTTGGTAGACTGAGTGGTATATGCATGTCCCACCCTGGGTTGTTTTGCAGTGTTCACCCATTCCAATATGAAGACATCAGTAGCCTCTCTTGGTGATGGGGATCCACCTGTGCATACTAGAGGGGACTACTAGAGAGTGAAGAGTATGCACAACAAACTGACAAAGTTTTTACAGGGTGTAGATAGATGCATATTTCTATATACTAATCAATAGATATTTCTGAACAATACCTTATAATTGAGCACATTTATAGTCAGTGAAAAGGAGTTAATTAGATTCCTCAGTTCTCTATCTGTACCAGTTTTATAAGACTTCAACAGACTTAAAACTCAAAAAGAAGGTGTAATACTGTCCACAGGAGGCAGCACCACATCCTTTCTGCTCTACACCCAACAGCTCTAAATGCCCTGCTTCTAAAACAGGAAGTGTGTTGCCATATTTTGTTACACCCTGGTATGGAAACTCACTGAGCATAACAAGAGGTGAAACATTCAAATAAGGAAAGAGGTAATAGCTGGTAATGACTATGCATATATTGAAATATATTAAAATCTCATAAATTGAAATATATTGAAATCCCATAGATACAATTTGTTTGGTTTGAAAAGGCTTGGAGAACTGTTACAGACTGTGTCCCTCCATCCCAATTCAGATGTTAAAGTCTTAATCCCCAATATAACAGTACTTGGAGATGGGGCTTATAAGAAAGTAATTAAGGGGAGAAGCTCTCTACTTGCTACATGGGATGCTTCCCATCTCATGATTGCTTAATAAAGCCAATTGCATCTTCAAAAAAAAAAAAAAAAAGGTTAAATGAGGCTGTAGGGTGTGGCCCTGACTCAGTAGGATTAGTGTCCTTAGGAGAGAAGAGATGAGAACTCACTCACTTGGTCTCTATTTGTTTGCATGCAAAGGCCATCTGGTGATACAGTGAAATGATATTGTCTAAAAGCCAGGAAAAGAGCCTTTACCTGAAACTGAATTGTCTGGTACCTTGATTGTGGAATTCTAGCCTCCAGAAGTGTGAGAAAATAGTCTTACAAAAAATTATTAAGCCAAGAGCGTCTGGGTAGCTCAGTCCATTAAGCATATAACTTTGGCTCAGGTCACGATCTCATGATTTGTGTGTTCAAGCCCTGTGTTGGTCTATGTGCTGACAGATCAGAGCCTAGCACCTGTTTAAGATTCTGTGTCTCCCTCTCTTTCTCTGTCCCTCCCCTGCTTGTGCTCACTCTCTCTTTCTCTCTCTCTCAAAAATGAATAAACATTAAAAAAATTTTTTTTTAAGTGTTAAGTCAGTCTGTGGTATTTTGTTATGGCAGCTTGAGCAACCTAAGACAGAGACTAAAAATCTGATTGGAACACATAAATGGACTTGTTGATCAGGAGCTTTGTTTTAGAATGATTAGACTGTGAGCCTTCAGTGAGGAGCCCTTGAGGTCAGTATGTGTAAGTCTTTGCTCTTGGTCTGTTAAGACCATGTAGAATTTTCTAGGTTCTGCCTTGGGGTGACTTTTTGGATGCCAGGGTCCTCTAATCTAGGTAAGGCAAGGGTAGGGCGAGAGTGTCAGTTGTATGTGTTCTCCCTATTTTGTGAATGTACATCTACCATCAGCTGTACCTAGTAGTTTTTAGTCCAGATACTTTAGTCCAGAGGGTTTTGCTTTACCCTCATTAGACAAAAAGCTTTCAGCCCTTTATTGGGGTGGGGGCTTGTTCCATGGCCCAGATCTGGGTGGGAGTCGAACTATTTCTTAAATGGTCTTCAAACAAATATTTCTTATTTAATTCCCTGCTTTGTTCCCACCTCCAGATGGTTCCATTTAATGAGACTTTTGCAGTTGCATTTCCATTTAATGAGCCTTCCTGCACTTTCTTCCTGAAAGTGAGACCCTCTTTAAATCAGAATTTATATCCTTTACCTGAAACAGCAATGGTGGAGATAGGGGTAGTTGGATGTTGACAGAAGACCTGGGGATGCAGATCAGATCAGAAACACAGGGGACATGGGGCTACATAAAGAATCATGCAGAAAAATTAGAAACCGCTAAAAAGAGAGCCTTTGAATAATAAAAAAAAAACAGCTAGTCTGAAATACTCCTCTAGCTTCCCCATAAGAACCTGTGCAAATGGCTGGTCCATTAAAAACTAACTTTTAGGGGCGCCTGGGTGGCTCAGCTGGTTAACCATGTGACTTCAGGTCAGGTCATGATGATGTGATTTGTGAGTTCCATATTGGGCTCTGTACTGATGGCATGGAGCCTGCTTGGGATTCTTTCTCCCTTTTTATCTCTGCCCCTCCCCTCTCATGCTCTTCTTTTCTCAAAAATAAATAAACTTAAAAAAAATAACTCATTCAACAATAAGTAATGGTAAAGGAACTAGAAACATGTCTGTGAGAGATACTATAAGAAAAAAGAAGGAAAAGCTGCATCAAAGTGTGTTAGCAGATGATCAGCCCTCACCAGAAAGACATTGTCATGAAGTAGAGGAAAAGTATGAATGAATATTTTGACATGAGTCTAAAAAATAAACCCCAAAATCTCAGTGATTCAATTGGCTTTCTTAACAGTTACCACCAGGTAGAAATCCAGAATTGAAAGAAAAGACAGTGAGGCAGTAGGCAGGGAAGAAATATAAACTAAGATTCAGGAAAGAAGTAGAGGGAAAATACAAATGCAGAAATCAAGACAAAACTGGAACTAACAGTGGAAAATCCTGATAGAGACAGAAAAGTGAACACAGTGAAATAAAAGAATTTTAAAAGATAACAAGAAAATAAGACATGGAAGTTACATGAAGGATCCGACAAACATATGGAATACCCAAAGATGAAAATCAAAAGAATGATACAGAACAGGTATTTTAAAATACAGTTAAAGAAAGAAGAAGACTTGAATCTGCAAAGGTCATACTGTGTGCTGTGGAAAATTGACCCAGAACAATCAACACCAAGACAAATCCTAGGAAAGTTATAGGACTATTAAGAACTATTGGAAAATAGCCAAATAATGTAGAAAATAGCAAAAGTAATGTTGAAAAATAAACCCAAAGCTGGAGGCATCACAATTCTGGACTTGAAAGTGTATTACAAAGTTGTAATCATCAAGACCGTATGGTACTGGCACAAAAAGACACATAGGTCAGTGGAACAACATAGAGAATCCAGAAGTGGACCCACAAATGTATGGCCAACTCATCTTTGACAAAGCAGGAAAGAGTATTTATTGGGAAAAAAAGACAGTGTCTTCAGTAAATGGTTCTGGGACAACTGGACAGTGACATGCAGAAGAATGAAACTGGACCACTTTCTTACACCATACACAAAAATAAACTCAAAATGGAGGAAAGACCTAAATGTGATACAGGAAACTATCAAAATCCTAGGGGAGAGAACAGGCAGCAACCTCTTTGACCTTGGCCACAGCAGCTTTTTACTGATGTCTCCAGAGGTAAGGGAAATAAAAGCAAAAATGAACTTTTGGGACCTCATCAAGATAAAGACTTCTGCACAGCAAAGGAAACAATCAATGAAACTAAAAGACAGCCTATGGAATAGGAGAAGATATTTGCAAAATTGGATAAAGGGTTAATAGCCTAAATCTATTAAGACTTATCAAGCTTAACACCCCAAAACCAAGTAATCCAGTGAAGAAATGGGCAAAAGACATCAATAGACACTTTTACAAAGAAGACATCCATATGGCTAACAGACACATGAAATGATGCTCAACATCACTTATCAGAGAAATACAAAGAAAAATACAACAAGATAGCACCTCACACCTGTCAGAATGACCAAAACGAACAACTCAGGAAGGAACAGATGTTAGCAAGGATGTGGAGAAAGTGGAGCCCTTTTGCATTGTTTGTGGGAATGCAAACTGGTGCAGCCACTCTGGAAAACAGTATGGAGGTGCCTCAAAACACTAAAAAGAGAACTACCTTACTAGCAATTGCACTACTAGGTATTTATTCAAAGAATACAAAAATGCTGATTCAAAGGGGCATATATACCCCAGTGTTTATATTAGCACTATCAACAGTAGCCAAATGATGGAAAGAGCCTGACTGTCCCTTGACTGAAGAATGGATAAAGATGTCACACACACACACACACACACACACACACACACACACACACACGTGTGTATGTGTACACACACATACAGTGGAATATGGTGATCAAAAATAATGAAATCTTGCTATTTGCATCAATGTGGATGGAAATAAGGTGTATTATGCTAAGCAAAATAAGTCAGAAAAAGGCAAATATATGTTTTCACTCATATGTGGAATTTAAGAAATACAACAGATGAACATAAGGGAAGGGAAGAAAAAATAAGATTAAAAACAGAGAGGGAGGCAAATCATAAGAGACTCTTAAATACAGAGAACAACCTGAGGGTTGTTGGAGGGGAGGTGGGGGTGGCTAAATGACAGATGGGTGTTAAGGAGGGCGATTTTTTAGATGAGCACTGGGGGTCATATCTAAGTGATGAATCTCTGGATTCTACTCCAGAAACCAGTACTAAACTGCATGTTAACTAACTTGAATTTAAATAAATTAATTAAAAAAAAAGGATGAAGAACCATTGGGAAGACCAGGGGTGGGGTGGGAGGGTTGGGATTTCACTTACATGAAAAAAAAAAAATCGGCTATAAGACTTTTCCACAGTATTTTTTTTAACACCAGCATGTTATAGAGCACTACCTAAAAGTTCCTCAAGGAAAGAGTAAGCCAGCCGAGCTGTTCTTCAGATGTAAAGGCTGAACATGCACGAACCCTAGGAATATTAGGTGCTTGGGATATGAACTTACGAGGACACCAAAAAGCTCTGTAATAAAGAATAATATTTAATGCAGTATTAACCTAAAAATTAATGGAAAACATCCATGATGAAATATTAACATTTTAAATAAAGACAGGATCATTATTCCTGATTTTTTCCTTTTGCCTCAGGCTCTAGTATGGTTTGGCACAGCACTGTTTTTAGCCCTTCCTGAGGAAACTACTAGAAGACAAATTTTAGCCACAGTATGGCTAGGTTGATATTAGTAAAAGAATTGGAGCACTGAATATATTTAACGGTATAATTAAGACTAAGTAAGACAAATGTGTGGATTAGGATAACAGAAAAATATATAA
Source organism: Lynx canadensis (assembly GCF_007474595.2). Lineage (NCBI taxonomy): Eukaryota > Metazoa > Chordata > Mammalia > Carnivora > Felidae > Lynx > Lynx canadensis. The sequence continues at coordinate 44,289,112 of NC_044308.2, forward strand.
ATATACGACTGTCTATAATTAAATACGTCCTCTATTATTTTTTTAAATACATCCCCTATTTAGCAACAATCAAGTCAAAGAGGATATGTAAAATCAAATGTTGGGACAGCTAGAAAATAATAATATAAATACTATATATCAAACTATGGGATATAATTAAAGCATTTCTCAGAAGAAATGTATATATACACACATGGTAAAAGTAGAAATATGTTATAAGAATCCTACTTAAAAGTTGGAAAAGGAAAAACAATTACAAGAAAGAAGGAAGGAATATAGACAAAATAATGACTTTAGTAGAACTATTAAATCCTAAAGCTTTGGAAAAATAAGCATCTGCTTATTGATTCAGTAAAAGAAGAAAGTGCAAATGCAAAAGATAGGAAACAAACGAGAATAATAAAAAAGAAAAATAAAGTAATAACAATGTACTCTGTTCAATTTAATGCAAATTAAGTTTATCAAAATAGACCTCAAAATATAGGGGAAATCTAAACAATACAGCATACAAATAGAGGAGGTTGTTCAAGAACCAGTCCCCCAAAGTGTTACGACTAGATGGTGTCACAGAGAAATTTGACAATACCATTAAAGAATAGTTCATTTTAATATTTCATTTGTCCAGAACATCAATCAGGTAAAAAAGCTCCAAATTCTCGTTAAGAAGTCAATGTAAAACTGTTATCAAAACCCATTAGAAATTACACACAAAAGGGGTGCCTGGGTGGCTCAGTCGGTTGAGCGTCTGACTTCGGCTCAGGTCATGATCTCGCGGTCTGTGAGTTTAAGCCCCGCTCGGGCTCTGGGCTGACAGCTCAGAGCCTGGAGCCTGCTTCATATTCTGGGTCTCCCTCTCTCTCTCTCTGCCCTCTCCCGCTCATGCTGTCTCTGTCTCTCAAAAATAAATAAACGCTAAGGAAAAATTAAAAAGAAATTACACACAAAAGAAGAACATTACAGACCAACTTCACTTAAGAATATAGAAGTGATGGGGCACCTGGGTGGCTCAGTTGGTTGAGCACCCAACTTCAGCTCAGGTCGTGATCTCACGGTTCGTGGGTTCTAGCCCCGCGTCGGACCCTGTGCTGACAGCTCAGAGCCTGGAGCCTGCTTCAGATTCTGTGTCTCCCTCTCTCTCTGCCCCTCCCCTGCTCATGCTCTGTCTCTCTCTGTCTCAAAAATAAATAAAAACATTTAAAAAAAGAATATAGAAGTAAAAATTATTTAAAAAATTTTTTTAACGTTTATTTGTTTTTGAGAAAGCACAAGCAGGAGAGGGGCAGAGAAGGAGACACAGAATCTGAAGCAGGCTCCAGGCTCCAAGTTGTCAGCACAGAGCCTGACACAGGGCTCGAACTCGTGAACTGTGAGATCATGACCTGAACTGAAGTTGGACGCTCAACTGACTGAGCCACCCAGGCGTCCCTAGAAGTAAATATTTTATGTAAAGTATTTATAGATATCATCCAGAAACATGTTTAAAGAACAAATCATGTGGAGTTTGATTTGGAAAACATACGTTTGAATGTTAGAAAATAAATTACCATAATGCACAATGTTGATAAATCTAAGAAATCATATTATTTTCTAGCTGTGCCAATCATATGATGACAAATACTGAAGTATTTTGAGAAAATTCAGTACTATCCTTGATAAAAAACGCTTAATAAAATAGGGTATTTCTTTTTTTTTTTTTAATACTTATTTTTTGAGAGAGAGATTGACAGAGTGTGAGCAGGGGAGGGGCAGAGAGAGAGAGAGAGGCAGACACAGAATCTGAAGCAGGCTCCAGGCTCTGAGCTGTCAGCACAGAGCCCGATGTGGGGCTTGAACCCACGAACCGTGAGATGATGACCTGAGCTTAAGTTGGGCGCTCAACTGACTGAGCCACCCAGGCACCCCTAAAATGGGGTATTTCTTAAACATAAAATATATCTCAGACCCAAAACAAGCATTATTTCTTTAAAAAAATTTTTTTTAAGTTTATTTATTATTTGAGAGACACAGAGACAGTGTGAATGGGGGAAAGGCAGAACCCCAAGTAGGCTCCACACTGTCAGTGCACAGGTACAACATGGGGTTCAAACCCACAAAACTGTGAGGTCATGACTAAGAGCCAAAACCAAGAGTCAGACACTCAACCAACTGAGCCACCCAGGTGCCCCTAAAACAAGCATTATTTCTAATGGGGTAACCCTAGATTTACTCCCACAAAAGTCAAGAGTAAGGCAAAGATGTAGAGTGGTTAATACTGGGTTGTAGGCTGGATTTACTCCTGAACATCTTAAAATAGGAGAACTAAAAGGACAAAGGAGCAAACATTATTGGCAGATGATATTGTTGTATACTTAAAATACATGTTTGGGAAGCAATCAAAAAGTGAGTAGAGACTTTATTAAAATAGTGTGTAGAATTGATAAACAGAAATTAATAGTTACCATATACACAAAGAACAATTAGAGAAGATAAAATGAAGGAAAAAAATCTGTAATACCAGCCCAAAAGATAAAATACTTATGAATAAATTTAGCAATAATTATAAAAGTTGTAACTGAAGAAAACTTTAAAACATTCCTGACTTAAAATAATTGAAAAAGGTGGGGAAAAGTACATCCTGTTCTAGGTTAGGAAGATTCAACATCAAAGAGATGTCAGTTTTCTCAAAGTTAATTTATAAACTTAACATGGTATCTCTAAAATACCAAAAGATATATTTTTTTTCAGAATCAGGCACATTTATTGCTACATATGTGAATATTTTTTTCTAACAAGAGGTAGGAAGGTTTTTAAAACGAGCAAAAATTAGGGGGACTAGATGTTCCAGATAGCAAGGTATGCTGTAAAACATTACTTGTTAAATTGGTATGTTATTAGTGCATGTCGTCAGAACAATGAAATAGAATAGAAAGTCCAGAAATAGATCTGAATATAATTGAGATACATAATTTGGGGGGGGGTAAAATTCTTTTTTGTAATTAAGTTTTTAATTTTAATTCCAGTATAGTTAATGTACACTGTTACATTAGTTTCAGGTGTACAACATAGTGATTCAACAATTCTATACATGACTCAGTGCTTATCCTGTTAAGTGTACTCTTTAATCCCCATCACCTGTTTCACCCATCCCCCAACTCATCTTGCCTCTTATAACCGTCAGTTCTCTCTAGTTAAGAGTCTTTCTTCTCTCTCTCTCTCTCTTTGCTTCTCTCTCTCTCTCTCTCTCTCTTTCTCTGTCTCTCTCTGTCTCTCTCTGTCTCTCTCTCTCTCTCTGTCTCTCTTTTTTTTTGCTCATCTGTTTTGTTTCCAAATTCCACAGAGGAGTGAAATCATATGGTATTTGTCTTTCTGTAACTGACTTATTTTGCTTAGCTTTATACTCTCTAGCTCTATCCATGTTGTTGCAAATGGCTATTTTCATCCTTTTTTGTGACTGAATAATATTTCATTGTTTATATATACCACATCTTTAGCAATTCATCTGTGGATGGACTGTTACGTTGCTTCCATATCTTGGCTATTATAAACAATGCTGCAGTAAACATATGGGTGTATGTATTTTTTTGAATTAGTGTTTTTGTATTTTGGGGGTAAATGTCTAGTAGTGCAATTACTGGGTTATAGGGTAGTTGTATTTTTAGCTTTTCAGGAACCTTGGTACTGTTTTCCAGAGTGGCCGCACCAGTTTGCATTCCCACCAAACGTGCAAGAGGTTTCCTTTTTCTCCACATCCTTGCCAACACTTGTTGTTTCTTGTGTTTTTTATTTTAACCATTCTGATGTGTAAAGTGTCATTGTAGTTTTGATTTGCATTTCCTTGATGATGAGTGATATTGAGCATCTTTTCATGTGTTTATTGGCCATGTATATGTCTTTGGAGAAATGTCTGTTCATGTCTTCTGCCTATTTTTAAATTGGATTATTTGGGGGTTTTTTGGGTGTTGAGTTGTATTAGTTTTTCATAGATTTTGGATACTAATCCCTTAATGCATGTCATTTGCAAATACCTTCTTCCATTCTGTAGGTTGCCTTTTAGTTTTGGTGATGGTTTCCTTCACTATGTAGAAACTTTTTACGTTGATGTAGTCCTAGTAGTTTATTTTTGCTTTTATTTCTCTTGCCTCAGGAAGGAAAATCTAGCAAATGTTGCTCTGGCCAGTGTGAGACACATTACTCCTGCCTGACCTCTCTTCAAGGATTTTTATGGTTTCAGTCTCACATTTAGGTCTTTAATCCATTTTAAGTTTATTTTTGTATATGGTGTAAGAAAGTGGTCCAGTTTCATTTTTTGGTGTGTAGGTATCCAGTTTTCCCATTTCATTTTGAAGAAACTTTTTTCCCATTGCATATTCTTTCCTCCTGTGTTGAAGATGTATTGACCATATAATTGTGGGTTTATTTCTAGGTTTTCTATTCTGTCCCATTGATCAGTGTGTCTATTTTTGGCCCAGTACTATACTGTTATAATTACTATGGTTTGATAATATAATTTGAAGTCTGGAATTGTGATACCTCCTTTTTTGTTTTCCTTTTTCAGGATTGCTTTGGCTATTTGGGGTCCACAAATTTTAGGATAGTTTGTTGTACTTCTGTGAAAAATGCTGTTAGTATTTTGATAGGGCTTGCATTAAATCTCTAGATTGCTTTGGGTAGTATAGACATTTGAACAGTGTTCTTCCAATGATCATGGAATGTTTTTCCATTTGTTTGTATCATCTTAAAATTCTTTCATCAGTGTTTTATAGTTTTTAGAGTACAGGTATTTTGCCTCTTTGGTTAAGTTTATTCCTAGGTATTTTCTTTCTTTAAGAAAAATTTTTTAAGTGTTTGATTTATTTTTGAGAAGGAGAGAGAGATAGAGTGCAAGTGGGGGAGGGGTAGAGAGAGAGAGGGAGACACAGAATCCAAAGCAAGCTCCAGGCTCTGAGGTGTCATTGCAGAGCCTATTGCAGGCCTTGAACTCATGAACTGTGAGATCCTGACCTGAGCCGAAGTTGGATGCTTAACTGACTGAGCCACCCAGGAGCCCAAATGGGATCATTTTCTTAATTTCTCTTTCTGCTACTTCATTATTAGCATATACAACCACAGTAGATTTTTGTGCATTGATTTTGTATTCTGCGACTTTACTGAATTCATTTATAAGTCCTAGTAATTTTTTGGTGAAGCCTTTTGGGGTTTTCTACATATAATATCATGTCATCTGCAGATAGTGAAAGTTTTACTTCTTCTTTACCAATTTGGATGCCTTTTATTTCTTTTTGTTGTCTGATTGCTGTGGTTAAGACTTCAAGTACTATGTTGAATAAAAGTTGTGAGAGTGGGCATTCTTGTCCTTGTTCCTGACCTCAGGGGGAAAGTTCTCAATTTTTCTCCATTGAGTATGATGTTTATTATGGGTTTTTCATATATGCCCTTCATTATGTTGAGGTATGTTTCCTCTAAACCTACTTTGTTGAGGGTTTTTATCATGAATGATGTTATACTTTATCACATACTTTTTCTGTATCTGTTGAAATGATCATATAGTTCTTAACCTTTTGCGTCTTGATGTGATGTATCGTGTTGACTCATTTGCAAATAAATCCCACTTGACCATGATGAATGATTTTTTTAAGTTTATTTATTTTGAGACAGAGAGAGAAAGAGCGCACGAGAAAGCACACACACGTGTAGGGGAGAGAGAGAGAGGCAGAGAATCCCAAGAAGACTCTGTGCTGTCAGTGCAGAGCCCAACATGGAGCTTGAACTCATCAAATGTGAGATCATGACCTGACCCCAAATCAAGTGTCAGATGCTTAACCTACTGAACCACCCAGGCACCCCTGGTGAATGATTTTTTTTTAATGTATTGTTGGATTCAATTTGGCAGTATTTTGTTGAGAAATTTTTCATCTATGTTCATCAGAGATACTGGTCTGCAGTTCTCTTTTTTAGTGGTATCTTCCTCTGGTTTTGATGTTGGCCTCATAGAATGAATCTGGAAATTTTCCTTCCTCTTCTATTTTTTGGAATAGTTTGAGAAAAATAGGCATTAACTCTTCTTTAAATGTTGGGTAGAATTTGCCTTTGAAGCCATCTGGTCCTGAACTTTTGTTTGTTGGGAGTTTTTGTTTTTGTTTTTTTAAAGATTTATTTCACTTTATTTTATTTTACTTTTTTAGAGAGAGCATGCAAACTGGGGAGAGGGAGAGAGAAATAGAGATAGAGATAGAGACAGAGACAGAGACAGAGAGAGAGAGAGAATCTTAAGCAGGCTCTATAGAGCCTGTAGCACCGAGCTCATCTCGGGGCTCTATCCCAGACCTTGGGATCATGACCTGAGCTGAAATCAAAAGTTGGACACTCAACTGACTGAGCCACTGAGGCACCCCTCTTGGGAGTTTCTTGATTGAACTGACTCAAATTCTTTGTTGCTTATAAGTCTGTTCAAACTTCCTATTTTTAAAAAATAACTGTAATATTTTTAATACATTAAAAGGTGACAGAAAGAGTGGGATGAAATGAAGCATTCAAAAAATGGTAAAGAGACAACAGGGTAGCATCTGAAAAAAATAAAGTTGTATTCATACTTCACACTGAATACTGAGAAAAATCCAAATGTTTAGAAATTTTAATATGAATAAATGAACCCATCAAATTAAAGAAAAAGCATGAAAGATTTATATCTCAGAATAAGGAAGGCTTTGTAAACTATGATAACATTTAGGAGCCTTAAGAGAAAAAAAGATCAATACATGGAAGTGTGCGTTTGTGTGTTTTTATGTGTATATTAATGTGTAATGTCTGTATATTTTGCATACATGGCAAAAATTGTATGCAAAATCAGAGGATGACAAAATGGGGAAAATATTTTAAGCCCTTATTGTAAAGATCTAATTTTCCAAATATATGAAGTATTTTCAACATGAAGATACTTATTAGAGATTTCACTGAAAGAGAAACAAAAATGATGCTTAAATGTAATGTGTAAAGATGCCCAACCTCACGCATAATAAGAGAGAAAGGTCTATTAAAATGCACTGAGCTACCATTTTTTACCCGTTCAGCAAATATAAAAGTTTAAGAACACATCATATTGGTAAGCCTGTGGGGAAACAGGCACTTTCATACATTGCTGGTGTGAGTAGAAATTGGTATAACTCTTTGGAGGGCAATTTGGCAATTGTATGACAGTTATAAATGTACATACTCTGTGACCCACCAATTCAACCTCTCTCAATTCACCTTACAGATTTACATTTGTCTAATAATTTATATACAAGATAATTTACTGTAGCATTATTTTTCAAAAGATTGGAAACAACCTGGAGGTCTATATCAACAGGGGCCATTGGATAAATTATGGTACATTCATACAAAAGAATACTATGCGGGGCATCTGGGTGGCTCAGCTCAGTAGGTTGAGCATCTGACTTCGGCTCATGATCTCGTGGCTTGTGAGTTTGAGCCCTTTGTTGGGCTCTGTGTTGACAGCTCGGAGCCTGGAGCCTACTTCAGATTCTGTCTCCCTATCTCTCTGCTCCTCCCATGTTCACGCTCTGTCTCTGTCTCTCTCTCAAAAATAAACATAAAAAAAAAGAATACTATGCAACTAAAAAAGAATGAGAATGCTCTTTATATACTGGTTTGGAAGGGTCATTAGGGTACATCATTATGTAAAAAAGATGGGGAGTAAAAGTTTAATATTTGGATAGAATAAGAAACGCATTTAACTTTTGAAACAAATACTATACAAATAAGAAATGTAAATGAGAAATTTAGTCACTAAACACCATTCCAAGCTGTGATACCTGAACCAGTAGATATTAAACCCTCTATACTTTCATTCATATGGTGATGATTAGTGAGTGATATTTAGCTTTATAACCTATAGTTCCTATGAGATATTTAAATAAGGAAAGATGTAATTGTGTTAATCTGTTTCAAATTTGTGTCACGTTATCAGCTTAGCATTGTAATAGCAGAATGAAAGAAAAACTTAACTCTTTTGGACATCACATTAAAAACATGCTAAGGGTGTCTTGCCAAATTGATAGGCTGACTGATTACACTGAAAATCATCAGACCATTGGGTTTGTGTTGACTAGTAAGCAAGAGATGGACTAAAATACTTAAACAATCCCAAATTGCTTTGCTTACTTTTTAGTTAACCAAAAAATGTAGTTTAATTAGTTGATTTTTCTATCATATTTTCTTGGATCAAAATAATAAATGTACAAAATTTAAAACATTCTGAAAAAGGTAAAGAAAATAAAAAGCCTTGTAAAATAATCTTTGTTAACATTTTGATCTCTTTTTTAGTCTGAATATTTATTTTAATTAAAATTTATTTCGTTTGAGAGTGCATGTGTGTATGCACACATGTGAGAGGGGGAGGGACAAAGAGAGAGGGAGAGAGAGAATTCCAAGCAGGCTGTGTGCTGTCAGTGTTGAGCCCGATGTTGGGCTCAAACTCATTAACCACAAGATCATGACCTGAACCAAAATCAGGAGTCAGGCGCTTAATCGATGGAGCCACCAGGGACCCCTAGTTTGTATATATATTTTTACAAAACACAAACATTGATCCTACTTTTTTATGACCTACTTTTCGTATAATATTTTATATAACAGGACTTTCATTGTCAATTAACATTCTGGAACATGATTTTTAATGACTTCTGTGTAGTGCATTGTATATATGCACCATAATTTATGTAACTAATCCTGCAGTCTTAGACATTTAAGGACAACCTATTCCCAAAGCAATTTGGTTAATTGAAAATTTCCTATATTTTGCTGATGAATTTAGTTCACTCTTTTTGTGAAGTACTCTGTAGAATTTTCATGCTGACTCCCTGAGAAAGGTATGAACCTTTGTCTTATCCTAGAGTGGATCCATTCTTAAAGGCCAGATAATAAATGTGCCTGCCTCATTTTCTGCTAGAGTTTGAGACAAATGGATGGACTGCGTTTCCCAAAGCCACTTGATACAATGGTTTTGCTGGCTGATGCTTCTTTAGATTAGACTGTTGCTAAGATGCTTTAAGGTGTTACAGCAGCACATACTAAAAACTAACTGGGGTTGAGAATATTCTGGACAAAACGTCTTTTCTTTTTTTCATTGTAGGATAAGGCCTTCACTTTTGAGAAGCTAGACAGGAATTTGCTAGGGTAAGAACTACTAACCTAGCCCAAGCATTGCGCATCAAGAGCTATGTCTCGAGTTCTACAAAATTACATGATTTTAGAAAATCACTCCTCCAACTATTTTTTTCAGCATTCTATATTAAACAATGTATTGTACACGTTTTCATTTTAACTTGAGTTTAAAAATTGTACATTGATTTGTAATTGGTAATTTGTAATATGGAAGACTTCATGAATTTTGCTTTAGCCATTCATAATGTGATTAAAACTGGGTAAGTTACAATTTATCTCTAGTTTCCTTTGAAGTGAACAAACTTGCCTTCTCTGATAATAAAGATGGCAAACAAATGTTGTTTCATTGTACACTATATGAATGAATGAAACCGTTTTTACATATTCTCAAGCACATTAGATAACCTTCACTTATAAAAGAATAATAAACTACTTACAAATAATTATTTTCTGTTTCTTACATTGTCTCCTAAGTCTTATGTCTTATTGGGTGATACAAGTAGCTGCCTGTGAGTTGCCGTATATGAGAAAAATGTTAGAGGTGGAAATTCTTAAATTGTGTAGTGAAGTCTTTGCTAAATTACAGATCAATGAGATTCTATTTTATATCTGTCTGTTAGGTGTATTTCCAGGTCCTCTTACCTAAGATTTTTCTGGTGAAGGGAGAGGTGTTCAAAGGCAAATACTAGAAACTGTATCTTGGAGTATGTGCTTGGAGTCAGGCTAGAACAATGTGGAAATGATAGAAGTTAAAGTATGGAGCCAGGGGTGTGGTTGCTGAGGCATCCAGAATATCAAGAACCAGAACATTTGCACTCACATGTTTTGTAAATGGATGTAACTGAAGCCAAAGGAGCTTTCCCAACTTCTCTTCTCTCTCCCACCTAAGTCCCCTTCCGGACTCTGAGATGAGGTCACTGCACAGGTTTTGCCACACTAACTGGAGGTGCAGCACCATCAAATAAACTTCGGCAACTAGCATGACAAAGAGGAGTGGCTGGGGGCCTGCCTCAGAGGCTCACCTTAGAAGGGCAATGTACCTTTGTCACTGGGGCTGCATAATGGGAAGTACTGGCCAAGCCAAGAAAACAGGCCAACAATTCACCAACTGCAAATTCCAGCATTGAGGCTGGCAGGACACCCAACAGGGGGGCATATTTATCCTGGAGAGCCAGAGTGCCAGCCAGCACATGCCCAAGGGGTCTCTTTCTCTCAAGTTCACGAGGATGTGTATGACAGCACTCTCTCCAGACAGCCAGATTGTGTCTTAGAGAAATAGCAAGAAGGAATGGCTGACAGATTGAACATTTTCTAAAAAGGCTGAATAAACAATCACATCAGACCTAGCTTTGAACTCAGTTACACATTTAGCTATTTTTTTCCTCACTAAGTAGTGAGGGTAAATACTAAGATGGGAGCTTATAAAATATCAGCTATAGATGAAATAAGCTATATTTTCTCTCCACTTCCAAATCATTAAGTTAAATTTGTGGTTCTAAAATAAAGCAAAACAAACAAGCAAACAAAACCAAAAACCTCTCTTCATTTCTTGGGTCATTTCGATTTTAGGATATTAGTGCCATTCACTGACGTTATGCTATTTCTCTGTGTGTGAAATATATGGAAAGTGTTATCTGAGTTGATGTTCAGTAGTAGAGGCAAGTAAATCTATAAATGCCATGGTGACCAACATTTAAATTCTGATATACATATTTTGAAGGCAAGAAAGTTCATTGTGGAAGGAATGTATAGCATAATTATAAAACCAGTTTGGGGCACCTTGGTAGCTTGGTTGGTTAACCGTCCAACTTAGGCTCAGTTGATCTGAGCTCAACTTGATCTCGCGGTTCATGAGTTCGAGCCCCACGTTGGGCTCTGTGCCGGGAGCCTGCTTCAGAGTCTGTGTGTGTCTCTCTCTCTGCCCCTCCGCTGCACTCTGTCTCTCAAAAATAAACATTAAAATTTTTTCTTTAAATAAATAAAACCAGTTTAAAGCAATAATGGCAATAAACAGCTTTTGAAGAAATACTTTAAAAGGTGAATGTAAAACAGAGCTCTGTTAGGTTGAAAATCAAGCTGAGCAATTTAAAAATAGAACAACTTTAAGAAGTGAATCAGAGAAAGTATCAGGTTTTAAACACTATTTAATAGTGCATGCAGTATATTTGCTCTACAGTAAAAAAAAAAAAAAAAATCTATTGATAGTGCCTCTAGCTTTAGTTCTTTAAGTATCTCCAGGCATTTGGGCAGTGTTCCTTTGCAAAGGGCACCAAATATTTGTTTGCTAAAAAGTTAGATTTGGGTATGGGGAATAATGAGGTCAGACAGTGTGTGCTAATTAGAAGTTGAACAAAGAAGACAATGGAGATGAATTTTTATTATTTTTTATGGCAAATAGCTGTTACGTGGATGATTATCCGTGAACAAAGAGAAGCATTTTACTTGGGCTGTTTTACTCCATTTCTAGGGGGTTCCACCTTAAAAGCATTCTCTATCAGCAAGGTAAGAGTTGTCTTCAAATTTAGATGCCAAATCTGCCATGATAAAGGTTTGCTGTACATGAACTCTCAGCAACTCATTTATTACTTGGAGTATGAGTCCTATCAGCTCTCAGTTGTGTGAACATGGTGTTAAAGGAACAAAGCTTGCAGTCAGTCCCAAAAGCCGAGTTTGCAAGAGAACAAATTATCTCCTGGAGTCCATGTACCTCCTGTCTCTTCAAACATGTTGAAATCAAATTCATTAATGGGTAGGGAGAGGATTAGAGAGTGGGTGACACAGAACTCCTAGGAAACCAACTCAAATTACACTTATGTCCACTTCAAATGAGAAAATATTTATAGTAGATCATTTTTTTTTGGTTTTTGTTTTTTAAAAAAAGATAAAACCTTTTAGTAAAGGATCATGCATAAAGCACTCACATCACACAGATCTATAGGAAAATTGTAGTTGCTTTACAAGCTTTCTATCACTTGGTATTGTCATAGAGTAGATCATTTGTTAACTATACCCATGCATATGTTAAAGGGCTTTAATCCTGCTTATAGTATTTCAAAAATTTCCTTAGCTTGGAGCTTTTCCATACAGTATTGGATAACACAGGTCTTTGTGATTATGCCATTCTAAAAAATTCCAGAGTAACAGAAGGGAAGACTGCAGATAGAAAAATGTAAAGGAAAAAAAAATCCAATTGTGATACTGTCATTATAGCAGTACTTAAATTGTGTTTATCTCTCAAATCTTCCTCCTTAATATCTCACATACAGACACTAGAGAAGAGTGAAATTTAAGAAATAATCCACTATGGAATTTACACATCTAGGAATGATCTTGGGGAGCCTGTTTTAAATGACTTCTTTTTAAAGCACTAACTTGTCTTGTTCAAATGAAATCATCTGATGGGTATTAATCTAATAGCATGTTGGTGTCAGTAGCCTTCAGAGGACTATTTAACATCTATCAAAATAACTGTGTTTTGGGTGTTGACAGTCAGTCACTTGCTTGCTTTCTCCATCAGGCAGGATTTTTTTAATCATGGTGTTTTTGTAAAGCCAGCAATGGGTTGGCCTCTACAGGATTTAACTGTATTTATATGCTACAATTTATGGTTTAATTGAACAGTGTCTAATACCTGCTAATTACTTTAGGTGTGTTTACCTGCCTCTGCACAGATTATCTTTCCAGTACCTTGAGGGCAGAGACCAAATATTAACACTTTTGTGTACTTCTTATCTTCTAGTAAAAGTAATCTCCTACTTTGATTTTTTCATGGTTCCCCAGGGAACAAAAGGTGTGTGTGTGTGTGTGTGTGTGTGTGTGTGTGTGTGTGTGTGTGTAAGCTGAAATGGCATAAAGCAAAGAGTATTCCCTGTTTTGTGAAATGTATATATTGTATATATACACCCACAGTGATCACTGATTTTATTTAATTCAAAGAACATACATAATGCACATATTTTCCAAAAACTATGATTATTTTTTTAATTTAACCAACTAATTATATTGTTCTCTCTTTCCAATAGGAGTATTTCACACCTTCTCTGGCAGAAACTTTTTCACCATTTTAGGACTCCTTCTTTTGAAAGGTAGGTTTATCCATTGGGATTCATTTAACTGTAAATAACAGAGTATCCAGCAGGTCATTTTGCAAACCCTACATTAGTTACATAGATAAAGAAGAAGATATCAGGAATGTCTGTTGGGTTGGCCAACCAACAGTACCATTGTGCTTGCTTTAGAAATCCGGAGTATTCTTTAAATCTTTTTTTTTTTTTTCAACGTTTATTCATTTTTGGGACAGAGAGAGACAGAGCATGAACGGGGGAGGGGCAGAGAGAGAGAGGGAGACACAGAATCAGAAACAGGCTCCAGGCTCTGAGCCATCAGCCCAGAGCCCGACGCGGGGCCCGAACTCCCAGACCGCGAGATCGTGACCTGGCTGAAGTCGGACGCTTAACCGACTGCGCCACCCAGGCGCCCCAGAAATCCGGAGTATTCTTATTGGATAACTCTGATTATCAGTGTATGTACTTCCTCATATTGGCTAAAATTTTAACTCCCTAGAATTATTGTCTCTGAAATTTCATTCTATTTGAAAAGCATGGAAGGATTATATTCTTTTTTCCACCAGAAAACTCTTCCAACATTTCTAAACAGCTTTATTGGGGGGGGGGAGTATAACTTATATACATAATATTCACCTGTTAAGTGTGCAGTTCAGTGATTATAGTGAATTTAAACAGTTACGCAGTTACCACCACAATCCAGGTTTAGAACATTTTCATTACCCCAGAAAGTACCCTTGTGCCCATTTGCAACCAGTCCTCAATTTTACCCCTCTCACCTTCAGCACTAGGCAACCACTGATCTGCTTTCTGGTTCTAAGGTTTTTCTTTTCTGGAATTTTTAAATACGTGGAATCATATATTATGTAGTTCTTTGCATCTCACTGATTCCAGTTAGTATAGTGATTGGAGGTTGTGCATGTATGTATGTATATGCATGTTATCAGTGTTTCATTCCTTTTTATGGCCTCCAGCTTTGTTCTTTTTCTCCAAGATTGCTTTGACTCTTCGGATTTTTTTTTTTTTTTTGGTTCCACACAAATTTTAGGATTGCTTATTTTATTTCTGTGAAAAATACCCCATTGGAATTTTGTTAGAGATTGCATTCAATCTGTAGATTGCTTTGAATAGTGTGGGCATTTTAACAATATTAACTATTGTTAAATAATCATGATCCATGAGCATGGAATATCTTTCCATTTCTTTTTGTCTTCAGTTTCTTTCATCAATGTCATATACTTTTCAGTGTACAGATCTTTCCCCTCCATGGTTAAATTTATTTCTAAGTATTTTAATTTATTCTTTTTGATGCAATTGTACATGGGATTGTTTTCTTATTTTCTCTAATAGGATATTGTTAGTGTAGAAATGCAACTGATTTATATTGATTTTGTGTCCTGCAACTTTACTGAATTCATTTATTCTGGCAGTTTTTTAGTGGCATCTTTAGGGTTTTCTGTATATATAAACATATCATCTGCAAATTGAGACTGTTTTATTATTTCCTTTCTGACTTGGATGCCTTTTCTTTTCTTTTTTTCTTTTTTCTTCCTTTTTCTTATAGAATTGTTCTGGTGGGGATTTCCAATACTATGTTGAATAAAAGTGGTGAGGGTGGACATCCTTGTCTTGTTCCTGATCTTACAGGAAAAGTTTTCACCTTTTCATCATTGAGTAGGATGTTACCTGTGGGCACGTCATATATGGCCTGTATTATATTAAGGTACATTCCCTTTATACCTAATTTGTTGAGACTTTTTGTCATGAATGGATGTTGAAATTGGTCATGCTTTTCTCTATCTATTGAATGATCATATGATTTTTGTCCTTCATTTTGTCAATGTGCTGCATCACATATATGTGCAGGTGATGAACTGTCCTTGCATCCCTGGAGTAAATCCCAATTGATTGTGGTGTGTGAATTTTTTACTGTAGTGTTGAATTTGGTTTAATATATTTTGTTGAGGATTTTGCATCTGTACTATTCAGGGATAAATATATTAATCTTAATTATTTTAAATTCTCTACCTGATAATTCCAATATAAATGTCAAAGCTGAATATGGTTCTGATACTTGCTTTGTCTCTTCAGACTCTGTTTATTCTGGCCTTTTAACCTGCGTTGTAATTCTTTGTTGAAAGCTGGACATGATGCATTGATTAAAAGGAACTGAGGTAAACAGGCTTTTAGGGTGAGGTTTTATGTTTATCTAACTAGGAGTTAGGTTGTGTTTAATGTTTACTGTACATGTAGGTGTAGGCTTCAATTTCCTCTCCTGTCCTTGTTTCTGTCTCCCTTCTTATCTTTGGGTTTCCCTAGTAATTCCTTTTTAAATAGGGTTGGTGTCTTGCTGCTCTCAGTTGTAATCCACTGTCGTACTAGAGCCTTTTTGATGGGATGGTCAGTATTGAGGAGGGGAAGCAGTCTATAACCTTATGATTAAATTTGAGGGGTTTTGCTCCTGATTCCTTTCAGAATTGTTTTTTAGCTTTGTATTTCCTCCCCTGGTGTGAAACAGGAAGGATAGAAGGGGCTCAAGTTGTCTGGTAAAGTAATTTTTCTTAAGGTCAGGCCTTTGTTAGGGAGAACAGTATGTTTTGTATTTCATAATGGTTATTTTTCCCTCTCTCTTCTGAAGATTTCTTATGCTTATTAGTACCAAAAAAGAGCAGGGGAAGACTTCTGGGAAAATGGCAGTGTATGAGAATCTTAAGTCCACCTCATTCCATGAGCACATCTAGGTAACAGCCAGATCAGCATATCCAACCCAGAAAATGACCCAAAGACTGGCAGAACAGACTTTCTACAGTTAATCATAGAGAGGAGGCCACATCAAAAAGGATAGAATGGGTGGAGATGCCATCAGCCAGGGACCAAGGTTCTGGGAAACTAATCACAAATTGGAAGGACACCATACTCACCAGGAAGGGAGAGGAGCAGACCCCTCACTAGCATACACAGGGGACCTGTGGTGAGAAGGTGAATCCCCATAATATTTGGCTTTGAAAACCAGTAGTGCTTAACTGTGATTTTTTTTTTTTTTTTTTTTTTTTACAATCAGTGGGGCTTAACTCTGGGTATTTTAAAAATCAACAGGCTTAGCTCTGGGAGAGCTGGAGGGTGATAGGAAACCGAGTCCCTGCGCTCAAACAGCTAGCATGACAAGTAACTCCACCAAGATACAGCATAGAAGCAGCAGTTTGAAAACGCCTGGGGTGTACATGAATGAGATTTATTTACTAATCTCAGAATGTGTGTTGGAGGAACAGGGATCTTTAGGAGAATTCTCCAAGAACAAAAGGGCCTGTGGGTGCCATTTTCTCCACATTCCCCTATCCTAGCCTAGCCTAGATAGCAGGACACTTGTGGGAATCAGTGAACATTCTCCACCTACCTTGCTAACACCACATGCCCTGTCCTCACATTCTGCAGATCTGCCCCATCCAACCTGCCCTATTCAGCAGGCATCCCTTCTGAGTGGCTCCTGTCACATGTCATTCTATAAGCAGCCTCAGCAGTGGCTGGCGCCACTCCAAAGTGACTCCTGCCCTGTGGAGAGGGGAAGATAACCACACACACCCATTTATCTGTAGCCCTAGCTGCTGAACCCTATAAATTGGCAGTGCGGAGAGTGCCCTGTCAGTCAGTGCATTTGCAGCCTCTGCAGACAGACTGAGGGCAGGCATCTGGTTTGACTGCTGACACTGCCCAACTCCAAGCCCACAGCAGCTCCAGACTGGCACTTTAACAGCATAGAGACCAAACGCTACCCACAGCAGGCAAAGTGGACCATTGCAGCAAACTGAACTGAAGGTAAATGTGGCTCAGCCACAGCAGTAGGGTACATGCAGCTCATATAGGAGACATTTCTGAAGCACCTGGTTCTGATGAACAGGGGACATTGTGCTACAGGGCACCACAGGACCTCTTCTTCATAAGGCTGCTACTTTCAAGATCAGGAGTTGTAGCCAACTTTCCTAATATATAGAAAAGAACAGAGAGTTAAACAAAATGAGGAGACAGGGGAATATGTCCCAAATGAAAGACTAGGACAAAACTGCATCAAGAGAGCCACATGAAACATATATAAGCAGTATTCCTGATAAAGAATTGGAAGTAATGGTCATAAAGATGCTAACTGGCCTTGAGAAAAGAGTGGAGAATCTCAGTGAGACCTTCAACAAAGAGAAAATATAAAAAAGAACCAACAAGAGATGAAGAACTTAATAGTGGAAAGTAAAAACACATTTGAGGGCATCAGCAGATCAGAGGAGGCAGAAAAATGGATCACTGACTTGGAAGACAGTGTAATGGAAAACCACCAAACTGAACACCAAAAAGAAAAAAGGAATAATAAAAAAAGACAACAGGTTAAGGGGACTCAATGATACCATAAGCACAATAACATTTGCATTATAGGGATCCCTGAAGGAGAAGAGAGAGAAAAGGAAGAAGAATATGTATTTGAAGAAATAATAGCTGAAAACTTATCAAATCTGGGGAAGAAAACAGAAATCCAGATCCAGGAGGCACAGAGAGTTCCTGACAAAACCAACCCAAGGAGGGCCATTCTAAGACACATAATAATTAAAATGGCGAAAATTAGTGATAGGGAATTTTAAAAGCAGCAAGAGAAAAGAAAACAGTTACAAAGGAAATTCCATAAGGGTCTTAGCTGGTTTTTCAGCACAAACTTTCCAGGCCAGAAGGGAGTGGCATGATACATTCAAAGAACTGGAAGGAAAAAACTTGCAACCAAGAATACTGTATCCAACAAGGCTACCATTCAGAATAGGAGAGATAAAGAGTTTCCCAGATGAAAGTTAAAGGAGTCGATCACCACTCAGTGAACCTTAAAGGAAATGTTAAAGAGAGCTCTTTGAGTGGAAGGAAAGACCATAAGCAGGAGTGAGAAAAGAAAGAAGCCCAAAAGCAGTAAAATTAAATATAATCTATAAAAATTAGGCAAGGATTCATGAGATAAAAGGATGTAAATTAAGACATCATATATACCTAACACATGGAGGCAGGGAGTGAAGTAAAAATTTAGTGCTTTTAGAATGGGTTCAAATTTAAGTAACCGTCAAGTTAATATAGATTGCTATACGCATAAGTTGTTATATATGAACCTAATGGTAACCACAGGTTAAAAACCTCTAATAGATATGCAAAAAATAAAGAGAAAGGAATGTAAGCATATCACTAAAGAAAGATACAAACCACAAGGGAAGAGAGGCAGAAAAGAAAGGGACAGAGAGGAACTACAAAAGCAACCATAAAAAAGTAACAAAGTGGCAATAAGTACATACCTATCAGTAATTACTTTGTGTGTAAATGGACTAAATGTCCCAGTCAAAAGACATAGGATAACTGAATGGATAAAAACGCAAGACTCATCTATATGCTGCCTACAAGAGACACATTCAGACTAAAGACAGACTGGAAGTAAAAGGATGGAAAAACATATAACAGGCAAGTTGAAGCAAAAAGAGAGCTGGGGTAGCAATACTTATATTGGACAAAATAGACTTTAAAGATTGTAACAAGAGACAAAGATGGACGTATGTAATGGTAAAGGGAACAATCCAACAAGAGGATATAAAAATTGTAAATATTTATGCACCCAACATGGATTTCTTTAAAAACAGGATGAATTACATAAAATGGCAAAAATAAAAATTTGCTTACATATTGTAAAATTATATGGTATACACTAAAATACAGTGTTTAATAAAAAAATAAAATTAATAAACAATGGGTCAATCAGGAAATCAAAGAGGAAATAAAAAAATACACAGAGACAAATGAAAATGAAAACCTAATGGTCCATAATCTTTGGGATTAACAAAAACTATTAGAAGGAAGATTATAGCAATACAGACCTACCTGAAGAAGCAAGAAAAATCTCAGACAATCTAACTTTACACCCACAGGCTCTAGAAAAGGAAGAACAACAAAGCCCAAAGCCAGTAGAAGGAAGGAAATTGTAAAGATTAGAGCAGAAATAAAGGAAACAGAGATTAAAAAAATGATAGAACAGATGAATGAAACCAGGAGCTGGTTTTGAAAACATAAAGAAAATTGGTAAATCTTTAACCAGATAATTTTAAAAAGAAGAGAGAGGACTTGGATTAAAAAGAATGGAAATGAAGGAAATAATAACTGACACCCTAGAAATACAAAGGATTGTAAGAGAATATTATGAAAAGTGATATATCTGCAAGTTGGACAGCCTGCAAAAAATGTATACATTTTAAAAAATTTATAACCTTACAAAACTAAATCAGGAAAAATAGAATATTTGAACAGACTGATTACTAGAAATGAAATTGAATCACTAATCAAAAACACCCAACAAGCAAAAGTCTGGGTCCAAATGGCATCACAGGTGAATTCTAGCAAACATTTAAAAAAGCATTAATACCTGTTCTTCTCAAACTATTCAAAAACAAAAAACAAAAAACAGAGGAAGAAAGAAAGCTACCAAATTTATTCTATCAGCCTTACCCTGATACCAAAACCAGATAAAGACACTACTAAAAAAAAAGAAAACTACAGGCCAATATCTCTGATGGACATAGATGCAAAAACCCTCAACAAAATGTTAGCAAACTGAATCCAGCAATACAGTGAAAAAGATCATTCCATCATGATCAAGTGAGATTTATTCCTGGGATGTAAGGGTGGTTCGATATTTGCAAATCAATCAATGCAATACATAACATTAATAAGAGTAAGGATAAAAAAAAAGTATGATAATCTTATTAGCCGCAAAAAATGCATTCGACAAAGTACAACATCTATTCATGATAGACACATGAAAAGATGTTCAACATCACTCATCATCATCAGAAAAGATGATCAACATCACACTACAATGATAGATAACTTTACTGTCAGAATGGCTAAAATAACGCAAGAAATAACAAGTGTTAGGATGTGGAGAAAAGGAAACACTTCTGCACTGTTGGTGAGAATGCATTTTGGTGCAGCCACTGTGGAAAACAGTGTGGAGTTTCTTCAAAAAATTAAAAATAAAGGGGTACCTGGGTGGCTCAGTCAGTTGGGCGTCCGACTTCGGCTTGGGTCATGATCTCGTGGTCCGTGGGTTCGAGCCCTGCATCGGGCTCTGTGCTGACAGTCTGGAGCCTGGAGCCTGTTTCAGATTCTGTGTCTCCCTCTCTCTCTGACTCTCCCCTGTTCATGCTCTGTCTCTCTCTGTCTCAAAAATAAATAAATGTTAAAAAAATTAAAAATTAAAATTAAAAACTAAAATACCATATGATCCAGTAAATTCCACTACTGGGCATTTATCCAAAAAAATGAAAACACTAATTTGAAAAGATATATAAACCGCTATGTTCATTGCACATTATTTACAATAGCCAAGATATGGAAGCAACCCAAGTGTCCATCCATAGATGAATGGATAAAGAAGATATACATAGAATAGAATAGAATGCTAAGTGAAATAAGTCAGAAAAGACAAATGCCATATGATTTCACTCATATGTGGAATTTAACGAAATAAACTAACAAAGAAGGAAGACTCTTTTTATTTTTTTTATTAAGAAATTTTTTTAATTTAATTTATTTTTAAAATTTACATTCAACTTAGCATAGTGCAACAATGATTTCAGGAGTAGATTCCTTAATGCGCCTTACCCATTTAGCTGATCCCCCCTCCCACAAACCTCCAGTAACCCACTGTTTGTTCTCCATATTTAAGAGTGTTTTATGTTTTGTCTCCCTCCTTGTTTTTACATTCTTCTTGCTTACCTTCCCTTACGGTCATCTGTTTTGCATCTTAAAGTTCTCATATGAGTGAAGGCATATGATTTTTGCCTTTCTCTGACTAATTTCACTTAGCATAATACCCTTCAGTTCCATACACGTAGTTGCAAATGGCAAGATTTCATTCTGTTTGATTGCCCAGTAATACTGCATTGTGTGTGTGTGTGTGTGTGTGTGTGTGTGTATACACCACATTTTCTTTATCCATTCATCCATCGATAGACATTTGGGCTCTTGCCATACCTTGGCTATTGTTGGTAGTGCTGCTATAAAAATGGGGGTGCATGTGTCCCTTCAAAACAGCACACCTGTATCCCGTGAATAAATGCCTAGTAGTGCAATTGCTGGGTCGTAGGGTAATTCTATTTTTAATTTTTTGAGGAACCTCTATACTGTTTTCCAGAGTGGCTGCACCAATTTGAATTCCCATCAGCAGTGCAAAAGAAATCCTCTTTCTCTGTATCCTTGCCAACATCTGTTGTTGCCTGAGTTGTTAATGTTAGCCATCTTGACAGGTGTGAGGTGGTATCTCATTGTGGTTTTGATTTGTATTTCCCTGATGAGGAGTGATGTTGAGCATTTTTTCATGTGTCGGTTGGCCATCTGTATGTCTTCTTTGGAGAAGTGTCTATTCATATCTTTTGCCCATTTCTTTCACTGGATTATTTGTTTTTTGGGTGTTGAGCTTAAGAAGTTCTTTATAGATTTTGGATACTAACCCTTTATCTGATATGTCATTTGCAAATGCTTTCTCCCATTCCGTCAGTTGCCTTTTAGTTTTGTTGATGGTTTCCTTCACTGTGCAGAAGCTTTTTATCTTGATGAGGTCCCAATAGTTCATTTTTGCTTTTGTTTCACTTGCCTCCAGAGACGTGTTGAGTAAGTGCTGCAGCCGAGGTCAGAGAGGTTTTTGCCTGCTTTCTCTTTGAGGATTTTGATGGCTTCCTGTCTTACATTAAGTCTTTCATCCATTTTGAGTTTATTTTTGTGTATGGTGTAAGAAAGTAGTCTAGGTTCATTTTTCTGCATGTTGCTGTCCAGTTTTCCCAGCGCCACCTGCTGAAGAGACTGTCTTTGTTCCATCGGATATTCTTTCCTGCTTTGTCAAAGATTAGTTGGCCATACATTTGTGAGTCCATTTCTGGGTTCTCTATTCTGTTCCATTGATCTGAGTGTCTGTTTTTGTGTCCGTACTATACTGTCTTGATGATGACAGCTTTGCATTAAAAAAAATTTTTTTAATGTTTTATTTATTTTTGAGACAGAGAGAGACAGAGCATGAGCAGGGGAGGAGCAGAGAGAGGGAGACACAGAATCCGAAGCAGGCTCCAGGCTCTGAGCTGTCAGCACGGGCCTCGACGTGGCGGCTTGAACTCACAGACTGTGAGATCATGACCTGAGCCGAAGTCAGATGCCCAACCGACTGAGCCACCTTAGGCACCCTGATGATTACAGCTTTGTAATACAGCTTGAAGTTCGGGATTATGATGCCTCCTGCTTTGGTTTTCTTTTTCAAGGTTGCTTTGACTATTTGGGGTCTTTTCTGGTTCCATATAAATTTTAGGATTGTTTGTTCTAGCTCTGTGAAGAATGCTGGCGTTATTTTGATAGGGATTGCATTGAATATGTAGATTGCTTTGGCTAGTATTGACATTTTAACAATATTTGTTCTTCCTATCAGGAGCATGGAATATTTGTCCATTTCTTTGTGTCTTCTTCAGTTTCTTTCACAAGTTTCTGTAGTTTCCATTGTATAGATTTTTAACCTCTTTTGTTAGATTTGTTCCTAGGTATGTTATGGCTTTTGGTGCAATTGTAACTGGGATGGATTCCTCGATTTCTCTTTGTGTTGCTTCCATTATTTGCATATAGGAATGCAACCGATTTTTGTGCATTGATTTTATATCCTGCAACTTTGATGAATTCATGGATCAGTTCTAGCAGTTTTTTGGTGGAATCTTTTTGGTTTTCCATATAGAGTACCATGTTGTCTGCGAGAGTGAAAGTTTGACCTCCTCCTGGCCGATTTGGATGTCTTTTATTTCTTTGTGTTGTTTGATTGCTGAGGCTAAGACTTCCAATACTGTGTTGAATAACAGTGGCTAGAGTGGACATCCCTGTCTTGTTCCTGACGGTAGGGAGAAAGCTCTCAGTTTTTCCCCATTGAGGATGATATTAACATTGGGACTTTGATATATGGCTTTTATGATCTCAAGGTATGATCCTTCTATCCCTCCTTTCTTGAGGGTTTTTATCAGGAAACAATGCTGTATTTTGTCTAATGCTTTCTCTGCATCTATTGAGAGGATCATGTGGTTCTCGTCCTTTCTTTTATTGATGTGACGAATCACATTGATTGTTTTGCGAGTATTGAACCAGCCCTGCATCCCAGGTATAAATCCCACTTGGTCATGGTGAATAATTGTTTAATGTATTGTAGGATCCATTTGGCTAATATCTTGTTGAGGATTTTTGCATCCGTGTTCATCAGGGAAATTGGTCTGTAGTTCTGCTTTTTAGTGGGGTTTCTGTCTGGTTTTGGAATCAAGGTAATGCTGGCCTCATAGAAAGAGTTTGGAAGTTTTCCTTCCATTTCTATTTTTTGAAACAGCTTCAAGAGAATAGGTGTTAACTCTTCCTTAAGTGTTTGGTAGAATTCCCCTGGAAAGCCATCTGGCCATGGACTCCTGTTTTGGGGGAGATTTTTGATTACTAATTTGATTTCTTTATTGGTTATGGGTCTGTTCAAATTTTCTATTTCTTCTTGTTTCAGTTTTGGTAGCTTATGTGTTTCTAAGAATTTGTCCATTTCTTCCAGATTGCCCATTTTTTTTTTTTAAAATTTTTTTTTTTTCAACGTTTATTTATTTTTGGGACAGAGAGAGACAGAGCATGAACGGGGGAGGGGCAGAGAGAGAGGGAGACACAGAATCGGAAACAGGCTCCAGGCTCTGAGCCATCAGCCCAGAGCCCGACGCGGGGCTCGAACTCACGGACCGCGAGATCGTGACCTGGCTGAAGTCGGACGCTTAACCGACTGCGCCACCCAGGCGCCCCCAGATTGCCCATTTTATTGGTGCATAATTGCTCATAATATTCTGTTATTGTTTGTATTTCGGCAGTGTTGGTTGTGATCTCTCCTCTTTCATGAAAAGAGACTCTTAAATGCAGAGAAAAAACTAGTGGTTGCCAGAGAGGCGGTGGGGGGATGGATGAAATATATAAAAGGGATTAAGAGTACACTTACCTTGATGAGTACTGAGAAACGTATAGAACTACTGAATTATTGTGCACCTGAAACTAATATAACACTATATCAATCAGACTTGAATTTAAAAATAAATAAATTTATAAAAAGAGAGCAGGGGAAATGTTTCTACAAGGAACAATGAGTCAGCTAGGGAGTACACATACCCTCTTAAAAATGACATATCCTATGAAATGTGGCATGACTAACTCATCATGATCTCCCTAGTAATATTCTTTTGCATTTTATACCACTTTAAAGTTTTAAAAGACCTTTCACCTACTTCATAACATTTCATGCTTATCATGCCTGTGGATGATAAGGTGGAATTATGCCTGCTTTATTGATGAATGAGGATCAGAAAATCTATATGGCCCAAGATACAAGGCATTTCTACAGTGCTACAAAATAGTTAGTAGATATCTCTAGGCCTGGAACTTAAGTTGGATGTCTTAGCTGCTAGCATAGTGTTCCTTACAGTAGTATTATGTCATGTTGCCAAATTTGGGAAGATTTGTAAGGTACTTCTTATAGTAAAAGATACAACAACTTCAAATTCACTTTTTCCTAATATTTGGTGGAAAATTTGGTCCTGGGAGAATAGGAAGTGAGGCGTTTACTGTCATAACTGAGAGTTTCAGTCCTTTGCCTTTCCATTCCATGTACTCCAGGCCCTACTGATACCCTCCATGTCTCTTTCATAACCTTCTCTTAGATCTCAAGCAGTGAGAATTGACAAGACATTTAATAACTGCTGGAACCATAAACCAGAGCCTGAAGCTTTGAAATTTGCAAGAGCTTAATAAAATGTTGAAATTCTGGAAGAAAATTAACTGAATGAAAAATCTAAAGCTATAAAATTGATATTAATAGAGGTTTAATTAAGCTTTTACAAAATGAAACATGTTTCACCATCAACTGCAATTCATTTCAATTCATATAATTTTATGCAAATCTTAAATATGGGATGCAGGGTATTTGATATCATGTGAGAGAGGTAGGGCTTCCAGGAAAGCGAGAGTGCATGGAGCCAGTAGATGCCCATGTGCAGCCCTTGATGGTAGCTAGAACTTCACCTTTAGCTTGAGTGGCAGTCCTGACGTGATGCTAAATAGCCTCTTCTGTTTGACAACAGTTGTGGCCCCAGTGGTTTCACGCATCTCCTTTGGGCCAGCCTGTGCTATGGCCAACCCTGAGGGTGAAAGGTGTTCTTCAGTCCCACTGTGAAAACTACCCAATACAATAGGAATTTCAAGGAAGGAAGTCAAGGCTTCTTAGAGGCAATGGCTTGTCTGAGAGAAGAGAAAAAATATATGCTTAATCTTTTGATCTGTCAAATGAAAGGCATGTTCTCAAGTGAATAGATGCAATACACAGGGGCTTAATTACTGAGCTTGGGGAGGGAAAATAAAACACACAAATAATATGTTTATTCAGTGTGGGAACATATAATATATGCAGGACATAATCAAGGAAATTTGAAGTGGATAATGTGTAAGGTTATCCTGGCCATTCCCTGGGGTCGGTGTCACTTTGTATTCCAGATTCCTCTGTCTCATCTAATTGGCAGCATGGGTAAGGTATTTTTGTTATTGCTGTTCCCCATGTTTCTTTAAAATCAAAGATGCTCGGGGTGCCTGGGTGGCTCAGTCGATTAAGGGTCCGAATTTGGCTCAGGTTTTGATCTCTCACTTCATGAGTTCGAGTTCTGCATCAGGTCCTGTGCTGACAGCTCAGAGCCTGGAGCCTGCTTTGGGTTCTGTCTCTCTCTCTCTCTCTCTCTCTCTCTCTCTCTGGCCTTCCCCAGCTCATACTCTGTCTGTGGCTCTCAAAAATAAACAAAACATTAAGAAAAAATAAAAGATTCTCCATGGAGGTATAGGGTGTCATTTAAAGCCTGTGGTATGTATGCATTGTCTTCTGTCCTTTCTGTAAGTAAGGGGTCCCTCCAGCCCCTGCAGGTACATGTAGTTCAGGGGATGAAGTAAAGAAATACAGAACTTCTTCTCTTTTTCCTAAAAAAAAATCCACTTGTCCAAATTCTTAGAACAGCTGAGCAGGGGTGGTGGGAGAATGGTTACTCTAACTCCAAAGCATCTCTGGCTGATTGCAGGACACCTGCTGCTGTGGTAACAATCTCTTACGGTGGTATAGGGCTTCCAAAAGTTACCTCGTGCTCTTTACCCTCCCTTGCCTATGCAGTTCATGACAGCTCTAGGAGAATGTGAAGTTAGGTATAAGCCCCTTCTACAAACAAGGTAACAGTCAGAGATGGGACATGACAGGTCCAAGGTTATATTGGTGGTGGGTAGTGAGGGCAGAACCCAAATCCAGCTATTTGGTTCCAAATCCTTGTGATTCTTTCCACATAATTAGGAATAGGTTTTTTGTCCCACTTCTCTTCTTTTGGAATGCTGAGTAGCTGGATCCCAAACCATCCAAAACTCAAGAATGCTTGTGTAGTGAGTGTGCCTTCCATGGCAGTATACCATGGAAGTATACCATGGAAGCCCATATGGCTGCTTCAGGATAGGCCTACTAGAAGAATGGGCTACCACTGGGGAGGGTCACTAAGTAACAGCGTTCAGTCTTTAATTGTTTTCATTTAGAACCTTCTGACATTTTAGGGATAGTGGTGAGAAGCCTTGGCTATGGAATGAGGTGGGCTAGGTTCAAGCCTGCTCTGTGTCACCTGGGCAATTCTAAGGAAGTTGTTTAATGTAGAGCCCTTAAATATTCTCAAAAGGATTCAGTAATTTGCAAGAATGGTTATTATGATGCGAGATAAAACTCTTAGTTAAGTTAAAAAGTTAGCAAAAGGAAACTGTAGTAAAAGGACATTTTGAAGCTCCCATGAGCATAAATCATGCGAAAGATGCACTGGGTAAGGTGTGGATGTCTGCTACAAGTATTACTTGGTAAAAAAAGGAACTGAGGAGTCTAATGGTTTGTGTTTTAGGGTCATCAGTGGTAGTTCTAATTTCTTGAGCACAAAAGAGTCACATCACATATTTCCTTTGAGAGCAAAATGGAGCTCAGGGTGAGATTACTCAATTACATTACATGAAATTCTGTTCATTTGCTGGACAAGGGTCACAGATTGGCCTCTAAGGTCCTTGGCTGCCAAAGCAGGAGAGAACCACGATCTGATTCAGGGGCGAGCAAATATTTTCTTTAATAAGCAGATAGTGAATATTTTTGGTTTCGTGGGCCACATACCTCTCTGGTGCATTTTCTTGTTTGTTTGTTTGTTTTGATTTTCATGGCCCTTTAAAATCCTTAGCTTGCAGACCTTATGAAAAGTATCTGTGGGCCAGATTTGACCACAATTTGCTGATTTTTGTGAAAGAGATGCTCTCTATCAGTGAGCTAACAACAAGTCGCTATAAGGAGACTGTAGTTGTAGAGACTGAAATCATAGAGAAATGTGTTTAGAAACTCTTCATTGAATCAACATTGCATGGCAGCAGTTCTTAGAGTAGGCAGTTAGCTAGATATGAGCTGGAGGCAAGGGTGGCGGTAAACAGTGGTTTTGTGGCTTTTTGACTTCTGGGGCTATCAGACCAAGAACAGCAGGTGCAGAGCGTGCACTCTCCTTTCCAGCCTGTGTCCTAGAATAACCTGTAGCTTCATTATAATATATTTACATTGTGGTTTTGACACCACCACCCCCCTCCACCCCCACTAGGGGAAGACAGCCATGGCACTTCCACAATAACCTGTAGGGCTGAAAACTCCCCCTCCTGACCAGTAGGAGGAGTCCCTTAGATGACTGGAAACAACCTCAATTGGAGACCGCACTAGTTATGACTCATAACTTCTGCAAACATAACAAGAAAAGATACCCCTAACCCCAGTGCAGTTTCCACCTCTGGGCCTGCCTGCTCTCCCATTTTGAGAGTGTACTGTCCTTAATAAACTGCTTTCCACTTGCTACTTTCTGTCCATCTTTATTTGAGAGCAGATCCTCATGTAAATCTTTGACGGGGAATCCAAGAACTGAGACTTCCATTCACACAATGCAGAATCTCCCACCGGTAACACAGTCATATTTTTAAAGGTCATCTGAGGGAAGGATTAGTATCCTCTGTTGAAAACCAGTGAGCCAGACAAGGGTCCTTCTGATTCTGAAACTATATCAGCACCACTCTAGGTGAAAGGCAAGTTATTCTACCTGTCCAAGCCTGTGTTTTCTCCTCTTCTCTAAGATGAGGATAATAGTAAGTGTCCTGCTCACCTTCCAGGGTAATTGGGAGGATCAAATGAATTTCTATTATGTGAAATTACCTTGTAAGTGATTCTAACAGTCCTGAGAGTGTTAGTGACTATTTATCAGCTTAGCCGTAGTCAGCTGCCGGTAGTTGGTCTGTGCCCACCATACTCATAAGAAACCTCAGTCTAGTGAGGGAAGAGAGGCAGAAGAGGGGAGTACCTCAACCCACATGCAAAGGCATATGCACAGACCAGCCCTGGTTTCCAAAGGGCTCATGGTTGGTGAGACCAAAATAGCACCAAAGTAACAAAACTAAATATAATATCATTTGTGCTAAAATGACTCACCTAGAGGCACCCAGCAACTTAGTTGTAGAGATATATTTGCTGTTGCAACGTACTAACACCTGCCTTTAACTGAGCACTTATTTTAATTTTTTAAAAATTATTTGTCATATGTTCTGCTAGGGTCTTCACATATTTTCTCATTGGATTTCACAGCTGGCCTAGGAAGTAGGTCTTAGTAGCTCCATTTTTTTCAGAAGAGGAAATTGAGACTTGAGTCTTCAGGCAAATATCATGCGGCTGGCAAATAATTAGAAGGAGGCTAGCCTGGCAGTTTTCCCGGATGCAGCAAACTTGAAACATAGTTTTAGAGAAAGAGGGCAAAGGCAATCATGTGAAGGTTTGCTGTAGGATCTAGCAAGTGAAATGAGTTTAACTTCCTCTTGTTATTTATACTTCCCAATTCACCGGGTTCTTCTTGCCACCTGATTTGGATCCTTCTGATGCCTTCAGAAGGATGAGCCGGGCAAGCAGTCAGCTTGCAGAGGCCAAATTTGTCACTGTCCTTTGTGCAATGTACTTAATTTCATGGAAACTGCTGGAGGCTTGGATTCAGGGGTCCTTTAATTTAGGTGGTTCTACCCACCTCTGTTCTTAAGTTATTTTGGAACTTTGGGATGTCCCTGCTTTACTCTAGGCTCAGAGCAAAGTTTTTTTCTCTGCAAATTCAGAACACTGAGCTCACAGGGCCTTGCTACTTGTAAAATATCCTGGATTGCAGTATCCTCAAAAACAGGAGCTGCATCTAACCAGGAGGGAGTAATACTTTCTTAGGGAAGTCAGAACACCAAGCATTAGATCCTGGGTCCACAGGAAAATGAGGTGTTCTATAAGTGAATTTTCCAAATAGCTGAGGCTGGCCTTTTGAAACACACAAACTTTGTTGTACATATGTAACTATAGACGGGTATCTTTTCTAAGTTGTGTTGTACTTTTTATTTCTTAAACAGACCATACCAATTATCAGTGATCTTTTCATTTATAGTCCAGCCCATTTTTGTATTGTAAAATTCTCAGGTATATTTATTGAGTTACATGAAGATACTTTCCCTTGCACTAAATAGCTCCTGGATATTATTTTCAGAAAACTTTATATCTGATTTCTGGGGATTTCAGTCTCTCTCATATCATATATTACCTCTTGCCATTGTCTTTATGCTGTTGCTATTAACCTCTCACATGTCTGAGGTTTTTACTTCAAACATGGTCTGAGTTAGGAACCCAGATTACCTTCCTTGTTTGGATGTAAGAGTAAGTAGGATTAAAAGGCAAGTGCAGTGGTTATCCTGTAAATTAGGTGAGCTTTGCAGAGGAACTTTTAGACATCCAGTTTAGCTCTTCTTATCTTGTTTTGGGGTTCTCAGCTGTGTTATACATAATCAAGCGTGTCTAAAAATAAAACTTTGTATTACGGACATTTCTTTGGTTTGGCATATAAATGCCAAATAGCTCTGTAATTTATTCCTTTTCTCACAAGGCAGTGTATCAGTCAGCTAAGGAAGTGTAATTCTTTTAATCTTTTTTTATATTCTCTGTTCTTTTGGTCATACCTCTCATGATTTTAACGTTGTTCCCTGAATCTCCACCATCAACATGCCTCAGTTTCTGGGTTATGTAGAAATAAACATGTTACTCTGTAGACAAATGTCTGTGGAGAAGAGTGTCCTCCTTTGTAATAGTGCCTGAAATGGCAAATGCAGAATTCTTTGGATTTGGCAACTTCTTGCCTTGTCAGTTGCTAACTGATTGCATCATCCTCACTTTCTGTAACCTCTGGGTCATCTTCAAGCCCAAGAACACAGCATATATCTCATTTCCAAACTCAGTTCTTCCCTGAGTGACATGGGAGGACTCTGTAAACAGGTTGAGTTGTGAGTATCATTTATATTCATTAGTGCTAATTATTATGTACATGCAGCCAGAGGCTGAAACACATCTTTTATAAAAGGAAAGAGTGCATAAATAAATGGCTGCTTCTATACATTATGTTGACTCTGGTTTCCCTTTTTCTTCCCTTCATTTCCAGTCTGCTATGATATAATTCACCACCTTTTCCCTCACCCCCCATAGGGGATCTTACTCAGTATTTCTTCCACCTGATTTCTTTTTGAGATGAGGGCAAGGAAGGGTAGAACATAATCACTGATTCCTCTTGTATGTGATCTATTGGCCTTTCCCCCCTTTCTGTTGGTCTCATTATTTTATGTTACCAATACTTTGCATGCCATCAGAATTATGTTGGAAGGGGAGCTGATGAATTCTTCTTTGTAGATCATGGGTCTCAGTGTAGGTGAGGGTGAGTCTGGCCCAACACTGCCTGAGATGGCACTCAAGCCAGAAGTTTTTCAACATGCACATGGTGGCTGGGCCACCAGTAGGATTAGCAGCCCTTCCCACCCAATTAGCAGATGGCAGTTCAGTGGTCAGCACATGAGCAGCATGCCCGAGAGAAAGGGGTCAGCTTTTGGGCCCACCCCTTTTAAAAGGTTGTCAGCCTCTAATCTAAGCCAGTGGTTTAATTACTGCTCCTGTCACCTTTCCAAAGTTCTGTGAACTCTAAGGGTTTGTGTCCACATCTCAGAGGGCTTCTCTTCGCCTTGGAGTTAGTTTCTTATTTCCAGTTGCATTTCTGCTCAACTTGAATCTTTGAGAACAAGAGTCTGATTTGCAACTCTTCATTATGCAGATATCATGATGGCTAAATATGAAATGTTGTGAAAAAAAACGTTAAAGCATGTGAAGCCCCTCCTCATCCCTTGAAAAGTCATTGACTAGTAATGGCACCAAATTCTCATATGTTACTTTGATTTCAGTTTCTTGGTCCAATTGTAATTTCAAAATTAAAAGTTCCAACTCCTCCCCACTGTGGACCACTTATCAAAACTGTGTCTCTTAAACTGTGGAAGCACTAAATTTTGATGATATCTACATTAGAGGGAGTTCTGGTACGCACACTGAGGCCTACACAGAAAATGGGAGGTAGTCAGCTAATTCCTTGGAGTAAATTAAAAGATGCATCTATATTTAAAATGGTAAAATCAATAGAACAAAAATACATCTAAGGGTCACTTAAAG
The DNA here is from genome assembly GCF_007474595.2 of Lynx canadensis. Lineage (NCBI taxonomy): Eukaryota > Metazoa > Chordata > Mammalia > Carnivora > Felidae > Lynx > Lynx canadensis. The sequence continues at coordinate 44,320,990 of NC_044308.2, forward strand.
CAATGGTGAGTTTTAAAAAATCTATTAAAGAGCACTTAATCGTGTCTTTTTAGGTTTATCTATATTTATAAAGAGCGATTTTTCAATTAACATACATCGGTGTAATTCATTGAACCTGTCGGCGGAGGTTAGAGATGATTTATCCTCCCACTTTCTTTCATTGCATATCTTTGCGCATGCAAGCATTAGTTCAAGAAGTTTATGATTTGGAGAAGATAGATAAGTCAACCTGGGCAGAGTGCCAAGCACAGGCTATATAGAATATGCTGGCAGCCAAGATTGAAGGAGAGCCTGGATAAGAGATGGTACCAGAGCAGGGGTGACCCAAACTCGGGCTGGCAGTTCAGGGATGTGGGCAGGCAGCTTGGGGTTTGGGGACAGGTCATGACATGTAGGAATCTGAAAACTCATATTTGTGTTCTAGCTTTGTTGTTGATAAGCTATGGATTCTCGAGCTTGGACATTACTTTCTAGGCCTCGGTTTTTCACTTTACAAAATGGGAATAACAAAATCTGCCCTATGTTGACTGTGAAAAGGCAGTGAGACCCAGAAATAGAATTGTTTTTAAAATCAACAGTGCCGGGGCGCCTGGGTGGCGCAGTCGGTTGAGCGTCCGACTTCAGCTCAGGTCGCGATCTCGCGGTCCGTGGGTTCGAGCCCCGCGTCAGGCTCTGGGCTGATGGCTCAGAGCCTGGAGCCTGTTTCCGATTCTGTGTCTCCCTCTCTCTCTGCCCCTCCCCCGTTCATGCTCTGTCTCTCTCTGTCCCAAAAATAAATAAACGTTGAAAAAAAAAAAATTTTAAAATCAACAGTGCCTACTGATCAGGTAGTGTACCATAGTGGCTTAGACTTCTTGCCAAACCAGTTTCCCTAGTCATTTTTTAGATATTATAATGTGAAATATAAGTAAAAGACTATGGGTCACACTATGTTATACTACTCTTCAAATTTGTTTCATAATGATGAGGGTAAATTATATGGCCATAGCACAGAGAGGTTTGTTGAGGTCTAAGGGATAAAATTCGTTGTCCAGTATCTACCTTATCATGGAAACAAAACATTTCCAAAAGGTTTTACTTTTACTGCTTGCCAATTTCTTCTGTTACCCTCACTCTCAAATACAGTGCCATAGAGATCAATGATTTGAACTAACTACAGGTCAAATATATATTTTTTCAGATACAATCAGCTGCATCTTGATTTTTTTTTTTTAATTTTTTTTTCCACGTTTATTTATTTTTGGGACAGAGAGAGACAGAGCATGAACGGGGGAGGGGCAGAGAGAGAGGGAGACACAGAATCGGAAACAGGCTCCAGGCTCCGAGCCATCAGCCCAGAGCCCGACGCGGGGCTCGAACTCACGGACCGTGAGATCGTGACCTGGCTGAAGTCGGACGCTTAACCGACTGCGCCACCCAGGCGCCCCATTGATTTTTTTTTTAAGCATATCAGAGAACTAAAGAGTTTGTCAAGGCACACTGAAGAGGTAAGAACCTCTTGTATTCTACCTTTTACTTTTGTGGTTTCCAAGTTCTTGCTGGTGTTGGTAAAAGGCTCTGCATTTTGAGACCTTCACAGTTCCTTTTCCCCGCAACCATTTTTATTTGCCCCTCTTCGACCAAATTCCATTGAAAATCTAGGAAATTTTCCAAGTAACTGCTTGGCTGGAGTATAGCCATTTATGTGGCTGTATTAAAGTGACCGTTTCAAGTTGGCTAACATGAGCACTGAATAAACACATATTGATATTATAGAACAAAATAATATATTAGCACATTGCTCATTTGTGCTCCAATAGTCACCCTGATACTATTCGTCATGTAGGGAGTGACAAACACAATTACACCCGAGTGCTAATAGAGTGGAAGGGCAAAACTGCCTGACCTCGGCATCCCGGGTCGATTTAGATGTTTGATGTCTCATTGAATTAGTATCACAGTGTGAAAGACAAAGCTCAAACTAATGGAAATGAGCCTGGACATGCAATACTGCTGATTGGGCTGACATAATTAGAATAATATTCCACGCAGAGCTAATAACAAGCCGAAGAAATAAATAACCAAGAGATAACCTAATTGCTGCATGCTAAAACGTTCTTTTGAATATGCTAAGGTTAGCATTTTCTATTTACTTATAAAGCACACTGATGGGCTTAAAAGAAAACGGTAGTAAGCGTGGTAGAAGGGATGGACACCAAAATACACTGCCCTCTGAAGGGCCCCTCCCTTACACCTGGTGACTGTTCACCAGTACATCTTTTTGCAGGCCTACTCTGTGTCAAAGCAAACGTCTGGCAGTGTGAACCAGACATACACCTTGCCTCCAGGAGCTTATGGCCTCAGGGGAGTGATGAGATGTGCATAGAAACAGAGTGAAATCTTGCCATTTGCAACAACGTAGATGACACTGGAGGGTACTATACTAAGCAAAATAAGTCAGTCAGAGAAAGATACATAATTTCACTGATACGCGTAATTTAAGAAACACCACAGATGAATATAGGGGAAGGGAAGGAAAAATAAGATAAAAACAAAGAGGGAGGCAAACCATAAGAGATTTTTAAATACAACAAACAAACTGAGGGTTGCTGGAGGGGAGTTGGGTGGGTGGGGGATGGGCTAAATGAGTGGAGGGCGTTAAGGAGGGCACTTTTTGGGATGAGCCCTGGGTGTCCTATGTAAGAGATGAATCGCTGAGTTCTACTCCTGAAGTCAAGACTACACTGTACGTTAACTAACTTGAATTAGAGAGAGAGAGAGAGAGAGAGAGAGAGAGAGAGAGAGAAAGAGAAAGAAGGAAGGAAGGAAGGAAGGAAGGAAGGAAGGAAGGAAGGAAGGAAGGAAGGAAAGAAAGAAAGAAAGAAAGAAAGAAAGAAAGAAAGAAAGAAAGAGAAAGAAACAAACAGAGTGAGCAGCGGTCTGTGGGAGAAGACAGAGCCTGGGGAAGGTTAAGGAAATTCTGCTGCAGGAGATTTCACTTGCAACATATTTGCAGATTCTGTAGCCTAAAGATGCAGATAGAAAGTGCAGTAATTTACTGAGGTAACACTCTGGTTTCTTAACTGGGTACCTGAGGAAGATTCCAATTCATCATAGATTTCCAGTATCCCAAGGAAGAAAGGCCTTATTAGGATTGGTTTGCCAAATCTTTGCTTATGCTTGAGGTGTACTACTCAAAATCCCTTCGATTTGTGTTGATTTTTATACTTCTCACGGTAGTTTCATCTACAGTTTAGTGCTCAGCTCCTGCAAGTTCTAAGGCAAAGAGGCATGCCCTGTTTACCTAATTGTAAGCATCCAAAAGGGAACAGGGAGGTGCAAGAAAACTCTCAAAAGTAGAATTCTCCGACCTCATGGAAATGAGAGCTCACATGTATTTATTTTGGTTCATTGTTGTATCACCAGTGCTGAGAACGCTGCCTAGTACATAACAGGTGCTGAATAAATATTTGTTGAATGAATCCTATGTACTTTACCTTGATTATCTCATTTAAACCTTCCAGATATTCAGAGATGGAGCTATTAATAGCTCCATTTTACACATGAGGAAATCAGGGTGTGGGTAGGTCAAGTCACTTGCCCCAGGTCACACAGCTAAGAATTGGTGCAGCCCTTTCTGACCCACAGCCTGTGGGAACTGTGGGTACAGATTCTTCTGAGGAATTTGGTTATGAAAGGAAAGAGGGAAAACAGGTTTTAGGTTGAGCTGGAGACCAGTACTTGAGATAGTTTCTTCTCTATGAATAGAAATCTATTCATAGTATCCCTATCAAGTCTCATGGACAGTGAGATGCAGAACTGGTGAATTTACTACCTTTAACAAACAGGAAACCTGAGAAAAAATAATTAAGTGCCCACACAACTAGCAAGTGGCAAAATAGGGCTAAACATTAGGATTTCCAAGGCTTGCTTACCATCTCAGTGTTATTTTTGTATCCTTGGGTTGTATCCCGTCAAGTTTCAAGTTATATTTTAGTAATATTTTCATACAAAGTGACCAGGCGGCATGGAATAATGAAAAGAAGACAGATACAAGAATTCAGAATTATGTTCATCCTGGTCTCAGCTTTGCCATTGATTGGCTGTGTGACCTTAGGTAAATCTCTTCGGCTTTCTGGGCTAATCTCTTCCAATCTCTTTTAAAATCCTAATGGCCAGTGGAGTATTTTTGAGTTATCGACTGTTTCAAATGATTCCCAGTCCAGCTTCTTGTGTTCACTTCTTGTGAAACCTCCAAGTTCCTTAGCAGTGTTTCTTAAACTCTTTTGGTCTATGGTCCACCATCAACTGAATCACCTAAACCACTGTTTTTATAGTAAAGACATCCCTTAAGACACCTTGCCAAGCAAAAGAGTTAAAATGGCATAGACTTCTGTGAGAATGTGATGGGTTAACATGTAGGTTTGTGAAATACTGAATGAAAGTTATTCATAGGTGTCACCCACTCACTGATTCTTTTCATTAAACCTTGGAATGTCTCATGTGAGCCAGGGGTGGTGTCACATACCTGTCCAGATGTTATAAGAGGTCAGCCAGACTGTGGCTTCCTGGTAGGTTATAGACATTATTTTAAGAACGATGGCCCAAAGTGAGACATGATAGAGACATTCTTTAAATTGCTATAGTAAAGTTGCTCATGTGAAAGAGGATGATGCAGATGAGGAAGAGGATGATAAAGATTTTTTTATAAGACATTGACTGTTAGTATTTTGGCTAATTAAATCTTATTAAACAATGAAAAAGCTAAGCAGTTGAGTTTTAGTGCAATGAAACTTGAAATGGTGAGCTCATTTATGTTTGATTTTAAGATATGACAGTATACTTATGAGGTCCATGGAGAATAGGTTAACTACAGTCAGGTCCTTGAAGGGAAAAGAACTTTGGGGATTCCATGTCTATGCAGGTATTCTTTTATTAAAGCAGTATCAAAATGTTCAAGACTGGCTGTTTTTCCTTTGTTTATAATTATTGACATTGTGTTAGTTCAAATTTTCATCATTTCTCACTTGGATTATGCTGATAGCTCCCTAACTAGTTTCTGTTTCTTTTTCTTGATACCCTTTCGAGGCTGCCGTTGTTCTCAGGGTTGGTCTGACTTTAGATGAGAAGCAGTGCCCATGTGAACTGTGTTCAGCACCCTTCACTCTTATCTCTTAATCCTTCCCTTTGGCATCCTTTGCTGTAACATTATAGAATTGCCTGGAGTTCCCTGAATAAACCATTTTCTCTTCCCACTCCAAGTCTGTGTCTGTACTGTTCCCCTTATCAGGGAGGTCTTCCTTTCTTTCCTTCCTGACTTACTCCTCCTGATTCTTCAAGACTCAATCCAATAGTCACTTTCTCCAAGAAGGTAGACTAGGTCTCAGAAACCCTTTCTGGATTCCTTTCTAAAGGAACCTGGACTTAGGACTGGTTATTACAGGTCTGTCTTTCCCATGACATCCAAGGGCATGGGTAAACAGCAGGTTCTAGAGTCAGGCAGCCTGTGTTAGAAGGTCAGCTCCTTCATTTCCTAAATGTGTCTTCACATAAGTTACTTAACAGCTCTGTGCTGCAGTTTCCTCATCTGTGAAACAGGGATAATAATAGTACCTATTTCTTAGGGGTATTGTGAGGATTACATGTGTACAATTCTTGAAACAGTGTCTGACAAGTAATACATGCTAAGTATTAGTGGTAGTAGTGGTAGTGATAGATGTAAAATAATTTAGAACAGTGCCTGGCATGTAGTAACTGTTAAATTAATTGTTAGTGATGATGATGGTGATGATTAGGTTCACAAGGCAAGGTTGGCTTGAAGGGTAGGAACTCAGAATGTAGAGGTTTGAGGTGTCATTGAGACGTGTCATTAGGAGATTGAATGGTGTGACTCCTACACTGAAGGAGGCAATTGTTTCCTGCATTCCTGGTTCAGATGCCTAGAATCTCAGCTCAGGATAGTTAATTCAGCTTTGCCCTGGAGATGCTTCTTGGCAAAGAGCTTAATTCCAGATCTGTATAAGACGGCAGCAACAAATTCATGGCTGACTGGCTGACCTTGGCAGTGACTGATAAAGTCAATATTTAAAAGGCAATCCCCCCAACTCCCCCTGCTGCCCCTGGTAAGAAGTGATATTGGTGTTGGAAAGTGGGGGCAGGGAGTATGATACTCTGGATGAAACCTGCTTTTTGTGATATGGAAGATGTTCTCAATGTAAAATTGCTCAGTGAATTAAACCCTAGGACTGCCTATTTCCCATGTTACTCTGGGGTTCCCTAAACAGTTCTGGAACCTGGAATGTCTAAGTACGTGACCTTCAAAATAAGAAAGGCTTGCCTGAAGTTCCTCTCCCTCTTTTCAGGTGAAGTTGTTTTTGTTTTCTTGCCATAGTTTTCATTATCTTTCTTTAAAAAGATGACGATGAATGTCCCTTTTGTGTGTGTGGGTATGTGCACATTCCTACATAGGAAAGCACATTATTTCTTTTTATTAAGGGTTAAAGGCTTTCGTTCAGTTTGTTACCAGTTGATACTGAGATAGAGCAATGCAGAGCCAGCAATGGCCACATGTGTTTTGTTAGCAGGGGTATTTCTTTGCAATTGCTCTTCTGATCAGTTACCTAAAGAGGTGTATTCACAAGAGGGAGTGGAAAGCCAAGGGTAGGAAATGCAAAAGCCTGTTGCCAATCACAGTAGAATCCAACCAGTAATGAAAAGCAGTACTACTTACTGTACTTAGTTCTTCAACCAAATTGGTCCTGTACTTAATGTACTTGTGGAGTAGGCCATTTTTGGTAGCCAAGGTTAAAGGACAACCCAGTCATTTGCAAGTTAAGCCTCTGAGTGGCCTGAAGGATTCTTCCCCAGAGTTACTACAAAGGGTTTTCAGAACTCAAAGCTTGCCCACACATTTGAACTAAACCAAATACTAAAACAGCTCTCTAATTGCTTCTGCCTAAGATCATCAAACTGAAAAAAAAAAAAAAAAAAAAAAACAACAATGAATTTATTAGACTCCTTAAGTGACATGTGTGTTTAGAAACCTTATTGTAGAAGCTGAAAATATATCTGGGAAGGTATCATTTGACCTTTGAGTCATTGAGGTATTGAAAAGATGCTAAACCAATAGTAGGGAATGGGTGGCAAAAAAAGGATGAAAAAATAATTAATTCTAATATTCTGACCTGACCTTCATCCATACTGGACTTCCAATAGCCACAAAGGAAGCCCTGCCTCTGTTTTATTCAATAGGAGAATTGTAATTTTAGTGCTTTCTACTTTTGCTATACAATCCATTATTTTTATTGTTCAGATGCTTTTATGGAAAGCTTATTGTGTGCAGAGCACTAGCTACTGTAAGTGTGTAAGAGATGACAATATGCACAGCATATGTGTAGTGTGTGAGGTGACCCCTGGATTGTGCAGCCCAAAATTTCTTTTTTTCATATTGTTTCTTAATTGGTACAAACTTGGGAGGGGTAACAGACCCCTTACTTGTTACATTTTAATCTAGTTGTGGAATGATAGAAAATACATCAAAATGTTTATGTGGAAGCTTGAAAAATTTGAAATCTCTTGGTAAACTAATTTCCATTGACTGCACTTAAGAAGGAATGGGTAGGCCACCAACTTTTAACCTGAGACTCAATATATCTTGGGAATAAGACATATGAAACAGCATCATCACTATAGATTAAACAAAGCAATTTTATGTATCCGAGCTTGGTTTCCCATCTTCCTCAGAATTTTCTTGTTGATAGGAACCAGAGCTGATGAACAACTAAGTCATGTTAAAATAATATCAACTGATGATGAAAATATGAGCCATCTGCGATTGTCTTCTTCATATGATGGAGATACCTTGAATGATCAGGGGTTGGGGTTCTTATTTTGATACCAAGATGTATTGCAAATTCACAAAGAATAGTGAGATTGCAGCAAAAGACGCTAGGAAATTCTGTTTAGGATCAGGCACATCAAAATTTTGTAGGGTGTAAGTCTATCATTATGGACACTGATTATGGTAAATTTGGGAATTTTGTAGGCTAGAGATTTCTACTATTAGAATGCAAAATAAACCAGCTTTTACTCTTACGGAATGGAAATTCTCCTATTGGTTATATGTATAGAAGGCATGAATGAAATAATATGAGTGACAACCGTAGTGTTGTTGGGCATTTATGTTTTATGTGATACTAAAGCACATCTCCATTGTGTGCTGGCTACTCTGCCTTGAATTGTCTCTCAACTCTTAATAACGGTGCTTTCCATTGTTGGACACTTACTGTGTGTCACTGTTACGAATTTTACAAACATTATCTCATTGAATCTTCTTAATAGACATAAGTGGCAGGTACCATTATCATCTCCATTTTACTGAGGAGAACCCTAAGACCCACAAGGTCAAGTCAGACAGTAAGTGGCAGAGCTGATTTTAAACTCAGATCCCATCTGAGTCCCAAATGACTGTTTTTAGTTTGAACATAGAAGACATATGTCAGAAGCCCTGTGCAAGTCCCAGGAGACACTACCATTCCCATAGAATTCCATGGTCTATCTCAGTATACGTGTTATTGGCCAGTGGTCCTGTTTGCACATCATTTGTTTACTCTCAAAGCCTGGGAAATGTGTATGTTGAGATCTGCTTTGCATTGACCCCATATCTCTTCCCTCTCCATACTTGGAGTCCTTTGTCATTCATTTCTTACTCCTGCCTCTGGAGATAGGCCTGAACAGAGGAGGTGAACATGGACTCCTAGTTCAATTCAGCATCAACCAGCACTAGGTTACTGCTGCTTGGACTAGTCTCATTGCCAATATCTCACCTTGTCCCATGGTTTGGGTAAATGGGTGCCTGCTATATGATAAGGCCCTCGTGCTTGCTCAGGGACTGTCTGTAAGCCATCACTGGCACACATTGGTGTTCTCTGCCTGCCTTCAGGGCCTACTCCTTCATCCTTTCTGTTGCAAAGGCTTACCTGGACTTCCCTCTGTTTTCTGTGATTATCCTTTCATTCTGAGTTCTGCCTTTCTGATGGCACAATTCCCATGGTGTGTGTTTTACTCCCTGGTACCCATGGACACAGCCAGCTTTCAGCCTCAGCTTCTTTACTTGGTGCTTTCTCTCAGTGAGTTACTATTCTGTGCCCAGTCACACTATTAAACAGTAAGAGTTATGGATACCACATGGATGATAGTAATGATTGACCAGCATGCTATTTCCATCCCCAACTACAGTGTTTGGCATTTGTTGGGCACTGTTATTACATAGTTACTGAACATGTGAAATATTTAGTGCCATGAATTGTGTGCTTGACACTTGATAGTTTTACATAATTTATCTTTTATCTTTTTTAATTGAAGTAGTAGTTTATATCCATTAAAATGCTCAATTCTGAAGTGTACAATTTGATGAATTTTGATACCTCTGTAACCAACACTCTAAGATAGATACAGAATTTCTAGCACCGCAAGTTGTCTTATATCCTTCCCAGTCAATCCCTGAACTCTTCCTAAAGGCAACCACAGTTCTCATATCTTTAGATGTAGTTTGGTTTTGCCTATTATTGAACTTCACATGTGAGTGCATGTGTGTGTGTGTGTTCCTGGTCGGCAGGAGATGGAGTGTGACTGTTAGTCAGTGAGGTCTTCATGGAGGGAGGAAACAGGGACTACTTACCTAAGAAGATTTAGAATGCAGTTTCTGGAGAGAGGCAGCTCGGGTTACAATCTCAGCCCAGCTACCAACTAGCTTTGTAATCTGGGGGAGTTATGTGATTTTTTTCTAAGGTTCAGTTTTCTCATCTAAAAAACAGAGATTTGGGGAGTGACCTCATAGGGTGGTTATAGGGGTTAGACCAGAGAATGTATGTGAAGTACTTAGCTCGTGCCTGGCATGCGATACAGTAAATATTACAACAGCTTCTCCTCTTCTTTCTGGTTAAATGAGATCGTTTGCATGTCAGGCACATTACTAGGAGCTCACTGTTAACACATTTAGAACTTCCACCAATACTGAGCAGTCAGCGCTGTCATACCCATTTTGCTGTTGATACAACCGAGCGCTAGAGAGGTGAGTGATTTGTCCAATGTCACAAGGTAATAAATGGCAACCTCCAGAATCCAGGTGAGATCTGTGAAATTCTGAGCCCAGTTTTTCCCTACTTTGACGCTTGACCTCCCAAGAGGGCCCTTAAGCTGTGCTTCCACAGAGTTGTAGGGAATGATATTACAGAAAGGAATAATAATAATAATAGAAATTGCTAGTAATTGGGCTTGCTGGTTGGCAGGTATTGTGGCAGTCCCTTCCCATGCAGCCTCACTGATCCTGACAAGGACCCTCCAAGCTGAGCACATCATAAATCCCCTTTTGTGTAATAGGAAACTGGGACTTGGGTTGGGTAAGTGAGTGTCCCAGTGTTACCCAGCTTGATGGGGGGGCAGATCCAGGAATTTTTGTATGTGAGGAAATAGGGATTGCTCTTATGATATGATAGATTTGGATGGACCCTAGAGATGAAAAACTTGGCTTAAAGGCCCATTCCAGTATTCAGAGAAGTGATCTGGATAAATAATTGTGAGGATGGACACAATGAAATGAGACAATTGGCTATTAATTCCAAAGATCCTCCCCCTCTCTCTTTTTTTGTAATAGGTTTGCTATGATAATCAGCAGGTATGAATTCCAGTTCTGCCACTTACTGGCTATATAACCTTGTAGAAAATACATTACTTCTCAAAGTTTCTTCACTGGTTGAAACGTGGTCAGAATACGCCTATTCCACAGAATTGATAGATACTAAATTCACCACTAAATGCAACATCTGTGTCATCCTGCAGAACACCTGGTAGGTGTTACAACTGGTTGATGGTTATGACTGTTACATCACCCTCATCTTGTAAAGCACAAAGGAGAAAGAGGAGTTGAGGTGGATTACAATTTATCAACAGGGAGCTGTACCTACCATTGGTAATGGGGGAATGTTGGAGAGGAGAAATGTTTTAAGAAGGTTCAGATTGGGCAAGGATGGGAAGAAGGGTTTCACTTTGGATACAGAACTGTTAGAACTAATAGTTGCAAGTAGAGATTGGAGAAACTTATTTTTATACACGTAGCAATCAAATCCGTGTGAATGGATGGGTTATTTGCAGGAGTAAGTTAAAGAAGGTGAGATAGAATGCATAGGGCTGAGTAGCATGTGGTCATTAGATTGCGTGGTATGTGTGTGTGTGTGTGTGTGTACACACACGCACACATGTGCGCATGCACGCACATGACGGCAAAGTAGGGGGTTATGTTTCTTGTAATAAATGCTGTGGAACAAGCACTGGCACTTCAGATCAAGGACGTTTTTCCTTTTCTAATAGCTTTAAATAATTGCTACAGAACAGGCGAACAAAGTAAGATAAATTTTGCATTTAGCATATGTGGAAATATTATGAATAGTTGCAGACTCAATTCACTTTGATGCCCTTTGACAATCTGATAATTTTTGCAAAGATGTACTTAAAATGCTGTTTCATGCAAAGTTTGGATATTTTTCCCTTGTTTAAAAAATACACGACATCATTAATTTGCAGGCCTGTATATTAATTTTGCTGAGAGCACCGTTTATTTCTCTTTCCTCCCACTTTGTTTAAAGTCGGTTGTTGACAACTCTCAAGCGTGTCAAACTCTCATCGCCAATAATTGCTTAAGGACCCCTAACTTCTACAAATGTTGGTTCCAGCTCCAAACCCCATGCTAGCCCTGGAAGAAAAAAAAAAAGAGAGGGAGGAAGAAAGAACTTCTTCTGATGAATTTTTGATTTTCCTTCTTAACAAAGAAATGTCTGAGATTCAAAGCAATAGCTTAAAGTGATATTATAAAATAGAATATGGAGTGCACTGTTCTGAATGACTCTTTGCTTTTAATGTGGGGCTGAAAAATTGTCAGTGCCTTTTTTGATTAGATGGGATTTTTTTTTGTTCTTGATCTAAGAATTGAGGAGAAAAACATGCTACTTGCATTTGAATATGGCATGAGCAGAACTGTAATGTATTGGAGATAAAGTAATAGCAGCAATGCCTTAAGGCAGCACCTGTATCTCCGGGTCAGCGCCATCTCTCTTTAGATCGCTGCTGTGCCACTCTTTCTGTGGCTGCTTTATTAGGCCTAATTAGGCGGGCTGTCACTTTTATTGGTGATGGGAAAGGAAGATAAGTAGATCACTTGTGTCATCTATCTCTATCCGGACGTGTCTAAAAAGTCTAAAGTGATTGCTGTAGGCCACAAATATATACCACAAGAGGGAGAGGGAGCAGAAAAAAAAATAACACCCAGAACTGTAATAAAAAAAGAAAAGAAAAGAAAAAAAAAAAACCTCTAGAAATGCCTTACCTTTGGCACTGCTGTGTATAATTTCAAACCCACAGAGAAGAGCTTGTGAAACATCCTGGAAGCCCTTTTGTTGTGAGGGAGAAGGTTGTCTAATGGATTTTTTGATAGCTGAATGGAGTAGGGAGGGGGAAAATGCTTCCTACTTGGGTGTCTAGCAATGGGTTCTCAAGAAAAAGTTGATTGTAACAAGAATTCCACATATGGTATTGCTGCACAGTAGAGTCACAATTAAGAATCCCAGAGCTGTGATGTTTTTGTGCACATGTGCTCGTGTGTGTGTGTGTGTGTGTGTGTGTGTGTGTGTGTGGTGATTTTAATAGTGGCAGGGAGAGGGTTTCTGAAACTTTTAGTAACAGGGTTCTATATGGGAACAAGTAGTTCCTCTCATTTGCCTGTAAAAATAGTGCCAATAAAGATAAATAGCCCAGAGGACATTGGTAATGTTCTCTTCAGCTATGGGCAACTGCCTGAGGCTTTCAGAAAGTGGCTTCTTTTCTTCTAGAAAGGATTCTTTACCTGACTGGGCATTTCTGATATGGACTGGAAAACCCAGCTTTTTTCCAAATATTAGCTCTCTGATCTCTCACCCATCTGGTTGTGGGGTGAGCTGAGGCTACTGGCTCTTGATTGTGGTGATTTTGACTCTGAATGGAATCCCTTTGTCCAATCACATTTCTTTAGAGAGGTGATAAATTATACATACATACATACATACATACATACATACTTTACTAAATATGTACCAAGACCTTGAAAAATCATGATGTTTGTTGCTTTCTTAATTGCTGTGACTGAATGGGCTTTTCAGTGTCAGATGAGAACTTTAATTTCTTCTTTTATGTGGAAAATAATGACCCTCATAAAATAATTTAAAAGATAATTATGAAGTACCTCTCAGTGATACACAATACCAAGATGTTTGGGTGCTCAGTCAGAATTTTTATTCATCACTTTGATATTTATTATACACATAATCAAATATATGGATTGACCAAGTAGAATTTATTTTTCAAAGTACAGACTTCTTTACACTTTCTATTCTGGGAAGACAGAAAGTATTATAATTGGGAACCTGCATTGGAAGGGCAAGGTAATATCAACTGATGCTAGTCAGTGGGTTGGTAGACTTCATGATTTTTTTTTAATATCACTTTAATCCATCACATAAAATAACGGCATTTTGTAGCACCCACTATGTACCAGGCACTTTGCTAAGTGCTTTACATACATTACTTCATTTTAGTTTGATCAAACCCTCTAAAGTAGACATTACCCATTTTACAGATGAGAAAACTGAGACTGTGAGCCATCAAGTAACTTTCCCAAGTCCACACAGCAAGTAAATGGAAGAGTTAGAATTCAAACACGTCTGTTTGATTGTACCGTCTGAACTCTTAACTACAGTTAGGCTCAGTCTCCGACTTCTGCATGTTGCTCATGAGAATGTTTTGCTTTTTTGAGAAAAGAAAACAATTCCTGGACTCAAGGAATTTTAGGTTAGAAGGAACTTTTATTACTGATTTTGCTGAGTTGATTGAATTGCCTTAGACTATGATGGTTGGACTTAGGAACAACTTCTATTGTGATCTTTGACTTAGAATGTTCAGCACCACTTGTAAATAATTTGGATTCATTTTGTCTGACATAAATGGAAATAGAAACATGTGTCACTTGAGGCTGAAAGTCTGTCCCTAGGCCAAGTTAGGAATTTAAGGGCACCAAAAGCCTGTTTGACCAAAATACTGCCTCCCTTAATCCCATCAGTTTACTGGATAAATAAGAGTTTTAAAGCATTTATAGAATGATTGCCATATGCCATGCAGGCCCATATATTATTTAATCCTTTCAATGATTCTGAGATTGGGGTATTCATGCTCTCTCTCTCTCTCTCTCTCTCTCTCTCTCTCTCTTTTAATTTACATCCAAATTAGCTATAGTGTAACAATGATTTCAGGAGTAGGTTCCTTAGTGCCCCCTACCCATTTAGCCCATCCCCCCTCCTACAACCCCTCCAGTAGCCCTGTTTGTTCTCCATATTTATGAGTCTCTTCTGTTTTGTCCACCTCTCTGTTTTTATATTATTTTTGTTTCCCTTCCCTTTTGTTCATCTGTTTTGTCTCTTGAAGTCCTCACATGAATGAAGGCATATGATTTTTGTTTTTCTCTGACTAATTTCATTTAGCGTAATACCTTCCAGTTCCATCCACGTAGTTGGATACATATATGTATATATATATATATAAAATATACACACACACACACACACACACTCATACATACATACGTACATACATACATACATACATATACACCACATCTTCTTTATCCATTCATCCATCTATGGACATTTGGGCTCTTTCCATACTTTGGCTATTGTTGATAGTGCTGCTATAAACATGGGGGTGCATGTGTCCCTTTGAAACATGCTCTCTTTTTTTAAACAGATAAAGAGCAGAAGTATTTTTTGTTCTCTAGGAAAAGGACTTCTGATGGGCAAAAAGAAAATGTTGCATCGCCTGAAACTTCAGGGGAGGCATGGCAGTGGGGTTACACTTTTGGCACTTGAAATGTTAGAAGAGGACTGTGATCGTCTGGAAAAACGGGATCTCCCATTTGAGAGTGATAAAATGGGGTGGTAGTGGAAGGACTTAGCATCTTGCTGCTATCAGTTTTTGTCAGTTGGTACAATGTATGGTCTGTACCCAGGGAGGGCATCGTTTAGGAGCTGTTTGCTAGATCCAAGCAAATTTGTCTTCTTGTTCTCTCCAATTCTACTTTTTAAAAATGTTTTATTTTTATTTTTGAGAGAAAGAGAAATAGGGTATGAGCGGGGGAGGGGCAGAGAACGGGAGACACTCTGAAGCAGGCTCCAGCCTCTGACCTCTCAGCACAGAACCTGACATGGGGCCTGAACTCACAGACTGGGAGGTCATGACCTGAGCCAAAATCGTACACTTAAGCAACTGAGCCACCCAGGCACCCATCTCCAATTCTAATGAGTCTCCATAGTCTGATGCAGGGCTGGCCAACATCTGACATACTGCCACTCTCCTTTCCTTATGTCATGGCAGACATGGACAGTTTGTTAGAGTATCTAGATTTCCAAGGCCGTAACTCAATATCAGAATCTCAACACAGTGCTTCAGATAGTTATTACCAGTTGGCACACAACTTGAGACTTACTTGTCAACGCTGGGTTAATGGGGCTAACTCCTAACTCTTCTCTCTTCTAGCTGTTGGCAGGAACTGAGGCAAGCATTCGTCTCTCTGAGCCTCAACTACTATCCATAAAGAAGAGGTACTACCTAACCCATGAACTCCAAATTCACCGGAGTATCAAATGGGTTTTATAGTAAATCAGAAATCTCATTTTCAATGTAAGGAGATCTTATTTTTACCGAAATTGACTATTTTGACAAAACCACAGTCTTATTAGTCCAGTTACTCAAAGTAGTATTCATGTTGATTTCTCTGTTTGCTTCACTTTCCTACATCCAACTATTCTCCAAATTCTGTTGATTTTTCTTTTTAAATAGTTCTTGAGTCCTCCCCCTTTCTTCCCAGGCACACTGGGATGGAGTCTGCCCTTATTATGGGCCTTTTAGGTAACTGGCCTTTCTACCGCTAGTCCCCTCAGCTTCTAGTCTATTCACTGCTACTCTGTGGCCAGAGTGACCTCTTCAGATAAGTCATGTTTCTCTCTTTATGTTCCCAGTGGGTCTTCCACACTCACCATAACAAAGCCTAAACTCCCTAATCTGGCACACTTGGCCCTTTATTTCCCTACTCCTTCCCTGTCCTCGGTACACCTTGCTCTGCTCATCATTCTCTCAATCTCCAGACTCTTTTATGACATGGTGTCTTTCCTTAGGTTATGCCATTCACTGCCCTTGTTCACTTGCCAAACTCAGACTGCACCTCTTGGGGCCCAATTAAGTGTTTCATGGTAGGGCCTCTGGAGACACTGTGGAAAGAGAAACTTTTCTGCAGATGGCACGTGTGTCTCCAGGTCTGGTGGTGGCATTCTCTGAAACTAAGGAGTGAGCCACAGGGGACAAAAGGGCTCCCAAGATGGAAGCAGGTGGCAGCCTTTAGTTATAAATACTCACAGGCCAATACTGTGGTTTCTTAAGGTAAAGATGCTCAGATCTCAGATGGACCTGAAAGAAGGAAGGGAGGGAACTGATTGTGTAGATTTAAAATTTTTGCAAAATCCTTGCCTGCCCTATTCAACTAGAAACATCATCTTTTATGCACACCTGAGACTCTGGGAGCATGACAGGACTTCTGCTGTCTCTGTCTGCCCAGGCCCCCCAGCAGGTGCTTGAGTGTTACTCCCTCTCCTTCTTCCTCCTTTTCCTCCACTTCTGTATCCGTCTCATCCCCTGTAATCAATAATTCTTATGACATTTTAAAATTTACAAAACACTTGCAGATACATCATTTCATCTGCGTAACAACCTCGTGAAGTACATTGATCTTATATTATATCTCAGTTTTAGAGATGAGTAAATTGAGACCCAGAGAAGTTCAATTACTTGTTTAAAGTCAACATAGTAGATTATAGAACTGGGATTTAAACTAAGTCTTCAACTCTAAATCTCAGAGTTGTGTTGTTTGTTTTTTCTTTTTTTTTTTTTAATTTTTTTCAACGTTTTTATTTATTTTGGGGACAGAGAGAGACAGAGCATGAACGGGGGAGGGGCAGAGAGAGAGGGAGACACAGAATCGGAAACAGGCTCCAGGCTCCGAGCCATCAGCCCAGAGCCCGACGCGGGGCTCGAACTCCTGGACCGCGAGATCGTGACCTGAGCTGAAGTCGGACGCTTAACCGACTGCGCCACCCAGGCGCCCCATGTTGTTTGTTTTTATAAAGTGTTGTGACATTGATATTTAATTTGGAACTATGTTTCCATTTGTAGCATCTTTCTTGGTATTAAAATATGCTGTTTTACAAACGCTCTTCAAGCATCTTGCTTTGATTGCTCTAGATAAAAGTCATTTTGGGTGCCTGCATGATATCCTGTATCATAAATTGCCAGTATCATTGTACTTCTTCCATGTGTTATAAGTCTGTCTTTGTGTTGATCTCCCAAGGACTGTGAACAACAATGAGGCAGGGCTAATCACATATCATCAGGTCCAAGCATACAGGCTTGGTGCAGAATAACCATGTGATCAAAGTTTGTTAAATGAGTGAATGATTGATGATAAAAACTAACTTTTATTGAATCCTTAGTATCACTAGCCACTTTACTTTCTATACATTAACTCCTTTAATTTAAGTTAATTACTACAAAAACTCTACTGGGCCTGTACTATTATGATTCCCATTTTACAGCTTGGTAAACAGAGTTTTGAGAGGTATGATTCCCATGTTACAGCTTGGTTTGAGAGAGGTTAAGTAACTTGCTAATGGTCATCCAGCAACTAGTAAGTGGTAGAGCCAAGATGTGAGTCCAGGACATATCCTGCATATTTAACCTGAGGCTCTACTGCCCCATCTAGTGAATGAGTAACATCCACACCAAGGGGTGTGATGAAAGGGAAGTGCTTTGACATCGTATCTGAGTCCCAACTCCGCCCTTAACAAGCCGAGAAGCTTCAAGTAAGGCACTTAATAACTTCTGTGTGTCTCAGTTTCTTCCTGTAAACCAGGTGATAATGTATGCTTCATAGGTTAGTTGTGAAGATCAAACTCTGTGATGGCTAGGACGTTTTGTAGTTCTAAACAACTCTCTAGAATTTTGCCAGTGACATTATTGCTCTGGTTGTCACGAGGCTGACAACAGTCCCGGCTGGTGAGCTACAGGTCTCCTGTGTGTTTTGCTTAAGGCTGGCCCTCCAGAAGGTTCCCCAGCACTGCGTTGAGTCCAGCAGGGAGCCAGTGCCCCCCTGGACTTATCAATTAGCTGTGGAGGGGGTGTTGCTAATTATTCTTTAGCTCCAGGGTGAGCCAACACATTTCATCTTAATCTTCTCAAAAGAAAAAAAAAAAATCTCTTTTGACCTTTGGTGAAATAATCAGAATTCTTGACATTTTTTGCCTTTTGCAAGAAAAGTAGCTTAGCCATACCCCTTCTTCCAATTCCTCAACTACATTCTTTATTTATGTCTTTTTCTTTTCTTTGGTTGCTTACGGACAACATAGAGCAGAGATGATATAACAATGTGAAAATCAGTTGTTCTGTAAACTTCCTTTTCAGTTTCCTCTGGACAGCAAGATTTTTCTGGCTTCTTGCCAGGTAAAAAGGTTAAACTTGTGAGCCGTGTGGTCAGATTTGCCTGGGTTCAAGTCCCAGCTCTACACCTTCACCATTGTGTAGAGCTTGATGAGCCACCTAGCTCCTCCAAGCCTCAGTTTCCACATCTGTGTAAAGAGGGTAGCAACCATAGCCATATCATGGGTTTCTTACAGAACCTAAATGAGCTCGTGCATGTAACACATTCAGAACCATGCCTGGTGAATCATAAATATCCAAAAAAGTTATTTAAAAGATACCTCGTTGTTTCAAATTCTACCACATAGGTAAATCTAAGCTGCTGATCATGGTATTGAATACTTTGAAAGAATTTCAAAGGAGCAGGGACAGTAAAATTTCATTAGGCTACTTTTTCTTTTTTTTTAATGTTAATTTTTTTTTTTAAGAGAGAGAAGGTGGGAGGGGCAGAGAGAGAGGGAGAGAGAGGATCTGAAGCAGGCTCTGTGCTGACAGCAGTGAGCCGGATGCAGGGCTCATACTCACCAACCATGAGATCGTGACCTGAGCCGAAATTGGACGCTCATTGACTGAACCACCCAGGCACCACTAGGGTACTTTTTCGATGATGCCTCACCCTCTGGCTGAACAGAGAGAAGTTGACAGCTGTTTGCTTTTATACCTAAAATCCTAAGTCTTTGGGTATTTCAAAACAGTTGTGTAATTTCGTAAAAATGTTCACTTTATTTCAGGGTTATCTAGTGTGTACAGTCAGCTCTGGTGCTTTGGTGTGGGTGCCGCCTCAGTCACCCAGGTTCTTAAGCCTAGGGTTACACCGCCGTGATGTGTTGTGGTCAGTTGTGAGGTAGGACCCAAAGAATTGATCATTATTGATATGGTACTTAAAGTTGTGAATATCTTTAAAAAATTATTAGCTTTACAAACTAGAGTAGATTCAAGGCTATGTCAGCAATAATACTACATTTCGAACTCTCTTGTATGCTAAGACCTGTCTTGAGTGGGTGAGGCAGGCCAGGTTATGGCTAGTTCCTTGAGACCTGTAGGTACTCTTAGCACATGTAGAGCCTGGGAATTTTTGTGGTTTTACTGCCCCATGAAGTTTTTTGGGATATTTGAATCTACATATAGGTATAGGTTCAAGTTCTGTATGTTAATTATCACTTGCCCTGTGTTTCCCAGTGGAGAAAACTTGAGAATTGCTGGGTCAGTATGTAGTTTTTAGACTATTTTTACAGCAGTAGTTTTGAAACTGCATTCCTTGGAGCCCTGTGGTGTTGCCTGAGGATCCTTGGGGGTTAAAACAAGGTGAGTAAATGGAGGTCTAGGTTCTCCAGTTTTTACTTCAATCAGAGCAGTGCTGTTTTCATTTGTGTTATATTTTGGGATATCACATGAGGTTTTGAGAAAAACACACTATATTTTTTCTTGAAAATTCTGTTAATAGCATCCGTGAAAGTCTTGCAACCTCTGTTTGAGTTCCTCTACCTTCTAAGTTGCCCTGTTCATTTCATTACATACACCTCTGCTGGGAAGTTCTCATGAGGGCCCTGAATCTGCTTCATTGTATTATTTAACCCCTGGTCCTAGTTTTGTCTCCTAGTTTGCTCCTTTTACTGTTGAGCAGTACATGACTGTAAACACTTTTAGAATTAATGCTTCCAGGAAGTGGCCCAACGGGCCACGAAGTTGTCATTTTTAGTTTTTGTGGGGCACAGAGTAGGGTCACTGTTGAAGGATGATGATGAGAGCCAATTGTCTGCTAGAAAGCCACCTATCATTCCATATCTTTATAATCCACATCTTGATCATTTCCCGCTCATTATTATGCATTCAACAGTTCTCCCAAAACGATGAAGAAAAATATTACCATTTCCTCATGGAAAGTGGTCCTGAAAAACAAAATAATTATTATCGCTGTTGATGGAGGAGAAATTGCAATCATGTCTTATGAAGTGATGGCGTAGAGATATGGTTGGCCTGCTCCAGAGTTTTAAAACTCTGTATGCTTAATGTGATTGTGGGAATATTTGTGTTAACCTGGAATTATAGTTACAGCCAGACATCTTCTTTTATTTATTTATTTATTATTTTTTTTTTTTTTAATTTTTTTTTCAACGTTTATTTATTTTTGGGACAGAGAGAGACAGAGCATGAACGGGGGAGGGGCAGAGAGAGAGGGAGACACAGAATCGGAAGCAGGCTCCAGGCTCTGAGCCATCAGCCCAGAGCCCGACGCGGGGCTCGAACTCACGGACCGTGAGATCGTGACCTGGCTGAAGTCGGACGCTTA
Organism: Lynx canadensis; assembly: GCF_007474595.2. NCBI lineage: Eukaryota > Metazoa > Chordata > Mammalia > Carnivora > Felidae > Lynx > Lynx canadensis. The sequence goes on from NC_044308.2 coordinate 44,341,859, forward strand.
ACCGACTGCGCCACCCAGGCGCCCCCAGACATCTTCTTTTAATGGTCAATAAGAGAGCAAGGAGAACTCATTATATTAGCTTTTCTGTTATTCAGAAAATGATCTAATTGTATTAATGATTTTCTGAATTTCCCTATAATCATATTAACGTTAGTTTTACTCCTTGAATTTAAAAAAGAGCCACTTCTAAAATGTTTAAACATTACTGTTCTAAATTAATGGCTTCTTGGTCTAATTAGTGAACATTATTGTTGTAATATATTTATACTCACACAGCACACCAGAGGCAGCACAGACCACTCCTATGTACAAGCAAGCATGAAGAGAACGAAAAGCACAGTTCCAGAACAGTTCAAGTCTTTTACATTAAAAAAAATCTCATGGCTAATTTCCTAATTTCCACTTGCTCGGCAGCTCTCGGTACTAAAACACCGCAAGGAGAAGAGCTGTTGATGGGCTCCCCCCTCCCTCCTCCTTTAAAAGCCCTGTCACAAAACAGGATTGTGTTGTAGCCCATGTTTGAATATTGAGCAGGCTAACTTTGCTTTTGCTTCTGCCAGATCTCTTCAGGCGGGAGGACAGGCCACCTCCCGGCAGAAGACGGCACTCACTGCCCACTGCAGGTGTTATAACCTATTTGTGAAGCACATTTTAAAGAGAGATTCTGTATTTTAATGGTCAGTTAGTAGTTGGCTACCAACTGTCTGTGCTCTCTGCCTGGGGACAGGAATGCCAGGCTTATTAAATATTGAGAAGTTGTTCATTACTATGGGGATCTGTGACAACAGCCTATCTGCATATTGAGAAAACAGCAAATTTACATTCTTCAGAATAGCTGCTCCAGTTCTGGGGAAGGACTAATGTTTGTCTGGCTAAAGATGCATAAAAATGCAAACTCTATCTTGGAGATCTGCTTTGTTGCCCTTTTTTTTTTCCTTGAAAGTGAAAATTTCAAAAACCAAACTTGCTTATGGAGAGAGAATTAAAAACAAACAAACAAACCTTTTGAAAAATCTAGTTATCTCATACTGGCTTTTTGGGGGAGAAAATGCCAGGTGTTTGAAATTCTAACTTTCATGTTGGAACATTATAAGAAAGTGCATTTAATTAAATTTGGATTCTAAGCAACTGAGAAATTTGGTAGCATGTAGGTAAGTTGTAGGGGATAAAGTAATGAGATACTAGCTCTTTCCCTGAAGTCTTAATAATTGGAAAACTGTAATCACCAAGGGTTTCAGTCAATGCCAGCTGCAAATTAGCAACCCAGGAACATGCAACCCATTTTGTCCTCAAACAGAGACCGTATATATGAATGTGGTTGCTAATTACCAGTTAAATACCAAGATCTCATGAAGACTATTACACAGAGTTAGACCAATGGTCCAACCTGCCCATTATTCAGTTTCTGACCATAATATGAATCATTATTGCCCAAAAAGAAATCCCTGAAAATGTCTGAGGTGTTACCCATGTGTGCACAACTTTCCTTCATGATGAAGTATGGCTGTATCACTAATGCGTTTCTATAAACCTTTGCCAATTCTGTTTACAGTTTAAAACAGTGATTCATTGGTTCAGTATGAGAGAGAGGACCAATGCTGTCTTCTGTTGACTCTCTTCAGTCTGCATTGTGACCAGACACACCTACTTCACTGTTTACCATGGGTTTTTGTGTATGTGTGGTAAATATAATAAATAAATATATATGAGAACAGTGACATTATTGATGGCAGGGATAATCCCTGGTACATTGTGAACCATGTCCTTTGGTTTACTCCTTCATGCCCAATCCTCTGATTCTTTTCTTTTGGCTATTGCATGTTTGAGAGTCTTTGTCTTTTGGGCACCCTGAATCAGAAACCTGGCCTCCATAACATCATTCTTAGATATTAGTGGTGTCCTCTAATCTTCCCTAACCTTTGCTTGTTACAGCAGTCATTGAGAACAAAACTCTTTTTTTTCTGGAATTTGCATTTCATCTTTTTCAGTGGATGCATGGTATGTTCCCTATGCTTTTCCATCTATGACATTTGTCTAATTCCCTAGATAATAACTCTCAGTTTGTTACCCCATTGTGCTGCTTTTGAAGAATGTAGTGCTTCAGAGCTTGGTTTGACCATCTCAATGTGGATCTTTTCTCCATAATTTATTATTTATGGATACCTAGGCAAGTAAATCAATTTTCTGTGTCTCAGTTTTTCAGTTGTGTGTTGAAGACAATAATGATAGCAGTCTTCCGGGCTTGTTATGAGGATTAAATAAATGACATCAAGTGGTTGGTATCAATGCTTAGCACATGGTAAATACTTCATATATGTTAGCCATTATTACTATCAGTATGAATTCAACAACATCATCCAATGCTAATTGAACATCTTTTCTGGATAGGCAGTGAGGGAAAGAGATAGTAAAACATAGGCATTATCTTAGAATAAGCACAGACTCTAATGGCAGAAATAGACAAGGAAGCGAATGCAATGCAGTGTGATAAAGTACTTTTGTGATGGCATGTTTGTTGATTCTTATTTGGCTCTTAAAACGATTCTCTGAGATATTAACCCCATTCTCAGATGAGGAATCTGGAGCCCAGGGAGGTAAAATGAAGACTGTAGTCATGGGGCAGAGACAAATTTCTCTCCTAAGCCTCTCACTTCCAATCTCATCTCTTGCTTTGTACACCAGACCAGCCCACCTCATGGCCCTACATTCCTATATTGTTGCTGGTAATTGTGCATGCATACTCCTGTCTCCATTTGACTGTAACTTTCCATGCTTTGTAGTGTCCGTTGATTCCATTTGGGACTGTGGTACAGTAGAAAGAGCACTGGGCAAAGGGTCAAGGCTACTGTAGGCATATTCCAGGTCTTTTATATTGTGTAAGTACTTACCTGGTGTCCTCACCTCTCTGGACCCCAGTTCCCCCAGCTGTTTAATGACAGTTTTGATGAGCACAGTGGTTTTCAGAGGGCGTGTTCTGGCATGGTGCCTCATTGGCCACCTTGGGGGGTGAGATCCACCCCTTTGTTAAAAGGTTATGTCTTAACCTATGCAGTACATTGGTGTTTCATGAAAAATTATGTTTGAGAAAAAGATTCTGTTGCTAAAAACCGTTTGAAACCCTGTGGACAAAAAATTACTTTTAAGATCTTAGTCTGAAATTTATGGGTTTTAGTTGTTGAAATGTGGTGAGAAACACTAGGAGGAGAAAAACTTTTTGACTACATCGTCACCCTCTCAGTTGCTTCCAAGAAAAGCAGACTACAAGTGATTTTTAATAGGTAAGTGGGGAATAATTAAGTTTCTTAAGATTTTATCTCTCAAGTAAACAGAAAATTAATAACTGTTCAGATCAATGTGGTATGGAGTAGAATGGTTTTGGGGTTGCAGGACGTGGGTTTAAGTTCTGGCTCCAGCATGTGCTCTGCATGACCTTACCCAAGTCACTTTACTGCTGTCAGCTTTGGTTTCTCTTGCTCAGCCTTGCTCCTCCAGCAACACAGGATTGTTAAGAGAGATAAGTGGAATAAATGTGATTATAAGCCAGAGCAGCTATGAAAATGTAAATTCTCCTTTTATGGTTGTTTTTAACATACTGATAAAGTCCTTAATATTTGTGAGGTTTTCAAATCTTCATCTTCTCAGAGTTTCAGACATTTTTCTCCAGCACGCTCCGATGGCCGGGATGTCTCTAGAATTTGTTCTGACAGACAGGTCTTTAGTTAACAAAGAGAACAGGGTGTGTGTGTGTGTGTGTGTGTGTGTGTGTGTGCGCGCGCGCGCCTGCGTGTTTTGTTATTGTCATTGTTGTCCAGGCTGACAAATGGGTTTAGGTCCAGACTCCCCCCTGCATTATTAATGAAAAATTGCATATCACCTGAGGCTAACCTAGCTCCTTTCACAAGTCTTTGGCGACTAACAATCTTGCTGCCATCTGAAGAGAAGTCTGCCAAGCAAAGAATCTCCTTCCTCCTCTTTCCCTTAAGAAACACTTTAGCATGCCTAGCACAGGACTGTTTCAAATTAGGTTTGAATAAAATACTGTGATAAATAAGTAAGTGCCTCCCCACACAGATTGCCACTTGTTTAGGAATAAAGTATCGATTTTTGAATGTTGCTGAGATTTAGACATGGGTTAATTAAACATTTACATATATGTGCTGAACAATATATTGCATGGTACGATAATGTGCACTTTAATCAGAAACCGTGGGTGTTTGTGTTTGCTTTTTCCATGTTAATTGGCACCATGCTGGCTCAAGCTTAGGTATTTGGCTAGATGGAAGAAAATAGACATGGTGTTTTAAATATTTTAATTAGGACCAGCAGTTCTCAGCTCCCTCATTTCTCATTGGATTGTTTTTCATGCATGAATAAATTAGCTAGCATGGAAGTACTCTGTAGAAAGTGGTTGCCCTCTGGCCATAAAAAGAGTCCTGTTCATTAATACTTTAATGAAATTAGCTGTGAGCAAAATATTATTCCTTTTAACTGTGTTCTAATTTCTTAATTTTAATTAGGCACATAATTGTAGGGTGCTGAAATTATCTTCATGTTCAGCAACTAAAGTTCCATCATCAGGAGCCTGTGGCTGAAACACCACACACTCCCAACACGTTCCAGCAGGAAATTTTCCTTCCAACTTTTTCCCCATTTGCTTCACCAAAGATCCCCCTCACCCCTCCATTTGTGGCCATGGTGTGATATTTCAGAGCTCCTGTTCCTTACTTAAGGAACCATTGGTAATGAAGCCATTGGTAACGAAGCTACTGACTGGCCTGTGGATCATTTTAGAAGTGAGGCAGTGTGGAGGTCTGCAAAGAATCTGGTCTGGTGGGGATTTTGTTCTTCCAGTTTTTGTCTTTTAAGGCCCCCACCTAAATATCTGTCCCCCTGGTTTTATATTAGAGTTCTCTTTGTCTCTCTTTATTACTTATTACTTTATTGGCTTGTTCATTTGGATCTATAAACTCTGTGAGGGCAGGGATTTTTCTTCTTTCAAACACCAAGTTGTGGCATATAATTCATACATTATACCAGTATAGTTGTTGAATATTTAGTGGAACTGTGGATTCCATAATACTGAAATTTTCTGATACAAGTTGTGGTATTTTACAATGCTTCAGGTAAATAAGATAGTCCACACATAAATACCGAAATGAAACTTCTGAATATGATATAGTGATACTCTGACTTTGCTGAGTTTTTACTTTAGAGGGAATAATATGAAATCTGGGTTGAAATGTAAGGGAGAGGGGCGTCTGGGTGGCTCAGTCGGTTAAGCGTCCGACTTCAGCTCAGGTCACGATCTCACGGTCTGTGAGTTCGAGCCCCGCGTCGGGCTCTGGGCTGATGGCTCAGAGCCTGGAGCCTGCTTCTGATTCTGTGTCTCCCTCTCTCTCTGCCCCTCCCCTGTTCATGATCTATCTCTCTCTAAAAAGTAAATACATGTTTAAAAAAAAAAAAGAAATGTAAGGGAGAAACTAAAAGCCTATACACATTACTTTGTATTTTTCCCCACAATTCAAACTGAGATTTATCATGGCATGAATCGAGTGTATATGATATAGTAACTACTGAAAAAATGAAAATTCAGCCAATAAATGTTTGTATCATTCTTGCCTACCACCCTTACTAAACATAGTCTCCTACACCTGTACTGATGGTTTTTGAGTGAGACAACTGCCTCACTTATTTAAATATTTCATAGGTATTAAATACAAGTAAATATTTTTATAGATTCATCAAGAAGTTACATATTTGATCTGATATGTAAAATAGGAATAATAATAATAATAATACCTCCCTTATAGGCTTATTTGGATTATTAAGAGAATAATACATATCAGACACATAGAAGAGTACCTGATATATAGTAAGCACTCAATAAATGTCAGATAATATTATTGACCTTATTAATACTTGCATATAGATTGTCATTTTGCAAACTAACATTTGACAGTATTTTATAGTGTGCAAGACTGTCTTATCTATTTTCTAATTTAACTGTATTTAATAAAAAGAGATAAAATATCCAGTTGTACAGAACGAGGCAAATTTTATCCCACCGAAACATTTTTTAAATGTTTATTTATTTTGGAGAGAGAGGGAGGATGTGAGTGAGGGAGGGGCAGAGATGGGGTGGAGTGGGGGTGTTGGAGAGACAGGATCCTAGGTGGGCTCTACACTGACAGCAGCAAGCCTGATGTAGGATTCGAACCTACAAACCTGGGCCGAAGTGGGACGCTCAACCAATTGAGCCACTCTGGTGCCCCACCACCTATTCTCTTAAAAGATAATACATTAATGAGACCATGTTTCAGATTTAGCTTAATGCTTACTCACACCGCAGTTCAAGGACTCCAGTTACTCAGTTTGTAAATGCTATGAACACAGAGGAAGCACTGTGCCCATCACCCAAATTACTCTTCTCATTCCTAAAGTAAACAAGATCCCAGAGTTTCTTTGTATTCTTCCCATGTGTGTTTTCAGTTTTTACTATACATAAATCATAAATAAATAATATGTAGGGATCAGGAGCAGATCCTATTTTTGCACACCAGAAACTTATAAAATTTTGATAGCCTTTGAAGTGATCATTTATTTATAATGAAAACCTCAGGAATATCACAAAAATCTAGAAAAATAATATTTTTGTTAATTAACTATTTGACACATTTCTCTTATACTTTTTGTATAATTTTTTGGTTACATTTTATTTCATATGAAAGATTTAATAACATTATATAGTTTTCTAAAATAGCTTTTTCTAAACAGATTTCATCCCTAAACTTTTAGAGAAATATCATTTCCTAAATAATCTGAATACAAAGATAATTTTTTTCCTTTAGCATGGTTGATCAAAAAATTTTTTGTTCTTGGGGCGCCTGGGTGGCGCAGTCGGTTAAGCGTCCGACTTCAGCCAGGTCACGATCTCGCGGTCCGTGAGTTCGAGCCCCGCGTCAGGCTCCGGGCTGATGGCTCGGAGCCTGGAGCCTGTTTCCGATTCTGTGTCTCCCTCTCACTCTGCCCCTCCCCCGTTCATGCTCTGTCTCTCTCTGTCCCAAAAATAAATAAACATTGAAAAAAAAAAATTAAAAAAAAAAATTTTTTTGTTCTTACTAGTTGAAATTCATAAAGCATGAAACTTTGTAGACGGAAATACTCATTTTTCATACTACTGATAGGGAGTTTTGCCTTATAAACATAGGAATTATGATAAATTCTCTTTTCTAAGATTTCTCCCCAAAGCAAAACAGTGTGTTGGTAATTGCATATGCTCCATTATTAGTGTATTCCCCACAAGAGAGAACTTTGTTTTTACTAAGCGTCAATGAAAACCAAATCTCCCATTTACAGTTTTATGTGTCTGACTGAAGAATTTTCCACTGACCAGCTTCTGCTTACATGTTTCAAACTTTTTTTTAATGTTTATTTGTTTATTTATTTTGAGAAAGAGAGTGTAAGCAGGGGAGGGGCAGAGAATCCCAAGCAGGCTCCTCACTGTCAGCCCAGAGCCTGACATGGGGCTGGATCTTAGCACCACAAGGTCACAACCTGAGCCAATATCAAAAGCGGAATTGAGCCACCCAAGCACTGCTAAACTTCATTGTTGTTTTTAATCTCACCATACTCCTAGTCCCTGGCGCTATATGGCACATTTATGTCTTGATCTGATCTTGGACATGGCACCTTTGAGTTATGATGCCACACCTGAGGATCTGTATGGTAATTTGCAAGAATATTCCTGGGGCACCTGAGTGGCTCAGTCGGTTAAGCATCCAACTTTGGCTCAGGTCATGATCTCATGGTTCATGAGTTTGAGCCCTGCGTCAGGCCCTGGCTGACAGCTCAGAGCCTGGAACCCGGTTCAGATTCATTGTCTCCCTCTGTCTGCCCCTCTGCTTCTTGCTCTCTGTCTCTCAAATTTGTCTCAAAAATAAGCATTAAAAAATTTTTTTTAAATAAAAAAAAAAAGAATATTCCTGAGAGCAGTTACTGCAGTAGATGAGTAGTAAAGTGCATGAACACATCTCACAAACCCTAACTTAAATGTATCCCCAAAACAAGTTCCCCCCTGAATCAGATTCCCAAATGACCATGGTCACTGCAGTGCTACCTGATAGAAAGGGAAGGGAGATGGATGGTGAAGTTGGCATGGAAAATGACAGCTGTCTTAACCAAATGTGGTTAAAATATTATACAAATTTGATAAAATATATGATCACGTGAGGGCACCTGGGTGGCTCAGTCGGTTAAACACCTAACTCTTGACTTCTGCTCAGGTCATGAGCTTGCGGTTTTGTGGGTTTGAGCCCCATGTCAGGCTCTGTGCTACAGTACAGAGCCTGCTTGAGATTCTTTGTCTCCCTGTCTCTGCCCCTTCCCTGCTCACTATCTCTCTCAAAATAAATAAATAAACATTTAAAAAATGTATACATGAGATCATGTGAACACATTGCCAGAGCCTCTTTCAGGGCTTTGAAAGGGTCCCAGAAAAGTAAGGGGCCCTGAAGCTTAAGTTTCATTAGCATTGGAGTAATTCTGCCTCTGATAGGGTAATTACATACGATGACAAATTCTAGGTCAATGTTATGATACTGTGTTTATCTTTCAGTAACTTACATCATCACTCAACATTACAGTTTTCAGATTTATCCTTATACATATAAGTCTAGTTTGTTCATTTTAACTTCTCTGTAATACTCCATTTGATGAAGATATCACATTTTATTTTTATTTTCCTCCTGGTGGCATTCAGGTTGTTTTCAACCTAAATGTGTTCATAAGATCTTCTGTTTTATAAGTTTTTTTCTTTTCTGGTCTTTTAAGTTTTATCATTTTACCCATAAAATTCTTGTACAAAGCATTTTTTTTTTGTGTTTTCCATCTTTGTGTGTGTGTGTGTGTGTGTGTGTGTGTGCGCGCGCGCGCACATGAATGTGGAGTTTTCCAGTTCCCAGTTCTCCCCTTTAGCTATGTCTATTCTGCCATTAAACTAATTCATTGTTTTATAAATTTCATTTATTATGTTTTTGGTTTTGTAATTTCTGTGTATTTTAAAACAATTCTTTGCAGTTCTCTGCTGAAATTCTGTCATCCCATCTACTTTCTTAAACATGTTAGTCTTTTAAAAGTTTTTCTCTGATAAACCAATGCCTGAATGTCTAGTGAGTCTGAAGCTAATATTGTTTTCCTCTTAGTTGTCAGGGTGTGTTTGTTATGTTTTTATTAAATATCAGATACTATGTATAAACATTTTAGAACTAATTTGAAACTCTGCATAATTTTATAGTCCTTGAGAGATGATTTATTTTTATTCTAGAAGGCATTAAGATAGAGGCTATATTATAGTCTATTGGTGAGTAACAAATTATCCCAGAACTCAGAGGCTTCATATATCAAACATTTATTGTCTTAGTATTTTTGTGTATCCAGGACCCAGTTGTGACTTTGTTGGGTACTTCTGTCTCTAAGTCTCTCACGAGTTTGAAATTCAGGTGTTGACAGAATCTGTGGTTCCATCTGAAGGCTCCCCTAGGGTTTGACATGTTTCCAAGCTCACACACATGGCTTTTGGCAGGCCTCAGGTCTTCACTAGTGATTTGCTGGAGTTATTGATTCCTTGCAATATAGACCTCCTTTATTGGTCAGTTCACAACATGGTGTCTGGCTCTTCTCAGAGCAAGTGAGAAAAGCAGAGAGAGGGGGTAACAGAAGGACAGTCTCTTTCTAAACTAAACTTGGAAGTGGTAACCCAACACATTTGCCGGTTCTGTTTGTTAGAATGCACTAGGTCAAGCCCATACGTAAGGGATTACCGAAGGGCATGAGTACTAGGAGGTGGGTATTTTTGGCGGCCTTCTTAGAAGCTGCCTGCTCTAGGGACAGATCGCTTTGATCTAGTATGGGATTATGTCAATTAAAAACTCAACTTCAGTCCTTGTGAAGGCTGATCTATTTCTATTTCCAGTTCACCCTTATAACTAGGATGTGTACTCTTTAGGAATCCCAGTTGAAAGCCTGGGGTATATCGCATGTTCACTCTTCTCATTGGACGCTAAATTCCAGTTCTTCTCCCTACAGTTCTATGAGGCTACTAAAGGTTCTGCTCATTTTCTAATCTCCTTAGCCATCACTTTAGAATTCGTATATGCCTATAGGGCAAAAGTGTAGGATTCAGCTTTCTTTTTTGTGTCTCTGAGCTCTTATTTCCCCAAGTCTTTATGCATTTTAGTGTTCTGCCTTCAAACAGATTTTTTTTTTCCTTATTATCGATCTTTTCTAGGTGTTTTCAGTGAAAGGTTTCTTCTGACCTGAACTTGTCCATTATAGCCAGAAGAGGAAGAACTAAATGTGTTTGGAAGCAGCTTGAATCCAGTGTTTACTCCTGGCTCATTTAGTTGTGATCAAGAGTCTCAGGTTTCAAAGCCTAACCTTAACTTTGGGGCTGTGTTCTCTATCTCTCTTTATAGATAAGGACAATGTGAGCTAAAAGCTAAGCAGACACTCCTGAGAGTATCCATTACACAGATACAATTGACTTTTATTTCTAATTATCAGAGAGAACAGATATTAGGCTAATGAGAAAGAACATAACATTAGGGAGAAAAATACCCTGTATTTATACATTAAAATTTGAGGAAACATTCACATTCTAAAATAAAGCATATATATATATATATATATATATATATATATATTTTTTTTTTTTTTTAATTAGGATATTCCACTCAGAGTTTATGAGTTACCTCCTAAACTGGAGGATATATGAGGGTGGGTTATGTTTCCTTATTTTGGAATCCCCAGTGCCTAGAATATAGTCTCTGGAATAAGTTAGATGTTCAATAAAAGTTTTCAAATTGACCTTAATTAATATTACAATAAAGTTACCTTTCCTGAGCACATTCTGAATAATTAGAGGCAGGGAATTAGAAGATGATTTGGTGGTGAGGCTGATATGTAAAAATTTTCCCATGTAACCAATATTCTTTTAAATTATTTAATTTAAAAACTCTAGGGGCACCTGGGACGCTCAGTTGAGCATCTGGCTCTTGATTTCAGCTCTGGTCATGATCACAGAGTCATGGGATCAAGCTCCACATAAGGCTCCACTCTGAGGGTGAGGGTGGAGCCTGCTTAAGATTTTCTCTCCCTCGGCTCCTCTTCCCCTCTAGCGTGCTCTCTCTCTCTCTCTAAAAATAGAAACCAAAAAAACAAATGACTATATCCGTTTCAACTGTAAACCCTCAGTGCAAAATGGCCACCTAGATGTGGCCAAAATAAAACCAGATGGACTAAATATGCTATTAGATATTTGCATTTTTAAACAGTCTCAACTGGTTATCAGAGTAGGAGTTGGGCAAAGAGTGAGTATCTGTTAAAGAGCAATTTGGTCCTGGGTTTTTACCACATGAGTTCCAAGTCACATCTGTTCTAGGTGTTAATTCTGCAGCTTCCCTCAGGCAGGTAGTACACATGATTGTAGTTCTTGATTATGCCTTCCCTCTGGGAACTGAATTCAGATTGGTTTGCAATTAAAAGCAAAACAAAACCAACCTTGATATAACCTGGGAGAAATTTTCTGCTTATCCACAGAATGCTACTAGAAACAAGAAAGCTAGAGATTTGTCATTTCCACTGGCAATCTAGTTTACTGTACAAACAATTTAAAATATAATGTGCTATACGGTCTGGTAGCATGTGACATGACCATGGGGAGTGTTTACTTTTTACCTGTGGTCAGTCTTCCATCAGCCTGAATACTCCTAGGACTCAAGATGGAAAGACTGGAATCACATAACCTCTAAGTCATCATTCATCACTTGGCCAAACAATTGCTTCTGATTGAGCAAGCAAGAGTATTATTTATTGATAGAAGTAGTCGTGAAGAAACAATTTTGACATTGTCAAAGAAGCAGCCTAAGATTTAAATCATCCAGTACTCAAAATGCAGGGGGAAATGTCTGTCTGTCTCTGTCTCTATTTGTCATCTATCCATCTCTTTATCCTTCTGCCTATTTCCTTGTTCCAAAATGGATTTCAACGACTCATACAAATACAACTCAAGCACGTACACAAATTCTGTTCTATGGAAAAGGTTGAAAGATGATAGCTATGTAGATAGGCATAGAAATAAAATCGGAAGACTGTACCCCAAAATGTTACCTCTGCATGGTGGGATTATTACAGATTATTTTTATTCTTCTTGAGCTTTTCCATATTTCAAAATATTTCTTTAATGCCTATGTATCATATTGTAACACTATGATATAATAAGAAATACATATTTGGTTTTCATGCCTGGTTCTTGGTACAGAACTAAAACCCTTATAATTTCCAGAGTGGTAGGGGTAATAGGAGCATGTTCTATTATATTTGTTCTTACTACTTCATTCCTGACATAAGAGCTTTTTCTAACACCTTTGGAATCTCCAGAGTGATAAGACTGTCCTTTTTTATGCTAATGAAATGGCAGATGGCTGGGGACTCCTGGAGAGCTCCAGGATGGAGAGTGGTCACTGGAAAGACCAAGCATAACTGGAGGCTTAGAACTCTCAGACTCACTCCCACATCCTCTGGTGAGGAGGGAGGGACTGAAGAGTGAGTCAATAATTGATCATGCTTACAAGATGAAACCTCCATTGAAATACCTAAACTATGTAGTTTGGGGAGCTTCTGGGTTGGTGGACACATCCATGTCCTGGGCAGATGGCATACCCCAACTCTGCTAGGACAGAACTTCCTGCACTTGGGATACGTCTGGACCTCACGCTATGTACCTCGTCATCTGGTTTTTCATTTGTATACTTTATAATATCCTTTTTAATAAACCACTAAATGTTGATGAAGTGTTTGACTGAGTTGTGTGAGCCATTATAGCAAATGATTGAACCAGAGGAGGGGAGAGGGTTTGAGAATTTGATTTGTAGTCAAGTTAGACAGGAATGTGAGTACCCTTGGCACCTAATACTTGTGACTAGAATCTGAAGTGGAGCAGTTTTGTGAGACTGAGCCTTTAACCTGTGAGGTCTGCACCAATTCTGGATAGTTAGTGTCAGAACTCAGCTAAGTTATAGAACACCCATTTGGTGTCCGTAGAGAACTGGGGAATTACTTGGTGTGGAAAACTCACATATTTGGTGACAGAAATTGTTGTGAAAAGAGAAAAAAATTTTCCTTTAATGTATTTGAAATAAGAAAATAAGTATTAAATAATAACTCATTTTAAAAAATAATTTCTGACTGAATCTTGCTAAATAATAAATAGCAATGTGTTAAAAATTACATATCCCCACTCAAAGAAAAAAATTTACAGAAGAAAACATGAATAGGAAAAGTAAGTTGAAAGAAAGACTGAGTTTAAACCACAAAGAGGCAGCTGGAAGTGTGGTATTTTTTTGGTAAAAGGGGGCCTCAAATTTGTGGTTGAGGTTTTCCTCCACCTAGGAAACAAAGGTACCATAATTGGTGGTAGTCTCATGTGCCTGGGGCTAAAATAAGTTCAGGAGAAGCAAGTGGAGTTTTGGCCCTTGTACTGAAGACTACTGTCTCTTAGAAGTCTACCTAAGGAGGAGCTTTTCCAGTGTCCATGTAGATGTTTTGGAGGGCAGTCCTCTCAGGACCCAGGTAGTGCCCAAGCATGGGGAGAGTAGGAGTTAGCTGGCTCACACATCAGCATGGAAGTTCTCTGGGATGCAGCTTTCTTCCTGGTACAGATCATCAGCACCTGTCAATTGGGTGAGCACCTGCCAATGAACTCATATCCCCAGTGCTCTCTGATCTCCTTCCAACTCATTCTGCACATGGTAACCATTGATCTTAAAAATTACACATCAGGGGTGCCTGGGAGGCTCAGTTGGTTAAGCATCCAACTGTATCATAATCTCATGGTTCATGAGTTCGAGTCCCATATTGGGCTCTGTGCTGACAGTTCAGAGCCTGGAGCCTGCTTTGGATTCCATGTCTCCCTCTCTCTCTGTCTCTCTCAAAAATAAATAAATATTTAAAAAATTACACATCAACTCATATTGTTACTGGTCTTCCTCCTTCTGTTCTTTGACCTGCTTCCATACATTTCAGCATGATAGAGTGATCTGAGAACTTAATTAGGTAATGAATGTCACTAGTCACAACCTTTCAGTGGCTTCAAATTCCTTTTCAAAGAGCAAAATCTTTACAGTGGTCTCCAAGTCCCTTGGTGATTTGATCCTGGCCTTCTACCTTTCAGCTTCATTTCTGTCTCTCTCCCCTTGACTCCTTCTTGACATAGTAGATGTGCTTTCCTGCACACCTTCCTGCTTGAAGCCCTTTGCACTCACCATTTCCTGTGTCAGGGAGGTGCCCTCCCTCATCTTTTTACACCTATTCATCTTTATTTTATTTATCATTCAGCTCAAAAATTCAGTCTGCCTCCCCTTTAGTAATTTCCTATAGGAGCACATACTTTTCCTTCCAAGCACTCACCAGTTTATAGATTTATGTTCATTTGTGTAATTATTTCATCTGTGTTGATCTTCCATCCCTAAACAGGTTTCATGAAGGTGGGGAATCTTTTGCTCACCATTGTATCCCCCTGTGGCCAGAGTGCTCAAGCTAGTGATAAGAACTCAATAAATGGCTGTTGAATGAATAAATGAATGAATGAGTTTTAACTTTTTCACTGGAGGATCCTTCATCCACTCCTCTCATAATCATTATTTTGGAAGAAATACAGTAAGAAGGAAATTGGAAGCCTGCTCATTCCTTGCTCTGGAGTATCTCTCTGAACAGAGTGGGATTGGGGGTTTCTGGACAACTAAAGAAAGGTTCCAGAAGAGTACAGCTAGCAACATCTTCTAGTCAAAATTAGGGATTTGTGATTCAACACTGTGTTTTCTGTTGGTAGCTTTGGCTACTTTGGGGTTAGGAACAGTTTTGAAGGAAAAGAGGCATGAGTTCTTAAATTGTATCGAAGTCATATCCAGAATTCTTGCAGGGATAGGAAACGTGGATTAATTTGGTGGGATTTTGTGAGGGTGAGCAGTGGAGGCTGAAAAATGTATGTAAAAACATTCATCAGTTCTTGAAAAAACTGCTTTCAGAGTACTGACATTTAATTTTAAGCATGGAATTTGGTGATACTCCACCATTTGCTTCTTCTGTTTCTTTTTATTTTAAACTATGACTGGAGAAATTTTTATATCAAGGATCAAAATCCAATTTTAAACCTCCAAATGTATCTCTGAATATTAGATGACAAGATGGTGTATCATATTTGTAAGAACTTCCTGTGGGAACATGACTTTTCAGCTGCAGTTAATGATCCTTGCAATTCTGTTCAAAACCACTTTTTCTTTTTTTTGTTTTTTTTGGACTGGCATTGTTTTCAGGCTTATAGTTGAGAATTCTTGGCTCATTCTATGTTTGCAAAATAGTTGGTATTAGTTTGGCCATTTGGTTTATTAAAGTCATCTTGAACCCATGGAGGTATTCTTAGGGTATCTTTAAAGGAGATCCTTCTAAAATGTGAAACAAATCTTTCACTGCATATATGCCAGGTAACAGGGACAGTTTTTTTTGTAATACTTAGAAGAAATAGACTAGAATTAATATCACCACCATAAGACATACTTTGTTATTACTAACCCTTAGTTTATTTCTCTAAATGGAAGAAAAGATGCAGATGTGCTGGAGGGAGAGTGGACAGGAGATACATGTAAGTCAGTAGAGAAAAAGAGGGAAGAATTAGGGCAATTACACAGTTTTGGGAAAGAAGGCCTTAAATACTGAGGTCTGGAACAGGAAATCTCTGCCCATTTATTCAGTAAATAGTTACTGATTATATAATTGATAGGCACCGTGCTAATAAATTTAGAAGTAGGGAAAAAAAGATCAAGGTCCCCGTCTTCATGAAGTTTGCAGTGTAATAAGAGAAATGAGAGTTAAACAAACACAAATAAGTATGCAATTGCAAATTATGATTTTAAAAACCCAAGAGATTTAATAAGATTGTAAGATGTGAGGAGAGGCAAGGGAAAAATTTTCTATTACAGAACTTTTAACCTGAGAACTAAAAGATGACTCAGAGATGGCTATACGTACAGAGGAGAAAGCATTTAAGTGTAAGTACGCTTAAAAAGTGAAAGAGGGGCGCCTGGGTGGCTCAGTTGGTTAAGTGTCCGACTTCGGCTCAGGTCATGATCTCACGGTTTGTGGGTTCGAGCCCGCGTTGGGCTCTGTGCTGACAGCTCAGAGCCTGGAGCCTGCTTTGGATTCTGTGTCTCCCCCTCCCAGTACCCCTCCCCCTCTCACACTGTGTCTTTATGTCTCTCAAAAATAAACAAACATTAAAAAAATAAAAAAAAAACCCGAGAGAAACAAGCAAAGGGCATGCTGCCTTTAAGAAATTTAAAGAAGTTCACTGTGACTCGTGCAGATGACAAGGGGCAAACTCAGGGATCCTTGTTGGCCAAAGGGTTTGGAGTTTCTCTTTAATGTGATAGGAAGGTACCCAAGAGTTTAAAGTTGGGAGTGGCATTATCAGACTTGGTTTTTAAGATCACTCTGGCTTAATAATGGGGAATGGATTAGGAGGACAAGAGAGGTAATGGGAATATTTTTAAAATAAAAACTATGTGAGAGATACTAAAAGGCCACTTGCCCCAGTCTTCCATATCTGCCTATCACTGATGTCTAAAAACTTCCTTCAGGTTGAAATATAAAGACTCCTTAATGTATTATGGGATGGGGTGACAAACCCCATTATTCATCTTACCATGAAGAAATTGGTCCTCTTACAAGCTGCTAATGGCAAAGCATATGGGTACACCATTTTAAAGCACATTTTTGTGGCTTTAGCTCTATTAGAGTTAATTATCTTTTTTTTGTTTGTTTTTGAAGGAGAAAAATAAAATAGATTGGAATACTTGAGGGGCCTCAACTATATATCGGTAATGTTTTAATTCCTTAAGAAAAAAAAATCTGAAACAAATACGGCAAAATGTAAGCTTTGACAAAATGAGTGGGAAGTTACATTTGTGATTAAGTGATTCTCTATCCTTGTTTCCATCAAATATTTCATAACTAAAATAACCTTTGAGATTTCTTAGAAGGAAACTCAATAAGGGATGCTTTATATGACTCTAGCTATAGTGGAAGTGCCTACATGAATGTCTGCCAATGCCATGTAAAGCTCCCCAATTTTATAAAATATTGCAATATTTTAATATTGTTTTTTAGTCTGTTTTTATTTCTTATATGTGTTACCGTCAACCTAGATAAAATATATTATTGTTGGTAGACAGTAATATGGACAAGCTAAAAGGTGCACGCTTACCTAGTTCTTTGTAAGAAATCAGCAAGTTACTTCCATGTTTCCCTTTCCCTGGTTTAGAGAAAAGACATCCAAGCCCTTTGTATTTTGCTGTTAATCCCTTTCAGATGCTTTAAGCTTCAGAAGTTATTCTTATTTCTTGAGCGCAAAACAAATGGCAAATATGATTAAAATAAAGTACACTTAAAAAAAAGTATTTTTTTAGGTTAGCATATTTTCATAATCCTATACCAAAGAGACTTTAAATCCTTGATAGGAGAACTTATACATATACTCCATTTGGTCTTGAAGATTAGCAGATGACATCAGAGGTTTTGTTCAGATTGCCCAAACTTGATGTTTATCCTAATATTAGTGGCTCTAGAAATAGAAATGCCAAACATGGAAGCTTCCAGAAGAGTTTCCAAAGAGCTTCTCACTTCTACAGCAGCCAGTCACCTCACTCCTCTTGCTTTTGGTTCTACTCGAAAAGTCCAAGTATTAGCTTTTTAAATAATGATACCAAGCTGCCTGCAGCTAACATCCCTTGTGGTCAGGGGAGATTGTGGCATTAAAGCAAACATCATCAATTTTTTAAGGAATGGAAATGAGTTACAGATGTGGAGAACTGTAAAGGTTCATGTGTGCTAGGCTTCAGTGTATCTGAAACTGGGGACATCTTAAATGAAAAATCAGTTCAAAAATAAAGTTCCTCTGGGGAAAGTAAAGCTTGACTGTTTGGAAACATGCTCCCCTTTCCTAACCTTTACTCTGCATATCCTGTGGATATGAAGACAGGATCAACTTCACCAATGACCTGATGAACAGTGACTTGTTAAAAGGAATCCAGAGTTGTCAGGTAAAAATTGCGTTTATCTGTTTAAAACCCACATTTAGTTCTGGTGGGATTCAGGACAAGGTACTCCCAACATATGACACCTTTGCACTTTGGAGGAGTTTGAGAAAACAGCAGAAGCAGGAAGACCACTCTGACCTTCTCCTTGGCCTTCTTACCTGAAATAGGTCATAAACTTTCATGTGAGAGGTGCCCTCCCTATACCTGGAGAAAAGGAGAATAAGGACGCGACTGCCCACTCTTCATCAAACCTACCATAAAAATCCTCAGGTCTGTTTCCTTGGGTCTTCATTTCCTTCTGAAGGCTCCAGAGTCACATAGAAACTTATGTTAAATAAACTTTTATGCTTGTCTTCTATTAATCTGTCTTTGTCAGTTTAATTTTCACACCCAGAAAGAAACCTTAAGAAGGTTGAGGAAAATTTGGGGTACCTGGGTGGCTGAGTCGGTTGAGCGTCTGACTTCGGCTCAGGTCATAATCTCATGGTTTGTGAGTTCAAGACCCATGTCGGGCTCTGGGCTGTCAGTTCAGAGCCTGGAGCCTGCTTCAGATTCTTTGTCTCCCTCTCTCTCTGCTCCTCCCCCACTCATGCTCTGTCTCTCAAAAAATGAATAAGTGTTACAAAAAAATTTAAAAAAAATAAATAAAAGGTTGAGCAAAACTTTTTCTTTCCCTGTACTCCTCTCTTACTATGAGAAGCTTTAGAAATTTAAAAAAATTGATTCATGGTAAATTGAATACTTACAATAAAGTATCTCCCTCCCCTTTTCCTTTCCTCAGCAATATTTAAATGAGGGTTCTGGAAGAAAAAATAAATAACCATAATTTTTCTTAAATTTTCATGTGACAGTTGACAGAATCCCTGTTTTACAATTTTACTTTTTTTTTTTTTTTAAAGGAACCATAACCTCCCTGTGCTCTATATAGCTGTGAATAACAAGTTTGGTGTTTCTTTTGTTATTAGAATTATTTATTAGTGGATTAAGAACTTATTGCCAATTGGCATATTGAGTCACTTTCCCAGTGTTATTTTAAACATGTCAGTATATCAAGCTGAATTGTTTTCTATCTAAATAGGATTTTGTAGTAGATAATTTTCTAACAGGAATAAAGTACTCATTTAAAGAGAAAGATCTAGATTTGTGTAACAAGTCCTCAGAAGCAGGCAGGATTGTGTTTTGATGCCATTAATTACTTTTGATTATTAAACTGCTGTATTCATGCTAATTGCTGAATCCCGAGGGATCTCACTAAGATGAGATACGGCCCAGAATAGACAATAAAACCCCAAATCAGCAGAGGTGGTGATTTTAACATCTAGAAGGCCGTATTTAAAGGTACATTATAGTCATGATGTTAAGTTAGTAGAGGTAGGAACCAGTCATTAATGAATAACTGATCTGGGGAGCACCCTGCCATGATGAAGGAAGTTAACTTGTTTGTTTCCCCTTGAGGTACCTTCCAACCCCAGAATATCACACACTGCACTTCTAGATATCTCTGGGAAAAATTAAGCTGAAAACTGAGTATTTGCGATTTTAAATTTTACTTTCTTTCAATTTACCTACACAATGGACACAAAAACCACTTGTCTTCACTTGATCCCCATGCTTCTCAGCCTGCAGTGATGAAGGAAGACATTATGAGAGGAGGAGACTGAGAGAAAGACATAGAGGGAAGGATAGGAGAATAAAGAGAATCAAATGGAAGGCAAAGAGAAAGGGAAGGGGTGAGAAAGAGAAAGAGACAGCTTAAGAGAGAGAGAATGAAGAAGAGGGAGAAATGTGAGAATGGCCATGATCATTTTCCAAGTGGAACACACTATGTTTGAAAACCATCCAGAGCTCAACCTATGCTATTAAATAGTTACCCAAATAAGCACTGGCCACTTAAGCCCCTGTTTTCTGTGAAAGAGAACAGTAGAAAGTGAGTTGGGGATTTGCAAGAACTGGCCAAATCTCCCAGTTGGGCCTCAGAGAAACTTGGCTCGTGGTCAGCAGAAGATCAGAATAAAGTCCTTGAAATCACCTGCAAAGACACCAAACAGAAATCCTGGTGCTGCTTCCTCTAGGACGTAGCCATCATAAGAACCTTTCCAGAGTGGCATAGTTTTAGAAAATGCATTAATGAAATTGGGCATGATTAAATGGAAGCAAGTCTCTTGTTTGGTTTTATTAAAATGAGTTTATCTCTCAAAACGGATCCATTTCACATTTCTCACCATCTTATCAGAGGATGCCTTTGCAGTGGGAACCAAGTGCTCCCTTTCCAATTTAATGGGAAATCAAAAGTGCAGAGCCACCTTCACAGACAAAAACCAACAACTCTGAATGATGACCCTTCAGTGGAAATGCATTATGGGGCAGGCCATGTGTTTTCCTGGAACTCACATTTTAACCCCAGCATGGTTCCCTGTACTCTATCTTAGTATAAGATCCCAGCTTATGTTGAACCTTACATGGTGTCAGCGGTGGGCAAACAGTAGTTGTCAGAGCTCAGGTTTCTCTAAGACCTCATATTCTCAAAGTGGATATTATAGGTGTAAAGACCAGGAAGTTGATAATGAAATAGCAAGTATTCCTTTAGGATTTTGATGTCAGAGAAAGGAACTCATCGTCTCTGTTGCCAAGAAGCTGTCAAATATGCCTTAATTATGATTAATGACATACACATTCCTGAGAAGACTTTTTTCCTCTCTCGTGCTGACTGTCTTAAAATGCCTCTTTGCTAAATATTATCTCAGAGTCCAGTGCAGCTACAGCTTCATGGACAGAGTAGGATGGTGTCTCTGTGTGCTGTGGTGTTTATAAAATATTTGTGCTTGACTAAACAAAGCAGGCTCCATCATCTCTTCATGTCTGTTTCTCTTGTTTGCAGTTGCTAGTTTTACAATGAAAAAAGAGTGTTTTGGGTGAAGAATTGTAATCTTTTCATAAGTGAACTGATTTTAAGGCAAATCAGTAAATATTCTCTATCATTTGTTCTTGAAGGGGATAAAAATCATTATGCTTTAGAAGTGAGCAGTTTTATTGTTCTTAGAGGAGGGAAATGGGGAGTAATTATGATATCGATGTAGGAGTTGAGAAAGAAGTGCATATTAATTGTGAATTGTGGCTAAACGAGTGTAATAGAGCTGTCCTGATAGTTGTAGTGTAATAAACAACACAGGGCAATGATAATCACACACACACAAAAACCCCAGAAATATAGAAACCATTTGTGGTAGAGTCCGAAGTAATGATGCATGTTTAGTGTTATTTGGACAGAAAGTGAATTCAGAACGATATATGTAGAAAGAGGATTTTAGGAGTTGTGTATGAATTTTGTACAGGTTTTGACTTTTTCTTTAGTCGAGATGTATCTTTTGCTTATCCTTGTTAACATTCCTGGAGTGTTTTATATTTGCAAAGTGCTTTATTCTGGTTTTACTAGTTATTCCCAGTGCTAATACATACCTGACATCATTTTATTGTTTAGGTAAGTTAACAGGCCTCGGAATTCAGCAAGTTGATGGCTCCATCGCTGGCTTAATTAGACAGTTTAAGCTCTAATTGGCTGGTGTTAAGTCAATCAATCAGTGAGAGAGTTGCACATTCACTCACTGGGAATTGTGGGAGCAGTTGATGTAGTTGGTGCCAGACCCTTCAGGAGAAATCGCTTATTCAGTTACTCAGAACGAAGCTGCACATTGTAAAGGGTCCACTTAGTGGGTGTCCATGAATGCCCGATCATGGGTGGCATGTATCTCAACCTTTTCTTGTGTGCAGAGTTTCAGGAGAAGCAGATCGTCCTGCGGCATCATGCTAGAGAAGGAAACACATTAGAATTGTGTTTGCTTGCCAGGATGGAGACAGAGGTGATTGTCAGCTATAACAAAAGCTGCCTCAGAAAGGGGAGCAAAGGCAAGTCAGAATAACTAGATAAGTTGATGAGACAGCTGTGTGATCAAACATAGAAGAGTGTATATGCCAGAGCCAGCAGGACCCCTCAGATTCTTTTACTGGGTCGTGAGTTCCTTAAGAAAAGTACTGTGTGACTCAGGCATCTTTGTATCCCTCGCCGTGTCTGTTTCTGGGCTTCATGTACAGTATTTACTGAAAAATTACTGAATAAACACATGAAAACACTCCAATAGTGGATAATCTACTTCTCAAAACATACATTTACTTTCAAAGCTAGTTTTACCCAGTCAAAAAAAAGCTATTTCCTTTCTTAAATTATTTGTTTTCAATATGGAAACCCAATGTGTACTATTTAATGTTCACTATTTATTAACTGAATGGACATCTATCTTATATCATCTTATTCTCCAGTCTTGGTTCTAAGCCATGTCCCAAATCAACCCTCCCCTGCCGAGACTATGTGCAAGAATGTGCTGCATCACTCCATTTGGGGATCAGAACTGACTCTCAGGGCAACCACTTTGAAGGAATTATGGATATTTGGTTGCATAAATACTGATATGAATGAAAAAGCCAGCCATGACACAGTGCTCATAAGTTTTGAAGATAGATAATGGCCTCATACGGCTTTATTGTGTATTTGTCTCCACTTCTGTAAATGTTTTAAAATTTTCCTATTAAGAAGAATCAGCCATATAACTCTGTTCTCACCTTGTACAATTTGATGCATAGACTTGTAGGCTGTCAGATACTCTACAGTCCATTTAGCCCCCACTCTTTTACTTTACTGAGGAGACTAAGGACATGATGGTAAAGGACTTCCAAAGATCTCTTGTTAATAGAGCTGATACAATAAACCAATCACCATAAGGGACTTATTTTTCATTATTTTGGTGATTTCTGAGATGGTATTTTGGGCGTTACCTGGAATTGTGTGAGTGAATAGGTCGTTGAGAAATCATTCTAATCAACGTTGCAGTCCTGTGGTTGTACCACACAAATTGAGGCAGTATCATGATAAATAAATCCAGAAGTCACCATTAGCCTAAATATCCAGACAATTGAGGGAGATAGTTTTTCATGTAGTCTTCAGTTTTCTTCTACTTGATTTTGGGATTTTAGATTTTTCTTACACCAAAAAGTCCCTATATGAGATGGTCCTTGGCAACCCCTCTGAGCTCTTCTCCTGACATTATCCTCCTCAGTCACTGCAGTGCAGCTCTCCTGGCTTTTCTAACCCTCCACTGTGCCATGATTATTCCCACCTGTAAGCCTTTGGACTTACTTCTTCTACCTGGAACTCTTCTTCCATAGCTTCACAAATCTGAATCCTTCTCATTATTATTATTAAGTAAATTTTATTTTTTGGAGAAGTTTTAGGTTCACAGTAAAACTGAGTGACAGGTACAGAGATTTTCCAGATACCTCCTACCTCACAAGCAGAGCATCTCCGTCATCAACATCCCCCACCAGAGTGGTACATTTGTTCCAGTTGATGAACTTACACTGACACATCATTATGATCCAAAATCCATACTTTACATCGTGTTGTATATTTTGTGGGTTTGCACAAATGTATAATGATATGAATAATATGAAACGCTACAATTGTATCCATTGTTAACAGTATCATACAGAGTAGCGACACTTCCCTAAAAAACCCTCTGTGTTCTGCCTACCTATCCCTCCTTTCCTGTCCCCAGCCTCTGCTCATTATTTTTTAAATCTCTGTTCATATATTAGCTTCTCAGAGAAGCCTTTCCTGAACATCTTAGCCAAAATAGCAACCTCTCCTTAAGCTAGTCATTTTCAACCACTTACTGTCTTCTGTTTTCTTTATAGCATTTACTAACATACATTTGGCCTTATGGTTTTTTTCCCTCCGACCTCTGTTTATTATAAGATCCCCAAATGGAATATATTGTTCACTCCTCTACCTCCCAGCTCCTAAAATAGCACCTGGCATGTGGTAGGTCCTCAGTAAATACTTGTCAGATATATGGATCTACTTCATTGTGTCAGGAACTATACTGGTGATACAAACATGCATCAGGAACAACCCCTCTTCTAAAGGAGCTTATAACTTAAGAGGGGAACACAATCACAATTATGATCTGGTAAGTGCCATGATTAGGCATCATGCTATGAGAATCAAGTGAAGCACTATGTATCTCAGACTGGGAGAATGAAAGAAGCTTCCCTAGAGAATATATACTTAGACTAAAACTTGAAGAATAAAGAGGACTTAGCCTGAGGAACGGATGCTGTCATTGTCCTACTCACATCCCTTTGGCATTCACCATTAGGATGCTCCCTGACCCTGATACTTCTGATTTGTCTGAGAGCTTTCTCTTGCTGGCAGAGCAAGCTCAGCCGGTGCAGGGAACAGGCTGGAAGTTCTGGGGAGTTAAGTGCCCTCTAGGAGAAGCCCACAATCAGTGGCTGATAGGAAAAGATGGTAAATACTCCACTTTCCTCGCCCTTTGGGGAGGTGGGCCATCTAAGGTGCATTCTGCACTGTCTCTTAGAAATCCTCAGGGGAATTGAGCCTCAGTTGCCCATAGTTTGCGCTCACTATTGGGTTCCTTCTCTTCCCTTGTCTCACATCCCCACTCTCCTACCTGTGCTTCCAGAGGTCACCGCCAAAATAAATTACTTTACCTCAAATGCTTGTTTCAGGTTCTGATTCTGGGAGCATCCAGCTTAGGACATCTGGCAAATAAAAAAGAACCAGAGTATTCTGGATAAAGACAATGGCTTGTATAAAAGCCCAGATTTGGAAAAGGGCTCTATATTATTAGAGAATAATGAGAAACTACTTTGGATTGATTGTGAGGTGAATGACAGGGAATAGCAGAAGATGAGGCCAGAAAAATACTGGACTGGCTCATTTGTCTCTTGTCTGGATTTTTTAAGAATAGCGGCAGCTGATTTGTACTAATCTATAGATAATTAGTTCTCTCTATGTGAACAGGAACAAAATATTTATATGTATTGTGCATATGTATGTATATATACACAATATATATACATATTTGCGTGTTTTTTTTTTTTAAGTCCTGAAATCTACAGTTTTGGAAAAGAGCAAAAGTACCTGGGTTATGCTGGGAATTATACCCAAAATCTTGTTCTCCTTCAGACTCATCTTCTCATCAAGTGCACTAATTAGATGTAGAGCAATGATACATGCCAATCCTAGTTTTGTATGTGAAGTGAAATGAGAACAAAAATCAGTCAATGTAAAATAATTTGTACCTTGATCTGGAGTTTTCAAATAAAGACCTGAACAATCTGTCAGGAATAAAATGGCTTGTGCCTGGGTCTTCCCCTGCTGCCCAGCAGATCTGATGGGAAGAAACTATCTGTGACTTCCAAAATGTTTTTGGTCCCCATGTCCCTGACCTCATGCATTTTTCGAAGGGGAATCTTCAGAGAAACCTATGCTACATTTAACTTTGGGATCTCTCTTGTGGGCTTGTGTCTAACCAGACACAGCCGATCTGAATATTTCCTGCATGCTAAGCAGACCATTGTCAGCCGCTTCCTCTAGGCTAGATTGTTATAAATGCTGTTTATGATCCTGCTATGACAACTGTGAAGGACATGGCAAAGAATTTATCACAGGATTATTCATCCACCAGCAGAATACCTAATAAGATTCTAAATGACCCAAGATGATAATAAGATCTAGCTTGTAGCAATAAGGTATTAATAAACTGCTTTTTTCAATAAGGGAGAGTCCTGGCATCATTACCCTGACATATTTGTTTTGCTTATATTTTGCGAACAAAGTAGGGCTGCTGGATTGAATAGTAAATTTATAAAAACCCCTGATGTATGAAAAATACAACCCACATGAAGTGGAACTCATAGGTTAAAGTCAAGAGCACAGTGTTTGCCTATGACATCCGAGAGTCAGACTCCCAAGCCATCGATTCTAATTGTTCCGTGCCATTTGCCTTTGTATTTAAAAATTATATAAGAATAATATATCGCCCGCTGTTGACCACAAGGCCATAATTCAAATGAAGAAATTTAGTAAAATCATAAACCAAGAAAATGCAGCGGAGATGAATAATGGATGAAACGAGAACGCTGAATTCAAAATGAAATGTGGAATTCTGCTGCATGTTCCTGTTTTGAAAATAAAACTAGTATTAAGTTAATAAAAAAAATTGACCCTGTTCATTGTCACTCAGCTATTCCTAGGGAAGAAAATGGCAGAGATTCAAGAACCTGTCATTAGGGAATTTTTGAATAGCAGAAGCTGGAAAAGTGAGATGTAACTCCACACTGGCCTGGTTTTTCCTTTCTGCCTTATAGCTTTTCTCTGTGACAACAGTTGTGCAAGAAAGGACAAGGCCCAAAAAGCTGGAAATACTTTGACTTCATTTCTAGGAAAGTAGCCTTGTGCCTTGGAAGGTGTTCTCTGGTGGATTAAGTTGAAATCAACAATGTTCTTTTTATATTGAGTTATAATGTATACATCATAAAGTATGCAGTTCCTAAGAGTATATAGTTTGAAGAGTTTTGACAAATGAATTCCTTTGTGACTATTGCTCCTAACAAGTTATGTAACATTTTCATCTCCCCAGAAAGTTCCCCTGCATTTCAGTAGGCATCTTCCCTTTCTTCAGCCATGGCAACTATTTTTCTGCCTTCTCTCCCATGATTTGCTTATCATTGAACTTCATATAAATGGAAACATATAGTATATTTTTATGTCTTTTTCACTCAACATAGTGTTCTTCAGATTAATTTATGTCATGCATATCAATTATTCATTCCCTTTTGTTGCTGTATGGATATACCACATTGTATTTATCCATTCTCTTGTTAATGGACATTTGGTAGTTCCCAGTTTGGGGCCATTATGAATAAAACTGCTATTAGCATTTATGTACCAATATTTTCCTTAACTCAAGGTGGATCATGACCTATGAATGAAAACTAAAACTATACAATTTCTAGAAGAAAATAAATAAAATCTTCACAACCCTAGAGATAAGCAAAATTTTCCTGGATTAGTTACTGAAAGCATGAACCTTAACCAATAAATTGGACTTCATAAAACTTCTGATCTTAATGTGAACATCTTTTTGTGGACCTCTGTTTATCTTAATTAAGTACCTAGAGGTGGACTTACTAGGTCATAGAGTAGATGTAGGTTTTGTTGTGTGAGAAGCTACCAAATGGTCTCCAACTTGTTCCATTTTGCGTTCCCACCAACAGTGTGGAACAAAGTTACAGATACTCTATGTCCTTGCAAAGACTTAGTATTATACATTTTATTTTAGCCATTCTGATGGGTGCCATTTGAAATGGCAGCTAACTGTTGTTTTCACTATCAGTAAACTTAAAAATGACCAAATAGGTCGACTAGCAGCTGATCGGATTTGTGTTTAGTTTGGAATTACAATTTGCCACATTCCCTTTTTGTGTGAAGTCCACACTTTAAGTATTTAAAGCAGGACTTTTTAAAATTTCTCTTTTTCTAACGTTTATTCATTTTTTGAGAGAGAGAAAGAAAGAGAGCGAGCATGAGTGGGGGAGGGGCAGAGAGAGAGAAGGAGACACAAAATCCAAAGCAGGCCTGTCAGCACAGAGCCCGGTGCAGGGCTCAAACTCATGAACCATGAGATCATGATCCGAGCCAAAGTTGGACCCTTAAAAGACTGAGCCACCCAAGGAGCCTCTGAAAAAGCATTTCACCTGACTGGTCTGAAAGGCATACAACGAAAATGAGCTAAACCCTAGAGTGAATTACTCAGGTTACAAAGAGCATTATTTCATGTGTAGGACAAGATATGTAGGAATTCTAAAACTCCTTTTCTATTAAAGAATTAGATTGTTCAAAGTCTGCGCTGGGGCACTGGGTTTAGATGAAAGCCTAATGGAACCCATATAGTAGACCTTCTCAACAAATTTAATTCTGGACCCTCATTAAAATAAGAAATGGTAGAATTTCTGCCTCCTACCTATAATTTATGGCAATTACTCTAAGAGACTCTCTTGACAAATAAAATAGGGACTTTAACTCCTCTTAAAACATGAATTTATGCACTTTCAGCCCACCATGTGGGGCATACTTACAGGTGAGATGAGACCTGTTGAGTTGTAACCAAAATGTCTATCTTCTTTCTTTGTATTTTAATTTTTTAAAGTTTATTTATTTTGAGGGAGGAGGGGCAGAGAGAGAGAGAGAGAGAGAGAGAGAGAGAATCCCAAGCAGGCTGTGTGCTGTCAGCGTGGAGCCCAATGCAGGGCTTGAACCCTCAAACTGTGAGATCATGACCTGAGTTAAAACCAAGAGTCAGACGCTTAATTGACTGAGCCACCCGGGTACCCATTCTTTTTTTCTTTTTTTTTTTTTAAATTGAGGCCCACGTGATAATGTCATTCTGTTCCATTATAGGATACTTTAGTGTCCTTTAGCATAGAACTTCACATCACTAGGGGCACCTGGGTGGCTCAGTCGGTTGAGCGTCGGACTTTGGCTCAGGTCATGATCTCACAGTTTGTGGGTTCGAGCCTGCATCAGGCTCTGTGCTGACCGCTTGCTCAGAACCTGGGGCCTGCTTCAGATTCTGTGTCTCCTTCTTCCTCTGCCCCTCCCTCGCTCATGCTTTGTCTCTGTTTCTCAAAAATAAATAAATGTAAAAAAAAAAGAACTTCATCTCACTGATCTTCAAAGAGCTGCTTTTTTTTTTTTTTTTATCATGTACTGGAAAGGTTAGTCTGATGGTTACATTGCCCCCTTCTGAGAAAAGTAGCCAAAGGCTATTCTCTGAGTATAAATTTTCTTCCCTATGTGATATGACCTTGCAGCTCTGACCACAGCTGATGGCCTGGAAAATGCCACCTGTTACAAAGGCACTTAACTATAGGCATGATGAAAATGATGATGATAATGATGACATTATAACAACAGACATTAATGTAATCGAACACATATCACTATCAAGTCTGTGTTCTGTAGTTTAATATTTTTCTTAGGAAAATGACCCAGAAGATAGAAAACTTTTTGGGTTACTCTTCTCTGCCACTAGGGGGTAGCATCATTGTTATTGTCTCGTGTCCATTAAAGATGAACTCTGTTTACAGTTCTTTAATCTTTCCAAGTATGTTTTTCCCCATTTAGAATTGATACAAGTGATCCTCTGCTTAAGACAGTAATTTTAGTAATTTTATAATTTAAGAACTGATCCTGGTGTCTTATAAATTCTGTAAAAGACATACAGTATGATAGAACAGTTTCTTTTCAGTCCATAATATTATGTCTTCATTAATTATTCTACTTACAATATTATCAGTAATAAATTATTAGCACACATGTTTGTGGGTTTTTTTTGTTTTTTTTGTTTTTGTTTTTGTTTTTTTTTGCTTTTAGCACTTAGCCTTCCACCCATTATACGAGAAAGGGTTATGCAGTTACTTTTGGGTGGAGAGGAAATGCATCTCATAAGCTGGAGAACATGGCAGAAGACATGCACTCTTAACCCAGGGACCTTGTGGATGCACCACAACTAGACTTACCAGAATTAAAACAGTGTTTTTTTAAAATTTACCAGTTTTCTCTTGTAATTTGGTTAAATTTTTTCTTCAGAGGCCATATTGTTTGCCTCATTCAATCTCATAATTGGTAGATCTTCTGGAGAAATAATTGGTTTTTTATTTCTCATAAACTAATGACCACTTCTTAACTCCTAATAAGGTTTTTCCCCTCTTAAATTATTTTTTGTGATATTAGTACTTTTAAACTTTCTTTGAGTTAGTACTTGATAGCTTATCTTTTTCCTCATTTCTTATCTTTCAACTTTATGTGTCACTATATTTCATGCATGTTTCATACAGCATATAACAGAATTATTAAAAATTTAAGAATATCTTTAACTGGCCAATTTAATCTATTTAAATTTCACAATTTAAATCACTATTTCTTTGGGCTTTTTTCCGCAGTCTTGTTTGTTGTTTTGGTATACCCTGATTTTTCTTGACTTAATTTTTTCTCCTTTGCTGGCTTCCCTTGAATGGACTGAATTTTCTTTATTCCTTTTCCCATATCTACTGCTTTGAACTGTATATATTCTCTTTCTTATTTTTAGTGATTACCATCAAATTTTTAGCATGTGTACTTGAAGCCAAAATTTAAGATTTCTTCCTTTTTCCTAAATTATACAAGAACCTTTGTACCCAAAGATCCCTCCCCTCATCCACGATATGTTCCCCCTCAGGATTTTAATTCTTCCTTGGTTAAAAGTGAGTCATCTTTACTGTTGCTTTTTCAGGAAGTGTTTATTTAAATTTATCTCACATGTTTATTAATTTCCTGCTTCACTAACATGTTTATTAATTTCTTGCTTCACTATTGCTCCTTACAGTGCCATTCCTTCATTATGGGCTCAGTTTTCTTGCTGCTGCAATATGTCCTTCAGTGGCTCTTTCAGCATGGTTGGTGAATAGTGAAGTCTCACAATCTTCATTTGTTTGAAGAATGTCCTTATTTTATCATGCTACTGGCGCAATAGTTTTGCTGACTTTTTCTCGTTAAAGATATTACTCCATCTTCTGGTCTCTCTTTTTTATAAAATTTTATTGAAATGTAATATGTAGAAAGGCATGTGTATTGTGAGTATACAGCTCAATTAGCCCATGTAATCAAAACCTAGATCAAGATATAGAACACAGCCAGCACCCCATGTACCCCCCTGGTGTCCTCATCCAGCCTCTAGCCAGCCCCCCAACAGTTAAACACTATCTAACTTCTACCAGCATCAATTAGTTTTGTTTTAGTTTCTGTTTTTGCTGATGAGAAATCTGCAATCAATCTAATCTTTATTTATTTATAGTTAACCTTTTTTCTCATGTCTTTTTAGATACTATTTTTTATTATCTGAAGTTTCATTATGTGATACATATAGCTGTGGGTTTATTTCTGTTTGTGCTACTTTGCTCTTAGTGTGTTTCCTGGACCTGAGGAGGTATTTTTCATAAATTCTGGAAAAAAATCATCTATTATCTTATTGTATATTTCTTCTCCCTCATTTTTTTACTTCATCTTTCTAAAACACCTAAAAATATATAGTGAATCTTATCTTGTCCTTTATAACTTTCAACTTGTCTTGGTGTTTTTGAACTTTTAATTTTTCTATGTTGCATTCTGGATAATCTCCTGATTTGTCATTGCATTCTGGATAATTTCCTGATTTGTCTTTTTTTTTTTTCCATTGATTCTCTTGTGTTGTACCTGGTCTACTGCTAGATTTATTTGTTATGGGTTGAATTTGTATCCTCCAAAAATGATACATTAAAGTCATAACTTCTAGTATTTTAAATATGACCTTATTTAGAAGTAGAGCATTTACAGAGGCAGTCAAGTTAAAATGAAGTCATTAGGGTGGACCCTAACTCTACCTCATCAGGTATCCATAAGAAGGTGACGGGGCTGAGAAGGGGAGTTGAATTTGGATACAGAGACAAGCCCAGAGAGAGGGCTGTGTGATAAGACATGAGGAGAACACTATGTGAAGATTGGAGTTACGCTGTTACAAGCCAAAGAACATTGGAGACAGCCTGAAGCCAGAAGAGGCAAGAGGAGCCTTTAGGTGTCTGAGGAGCATGGCCCTGCCAACACCTGAATTTTATACTTGTAGCCTCTAGAACTGTGAGACAATACATTACTTGTGTTCTAAGCCACCCAGTGTGTGGCTGTTAAGGCAGTTCTGGAAAACTAATATACCATTTTTTAGTTTTAAATTTCAGTGATTTTTTTAAATTTACAACTTGACTTTTTCTAATCTTTTTTTTTTTTTTTTTTTGCTATATGGTATCTCATTCCTGCATCATAGCTTCTAATCTTTTATGTCTTTGATAACTTTGAATATACTTATTTTTATTGCCTGTTTCAGATTGGTCTATTACCTTAATTCTTAAGAGTGTTAATCTTCCTGTCCTGTTTACTTACTCTCTTTTAGAGGATCATTTCCTCTTGTGATATGTAATTTTTTTCTTTTAATTGTGAGCTTACTTTCACCAAAAGGTTTTCTTTGTCTGGGGGACATCCCATGCTCTTTGGGTTGTGAAAATGTTCCTACAGAGTAGCTTTGTATTTTCTTCGGATGGATATTTCAGTGGTTTTATTGGTCTGCAGCCAATTTTTATTTTAAATTTCTTCACTGAGGTTTCCTTATGGGTGGACAACTTGAATTCTGACTTTGTATCCTGCATGCTCAAAAAGGTTTGACTGTTTGATTTTCTATAATTGCCTTTTTTTTTTAACATGTGGAGCTGGGAAAAGACAAAGTTCCTTGACTCCTCCCTGTGCCTTCTGCGCTCTTGACTTCATAGAGTTTTTTCAGTTCTAGTTCCACAGCTTGCATGAGCCCTGTTCCACCTCTCCTGCTGCTAAGTGGGTATTTAAACCCCAGCTTCTCACCATTTGCACTTATATCTAGATCCACACCATACTTTGGACCACCAAAGTATCAGTTCACAAATGGCAAAATGGCAGCTATGGCTATGTGTTCCTCTTTACCTGAGAATTTCTTTCTTCTCTACTCACTCTTACATTCTTTCAGGTTTGGTTCTATTTGAAAATAGTTTTTGCTGCATTTCTCCGAGCATTTCTATGCATTTTTAGAAGAAGGAGTTTGGGGGCTGTGTTAGTGCAGTCTACTATTTCACCAGAATGAGAAGCTGGGACCAATGTCTGACATTGAATGATTTTGAAGAACAAGCAGTACATACTAATATGAGTTTTAAGAGGAAGAGATTCAGTGAAGAGTGGAGACAAGAAATAACAAGTGTTGGCCAGGATGTGGAGAAAAAAGAGCCCTGTACACTGTTGGTGGCAATGCAAATTGGTACAGCCACTGTGGAAAATGGTATGGAGGCTCCTCAAAAAATTGAAAATGGAATTACCGTATGATCCAGTAATTCCACTACTGGGTATTTATCCAAAGAAAACAAAAACACTAATTTGAAAAGATATATGCACCTTTGTTTATTGCAGCATTATTTACAATAGCCGAGATATGGAAGCAGCCCAAATGTCCATTAGTAGATGAATGGGTAAAGAAGATGTAGTGTGTGTGTGTGTGTGTGTGTGTGTGTGTGTGTGTGTATGCATATACATACATACAATGAAATATTACTCAGCCATAAAAAAAAGAATGAAATCTTGCCATTTGCAATGATGTGGATAGATCTAGAGAGTATAATGCTAAACGAAGTCGGAGAAAGACAAATACCATATGATTTTACTCATATGTGGAATTTAAAAAACAAAACAAAGGAACAAAGAAAAAAAAGGGGACAAAAAAACCTTAGACTCTTCAGTATAGAAAACTGGTGGTTACCAGA
Organism: Lynx canadensis; assembly: GCF_007474595.2. Classification (NCBI taxonomy): domain Eukaryota; kingdom Metazoa; phylum Chordata; class Mammalia; order Carnivora; family Felidae; genus Lynx; species Lynx canadensis. Next base: position 44,375,269 of record NC_044308.2, read on the forward strand.
GGGGAGGTGGATGGGGGGATGCGTAAAATAGATAAATGGGATGACGAGTACACTTATAAAATAGAAAGAGGGGCGCCTGGGTGGCGCAGTCGGTTAAGCGTCCGACTTCAGCCAGGTCACGATCTCGCAGTCCGTGAGTTCGAGCCCCGCGTCAGGCTCTGGGCTGATGGCTCAGAGCCTGGAGCCTGTCTCTGATTCTGTGTCTCCCTCTCTCTCTGCCCCTCCCCCGTTCATGCTCTGTCTCTCTCTGTCCCAAAAATAAATAAACGTTGAAAAAAAAATTAAAAAAATAAAATAAAATAGGAAGAGAGATAAAGAGTTTCATGACTACTAAACCAGCCCTGCAAGAAATTTTAAGGGGGACCCTTTAGGTGGAGAAAAGACAAAAGAAAAAAGACCAAAAGCAACAAAGACTAGAAGGGACCAGATAACAACACCAGAAACACCAACTCAGTAGTGCTAAATTCATATCTACAGTACTCACTGTAAATGTCAGTGGACTAAATGCTTCAATCAAAATACATAGGGTATCAGAATGGATAAGAAAACAAGACCTATCTATATGCTGCTCACAGGAGACTCATTATAGACCTGAAGACACCTACAGATTGAAAGGGGATGAAGAACAGTCTATCATGCTAATGGTCATCAAAAGAAAGCTGGAGTAGCCATAGTTTTATGAAACAAACTGTATTTTAAAATAAAGACTGTATGGGGCGCCTGGGTGGCGCAGTCGGTTAAGCGTCCGACTTCAGCCAGGTCACGATCTCGCGGTCCGTGAGTTCGAGCCCCGCGTCGGGCTCTGGGCTGATGGCTCAGAGCCTGGAGGCTGTTTCCGATTCTGTGTCTCCCTCTCTCTCTGCCCCTCCCCCGTTCATGCTCTGTCTCTCTCTGTCCCAAAAATAAATAAACGTTGAAAAAAAAATTAAAAAAAAAATAAAGACTGTAATAAGAGATGAAGAAGGGCATTGTATCATAATTAAGGGGTCTATCCACCAAGAAGATCTAACAATTGTAAATATTTATGCCCCAATGTGAAACACCCAAATATATAAATCAATCACAAACATAAAGAAACTCATTGATCATAATACCATAATAGTAAGAGACTTCAGCGCCCCACTTACAACAATGGACAGATCATGTGAGCAGAAAATCAACAAGGAAACAATGGTTTTGAATGACACACTGGGCCAGATGGACTTAACAGATATATTCAGAACATTTCATCCTGAAGCAGCAGAAGACACATTCTTCTCGGGTGCATATAGAGCATTGTCCAAAATAGGTCACATACTGGGACATAAATCAGCCCTCAGCAAGTACAAAATGATAGGGATCATATGTTGCATATTTTCAGACCGCAATGCTATGAAACTCGAAACCAACCACAAGAAAAAATTTGGAAAGACCATGAATACTTGGAGATTAAAGAATATCTTACTAAAGAATGAATGGACTATGTCTCTCTTTGTCTTTCAAAAATGAGTAAATGTTAAATATATATGTATATATATACACACACACATATACATACATACATACGTACATACATACATACATACATATGTAGAAGGGGAGCGCCTAGGTGGCTCCGTTGGTTAAGCATCCGACTTCAGCTCAGGTCATGATCTTGTGCTCTGTGAATTTGAGCCCTGCATTGGGCTCTTTGCTAACAGCTCAGAGCCTGAAGCCTGCTACTGATTCTGTGTCTCCCTCTCTCTCTGCGCCCCCCCCCCCGCCATGCTCTGTCTCTCAAACATGAATAAATGATATATACACATGAATGAATGTGTTAACCAATAAATTAAAGAGGAAATTAAAAAGTACACGGAAGCCAATGAAAATGAAAGTACGACAGCCAAAACCTCTTGGATGCAGCAAAGGTGGTCATAAGAGAGAAGTATGTAGCAATCCAGGCCTTTCTAAAGAAGGAAGAACGGTCTCAAGTACACAACCTAACCTTATACCTAAAGGAGCTGGAAAAAGAATAGCAAAGCCCAAAACCAGCACAAGAAGGAAAATAAAGATTAGAGCAGATATCAATGATATCAAAATTATAAAAAACAAAAAAACAAAAAAAACAAAAAACAAAAAAAGCAACAACAGTAGAACAGATCAATGAAACCAGGGGCTGGTTCTTTGAAAAAATTAACAAAATTGATAAACCCCTAGCCAGATTGATCAAAAGAAAAAGGAAAGGACCCAAATAAATAAAATCACAAATGAAAGAGATCACAACTAACACTGCAGAAATACAAACAGTAAGAGAATATTTTAAGCAATCATATGCCAACACATTGGGCAATCTGGGAGAAATGGACAAATTCATACAAACATATGAACTACCAAAACTGAAACAGGGAGAAATAGAAAATTTGAATAGACCCATAACCAGTAAAGAAATTGAATTAGTAGTCAAAAATCTCCCAATAAACGAGTCCAGGGCCGGATGACTATCCAGGGGAATTCTATCAAACATTTAAAGAAGAGTTAACACCTATTCTTTTGGAGCTATTCCAGAAAGTAGAAATGGAAGGAAAACTTCCAAACTCATTCTGCAAGGACAGCTTTTCCTGGATTCCAAAACCAGACAAGGTCCTCACTAAAAAGGAGAACTACAGACCAATTTCCCTGATGAACATGGATGAAAAAATTCTCAACAAGATACTAGCCAACCAGATCCAACAATACATTAAATTATTCACCATGATCAAGTGGGGTTTATTCCTGGACTGCAGAACTGGTTCAATATCCACAAATCAATCAATACTTCACAGTAATAAAAGAAAGGGTAAGAACCACATGATCCTCTCAATAGATGCAGAGAAAGCATTTGACAAAATATAGCATCCTTTCTTGATAAACACCATCAAGAAAGTAGGGATAGAAGGATCATTCCACAAGATCAAAAAGGCCATATACAAAAGACCCACCACTGATATCATCCTCAATGGGGAAAAACTGAGAGCTTTCTCCCTAAGGTCAGGAACATGACAAGGATGTCCACTCTCACCACTCTTATTCAAAATGTTGTTAAAAGTCTTAGCCTCAGCAAGCAGACCACACAAAGAAATAAAAGGCATCTAAATGAGCAAGGAGGAGGTCAAACTTTCACTTTTTGCAGATATGATACTTTATGTGGAAAACCCAAAAGACTCCACCAAAAAAGCTGCTAGAGCTGTTACATGAATTCAGCAGTCACACGTTATAAAATCAATGTACAGAAATCAGTTGCATTTCTGTACACCAATAATGGATCAGCAGAAAGAGAAATCAAGGAATTGATCCCAATTGCACCGAAAACTATAAAATACCCAGGACTAAACCTAAGCAAAGAAGTGAAAAATCTATACACTGAAAACTATAGAAAGCTTATGAAAGAAGGTGAAGAAGACACAAAAAAATGGACAAATATTCCGTGCTCATGGACTGGAAGAATAAATACTGTTAAAATGTCAATACTACCCAAAGCAATCTATATATTTAATGCAATCCTATCAAAAGAACACCAGCATTCTTTACAGAGCTAAAACAACCACTCTTAAAATTTATATGGAACCAGAAAAGACCCCAAATAACCAATGCAATCCTGAAAAAGAAAACCAAAGTTGGAGACATCACAATTTCTGACTTCAAGATATATTGCAAAGCTGTCATCATCACGACAGTATGGTGCTGGCACAAAAACAGACACTGAGATCAGTGGAACAGAATAGAGAAACCAGAAATGGACCCAAAAACATATGACCAACTAATCTTTGACAAAACAGGAAAGAATATCCAGTGAAATAAAGACAGTCTCTTCAAATGGTGATGGGAAAACTGGACAGCAACATGCAGAAGAATGAACCTGGACCACTTTCTTACACCATACACAAAAATTAACTCAAAATGGATGAAAGACCTAAGTGTAAAACAGGAAGCCATCAAAATCCTCAAGTAGAAAGCAGGCAAAAATATCTTTGACCTTGGCTTCAGCAACTTCTTGCTCAACATGTCTCCAGAGGCAAGAGAAACAAAAGCAAAAATGAACTATTGGGACCACATTAAGATAAAAAGCTTCTGCACAGCAAAGGCAACAATCAGCAAAGCTAAAAGGCAACTAATGGAATGGGAGAAGATACTTGCAAATGACAGATAAAGGGTTAGTATCCAAAATCTATAAAGAACTTAACCAAATTCAACAGCCAAAAAAATAATCCAGTGGAGAAATGGGCAAAAGACATGAAGAGACACTTTTCCAAAGAAGACATCCAGATGGCTAACAGACACATGAATAAATTCTCAACATCACTCACCATTAGGGAAATACACATCAGACCACAATGAGATACCACCTCACACCTGTCAGAATGGCTAACATTAACAACCTGGGCAACAATAGATGTTGGCGAGGATGTGAAGAAAGAGGAACCCTTTTGTACTGCTGGTGGGAATGCAAACTGGTGCAGCCATTCTGGAAAACAGTATGGAGGTTCCTCAAAAAGTTAAAAATAGAACTGTCCTACAACCCAGCAATTGCACTCCTAGGTATTTATCCAAGGGATACAGGTGTGCTGTTTCGAAGGGACACATGCACCCAATGTTTATAGCAGCACTATCAACAATAGCCAAAGTATGGAAAGAGCCCAAATATCCATCGACTAATGAATGGATAAAGAAGATGGGGTGTAAATATATACAATGGAATATTGCTTTACGATAAAAAAAAGAATGAAATCTTGCCATTTGCAACAACGCGGATGGAACTAGATTGTAGATTGCATTATGGGAAGTGATATAAGTCAGAGAAAGACAAATATATTTCAGTCATATGTGGGATTTTAAGATACAAAGCAGATGAACATAAGAGAAGGAGGCAAAAAAGAGGGAAACAAACCATAAGAGACTCTTAAATATAGAAAACAAACTGAGGGTTGCTGGTGGGGTGTTGTATGGAGGGAAGGGCTAAAAGGGTGAGGGGCAATGAGGAGGGCACTTGTTGGGATGAGCACTGGGTGTCATATGTAAGTGATGAATCACTAAATTCTATTCCTGAAACTATTATTACACTATAGGTTAACTGGGATTTAAATTTAAAAAAAAAAAGAAAAGAGTACATTTATCATGGTGAACATTGAGTAATGTATAAAATTGTTGAATTGTTGAATATTGGACACCTGAAATGAATATAACACTCTGTGTTAACCATACTTCAATTTAAAAAAAATTTTTCACACAAAAAATAGAGTGGGAATAGCCAGCTGAATGCTGAAGGATGCCAAATAGAGTTCAGATAAGGGAGGGTTAAATACTTTAAAAAGTGTTTTTACATGTCAATTAGAATTAGAGCTATATGTAAGGACAAAGATGTGCGTGTAATGTCTAGTGTGATCATATGCATTGTTATTTTCTACAGATTGACAACCTGACTCTTCTTCCCACTCTTCCCCATGCCTTTTCCTTTGTAGAAACAAAACTGCTCTGTGAACTGCAGGAAGCCAGGTTTTTGCAGGAAACACTACATGGCTTCAAAACCTTACCATGCTGACTTAGTTCTCAAGGCAGTGGATGGTCATGAAGAAAGGAATTAGAAATGTTCCTAGGGCGTTTCAATCTGTAGTTAACGAAGGAAGGAGGCTTAAGTCAGAGTTTTGGTTTTTAAATTTTAATTTCATAAACTATGACTTCATTGTCTGAAAAAGAGAGTAGAAAGCAGATCTTCTCCTCCACTTTGAAATACCCTTACCACCACTGAATTGGAGATATCTTCCAAATCTAACTACTGGAAGAAGTTACAAAAATTAAATGCAAAGGCAGAACTGAACATGCTTTAAAATAAAAACGTGTTATATGAGAGAAGCAGCATAACCTACTAGTTCAGTACATGACTCCAAAACCACACTGAGTTTGAAGCCCTAATTCTAACACTAGCTGTTTGGAAATATTGCTTAAATTACCAGTGCCTCAGTTTCCCCATCTGTAAAATAGGGATGGTAACATATATACCATAGGGTTGCTGTGGGGGTTAAGTGAGATGTAGTAGTACCTGACCTACAGTAAGTTCTCAGGGAGTGTTACTTTACATCCTTGGATGTCATAATCTATGTAAGATCTAATCTTAGGTCCACGGGCCCATGCAGGTCTACAAATAAAATCAGAGTGTTTGAGAACCCTCTGGAATTATAGCCCAAATTGTGTGTTGTGTGTGTGTGTGTGTGTGTGTGTGTCTACGTGTGTGTGTGTGTGTCTATGCATTTGTAAGGGGTGGTGCATTTTTCTTGCAATCCAGTTCACATTTGCCATCAGACACTTAAGAAATGCAACCCACAAAAGGGGGTTAAGAACCACTTTTGTTTGAATCTAAGGACTGTAGAGCTAAATAGTCTTAATGCATTCCATGTAGGCTTCGTGGCTCTTGTTTATTAGCTTGATAAACATTGATTGGGAACTGGGCACTGGTCCTTGGCAGTCACTCAGACACACAGAGGCAACACCTTACTCAAATAACTCTGTATTTAGGGAGGACCTGAACGAGAACCCAGAAATTCACTCGGATGGTTTCTGAAGTTTATTAATGTCACAACCTCCTTTATGGGAAATTTCAGTGCCATGCGAGTCAAACTTATTACAAAGATGTTCTGTGGAAGGACTGAAGATTCACTTAAAGCTTTTCTTAGAGAGCAGTGCAGGATTTCATCCTTTCCCTTGAAGGGCAATGAGAGCCTTCTGGTCATTTTCAGTGAAAGCCCAAGGTCATGAAATTGGGAGACTGTGGTGAAGCATCCTAAGATGCATGATAGAAGGCTCCCTAAACTTGAGAATTCTAAGATTATTAGACTGTTTTCTTCTATCCTTTGAACTTTCTCTCCCTTTGACTCAGCCCAGACATTTAAACAGATTTGGCAAGGCTTACAAAGGTATAATGTCAAACTTTATTTCTTTTTAATGGTGTGTGTCATCTAAATAGTGATGCCATCAATAGGGGATGTTGTTTCTGTTATTTTTTACCTTCTGCTCTCAGATGCCTTTTAACATATGTAAAAATATTTATATAGTGTTTCAAGTCTGTGGCATTCAGCACAGACATGCTCCTTTGAGTTATCCTTTTTGGTAATATATTTAACTCAAAAGAAGTCATGGGCATATTGGGGGCAGATAGTAGGTACAAATCTGACAAAAAGCTAATGAGCTCTCCTGTGATTATCAGGGAGGCCAGTGACTCATTAAATCTCATTTCCTGGGCAAGTCCACATAGGGAGAAGAAATGATCTGAACTAAAGGCCTGAGAACCTAATGTAGTCAGATTTATGGGCATTCATATAAGCAGCTACATGATAATCAGTGCACATAGTGAAATGTTTTAATGAGGGTCTCTGAAATATTTAATTGGTTACTTTATTAAATTTTTTAATAGTTTTGTTGTTTTCTGTTAGGAATTAGCACCACAGCAGGGAGGGTCCTGAAACCAAGTGGGGTTGTCTTTTGGTTGGTTTCAGTCCAAGCTGTTGTTCCCCTATATATTATCTCTTTATGTGTATTAACATTGTCATTGATATTCAAGGCTCTACTGAAAAAAGGGTCAGGTTGGTTAGAATCCATAAAAACTTCTTTGGGTTCCAAAGTATATGACTATCTGCTTAGAATAAATCTTCCTCCAGCTTCATTAGAGCAAATCATTGTTGATTCTAAGGATTTTCCACTGCTAAGAAGAAATTTTTCCAAAACAAGTCAAGTCATAAACAAGGTGAAGAAGAGACTGTGATTTGTTTTTAATACCTTAACTTCCTTTTAAATGTCCATCTCCACCTTCTGGATGTTTTCTTTATATCTTGTTCCTCACCCTTGTGTCCTGGTAGCTTTCTGATCATAAGTTAGTTAAAAGACAAGGCTTAAGATACTGCTCTTCTCAGGGACACGTAAGTGCAAATAAATTTCTAGTAGTAGAATTTTAGATGTCATAACAGCTCAGGTGGGGTTCTGATATTTTGCATATCTCAAATTGTACCTTTTTAGCAAGACAGCCTTGTTGCTTGATCATCCCATGTGTATAGGCACTTAAAACTATTTTTGTTAGAGGAATAGCCAGTCGACTAGTGAAGGGAGACCATGAAGTGGTGTGTGGTGCCTGTTGCTATGTGACCAGTTACTACTGAGTCGCATCACCTCCTTTGGGAACCTCGTCCTGAAACAGGAGGGATCACTCTTAGTTTCATATTCTTCCCTACCCTTCGTATTTCTAGATTCTAGCTATATTGTCAACTTCTAGCCTTGTGACTAAGACCCATGCTTTTTGCCACAGCCATAGAGAGAAGGATCACCTATAGTTAGGATCACCTGATTTTTTTGTTTTGTTTTGTTTTGTTTAAAATTTTTTTTTCAATGTTTATTTATTTTTGACAGAGAGAGACAGAGCATGAACGGGGGAGGGGCAGAGAGAGAGGGAGACACAGAATCGGAAACAGGCTCCAGGCTCTGAGCCATCAGCCCAGAGCCTGATGCGGGGCTCGAACTCACGGACCGCGAGATCGTGACCTGGCTGAAGTCGGACGCTTAACCGACTGCGCCACCCAGGCGCCCCTCACCTGATTTATTTTTAAAGGCCATGGGCAGGATTCCTAATGGAGCAATCATTCTAGACAGCTTTTCATAGCAAAGATGGGTTTGCCAGTGTAAAACGTCAAGATGATTTAGATTAATTCAAGTTCCAACTCATGTCTGCATTAAACATCCAGTATTTGAAACTATCCATCTTTTGAGGTCATAGATATCTAAGATAACACATAGAGGTAGACCATGCCAAAAGAAAGGTCTGGGGGGGGCGCCTGGGTGGCGCAGTCGGTTAAGCGTCCGACTTCAGCCAGGTCACGATCTCGCGGTCCGTGAGTTCGAGCCCCGCGTTGGGCTCTGGGCTGATGGCTCAGAGCCTGGAGCCTGTTTCCGATTCTGTGTCTCCCTCTCTCTCTGCCCCTCGCCCGTTCATGCTCTGTCTCTCTCTGTCCCAAAAATAAATAAACGTTGAAAAAAAAAAATTAAAAAAAAAAAAAAAAAGAAAAAAAAAAGAAAGGTCTGGGGTATGTGAGGTCTTGTTTCTCATCATGAAAGATGAGTGAATGAAAGTACCATATTTTCCTGATTCACCTTAAGAAAACATTTTGGAGTGCCTGGGTGTCTCAGTTGGTTGAGCATCTAACTTCAGCTCAGGTCATGATCTCACAGCTCATGAGTTTGAGCTCCTCATCAGGCTTTATGCTGACAGCACGGAGCCTGGAGCCTGCTTCGAGTTCTGTGTCTCCTTCTCTATGCTTCTCTCCAACTGACACTCGCTCTCTCTCTCTCTCTCAAAAATAAATAAACTTTAAAAAATTAAAAGAAGAAAAACATTTCAATAATTTATTGTTCATAAATCATCTTATAGTTCATAAATATAGTATTTTTCCCAAAAATATGTTATTAAATCTTATAACCAGTGTTTTCTTAGAATATAGGAAATACTGTTCATTCCCTCTAGGCTAGAAGGTCTTCTTCATAACATGTTGCCTGCATTTTGACTTATAAAAACACCATGACCAAGTCTTACATTGTTGAGTAGAGAAGGGCTAGGCAGCTCTTTAAAAACAAATAAGAGGTAAGGGGCATTAAGGAATCTACTCCTGAAATTTGGATGTAAATTAAAAAAATAAAATAAAAACAAATAAGAGGTGTTCAAGTTTCAGAAAACACAGTTTAAACATGATAAATGGCTGAACTGATTGAGAGTTGGAGCAGGCTTTCAAGGCCAAGCTGTCATGGGTGAGAACCCAACCCATGCATGCTCCTGTGGCAGACATGAAATTAAGGATGTATCTGACATTGGAGACTAGGATAGTAAAAGAGAATGGGCAGATTCAGAGTGACACAGATTTCAGAGCCAGAATCTATGGAGAATGCTGGAAGCACAAGCCTACAGTTAGTTATGTGTGCTGGTAGATGTGCTTAGAAAAAGTTTAGAAGGATATGCCCCAAATAATTAACATTGTTGGGGAGCAGGACGGTGCAGCGGGAAGAGACTTAAGCACTCTTTTCACATGTACAACATGTCTGTTGTAAAAATATCTTCCAACGAACATGTCACTTTGGTTATTTAAGACATTACAAAAATCACTAAAAAGAAGTATACCCCAGAAATAATAAGTTTGCAGCTGCTAAGATACAGGCCTGCCAAATCCAAAATTATTTATTTAGACCACTGTTGGCACCTGCTTTACTTCCTATGCTCTGTGCACACCCCTCTATGTCTCTGGCCCTGCCCCTGGCAATATAAGGTCCCAAACCATCTCCCATCCCAGCAGTGGGGCCAGGACTCCTTCTCCAGTGATTTCCCAGGCAACGTTTGAAGGAAGAAGCCTCATTCTAGGCTGTAGAGGCTACCCTGTCAAGAGCTACCTGGGGGCCAGTGGCTGAGGTTCCCCCTCTCTAAACATGGGAGCGTGTGTGGCTTGCTCCATGCTGATGGCAGAGGGGAAATTCAAATGCTCAGTTTTGTGAAAGGGAACATTAGGTTAGTTTCTCATGATTTAGGTCCTGTGGTCAGTACCCACCTAGAAAAGAGCCTTGCTTTCTCCCAAAAGCCAGGAGCTGGGAAAACTAAAATCACTAATGCCACTTTTTTTCTGATGCCAGGTCAAGGCAAGTCAAAGTTGGGGGAAAAAATCTTTACCTTTCCTTCTCTTTCATATTCATGGAACAAGAAAATAAAGGTGTGTGGTGGCCCATCTGTGACTGTGAGTGGAAAATGCCTTCTATAAATCTTCATTCATGATTTAAGTAAAAGGGGAAAGGGGAGGCCATTAAAACTACCAACATCATTTATTTCTTTTCCGGGAAGATGTTCACCCACAGGCTGTACCTTAAGTGCGCTTGAATTCTTGGTTTCCCAGGGTCACCTACATCTGTGTTATATTTTCCTTCTTGTATTGTCCGCTACTGCTTATTCCTAAGCATCCTTTCTACTGGAGATACTTCATCAACTTTGAAATCCAAGTCCTGGGAACCAGTGTGGCTGTCTGAGTGAAGTGGATGCTGTTTCTTAGTTGAAACTAAATCGGCAAAGAATGCACTGACTTAAACAAGGGCTAGTAATTTTGCTCGGGCCTTCATGGTAAAAATTCTTAAAAAACATTATCCTTCTAAAAATAGCTAGAATGATTTGGTGGTGGTGCTTTTTATCTCGCCCACCTCCCTGCCTTACTGGGGAGTTGGATCCACATGGGCATGGGGTGAAGGGTGAACCCTAATGAAACATTACAAATCCCAGGCAGCAACAAGCAGAATCACAGAGTTGCTTTGCTGTCTGCTGCTGCTCACCTTGTGTGCCTATTTTTTCCCTTCAAACTTCAATGGTTTTTTTCCAGTGTCCCCCTTTGAAAGAGATTGATGTGGCTGCCAATGGCGAGGGGATTAACGTGAATAACAAATTATTCTTACACGTTTGAAGTTATAGGCCTATTATACTTGCCCTTTAGGGAAACAGTGGGCTTTACTGAGCTATTGCTATTCTCAACAAATTTCAGTAATTATTAGTGCTAGAAGTTGGGTTGTTCGGTTTCAGCTGAGTTTATACAATTGTCTGTGCCTTTGGGAGGCTTCTCTGACTACCTGATACACAGTGAAGGAGGCTGCATGGAGTATGGCAATATTTCCCAACCTTAAATCTTGCAACTAAGTGCTGAATTATCTAAATATTTTTTATTTTGGGGCCTCAGGCATGACAGAGAGGAAAGAGTAAAGAGAACCCAGAGTGACTGTATTTGTTCAGTAGAGGCTGGAGGAGAGGGGTGGGCTCTAGATAGGAATAGTTTGCCCTGAATAGAACTCCACAGAATGGTTGGTTAGGAAATGGAGAAGAATTAGAAATAGCAGGTTCAAATCTGATCAGCCCTAAGTCAGTTGTGTGACTGTGACAACTATATGATTTCTTGAACCCATCCTTTGCTCATCTGTAATTTGGGTATGATAAAATACTGATTTCCGGCCATCGGGAGGAATAAATAAAATAAGGAAAATAACTTACTGTGTACATGCCTTTTATAACTATTAGTTACAGTTAGTAGTGCTACTACTAGCTTGCCAGTCTTTTGTATCTGAAGTTCTGATAGTAGTCTTGAAAAATAAGGTCCTTGAATGGGTATACTGCCTTGGGTAGTATCAATATTTTAACAATATTTGTTCTTCCAATACTTGAGCATGGAATGTTTTTCCATTTCTTTGTGTCTTCAGTTTTTTTCACGAGCTTTCTATAGTTTTCAGTGTACAGATCTTTTACACTCTCTGGTTAGGTTCATTCCTAGGTATTTTATGGTTCTTGGTGCAATTGTAAATGGGATTGATTCCTTGATATTTCTTTCTGTTGTTTCATTATTGGCGTATAGAAATGCAGCCATTTTCTGTACATTGATATTATATCCTGTGACTTTGCTGAATTCATGTGTCAGTTCTAGCAGTTTTTGGTGGAGTCTTTCAGGTTCTCCATGAAGAGTATCATATCATCTGTGAAAAGTGAAAGTCGACTTCTTCAATTTGGATGCCTTTGATTTCATTTGTTGTCTGGTTGCTGAGGCTAGGACTTCCAACACTATGTTAAAAAACAGTGATGAGAGTGGATATCCCTGTCGTGTTCCAGGATACAGGAGTGCTGATCATAGGGCACATGTACCCCAATGTTTATAGCAGTGCTATCAACAATAGTCAAATTATGGACAGAGCCCAAATGTTCATCAACTGATGAATGGATAAAGAAGATGTGGTATAGCTATAAAATGGAGTACTACTTGGTGATGAAAAAGAATGAAATCTTGCCATTTGCAAACAATGTGGATGGAACTGGAGGGTATTATGCTAAGTGAGATAAGTCAGTCAGAGAAAGACAGGTATCATATGATTTCACTCATATGTGGAAATTTGAGAAACTTAACAGAAGATCATAGGGGGAGGGAAGGAAAAATAAGTTACAAACAGAGAGGGAGGCAAACCATAAGAAATTCTTAATACAGAGAAAACCTGAGGGTTGATGGGGGGTGGAGTGTGTGGGGGGGGGTAGGTGAGGTGGGTGATGGATGCTGAGGGAGGAACTTCAACAAGTGAGGCATGAGCACTTGGTGTTGGATGTAAGTGATGAATCACGGGAATCTTCCTGAAGCCAGACTACACTGTATGTAACTAACTTGGCATAAATTTTTTAAAATGATTCAGAATATGTATCAACAATCAGAAAATATATAGCTTCTTTTTACCTAATAATCTCATTTCTGATAATATATCCTAAGGAAATAACACAAAAGAATAAAAAAGATATCTATAAGAAAAAAAAAAGAGCGTCCTCCAGTGGACTGTGTAAAGCATCTACATGGAAAAATATGCGTCAAATCAATGTAATAAGTTATATTAAACACTTCTCTGTGCTGCCATATTCACATCCCACTACCACCAATTTGTGGCCCTGGGAAAATTGGCACCATTTCCATGCCTCTGTTTCTCTCTCTGTAAATGAACAGTACCTATTTCACAAGGTTGTCGTGAAAATTAAATAAGGTAATTATCTATAAAGTCCTTAGAAGAGTGCCCTGGAGCCATCTTAGCATAACAGGCACCAAACCTTCTGGGTGGCTTCATACCTCCATAGTGATAGAATGAAAACGTATTCATTTCATAACTTCTTAGGAAGTGCTGCTGTTTTATTCCCAGGGGGAGGTCCTTCTCCTCCTCACTAGTGGGTCTGCCTCCCCAGAGGTGCCATACTGTCATTTCCAGAGTGGATGTGTTGGCTTGTTTCTGGGCAGATGTTTATGTGGCATAGATAGCCATGAGCAGTGTATCTACCCTAGGCTGCTTTTCTTCCTTCAGGATAGTGACCATCATGGCATCATGTGTAAGTGCCTGAATTATAACAACATTACAGATTTTGCTATTAGCAAGAAATTCAAAATCCCTAAATCCCAGGCAGAACCATCCTATTTAGGTGAAATATCTGATGGAATGGAAGTAAGTGGAGGAATGAAAACATGGTAGAATTAAGATTAGATGTTAAGATTAGTCAGGCAGGGGACCGAATGAAATAACACACAAAAATCCTTTACATTAGGCGCTTAGTACTACACAACATCCTGACTGAGATTAACGTGGAAGGCAGCAAGTGATGTAAGACAGTTACTGTAATTTTGTTCCAAGAGATAACAGGTCCATCTTGTACAACCTTGGTGCAAAATCCTGGATTTACAAAAGAGAATATTGTTAAAGACAAACTGAGGCACATTAAAACTTTTAAAAGTTTACTTAAGCAAAAATCTATTAAAATCAGGCACCATCCAGTCTAGCAGATAGAAAGAAGCTCTGAGCAACTGTACAAAATGGAAGACTTTTATAGGCAGAAGGGAGCTAGAACAAGGAAATAATAGTAGGCACAAAAGTGGGTTGGTTATTGCAAAATTACTTCCGTTAGGGGATGGCACAGTCTATCAGGCAGATTTCCTCACTAGTGCTATCACGTGATTCCTGATTGGCTGGTGTAAGATTCCATTTCTGGAGAGCTGAAACTGTAGTTAAGTCTCAGTGTAGTGATGTGGCTTAGCATAAATGGCTTCATCTTGAGCCTGTTGTCTTCTTTTTAACACTACTAATAACTAATAGCTTAAACACAACATTTTATGGTTTTTAAAGTCTTTTACATCTAATAGATCATTTTCATTTTACAGACAAGGAAATAGAATTCACTACACATCTGCTTGTCTATCTAATATCTCCCAGGATGTTTAAAATATGACTATGCTTACCAAAATCCTCCTTCTCCTACTTTTTCAGAAATTCACTTATGATATAAAACAAGATAGAGAAAGGAAATGAAAAATTGTGGTATATATTGTGTTTACATTTGATGAGTTAATAGTTAATGATGCAAAGTTATGTAATCAACACAGTTGTATGATTTATGAGACAAATGAGAGATTACTTTCAAAATATTAGTTCATAGAGCACCAGAGGGAGTGTAGACCACTAATGGGGCCCAATTTAAAGTTCATAGTTGAACATCTTCTTTTGATCCTGTAAGTGTGCCTCAGTGATGATATTCATGTATCACTTCTTTTAAGGCTGAACCAAAAGTCCAGAGTTTGAGGCTTTAATGGATGAGAAGCTCAGGCTACATGGCCCTCAGTTCTACCTGTGATAGGTGTGTGCTTGACACAGTATACCCTCAAATTGGCAAAAAAAGATACATATCCCAATTCACTCTGACCTCCCAGACCTCCCCCTTCTCAAACCCTCTCAGCAACATTTTGGGGTAGTGGCATCCCCCTTTGTGTGACTCCCTACCCCTCCACTACTGTATCAAAAAGCAAACTATAGCTCGTCCAGCTGGCAGTGTAAGGCAGAGCAGTGCTCCTAACATGTGGTCTGCAAACTGTTACTAGTCTGAGATGAGGTAAGCATACACGTAGAGGGTAAGCCTTTAGAAACTGTTGTATAAATTTGGGAGGGTTGCAACATCCAAGCACAGCTATTGGGATATAATTTTATGTCTTTTGCATTTAAATTTTTAAAAATTGGGCTTGCCTTCTGTATGTTTTTGTTTTATATTGCACCTTCCTAGCAATTATTTTTTTCCCCAGCAATTATTTTCTATTGTTTTTCTCAACAAATACATGGTTTATAACTGATAGGAAAGAAAGAAAGTGGGCTCTTCATCACAAATGATTATAGGCATACCTCATTTTATTGCACTTTGCTGTATTGTGCTTTGCAAGGTGTGTTTTTTACCACGTGAAGGTTTGTGGCAACCCTACATCAAGCAAGTCTGTTGGCACCATTTTCCAACAGCATTTGTACATTTTGCAATATTTCATGCTTTTTGATGATCATATTTGTTATCATGATCTATGAACAGTAATCTTTGATGTTAATATTGTAATTGTTATGAGGCACCGTGAACTGCACTCATATGGGATGGCAAACAGTTGATAAATGTTGTATGCATTCTGACTGTTCCACTGACCAGCCCATCCGCCACCTTTCTCCTTCTCAGACCTCCCTATTCCCCAAGACACAACAGCATTGAAATTAAGCCAGTTAATAACCCTACAGTAGCCTCTGAATGTTGAAGTGAAAGGAGTTGCACATCTCTCACTTTAAATCAAAAGCTAGAAATGATTAAGCTTAGTGAGGAAGGCATGTCAGAAGCTAAGATAGGCTAAAAGCTAGGCTTCTTGTGCCAGAGATTTAGCCAAGTTGTGAAGGCAAAGGAAAAGTTCTTGAAGGAAATTAAAAGTGCTAACCCCAGTAAACACATGAATGATAGAAAGTGAAGTTTCAGTAGTTTGAACAGAGGATCACACCAGTCACAACATTATCTTAAGACAAAGCCTAATCCACAGCAAGGCCCTGACTCTCTTCATTTATGTGAAGGGTGAGATGTAAGGAAGCTGCAGAAGAAAAGTCTGTAGCTATCAGAGATTGGTGTATGAGGTTTAGGGAAGGAAGTTGTCTCTATAACATAGAAGTGCAAGGTGAAGCAGCCAAGTGCTGATGTAGAAGATGTAGCAAGTTATCCAGAAGATCTAGCCAAGATAATTAATGAAGGGAGATACACTAAACAACAGATTATCAGTGTAGATGAAACAGCCTTCTGTTGGAAGAATATGCCATTTAGGACTTTTGTAGCTGGAGAAGAAAAGTCAACACCTGGCTTCAAGCCTTCAAGGGACAGGCTGACCTTATTGTTAGGGCCTAATGCAGCTTGTGTCTTTCAGTTGAAGCCACTGCTCATTTACCATTATGAAAATCCTAAGGTGCTTAAGAATCATGCTTAATATACTCTACCTGGGTTCCATCAGTGGAACAACAAAGCCTCAAGGACAGCACATTTGTTTACAACATGGTTTACTGAATATTTTAAGCCCACTGTTGAGATCCAGTGCTCAGGAAAAAAAAAAGTCTCTTCAAAATATTACTGCTCATTGGCAGTGTGTCTGGCCATCCAAGAGCTCTGATGGAGATGTACGATCAGATTAATGTTGTTTTCATGCCTACTTGCAAAGCATCCATTCTGCAGCCCATGGATCAAGAAGTACTTTTGACTTTCCAGTCTTAATACTGAAGAAACACATTTTGTAAAGCTATAGATGCCACAGATAATGATTTCTCTGATGGATCTTGGCAAAGTCAACTGAAAACCCTCTGGAAATGATTCACTATTCTAGATGCCATTAATAACATTTGTGATTGGTGGGAAGAGGTCAAAATACCAACATGAGCAGGAGTTTGGAGGAAGTTGACTGTAACCCTCATGGATGACTTTGAGGGATTCAAGACTTCGGTGGAGGAAGTAACTGCAGATGTGGTGGAAATAGCAAGAGAATTTGAATTAGAACTGGAGCCTGGAGGCTCCTTGGTGGCCTCGTCAGTTGAGCATCTCACCTTGGCCGGGGTCATGATCTCACGGTTGTTAGTTCGAGCCCCACATCAGGCTGGCTGCTGTCAGTGAGGAGCCTGCTTCAGATCCTCTGTCCTCCTCTCTCTGCCCCTCCCCCTCTTGCTTGCTCTCTCTCTCTCAAAATTAAATAAACATTAAAAAAAAAACAACACAACAAAGTGGAGCCTGAAGATGGGACTGAATTGCTGCAATCTCATGGTAAAACTTTAACAGATGAGGAGTTTGAGGTTTGTCGACTTCTCCTCTCCAGCTACAAAAGTCCTAAATGGCATATTCTTCCAATAGAAGGCTGTTTCATCTACACTGATAATCTGTTGTTTAGTGTGGCTCCCTTCATTAATTATCTTGGCTAGATCTTCTGGGTAACTTGCTACAGCTTCTACATCAGCACTTGCTGCTTCACCTTGCACTGCTATGTTATAGAGATGGCTTCCTTCCTTAAACCTCATACGAACTCTTCATCTTATGAGTGAGCAAAAAAAAGTGATTTTTTGATATGGAATCTACTCCTGGTGAAGATTCTGTGAAGTTTGTTGACATGACAACAAAGGATTTAAAATATTAGAGTATTTAGGTGATAAACCAGTGGGAAGGTTTGAGAGAATTGACTCCAAATTTTAAGGAAGTTCTTGGGTAAAATGTTATCAAACAGTGTCACAGGCTTCAGAGAAATTGCTTATGAAAGTAAGAGTCCATTGATGTGGCAAACTTCTCATGGTCTTATTTTAAGAAACTGCCACAGCCACCCCAGTCAGTCAGCAGCCAGCCACACTGAGGCAAGACCCACCACCACTGAAAAGATTACAACTTGCTGAAAGCTCATGATGGTTAGCATTTTTTTAGCAATGAAGTATTTTTAGTTAAATTATGTACATTATATTTTTAGACATAATGTTATTGCATACTTAATAGGCTACAGTATAGTGTAAACATAACTTTCATATGCACTGGGAAACCCCAAAATTCATTTGATTTTCTTTGTTGTGATGTTCTCTTATTGTGATAGTCTGAAACTAAACCCACAGTATCTCCAAGGTATGTCTGTAAATAATTTGGGGAGTGTCAGCATAGAGCGTGAATGTGTGGACTCTGGAGTAATAGTACCTAAATATGTGACCTAGTTATCTGGATGACTGTGAGTGTATTATCTGCATGACTTTGAGGAACTTGCTTTCTTCTGCCTTGATTTCCCTATCTGTAAAAAGGGGGTGGTAATAATTGTACCTACTACATAGAGTTGTAAGGAATAAAGAATACTTTGCTCTTAGAAAGTGAACACCCCACACACCAAAAAAAAGAAAAAAAAAAAAACTCCTAGTTGCAAGAGTAAGAGCTCAGTACATTTTAGCTATTGTTGCTCACATTTCTAGGCCTTATTGCTCACCTGTATCTTTGCATAGGCCAGTGCTTATGACTTAGGCATTATGGGTTTTGAGTGCTGTAGGCACTTTCACCTTATGAGCCTCTTCTTCCATTAAAAATTTTCAATTTTAGAGGTGCTTGGGTTGGCTCAGTTGGTTAAGCATCCGACTTTGGCTCAGGTCATGATCTCACAGTACGTGAATTTGAGCCCCGCATTGGGCTCTGTGCTGACAGCTCAGAACCTGGAGCCTGCTGTGGATTCTGTGTCTCCCTCTCTCTCTGACCCTCCCCCCTCTCAAAAATAAATGAACATTAAAAATTTTTAATTTTGTATTTTATGATTGCATTGGTAAAAGATGAGTATAAGTATGAGATTCACTATTCTGTGTTCATTATTGCTGTATTTATTTTCCTGTTATTTAAAGACAAATTAGAGCTAAAGCATTTCTGTGGTCCTCTCAAAGTATCTTGGACCCTGGATCTCATGCCCACCGTGGCTGGCTTAGACAAGTTGGAGCCTGTTGACTAAGTCGGCTGTTGGTGTACTTCTTTCCCTTGCTGGAATACTGTTTTTTCAAGCGTATCTTCTTGAGCATTATTCCTTCTCTCGAGCATCTCCTCTTCATCATTTGAAACTCTACCAAAGTTTCCTTCTCAGTCCATCCTGTGGATACTGTAGTATTATAATTGTCTGTTTACCAGTCTGTTTCCCAGGATAGTCTGTCTAAGTTCTTTAAGCTCAAGAAACAACTCTGTCTTCCCATTGCTAAGCACATTATATAGTTAGTTAATTACTTAATGAGGTTGGGTAAAGTGTGCCATGGTGTATAAGAAGCAGCATGGATTGAAGACCCAGGTAGTCTTACAAGATGTATTCAGGAAATAGGGAGAAGTTTAAAGATAGTCTTTATATTGCTGTTTCCAGCTGGCACCTAAACACTGGTGGATTCCAAAAACACAGAAAGAAAATATGTTGAGCATCAAGTAGCAAGAGCTTTATAAGACAGTTGCCTGAGCACTGGGAACTCCCCACTGATTAACATTAACAGGAGCTCCATTCATATATCACACTGAGAACAGATCCCTAAAAGCTGATCTGCTGCCTCATTAGAACCCAATCAATTGCTTTCACTGTTGAGTAATAGGTTTGGCTGGGCTGGCTCCAGGGGCAGAACTAATTTCAGATGTTGTTGGCAAGGCTGGTACAGAGAGGAGCCCCGGCAAGACTGTGCTGTAGTTGAACCACCAGGCAAAAACATCTACGAGAAGATCGTCCAATCTGATGACATATTCTCCTACAGTATCTTTCTCACAAGGCAGAAACGTGCTTTCATTTCGCAGCATTTCCCAGTCTCACCAGCCACTGACTGTTGCGTTGGTGTGTTACGTTAAGGTGCATACAAAGCACCTCAGAGTCTTGTTGAACATGCAGGCCCTGGGCTCACTCCCAAAGTTTCTGAGTCAGTGGAACTGGGACTAAGCCTGGAATTCACGGGTTTAACAAGTAGCCCAGGTAAAAAATGTTGCCGATGGATTAGATCAGACTTTAAGAACATGGACCCTGCCAGATAGATAAGTTTTAAACAAGTAAGAATCCTATGTTCTGGCCCCTGTGCTCTATGTCAATAGCTTCTTAGCTCTTGTTTCTTGGATGCCTGGAACGTAGAATAACCCTTAAGCATAGAAGGAAGTCAGAGATATTCTCTCTGTGTCCCAAACCATCTCCCTTGCAGATCCTGCAGCCCCCATTTGTCATGATCTTCTGGCTTTAGGGGTTGGCATGTGGGCATCTGCAAGATAGAGTCATGTGTCCTTTTTTCCACCTCAGAACTGAGTCTTGTGAAACCAGCTTGCTGGAACTCTGCACTAGGGTTCCATTTACTATTAAGGGCTCTAATGAGGAGGGACAGGCAATTATTATTATTTATTTCACTAATTAGCCAGATAATCACTCATTTTGAAACTGTTCAGGGTTGGGAATCTGTTCGTTTTGTGCCCTTTGTGTAACGCGGATTCATTTTATTTTTCCTCTTTCCTTGAGAAAAACGGCTGCTTTGTTAATGAGGGGCAAAGGTAGGGGGTAAGAAGGGGGGTTAAAAAAAGAGGGAGATCATTTCTGAGCTGGGAAGATAATGCAACAAGGAGCCAGAGTCCATAAAAACATCACCTTTCAGTCTCTGAAGACATAATGCTTGATGATAACCATAAAACATGTTAGTGCAAAATAAATTGCTGTTCTATTCAGATCCTTAAACGTACTACTGTGGATGTCACTGGAGATATGCAACTCTTTTTTCTGATCCCGAGGTGTATTTTATCATAATTTGTGGGGTGGGTGACAGCCTTGTACACATGATTGCCTTTTCCTGCTCAGTTAGCTTGTCAAGGTCAGAGTCCTTTGGCCTTTTATGAATGTAGGACTATTAAGAAATGAGCAGGATAACTGAACAGCATGGAGAGGAAACTTTATTTTTCTCTAGTAATCAGTACATTACATTTGTATGATGTTTGCTTATAATAAGCTATCATTCTGCTCTCAGGTGTTTTTAGGTGTGGGCGGAGGGGAGGATGTTTTGAGGCTCTGCATCTTATTTTTATTGTGAGATGGAAAGAACTTCTAGGAGGTTGAGATTCATCTTCAATGTCACAAAATACAGTGTTAAAGAGCACTTCCATTTTCAGATAGATTTTTTTTTTTCTTAAGGTAGATGATTACAGTGGGAAGTTGGTGCTTTTCTAGGTTGGTGCTCTATAGGGTGGAGATGCTGGATGACTCTTCGTAGACCAAGTGTCCTTGGTTACACCAGCCTGGTAGATCTGGCTGAGAGTCTGCTTTGTTTTTGTTTTTGCTTCTGTTTCTTTATGACTTCCATTTTGAGAATTCAAACCAGTTGTGAGGGTAATAGAAGTTGTAGCCAGGGATCTCATTCCAAGGAACGTGAAACGGTGGTCATTTCTCATAGAAATGGAAACCCTTGGTAAGTACTAGGGTGGGAGAAGTGACTAGCAAAAATAGAGGAGGCTTCACCTCCCTAAAGGATGGCTTTGCTAGCACCCATAACTTACCAATACACTCTTGGCCTTTGCATACTCCCCAGTAGGTTAAAGAATTCAATATAGGGAACTTCTAGCCTGAATGACTATTTCCCCGTAGTGGGCTCCTTTGTTGTCAGTACACTGGAAATTGTACAGAATTCTTCATAAAAGCAGTCATATGTCATAAACAAGACCTTGTGCAGGAAGTTTAAGGAATTATTGTTCCCAGGTCTTCAACTGCTCCTACTAAATCTTCACAAACTCTGTTGGATAGAAGGTTTTTTGGCCTGGTATTGTGGAAGTATCAGGGTCAATTCTGGTAAAAGGAGCCACAGAAAAAGTGTCTTATCTCTCTTCTACCCACCACAACAATGATAAAATATTTACTGAAAAGACTAAAAAGAGCTTTAAGAAGCCCTTTATAGCATTGAGTATATGATTCTAGCATGTTAATTTACTGGAATTGATCTTTATATGGAAGAAAGTAAAGTAAGTGAAAGAAATGTTTACACTACTTAAGAGATGCAATTACTGAATCCAAGAACCACTTTAATATGGTGCTGGCATTTTGAAAATGAATTTGATTATTTTAAATAATTCTGTTCTATTCTTGAAAGCACTTTCAAGAGCTCTAGGGGAAGAAAATATGAAGGTACTGAAAAACTAGTCAAACTTCCTTTTTAAAGGTTTTAAATAAACTGGACTTCTCCTGAAGGTCATCTTACCAAGTTACATATACTGCATGATGACTAAGAATAGAGATAATGGACAAATGCCAGAGTTCAAGTTGTATATTAGCCACCAAAAGGAACAGAATTTTGTATCAATCACTTAATATGGCAAAGGATAGAAATTAAAAGCTAAGAAAGAAAAATGGCTAACATAGAAAGCAAAGATGGGGTTGGGTGAGGTAAGCTGGGAGCTTTCCTCCCATTGTAAGGTCCTACATCTAGTACAACATGCAGGTGGCTATGGGAGCATTACCTTGTAGTTGTTTGCAGTTGGGTAAAGGCAGTGGCAGCAGCTGGGAGAGTGTTTACTTCCCTTAAGAATGGGCTTCTAGGGGCGCCTGGGTGGCTTAGTCAATTGAGCATCTATTTTCAGCTCAGGTCATGATCTCGCGGTTTATGAGTTTGACCTCCACGTCGGCTCTGTGTTGACAGTTCAAAGCCTGGAGCCTGCTTCAAATTCTGTGTCTCCCTCTCTGCCCCTCTCCAGCTCATGCTTGCTCGCTCACTCGCTCTCTCTCTGTCCCCAAAATAAATAAAAACCTTAAAAACGTTAAAAAATAAGAATAGGCTTCTACATGGCACTTTCTCAGACCTTGGGAAACCTACAGGTGGCTGTCAATGTAAACTTGGTAAGCAGCGGTTGCAGGTTGGGCTGTCGATGAAGGCCGGAGGTCCTATGTGAGACCAATGTTCCAGAGTAACTGGCTTATGAAAATCAAAGTGTGTTTTCCTGTCAGATCAGTAATGGTCTTCCTGTGACATGTCAAGCACTCTCAGCTTGCATCAGGGATTTGTACTTGGTATTTTGTCCTCTTCGAAGGTTCTTACCCCAGATATCCTTGTGGCTTGCTCCCTAACTTCATTTAAGTTTCTGCTCAACTGTCATTCATCAGGCCTGCCTTCTTTCTCTCAGTCCACCCAGTAACAGCTTCCTGTCACTCTCTAATCCCACTTCCCTTATTTTTCTTCTATCACACTTATCATCTGACACCAGATGATGAAACGTATTGTTTCCCCCAGTGTAAGGTAAGTTTATTGAGGGTAGGGTCTGTGTGATATGGAACCTCCCCAACAAGCTGAGAGTTGTTCATTGCTGTATGCTCAGTGCCTCAAACAGTGCCTGCCATGTCCATAGGAACCCAGTGAGTTTTTGTTGATGAATGAGTGAACAGTAACAATAATAGCTGTCTCACGCATTTTCCACCCTCCACACCAAGTTCCCCACACACTTATCGTGCAGGCCATGACACTGTACTCTAAGCTAGTTCACCATTATTTGGCACCACCCCATTTTACAGACAAGAAACACTTCCAGTGGCCCTACAGCCCCAAAGAGTCTTCTCTAAGGAATATAGTGCTGCCCCAAAGCTATTAGCACTCTGCACCTTGATTCTCATAAAGAGTTGGCTATGACACAAATAACTTAAAAGGAAAATGAAACGAGAAAATCCACATTACAGAAAATATAGTAGGAAAGCAGAATATGACTTAGAAGGATTTAATTTTGACAGGCTTTCTGGAAGGAACCTATTGCTAGGGTTATTTTTTATATTTTTATAAAATGAGTGGGTTGGGGATACAGGATGCCCAGTAAATTTGACTTTCACATAAGCAATAAATGATTTTTTTTGCGTGGAGCATGTTCTAGTATATCATATGGGACATATGCTAAAAAATTAGACATTGTTTTTGCTGAAATTCAAATTTAATTGGGCATTCTATACTATATCTGGCAACTCCACCTTTGCTATACTTTTGGTTTCCATTCTAACAAGATACATCAGGAAAATAATAATAAAAAGAATAATAAAACTACAAAGTAAAAAAAATAATAGTAATAAAACCATTACAGTTACTGCTTCTGTTCCCCAGGAACTGTGTGCACTTTGCATACATCATCTCCAGTCCTCACAAAAACTGCCTAATAGATATTATTTCCCATTGTACAGATAAGGAAACTGAAACTCAGAGAGGATAAGTAATCTGCCTAAAGTTACACAGCCAGAAAGCCCATATTCCTTTCATAATACTCATCATCATCTGGTGTAAATATATTTAATTTTTTTGTTGTCTCCTCCACCAGAAAATAAGTTCTATGAGGATGGGGTCTATGCCCCCAAAGAATGTCCTGGTGTCCAGGTCTATTTACTAGTTTTTCCATTTCCTGCAACCCTGCCTGTTCTTAGAGGCACTGGGTTAGAGCCATTCCTAGCTGAACCACAGAAGAGCTGCCAGGGATCTGAACTCTCATCTTTGCCTCTTTAGGTTCCCACATCCCAAAAAGTGACTAAGTGACCTGGGCCAAGTCTGGTCAATTTCCTGTGGGATCATTGAGACACAGGACTTCCTTGTTAATACTTTTTTTTTTTTTTGCTTCACTTGAAAATAACTAAGGATAAACAGAAAAAAACAACAGTGTGTGCTGTTTCTGTTTCAGAGTCACATGCATTTTATTCTAAATGACAATATTTAACAACAAAATTGCTTCATTTTCAAACCTCACTGCATTCCTTCAAGTGGAGTACTATAATTTAAAAATAATAATGCAACAGAGTGAATATATTGCTTTCATTAATCCCCAATACTGCTTATTTCAGCACTTTTAAATTATTGGGTGTGCTCAAATAGATTTAGTGAAGTGGAAAAAATCATTCAAATTTCAGACCATTTGCAATTATCAATTTATCTGCTGTTTTCCAGCCAAGTAACTGAACTTCAGAGTCGCATTTAGTTTGAATGATTTCTCCCCACTCCCCTGCCTAGTATGAAACAGTGAATTAGTCAGTAAAAATGTCTGTGGAATTGAAGATGCTATAAACAAGGGCATCATATACTCTGAATTATCAGCCGGCACAGGTGATGTTGATTGCATGTCATGGTGTCCCAAGGACATCCAGAGTGACAGTGGAAACTTTCTGTCTCTGTGCCCAAAATGAAGTGAAGAATTAAGGCAATAATCTGAACATTTCACTTCTAACCTGCCCTTTTCTTGATTCTCAAATATTTAAAGCGAAATATGAAATTTTTAAGGTCTGTAAGTATCAGAACTTAAGCACTTAATAGATAAAATACAGGATGCACCATTAAATTTGAATTTCAGATAAACAATGAATGCTTTTTTAGTGTAAGTATGTCCCAAATATTGTGTCCTGTATTTTTATCTGCTGCATCTGGCAACCCTTTTGAGGATCAAACTCCTGTATCTTACTAATTTGCCTGGTGTTGTTTTTGTAAAATTTTGGCATGGCATGACTAATGGTAGTGGTTGGAATTTATTGAGTGATTACTATGTGCTAAGCATTATCCTACATGCCTTACATTTTATTATAATCATCCAGTCCTCGCAACAATTCTGTCATTAGGTGTGTCATTATCCCATTTTACAAATACAAGAAATGAGGCTTGGGGTGAAGATACTGCCTAAGATCCCCTTAAGTGTGTAGTGGTGAAGTGTGGTAGCTGGAGTCAGTACAAAGACCTCTGTGATTTCGCTACACCATTATGCTTTCTAATTAAATGAAAACAAATGACCAGTTGCAGATAACATCATGTGGTCTCTCTAGCTTTTCTTTAAGGATACAAATACAGTCCTAAATTCATGTGGACATATTCAAGGTTGAGTCTTGCAGTGTTATATTAAGGCATACATGCAGAACTCATCTTACTGGCAAATGGACTGGCCCATCCCCTTATTATGAAAAGGAACCTTACATGGCAAAATATAAATTGAAGGTATGAAACGCAATGGCAGTAATTGGCCAGAACTTTCAGATGAGTGAAAGCAGGCTTCCAACAATTAGTTGCTTGAACTCAGTAGAATTCCTGTTATTTCACCTAATTTTAACTCATTATAGGTTGCCACTGAGGTATTTAAAATTCAATTTGGGGGTTTTTGAATTGTGGATTTGCTTAAATGTTGACTTCATCTCCTAATTGGTTAATGAGCAAGCGCATTTGCGAATGGGCCAGGTTCCACACTGAGGGCCTCGTCATAGCATTTCTTCTTAAATATCCATCGCATATGATTATTGAAAAGATGATGAAAAAACATTTTGAAAAAATTCAAAAGAAAACAGCACCCACGACAGAGGCACATCATTTTCACTTTTGCATATTCCTTTCCTGTTACTGATTTCTGAAGTGGCCAGAACTGATAGAGATTCCACGGTGCTTGTTAGAAAATGAATTCATGGTTTCTGTCCAAGAAGAAACTGCCTACATAGAAAGGTTAGATGAGGAAAGAAAATCCATCTTGCACTTCGAAAGCCATTCTATTTTTGTTGTTGTTGTTGTTGTTGTTTTTAATTCCATAAACAGGACATGCAATAAGTGTTAAGCACTTTCTTCCTTTCTCCCCATAATTATTGCCTTTATTTTAGAGGGACTGGAGGTAAGAATTGATTTCTGGATTCTGAGATTAAGAGGTCCAAGTACCTGCCGTAGAATTAACTGAAAGAGACTGACACTCAGGTGGGACTCCTCTGTCCTTCCAGGGCTCCTTGATTGAGCACCCACCAGGTACGCGGCACTAGGTTAAATACTAGAAATGAACACACATAAACACTGAACTAGAATTTGCCATGTGGTGACAGAAGTCTGAATTATTGTGGACCGATAGCAGCGTTGTGCTGATGGACTAACATGACTGATGTGACAAGATCATAGGATCATGATTCTTCCGAGAGAGGCTGCCTCCACCTAGGAGTGTTAACACGTGCCGGGAAGGACCCTGGATCCCTGGGTCACCTCATTTGCCCTCTACAGCTTCCCAGTACTCCCTGACATGAGAAGACTGGTAAAAACATCTGAAGGAAGCAATGATTTGCCAGAAAAGTAAAGGAATTCAACGGCAACCCCAATAGAACAGCCTTGTTATGTAATGCACATTGCTCCACTGTGGGATGGATGCAGGGGCCACGAGGAGCTAGCTACACTGGCAAAAAAGTGAAATGATTTACATTTGGAAGCCACAGCTGGCATGAAAATAAACATTGAATCAGTTCCTTCCTCTAAGTCCATGTTCCATTAGAATAACTACGGTTAGGTGACATTTTTCACATTTTAATTGGTGTTTTGCTGATTTTATCAGATTTCTGCTGATCAAAGCAAATTAGCTAGTTATTTATTTTGCAATGAAGCTAACTGTTCACTGCAAGTTTAATGTACTGTAATGAATTTTAAATAGCCTCCTAGTCAGATTACAAAGTGTTTGAATCAAGAGTCCTTGTTACACTTAAATTATTATTACTCAAATGGACAAAAGGCAACTTCAGATATAATGTCACATCTTAAATGGATCTGCATTGGTATAAAAATGGTTGGCCTACATTAAAAGATGTCAGAAGAATAAAAACGTTTCCCCCCGAAGTCTGCTTAACCCACTCATACCTGCTTGGTTTTCAGACATATAGAAATACTTTCATTTAGTTTTATTTTCAGTAGCTTACAGAACAATAAGTTTTTATGTTATTTACACTCCAGTGACTTTGGTTAATTGGCTTCCTTTATGTTATTATATAATATAAATCAGCTGGGTTTTAAAGTATTAATGATGCATTTTATGTTATAATGCTGTTTTTCATCCTACTAGTGCTCCATAAATTCATACCATCCATGGATAACAGCTAAAGATCCTTAAAATCCTTACAAAGTCTACTTCAAAAGTTGAAGCAAATGGACTTAAACCACAACAGAATTCAGGTTTGGGAGAGAAAGATCCACTAAATTACACTTCATTTGCATTTAAGTCAGCGAATTAATTTTTTTCAAATATTTCTGGAGGGTAATTCTCAGGTCTGTATGCTTGGGAAGCTACATAGATTTGTTTGTTAAGGCACCAAAACAAAGCAAAGCAAAAAATCCATTTAAATAAAACTGAGTTTGGGGTGCCTGGGTGGCGCAGTCGGTTAAGCGTCCGACTTCAGCCAGGTCACGATCTCGCGGTCCGTGAGTTCGAGCCCCGCGTCGGGCTCTGGGCTGATGGCTCAGAGCCTGGAGCCTGTTTCCGATTCTGTGTCTCCCTCTCTCTCTGCCCCTCCCCCCGTTCATGCTCTGTCTCTCTCTGTCCCAAAAATAAATAAATGTTGAAAAAAAAATTAAAAAAAAAATAAATAAAACTGAGTTTTATGTATTGCTTCTACCAGTTGAAGGAGCTCAGGTGAGCCTACTCCAAAAGTCCTCAGAGATGACATCTGTCAAGTAAAGAGGTTGGTTGAAAGGTCTTTTAGCTCTATTTAAATGTTTGCAATTGTAGGTTTTTCAACCTCATTTGGTGGTTTTTCACTCATTTGGTGATATTTGGACATTTTCCCTCAAATTGGAAGATGATGTTATGAGTAAATGGAATTCTCTTTATATAGCTTACATTTTTTAATGAACTTTAAGATTGTATAGACATTTAGGCTTTTCCAAGTGATTCTACACCTCTTGCAGTGATGAAAGGCATATGAAAAAAAAAGAAAAAAAAAACAATACAAGATGCTTTTGAATAGACCAGTGATGATGTCATTTCAATTGTTGGTTAAAAATGATGTGCCCTACAGCATAGGAAACAACCAACAAAACTAAAAGGCAACCAAAGGAGTGGGAAAAGATGTTTGCAAATGACATATCGGACAAAGGGTTAGTATCCAAAATCTATGAAGAGCTCACCAAACTCCACACCCGAAAAACAAATAATCCAGTGAAGAAATGGGCAGAAAACATGAATAGACACTTCTCTAAAGAAGATATCCAGATGGCCACAGCACATGAAAAGATGCTCAACGTCACTCCTCATCAGGGAAATACAAATCAAACCACACTCAGATATCACCTCACGCTAGTCAGAGTGGCCAAAATGAACAAATTCAGGAGACTATAGAGTGCTGGCGAGGAGGTGAGAAACGGAGAACCCTCTTGCACTGTTGGTGGGAATGCAAATTGGTGCAGCCACTCTGGAAAACAGTGTGGAGGTTCCTCAAAAAACTAAAAATAGACCTACCCTATGACCCAGCAATAGCACTGCTAGGAATTTACCCAAGGGATACAGGAGTACTGATGCATAGGGGCACTTGTACCCCAATGTTTATAGCAGCACTCTCAACAATAGCCAAATTATGGAAAGAGCCTAAATGTCCATCAACTGATGAATGGTTAAAAAAATTGTGGTTTATATACACAATGGAGTACTACATGGCAATGAGAAAGAATGAAATATGGCCCTTTGTAGCAAAATGGATGGAACTGGAGAGTGTTATGCTAAGTGAAATAAGCCATACAGAGAAAGACAGATACCATATGGTTTCACTCTTATGTGGATCCTGAGAAACTTAACAGAAACCCATGGGGGAGGGAAAGGAAAAAAAAAAAGAGGTTAGATTGGAAGAGAGCCAAAGCATAAGAGACTCTTAAAAACTGAGAACAAACTGAGGGTTGATGGGGGGTGGGAGGGAGGGGAGGGTGGGTGATGGGTATTGAGGAGGGCACCTTTTGTGATGAGCACTGGGTGTTGTATGGAAACCAATTTGACAATAAACTTCATATATTGAAAAAAAAATGTGCCCTAGAGTTAAGGGTGGGGAACAAATAAACCAGTGTGGCAATTTAAACAAAACAACAATAACTGTGTAAGGTGTTTAGAGTAGTAATTTGACTTTGGTCTTAGGGGAAAGTTAGGTGCCGTTCTGGAGCATAGATGTGAGCTTTGTGTGACAAAGATTGTAGAGAATAATGAATGCTTCTTGAGCACTTGTTTTTAAAAAGTCACTCAAATATCACTCAAAGACAGGTTTTCTTATTGAGAGGCATGTGAGATGAGCTGGTTCATTTGTCCCTGTCCTTATCTTAGTGTGTTCAGTTTTCAAAGTGACCAAAGAGTTCCAGGACAAGATGATTTTGTCCTACACTGTGGGTCTATTGAAAGAAGTCTTGGAATCAGAGAGATCTCTCTAGTTGGAAAGCTTTGGTAAGGTTACTTAGACTCTCAGCTTTGTTTTTATTATTTATAAAATAGGGGGAGTCACTATACTTGCTTCATGGGGTTGTTTGGAGGGATGAATGAAAGTATGTGGAGCCTTAGCACAGTACCTTGTTCCTAATAGTTTCTCAATAAATCGTTATTTTTGTAATGTGTCTCTCTATATGAAGTTTGGAAGGATGTCAACAAGTAGGTCGTGTTGCTAACTATGGCGTATTTCCAACTCAGATGGAAACCACTGGGGGAATAACATTTATTTGGTGAGAATGATGTTACTAAAGAAGAAAGAGATGTCTGGTATCTAAAGAAGTATTACAGAAGACACTAGAAAAATACCTAGACTGTGACAGCTGTTCTCAGTATGAATTCAATGCTAAAAAGTGGGCAGGATGACCAGTTGGTGGAAAGGCACGGAAAGAGACAGTTTATTAGATTTACACTGCACCTGATGAGGGGAAAGTCACAATCAAGTTGGTGAGTATGATATGGGTTGCTACCTTGCCTTAAATAGCTTTTTCAGTTTACAAAGGACTTACACATTTTCTCAACTTGTCTTCACACCAACCCAGTGATGCAAATGGTTCAGATATAATTTTCCCATTCACAGATGAAGTCATTGTGTCTTAGGAGGAGTTTGACAAAGGCAGAACTTGAGCCAGATCTTCCTTGTTTAACTTCATGAAAATAGCTGATGTTATTAAATCAATCCATTTAATTCTTATAACCATCCTGTGAATAGGTATACTACTATTAACCTCATTTTACAGGTGAAGAAACTGAGGCACAGAAAGGTGAAGTAATTTGTGCAGTGCATGTAGTTAGTACTGGGTGACCTAGAGTTTGAAGTCAGAAAGTCTGGCTCCAGAATTCACATTCTTTCACACTATACTACCTCTGATGAACCAAAATTGAGAATAATCTATGATTCTCAAACTTCAGCAAATAGCAAATTACCTGGAAGATTTGTTAAAACACAAAATTCTGGTACTCACCCTCAGAGTTTCTGATTCATCAGGACTGGAATGAAGCTTGAGAATTTGCATTTCTAACAAGTTCCCAGATGATTCTAGTGCTGATGGTGTGAAAACCACACTTTGAGAACCATTGGTCTAGACTAGAGACACAGAATCTTGATGGTACATACACTCTGTACGCCTCAGAATCCTTTGGCCGATGAAAGAGTGTTGATAAATATTTGACTTGTGGGGAGGGGACTCTCTGTACCTGGGGCTCCAACATAGGGTCATTCTTCATGGCTTCTCCAGCATCTACACCATCCCAAAGTAAAGTCACTTGTGCAAGGAAAATCACACAGATCCACTTCCAATTACTATATATGTGCAGTCAGTTAAAGTATTATGGGAAGTCTGGAAATTGATAAGAAAAGAGTAAATGGAAAGGAAAGTAGTAACGTCATCCCTTTGCCTTCATAACAGGAGTTGGAAACAGTTAAAGGAACATTAGATGCATTATGATGTCCAGAACTATGACTGGAATTGTTAGCAATATTATTATTTTAATGCCAAGGTAGAAGTTTGGTTATATCTGCTTAAAAATGCCTAATGCCAGTAAACTTGTTTACTCATTTACTGATGTATTACAGTGAAAATAACACAATAATAAAGAATATGATAAAGACTTTGTGCTATTCTACTCTGCTATTTAATATTTAATGTAGTTATCCTTGTTTTATGCATTTATTAAACTTCATATAAAAACACACTAATGGCTGTGATTGATTAATTTGTTCATTTGAAAAAAGAAGTTAAATAAAAAAGTGTTGTGCTGTGACTCTTCATAGAAATCTGGTGCTTTGCTACCCACCCACCTAGAGTCCAGGCAATCTCTGCCCACAGGTACCATCAGAATTACTTGCCACAGGGAGCCTTATATCCAGTCACTTGTCTTTGTCAGGTTCCACAACGCTCTGTGGAGGACATCTGTTCTATGCCAGCTTGGCTGAGTATTCAAGGCACGGAAATTAACAGAAGAAAGAAATACTTGGTAGGGAATAAAACTTTGAACCCAGGGCCATCTGTTGCTTATCGGGATCTCAGGAGGAAACACATTTATGGAGAATTTTCTGAAGGAGAGGACATTCATCCCCTCATCCAACAGGGTACTCTCCATTGCTGGGGTCGGCCAGACCACCAAAGAGTTTTATTTATTTTTTTTTTCAAAGAGTTTTATTTTGACCATTTCCCCACCTTATCAAGTTGCTTACACTGAATTGGCATTTATTTCAACTATTTACCGTTGGTTTTCATCAAGCAGTATTAAAAAGAAAAGGTTGTAAGATCTTGTGCTGATGTATTTCTTTGAGGTTGTTGAAATACATTGCTCATTATATTTCACATGTAAACTTTAAATCTTTTTTCTTATGAGCTATTTCAAACCTACAAAAAAAAAACAGACCCAAAGTATCACGAAAAGTTTACTTTTTGCCTTATCTGTCTCATTTTTGGAAAAGAAATAGAATGTTATAAATATAGTTTAACACTCTCCCCACCCAACCTTAGAAGTAACCACTATCCTAGAGTTTGTATGTGTTTTGCCTTTCCCCATTTTGTATGCTGTTAGTACATGTTCAGGTCCCTACAAACAATATATAGTAGTGTTTTAAAGATTTTCAAAGTTTCCATAAGTGACATATAACACATCTCCATTTGCACACAGTGAGCTTTTTATGAAGACATATGTGAGAAACTTTTATTATGCTAAGCTTCTGTTTCTTCTCATGGACAGTATGGAATTTATGAATGGTGTATCCCTCTGTGCAGTGGTGGTTGGGAAATCTCAACTCGTAATTTGTTGTCCACTTTTATTTTTTCTGTTTACTTCATTTGAATACTTCCTTACATTATGTTTCCTCTGACTACATGTTTTTGTTTAATTTATTGAAGGTTTTTGCATTTATATTCTTGTAACAAGATCTTTTATTCCTTCTATTTTGAGCTCCACCCCTTCCTCTTCTATTCAGTACTTCCTCCAGTTACATTTAGCTGCCAACAGGCACCATTTGCCACTACCACGCCCCCCCCCCCCCCATCCCCAGCCCTGAACCCATGACCACTGGCTGGATTTACTTACTATATGCTAAATATGACATTGTATTTAGCAAAATAGATTTCATTAGTCTAAAATCCAGATGTGTTACCTGTCAGTAGTCAAGGAAACAGGTACAAACATGCAATGAATTTCCCATGTCAAAATACTTCCTGCCCGGAAGTGGACCCCTGTAGTTTAATCCTGAGTCCAAAAGTAGTAGGAAGAGATTTAGGATTATAGGCTGATGAGCACACATTGCAATATGTTCATAATTTGGAGCCAAAATACACTGCAAAGGAGCAGATGTCGGAGGAAGGTATTAACAATTTAAGAATGAACCATTTCCAGTTAGTACAAGAATGTTAATTCTACTGCCAAAGAGAAGCATAGAAATGACATGTGTTATGACTCTTAGAAACATGTTTTGTATAGTAGAATATTAAAATGTCAGAGTTTGGAGTTTTATCCTTTGAGCCTTTGCTCAATTTCCCTCCACCTTGTAATTAAGCACAACTCTGGGACTTTTCCTAAAGGCAGTCATTCTTAAGTTTGTTTGTTTGTTTGTTTATTTTTGAGAGAGCTAGAGCTGGGGAGGGGCAGGGAGAGAGGGAGAAAGAGAGGATCCCAAACAGGCTCTGCACTGTCAGCCTGGAGCCCAATGCAGGGCTTGAACTCACAGACCATGAGATCATGACCTGAGCCAAAACCAAGAGTCTGACCCTTAACCGACTGAGCCACCCAGGTGCCCCCTAAAGGCAGTCATTCTAAATGCACCTGAATTCATCTTCAGGTTATAATGGCCACCTCGAATGGTTGTGTTAACCTCAAATATAACCAGGTGATCCCACAACTTTAGACAGCAAACAAGAGTAGTTATTTAGTAATTTTAGCATAAGAGAACATTTGCAAACAAGTATTTGCTCAAATAGGGGTAAATGTTTCTATAAGACATACATAGAAATGAGTGCCTACAATGTGTTATTTAAAATAAATAATATAAATTTTAATATTGATATTCATCCAGGTGTTCAATTAAAGTTACCTTTTTTATGCTTACCATGTTATGGCTCTAGTATCTGCACAAATTATCGTTCTGATAATGATACAGCTTTAGTAATAGAATAGTTGTAGTGGTGTCATATATAACCTTATTCATCCTTTCATATGTGCATGCACTTATTTACAAGAAGTTTACTGAGCTTTATTGTATTGTGGACACTGTTGGGTGCCAGAAATAGATGATGAAGATCTGTACCATGCTTTCAAGAAACTAACAAGTTCATGTGGATGATACAGTTATAAACAAACTGTAGTAAACTGTGATAACTGATATAGTTGTTAAATATAAAAAGTGTTAGGGAAGAATTGATAAAGAACTAAATCCTGAATGAAAGCAACAAAGAAAGTAAGAAAAAAGGTTACATTTGAGTAAGAGTAGCTTAAGGAAACATTTCCTGACTCCCTAGGGCAGATTTGATCTTCCTTCACCTCTCTCCCCAGAATAATATATACTTATCTTGATTATGTATTTATTATCATATTTTATTATAATTAGTGATTCCCATATCCTTCTACTCTCCTAAGATAGAACTCCTTGAGGAAGAATGTTTTATTCAACTTTGCATCCTTAGTATCTAGTACAGGGTAGAAGCTCAATAAAATGTACACGAGTCAGAAATCTCAAGAGAAACTTAAAAATATTTTGCACTAATAGAAAATGAAAAACATCAAAATTTGTGCAGTGTAGTGAAGAGCAATGATGAGAGAAAATTTTATAGTATTAAATGCATGTATTAGAAGAAAGATCTGAAATTAATCATCTCAACTTTCACCTTTGAAAACTAGAAAAAGAAGAGCAAATTAAATCCAAAGTAAGAAGAAAATAAATAATAAGAATTAGAAGGAATCAGTGAAATTGAAAACAGGAAATTAATAGAATTAATGAACCAAAAAGCTGGCTCTGTGAGATGACTAGTAAAAATAAACCTCTAGCTAAGCTGGCAAAAAAAAAAAAAAAAAAAAAAAAAAAAAAAAGATGATGCAAATTACTAATATCAGAAATAGATGGGACATTGCTACAGATCCTATGGGCATTAAAATGGTAATAAAGGAATCCTGTGAACTACTCTGTGTTCACAAATTTGATAACCTAGATGAAATGAACAAATTCTTTGAAAGGCACAATTTGCCAAAGGTCATACAAGAAGAAATAGACAATCTGAAGAGGTCCATCTACAATGTCTTTTAGAAGATGGAAGCAGAGGGAATCCTTCCTAACTTGTTCTACGAGGACAGCATTACCCTAACATCAACACCATAGAAAAACATTACAATAAAAGAAAACTGCAGGCAAATATTTTTTATAAACTTGGATGCAAAAATTCTCAAAAAGTGTTAACAAATCCAAAACTGTATGAAAATAACTTCACTCCATGATTAAGTGGAATTTATTCCAGGTAGGCAATGCTGGTTCAGTATTTGAAAATTGATTAATCAGGGCACCTGGGTGGCTCAGTTGGTTGAGCATCTGATGTTTGGTTTCAGCTCCAGTCATGATCTCATAGTTCGTGTATTTGAGCCCTGCATCAACCTCTGTACTGACAGAATGGAGCCTGCTTGGGATTCCCTCTCTTCCTCTCTCTCTCTGCCCCTCCCCTACTTGCTTCCTATCTCTGTCTCAAAATAAATTTTTAAAAATTTGTAGAAAAATTATTATGAAAATCAATGTAGTCCATCACATCAGCAAGTTAAAAAAGAAAAATCACATGATCATGTCAATAAATGCAGAAAAAGCATTTGACACTGCCCAACACTCATTCATGGTAAAAGCTCAGCCAACTAGAAATACAGGGGAACTTTCTCAACTTAAAGACTATCTACAAAACAACTGCAGCTGACATAATACTTAATGGTGAGAAACTCAAAACTTTCCCTCTAAGATTAGATACAAGATACAGATACCTCCCCTCACCATTCATTTTCAACATCACACTGGAAGTTCTAGCTAATATAGTAAGGCAGGGCAAGGATATAAAAGGTATACAGATTAAAAAGGAAGAAGTAGACTCGTCTTTGTTCTCAGATGACCTGATTGTCTATGGAGAAAAACCAAAATAATTGACAGAAAAACTGGAATAAGCAATTACAGCAAGTTAGCAAGTTAGACGGTTAATATAAAAAAGTCAATAATTTTATTATATCCTAGCAATGAACACATGGGATTTGAAATTGAAAACACAATACCATTTACATTACCACCCCCAAAATGAAATACCTAAGTATAAATCTAACAAAATATGTACAAGATCTATATGAGGAAAACTATAAAAACTCTGATGAATGAAATGAAAAAGACAAAGTAAATGGAGACATATTCCATCGTCATAGATAGGAAGATTCGATATTGTCAAGTTGTCAGTTTTTCCCAACTCAATCAATAGGTTTAATGCAATCCCAATCAAAATACCAGCAAGTTATGTTGTAGATACTGACTGTCTGATTCTAAAGTTTACGTAGAGAGGCAAAAGGCCCAGAACAGCCAACACAACATTAAAGGAGAACAGTAAAGTTGGAAGACTGATACTCTTGACTTCAAGACTTACTATAAATCTACAGTAACCAAGACAAGATGGTACTGATGAAAGAACAAATAGATTAATGGAACAAAACAGAGTCCAGAAATAGACCCCTGTAAACATAGCTGATCTTTGACAAAGGAGCAAAGGCAATAAAATGGAGCAAAGATAGTTTCTTCAATAAATGGTGCTAGATCAGCTGTATGTCCACATGCAAAAAAACAAAAATGAATCTAGACACAGACCTTATGCACTTCACAAAAATTGACTCAAACTGGATTGTAGATCTAGATGATGCTAGGTCTAGATCTATCCTAGAAGATAATATAGGAAAAAACCTAGATGACTTTGGGTATGATAGTGACTTTTTATATGTTATACTGAAAGCACCACCCATGCAAAAAAAAACCTGATAAGCCAAACTTCATTAAAATTAAAAATTGCTACTCTGTGAATCAAAGTGTCAAGAGAATTAAAACAGAGGCCTCAAAGTGGAAGAATACATTTGCAAAAGACATATTTGATAAAGGACTGTTACCTGGAATAACAACAGTAAGCAAGTAACTTGATTAAAAACCAGGCCACGGACCTTAACAGACACCTCACCAAAGAGGATATACAGATTGCAAATAAGTATATGAAAAGATACTCCATATCATATGTCGTCAGAGAAATAATAGAATAATGTAACTAAATATGTTAATGTTACTAGAAACTCAGATTTTTTTATTTTTTTTTATTATTTTTTTTAATATTTTTTTTCAACGTTTTTTAATTTATTTTTGGGACAGAGAGAGACAGAGCATGAACGGGGGAGGGGCAGAGAGAGAGGGAGACACAGAATCGGAAACAGGCTCCAGGCTCCGAGCCATCAGCCCAGAGCCCGACGCGGGGCTCGAACTCACGGACCGCGAGATCGTGACCTGGCTGAAGTCGGACGCTTAACCGACTGCGCCACCCAGGCGCCCCTAGAAACTCAGATTTTTGATATAAGAGAAAAGAAATAAAACATCAAAGAAGTTACATATCTTTTTTTCTCAGTTTGAGATATAATTGAGAAATAATTGACAGATAACAATGTATTAGTTTAAGGTATACAAAATGATTATATATATATATATATTTGTCACAATAAGGTTAATTAGCATCCATCACCTCACATAGTTACAATTTTTTTCTTATGTTGAGAACTTTTAAGATCTCTCTTAGCATCTTTCAAATATACAATACAGTATTTTTAACTATAGTCACAGTGCTGTGTATTACATCTACAGAACTTATTTATCTTATAAGTGGAAATTTTTACCTTATGACCACTCTTACCCCTTTTCCACCCCACACTTCTGGCAACCACCATGTTGTTCTCTGTACATATGAGTTCAGGTTTTTTAGATTTCACATACAAGACAGCACTTGTTTTCTCTGACTTATTTAATTTAGTAAAAGACCCTCAAAGTCCATCCTATTGTTTAAAAATAGCATTATATTCTTCTCCTTTATGGTTGAATAATATTCCACTGTATATACATACCACATTTCCTTTATCCATTCATCTGTCAATGGACATTTAGGTTGCTTCCATGTCTTAGCCATTGTAAATAATGCTGTAGTGAAGAAGGGGATGCATATATCTCTTTGAGACATTGATTTCCTTTCCTTTGGATATATATGCAGAAGCAGAATTGTTGGGTCATTTGGTAGTTCTGTTTTAACTTGTTTGGTAGTTCTTTTTTTTAAGTGTTTTTCATTTGTGGCTGCACCGATATACATTCCCATCAGTAGTGCAGAAGTCTTCCCTTTTTTCCACGTCCTCGCCAACACTTGTTAATTTCTTGTCTTTTTGATAATAGCCATACATAAAATCTTGTATCATTACATTTGAAATATCAGTATAGACTCATTATTTTGTTTTCTTTTTTAAAAATCAAATTTTCCTAGCTTTGTTTAGTGAAAAAGTATGAAAAAGCTATGAAGCTCAATCACAACATCTTGTTCTCAAATTGTGGCTTTTAAATACCATAAGGAATCAGGACTCCTTGGAGGAATGATTGATTCCAGGTGTGGGATAAGAAATTTATAACATGTCTCTCGAACATCTTGTGCCTGAATACAAGGGTGTTATCAAAGACTAATGGGTCATGTCAAAGGGAACAGGAACAAACATGAAGAAGCTTCCTTGGCTAAGGATGGGAAGATTTTGACATCAAAAATAGTGCTCTCTATTGAATGGAAAACATTGATTACATAGATTCCATAATGATACCCAACCAAAAAAAAAAAAAAAGAGAGAGAGAAAACCAACAAAAACAACTCAGTAGGCATTACTGAAAGTTATTAGGACAATAGCTTCTTACTCTATAAGGTGTCAATCATAAGGAAAGATTAAACATTTATCTTGTCTTTTATGTATGAACAGTGTATTAGGGTAATCAAATAGTCTTAGAGGATGAGTAAAGGGTTTTTGTTATAGAAAAACTCCACATAATGAAAGTATAAGAAATAATAGAATTAGAAACTCACCATTTTTAACTTCTAATGAGTAATAGATTTGGGCAATAATCATCAATGGATAAAATCATTGGGTGAAATTTTGTTGGAAACTTCACGGTGAAGGAAGCAGATGATCATGTCCCAACCCCACTGATCAATCTTAGCATCAGGCTGTGCATGCCTCTTGATATGATATAATTATGAAGTACAGGTTATGACTATAAAGTATTCTTGCCAAAGAATTTAACCTGAATCTAATCAAACCTTTAAAGTTAACTTCCAAATGGAGGGAACATGGGGGATGAATTGAACAATCAGTTGACACTACAGGGAAGTAGACAAATCCCAAATGTTGAATCTTCTGTAGGACAAATGCACTTGGTTTCTTCACAAGTCAGTTACCTGAAAATAATAAAGGGGAAGCCAGAGAGACAATTCTACACTGAGACTTTAGATAACTAAATATAATGTGTGGACCTTGTTTGGATCCCATAAAACCAAAAGCAAAAACATTTTTTTAATATTTATTTTATTTTTTGAGAGCAAGAAAGAGACAGAGTATGAGCTGAGGAGGGGCAGAGAGAGGGAGACACAGAATCTGAAACAGGCTCCAGGCTCTGAGTTGTTAGCACAGAGCTGATGTGGGGCTCAAACCCATAAATTGTGAGATCATGACCTAAGCTGAAGT
This sequence comes from Lynx canadensis, assembly GCF_007474595.2. Classification (NCBI taxonomy): domain Eukaryota; kingdom Metazoa; phylum Chordata; class Mammalia; order Carnivora; family Felidae; genus Lynx; species Lynx canadensis. The sequence goes on from NC_044308.2 coordinate 44,415,599, forward strand.
TGGATGCTTAACCGACTGAGCCACCCAGGTGCTCCCACAAATGTATTTTAAAACTAGAGACATCTGAACATGCTTGAGTCTTCGGTAATATCATGAAAATTTTACATTTACTCACGTGTATAAAAATGGTAATATGGCTATGTAAGAGAATGCCGTATTTTCTGGAGATGTGTACTCAAGTATGTAGAGCTGAAATGACATGAGGTCTGGGATTTGTTTCAAAATAATTTACCAAGAGCAAGGGGGAGAGAGAGAGAATGGAGGAAGGAGGAAGGAAAGGAGGAGGAGGAGCAATAATCACAACAGAGATGATGAAAACAGAGTGAGTAAAAAGGGAGAATTAATCATAGCTATAATAAAATTACTCTAAACTGAAGAAAGACTCAAGTGCTCACATCTTCAGGAATCAACCTATCATGTAGATTCAAAAAGGTGTACTTTTTTCAAGTAATTAACAAACTTGAGTATGAATATATGTATTATTTTTTTAGCCAACAAATAGAATCTCTGTTCTTTTCAAATAACTCCTAAACTTTTACTATATTTTGCTATAATTGGCAGTTGGTCTCAAAGAATATATTGACTTTAGTGGTAGTGTTCTGGAAGTTTGATTTTTAAATTTATCTTAAATTGTATTTTGATACATTCTTTCTTTCTCCCTCTCTCTCTCTCTCTCTCCCTCTCCCTCCCTCCCTCCCTCCCTCCCTCCCTTTTTCCCTCTTTGTCTCCTTGGGAGCTCCAGTTCAACAACATGCTTATTCTGCTGGCACTGGGCAAAGTGTGGTGATAGTAGAGTTAAAACAAATCCACTCATCAAAGTTGGGGGTGTCTTAACTGTGTCTTCTTTCTCCTCCCGAAATATACTTGGCTGTTTCTTACGATTCCTGTTCTAGAATAACTTTACGTCCAGTTTGTCAAGGTGTATAAACTATTCACTGCCATTTGTTTGGGAAACATTGATTTTTGTAAAGATAATTATTGAGATAATTGATAGGCTTAATACATTGTATTTTCTCATTTAAGAATAAGGTATATATCTCTACTATTCCGGTCTTTTATAACTGTCAGTACATTTTATAGATTTTTTTTTCATGTTGTCCTTGTGTACTTCTATTACTGTGAATGGGCTTTTTAAAAATTAGGTTTTGATTAGTTATTAGTAATATATGAAAAAGCTCTTGATTTTCATATATTGCTCTTGTATATGACCATCTGGGAAATTTGTTATAATTCTTTATTTTTATCCATTTATATTTGTTATAGTTGTTTAAAAACTCATCAGAATGAATTTAAATCTTTGTCAATAGGGGAATGATTAATCAGGATAAATCTAGTTTATGGAACATTATGCAACTCTTTAGAAATTACATGTATAGAAAAATGTATATGTGTAGAAATTGTATGTGTTTAATATATGGTGAGAGAAAAAGAGAACCATCTCCAAGATAAAGTGAAAGAAGGAAGTAAGCAAAAAAATTGCATAATAATAATATAGTATAGTCCAAGTATGTAAAACTACTACATGTGCATATATGCATGTACAGTGTAAATTTGAATAAGGTCTGGAAAAATGCATTCTAATGTTAATAGTAATTACCTTTGGGTAGAGGAGTAAAACAGGTTTTTCACTTCACTATAATATTTTTTATTAGTTGGATTTTTTTTCTAAAGCATGAATTTATACAATGCTTTTGTAATTAAAAATTAAAAGAAAAATGTAAAAGTAAGATGCTGGGAAATAGACAAGTTGATAAAGATTGACATGGAGGAAGCTCCAGGGAGAGTAGATATAAGTCCATAGAAAACTCTCATGGGTCATTAATTTCTACAATATCTTTAAAGTCAGTTCCATTTGGCTTTGGAAAATCTGTGGCTCTACACAACCTGTCAAGAAGTATTACCAGCATCTACTGGAGCAGAAAATGAAGATAAAATGTAACACAACTGTCCAATGAAATCAGTGGAGACATCCCTCCCTGATGTTTATCTACCTCATGTGATTTCTCCCATGCAAGGGCCATGGACTAGTGAAAGACCTAAATAAATTAGCTGGCTAAATGAATTGGATAATTTTCCTTCTAGCCTTTTCTCATTGCCAGCTGGAAACCAGATGAGACCAACCTTTATTTCCTAGGTCTTCCTAGTGTCTAGAGTTTCTCTATGGGAAACTTTTCCAACCTGAATTTAGAAATGGGAGCCTTCTTGGTCTACCTCTACCAGGTAGGTTGAAGCATCCTTGTTTACCTTGAAGTGAGGCTCATTTTTGGCTTGCATTTGAGATTTTACAAAAGACCCTTGCTTACTTCATATCACTGTAAATACTTATGCCATGCTCCTAGCAGTGCGTTAGAGTTAGATCTTAAGTTGTAACATAAGCAAGTTTTGGCAGCTGTATGACCTGGACTTTTATTTTTATAACACATTAAGTGGAGATCACTGGTAGAAGTCGATCACCTAACATGGTGTCTAGCGGTGTTTCTCAAACTTTAATGTAGAAATCACCTTGGGATGCTGATTCAGTAGGCCTGGGGTAGACCCTTGAACCTGCATTTCTAAGAATCTCCCAAGCTATGTGGATGTGACTTGTCCAAGAACCAAACTTAAAGTAGTAAGAGAGTACAGCACGTACTTGTTATTCAATAAATATTTGTTGAATGAGTCCTCTTCTGTCCTCACACCTAGAAATGTGAAATTTCCTATTGAGACACACCCTCTTTTTTTTTCTTTTTAATGTTTATTTATTTATTTAGAGAGAGAGAGAGGCAGAGTGCAACCCAGGAGGGGAAGAGAGAGAGGTAGAGAGAGAGTCCCAAGCAGGCTCACAAACTGTGAGATCATGATTTGAGCCAAAATCAAGAATTGGATGCTTAACTGACTGAGCCACCCAGGCGCCCCAAGACACACTCTGTACTCTGTTAGATGGTGAGGAAAATTTACTTTCTTGAAAGCTAACTCTATCAAGCTGTTGTGATTTACATACTTTAGTCTGGTGTAATTAACAGTCTGCCCAGCATGCCCCACTGGGGCTGTAGGTCAACATAATAGGCAAGGCTAAGAAGGAAACTTAACGCCCTTTCTGTAAGATCACGTTACCCCAGAGCCACAGCCACTCTACTCTGTGGTAGTGAGTTGCTTGCGCAATAAATTGGTTCACAAACTGTTTAACAAACCAAAAAATAAAAATCAAGACGCATGAGAACTCCAACACAGAGAGGTACCTTAAACTGAACAAAAATTAAAAGTTAACCTGACTCACCGCAGACACTCAGGACTCCAAGATGCCATCAGTCATACCAGCGAAGGAGAAGCAGCTCATGGTTGTCAAACTAGGAGAGCTGCCAAGCTGGATACTGAGGTGGGATATCACTCCTAAATGCATTGCTGGAGTGTTTCAAAAAGGTTGCTACCTGTGTTAAAACAGTTACGTCGATGTGAAAAAAGAGAGCGTCATGGGGATTTCTATGGTGCTGGCAGTTCACATGCTTTTCAACTACTGCCTTTCTTACGAGGAGCTGAAACGTGAGCCGCTGTGCAGGTACCACTGAAGAGGGCCCAGTGTGAAGGACATACTCTGCATTCCTCACCATGACCTTTGCCTGACACCCTTGAATCCTTTTATATTGTCATTGAGAATTAACACCCAATAAAAGATGACTGGTACATAGAAAAAAAAATTAACCAGACTAGTGTCTTGAGACATGTACTGCATGGTTTTTCTCCCTTTCACCAGAGAACGTGTTTGCCTGTTGAGCTACAGCAAAAATACCTCCTAAATTAAAATCTGAAGCTTGGTCCTTCAGGGGTATTTTCCTTAGAGTAGGATCAAAAGCCAAGTTGGAAAATGGTTGAAATATGTATATTGAAAATTCTTTTGGAATGAACTAGGCATGTTTTGGATAGATGGCAATGTTAGTTTTATTGTGTGGAACCACATTTAGTATTTTAGGAATTGTTTTGTTCAAGATCACTGGATTGTGTAGACAGAATAATTCTGTTGTCTTATGATCAATTTAACACTTACTCTTGATTGAACAGTTATTCTCGCTTATTGGCTACTCAGCTGGGGACTCCAGGGGTACAATGTTAGCAGAATTCACTTGGGGATTCTATCATATGCACATTAGCTGAATACATTGGGTGATTTGTAGCGAGAGCCTGGTTTTACAGGAAGCATTTTCCACCCACCCACAGCTTCATGGTGATGTTGAAATCTGTCTAGTCGGTGGAGGATCAGTAGCTTAAGGAGCTAATGAATATTCATTTCTTTTCCCTGGGTACAAAGTAAAATAACCAGTAATTAGTATAATATTTAATACTTCTATTCAAAATAAATAAATCTTTTGTAAAAAAAAAACCCTAATTATTATAATGTAGCAAATTCCGCATATGTAACTGGAATTGGATGTGGTGTTTTGAAAATGCTTCTAAGCCCTCATTTACATGTTTTGAGATTAGTTAATTATTCCCCTTGTATGCATAAAGCAGAACTGTAAATTTTTACCTGCATTTATTATTCATTTTACTATCTCCCACTTTAGCTGATTCTAATATTTAAATTTTACATTTTCTTGATACTGAAGATATTTGTATTTTGAAGTAATGTTTTGCATTTGGATTTGTTCTCATTCTTCCTTTTTCTTATTACACAGATACAAGATGAAGATGGCTTACAAAAATTCCCAAGTGGTGTTTTGTATCTGATCCTAGGTTTATGTGGCAAGGTTTAGCTGTTCCAATTTTTTAAAATATACATCTTTGAGCATGTAATATATGATAGACACTATGTAGGGTGCTTTCACAATTGTCATCATTGTTTTTTATTCGACAACAGTCGTGTGGGATTTGTTTTTCCACCACTGTTCTGTAGATAAGGAAACCAAGCTCAAAGGGTTTAGTTAACTCCCTTCATGTGAAGTGTAGAATTCTAACTTACCCATCTATCTGAGTCCAAATCCAGTTTATACCACAACTATGAGATTCTGATGTTTGTTCTTCCCATATGCTAAGAGGAGAAATGTTTGGAGGAGGTGATGATATGCTTGTGTGCAAATAAAATTTGCCCGGGTGTCATCATGGGCTTGGGAACCTGTGAGTGCTAACGTCTGACTGGGCATAAGGACAGTCCAGGATTAGTAGCCTTGTGGGCAAATACTTTTTCAGCCTGTGACAAATAAGGAAACTTCTCATCTGCAGCCTGGGGGTTTCTCAGTGATGCTGCTAGTGCCTGCCAGAGAGAATTTACTTTCTTGCCCAGATGTGAATGGATTGGTCTCTGTCAGATGCAGTCCCAATCCATAAAGACCTAGGTAATTCATTGTGCTGCCCTTCCTCCATTCTATGGAGAAATGCAAACGCGGACTTGCAGGGAGTTTATATGACTCCCTGGGGGTGGGGACAAATGGAAGGCCTTTTTTTGATTCTTTTGCGAGATTCCCAGGACAACTAGAATAAAATTCAGAACTTGTGGCCCCATGTGGCCAGGCTGCTGCCTGCCTCTCCCAGCTCCTGGTGTGTTTCCCTTCCCCTCTGAGCTCAGCACACACCAGGCACACTAGTCTCCTTCTTTCCGTTCCCCTAATTTGCAAGTTTGTTCCTGCCTCCAAACCTTTGCATTTATTGTTCTTTCTGCTTGGGGTGCTCTTCCCTGCTGTTTCCACATGGCTGATTCTTTCTCATCTTCAGGCCTTAGTTCAGATACCCCCTTCACACAGAGGCTTCCTTGACACCCCCTCCCCCCCCATCTAAAGGAGCCTTTCCCCATGTGCCTCCACCCACCCCAGCCTCTCAGGAACTCATTATCATGTGAGCCCGTTCATCATGACCTGAGCCGAAGTCAGATGCCCAACCAACTGAGCCACCCAGGCGCCCCTGTTTATTTTCTTTCTTGTTGATTGTTTTATCACTTTGGCACCCAGAGCAGCTCTGGCACATGGTAGGTTCTCAATAAATATGCATTTAATAATGGATATGAATGGATTGATAAATGAGTGAAAGTTAGACCTATAGAATTACAAATTCTAGAATTTAAGGGCACTGGCTAGCTAATCTGTCCCATCGTTATACCCAGTAATGTTTATTTGATTATTTCCAGTGAGAGGAAGCTCATTACTTTACAAAACAGTGTCTCCAGTATTAATATTGAGAGACAGTGTGGAACTCTGGAAATCAAGTCAAATTCCTCTTAATTCCAATCCAAATCTCTTACAAGCCAGCTATGGAGCTATGGGCCATGGTTAGGTTAATTAACTTTGCTGTGTCCTGATTTCTCATTTCAGAAGGGAGTGACAATGCCTACCTGGCCAAACTGCTGCCAGAAATAAACAAAGCCATGTATACAAGTCATATTATATATATGTGGTATACAGGAGGTTATTAGCATGTCAAGAGGGCCAGATGAATGTTAATTTCTTCTTTTTCTGTTCTCTCTGCCAGTTTGTGCTATACTGTGCATCTCACACATATTCACATCTAATCCTATGTTTGAGTTAGGTACACTGTGTCAGTCCTGTTTTACAGATGAGGAAACCGAGGGTAGTGCTGTTAAGTGGTCTGCCCAAAGTTCTCCTTCAAATAAATGGTCCAATCATTGTGTGGCCATTTCTCTTTCCATCTCAACAAACTACCTCTTTGTCCCCAAAACCAAGCAGCAGGCTGGTTGATGAAATGGAAGGAAGCAAATCCATTGGCCCATTTAACTCTCAGAATGTCAGGGGCCATCTGCTTTACCCCAAAGGGCAGAACAGTCTACTAGCACTTGAGGGCCTGGTCCTAGGAGATGCAGAAATGTGCAAAGGAGGATGCCTCAGCCTGTCATGCCACCTTTGGGGACTCTGGCCCCCCACCTTTAGTGACCAAGGCCCGCTGTTAGTTAATTTGGGATCTGGCTCTGAAATGAATAAAGTTAGTATTATCACTTATTACTTGCAAGTTGTTTCTAGGTACTGTGATGCTCCAGCTGTAGTTGCAGGATATTGTGTGGACTGACTAGGAAGTGGTCATTTCAAAGGCAACAGACTGATGACTAACATGGGTTTAGAGCTAGACTTGAGTTCAAATTCTTATTCCATAATGTGTCAACTGTGTGACTTTGCTCAACTTATTTTCTGCATTTTCTGTTTGTTCTTTCTGTATAACAGGAATAATCCACCTACCTCACAAGGCTTATTTAGAGAGTGAAAATTGTCCAGCATGTGTCACCTTGTAATAAATGATAGCAACTACAACCATCCCCTTTTCCTGCAAATAACATGTTAAGGGGCATGGCTGGAAATATTGAAGGGCTCCTACCATGACCTGTTGTAACAGGGCCACAGCATGGAAGTTGTCCTTGTTTTCAACTTGTGTTTTCTGAGTGTGATAAGTGAATTCTAGGGGGAATTAGACAGTTTACTTCTGAACACTTAGGGTGGAAGTAATGTGAGTAATCAATTATCCTCTCCTCCCCAAGATCTTCCTGGTCATTATTCTCTAATCTAATTAGAATGCCAGATGCAGATCCATCCATCTTCATCAAGAAGCAATGGTAAACTGGAGGAAATGCTTACTGAAAAGGAAGGATGGATTTTCCATGGTGTAGCCAAGACTGAAACTTAGAAACTTGAGCTAATATCCAGAATCAGATGTGAGACCTGTGTTGTGCTTTCTTCTCAAATATGCATGTCTACATACTTGCTTTCCTCTTAATAGTCAATCAAATGTCAATGTTAGAAATGTTTGTAAGGTTTCTAGAGTATATTCTTGCCTATGTCATTTTCCTCCTTCACCATGACAGGAAAGCATCCAAACTTTTTGGGGTTTCTTCTCCCCACAACCCTCAAAGTGTCCAGGGCCTAGAATCCAGCTATAAGAGTCGTTTGTGGTCATTCATGGCATCTTTGTCTTTCTGGGGCATTTGTGCAGCTAATACATTTAGATGATGTGGCAGTCAAAATATCTACCAAATGGACCCAGATGTTGCTAGGAGAAAACACATAGATGAGAGAATTTTATCTCTGCTGAACCTCCAAAGGAAAATAAATAAAACCTAATGGTCTATATGCTTTGCTCCATGATGATTGGAGCAGTGGTGATTTGAGAACTTTGTAGAGACTTCCCAGCTCAAAATCTTTCTTTCCTAACCCTAATATTCATCAAAAAAAATTTTTTAAAAAAGGGATGGATGGACATTTACCATGTGCCTATTATGTTTCTGGTTCTTCAGTCCTTAGGATTAAAATTGTGTTTTCTAGGGGCATCTGAGTGGCTCAGTGGGTTGGGCATCCAACTTCGGCTCAGGTCATGACCTCGCAATTTGTTGGTTCAAGCCCTGCGTTGGTCTCTGTGCTGACAGATCAGAGCCTGGAGCCTGCTTTGGATTCTGTGTCTCCCTCTCTCTGTCTGCCCTTCCCCTGCTCATGCTCTGTCTCTCAAAATTAAACATTAAAAAAATTTTTTAATGAATGAAATTGTGTTTTCTATACTCAGATATTTTTGTACTGCTCTCCCAATATTTGCTAGATCAATGACTTACCTTTTCCTTCTATTTATTTGACATTTTCCTTTAAATTGACTTTCCTTGGGGCGCCTGGGTGGCGCAGTCGGTTAAGCGTCCGACTTCAGCCAGGTCACGATCTCGCGGTCCGTGAGTTCGAGCCCCGCGTCGGGCTCTGGGCTGATGGCTCAGAGCCTGGAGCCTGTGTCCGATTCTGTGTCTCCCTCTCTCTCTGCCCCTCCCCCGTTCATGCTCTGTCTCTCTCTGTCCCAAAAATAAATAAACGTTGAAAAAAAAATTTAAAAAAAATAAATTGACTTTCCTTTATGCTTAGCATTCTCCAAAGCAATAATATCTATGAAATTGTGGACTTGGTGTCTATTTATAATTTTTTTTCTAATTCACATTCGATTTGTAACTGCTAAAAGATTCTTACATCACCTACAATCATCTCAAGGGCCTCTACTAAAATGCAAAATTTATCTGAAATAAGTTTAAACAGTGTTGATCACATTCACTGGTTATGAACCTCTAAATAAAGGGGGGAACAGAAGTTCTTTAGAGGAAAGGCTTCAGAGTGGGGGCTGGTGCTCGTGGGAACAAAAGACCTGTGCATCCCAGAAGGTCAGTGGGTACTGTGAGAAGCACAGTTTTGTTTCTAGATCTTTGTGAACTTGGTTGGGCAAATCATTTGCTGAGTCTCTTGTCCCTTAAATCTAGTATGAAAGCAACAACTACAACCACCCCACCTTAAGGTTTGAAAAGCACTGAAAAATGTGAAGAACCATTTATATCCAATAATAACTAGCAGGTGCACAACACGTATACATTTTTTTTTTTGAGAGAGAGAGCGAGAGCAGGGAAGGGGAAGTGGGAGAAAGAGAGAGAGAGAGAGAGAGAGAGAGAGAGAGAGAATCTTAAGCAGGCTCCATGCCCAGCGTGGAGCCCAATGCAGGGCTTGATCCCACAATCCTGGGATCATGACCGGAGCCAAAACCAAGAGTTGGAAGCTCAACCAACTGGGCCACTCAGGCGCCCCTCATAATACATATTTTTAATCTATGTTATCATGAGGTTGGTAAGCAATTAATATGAAGTTGAATGCCAGAAAGCAGAAAGTGGTTACAGAAAAGAGCTGGAAAAATATTTTGTTCATTTATTTACTCATTCATTTATTCATTCAGTTCAATAAATATGTGACTGTGTTGTAGCCACAGAGCTAGGTGCTGAGGGTATTGCAGCTAAAGACATAGTCTCTCGCCTGGTAGTCTAGTGGGAGAGACAGAGTTACACGAACAATTGTGTTTATTAATTATTTGATTATAGCAGAGATGAGTGCCCTAATGATAAGAACAAAGTGCAGTGGTAGGATACAGTGGGGGGACTAACTAATCTGAGGAATCAGAGAGGTCATTCTTACAGAAGTGACATTTCAGCCAGGGCCTAAAACATCAGTGGAATGTAAGCAAATACATAAAAGGAGCATTGAAAACTTACATTCCAGGGGCGCCTGGCTGTCTCAGTTGGTACAGCATGTGACTCTCCATCTTGGGGTTGTGAGTTTGAGCCCCACGTTGGGCATAGAGATTACTTAAATAAAGTAGGGGCGCCTGGGTGGCTCAGTCAAACATCTGATTCGATATTGGCTCAGGTCATGATCTCAGGGTTTGTGAGATAGGGCCCTGGGAATGCTTGGGATCCTCTCTCTGCCTCTCCCCCACTTGTGCATCCACACTCTCAAAATAAATAAATAAGCATTAAAAAATAAAAGAAAGGGGCACCTGCTGGCTCAGTCAGCAGAGCATGCAATTCTTGATCTCAGGGTTATGAGTTCAAGCCCCACATTGGGGTTAAAGATTACTTTTAAAAATAAATAAAAATAAATGGTAGTTTAAAAAAAACAAAAAAGAAAACCCATTCCTAATTTTTATGAGACTAGGTGCTCCCCCACTTTCCTTATTGCTTACTCTCTTTTTCACCAACCAACTAGAGCTTGAGCTTGACATTCTGGTGGGTATTTCTTCTCACTCCTTTGCCAGTTGGTGGAGCACATTGGCTGCCACTGCCTTAAAAAAGAATCTGAAAGTGTGGCTCCAGGAAAGATCGCAGAACTCAGAGAATTTCACATAGCAAAGCGCTAATGAGAATATGTCTCTATTCCTAATTATAAAGAATTAACTGTTAAAAATTTAGTGTTTCTACTTCTTGTGGGAATTCTCTTTGTCAAAGAAAAGAGCAAATGTGGTAGGCATAGATTCAGAGTTTGTAAATGTAGGAGAGTTAGAGTATGAAATCTATAATATGGCATTCATGTTTAGTGTAACATATAAATATCACTACTGAACACATTGGACCCCTGAGTCCTTATAGGGTTTTCCTTGACAGGCCAACTAAGAGAAGGGGACATGAGCAGACCATCAATGAAAACAACAGTTATTCTCTCATGGTAGCCCAGCTTCCAACCAGTTATGACCCCCAGAATGCTTCATTTTGTTTCTTTTTCTTTAGTTAATTTGGTTCCTAAAAAAAACCAAAAACAAAACAGGGAATACTATACATATTTATTCTAGACAGAAATAGCAGATATGGATTGGAAAAAGAAAGTGAAATAAAAAATAACCATGACTTCACTACCCAGGAAATACTAACAACTGTGTTTTATGGTATATCTATAGATCTATCTGTAGATATAGATAATTAACTTGAGATCATACTGATACCACACTGTTGAGTATCAGTCTTTTACAATTGTTTCTTTTTTTCTAACATTCAGCAATGAGTTATTTTTCTTTTTTTTAATTTTTTTTAATGTTTGTTTATTTTTGAGAGAGAAAGAGAGCACAAGCGGGGAAGGGGCAGAGAGAGAGAGGGAGACAGAATCTGAAGCAGGCTCCAGGCTCTGAGCTGTCAGCACAGAGCCCGACACAGGGCTTGAACTCACAAACTGTGAGATCATGACCTGAGCCAAAGTCAGACACTTAACTGACTCAGCCACCCAGGCACCCTGACAATGAGTTACTTTTCAAATAAACTTTAGACCTTCTATGAAGCCAGGTCTCCTAAAAAAGCATTTGAGAAGATTATTCATCCTAATAATACACAGTTCACAGTCCCTGTAAGGGGAGTTTGTTAACTTTAGGGATTAGCAACAAGTCCCCAGTGCAATGCCATGCAAGTAGCTTGGGATTGCTGGGGTTGAAGAGCATTTTTGCAAGGTTTCACAGGAAGTGTCTCTTAGGCTTTTCCCCTTCCTTTCTCTTTAGTTTTCAAAAGCAGAGAAATTGCAACACCCTCAAGCACAAAACCAACTTCAACTGTAGTTGATAGGAGAGCAGTATTTTGGAGGATGGCAAGAAAATAATACATCCTGCATGAACTTAGAGATTAATAAAGATGAATTCCAACTCTTAGGGACACGGTGACTGTGTGCCAGAGTTAAATCATGGGGCTAAACTCTGTGAGCTGCAGTTGGGTTGTGTCTCCTGTTTCGTGTTTTTAAGGTAGTTCAGAACACTACCAGCATGTAGACTGCTCAGATGGCTGTGCTTTCTTGTTCAAACACCAAGTGCTTCCAAAGTCCTCAATATCTCCCCTAGCCTGCACCCCCTTCCCAGCGTTCTGGGATCATTATGCTCCAAACTTCTAGACATGGACCCATCAGAGGGGAGAGCTACTGCTCATGCGGGTGAAGGATGAGTTTGTTATGGACAGGATGTGGTCAGTATACCTGTTGGGAAAGGAGGTGATTGCTACATGTTTTCCCACAGTGCCCATGCTGGCTGATTAAAGCAGAAAGGGAATGCCACACTAATAAGCAACTCCAGTATGGCATACCAGGGAGAGAACAGAATCAAAGCCCTGCTGAGGTGCCTAACTCTGGTTGAACTTAGTTTGAGGTCCCATTAAGGTTTAAAAAAAAAATTTATATCAGGAAATTTGCTGCTTTCTTTTAATCTTTGTTGAAAACTTCTGTTGGAACTTCAATTTCTAAACCATCCATGAAAGGGAATTACAATATCCTGTCTCCAAAACAAAACAAACAAACAAACAAAGCAGTCCAAGCACATAATACATTTATCTGTCTAGCTGTAACTGTGCTAACTAATGTTTTTCTGACACTGTGCCAAGCATTCTCTTCTTTATTATCTCACTTAATTCTAACAACAACAATTTGAAATAGGCATTGTAGTTGGCTTGGTGTTTGAGAACAGGAGATTGAGTCAAGAGAAAGGTGCCACCAGGTTGGTTTTGACTCTGAAGTCCATGTTCTCAACCCTGACCTCTAGTGCGTGACCCAACTTCCTTGGTATTGCACTTGGGATCTTCCTGCAAGGCCAGTTGCTTTCTTGGGACACTAGCAAGGTGAACCTGCTTCTTAGCAAATGGCAGAAGCTTCATGGAGCATGCTGGTAATGGGCCTATTCTTGGGGCTCATTTCTCTGGGCTCCTGCTGCCAGGATAGAATGAGAGATTCCCTCAGATAATCAGCGCAGAGTGGAAACAGTGCGTAAAAAGGTGTGGTGTTTGGAGATGCCGAAAACATGATTGAACAGAGGTTGTGGTTTCGCTTTTCTCTTGAGTTGGAGGCATCTTGAAAGAGAGGAAAGACACAAGGGCTCAGCTTGTTCAGCTTGGCTCTCTGGCATGGCTCAAGCTCTTGACTTCTCTGAGGCTGGATTTCTTCATATGTTAAAAAAAAGGCTTGAGCCCCATAATCCCCAGTGTGTCTCAGCTCTGAGTGTGAGTTTGATCTTTCTCTGGGGTGGCTGGGAAGTTGCAGAAAGAGGGCGGCCTCTGCTTATTCCCTTTTTTCCTCCTTTTCCGCTAACAACTCATCTTAGGGAACAACCTTTTTTTTTTTTTTTTTTTGAGAGTCAGGTTATAGGCAGACAGATTTGTCCTTTAGTCTAGAGTGAAGTATCACAAACTCAGTGGCTATAGAGTTCAGATAGGTGTATGTATAATGTATATATACATATATATCTCTATATATAAAAATACTCAAAAACCAAAACAGAGGTTGAAGCCTAATGTATGCTCAGTACCATTTTTCCTGAAAATATCTATTGCTCCTAATCCTCCACTTTTGATTAAGACAGTGGTATAGAGAAATGTTGCCCTATTATAAGAAAACCAACTGAACAGGTACATTTTGCAAGTTATGCAGAGCACAGTGGTGAGTTGGACTGGCCATGGGCTGCCAGTTTGATTTCTCTGCTCTTGAGGTTGTACATCTTAGATCAACAAGTTGATGCAATGCCAATTTTAATATCTTGAGCAAACTGCTGTATTGTTTTTACGCTGATCATGTATATTCACCCAGGAGTTTCCTTATGGTTTAGCAGAGATCTGGCATTCTCTAAAGTATCTGTGGTCATTCTCAATTACTTGTGCAAAAGGAGGGGAAGGGGGTTGTGGAATCTGGCAAAGATCATTCATGAGTAACATACCACTTTCGGAGGTCTATCAGCATTTGGAAGCAGACAGGTCTTCCCAGTGTGATTTCTGGGACATGTTGGGCACTCAAAACATACTTGTAGAATAAGAGGGTGGTGGATAGATAGATAGATAGATGGATAGATAGATAGATAGATATTTAATAGATGAGGTAAGGCAAAGTCTTGTGTTGGTGACAGGTAGCCAGTTGGAGGCTAAACTGGGACTGAAGCCCAGGTCTGCCACCTCTAAACACAGTGTTCACTCTCCAATCTTCCTGTTCTGCTTTGTTCTGCTCACGTACACTTTAGTGCCTTAAAATCATGCAGCTGTGAACCAATAATTTCCTGTATGCTTTCTCATGCTCAAAAGTGTGATCTCTTCTCACAGTTTAGGGAGATTCCCCAGCACTAAGCAGGAGGGGTGTAGTTGCTGCAGCCACACAGACGCTTCTCCTCCTGAGGTACGTAGGGAAGTGTGCACAGGGTACATGAGGTAGGAAGGAAAGAAAGGCTCTCTGTCCACTCCCAACCCATCAAGTTGTCAAAGGGCTGAATTATTTGGGGCCAACAAAGTATTAAGCAGAAGCCAAGTTGCTAGCCCTGTCTGTGGCACTCTCTTGGAATTGGTATTAAAATGTGATACAAAATACTTCGGGGACAGTAGTTTGCTTTGTTCTGCTTCTCAGATCTACCATCAGCAGCAGCCTCATGGCTGCTCTGGTCCAAGATTCCCAAAACTCACGTGTCGTTGGCATTCTCCCCCTGTGGTATTTCTTAATGGGATATTATGAGAAATAATATTTCCTGCACACTGTTTGAGAAACACATCCTAAATGTTTCAGGACACTTAAGTGGTTTCTGAGCTATTTATTCAACACAACGGGCTATGCATATGCATGTGACTTAAAGATTTTAAGAGTGTTACTGAGAATTAAGTCAGTATTAATGTTAAGGTTCTTAAAAAAATAGCTGTTTGAGAAAATTTTCTTTTATGTTAGACTCACCTCATTGAGAACATTGAGAAATGAAAGAATTGCAGGTTTTTGGTGGCTAGTTCTCTATCTCTCTGTCTAATTGCTCTGCCTTTTCTTTTTTCCTTTCCTTTCCTTTCCTTTCCTTTCCTTTCCTTTCCTTTCCTTTCCTTCTCTTTTTTGTTTCTTCGTATCTAGTTATCTATCTTATTATGAACATTAATTTTTTTTTATTTTATAGAGAGAGTGTGTGAACAGGGTAGAGGGACAGAGAGAGAGAGAGAGAGAGAGAGAGAGTGAGAAAGAGAAAGAATCTTAAGCAGGCTCCATGCTCATTGTGGAGCCCAGTGCAGGGCGTGACCCCAGAGCCTTGGAATCATAACCTGAGCCAAAATCAAGAGTTGGACACTCAACCAACTGAGTCACCCAAGTGTCCCTGAACATTTTTTAAACAAAGAAAGAATAGCCTAATAAATACACATGTACCCGTTTCCCAGATTTAATAGTTATCAACATGTTACTGTAAGTCGTCCACCAAATTCTTTGTGCTGGAGTATTTTTTTAAATTTAAAAATTTTTTTCCGTAATGCCTCTACCCGATGCACAGCTCAAAGACACAGCCTCGTGATAAACAGTTGCACATTCTTACCAACTGAGCCAGCTAGGTGCCCTTATGCTAGAGTATTTTAAAGAAAATTACCAATGTCATGACTTTTACTCCTAAAATTTTTAGTTCTCTAGAAAATAAGGATAGACCACTTCCCGTGTTACCACAATACTGTTATCTCACCTGACAGAATTGTGAGAGATGCCTCATTGTCATCTAGTAGCCAGTCCTTGTTTAGTTTCCCAGTTGTCCTCAAAATGTTTTTTATAGCTGCTTTGTTCAAACCAGGATCCAACCAAGGAGCCACACATTACACTTGGCTGTTATGTCTCTTAAAGCTTCTTAGAACTAAATTACACAGGAGAAAACGAAACTGGAGACTTCTGAAACAAGCACCAGGTTAGGAACCAATAGATCACATTTTAGTCCCAGCTTTGCCACCGAACAGCTGCCTGCCATTGAGCACCGCACTTAGCCCTCTGAGCTTCTTTGATCCCATCTATTCATTCACTTACTATCCATTGTTTCATTTAACAAATGTGTATGGCCTAGGTCTTGTCTGGGGCACTGTTCTAGAAAGAAACTCAGCTTCCAGAAAATAAGAGAATTCCATAGCTTAATTCTTATAACTTATCTCTGTTTCTTCTCCATTTTCATGACATTGATTTATTGAGGATATAAGACCAGTTATATACTGTAGAATGTATCACATTCTTGAATTGCCTGATTCTTTTTTCCTCTTGTGATGACATTTATCTCGTTTTTCTACCTCCTCTATTTCCTATAACTTGGAAGTAGTATCTAAAGGCTTGAGTAGATTTGGATGAGATATTTCTGATGGGAGTATTTTATAGGTGATGCCATGTGCTCTATATGAATCTCATCAAGAGGTATGTAACGTCTGACTTTCCTACTTTTGTAGTGCTAACACTGACCTTGGGTTTATGTCACATAGCCTGATGTCCCACATGGTTTCCCCTTGTGACTGGTGATAAATCTGTTTGGGACAAGGTAGTACTTTGACACCAAGTAAATCTAATTCCCTATCAAGCTCTCCCCTAATATCCATAGATGATTTTGCTTAAAACTGTTATTTTATAATGGATTCCAAAATGGTGATTTTCTAATTTTACCATTTCTTCTATATTTATTACCCAGTATTCATCCATAAAGAAGACCTTATCTCACAAGCTGGGGCTTAATGGTTATCCTAAAACAGTTACTTACCAATTTGCAGAGTAAGAAGTTGGTGTAATGGCCAACTCCAATGATAACAAATGAGGATTTGTTTGCTTGTGTGCTTGCTCTCTCTTTTTGGAGTATCATCATGGACTCATGGGTATTTAGATAGTCAGTGTGCTTCATTCCATTACAGTCAGCTGTTCTTTTCCATGCATAAGTTGTCCCAGCTTTGTGGGTGTCCCTTCAAGTCAGGTCAATATTTGAAGATGAATAATGGAAAGAGATCCTCTGCAGAAAACACTTCTAGGAACTTGCCTGTGTCTGGTTTGGGCTAGATGCTGGGCAAAGGGGGTAACATTCATAGACTTGGGTTCTTCCATGAACACTTCATAGATAAGTCCTGAAAGTCTCAGTGAATAATCAAGAGCAAACTGCAGAGTGAGCTGGTTTACCTTTGAATGTGTCCTCCTTCACCAGGCAGATGGGGCAGATTGAGTCAGCCATGGCCTCCTGAGATGCAGTCAGGTAGCTAGTTCAGCAGATGGTAGCCACTGACTCAAATGTACAAAAAGGTAAATCAGAACCGAGATGTGGGGTAGGTTTCAGTTTTTCTGTGTTTGTTCTGTTTCAGCTGTTCTCCTAACTGCAGTTACAAAAGCCAGATCAAAATGATCTCAGCATTTGAGGCATAGTAGTTTGGGTGGGGTGGAGGGCAAGAGGAGTTTAGAAAAACAGGTATTGGGGACAGGCTGCCATATTCTTCCTTTAGTACTTATTAAGCTGTATGGCAATACAGCTTCTAGAGAACAGAAGAACTGGAGGTGGTGTTTTAGCCACAAGATGACTAAAACAGATTTCTCCATGATTGAGGCCCTGGAGTCATCTCTGTAATGGATATCAAGAGGGACTTTACCTGCTTAGAAAAGCAAAGCCGATGCTTTCAGTCATTTGCTATAATTTGGAAGACCCCAATGCATATTTCAGTTGGCCTGGTCTACCCATCACAAAGAACATCTCACTTGGGCAGTATAGTCCAGCGGTTACATGCACAGGCTCTCCACAGAAGGTTTGGGGTTGAATGGGGCTCGGTAGCTTGACTCGTATTTTATGTTAGAAGACCTCGTCTCGGGTAGTTGTTAAGTGTGTGAACTTGAGGGCAAGGCTGCCTGAGTCTTCAAGCTACATACACAAAGCTTGGTGCACGGTAATCACTCAATAAAGGCCAGCTCTTGTTTCTGAGATGAATGGCATTTTTAGCTCCAAAGTGGGTTATGAAGAGAATCTTTGGGCTCTTCTCTGGTGATTAAGACAAAAAAACACTAGTTCAGAGATTCTCAAAGAGGGTTCTAATACCACCTGCTGGGTGCAACCTACTTCAGGCAGGATGCGGGATATTCGTAACAATGCAGAGGAATTCCCCTCCCTCAGCCCCGCATATGTGTTACACCTGTGTCCTGGGACAAGCTGTGTTAATCCGCCCTCCCCCTGCCAAACAGCCAGTGTCTTTGAAGCACCACTTCCTGTGGATCCTTCCTGCTGTGTCGCTCATTGACTTGAAAAGAGCTTTGAGTCCCACTGATCTAGCTTGAATCCCATTTTCCCCACAGAGTCTGCTGTGTGACTTAGGGCCACTTACCCAGCTTTTCTGAGCTCCATCTTCCCAAATGTAAAAGAGACCATTCCTGTCTTATGGGTCATTGTGAGCACTGAAAGCTAATACAAACAAACAAAAACTAATATAAAACATTTATATTGCCTGGACCTCTGGAAGCTCTCTCTTCGGACTATAACCACCTGCCAAGAGCATTGACTGCCTCTGGGAGACAACCTGGGAAGAAGGGAGATATCTTCAGTGCTATTTTTAGCAAGCAGATTTGAGATCTTAAAATAGTGATATTTTTAATTTACATTTTTCAACTGCTAAGTGTTCCCCCCATCCAATACCTTAAACAGAAATAAGGTAATGTGAGAATTACTGATTACTGAACGAGATGATTCCAATAAAGGCATAGCTTCTTCTTTTTTGTTTTTAAGACATTTTATTTTCAAGCAGTCTCTATACCCAATGTGGGGCTCAAACTTACAACCCCACATGTTCTATCTACTGAGCCAGCCAGGTACCCCAGGCATAGCTTATTCTTAAAGAATGGTATGTTTATCCTTTTAATCTTAAAATATGTAAGGCCAGGAGTTTTTTTTTGTTTTGTTTTGTTTTTAAGGCTAAAACTAGAGTAATCAAATTCATAGAGATAAAGTAGAAAGGTAGCTGTCAAGGGCTGGGGAGAAGGGGTTAAGGAGTTACTGTTTAATGGATATGGAGTTTTCACTTTTACAAGATGAAAAGAGTTCTGTGGACAGATGGTGGTGATAGCTACACGACAATGTGAATGTACGTAATGCCACTGAGCTGGACACTTTAGTTAAAATGGTAAATTTTATCTGTATTTTGCCACAATAAAAAAAGTAAAATATTAATATTCAAATCATGAGTAAACACAGTCTTTGTTCTCTTAAGCCTCTGAGTCCTGACAAGGAGGCTAGAAGGAGTCACATCTGGCACCGTGTTCTAGATTCGAAAAGTGAGAGTCACAGCCCCTTTTCAGAAGTAGCAGCTTTGTGTGTGGTCCTCAGTGGCTGGCTGTGGCCAGTCTTGGGGCCTTCCTAGGATCTGGATGCTTTTTTTTTTTTTTCCATTTCTAAACCTGAGCCCCCTGAAAGGAAGGAACCTATTTGTTGAAGACTGTGCTAAAATCAGGTTGGGGAGAATTTTCAGGGAAATAGCTCCATAAATTGTATGTAGATGCAAAACTAACAGGCACATGAAAGATTTGTATTTTGAAAACAAAACCCCAGTGGGATCCTCTCAGCAGAAAATGAAAAGGTCTTCTTAACATTCAGTTGAACTATTAGAGCCATTTTTGCTGTTGCAAGCACTAATGCAGGTAGGACACTGCCACAGCCCCAGATTGCAGTGCAGCAAATTAGCAAGGTTTTAACTTGGCTGCAAATATCAAGCTGGCTGCTCGTCATTATGCAAAAAGGGACAGGGGTGGGAGGGGGACCGGCACCTAGCGGCAAAGCACATTATAATTGTTTAAGCAGGCCCCACAAGTCATGCATTTCAATTATTTGTTCAAAGCAGTCTGCAATTAGGAGTTGCAAACAAGGCTTTTGAATGCAAAGTCAGACAATTAAAATGTTTCATGAGTGCATTAGAGAAAGAAGTTCTGAATTAGCACTTTGAATACACAAGACCTCTTTTTCTAATCTCTAGTCCCTTTCACTCTTTGAAAAAAAAAAAGAGTGAAAAGAGAAAGAGATGTTTGGGCTCTGGTAGAGGTGATTTTGGTGTTTACTTATTTATATCAAATGCCTGACTAATCCAGGGAAGATTGAACCATCCTAATCGGCCCCTGGTACATTTCAATGTCTCTTGTTACTTGCCAGATCCTTGTTGGAGCACAATGGCCCAGGTGCCAAAACCCCTCTCCTAGGGGGGTCGTAAATCACTTTAAGCATCTCTGCGCCCTGTTCCCTCGCCACTCCCCACTCTGTCCTTTGAAGAAGCGCGTCTATTTGAACCAGTGATTTGTGGCTTTCCAGTATTTAGGGCACAACCCCGGGCTGGTTGCGATGACATACGACATACGGAATAGGAGAACACTGGACAGGGTTGGGATCAGGAAGGAAAGAGTTTGTGTCTTCTGGGGTTGCTGGTGAGCAGAAGCTGGTGGCTCTGGGGAAGCATGAAAACACACTAACCTGCTTGTATTTCTTCAAAGAAGACCAGCGGCTAAACTCCTTCCCCTCCCCCCCTGCACATTCCCCACACACATTCCCTCTCCAACCCGCAAATACCCTACTGATATTTAAATTTTACTTTATGATTTAGTGTACTTCAGGAACCTTTAATTTTTTTCTTTTTGTCAAAGAGCACACTTTTAAGAGAGGAGGATAGATCCAACATTGGGAAAAAAGTAAATGTTCTTCCTTCAACATTTTTCCCTATAAATAGACTTTCTAAAAAGTATTATGTGTGCAAGGAATCAGCCATTAATACAAAGTAAGAGATTGCCCTTTATATTATTATTCAACATGTAGGATTAACCAAGAAAATCTAGACAATTTAAGGTGAGAATTGCCAGCATATCAGTTACATGTCTGTATGTGCGTGTGTGCATGCCTAATTTGAGAATCTGGCAGGTAGTAGCCTTAATTTATCATTTCCTGGATACCTGACTTAAGAAACATCATTTAAATAATCTTATTTATCCGTCTTTATAAAGAAAACACTTTTTTAAAAGTTCGGGTTGATGGAAGTTCTTTTAAAAAAAAAAGCAACCCACTTTCTACATGGATATTTTTAATATTATTAGGCAATTCTCTTTTAATTACTTCGCCTCCAAGCAATCACCAAGGACTCAGAGCACTGTTAAATGCCAGGTGATAGGTTTGATGAGCCTTTATATGATCAATACATTCTGTTCGTTGGAAAATTTTGGTTTTCCATGGGAAGTACTTCATTATGTAGGTCTGTGTAAAACTGGCTTTTTTTTTTTCTTTCACAGCTCTGACATTTTACCTTATCTTTTGAAATGCCCAAAGTGATCCACTGAATCAGTTTAGATTGATTGGATTTTTGTCACTCTGTTTTTTAAGTAGGAAGTGCTGTTAAAATTTTTTTTTAATGACTTTAAAACCAAAATAGTTACAGATTCTTTACTGTAAGCTTGTCTCAGGTAGTTTACAATAGAAAAGATGGAGGTGAGGGGACTGTGGGGAAGTTCTGCATAAAATCACACTTAGGTGCAGTATGAATCTCCTCCCAAAATGCCCTTACAACATCTGCCCGAATGGGAAACTTGAATCTGAAGGTGAAACCCACTAAAATAAACAATAGCCAGATCATGTGTTAAAACTTTTGGAAATGACAATAAATTATATGAGATCTGATGATTTCTATATTGATTAGCAACTTTTGGGCCTGCTCATTTATTTACTTATTAGGTTTATGAGTGTTAGTTCTATAGCTGGCTCTTTATATATGAAGAGGTAATTGAGAGTGTGCCTATAAGTTGTACCAATACAGCCAGATTTAAAGTTTTTATAGTCTGAAAACCAGCTTTCAATTCTCCTTAATTTGACTCAGGGAAGGAAAACAAAGAAGAACTAATAATCCCAAAATGTTTTCCCTCAAGTTACTGTCACAAATAGATATTCTTTCTGAGAGTGACTAAAAGAGAAAAGCAGTTGCCACTATAAATAAAAGAGGGGTGGGGAGACACCTTCCAAGCCCTGCTTTTCTACAGTGTGGTTGAACCTTGGGTCTGATAGGTAAGCTAGAAATACAGCTAAAACTTTTTCAGGAGGAAGCAACTCAGGTCTCCCTGTATTACTCCCATTTACATGTAACATTTTATTCCAACCCATTTCACGATCAACAAGTAGTGGGAATCTTGCCACTAAAATGCCACCATCTCTGGAACCCAGGGCTGGAAGCCAACCAGCCCTTTGGATATCTCAGTAGGAGGCAGAGAGAAGTTTCTGCTGAAGGACACCAGTACAAATGCCTTTTATGTAGGGGGACATGGGAATACTTCAAATTATCTACCTTCAAAAGCTGAGTGTTTGAGTCGCTACCCGAGAATGGATTCCTGAGTCTGTGAAATGGAAAAACAAAGGTGTTTAGGCTGGGTAACGGGACGAAGGCTTTTCCCAGCTGTAGAATTCAAGGATGATGAAAGGGAGATGTAACAGAATATAAAACAAATTGTGCACTGGAGGGTGGAAAATACAGATTTGAAAGTTAAGTGTCTGGAACAAGAGAGATATGAGTCACTGGAATTTACAAGTTACTATATGGGAAACAAAGATAAAGAGATCATGAGAGTAGTAAGGCTGGTAGCAAAATGGCATTTTGTTAACTGCAAAACTAGATGCTGGCAGAAACTGTTCATCAACTCAGGAGAGGGGTAGTGATTATGGAGGACAACAGCAGATAATAACATTTACAGAGTGACCTACAGGAACAAAATTGGGTGTTTGGCAATTACGTCAAATGGGAGTACAGATTTTTCTTCCCCTTCAAAATGGTAAATCAGAGAAAATTAGGTCTGCAGGGTGTTCTCTTTCTTGTAGGGGAGGCAGTGAAGCTTGGTTGGCTAGAGGGCAATGGTGTTCCAGCCACAGGGAAACTGCTTTTGTCTGTACCAAATAGAGTGTTTCTCTTATGTTAAGGTAGAAAACACACCTGGCTTTTTGAACTTTTGTGTGTGGATGTAAAATGTGCTACATGTGAGGAAAAGTGCGTGACTGCCTGTATAACCACGACTCATGTTAAGAAATAGAGCATTTCCAGCCCCTCAGTATATCCTTCCCAACCATAATTCCCTCCTTCCCTCAGAGGTTCCACTTTTATTGTAACAATCCTCTTGCTTTTCTGTTTAATTTTGTTAGCTAGGTACACCACCTAAACAACATGGTTTAGATTTGTCTACTTTTGAACTGTGTGTGTGTGTATATATATATATATATATATATGAAATGTATATATATGGATATATATATGAAATGTATATATATGGATATATATATGAAATGTATATATATATGGATATATATATGAAATGTATATATATATGGATATATATATCCATATATATGATATATATACTGTATATATACATATATAGATATATATACTTTATATATATGATATATATCCATATATAAACTATATATATGAAATGTATATATATATATGGATATATATATATGGATATATATATGGACATATATATATATGGATATATATATCCATATATATATCCATATATATATCCATATATATATGGATAAAGATAGAAATGAAACCACTTTATAAGTATTTATTGGGTCTGTATTCTTGTGTTCCCCATTATTTTTGTTAGACTCATTTACATTGCTGTGTGTAGGTGTAGTTTGTTTACTTACATTGCCAGAGCACATCCCATTGAATGAATGGATCACAATTTATCTATTTTATTGTGTTTGGATGTTTTATTTGTAGAGGTTAATAGCAAATCACCACCTCTGTTTTTTCCTGGGTTCCTCTTCCTTCTGGGGACATCTGGACTACACTTCCCAGCCTCCTTTCCAGTAAGGTATGGACATGGGTTCCATCCTGGCCCATAAGAATCTCCCATGTATGATCCTCCATGATCTTTTCTCTTCATCTAGACTGGAGATGACCTCTGGATGACGTTGAAAGCCATGTATGCAAGCCACAAATTAGAGAATCCCTAGGTTCCTCAATCACCATTAGAGTGAGAGCATCCCAGGAGAGCCCCCTGTTTAGGAGCATCCACCACTGGGCTAGTATGGGAGTAAGAAATAAACTTTTTTTGTTCCAAGCCCCTGAGATTTCGTGGGATATTGCAACAATAGCCAGTTTCCCCTTAACTAATAGAGTTTCCAGTTTTGGCAATTATGAACAGTTTTGAACACTACCTTACTATATATAATCTGCATTTCTGCCAGGTATATACCTGGGAGTGGAGCTGTTAGGCCAAAGACTATGCATATCTCCAACTCTATGAGATAATGCCAAACGACTTCCAAAGCGGTTGACCTGTTTACATGTTACCCGCAGTATATGAGAGTTCCTATGCTCCATATCCTTGCCATCACTTGGTATGATGAGAATTTTTACCTCCTGCCAAATGGAAGGGAGTATAGTGGTTTCTCACTGTGGTATGCAACATTCATTACCTTAACTGAGATCGCCCATATTGTCATGTGTTTATTGGCCATTTGGATTTCCTCTTATCGGAGGTCCCTATCCAAATTTTTCTCTTCGGTTATCTTTTTTCTGTGGTGTGTAGGACTTCTTTATATATTCTGGTTACAAGGTCTTCATTAATTTTATGTGTTGGCAATTATCTTTACTCATTTAATGATAGAAACTGTCTTTTCAGTTTTTTATACTGTCTGTGGTAAATATAGTTTTAATGTAGTGGAATTTATGATCTTGCCCTTTATGGTTAGTATTTTTTAAGTGTCTTGATTAAGAAATCCTCTATCCTGAGGTCATAAATATATTCTCCTATGTTATCTTATAAAATCTTTGTAGCTTTGTCTTTTACATTTAATTGTTTAATCCATCCATAATTATTATTTGCATATTGTATGAGATATGGGTTCAATTTCACTTTTCCCCTTATGGGTAGCCAATTGTTCCAGTATCAGCAATTGAAAAATGTGTCCTTTTTCACTGTTTTGCTTTGCCACCTCTGTCATATATTGTGTCCATATATGTTTTAAGATTTTATTTTTTTTAAGTAATCTCTGCACCCAATGGGGGCTCAAACTTACAACCCCAAGATCAAGAGTCGCATGATCTACCAACCAACTGAGCCAGCCAGGCACCCCTTTAACGGTTTATTTTGGGGCTTTCTAATTTGTTGTCTAGGACCTCCAGTATAAGGTCCTAGGTTTAATGGTAGTGATCATAGCAAGCATCTTCATCTAGTTCTCAAACTCAAAGGGAAACTCTTAATATTTTACCATTAAATGTGCTATTTGCTCTAGGATTTTTATAGGTATACTTTATCAGATAAAGGAGTTTCTTCCTATCTCTGGCTTGTTAAGAATTACTTTGATCGGGCACCTGGGTGGCTCAGTCGGTTGAGCATCTGACTTCGGCTCAGATCGTGATCTCACAGCTCATGAGTTCGAGTCCCACATCAGGCTCTGTGCAGACAGCTCAGAGCCTGGAGCCTGGTTCATATTCTGTATCTCCCTTTCTCTCTCTCTGCCATTCCCCCACTCACGTTCAGTCTCTAGGTCTCTCAAAAATAAGTAAAACATCAAAAAACAAAAAACAAAAAAAGAATTATTTTGATCAAATGTTGAGCTTGCATACTGATATAAATCAAATATTGTTGGGTTTTGCTTACAAATAATTTAAGAATTTTTGTGTTGGTGTTCATGAGTGTTATTGGCCTATGATTTTGCTTTTCTCATCTATGGTCCTTGTGAAGTTTTGAAATCAAAGTTATACTAGTTTTATGTGAGCTGGGAATGTGCCTCTTTTTCTATTCTCTGAAGGCTTGTATAAAAGTGTGATTATATCTGAATTTTATGTCTGGTGGAACTTGCTACAGAAGCCAGCAGGGCATAGCATTTTCTTTATTGGAATATTTTTTACACTATTAATTCAATTGATGGTTTTGCAACTATTCGGGTTTTCTCTTTCTTCTTGAGTCAGACTTTTCCAGGAATGTGTCTGTTTAATATAAATCATCAAATATATAGACAAAGTAGTTCATAATATCCTCATCTTCTATTAATTATCTGAAGAATATGTAGTGGTGTCTCCATTTCCATTCCTCATATTGCATATTTGTGCCTTTTCACTTCTTCCTTGATCAATATCAGCTGTGATGTGTCAATTTTATTAACTTTTTCAGACAACCAACTCTTGTTTGTTGACCTTTTCTATGGTGTATTTCTTTTCTATTTCATAACTTGTCTCTTATCTTTATTAGTTCCTTCTTGTTTCTTTGAATTTATTTTGCTATTCCCTTACATTTGTTTTAATGGCTATTATTCATCTAATTTAATGCTTACTTGGTGAAAGGAAATAATAGTGACATCATGTGCTATCTCATGGGATTGAAGAGAAATGAAACCTTGCCTAGCACCAACTCTTTAGTACAAGTTGTACAAATGAACAGTCATGAGCTCCAACATTGAAGATGCTCATCCAGATACTTGTTTTAGGGACAGGTAAGAATCAATTCAGATGTCATTTATTTTAAGGCTTAGAAAGGAACACAGAAGTCCCTCTTACAGCTTAGGGGTTTAATTCCTGATGATTACTATTGTAAGAAAACTGAAATTAAGAAAATTGGGACTCAAGGGGAAAAATAAGACTGGAGAGCCAAGAGAGAAAGCAGATATATAAAAGCCCACTAAAAAGTAACGTATTTACTAAGCTAAAACATGGAGACTACACCTTCAATTAAAGGCAATCTCAGTGATGTTTCACACACTTTGTTCAACTAGTAATAATGAAATTGTATCATTGGTTTCCAGTGACTATCTCTTGTTCTATAGAAAATTGTTTCATTGCAGTGTCAGTAGAAGCCTTGTAAATTCATTCTGTGAATGTGTGCATGTTTGTATGTGTGTGTGTGTACAGATATGCATACTATGCAGTCTTTTTGCTTGGGTCTTGTATTTCTCTTAATGTGTGATGCTTTTCTGAATATATTGTTCAGGAGCTCAATAATATACAACAACAATTGTTTTTATGTTTACCACTCCACAGACACTATTAGAACACATTTATAAGCCCTTGGTTGGTTCGTGCCTTCGTTCCTCTTTTCCTTCCTCTTCATTTCTTCCCATAAACACCTACTGAGTGCTTACTATTTACTGTCCAGGCATTGTTCATTGGGCTGAGAGTACACCCATGAACAAAACAGAAAAATTCCAGCTCTTATGCAGCTTACAAATTTAGAGGAGTAGGCAAACAATTGTAAGATAGATAAATAAAATATAAATTTCTGACAGTGTTGAGTGCTGCAGAGAAACATAAATCCGTAAATGGACCAGGGGATGTGAAGAAGTGGAAAAGGGGGCTGAGGTGAGTTTACAATTCAGCTGGTGTAACTGGGGAACACCTCACTGGGAAGGTGACACTCAAGTAAAAGCTTAAGGAGGATAAGGGAGGAACATGTGAATATGGAGACTCTGGGGCAGAGAACATTCCAGACAGAGGGAACAAGTGTAGATGCCACGTCATGGATCCTTATAGACCATGGTAAGGCTTTTAATCTGAGGAAAACGGGAAACTATGGGAAAGTTATGAGATAAGTGACAGGCTATGACTTATGCTCTACAAGTATTTCTCTAGTGTTGTATTAAGAGTAGGCCAAAGAAGGGCATGGATGGAAACAGGGAGACCAATGAAGAGGCTGTGGGGATAGAGTCAGATTCTAGATATATGTTTTGAAAAGAGAAGACAGGATTTATTTGACATATCAGATGAGGAATGTGAAGTCAAGGATTGCTTCACAATGTTTTGGGTCGAACAATTAGAAAAATAAAGTTGACATTGATAGGGGCAGGGGCAGCTACAGGAGTAGGTTTGGAAGAGTAAATCAGGAACTCCATCTTGGATCTAATAAATAAGTGTATAAGACAGCCAAGTGAGGCAACTGGATATTTGGGTCCAAATAGAGGTATAAGGTAAGCTGTCACTATAAACTTGAGAATTATAGGCATATAGGTATTTTGTACAGCTTTTTTATAAAAGTATTTTTTTCTGGGCACATGGCTGGCTTAGTTGGTAGAGCGTGTGATGCTTGATCTCAGGGTCGTGAGTTCAAGCCCTACATTGGGTATAGACACTACTAAGATAGATAGATAGATAGATAGATAGATACATACATACATACATACATACATACATCTATCGATCTATTGATCTATCTTTTCCTTCTCCATAAATGATTTTATCTCACAATTTTCCCCCCAGATTCCCACCTTCTCTTTTTTTTTCTTAAATTAATTTTTATTGAGGTATAGTTGACATGAAATATTACATTAATTTTAGACATACAACATAGTGATTAAACAACCCTATACATTGTGCAGTGCTCACCACAAGTGTAACTACTGTCCATCACCAGCCAATGCTATTATGATACCATTGACTATATTCCCTATGCTTTACCTTCCTTTTTTTTTTTTTTTAAGTAGGCTTCACACCCAGTGCGAGGCTTAACTCAGGGCTTGAACTCACGACCCTGAGATCAAAACCTGACCTGAGATCAAGAGTCAGATGCTTAACTGACTGATCCACCCAGGTCCCCCTCCTCCATGCTGTACCTTTTATCCCTGTGACTTATTTATTTTATAACTGGAAGCCCATGCCTTCTCTTTTTTTTTTCCCAATTACTCTAAACAAGAATGATTTAGTTCTCCTGGAAATGAAATTCTTTTAGTTTGGCTAATAGATGAGAAATACTTTAAGTGTTCACACTAAAATATGAATTTCCTAGAAAACTTGTGTGAATTCTCCATCAAAATAGAAATATAAATTTAAAAAGTAAAACATAGCAAGATAGATATGTAATTTTTATCTACAATTCCATTACAAACTAGACTCTTAGGCTCACTTGGTATCATATCTCTGATTTCAGCTTAGTATCTGCTCCTGCTAATCTAAATTTTGGTTGTCCATTTTGTTTCAAGAAGTGTGTTTACATTCTCTCATCTGTGTTATTCATGATTTTTGTACCTGTTTTTCTTTCCAATGGCTTCCAGTGGCCAACGCTATCTGATTCAACATGTGGAGCCAAAAAAGTCTTTGGTTCTTGTTTTGTTCAAGGCAAATACTCCGAGATTGAGATTGTCTTTGCCAATAATTTATTTAATACTGGCTCACTGCAGGAATTATCATTTGAAATAATATTTCACAAGCCAACAGTATACAGGATAATGTCCCTTACTAAGTCATTAAAGAAATAACCTACTCCAAACCAGTGATAGATTAATTACACCATTGTTCCAGGCAAAGAGAAAATGAAAGAAAGACAGTCGAAATTTAACTGAGGTATAACTTTCTACAGGTTGGTTGCTAGTAGTCAGCCCTTCCAAGTACAAGCTGGGTATCACCTAGTGTAGGTCCCTCACTAGTGGGGGAGTAGCTAGCTGGAGACGGTACTGGGGTTGGTAGGCAAGGTGGGCTGCTCTGAAGGTTATTATTCCAGGGATCATTACACTGCTTGTGACACAAGCTCGAAGGAGCAGCCTCACTGAGGCAGGAACACATGTTCCTTAAGGACCCTCTTCTTAAGGAAAATGATGCACAATTTAACACCACTGCTGGCCATGCCACAGTTGGAGCAAGTGTCTCAAGATTTTTGGAGAGCTATTTTGATCAACAAACAGCAGCCTAAAGTTTAAATGCCCATTATGTCATAGCTGCTCTTTCATATGTTCTTGTGGAGAAGTCCCCAGTGGTACCTGTTAACAGTTGAGCTATTGAGTGCTTATCAACAACAGATGTCAGTGATAACATCCTGACACAGCTTCCTCAGTGTAAACAAATTCACCTTTAGATCAAAACTACTTCACTTAGTCATAAACAAGTGGGTTTGAAATTATAACATACCAATACCCAACATCTTCCCACTGCTTGCAACGTAAAAAATGTTTATCATGTCTAACTCTTACTCTTAGCTCTTACTAAATAAAACACATTTGGATAAAACCTCTTGCCATTCTCTAACCGTCTTTCCTGATGTTGGCTAAATCTGAAGTCAGAGAAAAGATCACTTGCCATTCTCCTCATCTGCCTAATGATGTAGCACCGGTAGTCTTCCAATCAGGAGACATATTTGAAATATTCCAATATGATGTCTTTCTGTTCTTTATTCTCTATCTAGATATTCCTTTTGCCTTTCTCTCTCTCTGTCCTTCCAGTTATCTATCCACCTATCCACCCGTCCACCTGCCTACCCATCTATTTAACAACAACGCAAGGTTCTTTACAGTTTCCAAACCGTTTTTATTGTGGTCTTCTCACAGCAGTGTACTGGATGAAGGAAGAAGTATCCTGTATTTATGCAGCCTAGGCCAAATGAGTATAACAACAAAATGATTATGTACTTTCCTTATCCTCCACTTCACTCCTACTTTCTCCTTTCAGATGCCCCCAATCCCTAGCATACCCAATTCCTGCTCCCTTTTCCTCATTTACGTGGTTACGTTCTAGCCCTCTAGCCATGACCATAGCTTCTTAAAATTTATCTGCTTTATCTCTTTGTTTAAAGTTACACTCAAACATTCTGCAAAATGGACTTCTAGGGGCTTGAAAATTTACAGCCACTGAAGTCTGTCATACAATCTTCAGTAAATAAATTAAGGAAAACTGAAAATTTTTTTAATACTGGGGTTTCCAGTTCCTTCTGATCTCAAATCCTTTCCATGGGAATTCTCCCCTTTCCTCCTTTTGTCTATTGATGATAGATTTCATTCACCATGCCAAAGCTAATCCCTACCCCGCCTTAAAAAATTTTTTTTCATGTTTGTTTATTTTTGAAGGAGAGAGAGACAGAGCATGAGTGGGGGGAAGAGCAGCGAGAGAGGGAGACACAGAATCCTAAGCAGGCTCCAGGCTCTGAGCTGTCAGCACGGAGCCTGATGTGGGCTCCCCCTGCCTTTGAGCCCACACCCACCCACCTCTAAACTGCATCTTGAATCTGCCCTCTGCTAGCTCCTTTCTTCTGCTGTACAACACGTTCGGGTGTCTCTAGCCCTAACAAATAACTTCTCTGTTAGCTCCCGCTAATATTGCTGTTGTTGCCACACACATTACCTGCTAATCCCACTTGCCCACCACCTTCTCACTCCTTAGCCCTTTGCAATCTGGCTCACACTCTCACTGAGCTCCTGACTGCTTCTCTCCAGATTATCAGAGATCGAGTGCAGTGGCCTTTTGACAAGACTTACTATCCTCAACTCTTCTCTGTAACATGTGATGCCAGGTGAAGTTTAACAGAAGGAGCTAATGAGGTTAAAGAAGAGTTTTTGGTAGTGAAAAGCTGCTCATTGGCAAAGAGTTGGTTTACTTATGGTGATATGGTTCTCAGTCTTATACCAGAAACTGGACTTTTTCTATGAGATGAAAATGCCCTTGGGAACAGGTTGACACTCATAAAACTCCCAGGTGGTGTGGAAGGCCAAATTATTAACAATAATAAGGAAAACTTATTCCTTTCCTGGTGTTTAACACCAGCAAAGTTTGATTATTGTCACAGTGTGCCGTCTAAGTATCCGCTGCAGTGTGCCCTAGTGGAATGGAAACGCTATGAAATTAAATTAACCTAGGTTTGAATCTGACCCCATCTCATTGGCTTGTGTGTAATTTTGGAGACTTGTTCAATTTCTCTGGACCACAGTTTCTGTATCTGTAAAAATAAGCATATGACATGTTTTGGAGCAGTGTTATAAAATTTATCTGTAATTTACTAACACTACACAGTAGTATCACATACAAGGTGCCTAAGGTCTTCACCATCCTCACCAAAAAACATGTGAACATTCAGTCATGCCAGGCACAGTAGCTGACTAGGTTATAAACTGTGACTAGTGTACTGACCCTGTGCTCAAGAAGTCTCCATTGTAGTGCAGATGGCAGAGATACCCAGTCCAAAGCAAAGTAGCAACTTGCATGGGAGTAGGTCAAAGTCATTACACATGCACAGAAGTACTGCTGATCTACTTGGGGTAGTTTCTCATCTTTGCTGGACTAACTCATGCCATTCTGTACATCTCAGGTTAAACATCACACTTTCCTTCCTGTGATTTGTTACCCTGTGCTCTTGCACTTACTGGTTTATAGTATTCATCTCGCTACCTGTTATTTATTTAATGTCTGTTTTAGACTCTTAGCTCTATTAGACCAAGGGCTAGCTCTTTCTTGTTCATTGCTGTGTCTCTATGGCCAACACAGTGCCTGGCACATAGTTGGAGCTCAAGAAACTTTTAGTTGAATTGGGAACTGTAAGGGATTTGGTGGAGTTGTATGAGGGAGTGATTGGAGATAAGTGCAAAGATTGTAGAGACAAGATAATGAGCCTTTTCTGCCATAAGGAGTTTGGACCTTATATAGCAGAGGATCATGAACCATTCAAAGATTTTGAGTAAGGGATATGATCAATTCGGAGTCTACAAAAGGTAATCGAGGTACCATTTAGTGTATTGGGTATATATGTATGTGAGTGTGGGGGAAAGCAGGCATCCAAGTGTTGAGTTAGGAAAACTTTGCTGAAGACCAGGTAAGGAATTTAGGTTAAGACCCAAACCAAGGTAATAGCAGTGGGGATAGAGCAAGATGTTTGAGAGGTGGAATTAATGGGGTTAAGTGAACAAGTAGATGTGAGAAGGAAGAAGAAAAAATGTATGTTGACTTCTAAGTTTCTATCTTGTATGGTGGATGTTGGGGGAAAAATTCATTGTAATCAAAAGATAAGCTTTGGTACCAGACAGCTAGGATGTGACAAGAGACATTAGCCTTAGTATTCCCATCTATAAAATAAAAATTTTAATATCTACCTTTTGGGGTTGGTAGGATATTGATTGATTGATTGATGATATTTGTTTCCACCACCCACCCCACCCCACCATAATCAGACTCTGGCTAAAAGAGTAAAAGTAGATTTAGCGAGAGAAGACATCCTTTAACTTTTTTGCACGCTTTTTGCACACTTTAACTTTTAGGCATCTTAGTTACACTTTGAATACATGATAAAAGGTCTTAAAACTGAAACTACGTCCTACAACATTGTAAGCTTCTACAGCTGTATGAGAGGTTTTGCTTAGAGAAGTCATACATTTTTCCCCCTTTATAGACTTTTGCAACCTGTTTTGAACAGACCAAGTTGAAACAGGTTTGTCCTGTGGAGTATTAAGAAAGCCTAGACTTCAGGGTAAGACCCGAGAGAGGGAGAATGTCTGATTCTGACTCAGATTCCTCACTAAGAGTCGAACTGATGGTTGTTATCCCTCACGATGCGCAAGGACGAAATACCTTGCAGTTCGGTACCCACAGGACGCAGAACTCCAGAGTCATTCAATAAATGTTGATTTCTTTCCTTCATAATCATAAATCACAACACAAATACTTCATATGTTTTACAAACCATTTAACCTCCCACACGCTGATCTGCGGTCAGTACACACTCTTGCAGCCAAAATTCCATTTCCTGCAACTCTACTACATAACAGAGATTGTTTATGATAATGTGTTGACCAAAGACAAGGTAACTGATGGAATCAAAGGCCAACTCACTAACATTTTGGGCAAATTAAAACACTAAAATACAAATGAATGTTAGATAGAAATTCAATAGGAAGAGTTAAAATGGAAAGTAATTCAATTATCTCTCAATTACCCAGAAAAAATCGTTTGTCACAGTGCCTCAGGACTCCCGAGCATTTTGCATAGTTGAAATTAGAGGGCAAATTTACTTTGCTGCTAGTTTTATTTGGTGACATTATTTGTAGCATCATTCTTAGCACAAGGGTGCATTGCTTTGCAGAAGAAACATGTTCCCAGCAGGAAGAGAAAAATAAATATCTTTTTTAAACTTCAAATCTGGGGTGCCTAGGTGGCTCAGTCAGTTAAGTGGCCGACTCTTGATTTCAGCTCAGGTCATGATCTCATGGTTCATGGGTTCGAGCCCCACGTCGAGCTCTGTACTGACAGCACAGAGCCTGCTTGGGATTATCTGTCTCCCTCTTTCTCTGTCATTCCCTGCTCATAGTCTCTCTCTTTCTCTCTCAAAAACAAGTAAATAAACATTAAAAAAAATAAATGAACTTCAAATCTTCTAAGTTACAAAGTTATGAACAGTTACCAATTATTACTCTTCAGTTGCCAGCTCCTGTTTTAATCCATAGTAACAAAGAAGTCAACTGTATGTGAATTTTTTACAAGCTTAAATTCCTAGGATAAAAGTCAAATTGAACAACAGATGCTGCCCAACAATGCCATTATATTTTCAAAAACAAAGATAAAGGATATTTGATGGAACACTTTTCACTGGAATCTTATATAAACAAGCATTTTGGAGCATATAACCAGTAATTTATGTTGTGGTGAGAATTATAAGTCTGTTTTTTTAGAGGAGGAATTTCAGTCAGAATTAGGCATTCCCTCTGTCAAGTTAGTCTGATTCCTGAGCTTCTGCTCTTTCTAATATATCACAGGTTAAATCTATTTGAACATGTTCTCTTCCAAAAATGTTTCAGAAGTGTGTGTGTGTGTGTGTGTGTGTGTGTGTGTGTGTGTAATGGTGTGGCAGGCCAAGGTATTACAAACAGTCATTTTTATGAACAGATTAAAGGAAAATGGATAGTGTTTTTCAAAAGATTAAATTAAGTTTGTAAAAGTAAGTCTAAGGCCATAATTTCTGTGAAAAGATATTTTTGTTTGAAATGGGATAAATGGCCTAATTTTCCCACTCTTGTTAGTAACCTGTTAGTAGTTGCCATTTTCTGAACTGACATGATCCTGATATAGGAGAGTAGATGGGAATTGGTTAAAGATTCTCTAAAACAGAAGGCTGATAACTTTACGATGGCACTTTTAGAAGAGGTATCAGAAATGGCCAATAAAATTTTACATTGTAATATTAACCAGTTGAATGACTTGAGTTGTAAGCAGAAAAGTCACTATGTAATGACACCACTGTGACCTCACTTCTTACATATCACTGTCATCTACTTTCTTTGTAATTAGGGTGGCCTACTGTCCTGGTTGGCTTAGGACTTTCCTGGTTTTAGCACTGAAAGTTTACCTGAGTCCCAGGCAAGCATGAATGATTAGTTACTCTGATTATAATCCTAGATATAATAATAGTAGTTAATTCCTTAAAAAATTTTTTTAAATTGTTTTAATGTTTATCTATTTTTGAGAGAGAGAGAGAGAGGGAGACAGAGTGTGAGCACGGGAGGGGCAGAGAGAGAGGAAGACACAGAATTGGAAGCAGGTTCCAGGCTCTGAGCTGTCAGCACAGAGCCGGATGCGGGGCTCGAACGTATGAACCAGGAGATCATGACCTGAGCCGAAGTCACCCAGGCACCCCAGTCATTGCCTTTTAAAAAGCATTTAAAATATTATCCAAAATCTCTTTTTTGAAAAATATAGGATGGTATGCAGTGATTTTTTCTTTGGTGTGAGGGGAGGGGCAGGGTTATTAAAGAATTTATCATTTGAATTTGGCACTTTGTCTCAAAATAGATGACATAATATTTTCTTTTCAATCCTAAATATTCCTGATTTTGAACCCGGGGGAATCTGCTCCTACCACTCTCCCTCCCTCACTATTCCTGTTTGTTCTTACCATCTCATTTTCCCATGAAGGGTAGCTCAGGATATAAACTTATTAAGCAACGGAGATGGGCAGATTCTTGAACTGCTCTGTTCATGGAATAAGAAAACCAACGTTGTAGGCAGCTAGTCTTTAATTCTCTGCAAAACTTGCTGCCCCTGATCCAGCCTAAGACCCCTAAAAGCCACAGGCCTAACCTGGGCACTGAAGAGACCTCCTCCGTTTGGCAACAAAGTGGTCAAATCACCTTTGCTGGTGAGTTCCAACCACTCCCATTAACTGCTCCTATCCACATTTGCTCTGAGTTCTAGCTGCATTTCTCTCCCTCACTGGGGATCCTGGGGATCACTTTGCTCCAGAGCAGAGTCCCTGGTAGGCACTCTGCTGTTCAAAGCCACCGCCAGCTGGGAGTTACAGAGCTTTATGGTCCAGCATCGCTGGCTCGCCCTGTTCTTCCCAGCTGTTGATGCAGCACTAAGGGCAAAAGGTGACTAGGTCACTTCTACTCCACCTGCTTCTGTTGTTGTTTCTTTTAAATCCTCTTAAATGGACTTTTAAGTGTGAACCTTGCAACCACATCCTGGCCAGAGAACAGCCTTTGAGGCAGCTGCAGCCTGTTCAAAGAGATGCGCTGGGTGGGAACCCCAGACTCTCCCGATTTCTGTTCATGAGCTCTCACTAATCTGGCAGCCAGGTGATTAGTACCAACGTTAACCGTATGGACTTGAGAAGGTGTTCCTTTGCCCAAAGGCTGCAAGAGGTTGACAGCTGGAACCACTGAAGTCTGAATTCCTCCTATCCAGGGACAAATGGGGAAGTCAGAAATTTCTCATTGGTTGTACTTAAAATGCTAAAGCTGGGATGGGCTCTAGAAATCGGCTAGCCAAAATTGCAGAAGTTGCCTTTAAGACCAGACGGGTTGCTGTGTCACAAATTACTCCTTTTATAGTGAAAGCTGAGATGGTGTAGTGACTGTAAGCAAGGACAGGGGAGATAGTCTGCCTGGGTTTAATTCCTGGCTCCCCCACATATTTGCTCTGTGACCTGGGATTAACTTCTCTCTGTTCTTCTATCTATAACATAGGATATAATAATAGTATCTAGGTCACAGGGTTATTTCCAAAAACCAAATGAGTCAATATCTGTATAGCACTTAGAATAGTGCTTGACATAAAGAACTACATAATCTTTAGCTGATATTTGTATTATTAGTTAAAATCCCAGCAGCCCATCAAATAACCTGATGTGGACTTCAGTTCTTGGGATAACATTTATAAGATTTGCTGTTATTGATCATCGTTACTACAATGGACTCAGTGTTTGTGGCCCCTCAAAATTTATATGTTGAAATCCTAACCCCCACTGTGATGGTTTTAGGAGGGGAGGCCTTTGGGAAGTGATTAGGTCATGAGGGTAGAGCCCTCTTCAATGGGAATAGTGCCCTTGTAAAAGGAACTCTAGAGAATTCTCTTTCCGTCATGTCAGGACACAGTGAGCCATCTGCAACCTGGCTCCTACCAGAGCCTAACCATTTTGGCACCCTGATCTTTCACTTCGAGCCTCCAGAACTGTAAGTAATCAATTTCTGTTGTTAATAAGCCACCGTGTTTTTGCTACTTTGTTGTAGCAGCCTGAACAGACTAAGACAGTTACCAGTATTTTTGATCTGCTAATGATGGGCCTGGTTCTACATAAATATTTTGCAGACACTATCTCATTTAAACTTTATACATCTCGATGAAATTGGTGCTATCATTATCTCCATTGTACGTGCGAGGAAACTGAGGCTCAGGCAAGTTAAATATGAAGCCAAGTTCACCAGGTAGTAAATGACAGAGCTGGGACACACACCCAGATATGATTTTGGAGATGAGTTGATACCATAATGGGTGGAGACTTTAGAGGATAGTAAGATGGGGGTGTATTTATTTTGTACATGAGATAAATGTGAATCCTTGAGAGCTGTTACAGATTAAACAGTCCCTCAAAGCTATTGGGTCCCAATCTGTGATCGTTAGCACATAAGGTAAAAAGGACAACACAGGCATGATTAAATTAAGGATCTTGAGATTTTTTTCCCGAATTTCCCATGTAGATTTTAAATACAATCCTATATATCCGTATAAGAGGCAGAGGGAGATTTTCACACAGAAAAAGAAGAGAAGGCAATGTGATCACAGAGGTAGAGCTTGAAAGGATGTGATCATGAGGAAGTCAAGAATGAAGTTGGAAGGGGCAAGGACCAGATTCTCCTCCTGAGACTCTCGAGAGAGTGTGGCCCTGCTATCACCTTGATTTTCACCCAGTGTTACTGATTTCAGACTTTCGACATATGAGAACAAATTTCTGTTGTTTTAAGACACCAAATTTGTGATATTTGTTGCAGCAGCCTCAGGACAGTAATACAGCTGACCCTTGAATAACAGGGATTTGAACTGTGCGGGTCCACTATATGCAGTTTTTTCAATAAATACACGTACAGTACTGTAGATGTATTTTCTCTTTGTATTTTAACTTTTTGGCTCTAGCTTACTTTTTTTTGTAAGAATACATTATACAGTGCATATAACATACAATGTACATGTTAATCGACTATGTTATCAGTTAGGCTTCTAGTCAACAGTAGGCTATTAGTAAAGTTTTGGGGGAGTCAAAAGTTATACTAGGATTTTTGACCGCATGGGGGAAGGGGAGTGTTGACGCCCCCACCCTCCAGTTGTTCAAGGGTCAGCTATACAAATGATAATTAACATTTGGATCGCTGCCTTTTAAAATATAATTCCAAGGATGTGGATGTTGAATAAAGCTTCCTATGGCCTGTACAGTTGTGCTTAAAGGAGGGCCAGATCTTTTACACTAAGAGCAGTGGTTCCCAAGCTTAGCTTGACACAGGAATCACCTGGGGAGATTTAAATTCCTGAATATCCAGCCACAACCCAGACCCAATTACGGCGGAATCTCTGGGACTGAGAACTTTTTAAACTTTTTCTGGAACTTTTTAAAGTTCCCAGGTGATTCCAAAGCGCAACCATATTTGGGAACCCCTTAGTTAGACAGAAGGCAGAAACATCTCTGTTTGTGCTTGGACCTCTGCCTGTGAATTCTGGGTCAGAATTTCCAAATGCCTTGCTAAGTGTCCTCATCCAGTTACCAGGGACCTGACACTAAATCTATCAGAAACAGAACTCATTCCATTCTCTCTGCAAAGTTGTTCCTTGTCCTGTGCACCCAGTGTGGGTACTGGTACCACCAGCTTCTCTGTCATCTTGGCACCATGTGATTCCTCACTCTCTTCTTCCCACCTCACTCCCTTACCCCAGGACACATACCTCTCCCATCTGAGGACTTGAGGGGACTTTGAGGTAGGTTAGAGGGGGCACGTGGACTCCAAGTTGAAACCTTGCCCACTGTCATATAGAGCGACTGCTTTTTAAAAATATCTGATTGGGGCACCTGGGTGCTTAGTCGGTTAAGCATCTGACTTCGGCTCAGGTCATGATTTCATGGTTTGTGGGTTCGAGCCCTCCTGAGAGCATGGAGCCTGCTTCAGATTCTGTGTCTCCCTCTCTCTCTCTCTGCCCCTCCCCAACTCACACTCTGTTTCTCTCTCTCAAAAATAAATAAACATTTAAATCTTTTCTAAAAAATATCTGATTAACACGGTGTGTGGGTTTGAACCCTGGGAATCTCTCTCTCCCTCTCTGCCCCTCCCCCACTTGAGTGCACGCTCTCTCTCTTGCCCTCTCTCTCTCTCTACCCCTTTCCCACTTGCTCTGTCTCTCTCTCTCTCTCTCAAAATAAACTTTAAAAAAATCTGATTTAACGAATTAAATGCAAGATAGCATTGAAAAAATGGGTTCTGCTTAAAAAATGGAAAAGTAAATGAAAACATTATAGCTGCATTACACATCCTGTGTCTTAAACACAAGTCCTACATTTTCATGGGAACTGGAATATGAGGAGCTGCCTGGAATGGTAAACCTGATAGCTTACTATGTCTGGGAAAACTGTAGCAGGGAAGCTATAGGTGGAGGCCCAGACACAGAAAAGAGACCTGTCTGAAGGGAAAGGCAGGGCATATCTTCAAAGCCAGAAGTGACTCCTTATTACAAAACTAGGAGACATTCGTTCCTTTTCACATTTGAGTAAGCCAAAGTTCAGAAGGGTTCAGACACTTGCTCAAGGACACACAGCCAATCAATTATGCTTCTAGATTTGAATCTGGATCTTGCTCATCCCAAAGCCCCAGGCTTGACATCCTTCTTTATCTATTTTCATCCCCCCAGTGTTTCTTAAACTTTAGTATGTGTAAGAAAGACCTGGACTATTAAAGATTCCAATTCCTAGGCTCAGCCGCTCGAAGTTGATACAAGAGTCCAGAGTGGGGCCCAGACACCTATGTTTTTTTAAACAAGCTTCCGAGTGATTCTCATACAAGCAGGATACAGACCACACTCTGAAAAACTTGGCATATGTTTTATGCAGGATTTGTGCATGGGCAGCATGCCCTTGACTTCACCCCTATGTTTATTGCAGCATTATTTATAATAGCCAAGTTAGGAAGCAACCCAAGTGTCCATGTATAGATGAATGGATAAAGATGTGTTATATGTGTACACAAGGGAATATTGCTCAGTCATAAAAAGAGTGAAATTTTGCCATGTGCAATAGCCTGGATGGACCTAGAGGGTATCCTTAGAGGGACCTAAGTCAGAGAAAGACAAATATCTTATGATTTCATTTATATGTGGAATTTAAGAAACAAAACAAAGGAACCAAGAAAAAGACAAAAACAAAAAACAAAAACAGACTCTTAAATGCAGAGAATAAACTGGTGTTTGTCAGAGGGGAGGTGGGTAGGGGATAGGTGAGATAGGCGAAGGGCATTAAGAGTGCACTTATCTTGATGAGTAAAATAGATGGGATGAATCACTATTTTCTATACCTGAAATTAATATAACATTGTAAGTTAACTATACTTCAATGAAAAAAATGCCTTTGACTTCAAGAACGTGTTGAAACAGTTGGAGACAATGAGAAGCTTGTGCCCCTGCTTTCCAGAAAGTGACTTTTTGAATTTAGGCTGGCTGTGGGGTTGGAGGACTGGGCTTGTGTCAGCATTCCAGCAAGATCTTACCAAGGGCAGGAGAGCTGCCTGTCCCATGGGGAGCACCTGGTTCCTTCTCAACCTCCTAAATCCTACAGATCTCACATTGCTTAGAGTGGGTGAAATGGTTTTTAACATTGTCAGGAGGACCCAATTTGAGGGTCAGGTTTTGCAGAAATAGCCAAATGCTGCCACAGTGGCTGTCAGCTTTGCCCCCTCTGCAGCCTGCCTGAAAGAGCTCATTTAAAGACTCACTTATCTGTTGATCTGGCTCTCAGCTACAGGATGCCTTCTGCTACCAAGGCTCATAATGGCAGCTTTGAAGTCCAGTGCAAGTGTGAATTTATTGTTTTGTAAAGACCAGATTCCTGAACAGGTCATAAATTACCTTGTTAGACAAAGGCTTCTGGGGAAATGTAATGTGTTGAAATCCTTCAGTGGGTGATTATCCTAACACATTGCTGGCAGAGCAAATAACTGGCATTCAAACACCAAACCCCAACAGCTGCCAAACTCTAGAGAAGCTGCAGCTAAGCTAGGCTTTGAAATCCTAGTTAACCTTTTTCCTAGGTGAGAAAGAAGAGAAAAAAGAGAGTAGCAATTAAAAAAAAGAAAGAAAGAAAAGGCTTTACATTCCCGATCTTGTTTAGGAAAAGCCTGTTTTGGGAATCCAATGAAATATAGCTAATTATTGTTAAATGGATTTTGGTGGCATTATTCTCCTGGATTTCAAGAAGATTCCTTTTCATTTTTGGTGGGTTGTCTTTTCTGCACTCATACCTTTCCCATCTGTCTAGGTGACCTTCCCAGAGTTATAACTGGCATAATTAGCTCTTTGACACAGGTCACTGATTGGTCATTATCTGGTGATTCTTAGGGCCACCTCTCTTCTCACCAGGCCTGGTATGATATATCAGTACCTGTTAGGAACCTCATCATCCTCTCTTATCTCCTATAATAGGGTTTTTGCAATTTCTAGCTAGATGGAAGGCCTTGAATAGTCTCAAAATGCAAACTGAAAATCAAATCAAAATTTAGATTGGGAACTTAATTTTAGAGGAATATTTTTAAATGTGCATTGCAGGGAATTTAGGTAACACTGAACAAACACAGAAGGAAAATAAGAACTACCCCAAAACCCATCAACCTGAAGAGCCACTATTACATTTTGGCTTACAAATGGGCTTACACTAAACATTGTTTTGTAACCTGCTTTTGCACACAGCTAGATATCACAGACATTTGCTTATGTCATTGGCACTTTATGTAAAACCTCTTTTCCAATAACTACAAAGTAGGCCTACCCCTAACTAAGTTTGCTGGTTAGAAAGTAGTGCTAGTATTCTTCAACTACTTACCTGGTTAAGGGATATGGAAGATAGGTGCCTTCTTCTCTGTGGGTCAAGAACATCATTCATGTGTTCAGCCAGTATTTATTGAGTACCCACTATGTTTCAGACTGTTCAAGATGCTAGTGATACAGCCTGAATAGGATGGACAAAAATCCCTGCCCTCCTGAAGCTCCACGGCAGTGTAAAAGAGTACACTTTTTATTTATTTAAGTTCATTTATTTTGAGAGAGAGAGAGAGAGAAGGTATAAGTGGGGCAAGGGCAGAGAGAGAGGGAGAGAGAATCCCCAGCAGGCTCCACTCTGCCAGCTCAGAGCCTGATGCCGGGCTCAATCTCACAAGCCATGAGATCATGACCTGAGCTGAAACAAAGAGTCAGGCACCCAGTGGACTGAGCCACCCTGGTGCCCCGAGAGTATACTGTTTAAAAAATCGCTGGGGCGCCTGAATGGCTCAGTCAGTTGAGCCTCCGATGGTTCAGGTCATGATCTCGCGGTTCACAGGTTTCAAGCCCCATGTCCAGCTCTGTGCTAACAGCTCAAGAACCTGGAACCTGCTTCAGATCCTGTGTCTCCCTCTCTCCGCCCCTCCCCCACTCACACTCTGCACTCTCTCACTCTCTCCAAAATAAATAAACATTAAATTTTTTTTTATATTGCTGACCTACCTTTTAAATCTGAGGATTTGGGATGTATACACCAAACACTCATCAGACAGAGGACACTGATACTTATATAAGATCTTGAGAAATTAATGTTCGTGACCATAGAATATCATAGTTTTTATTTATACCGTGGCTAGCACAGGACCTGGTACACAGTAAGTGCTCAATAACTATATAGTTGAATGAATTTATGAGTAGGTGTGTTCCACATAATTGAAATTGGTTTCCTTATCAAAAGTTAGGACTTCTTCCTGGAATTCAGGAAGGGAAATAAAAGCTAAATGCTATGGTAGCTCTTGTCTTCTTCGACATTTGTCCACAAAGGAGAGGACAAATTAAATCAGATAGCCTTGTCAAGAGTTGCCTCCAAGCCTGAGTTTTCTCCTCAGAAAACTGAGTTTGTCCTATGCTGAAGTTCAAGAGACCTTCATATCAGGGCACTGCGACATGCCTGCTGGCAACGAGGGGGCTGGGTCAGCTCTACATTGTTCAGACATTCTCAGACAAGGAAAGAGAATTGGCTTATTAATCTGAGCAGCAAAGGTAACAGTTCTTTGCAGAGAATTGTGGGCTTTGGGGAATGCATTAAAGTATGTGCTGTCCCAGAGCAAGACACAGGCTTGATGTATGTGGTATTCAGAGACTCAGAAACTGGAAAAAACAGAGATTAGATCAAGTTCTTTTCACCTATTTGATTTGTGTCTGATGCCTACATTTTGACAGATAATTAGCGGGTCATATAGAGCACCTGGAAGGCACTGAAATATTACAACTTATGGGTAGCTAGCTCCAGATGGTAGACTATATGTTAAGAGTCATCCTGAAGTTGGATTGCCAGATCTCTGACACTTGCGAAAAATGATCATAGAAGA
Source organism: Lynx canadensis (assembly GCF_007474595.2). Taxonomy (NCBI): domain Eukaryota; kingdom Metazoa; phylum Chordata; class Mammalia; order Carnivora; family Felidae; genus Lynx; species Lynx canadensis. The sequence continues at coordinate 44,459,150 of NC_044308.2, forward strand.
TGTTTGAATTTGCTTTAAGGCAGGACCTAATAAATACGTGTGCATTGTGGGAACTGAAGCAGTAAATCTGTTATTTTTGCTAAGGACCAGCAAACTCTTAGAACAGAATTGGGTGAGAGGAAGGTTTGCTGAATTAGAGAGGGTGGAATAAAATATGTAAATGTCACTGAAAGAAATGTTAATGAGGGGAAGCTGGTTTCTGTTGGTGAAGGGCTTTTGGCCCCAGAAGGGATGTAGAAATGATGGCTAATGGTTTGATGGTCAAGGTTTCCTTTGTAGAAGAGGAAGACCCACTGAGAGTTTGCTTCAGGTCTGTTTTATGTCCAATCTCCCTTGACTTTTGTACAATGTTGGGCAATAATAATCAACTTCTCTGTAGAAAAGGGGAGGAAGGATTGTAGTGACTGAGTCCCACAGTTGGAATTCAGACATGGGGCTTGTGCTCCAAACCCTTTATTCTGCACCCAGCCGTTGGAGGGCAGACCCTGGTCCCACAGGCCTGGGTTTAACCTGGGCGCTTTGCCACTTAATAGCACAGTTACTTGGGCAGGTTTCTCACCTCTCAGTTTGACAAGAAAGCTTCAAGGGAAATGTTCTCTTCTGAGTAGAAATCTACAGATAATGATTAGGAAAGTAGACTTTCTTCAGATGAAATGAATTTCAGAAATTCTATTCCTGTTTAAACTTGTGGGAATGTGTGTTGTCTCTTACTACCCATGTGGCTATTTCACAGACATCTCAAATTCACCGTGTTGACAACCTTCCCCATGCACGTCATAAATGCACCTGGGACCATGAGTGGCATCCACTGCCACCCACACATGCTGTTGGACTGCAATCTCCAGGACAGTCATGGTATTGACTTCATTCATCACCATGCTCCCAGTGCCTGGCATATTGCAAGCATTAAGTGCTTGTTTTGCGAATGAAGGATTGTCTCCCCGTTCTATCTTTAGGTCCTCCTTTTTCTAGGACCTCCACATACTATCACAGAACTGAAATATCAATCCCATTTATTTAGCTACTTAAATGTCTTAGATGGCACCCCATTGCAGGAAAGAAAATGTCTGGAGACCATCCTGATAGGAACTTCGCTTACCTTCCTGATCTCATCTGCTGCTCCCCTTGGCCCTTCCCTGGGCTCCAGCTGAATAGAAACAGCCCAGTCTTCCCAGGCATGCCATGCCTATACACCCTGTGCTTTCCTGTGTTTCTCCTTCAGGCTAGACACCAATCTGTGAGGAACAAGATGATGCTTATCCACACCTCTTAAAAAAAAAAAAAAGAAAAAACCCATTGAGAGTTTCTCAGTGATGGTTAGCATCACAATCATGTTACCCACTATATTTTTCAAATGAGATGGTCATGCAGATGCATTGTTGGGAAATGCATTTGCATTTGTCAAGAGGGAAATATTCATTTATTTGAGTAGACTGGTCAAGGTTACCTTTAAAGATAAATGAAACTTTTACTGTTAGGGGAAAAAATCCTTACAGACAATCATGCTGTAAATCCACACATGTAGGAAGCTCATATTCTGTCTTGAGTCCTCTCTGGGGACAGAAACAGTTTTGGAACTAGTTATAGTTCTGTTCCTCAAAGAGGGGTATATGTTGAGGTGACTTGAAGATGGGACTCGTGTGGTTAAGAGTGGCTGGGAGAGACTTTCCAGGAAACTGCTGGTAGAGAGTTGGAGAAGAAGTGTGGATGGGGATGAGAACCCTAAGCTCTACTCAGATCTTAGTCTTCTGGGCTGTGATCTACCTCAAGATGTGAGCTCAAGTTTATGGACATTCTTTGGGAACACCCAGGGCTGCAGAATTTGTTTTTTATGGCACAGATTGTGTACCTTTCAATTTCTGGTCAGCCATCTCCCATTAGAGAAGAAGAAAAACAAAACACCACCTTCCCTCCCCACCCCAGCCCCAACCTGTTTTCTTCCTTCTTTCCTCCTCCTTGCTCTACTCAAAAACTTTTTTCTACTTCACCAAGCCCATTAGCTGAGCCAACACTGTAAAAACTTCGTGTTGTCCCTCTCTCAACTTAGAGGTCCTGCTCCTAAAATTCTAAGAAGAGGACTTTTGTGGGTATATAGGGGAAATGTCATCTTTCTAAAGTGAAGTTATTAGCCAATAGGGTGAGTGACCAAATTCTTGGGGAATTTTTCGTTTCCTTTATCATCACAAAGAGTGTATTTTTCTCAGCTTCTAAGTGAATTGGTCCTGTCTGTATGTTCTTACCTTGCAAGTTAATTTTGCATTTTCTGGTTTCTTGGTACAGTTCCTAACTCCTCCTAAGACTGGCCCTTCATTTCTCTTGCTCTCCCTTGGGCCTCTGGATGTCAGTGAGAAAAGTCTAACGATGACTCCTCTTTTGAGAATGTGAGTCCCTGTGGGTATCTAGCAGGTAAAGAGGAGGTCATGGAAGCAGCAGCATCGCCGTTTAGTCAATATTTCCTTTTGAAGGCATGGAAGGCCTGGCTCACCAGCCTGCCTTTGCTTGACAAATGATGAAGAGAATGAACGAAGGTGCAGAGCGGAACGGCCAAGGCAGTCTGGGCACGTCTCTCGTCACCACCTGTTTGGTGAGCTTGTGTTTATCCCCCTGCCTTTGAAGGGCTGGCAGGCTGTGTGGCCTGGGCCTGCGAACACCCAAATCCTGGAGCAAAGAGAGGCTGGAAGACAGATGAAGGGAATGCTTTCAAACAATATTGCTTTCTCTAATTAGTGCAGGCAGAGAGCCCCCCGAGGAGCTTCAGGTGACCTCAGCCTTGCAAGGCTCAGGTATTTCTCAGAACCGACAGGGGCTGGAAACCTTTTCACTTTGCACAGACTGGTCTGGGAATCTTGAAAGAATCCGTTTTCTTTTGACCCACAGTGCTCCTGGGTGTGCATGTGGTGGGGTGGGGGTGGAGTGACAGAGTCTCTAAGACATTTATTCTCATTGTTCTTTCGGTTGTGATAAATTCCATGCACAGAAAAGTCTGCATTCCTAGGTCCTTCTGTTCAAGGTTCTGTTTGAGACTTGACTAGGAAGCCCCAGGCTGCCCTGTGCACGACCTCTTCTGATCATGCCCTGAAAGTTTATGCTTCTCCTTCTTTACCTTTGCCTACTGTGGAGGAGAAATTATACTAATGCTCACTGTGAGCCAAGGCCTTTATTATCATCAGGGCTTTGGAAGACAGTAACTATCATCACTACAGAGGAGAAAACTCAGTTTCACAGAGGCCAGCAACTTTCCAAAGCCCCATAACAGGTATCTCATTGGGTCAGGATTTGCACCCAGGCCTGTCTAGCTCTAAGCTACCACACCATCCCGCCTCCCTTGAGAAAGGGATGGTTGATATGGGATGCCTTGGTGCAAAGCAGCCTCCTGAAATCAGCTTTGCATAAAAGAGCAGCAGGGACCAAACAGTGCATGTTTTGTGGTGGCTCTCTGAAACCTCAGGACTGGCAGATTGGCTGTACTACATTAGGAGTCCTGTATGTCAGATCCTTAGTTGGACTATACTGTACTATCCCGGACCATAAGAGCTCGAGAAAATCACCTGAACTTTCTGTTCTGATTTCCTCATCCAGAAAATAATACCTGTCCTTTCCCCTTTGTAAGATGGTTTTAAAGGAGCTTTGTGGACTAACAAGGACTTTATGAACATAAGGGCCTCCTGGATGAGGCATTTTCAAAAAAAGAGCGGTGAGTACAGGAATATTTTAGGCATATCTTATTTTTTCATGATAGGTCACTGATGCGTTTTTAGATATATTAAACTTTCATAGTCTCGCCTTCAAAATCACAGTCCAGTAAGATCCTACGCTTCTTTGTCTGAATTGCAACAAATAAAAGAACCCCAATCCTCTGTACTTATTAGGAAATGCAACTTTCTTCAAAGTCCTGTCTTGGTGGGTATTCTGGCGCAACCCAGTCTGGTTTGATTAAAAAAATTTCAGGTGCATCTGGGTGGCTTAGTCGGTTAAGCGTCTCACTTCAGCTCAGGTCATGATCTTGCGATTTGTGAGTTCGAGCCCCACACTGGGCTCTCCGCGGATAGCTCAGAGCCTGGAGCCTGCTTCGGATTCTGTGTTCCCCCTGTCTCTGCTCCTCCCATGCTCATGTTCTGTCTCTGTCTCTCTCAATAATAAATAAATGTTGGGGCGCCTGGGTGGCGCAGTCGGTTAAGTGTCCGACTTCAGCCAGGTCACGATCTCGCGGTCCGGGAGTTCGAGCCCTGCGTCGGGCTCTGGGCTGATGGCTCAGAGCCTGGAGCCTGTTTCCGATTCTGTGTCTCCCTCTCTCTCTGCCCCTCCCCCATTCATGCTCTGTCTCTCTCTGTCCCAAAAATAAATAAACGTTGAAAAAAAAAATAATAAATAAATGTTAAAAAATTAAGAAAAATTTTTTTAATATGACCTTCTTCTGTGTTGTTTATTGGCCAACATGTTTCATGCGTCATTTGCCCTCAAATTCATATTTTTATTCATCGGAGTATTTGTTCTACCTCTGTGCGTGCGTATGTGCTCTCACTACACAGTCACTAAAAACCTTTGCACTTTAAACACTGGCCAGATGATAGGATATTTATTTTGTATTTTGCCAAGTTACATGATTTGTACACATTATTTTAAAACTAAAAGAGCAAAGGAAAAAAAATAAAGAATTTTGCCTCAGATGAGTGGCCTCTGACATGCCTAAGATGGTGAGGGTCAGTTTCTACTCCATGAATGCCTTTTAATTACATGCAGCCTAAATTGGGGTGGCTGTCTGTGACCTAGAGCCTCAGACCTGTTATCATGTGCTCTGATGGGTACCATCCACCAGGGTCCATCCTTCATGTGAGTCCATAATTCTGTCTTGCCCTCCCAGCAGGCAAAGGGGCTGGAGCCAGGCTGGTTTTCTTACAATTACTGAACAGCAAGAGCCCATAATTATGAACTTCCTAAGGAGGATCCACCCCCTTTTAGCAAGTGGAGAGTTCATCTTCTCTCCCTCTTCTTGCCAATTTCATACCTACAGTCACATCTCCTTAGGTTGGGGAATTTTGTCATTTTTATTGGCAATCCCTTGCATAGACTTTATTTTTAAACTGCCATAAACCTTTAAAAAATGTTAACCTTAAGAGATTATTAAGGTAATCACAGTTCTCTTATTTATTCTTTTATTCCCCATTCTGATGCTCTAGCATGCCTTCACAGGTAACCATTTCAATGTGTTTATACCATGTGTGTGTTTGTATGTATGTATGAGATTATGCTTTTGTAAATGGCCATGGGCTTTCATCGTTTTGTTTTTTTTTTTCCTCTGCACACAACTATCTCAGGAGCTTTTGGTTCACCATGGATGTGTTTCTGGTTTTTTGGCAAGTAAATAATATGTGTATACACACACACACACACACACACACACACACACACACGTATATGTCTGCCATTTTCACCTGGAAATGTGATCAGAGTTCTTAGAAATTCTGTCTCAGTGAATCTTTGTTTTACTCACATTTTTTGAGAAGTCACCTACCTGATAGGATCTTAACCTTTGAAAGGTGCTTCCTGTGATTATCTCTTCATTGAGGAGGAGGGGATTGATGCCAAGATGTAATGGAACCAAGAGGCAGAGGGAACCAAGTGATGACAGATGGGTGGTAGACGAGACACCTAGGTCTGACACTGGGTTAGTCACTAAGGATGAGTGCTTGAGAGATTTATTTAAACCACCAAAGTCTCAGGTTTATTGTTTGAAAAATGAACTTGACACCTGTGTTATAGTGTTGAATTACAGTTAAATGAAATATTGAGAAGCACCAAACTCAATGCTTGGCATATACAAAGCATCTAATATGTGTTGGTTGAATCAGAACATCTTTCTTGAATAATTTGAAGTTTCCTGATGAATTCAGGTAGTGGGGAAGAACCCCTTACCTGAGAGGACGGGAAAATAAATGTGTGAATTGCTGTAAGGGGCCCATTATATTTGCCTAAAGAGGAAGGCACAGGTGCAGGGACCAGCCAGTTCACAGAGGTGGGCTATGCAAGAAAGTAGAAACAACATTAAGAGATCTATATATTTTTAACTTAATTGATTGATTAATTGATTGAGAGAGAGAGCACAAGCTGGGGAGAGGGGCAGAAGGAGGGGTGGAGAGAGAGAGAGAGAGAGAGAGAGAGAGAATTTTAAGCAGGCTCCATGCTCAGCACCAGGCTGGACGTGAGGCTCAGTCCCACGACCCTGGAATCATGACCTGAGCCAAAATCAAAAGTCAGACCCTCAACTGACAGAGCCACCTAGGTGCCCCAAGATCTCTATATATTTTTGATATGTTGCTCTCTATTTCTCAACTGTGAACACAGTGGCTATCTCTGAACTGGAAATTGGAAGCTTGATTTGTAAGACTCAGCTCTGGGCCTTAATTTCTTCACCAGTCAGAAAGTGGAGAGGTCAGCATTTCTCAGGGCAATTCTTCACTGTATGTGACAGACCCCAGACTGTGGAACAATAGCACCCCCAGTCATTTTTTGCCAGCCTCTCTCACCATTCAACATGCTCCTTGGGGGAAGTGCCCAGATCTCCAAGGTCCCTTCTGGAGCTGGCTTTTGGTGAGTCCATGTTATTGTCCCAGAGTGGGTAAGAAAGCCTTGTTGTGTTGGTAGGAATAAATGGTCATTACATTTATTCATTTCATGAGAAAGAACAGACTGAAAGAAGATACAGGCTGGTATAACAGTGACCAGAGCAGACTGCATTCTGTCTCTGAGCCCAGCTTCTTCCTCTGCATTTGAGATAAAACCACCCACTGCACACCATTCTTGTAGGACTGAGGCGTGATAACATTCACTAAGACAAAAACATAGTGCCTGACCTCATACGTTTGATATATTTTTTTTATAAGGAGATTGTTTCAGTGGTTATCAGGGGCCCGATATGACCACTTTTTTGGATAATAGCAAACTATATCTACATGCATCATAGAGAATGCTGGCTTCTCTTAATGACCTAGAAAATGGTCACAGTCTCCCCCAGCCTCTTACTATGGCCTTGTACACCTCGGTATTGAAGATCATTCAGGCTCAATGATATCCCCAGACTTCTTAGGATGGGTGAGAAATTGCTTGTGTATCCTCTACAACCAGAAGGGGAAATGTAATGTGGTTGGGAGAGCATATGGGGGAGGCTGTTTTAGAGCTTTGGTTTGCCACTTCCTTCCAGAAACCTTTTTGTATTTCTTTGCTAGATCAAATGCAAAATAAAGTTGTTAAATGGAACAGGAAAAGGTCTTCATCATTTTTGCACTGAAGTCCATGATATTTACCTTCAGATTTGGAGAAATGAAAAGCCATCTCCTCGGCTGTTAATTGGGGTAGTGCTGGAGGGTCAGCAAGCAGTAGCCTTTGACATTTAGAGAACTAGCCCAGATTCTTTTATCACATTAAAATCAGATTTTTGGTTTGTAATTATGTATGTAAATATCCTTTTTTCCTTCTAATTTTATTCTTTGTATTTGTATATTTGCATTGTGTTCTGAGCACCATCACTATGATTAGCAATATTTATTTAAAATTAGGAAATATTTATTTTGCTGTGATTTCATCTCTCCCGTTTTCAGATAAAGTCAAATGCCTTAATGATAAAGGCAGCGTAAGAAGGAGATTTAACCCAGTAGCTCACTTATTTGAGTAAGACTGTACTTTTTCTATTACTGCCTCAGAAGGGAAACTTCTCACTTACCAGGGTTTGTATCTCTTCCCGCCCATTCCTTCACCTGGGTTAAAGAGGACAGCTGTCACTAAAACCTTGAAATCTTCAGAAATCCCATCATGGAAGGAGTGGGTCTTCTCCCTCTAATCCACCCATTCTGATAAAGAATTCCAAGGAAGTTCTTTCTCCAACAGTGGGAACATCTTGGCTTCCTGGGGGCCTTCCCAGGGTCAGATGATGATGCACATTAGGTCTTATCTTGGTGACAGGTTGGGTTGAAATATTCACTGGACAGCTCTTGGATGGCCTTCTAATCGCTTACGGCTCTCCATATTGGAAAATTAAAAAATAAAAGGAATTTCTTTTCAGGTTGAACGTTTATATACTTGCCAAAGTATATTTCTGCTTCTTTCTTCCATTACCAGCAGGCTTCACTGTAAAATGTCCACAGAGTACCTGGAGCATGAACGCAGCCTGCCTCCTGTGACTGGGGCTTCCCCAGGGCCCTCTGTGGCCTCTTGGAGACCTGGGTACAGGGTTTTCTTTGGGCTTCTTTCCTTTGGGGGAATGATTAGGTATCTCGTTTAATCAATTTGTGTTGCTAGCCTAGGGTTGTTAAAAAGCAGATGTTGATCATGGGAGTAATTATTAAGAGCTACATACCCCCATTTACAATCTGAGATCTGAAGCCAAATAATCGCTCTCACAAGTCAGGTCTCCTTCTTCCCCACTCCCATCCCAAATGTGCTGCCTATAATGCATGCACCTTTGAGCACCTCACCTGCCAAGAGATGCTGTCCTGCCGACAGCACTGTGAGGTATCTCTAGAGATCTATAGGTATGGCAGGCCCCATGCACTAAATCCACACAAAGGGCCATCCCCACCCTTCCCAGCTCACATTTTATAGTGCTCAGTCTGAAATGACCTTTAAAAAGCCAGATAATATTTTATTTACCTTTTTTCTCCCATTTACTGTTAAATGTTAATGAAGGTAAGAGATTCAAATTCCTGCTAATAAAACACTTTAATTGACTCCAGTGTAACCATAACTGTAAATTGGCTACTTTGTATGAACGACCTTAGAGCTTCCCTGCCCCCGACTCTGCCGCCTGTGCAAGTTTGGAAGTTGGCAGCAAACATTTTCTTTGTTCTCCTTGAGCTTCTCGTGCAGCTGGAGGGCCCTCTACTCTAAGACTGCAACCAGGAGTGATTTCAGACCTCTCCTCTCAACAGAATTCACTGCCCTGCACTCCTCCCACAGCTCCTCTTGACGTCCTTCAGATACAGGGCCCATTTTAGGCACTGCCTCCTCCAGGAAGCCATATAGGATCCCTGCTTCCCTCTCATCTACCTCCAAATGGCCACGGTATTTTGGGACTCACCCTGTGACACTTCTCACCTTGCCTTTTGTTTTGGTAACTTCTGTAACTGCATTCTCTTCTGACTCAGAAACCCCGTGCATGGTTGGCGTTCAGTAAGTGTCTGTTCAATTAACTGGGCTAGTGAGAAGAAGAAAAAAACAGATTTCACTGGCTTACACCATACCCATTCTCGGGGGGCATTCCTAAAACATTTGCTAAATGCTCTTTGTCTGGATTTCTTAGGCAAGACCACTCACTATTTAAACCTTTATAATAACTTGCTGCTGTAGAGGGAGAGTTTCAAAAGAGAAGGAAAGTGGCATCACCTATACCACTATAATTAAAAAAAGCAAAAGGAGCTTCTATAAGATTTTGTGCAAGATGAGCTGGGATGGGCAGAGAAAGTGACAGGTCAGGGTTCTCTTGCCGTAACCACAGCTCCAGTGGCAGAGGCTGCAGACTTAGCTACTTCTGTGCTCAGTGGAGCTCTGATGAACCACGGGCCTCCTAGCTTGTCATCTGAACTGTGGTTGGGTGGGTCTACGATCTTTTTCCAACTCCAGAGAACTGCTGGTTTTAGATGGTAGGTAGGCCACCTTCCAGGCAATAGCATCTATCGCCAATGAGTTCCGAGCTGCGGGTGGAAGAGGTGGCTTCAGCCAGTGACAGTGTCTGCAAGAGGCAGAAGAGCGGAGAGGTTAAGGCAATGATCATTTAGTTGCCGTGTGGTCTTGAGTGCATTATTGTACCTTTCTGTAAAATGGGGGTAATAGCACACTACCCACTTCACAGAGATATTCTGACAATTAAGTGGTTTCAGTACAAAGCTTTTAAAACAATGTCTGGCACACAACAAATAGTAAATGTTAGCTTTTGTCCCTTTTCCTAGTCTGGAAACAGAAGAGAAGAATGGTAAAAAGAAAAAAAGGGGAAATACTTTCTCCTTTTCATGAAAAGAGCCCTGACCTTTGGAAAAGGGATTCCCTGCTTGTACTTGACCAGAGACTTCACCCCACCCACAGTTGCCTCCTAGGAATCTTTCTACTCCAGGCCCATTTCAAGAGCTACCTCTTCCAGGAAGCCTTTCCTGATGCTCCACCTCCTCATCTTCTACATTTCTGCAGTGTTTTGAATCTCTCACGGGAAAGCCCTTCTTCTAAATATGCCTGTACCTGCCTTCCAATTTGTGGGGGTCTCTTTCCAATCACATATGTCAGTGGGGCTCAGCTAGGAATATGTCAATCCTGGAGCTAAGCAAAGATGTCTGCTGCTTAGATTGAATAGTGTACTTTGTTGGGAATGTTAACCCCTGTACTTAACTGGGGAATATCAACACTATCATGGCTTGGGCTCTACCCCTGACCTGTTAAAATAAATTCTGCCTGACCACCTGTAGATTTTTTAAAGTTTCTAATGTACAGCCTGGGTTGAAAACCATAGACCTAAAATGATCTTGTCTGAGAGAAAGCAGGTTAAAAAAGCAAGGATATATTCAGTATATTAGTGGGAAATTTTGGAAATAGGTAACCTGGCTTAGTTTTAGTTTAATAAATTAATATGTCCCCAAGGCTCACATTTACATAGAAAACATTGAACAGTCCTATTTTGGGCGTGTTTCATGGCAGTTTGCGGTGGGGGGGGGGGGGGGCTTATGTCTTTTCATGGTGAGCTCTGGTGTTTTACCTGCTGAAATTGCTGAACTTAATTAAGCACATGTTTCTGCCAGTTGACGCTCAGGCTGGCAAAGCTTTTGAAGTCATAGACTCCTGTGAGTGTGGCCTGGTGACTTTGATTCTGTGGTGGTAGCTGTGGATGTCTTTGCTTTCACACCCTGGTTATCAATGTACTCTATTGGCCACCAGAGGGACAAGGAGAAAGAGTGTGACTGGCTCAGCACTAACACTTCCCCACTACTGGGGGAAAGTAGAAAACAGCTCTTCCTCCAAGGTGGGGGAACAGCCGCATGTTTATACAGCATAAACAAACTACAGGAACTAGGATTTTTGTCACAAATGATTGTACAGACAACCGTTTTTAACCCACAGAGAAATGTGGATGTCTGTCTAGGCTAGGCCCCAAGTTTGAGCATTATCCAAATTATAAGATCCCTGCAAAAATAGTCTACAATGCTCAGCTATTGTACTAGGGTTCGACACAACTGAAGCATTGTCGTTGATTCCCGTGTGATGGTTTGGGTAAGTTCAGGAGAGATATGAAAAGCAATTTGCTTATTGGAATAAATTTAAAGAGTAAGGCCATAACTAATTTTATTAGGAACTTCAGCAACACTTTATGGCCCATTCATACTTTTTCATATTTGTGGAGAAACTGTGATCATTTTCGATTAACAACTTCAACTAATACCCGAGCATGTCATGCCTTTCAATAAATATTTGTGGCCCCACAGCTAGTTCTTATAAGTGAAATTCCTTCTGGCCAGCACTCAGCCTTCACCTGTTCTTGCTGCAATGATGAGAAAGAGATTCAGTCATGAGTTAGGCCTGATCATTAATCCAAAAATATCTATGGCCTGTACTTAACTTTCTTGTAATATGCCCACTCACATTACTAACCCAGGGCTCAAAGTCCTCCTGTCTTTTAAAACTATGGAAAAGTTTGCATGGCTTTATTGCAGAATCACTGGTGTAGGGAGTCACCTAGAGTAGGAGGATGGTGGCAGGTGGTCTCAATGCAATTATTGCCGTAACTTGTTTGCTTTTCTCTGTGCTGTTTCTTCATTACCTCAAAACGCTTTAATGCCTCTGTGAGAGAGAACCACCCTCCGTGAGGCAAGGAAACAAGGCATGGGAATGCTATTGTGTGGTTTTTATCTGCCTTCAATCTCCCCCTTACTACCTGTAGCTTAAACATGACAGGGACAACCCTATAAAATTAGCTTTGTGGATAAGACAGGAAGAAAAATGTCAAGAAGCCAGCCCCTCCCCCACCCGTTCTCAATCTGTGTTAATATACTCCTGCTTTTGGAGTTTTTAGCCCATTAGACAAAATGCTCTGTGGCTCTTATTGGTTTAATAAACAGACCAACTCTTGAGGACAAAAGAGGACAAACCTGCCCACTGAAAATTATGTGACTTGGGCTCTTAAAAAGCTTGTGTTCCACTAGGTGAATAGAGAGTCCTGAACTGAATAAATTGATTGTGTCCCTCACCAACCTCTCATCTACACGACTCTCCGGGCCTGTGCAAGCAAGGGTTTGTTGTCAGCAGCAACCCAGGGCATGCATGCAGGACCCACCAGCGTCTAGCTAGGAAAACATTTTACTGGTTTGGTGACTTTGAGGCGCAATATATCTGAAGTTAATGCTTCCTGGATTTTAGGGACATGAGGTTTTTGTCTTTTTGTGTTTTTTTTTTCAAAAGGGTTTTGCCTCCAAATATGGAAAACAGGCCCTTTGTGATGAGTGTGCTTTTCCTGGTACAAAGACTGAATTTGTAAACATCTGTTTATGAAAAAGTTGCATTTCTCGGCATCATGACATGATCTTCTAAACCAATACGTAAATGGATCTTTAGTGCACATGGAAATCTTTTGCATTTGAATATAAAAATCCATCAAGGGGAGGGAGAAGGGAGAGAAAGAAATGGGTAAATAAATACAAAAACTCTTAAGAGCTTCTGGGCTGGTTTCAAGAATGCCCCACAAAATAGGTTTTCATGGTTGTATGGGGTGATGTGATCCTATTCAAGTTTCTTTCCTTTCTTTAGAATTTCTGAAGAAGCTGTTGCAAATAGCTTTGGGGGCTGTTCCTAAAATAGATTTTAGAGATGAAAAAATGAGAGAATGCATAGACAATCTGAGACAAATGATCAGCTCTGATACTGATGCTGAGATTGTAAAATGACTGCTGTGCCTTGCAAGAAATGAATATTCAGGATGCCCCTGCTGGGTGCCTTTTCCTATTTGAACCAACTACTCTTTGGGCCACGATTCACTTGTTACCAAATTAAACACTCTTTGCACACAGCAGAGCAACTTTACGAAGTCGGATTTTGAAGTGCAAACATCTTTTCTGCTCTGGCCACGGAACCTGTCACAATCTTCATCGGGCACTGAATTAAGTTTAAAATATCATCAGAGGGTGTTGATCTCTCTTGGGCCTGGAGCTGTCCTCTGTACATCCGGCATTTTTCTGTTGACACTGCGTATCACTTAGCAACGCGCCTGAAAAGCCCTATATGCATTGATTGCACACCATTGTCTTTAAGGGGTGGAAGTGTTAACTGAATAAACCCCCCGGGTGACCAGACGGTCATTCCACTCATGTTGATAATCTGTTTACATCAAAATATTGTTTATTCCATTCTCTGGTCTCCTGATTTTTTCCATGTCTGGTGGAAGGAATACTGTTAATTCCTTACATGGTGGAGAACCCAAATCTACTTTGCTGACATGGAGTGATGAGAGTAATTTTGTTCCTACTTCTCCTGATAAAGCATTAAATGCATTGGACAGCTAACTTCAGATGATAATGCCAACTTTATTCCATGGTGTTCAGAGGATGAAGAAGTTACAAGCCTGCAATTGCCCCCATAAAGAGAAAGTATTCCCTTTGGTCTGTGAATAGTTTTGAAATAAACGGCAGGATATGATATATGGCTGCTGAAGATGTTAAGGCTTTAAAATGGATGGCAGGCTCTGACATCATCTGAATGCAGAGGAAATATGGCCTACCCGAGGGGTGTTTTCAGAATGAATGAAATTTCAAAGTGGAAATTCTTCCTTGAGAGGCAAGGGGTAGAACACATTTCTGCATCAATAGCCATGGCTGAAGCAATAGCCCAGACTGGTGGGTCAAACCGGCATTTTACCTCAGACCTTTCCCTCTTACAATGACCAATTTCAGAAACCTTCCACCCAGGCAGCTTTTTCACAAATGTCTCAGACAATGAGGTCATTTCAGCCAAGGAATTTTATATGTAGGCAAAGCCCATCGGTGGGTTTGGTGGAGGAGACAAAGTAGAAATTCCATGGCTCCTTGGTCTACGACTCCTAGTTTCAAGAAATCTGTTTTGCTCCTTTGTGAGTTTATATCAAACTGCATCCAGCTCAAATAGGAGCCTAGTCAGTCAGTGTGTCATGAGAAATATGCCAAGAAGGCAAGCAATTTCAGAGTCAGCTTCTGAATTATATTGCCTTGGTGTTACTTTCCATCTCGTACCACAGAGCTGTGATATAAAATGATAGTGCCAAAAGTTTCTTTGGTAAATTTTAAAGTTTGTTCTCCCCACAGGTCTCTTGATAAAGATCTCAGGCCTTCATACCTTAGTAGAAAAAAAAGTACAACCTATGCAAGTGCAAGAGCAAAGCTATGTTGAGTCTTAGACATAGGTATACATGAGTGGGACATGAGAACTCCAGAAGAAAAAGATGGGGACTGTCACAGGTATTCACGTTTAACTGAGAAGAGATGACACAATACTCTCACGATTGGAAGGAAAAATATTTTAAACTAATATATGGGTTTTTAAGTGACACTTCTATCCTCCAGGACCCCTTTCCCCCACAGAACCTTTCAGTATTCTCTGTGCATGTTAATCCTGCCGCTAGCCATCTTGGCCTCGTTCAACTGCTAAGCGAATGCTGCTTCTATAAACATTTCCCTGCTACAAGTTGGATTTTTCACAGCATTAACTTTAACTACATGGGTGTTTGTAATGGAATAAAACTTCAAATTGATGTTTTGCCGTATTGGTAGTTAAAGAAGTGGGCCTCAAATGGAGATGGATGTGCGCCTCATTTCATGGGAAAATTGTGATCTCATGGGCCAAGTTTAAGTTGTAGACGGCTGAAGCTTCACTGAGAAAATGTTAAAGAAAAAGCACACCAACAAAACCCCTACTTTTCATGTGAAATTCCTCAGCAAATTTCCAACCTTATTTCATTTAAAATTTATTTAAATATGCACTGAGCTTAAATCAATTGAGTAGAAAGTAGCAGGTTTTAACACCAACATCTGCATAGACCTCACTGTGGCAAAGGTACTGTGTATGGAACCTAGGAAGTACGGTGGAAGAATTTGCTCACTGTGCAAAGACTTACAAGATGTTTGCCCCTTCCCTTTACATTGAAATAAATTTAAGGATAAAGTTCCTAGCTACTGCCCAGGAATCCAAGGCTCCTTAGAAGAGGCAGATTATTTAATTGTGGTTTAGATTACCCCACAAATGGCACAAGCACTTTGAACTCAGTTGAGTGGAGGGGGTGGGGGCAGTGGCTTGTAAAATTCATCATTGTCTCACCTGACTCCTAAATTTCAAAATTTAGGGCTGGGAGCAAAACTCGAATGAATGGCAGAGTCCCTTCCTAAGGAATCCATGCCTCCACATAAAACCTCTTCCTTTTTCTCAAAATCTAGGTCTAACAATGTTGATATTAAAATAATAATAGAGAGAAAGCTGGAAGATGGGGCCCCTCTTTATAGTTACACGTTATCTGCTTAGACTAATATTGCGGTTGCCACCCACTGACATAATTTGTTTCACAGCCACAGCTTGGCAGCATGAATCAAATGTTGACATTCTAATTTCATGCACACATGGGCGTTTGGCTGAGCAGGCCTACAGCCTCCCAACCATTCTCTCTCTACCTGTGTAAATCAGGCAGACAAGGCGTACTCTCCACAGCCTGCCAGCGAAGCCGCTCTCTTCTGTTGAGGGAGCTGAGCCTTGCTTCCTCTCCTCACTGTGTTTTTTTTTTTGTTTGTTTGTTTGTTTGTTTGGCCTCCTGCTTTTGCAGAATGTCCCACAAACACCCTTTTACTCCTGTTGGCAATGTGATTTTCTTTGCATCCCCTCCCACCCCCGTTTGATCACAATTTGCAGAACTTCCCTTAAGATCTCAATTAACAGGTGATTTTCCTCATTGGTTTCTAAATTAGTCACAATTGTCTCTTTGAGAAAACACCAAGCTGAGTAAGTGGTATTTAGAGGAGACACAGTGATGACTGGAGAGAAGAGAAGCTGGTTTTCCTCTGTTACAGAATGGATTATGTGTCTCCAAATTCAGATGTTGAAGCTCACCCTCCAGCAGGACTATATTGGAGATAGGACTCTTAAAGAGGTGATTAAAGTTAAATGAGGTCATCAGGGTAGGGCCCTAATCCAATAGGACTGGTGTCCTTATGAGAAGAGGGAGAGGCACCAACGACTCACACACATAGAGAAAATGCCATTCAGGGACACAAGGAGAAGGTGACCGTCTGCAGGCCAAGAAGAGAGGCCTCAGGAGAAAGCAAACCTGCCGACCCCTTCATCTTGTACTTCCAGCCTCAAGAACTGTGAGAAAATGATACACCAGTCTGTGCTCTCTTGTTATGGCAGCTGAGCAAACTAATACACATGCCCATTTAAGGGCCAAACTTTTTGTGAGTGCTCTGTCACTGACCAGGTGGCTTCTAGAACCACCTGAGCCCATGGCTCCTCCAATAGACATTGTCAGTGTAAAGAGAGTTTAAGGACTCAGGAAATGGAATGAAACCAGCAGAGCCTTGCAGGGCAGCCCCTGTTTGACCTTCCACTCATGAAGGATTAACAGCCAGTCCTTTGTGTTAGGAGAGGATGCTCTGACCAATTAGCCTGACATGAGGGAGTGCTGTTTTCCAGTCCCAGGGACAAGTTGGCCTAAGCCAGTCCCATGCTCACATTTGATTCTTCTAGGTCATGAGTTGGTAGGGAATGGGCTGGGGGTTAGGGGTAAGGGTGTTTCTGTTGGCTAAGGCACAGAGTAGAGCAAATGATTTGTACAAGAATGGACCAAATCTATGTCTATGGCCCAATCATCTTGCCCTTTTTCCAGCTCTGATTCCATTGCATCTTTCAGGGTCAGTGTTTCCTACTAATGAGATTTTTTTCCAATTGAGCCCAAGTTCATCCCCATTGAGAAAATTCTTCCCAGAAATTGTCACTTAATCATTCTGCCATCAAAGACTTTTCATCATCCTACTTGCTAGCCATGAGTTTTGTATGGAAGCACAAAAATACTTTTGTTCCCCCTTAAAGAGTTGATAATCTGGAGTCTGTCCCACATAAAAATGTTGAAAATTGTAATATTTTTCACCCAAGAGAAAATTATGTAATCTGAAGAAGAAGGTTTGGGACCTACCTTGAGTGCTATCTTTGGGATTCATCATTTACCTTCTATGGACTTTAGTGTCTTTACTTGTAGAACAAGGTTTAATCTCTCTGGTTGGTTCCAGTTTAATGGTCCGATGATTCTTTTATTTTATTCATTTATTTTTTTAATATGAAATTTATTGTCAAATTGGTTTCCATACAACACCCAGTGCTCATCCCAACAGGTGCCCTCCTCAATGCCCATCACCCACTTTCCCCTCCCTCCCACCCCTCATGAACCGTCAGTTTATTCTGTTTTTAAGAGTCTCTTATGGTTTGCCTCTCTCCCTCTCTGTTTTTTTTCCTTCCCCTCCCCCATGGTCTTCTGTTAAGTCTCTGGGGATCCACATAAGAGTGAAAACATATGGTATCTTTCTCTGTATGACTTATTTCACTTAGCATAACACTCTCCAGTTCCATCCACATTGCTACAAAAGGCCATATTTCATTCTTTCTCATTGCCAAGTAGTATTCCATTGTATATATAAACCACAACTTCTTTATCCATTCATCAGTTGATGGACATTTAGGCTCTTTCCATAATTTGGCTATTGTTGAGAGTGCTGCTATAAACATTGGGGTACAAGTGCCCCAGTGCATCAGTATTCCTGTATCCCTTGGGTAAATTCCTAGCACTGCTATTGCTGGGTCATAGGGTAGATCTATTTTTAATTTTTTGAGGAACCTCTACACTGTTTTCCAGAGCGGCCGCACCAGTTTGCATTCCCACCAACAGTGCAAGAGGGTTCCCGTTTCTCCACATTCTTGCCAGCATCTATAGTCTCCTGATTTGTTCATTTTAGCCACTCTGACTGGCGTGAGGTGATATCTGAGTGTGGTTTTGATTTGTATTTCCCTGATGAGGAGTGACGTTGAGCATGTCTTCATGTGTCTGTTGGCCAACTGGATGTCTTCTTTAGAGAAGTGTCTATTCATTCAGAAGTGTCTTCTGTCCATTTCTTCACTGGGTTATTTGTTTTTCGGGTGTGGAGTTTGGTGAGTTCTTTATAGATTTTGGATACTAACCATATGTCGTTTGCAAATATCTTTTCCCATTCCGTCAGTTGTCTTTTAGTTTTGTTGATTGTTTCCTTTGCAGTGCGAAAGCTTTTTATCTTCATGAGGTCCCAATAGTTCATTTTTGCTTTTAATTCCCTTGCCTTTGGAGATGTGTCAAGTAAGAAATTGCTGCGACTGAGGTCAGAGAGGTTTTTTCCTGCTTTCTCCTCTAGGGTTTTGATGGTTTCCTGTCTCACATTCAGATTCTTCATCCATTTTGAGTTTATTTTTGTGAATGGTGTAAGAAAGTGGTCTAGTTTCGTCCTTTTGCATGTTACTGTCCAGTTCTCCCAGGACAATTTGTTAGAGACTGTCTTTTTTCATTGGATATTCTTTCCCTGCTTGTCAAAGATAGTTGGCCATATTTTTGTGGGTTTAATTCTCGAGTCTCTATTCTATTCCATTGGTCTATGTGTCTGTTTTTGTGCCATGATTCTTTATTTAAAAAAAAAAATGTCACAGAAGTCTCCAGGAGCAAGGAAATGAAAATCAGTGATTTAAATTCAGCTTCTCTCAACAAAAACATACGGAGTGCCTGCTATGTGCCAGCCATGATGCTAAGTGCTGAATGCACAGAAATGAGTAAAGATGTAATCCTCAACCACAGAAAAGTGAGATCAAACTTCAGGGGAGGAAGAAACTCCTGACAACAGAATCATTGTGTAGTGGCTTGTACATCTGTTTAAGGGCAACTGTTATTTACAAAATGAACTCAGTTTATAGAAGAACCTGAAGCAATTGTTACCCTGGCCCCAGGGAATAAAACCTAATGGCTACTAATTAGCTGTGTGATCTTGGAGGAACACATGACCTTACTGGGTCAAGGTCATTTTCTCTTAAATAAGGGGATTGGACTATGCTTTCTAAGTTTTCTATGCTTTCCAGTACTAACATTTTATAATTATGGGAATGTGAACTAGGTAAATGAATAATATTCTCAAGAATCCCCAAAGGTAGAAAAAATTTACTAATTGCCTGGGAAGCATGTTTTCCCTCACATTTCTATCATAATGAGGTATGATACTATCTTCATGTTACCAAAACTTATGAATCAGTAAAAAAATATCCAAAAGAATGATCTATGTGAGTGGCAATAACCAAAGTTCTGTGAAGATTTTGTTATTGATGGATTCTGCCCTTGCAACCACTGAAACTGTTTTCCTTTGTCTCTTAGTTATTTAAAACTGTATTCTGGGGGCACCGGGCTGGCCCAGTCCATAGCACATGTGACTCTTGATCTTGGGGTTGTAAGTTTGAGCACCATGTTGGGCGGAGAGATTACTTTAAAAAAACAAACAAAAAAACCTGTTTTCCCAAATTTCCTGTTGGTGTGGTACTGCCATAGTCATCCTCTTAAAGTATGCCTGCGTGCTCCCTTGGGAGTGGACACAGGCTTACCAGATTGAACCCAAGTGTCCCAAGCTGTGATTCAAGGCAACAAGCCTTGTGTTCTCCCTTTCTGATTTAGGATCATTTGTCCCAACTAAGAATCTGACCTAGTCAGACCTGGGCCTCCCCATATCCATACACTGTCATTCAAAACCTTTCTCAGCTTCGGTTCCCTCCCTCCTCCATACACTGCTCAAGAGGCCCAGGTTTAAGATTCTATCTCCTTCTTGAATACTTGTCCCATACCTAATTCCACACAAGTTTTTCCTCTTTTTTACTCAATCCAACATTCTTTTATATAGTTAAGCTGCCTTCAAATGCTTCTCTTCTCTGTGAACCATCTGAATTTTTTCTGTCAGCTATAATAGAAAGTCTTCCAACAGAAACACCATGCCTTCCATGGTTTTTGTATCTCCCATCATGTGTGGCGAAGTGCTCAATAAAGGTTTATAAAATTCAATTGAGAAAATCTGAAAGTAGTGTTTTATTTGTCTACCTGAATTTCAACAGTGTTTTCTCATTTCTGTAGCAATGGTGGAGGCATGGGACCAGCAAGAACATGGGATTTTGAGTCTGATAGATCCGTGTCCAGATCTGAGATCTGCTGATTTACTCTGCTAATCATGAAACATTCATTGAGCAACTACTGTGTGGGAGATATAGGGTCTGGATGACAGATAAATAGATAAATAGAATATAGTCTTGCACTTGAGAAGTTCAGTGTCTAAGGGTGCTTGGGTGGCCCAGTCAGGTAAGTAGCCAACTCTTGATCTAGGCTCTAGTCTTGATCTCAGGTCGTGAGTTCAAGCCCCACATTGGGCTCTGTGCTCTTCTGGGATGAAGCCTACTTAAGTAAAAAAAAAAAAAAAAAAAAAAAAAAAAAAAAAGCTCAGTGTCTAGAAACTGTATTACTTAATTTCTCTGAGCTTTTATTTCTTCACCTGAAAAAAAAAGTGAGAGTGGTAACTATTTCACTGAATTGTGAGTACTCAATAGTTAGTTTTCTCTTCTTCCATTTTCCTTATTTCTTAAGGGCCTTAAACTAAGAATTAATTCCTTAATGGTTTTGTTTTTTGTTCCTTAAATGATGCTGTTTTGTGTTCATTTTATTCTAAATTAACCATTAATTTGAATTCATTTACATTATTTTTAATTTTAGATCATATATGACCATATAAATAAAAGATCCAGGCACTGATTCTGAGACTGGCATTAATCTCACCTGTTAGTGATTAGATTACATCTTTGTACACTATCTTTTACCTTTTCACACAATTGCATTGGAGGCACAGCCTCAAGAAAGATAACCCTTAAAATTCAAGGAAACAAAAAGTATGCCTCAATATGAGTGATTCCCCCTTGGCATGGCATGGTTTTAAACTCAGAATCAGATGGGTGAGCTATAGGAATGCAGGTGACTGCCAGTAAAAGCTGAGACGAAGACGGGACATAACCTAGGAATCAAGCGTAGCTTAAATAGGTGACCAGTGAGATCACCATCAGTAATCAGAACAATTGGCCTCCTCTCTAAATTCTTTGACCCCAACATATATTTCTCCCTTGGAAGAGAGGTGTTGGGATTATATTGAGAAGAACTGCTTCCCCTTGTCATGCAAATACTGGGCCTAATTATCCCAGAGAAGGAGCTACAGAGCCAGGACACTTTGCTTTGGAGCCTTCTGTTCATGTCACCAAGTAGCACAGCCAGGTCCTCCAAGGTGCTGATTTGGTGAAGAGGAGTTTACTTGTCTCATAAACCAACCATATCATTAAATTTTACCTTAAATTATCTGCTGAAAGTGATCTTGGAACTTTTGATCCATGTACAATGAGAAGTCAAACTTGGACAAACTGGGAGAAAGGCTTGACTTAATGATGAGCCTAAATTGTAATGTATTTAAAAGTGAGGCAGAGATTTTTTATTTCCTGAAGTGTAAGATGAAAGAGGTTGGAACAATTCTTCTAGTACTAATCCTCAGTGGTACTGAGAATATAACATAATGAATGAATGTTGTTTCAAAGTGCATTAAAGGAGGCCACTTGTTGGGATGAGCACTGGGTGATATATGATGAATATAATTGATGAATCACTAAATTCTATTCCTGAAATCGTTGTTACACTGTATGTTAACTTGGATTTAAATTAAAAAATAACTAAAGGGCGTCTGGTGGCCACTCAGTTAGTGGCCACTTTGGCTCAGGTCATGATATCATGGTCTGTGAGTTTGAGCCCCACTCAGGCTTTGTGCTGTCTCCTTCTTTCTCTGGCCCCTCCCCCACTCGCATTCTGTCTGTCTCTCTCTGTCAAAAATGAACAAACATTAAAAATTTTTTAAAATAAATAAATAAATTTTTTAAAAAGTACATACAAGATGGAAGAAATTGATAAATGTCTGAAAGGTTGTTTTCCTCATATTTGTGACATTGTTTATCCTTACTTATAATGCCACTTGACACATTTGTAGAAATACAGAAATCAGGTCCTTAGTCATTGCTAATTACTATGATTTCTCAGCCAGGTACCATACCATTTGGTGCTACCAGTTTCTCTCCTTTCAAGAGAAGATCCAAAGGCTAACCCCTCATCAGTCCATATTTGAAGCTCAAATATGTGTTAAATTTGAGTGAGGATTAAGTACGACAATACATGTAGAACTTTTCGTGGTCTGTAGTGCTATCTAATTATATTGTATTATCATCAGTCTTCTCTTCATTTCAACACAGTTCAGTCATCACTTCCTCAGGGAGGCCTTCCCTGATTGCCCACCTTATAGCAAATCTTCAATTATGTACGCAGGTAGCAATATATATCTCTTACTTGTAGAATGTAATAGCATTGTACTTTTCCAGTTTGGTTTGTGAGATTATTTGATTATTGTCTCTCATCCAACTAGGCTCTAAGCTCCATTAGGCAAGGCTCACCTTGTATTTTGCTAACTCCTAGTAGGCAGCACAGTGCCTGGCACTTTGTGGGCACTCGAGGCATACTATATTTACTGAAGAAAGCAGAGAGAAGAATAAAGAGAGGAATAAAAATGCAAGTGTTTCCAATAACTTGAACTAGAGTGGCAAATATTGCCAAGCAGAATTCAGATGGTTTTGCCTGGATGAATCAATAAAAACAATTATGTGACCACCATGGCACTTCTGTACATGTCAGTGACATCTGAGAAGGGATACAGAGTTGCCTATTAAAATTTAGGTTGAATTTCTAGCCCTCGATTCTTCTAAAATTATTTCCAGCCTTTACCAGTCTTATTGTTCTTCCTTGTAAGAATAATATCAAAACAGAGATTATCTAAAGGAGACATACACAGCAGTTTCTCCCTGGCACCTAGGACAATGGTATAAACAATTGGATACTGATTTGGGCTGTGTTCCTGGACAGCTTGGCTAAAGGGAAAATGCGTATTTTCACACAGTTTTCTCTTTCTGACCAAAGAACATTCGATTCATCAGCAGACTATATTTGTCATGGCACAGACTCAAGCAGAAATTTCTGAGCAGTGGCTCACAGTTTCTTCTATCTAAGAAAGTTCTGCCCAGCAGGGGCTAGGATGCCATTACATTCAAGCAAAGGTCTTCCACATTTTGAATTTTGTTTACAGGCAGTCCTTTCTAAAGAATACCAAACCAATGTCACCCCAAGAGGATGAAACTCTTTCACTTTGGTTTAATGCCTTGAGTTTCCTTGACTTCTCCAGAGCTCTCAAAGCCCTCAGAACTGCCTCCAGTCTTCTGTGCCATGAAAACCTGAGGCTGAGTGAAAATGCCTCCCTCTAGGCCTTCCTTCCATGCACTGTGAATACTTGACTGCTGTTGACATTTGAATATTTCCTGTGACAACATCAGATACTGTCAGTATTTTATTAAGCAAAGCAAGTATGTTTTCCTCTTGCTCTGTTATTTATTTATCTACCATCTGGCTGGATCAGAAGATGAAGTCTGGAAGGAAATTTTTTCTTTTTCTTTGGTTAATGAGATTCTGGCAGAGGGGTGGAATAAGCCAGAGGCCGGGATGAAGATCTCTAGATCAGGTGGAAGGAAATCAGCCCTTCCCTGATGTGGCAGGTGAGCCACCCAAAGGCAACTTGCATAGTTAACAGGCAGTTACGAAGGTCTACACCTGGGATAATGGGAGCCTGATGTGTTCAGGCTCTCTGCTGTGCTGCTGACTGGTTTGTTGCAAGTGGTATCTCAGAGACTCTTCCACAGTGGCACAGATGGGGCTTCTCAGGCATCTGGGCTGTGGGGTATCAGGAGTGAAGAACAGGCATGACATTAGGGGATGTGAGGATTCCAAATTAAATCCAGTTAAATTCACTTCCCCCCTTTAAATCATTTTTTATCTCAATTGGGTCAAATATACAGTAAGTACATTATGAAATGTTATAAATAAGGCCCACCTACTAGGTCAACAGAAACTAAAAGGCTTAATGCTACATTTAAATAACATAGTGCCATTTTTTTTTCTAATTTGCTACGAATCTTTCCTGTTCTTGCAAGTAGAAAAAAGGGAGAAAACAATCTAAGCAGATAAGGAAGAAATCCATATTACAAGAAAAGGGAAATTTAGTAAGTCTTGTGGCCTCTTTTCAGTTATTTTCTGTTGTTTAGGAAGAAAACTGATCTTTGGTCATTCTAACATTCTTTTAACTTCTTTTGCCCAAAGCCGTGTCCGGTGGCCACCCTGGAAGATTCTGACTAGGCAAAAGCCATTTCCTGCACCCTGGGAAAGGCAGAAGTTCTTTTTACTTAAGGTTATTTTATCTCCCTTAATTCATCATGTTGAAATGTACTTTTTTCAAACGAAGCCTCAGCTTATAAGAAAAAATGAGCAAAGGCTTGTAGCCACATAACATGTGGCTAATTGAGAGGAACCCATCGGAATGAACCCACCTTGCCTAAGCAGAATCCTACCCCCTGGCTATTTAAAATCAGCCACTACCCATGGAACCTGATGGCACCAACCTGAAAAACCCACATCCTGGGGAAATCCCATCAAGGTGTTCTAGACTCCTCAGCTAGCTCATTGGCATGTTTTCCAGCTTAAGGATGACCCCCACACCTTGATGCCATGTGAAAGATATAATACATGCATGGTAAAGCCCTTAAGAATGAAATGTATCTTTAAGAGAGAAGACTATCTGGGTGGTGCCTGGGAGGCTCTGTTGGTTAAGCTTCTGACTTTGGCTCAGATCATGACCTCACTGTTCATGGGTTTGAGCCTTGCCCTGGGCTCTGTGCTAACAGCTCAGAGCCTGGAGCCTACTTCTGATTCTGTGTCTCCCTCTCTGTGTTCCTCCCCCGCTTGCATTCTGTCTGTCTCTCTCTCAAAAATAAATAAAGATTTAAAAAAAATTTTTTTTAAGAGAGAAGACTGTCCTATCAAGACAGAATTTTTCAACTAGAGACAATTTTTCCACCTTCTGGGAAACATCTGGCAATATCTGAAGACATGGTTTGTTGTCACAACTAGGAAGAGAGTCCAGGGATGCTGCTAAACATCCTGTAATGCTTAGAACAGTCCTTACACTGGAGAACTATCCAACCTACCCCCCAGTGTGTGGGAACATAAGATCCTTCTGCACCCATAAAGAGACCATTCCAACCCTAAAAAAGATTTCAGTGATGTCGTCAGGACCAATTCTCCCTCTTCTCTGAAGGTTCTAGTGCTCTGTGGGGACTTTAGGTAGTAAATGCAGATTTCAGATGATTGATTTAAAAAAAGAGAAGGCTTCCAAACCATTAGTCTTGCCCTTGTCCTTAATCTTGATTTGCCCTGTAGGTTACTCTTATCATAAAGACAGTGTGAATGACTGTCTCAGCGTCTTTCCTCATTAATGCTGCTAGAAATTGATGAGTAGCTCTCTGGAACTGTGGATTTTTTGGCAAGAATTATAGCCCCTATTTATTTTGGAGGACCCGTGCAGCTTTCTAAGTAAATATATGTAGAAAATTTTCCCCAAAATAAACACTACAAGTAATTGCCTGATGTATGAAGTTGACATTTTGGCTTTGTGATTTGCTCTGATATGTAAAAATCTAATTTTCTCCATGGAATGATGCCACTGCAAAATTGTGAATAAATTAGAATCAGTGGTTTACTTAGAATGTGAGTAATAGCTTCTGTTATGATGTATCAATATTTATTTACAGTTTCTTAAATTGACCCAAATCCACTTGGCAAATGTTAAATACATGAGTAAATATGGCAGCAGAGTGATGGAAGCTTGAGTTCTCTTTTGATCTCATGTGACAGAAATCTCTTTGAGAACGTATTTGATGATTGAAGTTTTGAGATCTTGTGTGTGCTTTCTCTGAATTGATAGAAAATAAGTTCACCATTTTATAATAAATTCAAAGTTTATCTAAATCAAAAGCTCTCACTTTTTACCATCTGATGAGTGAGACAAGGAGTTGATAATAGCCCTAAGGACTGCTTCTTTGAACACTGATCTCTCTATCTGGATATTCTCAATCAGTATATAAGGAATTAGAATGTCATAGCAAACAGCCAAACCACTGGAAAAATCTCTCTCTCAGATGTATATTTGTGATAATAAAAAAACTTTCAAAGTAGATGTAATGATTTCTCCAAATAAATAGTTAACAAAAAGTTGTTCATTAATTGTCACCCTTAAACAGAAAACAAGAGCGTTTGCATGTTTGGGTTAGTCTGCCTTAAGCTCTTGTTAACATTCCAAAATTAATTTGAAACCTCTCACAGAAGCTCATGTTTGGGGAAAAAAAAAGACTTTGAGCTTTTGTAAAATGGTAATTATAAAGGCCAAGTGTCGAGGAATTATGTGCAATCCTTTTAATGGTCTGATATACAAGTAGAATAAATTATCTTGGATATCAGTGTTTCCTTCTTTTAAATTTATTTCAGAAGTAGTATGTGAATAAATGTATGGCGATGCTCATCACAGTATTCATTATGTGATAAAAGGTTAGAAGTAAATGTTCATAATTACAGAATTAACTTTCAGTGTGTCCACACAATAGACTATTATGCAGCCACTAAAAATGATAACATAAAACATTCTGACATGGGACAATGATAATGAACTAATTAGTGAAAAACTCTGTTACCGACAGCATGCATAGTATTGTATAATTTTTTTTAATTTTCTTAAATTTATTTTATTTCAGAGAGAGGGTGTGTGTGTGCAAACGGGAAAGAGGTAGGGGGAAGAGAGAGAGAGAGAGAGAGAGAGAGAGAGTGAGTGAGTCTTAAGCAGACTCCATACTCAGCATGGAGCCCAATGTGTGGCTCGATCCCATGACCCTGGGATGTCGACCTGATCTGAAATCAAGAGTCAGATGCTCAACCAACTGAGCTACCCAGGTACCCCCACAATATGCTATACTTTTTGATAAACAGTTGACCTTTGAACAACAAGGATTTGAATTGCATGGATCCACTTATATGTGGATTTTTCTTAATAAAGTATAGTACTGTAAATTTATGTTTTCTTCCTTATGATTTTCTAACATTTTTAGCTTTATTGTAAGAATATAGTATATGATACATATACAAAATATATTTTAGTCAACTGTTTATGTTATCAGTAAAGTTTCTGGCCAATAATAGGCTATTGGTAGTTAAGTTTTTAGAGAGCCAAAAGTTATACATGGATTTGTGACTACGCAGGGGTCAGCACCCCTAGCCCCCATGTTGCCTAAGAATCAACTATATGTTTGTGATAGGCAGCTTCTAAGATGGCCCCCAGTGATCCTCACCTCCTGGTATTCACTCTTGTGTAGTCCCTCCCACCTCCACACTGGATATGGCTGACCAGTGTAACCAACAGGACATGCAGAATTGGTGCAGTGTGACTTCTGAGTCAAATTATACAACATTTTGGGATCACTTTCTGGGGGAAGGCACCTGCCATGTCATTAAAGACACTCAAGCAGCCATGTGAGAGGTTCACAAAGTAAAGGACTGAGGCCTCCTGCCAACAACCAGCACCGAGCCAGTACTGTGAATGCATCATCTTAGAAGCAGATCCTTCAGCTCTAGTCAAGGCTTCCGATGAGTGTCTGTCAAGTTTACCTCATGAGAAACCCTCCAAGAACCTCATAAAACCTCAAGAAATCACCCTTGTTTCTCTGACTCTGCCTCCATTAGGGGCAGTATTCACTCCCATGTTTTTCTGTTGAATCGAAAAGGCAAAGTACCAGCTGGAATTGTTTGGGTTGCAAAGATTGCCATGACACATGAGGGGTCACAAGAACACTGCCTGATGAAGACCATTACCCCTACCCCCCCACTGCTAACTTCCCACTGTTTGAGGCATCAGATCTCTAGCAAGCCCCAGTGAAGGGTGCAATATCATCCTCTAGAAAGAGGAATAGTAAGCCCTTCAACATCTGTTGCCATATCAGTGTAGAATCATTTATCAAAAGATTCAGGGAGCTTCCCAGAGCCATGGTTTGGGAGGTGCATTTTGAGGGAACAGAAGCAATGCTGTATCATTTTTTGTGACCAAACTTCTCACAGCTCTGTGACTGAAGGAGTGTAAAATGTAGCGGAAGGCTCCCACTGCCGTGAACCAAGATGATAGACACGTTGTAAATGCTACACTTAATGCAGTGAGACATGGACCACTTCTTTTTTTGGACTTGACTGAATGTGGAACGTGGTCTGAGTTAAAACCACTTATTGTGGGGGAAAATAATCGTGGTTAACCTCTTTCATGTGCTTTGGCCTATTTTGCTTTTTAAGCTGCACACAGCCAAATTCTAATTTTGAAGAAGGGTTTCTACATATAAGCGAAATTCTCAGTTTCTGTGGCATTTTTGTGACAGCCTTGACTTTTAAAGTGGAACCACATTTCATTTGGAAAATGGGTCAGCCAACCATGTCTCTGTTAACAAATTGAGCTTAGGTGCTTTTGGTCTGTCACTCTTACATCTGAATTTTCAGTACTTTCAGATGGACAGAGGCCTTGGTATCTAAGGCTAACATGGAGTTGAAGTGTGAGAGAATAGGGATGGGACATCTAAGGGACAAAAAGTGGATTGTCACACAGATCATACTGTATAAGTGAACCAGGAGACCCTGATGTGTAAATACAGGATGCCAAGTTTGGGCAGGAAGGTGGAATAGAGATGAGGAGAAATGTGTTGATAATATAAGTGAAAGGAGCTCTGAACATTGGCTGCTTTGTTAATTAGCTGGTCTGGAAGGAGTCTTATCTCCATAAGAATTGTGGATAGAGGGGGGCGCCTGGGTGGCGCAGTCAGTTAAGCGTCCGACTTCAGCCAGGTCACGATCTCGCAGTCCGTGAGTTCGAGCCCCGCGTCGGGCTCCTGGGCTGATGGCTCGGAGCCTGGAGCCTGTTTCCGATTCTGTGTCTCCCTCTCTCTCTGCCCCTCCCCCGTTCATGCTCTGTCTCTCTCTGTCCCAAAAATAAATAAACCTTGAAAAAAAAAAAAAAGAATTGTGGATAGAGGCCTGAGAAGTCCAAAATAAGCCTTCCAGTGGCATTACCCCTAACCTGCCATGGTGTTTGCTAACTGCCATGTAAGTAGCTGGTCAACCCAGTGTTGGACTCTGATAAGACACTTAGATCTTGCCATCTGCTTGGGAAGAGAGCTAGTGTATTTTTGTTTTTGTTTTTTTGGAAAAACTAGTGGATAATGCACACTGTTTCTTCCCAATTGTAAATAGTTCTGTGTTTTGTTTTAAAGGTGGGAAGAGGAGGGGCTCACTCTCCCCCTCTCTCTCTCTTCTCATAAACACTTCTCTCTCGCTCGCTCGCCTCTCGTCTTCCCCGCTCTCTCTCTCTTCCTCTCTATTCAGTAGAGTATGCAACTCTTGATTCCTCGGGGATGTGAGTTCAAGCCCCATGCTGGCATAATGCTTACACTAGAAGAAGGAGAAGGAGAAGGAGGATAGGAGGAAAGAGGAGAAGAAGGAGAAAGGAGAAGGAGAAGGAGATGAGAAGAGGAGTGAGGACCGGAGGAGGAGGAGGAGGAGGAGGGAGAAAGAAGAAATACTAAAAACATAAATTTGGGATAGAGGAAAAGTAGGAAATATAAACTTGTTGCATGAATAAATGACTTAAATACAGGCCTGCATCCATTCCTTCCAGTTGAGTAGGACATTTTGTTAAAGATGAGCACTTGGTAGCTAAACTCCTTTAATATAGCTATAGATTTAGTTATATTGACTGAATTACTTTAAAGTTTTGGGTTTATTTTTATAAAGCTGAAATAAGAATTAGAATGTAGAAATTTGATTGCTCTTTGGAATAAGGTAAATTATAAATAAATATGCAAAGGCTTAACAATAACAGTAAAAACAACCAGAGTCAGAAAGCAAATAGAAAGGTGTTGGATTAAAGAGAATGAATTAAACATGTATATTTAATGTGCTCCTTCCAAAAACCCATTTAAAGTGATACTAAAGTGTATATCTTAAAGTATAACTATAAGGAGATGATTGCAAACAAAATTTCAGAGGCTGGAAAGCAGAAGGACAGTGACGAATGCATCAAATGTCTTCTGAACCCCACTTCAAATCCTGGGCAGGGCACGAGAGCAGAAGGATATCTATCCCGAGGCACCTACCCTGGGCCTTTCTGAGTGTATTGCAGTGACCCTTCAATGCCAGGGGAAAATAGGAGAGAGAACTGTGCAGCAACCCAAAAGGTTGTCAGTCTGGCTTTAGGCAGAGATAAGTCTCCTATAGCTAGACATGAGTGGGTGGAATGGTGAAGCATAAATATTCTTCAAAGTGCTCAGATCCCAGAAGAGAAGTCCTATCCCTCCCTCAAAACATTTGGGGCCAAGGTGAGGGAATGTGGCTACAGCTGCAGCAAAGTCCAGCTACAGATTAAATTGATTCACCCTCCACCCCAGTGTATGATTGGACACAGAAATAGGTGTACTTTATTGGAGGTAAATATCAGTATGTTCTCAATTATTCTTAACACATAATTACTAGCATACAGTCAAACTTGAAGAGATATGTGCAAAAGCCAAGAAACTATGAACTATGTTAAGAGTAATCAATAGAAACAACCCGAGATGTTCCAGATTTGGAATTATCAGACAGGGGCTTTAAAACAAGCAGGAAAAAAATGTTAAAGGTCCTAGTGGGGAAGTGGACAACATCTCCATGAATAGATTATTCAGCAGAAGACTGGAAACCATAAAAAAAGAACCAAATAGAAATCTTACAAATGAAAAAAAAATACTAGAAATGAAGTATTATTCAATGTGTTTAACAGCACACTGGACACAGTAAAGCATAAGACAGGTCAATAGAAGTAATCTAAAATCAAATATAAAGAAAATAAAGGGTGAAAGGACATAAGATCTATGGGCCATATCAAGTTGTCTATCAGACATGTATTTGTATCCCAGAAGAAAAAAGAGAATGAAGCAGAAGAAACAGGAAATTTTAGTGATTGTTCCAAAATTTATGGAAGTCCATAACCTACAGATTCAAGAAAAAGCTCAAACAGGATAATACACAACAAAAATCTAAACCTAAGGGATATCTAAGTCAAATTCTGGGTGAAAACTGAGATAGAGAAAAAAAAAAATCTTAAAAACAGCCAAAAAAAAAAAAAAAAGAAAGATGCATTATATACAGGAAACTAACTCTGCAAATTACAAGTGACTTTGTGGGAATAACAGGGGCCAGAAGACAATGGAACGCCATCTTTATTTTTTATTATTATTTAAAAAAATTTTTTTAAATGTTTATTAATTTTTTGAGAGAGACACTGGTAGCACAAGTGGGGGAGGGGCAGAGACAGAGGAAGACACAGAATCAGAAGCAAGCTCCAGGCTCTGAGCTGTCAGCACAGAACCCCATGCAGTATTGGAACCCATGAATCGTGAGGTGGTGACCTGAGCCAAAGTCAATGCTTAACCGACTGAACCACCCAAGCACCTCTTTATTATTATGTTTTTGAAGTGCACGAGTGGGGGAGGGTCAGTGAGAAGGGGAGACAGAGAATCCCAAGCAGGCTCTGCACTGTCAGAGCACAGCCCAACACAAGGCTTTATCCCATCACGCTGGGCATAGCTCCATCTCACTAACTGTGAGATCATGATCCGAGTGGAGATCAAGAATTGGACGCTTAACCAGTTGAGCCACCCAGGCGCCCCTGGAAAGTCATCTTTAAAGTATTGAAGGAAAAAAATCAGAATTATTTTTCAAAATCTGGAATTATACCAGTGAAAATATCCGTTAAATTCATTCATTCATCATATTCATTGTTCTGTCTATCTTTTTTAGATAGAGTGAAAGAGAGAGCACATGCAGAGTGGGGAGGAGGGACAAAGGAGAGAGAGAGAATCCTAAGCAGCCTCCACACTCAGTGTAGAGCCTGGACACAAGTCTTGATCCCACAACCCTGGGATCATGACCTGAGCCAAAATCAGGGGTCAGTTTCTCAACCGACTGGGTCACTCAGGTGCCCCTTCTTTTAAAGTGAAAGCAAAATAAAAAACATTTTAGACAAGGAGGAGAGAATTCATCTCCAGCAGACCTTCACTAAAAGAAATACCAAAAGCAAGTATTGAGAGAGACAATATCAGATGGAAGCGCCATTTTGCAGGAAGAAGTGAAGAGCATCAAAAGAATATGTGGGTAAATGTAAAATAGGTTTATTATATATAATGAATATTTTAATAGCAATGTCAGAGGTTTATAATATATGTAGCAGTGAAAAACTGCTGAAGTTAAAGTTAAAAAGTTAAAGATACATATTGTAATTTGTAGAGCAGTCACCAAAACAACAACAAAAAAATACCCAAACAAAACCTGAAAGAGGTATATTATAAAGGCAGGAGAAGAGATAAAATTAAATACTAAAATATTCACAATTCACCCAATAGAAAGCTGGAAGAGAGAGAGGAAAAAGAATAAAAATGGAGGCAAATGGAAAATGAATATTAACATAGGTAGACTTATTCCCGTCAGAGCAACAGTTACATGGCATTAAAATGGAATAAACTCTGTAATTAAAAGGCAAGATAATGATTTAAAAAATGGACTTAGAAAAAAGAAGAGACCTAACCACATTTGATTTGTAAGAAAAAAAAACTATTAAGTATGAAGATACAAGCAGGTGAAAGTATAAGGGTTGAAAAAGGTATTCGGTGCAAATATTGACCATAAGATACATCTATACAGATCCTGCAGACATCGAAGTGATAGAAGTTGTTTTATCAACTTAAAAAACCAACACATTTAACAACTTAGATGAAATGGAAAAATTTCTTGAAAATAAGGTTTACTAAATTGATAGAATAGAAAAGTATAAATAATCCCTATATCAATTTAATAATTGAATTCATAATCAAAATGTCTCCCACAAAGAAAATTCCAGGCCCAGATCACTTCACTGGGAAATTTATCAACATTTTTTAAAATTTTATTTTTAAGTAATCTCTACAACAAATGTGGGGCTTGAACTCGCAACCCCAAGATCAAGAGTCACATGCTCTACCGACTGAGCCAGCCAGGTGCTCCAAAATTCTGTCAACATTTTAAAGAAGAAATAATACCGATCTTGCACAACTCCTTTAGAACATATACTTCTCAACTTGCTTTATGAAGCCAGTATAACCCTGATAACAAAAATGCCAAAGACATTATTAAAAAAGAGAAAATTATGTTTTGTGGGCCATTTGTTTTTCTCTGTGTGTGTGTGGTGTGTGTGTGTGTGGCAGTTTTTAAAATCAGTACTTTTTATTTGAAAAAAAAATTTTTTAACGTTTATTTTTGAGACAGAGAGAGACAGAGCATGAACTGGGGAGGCTCGGAGAGAGAGGGAGACACAGAACCGGAAGCAGGCTCCAGGCTCTGAGCCATCAGCCCAGGAGCCCGACGCAGGGCTCGAACTCACTGACCGCGAGATCGTGACCTGAGCTGAAGTCGGACGCTTAACCGACTGAGCCACCCAGGCACCCCTAAAAATCAGTACTTTTAATGCAAACAACTTGACCAAAAATCTGTCACAGAATTTTGAGACCCATTAGAACACATTAATGAGGATGAAAAAGAAAATTATACACACTTTCATGAATTTACATGTGTAAATTTTCTTCATGAGATACAAATTGGATCCATCAGCATATTAAAAAATAATATATCATGATCAACTGGAGTTTACCTTAGTAATGGAAAGTTGGTTTAAGATTCAAAATCCATGAGTGTAATTTACCATATTAACACAATAAGGGAGAAATATATGATGATCTCAAGAGAGGCAGAACAAAATCTGATAAAATTCACTCATTCATGATAAAACATTCATAAAATTAGAAATAGAAGGCAACTTGAGTAGTCTGGTAAAGAGCTGAGAAACTGAGCATTAGTAGCTCTGAGAGTGAAGATAAGATTAAAACAGAAGACTTGCTGAAAGTTTGTTGAAAAGCAGTTATAGCTTTAGACTGTCCTTGCATTAGAATGACAGCCTGCTGCTATCCCAGCAGAAGTTTTGAGGTTTGTTCTTTGTAGCAAAAGGACTGTGGACTATGGGAAAATGGTCATAATAGAGGGTAGAGATTTAGTGAAAATTTAGGTGGTGAATTTTAAAACCTCTCTTCTCTCTCTACAACTCTTTTCACTAATATTGTTCCTAGAATGCTGACAACCAGCTTGAGATTCTCTAGACAAGAGATGAGAAGATTCTACTCTAATAGATCCATGTAGCCTAAGAGAAAAGTCCTAAAGATATTGGTATCAAAGTTTTCTCAAAGAAATGGCCCAGTCAGAATACCATCTATGTTATTGCAATAAAAACCAGTCAGCAAATCTCTCCCCTTTGCACAGATCTTCCAATAATTTTTTTTTAAATATCCCACTATTAAATGAAGAAACAGTTAAGGACTAGTAAACATCAGAGAAGGCCTGTAACATAAATGACAAAAAACAAAATAACAGAAAACACCTGGCAAGAAGTAGAGACTATACAAGAACATGAAAACTTAAAAAAAAAAAAACTATTATTTTTTTTAATTTAAGTACAGTTGATTCACACTGTTACATTAGCTTCAGATGTACAACATAGTGATTCAACACCTCATCTGTCACCATAAAGTGCTATTATAGTATCATTGACTAGATTCCCTCTGCTGTACCTTTTATTCCCATGACTTACTCATTCCATAGCAGGAAGCTTGTATCCCCACTCCCCTTCCCTGTCTTCCATTCATCTATCCCCTCCCCTTCTCTCTGGCAACCATCAGTTGGTTCCCTGTATTTATAGGTTTGATTTATAGGCTTTTTTGTTTGTTTATTCATTTGTTTTGTTTTTTAGATTCCACATGTTAGTGAAATCATATGTTATTTGTCTTTCTCAGTCTGACTTACTTTACTTAGCATAATATCCTCTGGGTCCATCCATGTTGTCACAAATGGCAAGATCTCATCTTTTTTATGGCCAAGTAATATTCCATTGTATGTATGGAATCACATACACCATGTGTTCTTTATCCATTTGTCTATTGGTGGACACTTAGGTTGCTTTCATATCTTGGCTATTGTAAATAATGCTATAGTAAACATAGGGGTGCATATATCTTTTTAAATCAGTGTTTTCATTTTCTTTGGGTAAATAGTAGTGGAATTAGTGATATTTCTATTTTTAATTTTTTGAGGAACCTCCATACTGATTTTCAGAGCAACTCCACCAATTTACATTTCTACCAATGGTGCACAAGGGTTCTTCTTTCTCTACAACCTTGCCAGCACTTGGTATTTCTTATCTTTTCGATTTTAGCCATTCTGACAGGTGTAAGGTGAAATCTTATTGTGGTTTTGATTTGGGCTTCCCTGGAATAATGATATCAAGCATCTTTTCATGTGTCTGTTGATTATCTGTATGTCATCTGTGGAATATCTATTCAGGTCCTCTGCCCATTTTAAAGTTGGATTGTCTTTTTGGTGTTGAGTTGTGTAAGTTCTTTATATATTTTGGATACTAATGCCTTATCAGATATCATTTGCAGATATCTTCTCCCATTCAGTAGGTTGGCTTTTTGTTTTGTTGATGGTTTCCTTTTCTATGCACAAGCTAAAAGAAAAAAACTATCATCCTCTGAGGTATAAGAGGATTCATGAAATAAGAAAAAGATGTTATTTTTAAAAAATGATTAGAGAACAAGAAAACCTCTTGGAAACTAAAAGTATATTGTATAAGTGGAGACTCCATAGAAAGTTGAAAGATAAAGCTGAGAAAATCTCTAAAAATGAACCATAAACAAACATAAACCAAGGGAAAAAAAGCAAAAAATGGTGATGAAATGAGACAAAATGTAAGAAAATTATGAGACCTTCCCCCATTAAATAATAATGAATAATAGGAATTCCAGAAAAGAATGGCCAAACGGTGGTGTATCATTGTGAAATTTCAGAATATTAAGGATAAAGAAAGAAATTCTACAAGTATTCAGAGAGAAAGATAAACAGAAGAAAGTGATGTATGAAAAATCAAAAATCAGACTTCACATTACTAGCAGAAGCTGGAAGACAACAGAATGGTATCTTTAGCATTCTGAGTGAATACTTTTCCACCTAGATTTCTATACCTAACCAAACTATCAATAAGGAAGGTAAGTCAAAGACATCGTCAGACTTTTCAGGGGCTCAAAAAAATTATGCCCAATGCATCCTTTCCCAGGAAGCTATTGGATAATGTGTTCCACAAAAAAAGAAAGTCATAAAGATACAGGATCCAGGAAGAGAGGAGTCAAGGAATTTTTCATAGTTGATGAACTGAGATACTAGAGAGAGTGTGAAGCAGGTTAGAAAATGCCGGGAAAGGGGTGCCTGAGTGGCTCAGTCGATTAAATGTCTAACTTCGGCTTAAGTCGTGAGCTCATGGTCTGTGAGTTCAAGCCCTGCATCAGCCTCTGTGCTGATAGCTCAGAACCTGGAGCCTGCTTCAAATTCTGTGTCTCCATCTCTGTCTCTGCCCCTCCCCTACTCGTGCTCTCTCAAAAATAAATAAAAACATTTTTTAAAAAGTTAAAAAAAAAAAAGAAAATGACCGGAAGACCAATCCAAATAAAGGAAAAGAACAGCCTTATGTATATGAACATAGAAAAGATTTAGACTATTGGGGGAGAAATTGGGCTGAATTAGTAATAAATAGAAAACTAAGCAAAAGAAAAATCATTACATTAGGGAAAACAGAAAGTTGTACAATAAAGGAAAAGTAGGATAGTATACTGTATGTACATGGCTCAGCTATGAATAGCATTGCCATGTCATCATAATGCAAACACTGGTCTAAACAAAAGTATGTTATAATTATATTGAAAGGATCACAGGCATAGAGTTTCTGCATGTGGGTGGTGGTCATGTGTGAATGGTGAAGGAATTGGAGATGGTAAATAAGAGTTAATCCTCATCTTTTATAGACAATACCAAAATCGAAAGTTTTAGAAGTAGGAAATATCCACATATCATTAAATATATGAGGTGAACAACAAAAGAAACAGCTGAAAGAATTGGAAGTGGTTGCTTTTGAGTAAGACCTGAGGTGGAGGTGGAGGCTGTATGGAAGAATGCTGGGATTTTTCCCAAAAAGTTTCACCGGATTGTGTGATTTTATGTTATGTCCAAATCTAATTTTGATGAAAATCGAAACAAAATTTGAAAATATAAGAATTATGGAATACCCATTTTATAAAGCAGATGGGGAAAATAGGGAATGGGGCAAAACTGGGAAGACAGGACATGTCCATTTTATACAGGGATTGCAGACTCAGAACACTGTAAAGGAGAAATCTGAGAGACTTTGGGTAGAGGAAATAAACCCTAAGTGTGGCATAGTATTTGTACCTAGGATTACCGCTGCCTAATTTAAATCTAATTCAAGCCACATATGTAATTTAATTTTTTTGTAGGCCACTTTAAAATAAGTAAAAGGGAAATGATAAAATATTAATTTTAATAGTGTGTTTTGTTTAATCCAATATATTCCAACTATGATGAACATATGATATAAAAATTGTTGTGGTTTTTAAAAATTTTCTATTTATTTTTATTTTTAGAGAGAGAGAGAGAGAGCGTGCACAAGCAGGGGAGAGGCAGAGAGGGAGAGAGGGAGAGAATCTTAAGCAGGCTCCACGCTCAGTGCAGAGCCTGACATGGGGCTCCATCTTATAACTGACCATGCAGTCATGACCTGAGCCAAAATCAAGAATCAGATACTTAAGCAACTGAGCCACACAGGTGCCCCAATGAGATGTTTTCATTTTTTTTCAGTCTTTGAAATCCAGTGTATTTTACATTAGACACATCTCAAATCAGATACTAACTTTGCATAAGAAATATATGATCAGTGTTTACAGTTCCTAAAATTTACAGTTAAAAAAATAGATTCACATATCCAAGTTGTCCCAGACAGACTTAAAAGTTTTCCAATAACTGACTTGAGTACCAAAAAATTACTTTCCTTTTATGTTCACATTTATATTTATGAAATGGTTCATCTTTTTGCTTCAAAGAATTGATTTGACTTTGAAGCAAAACCTTATCAATTTTAAAGCCCCATCTAAGTTAAGTAAATTCACTAACTCTTACACCAAGTCAGTACTAACATTCAATTCAAAGGGATATTGCATAAATTGAAAGGCAATTCTAAATTTATCAATATTGACAAAGTGATATTTGCTTTTTTTATAGTTTTTGCAGCCAATTTACCTAACACGGTGATTATAATTAAAACAGCCATCCTGATTCATTTTTTGAAAAATGTACAAAAACATTAATTTGCTTTATGAAAAGTTTCAACCAATTCTTTTTGCTTTCCTTAGAACTGAAGCTTAGCTCATTCATATGCAATATGATACAGTTGAGAATACATAAATCACAGTGCTGGGTTTTTTTCTTTAATTATTGAATGTGGGAAGTGTTCTTTTTGATTTAAAAAAAAAATCTTGAACTGGAGTTATCCGTACTGTAACTCTTTTCAAAACCCACCCACAACTTGGGCACCTGGGTGGCTCAAGTGGTTAAGCAGTCGACTCTTGATTTCGGCTCAGGTCAATATCCCACCGTTTGTTAGATCTAGCATCACTTTGGGCTCTGCACTGACGGTGAGGAGCCTGCTTGGGATCCTTTCTCTCTCCCTCTCTCTCTGCTCCTCCCCCGGCCTTCTTTGCGCTCTCATGTGCACTTGCTCTCTCTCAAAATAAATAAATAAAAATGGGAGGAAAAAACCCATCTACAACTCAAGTAAGGAGTGTTGGTAAAGACACACAATCATCTACTTCAGTCTTCTACTTCAACAGTTCCATGAACTAGTAACTTAAAGCACATATATATTGAATGGTTTAACAACTGTACTCCTGACACTTTTCATAAGAAAACTCCACACAAATATTTTCAATATATATCACACAATGTAATGAAGCAAAAGGGAAATATCAGTCCCTTGTTTTTAAAATTACAATAAATGTAAATTTTTGACCTGACACAGCTGTCTTGGTAGAAACTAATTTCTTCATATCTAGCTAAAACTTTTCTTTGACATTTGTAAAGTATCCAAAATTACCTACACACTACATTTGAATTTTTTTAAGTCATGAATAGACAGCATTCTAAGTAAATTTGAAAGTTCTGTTAGACAAAAGGATATGCAAAGTATTAACTGAGTAGTGTCTCTTACATCATGTAATTTATCTAAAGATGAAAAAAAAATAAGTGCATGTAATTTTTCAAAATTGGAATCAAATTGTGGACGTTGTTGGAAAGGTCTTACAATCTGTAGGTACTTCTTTAGTGGTTTAATTGAAATTTTTCACTTTTGTAAAATTTCATTTAGTCTTTTCCTCATAATTTTCTAACAGAATTTCCATAACTGAAATAATGTATTTTACAATCTCTTGATCTAAAAATGATTTTGGGGTTCATCTCTCCATCTACCATGCCTGTGTGGCTCCATCAGTTAAGCATCAGACTTTTGATCTCAGCTCAGGTCTTGATCTCAGGGATGTGAGTTCAAGCCCCATGTTGGGCTCTCCACTGGGCATGAAGGCTTCTTTAAAAAAAAAAAAAAAAAAGAGTTTTATGTGCAGGTAAAAGAATTCAAGCCATTTTATAGTTGGCCAAAATAACAAGCTCAGATCCTGTTAAAAATTGTTTGAGAAAAATTTTTTGACATTTAATTCTAATTTCACGCAACTAATTTCTTTCATTCTTTTTTAGCTGTTAACAGGAAACTTAACATCTTCACTGTGTTTGCTTTAAATGACTCTTAGTAT
Source organism: Lynx canadensis (assembly GCF_007474595.2). Taxonomy (NCBI): domain Eukaryota; kingdom Metazoa; phylum Chordata; class Mammalia; order Carnivora; family Felidae; genus Lynx; species Lynx canadensis. The sequence continues at coordinate 44,499,029 of NC_044308.2, forward strand.
TGTTCACTTTATTTTTGTTCTGCTCTGTAGCAGCCAACTGTAATTGCCATATGTGAAAATTGTGAAATTTGGTATCTTCTTCTAGACTCTTCTATGCTTTATTGTTCTAGTTACAATACTAGCTTCTGCATTTCCAACTCAATTCCACATCAAGAGTATGCCTTTGGGGCACCTGGGTGGCTCAGTTAGTTAAGCCTCTCACTTTGGCTCAGGTCATGATCTCGCGGTTTGTGGGTTCGAGCCCCACATTAGGCTGTGTGCTGACAGCTCACAACCCCAAGGTCAAGTGTCACATGTTCGGCTGTAAGGGCCAGCCAGGCACCTGTACATTTAAATATAGTTAAATTTTTCTTTCTTCGTTGTAGTAGTTGTATTTAAAGTGCTCAGTGGCCACATGTGTCCAATGGCTGTTCTATTGGGCAGCATAACTATGGACAGTAAGAATGAGGACCTGTTAGGGTGCCAGACATTTTGTTAGGGGCTTCCAAATACAGGATCTCAGCAGACAGCCTCTCTTCTGCTGTCCTGCCTGTTGCTCCCTCGCAGTGTATTCAATAAACTTCTATTTCCTTAAAACAAACAAACAACAAAAAAAGCCAAAGACAGTCTATCAATTATTCTTCAGAATGGTCCCATGTGGTTTTATCTACTTGTCACATAAAGAAAAAGGCTCACTGAGATTCAGAGACTTGTGGCAAGTCAGACAGTTTATCAGTGAAGGGGCTGGAAGGACCACTGTTAGTCTGAACACAAAGCCCACATGTGTGTGACATGACCTGGCCGTTGCTCAGGTGAAATGATACATATTATTGAGCATGAAAAACTGAGTGCTTTTTTCCTTATCCCCCTATCCTCTTTTAAGTTTATAAGTCTTTAATTGTTTCAACAATTTTGTATGAGTGAATTTATTCACATGAGTGAATTTATGAGAGAAATATTTGTCTCTTGTGGGCCAGGCACTATTCTAGTGAGCAAAAACAGAGTCCCTGCCTTCATGGAGTTTACAATCTCGTGTGAAAGGAACAGAAGATTATAAGACAAAACATTTTGGTGAGATAGTCTTCTCAAAATTAAACTTCTTGAACTTACTTAGAGTGAAGTTCCCAAGGTGATCCTGCTTTTCATGATTTTTAGAATGGGGATAAGGACCTCTTACTATGGTAATTCTAAGGGTGACTATGCAAATAGTTGCTTAGTGGGAGCTTTTGTTACTGGCTGTGAAGTAATTGCCTCCAGTTCTGGGTAATTACATTCATTTCTGTTTGTGCCTTGTTACCTTTCACATGGTCCAGTCTCTCCAAAGTAAGGAGCAGGGCAAAAGGGCACATGGTGAAACTAGAAGGGCATTATATTCCTAGATTCAAGAACATCAGACTGACGAGGGAACTTTTTTGTTCCTTCTAGGGGAGCACAGTGGGATCACCCTATACCAAAGGTACTGCTTTGAACAGTGACAGTAAAATCATGATCTTACAATGTATTGTACCTATGGAGTATTTTCACACTATTGCAAAAGCTACAAGAAGTGGAGTTTCCTTTGAGTGGGACAGTAAGCTCTCAAGTCCTATGAGCCACTTGTGGGCTAGGGTGCAGCTGAGGAGTATTGGGGGCTGGGGCTTCAGGAGCAGAGATGTATGCAAATGAAAGAATTTTCCTTAAATACAGCCTCAGGGGAGTTAGCTCTTTCAGAGTATTTTAGAATTCAACCAGATCATTGCATAAATAAGAAAACCTAAAATTCAGACAGGTTAAGTGATTAATCCACAGTCATACAGCACATTCATTCAGTGAGACTAGGACCTTAGGTTTTCTTTCCAGTTGAGGAGTTGTGGGTGAGGAGAGGAAGAAGGGAGTAGGTGGCAGGGCGAATCAGAGGAAACTAAAGATTGCGTGTACAGCCCTGTAAGGCTTAGGGTTTAAAAGCTGCTCTTATCCTTTCTATTGTGACATGAAGCAGGTTTCTAACTCCACTGAGCTGCAGACTCTCAGCTGTGACACGGGGATGACACAGACCCCCTAGGGTTGCGGCGAACATTTGATGACATGATGCATCTGAAATTGCCTCCAACCTCTTAAAGATAAGACTTTTTCTTTACTCATGACCTCAAAGTACCACTTCCTTTTAGTGACTTTCAAACCATCCATTTCAAACTTAAAACTCCCCAAGCCCAGGTCTTAAGTTTTTTGGATTAGTGGATCAAGCTCGGCAGCCCTGCACCTGCTGGACCCCTACCTCCCCTGGGACTTTTTGTCTCCCAAGACTTCCCCACTTCTCTCCCAGAGCCCCATGCCTGTGATCACACCCAATGCCAGCCTCTCCCTTATCCCCTCTCAGCATCTGGCCCATCCTAGTTGGAGTTCCACCTAACAATAGGAAGCCTTTACAAGTATTTGGATAGTGTGACAGCCTTCAAAGTGTTTCACAAACATTCTCCCCTTTGATCCTCACAACAGCCCTGCAGGGGACACAGGGCAGCTGTTATCATCCAAGTTTTACCACCACAGAACCCAAAGTGCATAGAGGCTAAGTGATTCGCCCAAGGCCATGAGCTGAAGAATCACTTGGTGTGCAAGAAGGAATGTAGGCTTTTGGGTCAGGAAGTCTTAGATTCAAGTCTCAGTTTTCCCACTTGCTAGCAGCGTGGCTTCAGGTAAGTTAACAGAGCTTTCCTGAGCCTCAGGTTCCCCATCTATAAAATGGGGATATTTGTCGTGTGTTCTGCAAAATCGCATGTTTTGTACGTGCAGTACTTAGCAGACAGCGAGTGTTTGGCAAACCTGACCAGAATCTAGTGTGCCGCACCATCTCTCTACGCTGTTCCTCAACACCACTCCAACTGGAAATAAGTTGTTCCATGTGTGAATTGCAGAACCATTCGTTGTCTTGGGTTCCATGCCTCAGAAATGAACTCTGGCTGAGGCAAATAGGTTTTTGCCAAGACGCTGTTAAGATCACAAAACGGAAGAGTTGAAAAATTACTTTCTGGAAAGGACCCACAGCAGCCGCATGGATCTCTGCATCCCCTTGGGGATGGTCATTGGATGGCTCAGTGCCAACTCTCTTTCCTCCCCCTCTGTCTCTCTCTAATCAAAATCCAAATTTACAGAAGAGACAATCTGATTGACCTAGCTTGGGCCCTGTGCTCACCATGTGGGCAGGTGGGCAGGGATGGTTGGCAGCCCACTGGAATGATACGGAATGGAGGAAAGGCAGTTCCACAAAAGGAGAAATGCTCTCAAAGAAAGGAAGTCAATGATTTAGTCCTCATGTAATTCTAAAACCAACTGTCATGCGTGGCCGGCTGTGGCTGGTTATATTCACTTATGCTTCTGTGTTAACATCTGACTAGACCATTAGTCCTAGGGTTACTGGGGTGGGCGTAGGGAGGAGGACACCTCAGTTTTATGCTTAGATTCAGTATGGAGGCCCAGAGACTGGCCCAGTGCTTTGCACATAATTGGTGCTCAATTAATATCAGAAGACTGATACATTTTTGTTGCTTTTATTCCAGTCTTTGATTTTTCCAGTCCAAAAAACAAATTAACTTAGATCTTTCCTACTTATACCAATTCCTAAACCTCAGAACACCTACCTACATGCAGCCACCAATAAAGCAATCAGTCAATACCAATTCACCTAATTAGTTTCCTCACATGAACAAATAGATTCCTTAGGCCTGGCCATTTCCCTCCACAACCCCTGGCCAAGGAGCCTGTTGTCTTGCCAAAGGACTTGATTAATAAGTCATTGTAATTGGGGCACCTGGCTGGTTCAGTCAGTAGAATGTGCCTCTCTTGATCTCAGGGTTGTCAGTTCAAGCCCCACGGTGGGTGTACAGATTACTTAAAAATAAAAGAAATCTTTAAAAAAGTCAGTTATTGTAATTGAAGCTGAATGCAATTAGTTGCATATTCTTGAACTCCTCAAGTTTAATTCCACAAAATTATATCACAGAATTGGGGCATGATCAAGTATTTCTAACGAAAGGAATAAACAGAACTAGCCTAAGTACAGGTTCATATTTGTGAGTATGCATATGACAAGCATAGACTCTTGCTATTCCTGCCAATAAAAAGTAGCAAAGCTTAAATACATGTAGGAGTTCCTAAACACATGGCCCATTGTTGAAAACAACTGGATACCCTTGTCCTAGTCAGGCCCAACATTTTGATGTTAGCAATACCCTCTTTAAATCTGTCCCAATTTTATTCTTTCTGTAGGCACAGATGTTAGATCAGGTCTACCTTTTTTTTTTTTTTTTTTGGTCTTATTTTCTCTCTCTTTGCAGTTCCCTTAAATTTGTTCTTTCAAATGGTTATTAATTTCCTAGAGGACATGTCAGAAAATAGCCGATGAATAAAAATAGTGCTGTCCACCTTTGACGAAACTTTTACTCAATTGAGCAGGCAGGATTTTCATGAAGAAAATCTGAGAATTAATTAATTAACTGTAACTGAATTTCACCTCTTTAACCTTAACTCGTGAGCAAACCTGAGCTAAATAAACATCTGACCATTCAATCTCTTCCACTTAAGGTTAACTTGAGTTTATTATTCAAGCTACTGCCCTTGTGTATTAGGCAACGCATAAATTACGCATACTAATTACCCTGGATGGGGCACCACTTTAATGAATTCTTTTAATTAAACTGCAACACAGTGGTTTTGCACAGGATGGTCTATATTTCATCCTTAAACTACGTTAACCTTCATCTTTGTCTGGGCAGCTCACACATCCAACCAGGGAAGGTCTGAGTTTAATTCATCTAAGTATATACATTCAACAAACCCACCCCCCTTGACTATCATAGGAAAATTTGAAAAATGTTTCTCTTCTGCTTAGAGGTTAAGAAATTAGATGCCTTTGTGAAAAGTTATGATTCTTCTGGGGATACTAGGATGGAGAAAAAAAGGCAAAACAAAGCAAAAAATGGTAATGACAGAATCAACCAACATAGCACTCCAGTCCTTAAAGCATAAATAACAGGAGTCATATTAACAATATCTTAGTAGTATGTGCTCCCAAGCAAAGTAGTAGCTTACTACTGATATACAGATCACTAATACAAAGATTACCTGTAAGGAATGACTCTTTACTTCATGATCTTTATATTACAGTGTTTACAGTAAATAATCTGTATCATGAGTCTCGTTTTCAAAGATACAGTTCTCTATGATCTGGAACCATCAGTGGATGGAGCAATAGAGAAAATTGAAACTCATGTGTATTTTAGCCAGGAATATTAATCTTCTCTTGTCTTTACCGAGCTTTTGCTTCTACATAGTAAAATTGACTGCTTTGGCTTTTACCTCTCTAATACCTAAGTGGGGGAAGTGGCAGGGGAAGAAAGGGGAGAATCCAAACAGGCAAAGGCAATTTGGATACCAGGAACCTTGATAATCCCCAATTGGTCAACACACATTTCATATCTGCTGTCTTCCTAGCATGATGCCTGGTGCCAGCATATCTTGGTGATTGCGAAATGTTCTATTTGAATTTTTCAAAAAAGAAAAATAAACCTTTGCATTTATATGCTTGTACTTATATGAACAAATTCAGGAAGATACACAAAAACTGTTGGGAAAGTTTGCTTCTGGGAAGTCTGGGATCTGAGTTGGGAGGGAAAGTTACTCTATATTGTTTCCTCCTCTTCCATCTGCTCCTCTTGCTAGTACTCTTCCTTTCCTCTTTCTCCTTCCTCTTCTATCATAAGCATGTGATCCTTTTTAATTAAAAAAATTTAAAAAAAAAACAGGGGCACCTAGGTGACTCAGCTAAGTGTCTGACTCTTGATTTCAGCTCAGGTCATTATCTCACAGTTTGTGAGTTCAAGCCCTGCATCGGGCTCTGCACTAAGGGTGTGGAGCCTGCTTGGGATTATCTCTCTCTTCCTCTCTCTCTGCCCCTCCCCTACTCTCTCTTTTTCTATCTCTCTCTCTCAGTAAACTTACAAAAATTTTAAAAATTAAAAAATGAAAAACACTAAAAATATCTAGAGAGTGCCTAGTCCACCAGGAAAAACAAATGTATCACAGTCATGTGGTAAGTGCTTTGATAGGGGAACATGTAGACTATTCTAGAAACATAAAAGAGGGATCATGTAACTCTGGAGAAGTCAAGGAAGGCTCCTCAGGGGAGGAGGCATTTGAGTTGGGTCTTGAATAATGAGTGTGACAGTTTTTCAGGCTGAGCACCCACTCTTGTGTAATGAGAAGCATGAGATTATTCCATTCGTTCTAAAACTGTTCTGCTATGCTCCTGCAGGACTTTCCTAATGATATAATGATATATGCAAACAGTGTTTAAGTCATTCTAATTTCTGACAATAAAATGTTTGAGAGTGGTACTTTGGAGGTGCCTGGTGGCTCAGTCAGTTAAGCATCTGATTCTTGATTTTGGCTCAGGTCATGATCCCAGGCTTATGGGATCAAGCCCTACATCAGGCTCTGTGCTGGATGTAAAGCCTGCTTGGGATTCTCTCTCTTCCTCTCTCTCTATCCCTCCCCCACTCATAAACATGCTCCCCTTTCTCTCTTTTTTAGAGAGAGAGAGAGAGAGTGATACTTTTAAGTGATCCCAAAGAAAAATTACTCATTCTGGAAAACAGTTGGATATGCCTGAAATTCTAACTTCATAATTACTCCCAACAGTCCCTTTAAATTCTGCACCAAGCCCTAACTTAAGCCAAAATTTGTACAGAAGCCAGTGACCTGTGGCATACAACCAATCTTCATTTTGATAGGAAAGAACAAGCATGTAGAGTATTTTCATAAACAAAGCCTCTTTTTTCACCCAGTGAGTCAAACCATTGTTTACTAAAACTAATAGAAAGTTACAAAAGGGGACACTCCTCCTACCACCACACTTAAGTAGTTTGTAGTCTTGAATATTTCAGCCGATTTATTCCATTTCAAAGGACAAATTGCCTTGCAGATTTTATAAAATCATTTTTTCCCATTGTAATCACTGAAGAAGGCCTTCAGATTTTCAAATCAGGTAGGACTACAGAGGTCTTCCAGTTGGGCTGTGAGTACAACGCAGACTTCACCTTCAAGTCTTGGATAGGTCTTTCTGTACCATATGTAGACTGCCTATTTGTAGAAACTTATGCAGCCAACCTACTGGACATTTCCTGGGGGAGTTTGTCTCACTGCTGGCTATGTTTAAATGTGGGTCAAAAGAAATAATACAAAGCTATCTGAAATGTAAAAGGTTGAGATAAACATAAATGTATTACCTGTTACTTTTAATTTTTCTCTATGTTTAAGAACATTTTAGTATCTTGAGAATACTTTAAATATTAGCTCTCTTATCAAGCACCACAGCCATTTGGCTTGCTCTGGGCTCCCCAGATTTAATAAGCATGGAGTATGAAGGACTGAGCTCTGGGTTGAACACCATTAGGGACTTCTTTGAGGACCTACTCTTCAACCCTGGCAGAGCATCCAACTAAGCCATGTCTTTTTCCTCTACCAAGTTTCAGAGATTACTTATTATAATTTTCTCCCACAGGATTAACAAGGTTTATTTTGCTCACCACCTAGTACAAATGTTCTACAAACATGTTAAATTAAAGAAGAGGAGTTTGTCGAATTCTTTATCTGCAGAATTTTGCTCATCCACCAACCCAACAATACTTTTTAAAACTTTTTAGAAGTAAAAAAAAAATGAAGTTACTTCAATAAGACATATTCCTAGTGAACCCACAAAAACTAGTAATCATCATGCTCTTTTCTAAATGCTTCCTAATCAGCACTTTAATAATATTTAATAATTCTGCTAGACATTAACATCATATCTATTGGTCTGTAATTCGTAGAGTTCATTCCTTTTTGAACAATTAAGGAACTGCTTGCCTGTATGTCTTACTCTGGATACCTCCCTTCATGACCCAGCAAGGCCTAGCTCTTACTATCACATCAGTACATTTAGAAATGAAATTCCCACTCTTTCCTGACCTCCACAGCATAGCTACAATAGAGGAAGGATGGGGAAAGTGAAGACCATAAGGGTCTCCAATTCCATATTTTCCTATTGATGGAGTTATTTGGGGCACTAAATTCCCTTATTTTGAGATCATTATGGAGCCCTGGTAAAAGGGATTCTGCCTCCCAACCAAAGCAACAAATCCTAGAAAGAGACTGGGATCTGTCCGCCTCTTAGAGACTTCATTTGAATATGCAGTAACAGGGGAAGAGCCTACAGATTGATCTCATCACTACCCTGACACTAGTATGATGAGTACCTTTCAATTATTTACTGAGGCACAGCTATGAGCCAGATGTAGGGGATACAAAGATGAATGTCACATAGTTTCTGCTCTCCAAGAGCTCACACGGAAAAGAGTGGCAGACAAACCACTGTAATGAAGTGGAATGTGCTCTTCTAGCTGGATGAGCCAAGTACAAAGCAGGAAACCAGGACTCTTCCCAGTAGAGCTGGGCGGGCTTCACACACATCCTGAATGGGAGATATTTTGAAATGCTTGACTCCTGTTTTAAATTTTATACCAAAGAGGCAGAAGAAAGAGAAGATGGTTTATGTGCATGGGTAGAATATAATTTAAAGGCAGAGAATTCTATAACTGGCGGATGACTAAACCTAAAGGGAGATTTTTCTTTCCACTGACCCTCTCAGCAAATTTAGAAAGCCCCACAGCTTATTAAACGATGACAAAAAGTAGGCTCCAGAGTGATTTTTTTTATGATGACAGTGATGGCTCTGGAGTCAGACAACCAACTTCCCCTTTCAATGTGCTGTGTGACCTTGAACAGGTCACTTAGCCTCTCTAACTCTCAGCTTCCTCATTGTTAAGACTTGCATAATAATAGAACCTACATCACAAGATTGTTGATGGTGATAAAATGAGATAATGCATGTAAAGTAGTCAGCAAAGTGATGGGTCCCCAGTAAGTAATTATATTATATTATATATTATATTGTATTATATTATATCATATCATATCATATTATGTTATATTATTATAATTAGTGTGAGTATTATTATAATTAGTATGAGTAAGGTACGTGCATCTTGGACTTCTAAGTAAGAGGATTTTATTGCCAAATTTTCAAAATGAATCTAGGAGTCTTCCAAAGCTCATAGAATATAAGAATGTGAGTTATAAATCATAATCACATGGGCATACGAAGCTGCAAAATATACACGTACACACATGTATTCATTTCCATTTAGAAACCAAATTACTGTTACAGATGACTCACTCAAAAGCCCTGGAATGAATTGTTTTTAAAAAAAATTTTTTTTTTTAACGTTTATTCATTTTTGGGAGACAGAGAGAGAGCATGCGTGGGGGAGGGGCAGTGAGAGAGGGAGACACAGAATCTGAAGCAAGCTCCAGGCTCTCAGCTGTCAGCATAGAGCCCGACAAGGGGCTTGAACCCAGGAACCGTGAGATCATGACCTGAGCCAAAGACAGACGCTCAATGAATTGAGCCACCCAGGCGCCCCTGGAATGAATTCTTAATCACTCAAATGCTATTTTTATTGACTTACTGAAAGTGTCAGTCCTTTGTGATGCTGTGGATTTCTTAGAAATGACTTGTCCGACACAGAGGGTAAGAGCATGCTTGCTTTCCAGTGTGCCCCCGAGAAGAAGGTTTATCCCAGACAGCCCAGAGCACCGGCTCTGGAGAAGAGGCCCCAGCCCCCAGGAACACACTCTCAGGCTAGGGGTGACCAGGAGGCAGCCACCTGGGGCTGCCCACTCCCCTGGAGTAACTCCACAAACTCCTGCTTTGATCCCTTTGTGTCGCTTATGGCTTCCCGGTGGCGTTTTCTGCCCCGGGCTCTCCACATGCAGAGTGTCTCCGCGCTGTCCTTGTAGGGAACATATGTTGTGACATACCATCTGGTCTTTATGTATCTCCCCAGCGGCCATGGTATAAAAACCTGCCTGTTTGGCAGCTACAAGTGCCCACAGTCCCTTTAGTCTCTTTCTTGGTCTGAGTGTTTTTCAACATCAATGGACGTAATTAGGAAGAACGAAACCAAGCATATGGATTCAGGACTACATTATGACCATGAAGGGAGCTTTATCTTGGAAGAGGAGCTACTCAGGGTGGGCCCAGCCTGAGGCTCCCAGGCAAATGGGAGTGTAAGAGCCAGTAGAACTGGCTCACCAGTTTACAGCTGGGCATGGTGTCACGCAGGCTTAAAGCTCCAGCTCCACACTGGTCATGCTCACTGCCATCCAGAGCTTGGCTGAGGGGAAAGGAGGCCGCTTGCTGATGAGGGCACATGCGGTATGTGATGGAAAAAATACCAGAACTATTCAAATCCTGCAGTCAGCATTGTTTGTGTTGCCTCTCTTTGAACAGAGGAAGAATTCAGCTAGTTGCTGAATAGTAGTTTTTCCAGAATATATGGAAGGAGAAGCCAAAACCAAGCTCTAGAGAGTTGAAAATAGGAGATAAAATTTGAAAGTGTAATTTATACTATAGATACATACAATGGAATACTAAGCAGCTAAGACGGGGAATTTTTTTTAAAGTTTACTTATTTATTTTTGAGAGAAAAAGAAAAGGAGGCAGAGATACAGGGAGAGAAAATCTCAAGCAGGCTCCACACTGTCAGCATGGAACCTGATGCAGGGCTCAAACTCATGAACCATGAGATCATGACCTGAGCTGAAATCAAGAGTCAGATGCTTAACTGACTAAGTCACTCAGGCACCCCTGGAATTTTTAAAAATTTTTTTAAATGTTTATTTACTTTTGAGAGAGAGAGAGAGAGAGAGAAAAAATGTGAGTGGGGGAGGGGCAGAGAGGGAGGGAAACACAGAACCTGAAGCAGGCTCCAGGCTCTGAGCTGTCATTACAGAACCCAATGAGGGGCTTGAACCCATGAACTGCAGGATCATGACCCGAGCCAAAGTCAGACACAACTGACTGAGCCACCCAGGCACCCTGTTAGTTAGGTTTCTTGGAGCAGCAAGAAGAACCTGAGCTGATGGGGGTTGACATGGGAAGAAATTTTACTATATACTTTTATTTATTTTAATCTACTTTTTCAATGTTTTATTCCCCTCAAAAAATTAAATGCATTTAGAAGTTTTGAAAGTACCATTATAAAACCTATTGATAGGCCATTGGAGATTGCATACTAGTAGATTTATGAATACATTTTTATTAGTTTGTCTTTATGCCCATCTTTCTACATGAATAAAGGTATTTGCTTTTCAACAATATCTTCCATAACTGATTATCATAGGATGGGATAACTTAAGTATTGCATATTTTGCACTGAGAATTTTCCATCAAGAAAAAAAAAGCAAAATAAATATAAGCTGTATTAATTAACAGGTTTGAATATGGTTATGTATAATAACTAGAAGCATTAATCCTTTATTTTTTCCCCTGTGACTCAACTAATATTTGTTGAACAAGTATAGTGCACTATTGACAACTTGCTATATAGTCCACAGTTTTCACTGCATGAAACTGACTTTGTATAGTATAATTCACGCTATATTCAGACAGGAATAGTTTTGGTTCAAGAACCTTTCTGAAAGATTCTTCACTTAGCTGTTTCTCCCAGAAAGAATATCAGCTGGTTCCTGCAGATTCAAGGTTGTTTTTATTTTCTAATAATGCCTCTGGGACTGACCAGAGATGACCAAGATGCTGCTTAGAATAAACTAAATATTATTTACAAACTAGTAGAGCCAAGAATGTTTATGTTCATCAGTGTCTCTCCCTTTCCCCAAAAAATACATACCTAACCAGAGCACGTCTTGTAATAATCCACTTCCATTCTTTTAAAAATTATAGAAACCCAGGAGCACCTGGGGTGGCTCAGTCGGTTAAACATCCAACTCTTGCTTTTGGCTCAGGTCACAATCTCACAGTTTTGTGAGTTCACGCCCCATGTCGGGCTCTACACTGGCAGCGTGGAGCCTGCTTGGGATTCTCTTTCTCTCCTCTTTGCTCCTTCCCCGTGCTTTCTCTGTGTCTCCCAAAATAAATAAATAAACTTTAATTAAAAAAAATTAAAAAACAGAAGAAAAAAGAAAAGAAAGAAAGGAAAAGAAAAGAAGTGGAAGCTTGTTCCTCTCCTGGTTAACCCTTCCTATCTTCAGGAAAGGTAGCTTTAGTTATCACTCAGTTTCCTCATCAAAGGAAGCTAATTTATATTAAAAAATTTTTCATTATGGAAATCCTTACTGTAGTGGTTTTGCACTGTATAAATTTAGCTAAACTGGAGCCAATTTTCCCAGATCTCTTTTCCTATAATGTTCCAGGTTAGGAGTAGCCACCATGGAAATTTGCGTGAGATTTGGAAGGCAGAAGTGAATGAAGTAGGATCAGTTTTTAGGCTTACGGTTGCTTTAGGTCACCGGTCCTGTGGTGACTCGATAGGTTGTCACTGATCTGCTAGCCTACCTTGTGGGTGTGGGTTGTACCTGGGCCCATGGCTCCTATGGCTCCCATTAGATTTCCTCCCCTTGCTTTTTCAAGTCTTGGACCAGGTATGTGTGCAGCGGCGTAGCAAAACATACTAGCTTTTTCCTGTAAGTCATCCAAATCATTGAGGACGGAGGCCTGGAGAGATGGACACCTCTCAGTTCCAGTACATCTGCATGGGTTCTCCCTTATCCTTGTTCTCCTCCCCTTTGCTGTCAAGTCTTTCCCAGTTGCCAGTTGAACATGCCAAATTAAACCCAACCCCAGACACAGAGGCCACAGCCTTACACAGACTTCTGTACTTGCTTCTACAATTGCATAATTAATATTTTATCCTATATCTCTTATAGTGGTTTTGCTTTTCTGACCAAACTCTGACCGATGCACTACCCAAAAATGTCCAGGGATGTTTCAGCGTTGTGCTTGCATACAGCCCAGCAAACCTAAGCATCAGTGTCTCCATTTTGCAAGACAGCTGATCCTAGAAAGAAAAGTAAGCCACAAAGTTGAGAATCCAACTCTATTTAACTCCCAAACTAATATCTTTCCACAATACTCTATTGCCTTTGCTTCCAAAGCGAGAGAGGAACATGGTGTAAAAGAACGTTGTCATAATAACTTAAAAAAAAAAAAAGCAGCCTTCAGAATGGAGTGAGGAGACTATGCCCAGCTCCTAACGCAGAGCAGTGGGGCCTGAAATGCCACTTGCACTGTGATACAAGGCAAGTGTCTAGAACAAAAGTGCTTTGGGCATCTGGAGTTGAGGAGATGGGTGACCTTAGCTTCACAACTTTCTTAGCTATTTTGAATGAGTGCAGGGATGATAGTAAACCATGGGGTGCTCAAGAGAACAAAGTGAGGAATTTGTATTTCCTCTAGAGAGTGCCAAAAAGTCTCCTATCACAATATCCATAAATATCTCCAAAGACTGAGAGTATTAAGTAATGTTTGGAAATGTGGATCTTTGAATGCTTTTTGCTGGTTCTAGCTCTCTTTAGAAGCACATATATACCACAGGAATGCCTACACTTTCCCCTGGGTTATTCTAAAATTTTCCATTTTAAAATTACTAGACAATGTGATTCTCAAATCTGAACTAATGTTGGCTATGGAAAATGAAAGTAATTGCCAGCTAGAAAATACAGAGGAAAAAGAGAAATTCCCAATTTTGTGTGTTAGTTGAAATGTAGCAGGGGAAGTTAAGAGAGGGCAGGTCAGTTTGGGAATGAGAGATTTCTGGAAAGCCCTGGCCTAATTCATATCTTAGGACAGAGGAGGTTCTGAATCAGTATGGCAGAGAATTTAAGATTAGGCCTATTTACAACCAAGCACACTATGCTGATGGGAAAATTATCTTAGTCGGCTCAGGCTGCTATGACAAATACCACAGACAAGGTGGCTTAAACAACAGACGTTTATTTTCTTACAGTTCCGGAAGCTAAAGGTCCATGATCCAGGTGACAGTGGATTCGGTTTCTGGGGAGATCTCTCTCTTCCTACTCCATAGACAGCTATTGAGTGCTTCCAGTGTGCTCACTGGTCTTTCTTCAGGGCGTGTGTGTGTATAGAAAGAGCAATCTCTTTGGTGTCTCTTTCTCTCTGTCTCTCTGTCTCTCTCTCTAAGGTTTATTTATTTTGAGAGAGGGAAGGGGCAGAGAGAAAGTGAGAGAGAGAGAGAGAAAGAGAAAGCGGGTAGGGGAAGGGCAGAAAGAGAGAAGAAGGGGTGGAGAGAGAGAATCCTAAGCAGGCTCTGTGCAGTGAGCCCAGAGCCTGACCCAGGACTTGAACTAATGAACTGTGAGATCATGATCTGAGCTGAAGTCAAGAGCTGGTAGCTTAACCAACTGAGCCACCCAGGCGCCCCCCTTTTTTTATGTTTATTTATTTATTTTTGAGAGAGAGTGAGCGAGGGAGGGACAGAGAGAGAGGGGGAGGGGGGAGAGAGAGAACCCCAAGCAGGCACCAATCAGCATGGAGCCCAACCCAGGCTCAGTCTCACAAACGGGAGATCACAACCTGTGCCAATATGAAGAGTTGGCCTCTTAACTGACTAAGCCACCCAGGTGCCCCTGGTGTCTCTTCTTAAGAGAATACTGATTCTATCATATCAGGTCTCTACCGAGGGTCTCATTGAACCTTAATTACTTCCTTAGAGGCTCCATCTCTAAATACAGAATACTTTGAGGGTTAAGGCTTCAACCTAAGAATTTGGTGGGTGGTGACTCACTCAGTTCACAACAAAAGGAAATGTCTGTTTCAGAGAGTGATCCAAACCACAGCCTAACATTCTGTATTTCCCTTGTAGAGCCTGTCTAGGTAAAAGATTCTATCTTAATTAAAGATCATGAGTAAACAAGTAAATGAGAAAACCTTGGGATTTCAGCTTTGTGTTTGAACTTCATCCATTTTGTCTTTCACATCAGCATCTGAAATCTCCCCAACATGTTCAGGTTGTAACCTCTCTGATTAAGGAAATAAGGCTCGCCTTACCTTAACAGGCAATTAGTTTTTACAATTAAATAGAGGGAGTCATGATTAATGACCTTGCTAATTGTTCTTCCCTGATGTGCACATTAATACAAGCAGAATGCTCAAAAATTCTGAGGAACATTTATTCTTTGAGCTTGCTATGTTCCATCATTGTGGATCCAAAGCTGACAGAGATTCAAACCCTGCCCTCCTGGAGATCAGAATATAGTGCAAAAGACATGTGAACAGATATGTTATAGCAACAAGGGAGATATCTTGTCAGTTTTCCTGATGATAGTCGTATATGCCCGTTTTCCTGCCACAGCATTGACATAATGTGTACCTTACCCAATTAATTGCCAATAATGCCAGCAGGCCAACAAGTAAGAAAACAGCACTATGGACATACAGGAGAGATTCTGAGTCATTGGTGGTATGTCAGTTTTCTAGAATGTCTTCAAAGCAGGGGCATATGTTCAAACTGTACAAGCTAAATGGAAGTTACAATTTTACTCTAAAGAGAAGCTAGAACAGTATTTCCAATTGTCCAGTTGACTGTTACCTGTTTTTTAAGAGGTCCGTTCCTCTCTTAAGCCTCTTTCAATTCTGACAGTTGGAAGTAATGATTCCCTCTCAGAATGCCCCAGAACTCTGTTTCACTCAACTGCCATTTGTCATCCAGCGCCTTCTTATATAATTCTGTTACCATTTATGGGGAGTTTTGCATCCTAAAAACCAAATGTCAGAACTGTAGAATGTTACACCGGAAAATTCTCAGACTGTTTGATTCAATTTCCTCCATTTACAGATGAGGACGCTAAGGCCCGTTCAAAGAATATTAATTAAGAGATTAAGCCTCTTTAAAATAATGACATTTAGTCACAGACTTAAAGAAGGTGAAGGGGGCACCTGGGTGGCTCAGTCGGTTAAGCATCTGACTTTGGCTCGGGTCATGATCTCACTGATTGTGGGTTCGAGCCTCATGTCAGGCTCTGTGCTGTAGGCTCAGAGCCTGGAGCCTGCTTCAGATTCTGTGTCTCCCTCGCTCTGCCCTTCCCCTGCTCACTCTCTCTTTCTCTCTGTCCGTCTCAAACATAAAATTAAAATTAAAAAAAAAAAAAAAAGAAGGTGGAGGGAGTTAGTGCAATGCCTTAGAGAAGGCACATGCCTGGCATGTCCACAGAGGCTTCCTGGCTGGGAGGCTGTTGTAACTGGAGCAGAGAGAGCAAGAGGGAGAGTGGGAGGGGATGAGGTCTGAAGGGGGTGGGGGGAGAACAGATCATGGAGGTTGGTTAATAGTTGTTTGTTCTGAGGGAAATAGTCATTGCAAGGATTTTTTTTTGTCAGTGTTAGTGAGATATAATTTATACAGAGTAAAAATCACCAATTTTAGTCATACAGTTTGATGACTTGGCAGATGTATGCATGCAGCTGAGTAAACACCACCACAATCAAGATATAGAACAGCTCTATTACCACTAGAAAGTTCCCTCACATCCCTCTGGAGTCATCCCTGTCCCTTCTCCGAGCCCTTGGCAACCACAGATCTGATTTCTGTTCCTATAATTTTGCATTTTCCAAAAATTTATGTCAGTGGAATGGTATAACATGTAGTCTTTGTATCTGGCTTCTTTTACTTAGAACAGTGCTTTTGAGACTCCTCCAAGTTGTTGCATGTGTAAGTAGTTCATTCTTTTTTATTGCTGAGGAATATTCATTGTATGGATGGATTCACCTGTTTGCTTATCTATTTACCAGATGAAGAATATTTGCATTGTTTCCAGTTTGGGGCCATTGTAAATAAAGCTGTTATAAATCCTTGTGTATAGGATTTTGCCCAGAGCTTTTATTTTCTTAGGTAAATCCCTAGGAGTGGAATTGCTAGGTCATATGGCAAGAGTACACTCAACTTTGTAAGAAATTACCAAACTATTTTCCTGAGTGACTGTCCATTTTGTATTCTCATCAACAATGTATGAGGGTTCCAGTAACCCTGTATTTTCTCATCAACACGTGGTATTACTGGGTTTTAAATTTTAGTCATTCTAATAGGTAGTTTTTAGTTTGTGTTTTCCTAATGAGTAATGTCTTGAGTGCATATCTTTTCAAGTCCTTATTATTTGCTATTCATATCTTTTCTTTGGTGAATTGTCTGTTTAAATCTTTGCCCATTATTTTTATCTTATTGAGTTGTAAAAATTCTTTATGTATGCTTGATACAAGTCCTTTGTCAGATATGTGTATTGTGTCTTGTCTTTTTTTCTTAATTCCAAAGTATCAGTTTTTTTCTTTTATGATTTGAGCTCTTTTGTCCTCTTTAAGAAATCCTAGACTAACCCAAGGTCACAAAGATTTTCTCCTATATTTTATTTTAAAAATTTTATACTTTTAGGCCTTCCATATAGGTCTATGATCCAATTTGAGTCAAGTTTTATGAATGTTATAAGACAAAGTTTGAGATTTTTTTCATATAAGTATTTATTTTTTCTAGCATCATTTGTGGAAAAGAGTATTCTTTACCCATTGAATTATTTGGGCACTTGTGTTGAAAATCAGTTGACCATGTATGTGTAGGTCTATTTCTGGTGTATGTCTCTCTTTATGCCAGTACCACAAAGTCTTAATTATTGTTGCTTAATATTAAGTCTTGAAATCAGGTAGTATAAGTCTTCCAACTCAGTTATGCTTTTTAAAAATTGTTTTGTCCACTCTAGGTCTTTTCCATTTCCATATAAATTTTATAACCATATTCTAATACCAACAAAAGCCCTTTTGAATAAAAGAGTGACATGATCTGGCTTAGCTTTTAAAAGGATCATTCTGGTGGCTGTGACTTGCTTAGTATCAAACTATCCATTTTACAAGGATATCTCAAATCCACTGGACAAAGTGGAAACAAACAAGCATCACCCTATCAATAAGCATTCTAAAGTAAATCTCAATGTGTTGCATCACCCAAAGAAACTTTATTACTAGAAAAGGTAATAGTATTAGAATGTTTAATGTATTTGGACCAGGTCCAGCAAATGAAACGTACTCATGGTTGCCTTTGGCAAACTATTTGATGGTGAAGGGAGTCTAATTGAGCCCACAACAAATGCCTGCAAAGGTGGTAGGTGTTGAAACCACAGTCTGGTGCCATGTCTTCTTTCCTTGCCTGGCAGCTATGTGACTACAATAGTAACGGGATTTTTTTTTAATTCTACTATTGTTACCATTCAGTGTTATGTTAGTTTCAGGTGTACAATATAGTGATTCAACAATTCTATACATTACTCAGCGCTCCTCAAGATAAGTGTACTCTTAATTCCCCTTCACCTATTTCATTCATCCCCCCACTTGCCTCCACTCTGGTAACCACCAGTTTCTTTTCTGTAAAGAGCCTGTTTTTTTGGCTTGTCTCTTTTTTTCTTTATTTAAAAACAGTTTTTATTTGTTTATTTATTTATTTTTTTTTTTTTGAGAGAGAGAGCAAGCAGGAGAGGGGCAAAGAGAGATGGAGAGAGAGAATCCCAAGCAGGTTCCATGCATGGAGCCTGACACAGGGCTCCAACCCACGAACCATGAGATCATGCCCGGAGCCAAAATCTAGAGTCCATCGCTTAACCAAATGAGCTACCCAGGTACTCCTCTTTTTTTTCTTTAAATGTAACAGGACTTTTGAAAGCAGATTGCTTGGATTCCTCTTGCTGTTCTTGAAGAATCTTGGTTTTTCCAGAATTGCATTCTTTTTCAGTGGAAGGAAAATGAAACTATACTAATTCATAAGTGAGCATAGATAAAATTTTGTAGCTTCCTAGAAAATCACCCTGCCCTTTATGCCTCATACCTGCCAAATGGGCGAAATGTCTTACCTGTCAGAAATCAGTGTGTTTCGTATGCAAATAAACACCGTTTTTGGTTTTTTTCTCCTAATAATAGTCCTCATTGGTGGTGGTTCTCCCTTTTCTAAAATTTGGCACTTTCCATCTTTGCCGGAAGAGTTGTTCCGACTATGAGTCATTTGAATGTGATGCATGGTGTTGTGGGAAACTGGAAGTTGCCATTTGGTTACTAACTGGGTAGCCTTAGGCAAACCATTTAACCTGACCTTCATCTGCTCCAGGAAAACACAGCTATCACCATTAACTACCCTCTTTAACACAAGGCTTGTGAGAATCAAATGTGATAATGTATATAGCAATATTCTGAGGATCCTGGAGGCACAGTGTACAAATGTTGGTCCCTGGAATTGCAAACAATAGGTAGCATTGATTCTGTGGACCTGCTTACATATTTTTAAAAAGGTATTGGACTAAGCCAGTGTTTATTGGGTAGTTACAACATGCTTAGCATGGTATAAATTATTATGGGTAGAAGAGAGATGTACTTATAGGGCCTACACCCTCAAAGAGATTATAATTTTATCAGGGAGAAAAAATAAGAAACAACAAGAGACCAATAGTAATAGCTCATATTGGGACATGCTTTTCAGGTCACTGATTTCTTTCGCATGCTTTGTCTCTTCTCACTCTAAAACTGTGTGCAGTGTGTAGGACAGATTATCTTTGCCCTCATTTTACAGACCAGGAAACTGAGGCCCAAAAAGCCCAGGTGATTTCTCCAAAAGTTAAAAAGCTTGTGAACAGTGGAATTGGGACCCCAATCCAGATGATTTTCTGTCAGTCCAGAAAATCTGTTCTAGTAGTGCCCAAACTTTGATGTGATTAAGAACCATTTAAGGAACTTGTGAAAAGCTACAGGTTATTAAATCAGTTGGTCTGGGTCTGAGAATCTGATTTTTAAACAGGGAGTTCATGTGATTCTCTTGTAGCTACACTGCAGTTTCTTTCCAATTTACTCTTCAGGCACAACCATGAAAAGCAGAAGCAGAAAGCTACCACACCCTGTACAACTAGCCTGCAGAGTATACTGCTTATGAGCACAAATTCTTGAGTCAGGCTGCCTGGCTTCTTTCACTGCTTACTAGTTGGGTAAATTACCTAACCAATCTGTGCCTCAGTTCCCCATCTATAAAATGGGGGTGTGACCAGTATATACCTCACAAGCTTGTCATGAAGATTAAATAAGTTATTGATTATAAAGTAATTAGAGCAGTGCTGGCATACAGCAAGCTTTGTGTTTGTGAGAAGTGGAATGTGACCTATAGAAACATGTCCCTGTGAGGAAGGGATGATGGGGAACAGCTTCTCTGAAATGCAGTGGCCTCATCCCTCACCTTAACCAAGTTCCATTTCTTCTCACACCCACTCTTCTGATCTTGCAGATAGCTATTGGCAATGCCAGGCATCAAGTCTATGGGAGGCAGACTCTAGCCAGTTATCTCTGCTTGCAAAGTAACAAGGTTCCAAGGGGCCCTCCAGCCTTAAGTCGACTTTGTTGCTTTATCCCATTTAAATCCACATTCTCTGTTGAAGGAAATAAACCAACACAGTAAAGCTTGCTGATAGCCACTCCATCTGTATTATGGCACACAATGATGGCTAGAAGTTAAAGGTTTGATATATAGGTCTATTTTTTTATTGCCAGTCCCTGCCCCTGAAGAAAGTATTAAAATTTCCAGATGAGTAACCAAACAATAAATAGATGAGACAGTTGCTGTGAATATCTGATTTTTTGCATAATAATGAGATATTGCTGGATAATGCACTCTGCCATCCCCAGTTTGTCTAAATTATCATTTTGATTGGTCAAATGCATAAGAAAGATATACCAATAAAGTCGTGTCAAGTCCTCCATTGCAAATTGATGCAGGATGGAAGTTTCTTTAGGTTTGAGGTGAGGTGGGGGCAGGGAGAATTGGTTCTTCAGTGAGTAACTTTGGGTAGATATTTTCTTTAGCCAATTCGTAATCAAAGGCATCTGTAAATCTCACTTCTCCAGGGTCACATGCATAAACATGAGGTAGTTTGTACCTTCTAAGGCCTCATGTGTTGTTTTTGGAATTGAAAATAAGAATCAAATTTGGAAAAGAAGGGTTGTTCTAGGACATCTGAGGTTTGTTTTGTGTGGAGCATTTCCCCCTTGATTTTGTATCCCTGAGATTCAGCATCAGAGTGTTGACAGAACTTTTGCATCAGAAAGACCAGTCATTAGGGAACATGATGTCAGTAAATCCAAATAGCTCTTTTTCCACCTTAAAAAAATATGGAAGAATTCTGTAAGTTCCAAATTGGGATGAAAACTAAAATTGCCTGGAGTATTTTGACTTTGCAACTCTTCTTTCTTCTTGGTTATGTAACGCTTGGTTTAATATGGTTGGTAATTCATTCTGGATTTTACTTTTAAACTTTTCCTGTTGCTGTGTCGAAATGTCATTTTCATCCCTTTGTTCCAATTTAAGTTTTCCATGGCTTGGCTTGTGAACCCCTTAAGACGAGGAGCTACATCTTGGCACAATTTATGTGCCCTGAGGGGCCTGTACATAATAGGCACTCAGTCAGAGCACAGGCCTACCACTCAGTCTAGGATTTCTAAACATGTACCATGTTCTGAAATTTTTCAAACAATAACCAGTGATAGGATAGTTTTATATTTATTTTAAATTAAATACGGCAATTATTTATCAAGTGCCAACCATGGGCAAGCACCATACAGATATTAGCTCATTTACATCTTGGCAAAGAGGAAATTCTTACCCCTATTTTGCAGGGAAAGAAACTGAGTCAGTAAGAGAACTTGCTCCAAAACTTCTTTCACTAAGCCCCACATTTTTTGCCATTATCATTATTAAAATTATATTACTTCATCCTCTTTTGTTTCCTAGATATCGTGGTCAGCCATTGAGCTGACAAACACTCCCTAACATTTGAGTGCTTTGCAAGTTGGCATGTAAGTCACCCCAGCCGTGGGAGCTGGGAACTGGCATCTGCAGAATTCCCACACATCCAAGGGGCTATTGGCAAAATTGAGTTAAAGAACCATCTCAGAGTGGTGGAGCTGAAGATTTCCTGCAAGTCAGAAGGCTGCATACTATAGTAAAAGGAAAAATGCATGAGGAAAAACTGGGAAAAATGAAAAAAAATTTTTTTTTTTTTAACATTTTATTTATTTTTTTGGGACAGAGAGAGACAGATCATGAGCGGGGGAGGGGCAGAGAGAGAGGGAGACACAGAATCGGAAACAGGCTCCAGGCTCCGAGCCATCAGCCCAGAGCCTGACGCGGGGCTCGAACTCACGGACTGCGAGATCGTGACCTGGCTGAAGTCGGACGCTTAACCGACTGCGCCACCCAGGCGCCCCGAAAAAAAATTTTTAATATAATTTGGGCTTGTCTCAAAATCTGTAAAATATACAATGTGATGAGTTGGGCATTGGAGAGAAATTACTGCAACCTCAAAGGAAGAATCTTTTGTTGGATTGGTTTGCTATGATTAATTTATTATTGATTAATGCCACTTTGAGGATCATCTGAGGAAAAAGACACAAAGTGTGAGCTAGACTAGGGATAATGTCTTTCCTGTATTCATCTGGTCACTGTTGACTATGGTATATATGATATATATATATAATATATATATATATATATATATATATAATATATATATCTCATATATATATATAGTATTCAAAGTATCTAGAATACCACTTATTCTGACAGATACTATTTATAGTTCATTGTTTTAAGCTCCGTGTATTGTATCTGTGCAGTATTTCCCCCACGTCTCACGCCCTTACCTCCTTCCCTGCCCAATGAATTCCTTGAAACTGTCTTATAGGGCTGAGCATATCTGACCAAAGTAAGTATATATAACTGTAGTATCATAAGAAATAAACATTTGGTTTTTATCCCAGGCTCCGGGCACAGAACAAAGCCCTTGGAACTTACTGTCTTTTAAATGCTAATGAGAGGACTCAAGGAGGGGGGAGGCCCTAGATAGCTTCTGGATAGGGGCTGGTCACTAGGAAAACTAACCAAGTGGTAACAGGCTTAGAACTTTCAGCCCCAACTCCAGACAGAGGAGAGAGGTAGGAGTTTGAATTCAGTGGGCAAATGGCCAATGATTTAATCAATTGTGCTTGCATAGTAAGGCCTCCATTAAAACCTCTAAATGATGGGATTCAAGGAGCTTCCAGATTGGTGACTGCATTGATCTTGCTGAGAAGGTGGCTTTGCCCATAGAGGGCATGGAAACTCTGTGCCCTACTCCCCTCCTCCAAATACCTTGCTGAATGCATCTCTTCCATTTCGCTGTTCCTGATTTGTATCTTTCATAATAAACTGGTGAGGTTTTTTAGCAAATTATGGAACATGAAGGAGGTTTCTGTGAGAACCTTTGAATTTGCAATCAACAGAGCAGAAGTATGGGTACCCTGGGGACTCAATCTGCAGCTGATGGCTAAAGTAGGGTTTGTCTCGTGGGACTGAGCACTGCAACTATGTGGCCTGTGCTAATTTTGGACAGCTAGCATCAGAATTAAGCTGAATTGCAGGACACCCATTTGGTGTGGGAGAGTAGGAGAATTGGTTGTGATTGTTCGGAAGAAGACACATTTGATGTCACAAAAGAAAACACACTTAATGTTTTATGAACGAATGAGTAAATGAAAGAATGAAGAAATCTTTGTCACTTGGTGCATTTTTGGCACAAGTAAATGAAAACCTGATTCAGATTGACTTCAATAGTAAAGAGAGCTTACTGGTTCATGATCAGACCTTCAAAGGTCCTGGGCAGGACCAGCATCAGGTAGTGTTCTACAGAGGGACTCAGTAATGTCCAACAGACTATTTCTTTCTGTCTCTCCACTCTTCTGTAATGTCAGCTATATCTTAAGGTGATTTCCCTGGGGTTCCCAAGACAGCAGTCAGCAACTTTCAGCTACTAATCATTCAGTTCTGTCAGGAAAGAGTGACGGCCTTTGTGGAAGCATTCCTGTCAGAATTCTGAGAATCAGTTTGATTGCATCAACTGAAGTCACATGCACATCTCTGACCAATCACTGTGCATGGGAATGCCCTAATAGGCATACAATAGGTTATTTGGTAGAGGTAGCCCTCTTACTATCTCATGCATTCCCAAACTGAAACTGGAAGTTTTGGAAAGGGGAGAATAGGTGCTTAGGAAGGCAACCAACTAATTTCTACTCCACTTGGAATATGCTCACATAACGTAACAAGTGATGTGGTTCCTCAATGTATTCATTTTTTAATTTACTGTTTTATTTTAATCAGCTAATCCCTAACAAATGTCATACCCAGGAGAGGTCAGGCCTTACCAAAAGCTAACTATGTAGTATTTTACATGTTGTACCAAACCAATGGTGTGTTTGATAGTACTTTGTAAACTATACACTCTATAAAAATATATGAGATGATCCCCTGAGCAACTAGAGAAATATAAGAACATATTGAGAGCTGTGACAGACTTAATACTTGATGCAAGTTTTGTAACAAGTTTTGAATAAGTTTATTAATAGCCCCCAAATTCGCAATCAAATGGATTATCAGTGAAAATCTAGACTTCATCTTGACCTTTTGCCAAATTTGTGGCTAATTTACCACCAGTAAAAACAGGTATGATAGTGAAGGCCTCATAGACCAATTGGCGCTCTAAGTTTTTAGCCCTCAGGTTGGCAAACTTTTTTCTTAGAGAGAAAATAAATATTTTAGGCTTTGCAATGCCCAGAATGTGGTCTCTGTTGCAACTTAACTCTGCTATAGTAACCGAAAAGCAGTAACACAGACAATATATAAATGAAGGAATATGGCTATATTCCAACAAAACTTTATTTTATGGGCACTGAAGTTTGAATTTCATATGATTTTCATGTGTCATGAAATGTTAATAGTCTTTTGATTTTTCAAGTATTTAAAATATTGTTTTTAGTTCATGGGCTCTACAAAAATGGGTGGTAGGCTGGATTTGGCTTGTGGGCCATAATTTGCCAATCCCCATGTTAGCTCAAAGCTGTAAAACCAGGAGATTTATGAAAATGGCATTACCTGAACCAATAATCTGTGCATTCATGAAAAATCTCACCCTATAAGTAGGATATAGAATCTGTAAGTTTAGTCATTATTTGTTTTGTCCCTGTCACTAAACTCTTAATACCAATGAATGATCCTCAGTCCTCAGAATTCACACTTTACCTTTAAAGTTAAAGAGTTAAGATTTCTGGGGGCTCCTGCGTCACTCAGTCAGCTGAGGTCATGGTCTTCAGCTCAGGTCATGATCTCACTGATCATGGGTTCGAGCCTCGCGTCGGGCTCTGTGCTGACAGCTCAGAGCCTGAAGCCTGCTTCAGGTTTTGTGTCTCCCTCTCTCTCTGACCCTCTCCCACTTGCAGTCCCAAAAATGAATAAACATTAAAAAAAATATTTAAAAAAGATTTAAGTTTTCTGAAGAAATATGGGAGTGATTTCAGGTTTTGACTGGGTATCTTCAATATTAGGTTGCATCTTTGTTGGAGCTGGTGCAAGTTCAGCAAATCCTTACCTTAATTCACTGTTTTCTTCCCATAGTCATTTGCTCTCAACCATCCCTACTTCCATCGATGAAACCTCCTTTCTAGTTAACCAGGCTTGAGTCTTTAGAGTCATTGTATAGTGAGCATTCTATAAGAATCATGGTCGGTCAATCAAGATTCTATATAGTGGACCTCCCTCCATGGGTCTTGGGGATGGGATATGACCCATATCTAGCCCATCAGAGCACTGTATATCCTCAGCTAAAGTGATTCGTTTAGGGATGGGCAGATGACCCAAGGAGAAACAATCATACTCCTTCTTGGGACTTTTGTTAGAACTGTCGGGTTGAGTTAGGTTTCTGTTACTTGCAACCCAAGAAATCCTGATTAATTGAATTGCTATTTAATTCCTTTGATTTGTACCTCTTTTTCCCAGTACTTCTCCCTTTCACTAGTCAGTCACCATGTCCTCTAATTTAGTGAGTGTGTTTTTCAAATCCATCCCTTTCTCTCCATTCATTATTTCACTGTTACTTCCTTCTATTTGTCACAGTAACCACAATGGTATCCTATTCAGTAAATATTCTTTGAAGGACAAGCAATATGTGACATGATGGTGGAATAGCACTGAATTTAGAGTCGGGTGGAAACTGGGTTTGAATCTTATTCAACCACTTACCAGAAAACTTATTAACTCCTTTTAGTACTAGTTTTCCTGTTTGTGTAATGAGAATTACTTCCTAAATTTGCTGTGAGGACCAAAGGAGAATAGCATGTGTGAATCAAACAGTATAGATACATAGTTGGGGCCCAAGTAATGAGGGCTCTCACTGGGTGAAAGGAACTGTCAAAGACCCACCTGGCATCCTTGAAGAGCATTCTGATGTCTTTTCCATGGACCTTGCTTCCCTTCCATGCACCTTCTTCATCATTTCTTGCCTTCCTGCAGAGAGCATTTCTGGGTGCAGCCTCACTGCTCGTAAATCTCCTAAGGTCTCCACTAGTTCCACAGACTACATTCTGGCTCCCCAAAACTCCCATCTTCTGTCTCCACCCAGTTGGAGTTCCCTCTGGTCTCCACCATGAGGGCTTCCCCCCCCCCCCCACCAAGTGACCTCTTTACTATCTGCCAGATATGCCACCTGAAGTCCTTATACTAGTTATCATGAGTTTGATCTATTTGCCTTCACTTAGTCCTAAACCTTAAATCCTTTCTCAACGCCTTCTGTTCCAACCTTTTTTTCCTCCTTTTTCTCAGAAATTTCACAGAACCTGTTCTCTCATCTAGGCATGCTCTCCATATATGTGCTCTCCTCCTCTCCCTGGGAATCAGGGCTTGTTGGGTATATAGGTGTACCCATTTCCCTGTTGCCCAACTCCTAGCACAGTGGAGTGCCCTTACCCAGTGTCCAATAAACATGGGTTGAGGGAGGGACTACAGACTTTCACAGAGCTGATGGATTAAGTGACCCAGGATCATAAATACATCATCACTCAGGATTCAGTTTAGAAAACAGAAATCACACTAGGTATTTCAAATAGAGGAAATTGAATACAGAGCATCAGTTACATAGGTGTCAGTAGTCTTAGAGCCCAAAAAGGAACACTGAACAAACACCAAGGCAGTAACTGCAGGAAGCAGCTACCACTCCTGAGACCATAGAACAGAAAGAAAGGGGATGAACATGACAGAACCTAGGAGTGTGGAGAAGGGGTCCCAGTGAGCTGAGACCCAGACATGGGGAGAGGAACTGCCCTGCTGCTGATGGTGCCTCTGAGGATCAACAGAGGGACCCCGAGGTGCTGGTACTCAGATCACTGCTGGCATAGCTCAGGAAGCATGGTGAGGCTGGCTCTGGGAATACTGAAAGATGGTGGAGGCTGGAGCCAGAGCCACTATGGGAGGGAAGCAAAATCAAGAGGGAGGTTCTTTCCCCCCTCCACTCTTCTTCCAACATTCCTCTAAGACTTCCTGTTTGCAGAAACACACAGGAAGTCAGCTAGCAAAGGAGTTTGGGAAACAAAATTTTCAGAACAAGGCATAGAGGGCTGAATTTGGAGCTGAGTAGATAAGTAAATATAAACTAACTCAAAATTTCTAATATAGCTCTCATTTTTTTAGAGGAGGGAAAAGGTAGGCCCAGAGAGTTTCAGTGATTTGCTTGATGCCCCCTTTTTAAATCATTGATTCCATGCTCTTAATATAAACCCTTAGGAATAGTGCTATTATTTTCATTTTAGGGGAAGATCATACCCAAATGATAACTTGTGAGAATATCCTTCTACTTCTCCTCTGCTTTGAGGCCACTTTATGCAAATTAATGACATGCAGCATATGCCATATAGGATCACACATGTTGCTTTGAACGATTAGGGAAAAAAATAAAAGCTTACTGCTTTGCCAAGTTCATTGGTTCCAAAACGGGGTACTTTTATAAGGTTCAGGGAGGGTCATGTGAGCCAGCCTCCCCAACAGCATATGAATTTTCAGTTACCATCAAGTTGGTGGTATCAATATCAATTATCACTCTGAAAACTAAATGCTACCCATTGCAGCAGAAACCATCACAGAAAACTTCTGCTCCAAAGTGGTAGCAGGTTTTATTTTTTCCATAAGAAAGTAAAAGAAGACAAAACAAGACCATCTCCAAAGTAGATTATTTAATATCTAAAAGCATCTTCTCCCAGTGTTCCCTTTCCTGTGCCGTCTGCTGAGCCCCAGGGAATGTGGACATTCACACACACCAACCTTAGAGGACTGGCAGTTGACTGGCTGTGTCCTACATGGGTGGATATTTGAAACTCAGACAGAAATAGAACAGAGTAAGAGAGAAAGGTGCAAAAAGGGCCCTAAGCTTTACAAGTGGATCCATCCTTAAAGATGAGGTGGGCTGAAAGACTCAAGGACTAAAGCATGGTTATTTGAGTGGTAGTCCCAGAGCCTATTAGAGTGGGGGCTCATATGCACCACAGAGAGGCCGGAAACAGGTTATAAACCCTTACTGGAAAGTTGAACCACCAAACCATGGTGAGATGATCAAAAAAGCATGGGTGAGTTTCACCAGCATTCTCCAGTCCAATGACAGACTCTGTAAGGTAAACTGTTTGGAAAAGGCTGAGAGACTCCAGACACTTAGTAAACAGGAAGCCCACTATCCAGGTATGAAAACAGTTTCCTCAGGAGTCACTTATAACTGAGGTGCATGGTCAAAAGGGAGGCCAGAGCTGGACAGTAAGCAGAAAGGTACACAACCTTCTTAAAATGCATGCCGATAAAATACATGTAAGTGCCAGTGTCCTGGTAGCTGGATTGAAGAAGATATGTGAGGGCTCGAGCATACTTTTGGAAAGCACCACTAAAGAAATGTGAACATCAAAACACCAGATACTCACCTCTTCAACGTTTGGTTCCATCAACAACAGACAAAATTGTATTTGCTGAGGTAGAAAGTTACCCTAACCCTTTCCTTCCTTTTCCCCTCCCTCTCCCCCTTCCTTTTTCTCTTCTTTCTAAAATCCTAGTGAAAATACAAAAGTGGTATTTCTCCCCCCGCCCCCCCCCAACAGACTTATTTTGCCCGCTGACACAGACAGTAAGGGAAGAAAAAGACATACGGGTTAGTAATTTTCTTCTAACTAGAGCATGTCCCCGCCTAGATTTCGTATTAGCTGTTCTCATTCTCAAAGGATTTGACTTAATTGTACATGGATCCTAGTTGGTTGGATATACCTTAAGACCGTTCCCCCCTCCCTGCCTCAAGAAGGTGGTGGTGTTGCATGGTGACTTTTTTGGTATATGATCGGACTGAGATCAAAGATCAACTATTGCTTGAAGGGTACTTCTGGTTTTATTGAAGGTATTGCTCCCCCCCACCAGCCCCCGGCTGCATAAATTAAATAGAAGATAGTATAGGAAGAGAATGCAATTTAGTGACTCATAACTCATACTCGCAGCAAAGCTGGGGAGGGTAAGAGAAGTAACAAAAGAATAATTAGATTAGCAGCCGCAAAAATCATTTTGTGTCTGACACCTTGGTTTGAGGGTGATCCTCCTCCTCCCTCTCCACACCTTAATGAGCTTAATATAGCCCTTGAGTCTAAGAAATCATGTGAACTTCTGCCATCAATAACAAAAATATCTTGATATTAAACCAGATTTTACTGAGAGTCCATTGGGCACCGACACCACTTACTAGCTGGGTAACCTTGGGCAAATTAGTTAAGGGCCCACTGCCTCAATATTGCCATCTATAAAATGGACTTCTTAAAAAGCACCCAGATCATAAGGTTATTATTACGATTAAATAAGTTAACATTTGTAAGGAACTTAGAACAGTCCCAGGCACATGGTAAATGCTATATAGGCATTTATTAAATTCTTAAAGTGTCAGGGAAGTAGTGTAAGCCACTGCTCGATGGGGAAAAGGAGACTAAAAGTGCCCTAATTTTCATGTTTACCATCTTTATGTGCCTGGCTGTCCCATTGTTTCCTGTCATGTCTTTTAACAATCTTAGCAGTTTGTCAACTTTGTATCTTTAAATCTATGAAAAGACCCACTCTGGGGAATATACAAAAAAAGGAGCAACAATTTCCCCTGCCATAACACCCCCTTTTCACTGCCAGGTTACTTCATGGGTGTGGGAACAGAAGGTCAGACAGTGAACATGTGAGGGTTAAAAGATGGCATGAAACACAGACCTTCCTTCTATGAGCCTGCAATCTGTCCTGAAGAGCTTAAGACTAAATTTCTCTCAGGCAAGACAACTTCTGGTAGCTATTTTTATTTTACAATTCCTCTATCACAGACAGTAACAGTCACTTAAGTTTACATGACACTTCAAAGCACTTTCACGTACTTTGCTGCACTTGACCATCGAGACAAGTCTTGAGCAAACCCTTATTCTCCATGAAAGACGGATAACTGAGAGCTAAGGAGAATTGCCCAGAACCATTTAGGTAAAAGGTACTAGAACTAGGTCTCAGGGGCGCCTGGGTGGCTCAGTAAGTTAAGTATATGACTCTTGATTTCGGCTTGGGACATGATCTCACAGTTCGTGGGATTGAGCCCCCCATCGGACTCCTTGCTGATAGCACAGAGCCTGCTTGGGATTCTTCCTCTTACTTTCTCTCTCTCTGCCCCCCCCCCCCCCCCGCCAAACAAACAAACTTAAAAAAAAAAAAAAAAAACAGCTAGCACTCAAACTCAGGTCTTCTAGCCAAAATGTTTTCTTGCAAGATCTTGTTTGTCCAGGTGATGCTTAGTAATGTTTGTTAAGTTGGATTTAATGAGACTGAGTTGAATTGACTTGAACTGAATTAAAAGGACATGTGTTGAAATGTTCTGGGGGACACTTTTAAAGAACCGTGCTAACAGGGACATCAGATTTTCATCGAGCTTCCCTGCTTTCTTTCACCTTTGCTCTTTCCCTCCCCCTATCTCTCCTCTTTGTGTGAAGTGAGCCAAGCTGAGACTAGGAGTGATCAGCTCTGGGGACAGTGGTTGGGAGACTGTGGAAAAGTAATTGTGAACAAATTCCTTTGGTTCCATGATTTTTTTCCCCATCAAAAAACATTCATTCCAATTCAGGAGAGTGATTTCCATTGTAGCACCAGTTTTGGAACTCTTCATGCTTATTCTTCTTTCTAGGTCTGCTCCAGGCTACCTGGATGTTCTCCCATCGACAAGTAGCTGATCAGCACCTGTTTCATGCCTTACACATTTAAAAACAAATTTATTAAAAACAATTAAGATCTCAAGAACTTCAGTAGGGAAATAAGACATGGAAGTGTCACGTAAGAGGGGAGCCTGGGTGGTTCGGTCGGTTAAGCATCCGACTTCAGCTCAGGTCATGATCTCATGGTTCATGGGTTCAAGCCCAGCATCGGGCTCTGTACTGACAGTTCAGAGCCTGGAGCCTGCTTCAGATTCTGTGTCTCCCTGTCTCTCTGCCCCTCCCACACTCGCACTCTGTCTCTCTTTCAGAAATAAAACATTAAAAAAATAATCAAAAAAAAAAAAAAAAAGAAAGTTTGTCATGTAAGAAAGGATAGTGGTGCCCGGGTGGCTCAGTCAACTGGTTAAGCACCTGACTCTTGATTTTGGCTCAGGGTGTGATCTCATACTTTGTGGGTGTGAGCTCCGCATTGGGTTTTGTGCTGACAGTGTGTATGGAGCCTGCGTGGGATTCTCTCTCCCTCTCTCTCTGCCCCTCCTCTTCTCGTGTGCTCTCTCTCTAAATAAATACATATTTAACAACAACAACAACAACAACAAAAGAGCAAAATTAAATGCCACAACAAGGAGACAAAATCTGAAGCTCTGATTCCTTGCCGTATGCCATTTCCCACCCCCCAAACGCCCACTCCCACCATCTCCCATCTTGAGAGTCAGCCATCTCAGAGCAACTGAAGAAGTGACATGGTCAATACCTGCAGTAGGCCTGGACCTTCTAGACTTGTGGCAGTCTGGAAGACTATTTGCTTTCAGTTTCAGGGAGGGTATCAAGAAGAAATGGTTCACATTGAGGGTAGATCTCTTGATCTTTAGACCTGGAACTTAACAGTGACCGTTCCCTCTCGTTACACAAACTACCCAAGGTCCCCACTTAAAAACTTCGAAGCTTCTGGGGCACCTGGGTGGCTCAGTCTGTTGAACATCTGACTTCGCCTCAGGCCCTGATCTCATGGTTCTCTGGTTTGAGCCCCACATTGGGCTTCGTGCTGACAATGTGGAGCCTGCTTCGGATTCTGTGTCTCCCTCTCTCTCTCTCCCTTCCCTCTTGCACTTTCCCTCTCTCAGAAATAAATGAACATTAAAAAAAAAGTTTGCACCTTGCTATGCTGTGTAAACTGCCTTAAAATCATGTGAGCCTACATTAACAGATAAAAGCCTTCATTTCGACAGTTTCAGTACTTTTGTGATATCTGATTTTTAGTGGCATTTGTCTGGCATTTAAGACTGAACTTTTGTTTTACTTTCAGAACCTGACTTTCGTGCTGTTAAATTATTTGGATGTAGATAAAGAAATGTATCAGTGGGATTCATCAAATGAGTGAAATAAAGGAATTGGTTTACCTGGAATTTCTCAGGACCTTCCAACTCTTAACATTCAGTGTCTTTTGATTCTACACTGAGGCAATATTGCTCTGGGTCCCAGATAGAGGACAGAGAGCAATGGGCAAATAACAAAGCTGAAATCCTAAATTAAATTACATTATTGAATTTGTAGAGAGCTGTTAGGGAATCCCATATAACAGTACTAATGTATTTTACATCATTGAAAACACACTGTTAGGTATGAAAGATGTTCACCATAACAATCTTTGTATTAGCAAAACAAACAAACAAAACCTAAAAACATTTAGAATGTCCCAATTAGGCATTTAGTATTCCTCTAAATTGGTATACCATACAAATATTAAAATAGATGTTTATGAAAACTGTGTTATGAAAACATGGTAAATGCTTATGGTAGAATGTTGGAG
Organism: Lynx canadensis; assembly: GCF_007474595.2. Taxonomy (NCBI): domain Eukaryota; kingdom Metazoa; phylum Chordata; class Mammalia; order Carnivora; family Felidae; genus Lynx; species Lynx canadensis. The sequence goes on from NC_044308.2 coordinate 44,531,818, forward strand.
AATTGCAAGATACACAAATTATGTATACTGATTATAATTATGGAAAATATTCAAAGGAGAAATGGATTATTTTAAGGTCATACAGGAAAAATATAGAAAAAAACATTTCTATAATATAGTTGTAGTATTTTTACAGTACAGACTAGGTTTCTAAATAGAATAGAACAGAACAAAACCAATTATATATTTAGATATCAATATAAATCTCTCCATAAACTCCACCATTTCTCACTGCAGTGAAATTCCAAGTAATTATTTTATATGATTTATTCAGCATCTGTCATTTTAAGAATATAATGTTTGGCTACACAGCAAAGAATAATTAGCAATATAATTAATCAAATTGCTGTTTATATTTCTATGTCAAAGTTAATCATTTTCATTTTCTTGTTTTATGGAAGGAGTTCCTTTATTAAAGCCACAGTAAATTTAAATGCATTTCACACGTTTTAATTGTACAAACTTAATGTCACAGCTGAAGTCTGTAGTCAGTACTCTCAATTACTGACACCTAGAACAAAGGCAGAGGGTTTTTACCTAAGCCAAACCGAGAGGACTATTTTCAGAACTCCCATTCATTCAGTTGATTGTTCTGTGTTGGGGACAGGAATTATTGCATATAGACGATCTGGACTGATCTGATAGTCATAAAATGTCATCCTTGCCTGTTCTCCCTGCCCTCTCCCTATCCACCAACACACACCACAAGGATGAGAACTGTTAGTGTCTTCCAGGCAGCCATAGAAATAGTTGATTCAGTCTGACTAATCCATTGAACACCGGAGGGGTAGGTAGTCATTTATCAGTTTTTCTCCAATATGAAATCATGCTAGGTATCTTGAGACAGACCATTATGTCACATTTGTTGTTCTTGTTTTTGTAGTTGCCATAAATATCATGGTACCCAGGGTGATGGGGAACTTTCCAATGATCATTTTTATTGTTTTTTATATAAGCCTTCAGTCTATCAAACATATGTAAATAAATAAAATATATGTTGGTATTTCCAAGTGAGCTAGACATTTGCTGCTCTGTGTTTCACTGTAGCAGGTCTGATGGGGGAGTTTAGATGCTCGGAGTCTTCCTGTTGTGTGAAACCATTCTTGGCTGTAATGTCTCTCCAAGGAGCTGCTCTAATTAATGCAAAACACTCTAGATACTACTTAATAAATACTAAGCTTCCTCTAAGTGGCACAATATTAAGATCCTTTACTAAACAGTTATTGCTATGTACTGGAATCATCAGACCAATACATTGTGTTTTGGGAAGGAAGGGAAAGAAATGTATTGCAAAAGTAGTGTTTGGAAACATTTATTCCTGTGAACCAACAACTCTTTATATACTATACTGTCTACCTTAGTAAACCAATTCAACAGGGAACACTCTGGGGAAGAAATTAACTGAGTAAATAAAAATATACAGACTGCAAAGCATGAATCAGAATCACACTGCCTCTAAACAACAGATACTTAAAGAATGCTTTTTATCTGTGAGCTTAATCTGCTCTAATTAATGCTCCCAGTTTGTTCCTTCAAAAGCTTGCAACTGATTTGACATCAGTTATTTGCAGACACAGGCAAAAGGAGGCTGTCTGCAAAGAAGAACCCTTTGTCCATATATTCTAGAAAATTTCTCTAAGGAACATCTTCCAAAGAAGGTTTTATTTAGCCAGCTATAATTTTTCAGGGGTAATTTCTAATTATGTTATTATTAGTTCTAGTAAGTTTGTTAGTTTATGGTTATAAAACAACCAGCTTTTTCTTCAGTATCTTTTTTTATCTGTAGGTCTGAGCCACCTTCCATCCCCAGCTCCAGATACCAATCCCACAAATTAAAAGAATAGTTTAAATATGATCATACAAATCTTGAAGGTAAACTGAAAAGTATTCAAGGTTTTGATGCACCTGGGAAAAGTACCAGGCAAAAATTTTAAAATACAATAGAAAACCCTCCAAATACTTTCTCCTTCAGATCAGATCTCATTTAGACTTCAAATTTGAGAAAAACTGGTTCATTCCTCTGTGATCATACCTTGAAAGCTAAGAAGTCTGCTTCTTTACCGTGCCCTGCTCTGCCTCTAGGAGCAGCTCTTAACAGTCACTGTAAGCTTTCTAAAATATGGACACGTAAAAGCCTATAAAATGCACCAAAACAAAAATGTCAGCCATAGAAGACACAGGATAGAAGTATTGCCATAAGATTATCTCAGTTACTGCTGACACATGTGGCCTGATCCCCCACCCCCACCCCCAACGCCCGAGAATGGGAAATGAAAATGCAGGAGGATTCTGACTTGGAAATTCCAACCAAAGAGCATCTCCTCTGTTGATTTTTATACAAGTTTACCATCATGGTGCTCAGAGTAGTTATCAGAAAGTGGGGTGTTTAGGGGAGAAAGAGAGAGAGAGAGAGAGAGAGAGAGAGAAACAGAGACAGAGAATTGACCAGGTGATGTTGACAGCTCAGCTTTCAAATCTGTTGTAACATCACTGACCAGATATTAGTTGAAGGAAGAAGACAGATTCACCCAGATGTGAGTCTGGTCTTTGAAAACAAGCTGTTTATGTAATCCATGCCAAGCAAGGAGGTAAGAGACTTGGAGATGTGTGTGATATAATGATGCTTATATTGATGTAAATAAAGATTTATTTAAATCAAAGTCTCTTAGACCTGCTAGATGGTTGACCACCAAAGAGCTTCTTGGGAATCCTGAGGCCCACATTGCCACCCCCAATCACTTTCTTCCCCTCCCCCATTTTTTCAGACGCCAGAAGATGCCTGCTGCATCTTGCACTGTAGTGCAAACAGATCCCTGCAAAGAGAGAGGAAGATAAAATGAATTTAAATTCCAAAGGGGTTCCAGTGCCGGTTTCCTAGTCCCCGAGTCAGCAATGTGTTTGTGAAAATTCAGCCTTTTTGTCTCCCAGTAAAAAGGAGCTAAATCTACATCGGTGGCCCAGTCTCGGGTTGCTATTCTTTGCATTTTCTATTCGAGTGAATGAGAGTGAATGAAGTGGCCGGGACCCTTCATTTGATCTACTCAATTGCATAAAGTGACAGAATTCTAATATATTTGTTTAATGCTCTTCAATGGGCTTTCACTTTTTTGCTTGCAAATGAAGCATCCGTGGGCAAAGTTTCGTCCCCCTTTAACACTGGGACATATTTCATAACTCAGGCTGTGGTTTGAAGTGATCTTGAGAGGAGTTTTAGACTCAAAAAGTGGAAAATAAAGAAACAGATGTGAAGTTATTGTAAATTCCTAGAGTGGGCTCTGGGGCTATTGTGCCCCCACGGCGGGCGGTCCAGGGGCTGTGCCTTTCATGCTGTAATTGAAACATATTAATTAGATAATTTGTTGTTAGTTTAAACGAAACAAATGCATCCCCTTTGAGGCTTCACAGCCGGTGGGTTGGGTTGTTTTTGTTTTGTTTTTGTTTGGGTGTCTCTGTGCATATGTGGCTTTAGGAGAAAAAAAAAAGTGACATTTACATTACGAATTTGAGAGCAGATCCTGATCCTTCTGGTTTGTTATATAGATACATTGTAAAAAAAGAGAGTTTCCATTTGTGAAAGTCTAAGCCAAGTCCCCTACCCTAACCTTGCATACACTAATGTAAAACCTTCTCTTTGCAGCTCTCCCCTGGCTTCTTGCTCCCACCCACTCCCCAACTTCACCCCACTCGAGCACCTGGTCAGATTTATGCTTCCAAGATGCGCAGTGTTCTCATCTATTTTAAAGGAAGTGAACGCACTGCTATAATATTTCATCCGTTGTGACAATCATTTATTAGCCCTGCTCCCGCTAGTCTTCAGGCTTCTCAGAATCTCCAACTCAGGCAACAGGAACAGTGAGAACTTCTGCAGCTTCTCTCTCTCGAGAAAGTGCACAAAATTCATCCATTGTGTAAGCATTTCCCCCCATCACAGGGAAAGCCACTTAAAACCACAGTTGAGTACAGGATCATGTTAAAAACCAAAAGTAACGGGACAGCCAAATTTCCAAATCAAAACCTGAATTAAAAAAAAAAATGAATACTGCCCAAATTTACAAAATAGAAAATGTAAGTTAACTCGATCTTCAGGATAAGACTCCCCAATATACACCTCGCTGCATGGTGGTGTCTCTTTCAGTTTTATTTTAAAGCTGTGTGTATTGACTTTGGACTTGAGCCAGGTGAAAAGATTTAACATGACAAAGAGAGCCATTGAAGGTATCATAGTTATAAACTTCCTTGTTTGTGGGGGCACTTCAGCTAAACTGGGTGTGAGACTCAGAGCTGGGGATGGAGAGGGTGGAGACGTGGGTTTGGGCTGCCTTTGGATTTCTGATCAAGGTCAAAATATCATCAGTGGATTTTTTACTTTACTCATTCAACTTTGTCTGAGAAGAGATGCCTGCAGTTGTGAAAGGAGGGCTCACAATGCCCAAGTTATTTCATTCTTTGCAATACACCATGACGAACTTACCGGCTGAAAAGAACATTTTCAGATCCTGAGTTGAAGTCACTCCTTTGCTAAAAATCAGAAATTGGATCTGCATCTTATTTACCTCAATTATTAAATGTATGTGTGTGTACATTTATACATAGACATTCTACTGCCTATTATAGGATGAATATTTTACCTGATTATCCAAGTTGATAATTTATAAAATGTTTAAGGCCCGTGTTAGCCCATTCTGTTGCCTGCATTCCCAGTTCGAATTCAGTGTTAGTAAATTTGACAAAATTAGAATATTCCGGAAATTGCCTTAATTTTATTCGGCAGGAAATGATGAATATTTATTTATTTATTTATTTATTTATTTTTTAATGTAGATGATGTCTTGTTGAGAACAAAGTTTCAGGAGTTTCCTAGCCCAGGGTGGAGAAGTTTTCCAGGCTTTCTTTTGCTGATCTTGTTGATATAATTGTGAATTGGGCTTGATGAATGAGTTTAGTTGTCCCCTGTCTGACGAGCTTTAGTAGCTTCATGCATTTTAATCAGCCCAATGATTCACTTATTTTGCAGTTGTTTTTTTTTTTTTGGCTGTGTGTGGGATCCTTCCTTTTAAAAAATGGTCACAACAGGATTAATTACCCTTTGCATTAATCCTAATTTTTTTCCCCAGATAACCCTCTAAATATGTTAAGGGTCGCAGGTGCTAAGGATTCTCCTTATGGAGAATAGTGATCAAGATTTTTGTGTGGGTTTCTCTCTGTAATGCACAAAGGCCTTTGTTTAATCGTATTACACAGTAAAGTGTTAATCACCATTTAAGTTTTTCTTTGTCTTGTAACTTCATTAGTTGAATACACACCTCACTCTGGAAATACTGAGACCCCTTCAGTAAAGTTTCAGTTGGCCTTAAACCATAAATTCAGGGCAAATTTTAATTCTCTGCAAAAATTGAGGAAAAGCAAATACTTAGAGTCAAACATCTAAATTAACTTCATCGAGAATTATTTTCCCACATGAAGAAATGAAAAGAAATCTGTTCTATTCAAACTGAACAGGTTTCTTGACACTCAAGGTGAACTTCTAGGTAACTTCTGAAAAAGAAGGTTTCAACAACTGAAATAATTTAAAGGAGGGAAATGAATATTCTAAGATACATCAGAATATGAGTATTGACGAAACAAGTCTGTTTTTATCTCCATATAGACTCTACCTGATTTCTACATAAGCCTTACATGCAGTATGTTTTGTAAAATGTATATTTTAGGATACAAAAAATTACATAGACAGTATTGCATTTTTTTAAATGACAGTTTTCCAGCACTACACCTGTATACCTGATGATCTATTCTAGGAACAGCTTCCTCTTTCCCTTTGCTTCAGGAGTCCGTTTGAATCATTTCTCCCTCCCTTTCTTATGCAAGTGCATCAGAGGAGATCTATTTTAGAAATAAGATATGAAAAAGTCAAACTACTCAGACAATGTACTGCAAGAAGTGTGCTTAGAGAGGCACTACATCTATCTTTTGTAAAGCTATTGTTTGCAGCAACTCTTCAAAAACACACAAAACTAAAATTTGAATTTATGTATTTTAATGAGAAAATATTATTTGGACTAGATTCATAATTTAATGTAGACACCTTTTTAAAATTCTTTGTCTTAAAACAGGCATGCTGGGAACAAGAACATCAATATTTAAGATGCCATGCTAATTCTGGACAGGGAAGGAGAAAAATGAAAGGGAAAAATTTTACAGCCCTATGACAACTACAACTTTTTTTTTTTTAACTTAAGCAGGTCACACCAGAACAACAGTTCGTTTTCCAGCAAATTACCTAAGAACTCTAAAGGAATATAGCAAACAAAAGTGCATTTTACACAGTGTATAATCATTCCTATTCACAAGCATTTACATCTCTTTGCAGCCCTTTAGCTTCTTGGGAAAGTTCTTGTAGCAAACAGAAAGACTTGTCCATGGGAGACCTATCCGGTGACACTGCTTCATGTTACCAGTCAGCTATCTAAATTCTGCTAGGGTTGCCCTTGATGCTTTCTTAGTTTGGGCTTATTTCATTTTCTTTTTTCTTTCTTTTCTTTCCTTTTTTTTCCCCCCTTCCAACAATAAAATAAATAGCTAAAAGGTCTCTAAGTAACAGGAAAGTTAACATCCCAATTAACTTTCCCATCCCCCCTTCCCACCCCTAAACCTGGCCAGAAATGGAGAGTAAACATTCACATTACAACAGGTACTTGTAAAGTGGGCTTTGCCCGCTCGCCCGCCAAGCAATACAGATTCAAGTTCACTGTTTACATTTTACCAGGCGCCTTTGTAAACAATACTACAAGGTTACTTTTAGTTTTGTTTTGCTTGTGTTGAGGACAAGCGTCCCCTTCTCAGTTTGGCAGCCTCTCCCCTAACTCCCCGTGCCTGGAGCCTCTGGCAGGAAACAAAACCCAAAACAAAACAAAACAAAACAAAACAACAAAACAAAACAAAACTCCGCAGAAGCTGGGGAGGCAGGGCCGCTACTCCAGGAAGCTGTGGTCCGCCCAGCCCCTGCCGGATTGGGCGGAGGCGAGTCGGGTAAGGAAGATTAGTGGTCCCTCTTCCCGGCAGATTTCCAAGACGTAAACGAGATCCGGCCCTCCGCGGTGCGGCTGTAGCCCTCAGGGGAGATCTGTTCGAGGAAACCTCTGAGGCGGTTTCTCTTGTCTAGGAACTGACTGCGCGGTGTCCGGCGCCCCGCCGATCCCGGCCGAGGGAAGACGCGCTCCTCTCCGCGAAGGCGGGAGGCAGGATTTCCCCTGCCTCTTAAATGGGAGGGGGTTTCGGGGGGCCCGGGGAGTCGGAAGGCTTGGCCCAGGTGCTCCCTGCCTTCCCCTCTTGTGGAGGCGAGGACAGCTCCCACGCGCCTCCAGGCCATCTGCAAGTTTGTGTTTTGTCTCCTGGGTCCAAAACAAAGTTCTCCTGGGGGAGAGAGGGTTGGCCAAAGGTGAAATGGACAAGTTAGGGTGGCGGTCTTAGATGGGGGGAGGGCAGGGCTGGGAGGCGGGGAAGGCGTATAAGCTGGCGGGGAGGGGAACAAGAGGGGGCTCCGGCTGCTGCGGGTCAATGCACCGCCACCGAGTGCAAGGCGGAGGCCGGGCTGGTGAGCGTTTCACTGGGAGTGGCGGGGCTGCTTTGGCTGGTGGCTGTCTGCGAGGACGTGGGGCTGAGCGAGGGCGGCGAGTTCGAGAGCAAGGTGGGGATGGGCGCGGGCAGCGCGGGCAGCGCGGGCACCGCGGCCGGGGTGGGCTTGATGGGCACCGGGATAGCGGGCAGCGTCTGGCCTGCTGCGTGGCACAGCGGCTTCAATGGCACGCCGTAGGCGCTGTAATCGCCACTAGCCATGGAGATGGGGGTGGCCGAATCGATCATGCCTGCGGAACCGTACACGTGCGGCCAGCCAGTGCCCAGCGAGCTGCTCATGGTAGTCAACTGGTTGGGGAGCGGGTAGGCGGCGGGCACGGGCTGCATGGCGGAGAAGGCCAGCCCCCCAGGCATCTTGTACTCTCGAGCGATGATATTCTCGATGGCGAAGGGGTGCTTGAAACCCGAGGGCTGCGCCACGCCGCCCAGGTTGTAGGCGGCAGCGGGCATCTGTGGCAAGTGCGTGCCGGAGGCCGCAAGCGCGCTGAGGCGCAGCTTGGCCTGCTGCTGCAGATACTGCGCGGCGTCGGCGGGCTTGCTGGGCGCCAGGTGGTCGGACTTGAGCACCTTGAAGCGCTTGCGGCGCCGCAGGAAGCTGCCGTTCTCGAACATGTCCCCGCAGCTGGGGTGCAGCGCCCAGAAGCTGCCCTTGCCCGGCTGGTCTGGCCGCCGTGGGATCTTGATGAAGCAGTCGTTGAAGGATAGGTTGTGGCGCAGACTGTTCTGCCAGCGCTGCGTGTTCTCCCGGTAGTAGGGGAAGCGGTCCATGATGAACTTGTAGATCTCGCTCAAAGGCAGCATCTTCTCGGGCGAGCTCTGGATGGCCATGGCGGTCAGCGAGATGTACGAGTAGGGCGGCTTTTGGTCGCTGTACGTGTTGCGGCCCGGCCGAGGCATCTTCTTGTTTGCCCCCTTCTTGCTCTGGGTCCGCGCGGGCCGGCGGCTGCTTGGATCTGAACAGGGGGGGAAGATAACGGGAAGGGGGGAGGCATGGATGCACAGACAGACACCGCGAGGTCAGCCGGGACGAGTACAGACCAGACGTGGTGGGTAGGGGCTGCGGCGCCCGATTAGCCTGCGCCCGCGCTGTGGAGCTGGCAACTTTGAGTGCAGAGTGGGGTGCGGCCGGGGGGCGCGGAAGGGGAAGCGGATGAGCGGCGCGGGGGAAGCACGGACCTGGAGCGGGGTCTGGGGCAGGGATGCAACCGGAGGGCTCACCTTAAAGTTGCTCCAAGTTGTGCGTCCGCATCCGGGATGGCACTGCAGCTCTGCGGTCCCTCCCTGTGCTCAGCCGGGACACAGTGTCTGGTCTCGGTTGGGCTCCGCGCGTCTCTGAGCTTCGCAGCTCAGCCCTGCAGCGCCCGGAGCCGGCCAGTCCTCAGCGCTTCTGGCGGTGCGCTCCCTGGGCGGCCGAGCTCGGCTGCGGAGTCCCGGTGCAGACGGCAGCAGCGGCGGCCTCGGGGCTCCGGAGGGCGCTGCTGTGGGCTCCGCGGCTCCGCTGAGCTAGGTGGCTGCCTCCATGTCCTCCCTCGAACCATCTGATAGTTTTAAGCGGTGACAGGAGCAGAAAAGACCCCTGTAGCGGCGCTTCATTAATGTGCCACTTCTTAGCTATCATATGACAATCGCCTTGGGAGGAGGAGGAAGAGGAGGGGGAGCGGGGGCTGCAGAGGGAGGGGACTGAGCGAGAGGGGAGAGCCTGGCCAGCTCTGGTTTCTTTCACACCTATTTACATGGACACCTTGGCCAATAGGAATCACTTCCAGCTCAAGACTGGGCGAGGGGGAAGAGCCTCGGCCACCGGTGGTGAGCAGGACGCCGGCCAGGGTGCGCGGTGTGAAGGTATGAGGAGGTGGCGGCCGCGGAGCAGGGATTCAGGCGACCACTCACGTTCACAGACCGAGCTGCCGCGCAGATGATGTTTGACATGGAAATTGCTTGGCTGGGGTATTCTGTTTCCTCTGCATTGTATCGGGTTTGTATTGTTAGCTAACGTTAAGGCACGGCTTTCCCTTGAAGCAGACCCTTTTCCTGCGCTTGGCAATACGGGGCTGGTTGCATGGGTTATTATAATGAAAATACACCCTTCCCCCTAGTCTTCCAAGAGGCAGGTCAAAGTTTGATTTGACCTTCCTAGGCTGCTGCCATAGCTCTACACACTGGGTGTGTAGCCTTAAGTGATGGGGTTTAAAAACTACTTACAGAAATATAAGTATTTATACCTGTGTAAAACCCATTTTGTAAGTGTACTGGCCAAATAACAACAACAACAACAAAAAGTCTATCTGGGAGAATAGTCAGGGTCTTCACTCTAAAAGTCCTGTAGGAATTGAATTAGGGACAGGATGAAGGCTCTGGGGCTGTTGGGGCAGACACTGTGTGGACCTGGCGGAGGGCCTGAGTTTGTTTGACACACTTTATCACCAGATGAAGGGCCGAGTCTCATGCTTTCCCCATGTGGTTTGAAACTTTAGGAGTTAGGCATTGCCTGGAAGTTTGCATTTTACGGCCGGAACTTTTCTCTGCTTCTCCCACCTCTGCTTCCCCTCCCATCTCCTCCCTTTCCCCTCCCTACCCCCAATAAAAAGTATTTCGGGGTTTAGAGAGCCCAGCAAAAGCTGCCTGCGGACCCACTAAAACAGCAGTAACTTCTGGACTGGAAAAGAACCAGGGAGTTTTCCTTTTTTGGGAGAAAGGAGAGAGCGGGGATGTGCCTAGGGTCCCCCTGCCTGGTGCCAGCGGTAGGCTCCCTTCTGTTCGGATTAGTCTCCAGAGATTCAATGAATTATTGTCATCATCATCATTATTATTATCATCATCGTCGTCGTCGTGGGCGTTGGCGGCATCATCATATTGCTATGAAATAGTGAGTCTACCCTGCCTGCATGCACCCAGTCAAGGAATAGATGCTAGGAGTTCCCACTGGCTTCTGCACATTCTTTCACCTTTAAGGTTTTTAAAAGAAATCCCTTTTATCTTTTACCTCGTTAAAAACTCAATACCTAGAGCCCACACTGAATCATCTTCAATCCTGAAATGTAAGAACTTTTTTTCCCCCAGGAGGTGATGGTAGTGATGGTGGGGGGAGAGTTCTGGGTGTGAAGTTTGGACACTTAGTGATATTAGAGCATTATTAGTGGAGCTGTTTGGGGTTAGCATAAAAATCTTTCGGCGCACGTACACACACACACACACACACACACACACACACACACACCCTCCATTAACCACAGTTTCAAAGGTGGTCAATAACTCACCAAAACGTAACTTAAACACGATGAATTTAGGAGATTAAACAATTTCATTAATATTGAAATGGCTCTCGTGTCTGGGCTGCCTCGCTTGAGATGCAAGCACACGTTTTTCAATATTAACAGAAGTGCTTGAAGAAAAGAATAATGTCACCTTCTTAATTCGGAAAAAATAACTAGGAGGAGGAGGTGGGTTCGAGGGGTGGAGGCGGGACGCTGACCTGTCCCTGGGGGCACGGTGGGACAAGGGCAGATAAACCCTCCACACAGAAACCATTTGGACTCTGGTGGACTCTGCCCAGCTTCGGCACAAGGCAGCGGTACTTGCCTGAACTGTGCACGCTTCGGCTCCTAAGGAGGTGCGTCGTTTTGGGGTGTTACTGGGCATGGCCCAGTTTGGTTTGAAGGTCCAGGGATGGGAAGAACTGGGGAGACCTGCAGCCTAGGGACCCCGATGAAGCATAGTAGTAAGGGCTTGTGTTTTCCTGATGGAAAGGTGTTGGTCCACAGCTTTCCTGCCCCAGAAGGCAGCTGGCCTCCGAGATACAAAAGTGGGGGTGCTCCTGTGGAGGCAGGAGTGCTCCTGGGAAAGGTGCCAGCATCGAAGCCCCTAAGGATCTTTTAGGATCTTCTTAGCAAACGTGTACATACTGACACACAGAAACATAGATAAAAAAAACATTGAGAGTGGTTGGATTGGGATATGTAACGAAAGGAGTGAAAGATCTCTGTTCCCGCAGTGACAGCCAGGAAGATTCTTTTCTACCGGGTGTGTGCCTACGCTTCTTGTGGGTGGGGGATGGGGAGAGAAATGTTTTCTTGTTTTAACAATTGGCATTTTGTTGCCCTGCAAAGGGCCTTTGTGTGGCCGTCGAAATCATTGCTTGGAGTAAACAGAAGTTTAACTAAATTCTAAGAGTGGAAACGTTTGGGTTAAAAAAGAAAATCTAGGTTGAAATAAATCTTTGTCAATCTCCCCAGGGAAAGTTGTCACCACCAAGTCTCAGAGACATGTGAGGATACAAGTAGGAATTCGTGTTTCAGGAGTCTCCAAAGTTTGGCTAGAGTGAGGACTGGAGGTGAGGTATATTGCCCATGCACAGGGCTAATTAAGGGAATGGAACCTAACTGGACAAGTTTGTCCTGGGTGGGTGAGGAATTGTGAAATACACATTTAAAACAGGCACTTTGCTACAAAATTGCATTTCAGATCCTACTGAAGAGCCCAGAGGAAGGGGGAGGGGATTTGCATGTCATTTACACCGTTTTAAGACTGGTATTATGAAGAAGAGGAGGGAAGGAGCACTTTCCAGAAATCGTGAAAAGTGCATCAGAGTCTATTGTACAGAACCCAAAGCAAACAGAGGCTCTGGGGAGGGGGCACATCCGACTCTGAGGCTTAGGGAGTTGTTGGGAAAACTGTATAAAATACACATAAGTCAATTATACCCATGTGCAAACCAAATGGAAATCTCTTTCATGCAATAGCCATTCATCGCCTCCGCAGAGCCCACCACCGACCACCTTTCTGCTTGGAGAGTTCGCAATGGCCTCTTTTCCCACAAGCTGGACCACACACGGCTACAGATTTCGTAATAATTTATGCTAATTTCCCTCCATAAATCCACAATTCGCTTCAGTGGCACCCGGGCTGCTGAGGGAGTAAAAAGGAGACAGAGGGGTGACAAATACAATATTGATTTTGATTCCTTCTGTTGTCAAGCAGGTGTATGTGTGCGTGAACGGTGGGGCTGGGGTTAGGGGGCGGGGGCTCTAGGAGAGGAAAACCATCCCGAGCTGGTCCAGCCGCTCCGTGCACACTCCAGAAAGTAACGCGCCCGGTTTGTTAATATTTACCAAACACCGATGGGAGGTGCAGGGAAAGTACCCGGCAGCTTCCGAAGGTTTCCTAGGCGCCAAAAACAATACCCGCCTTCCCGACTTGGAAAGCGAACCCGGGGCTGCCTGGAGCATTTGGGGACTGAGCTTTCGTCTGCCCCTTCTCTTCCTCCTTCCTCCCTCAGAGTCGTTCCCTCCTTCTCCTTGAGTCTCCCACCCATCCCGCCCCCGTCTCTCTCTCTCTCTCTCTCTCTCCTCCCCTCTTGTCCCGGACTTCTCTTCACTTTATTTTTTCTTTCCCTTCTACTTTCTCCATCTTCTCTACCAAACGGGCAGTGAAATGTGCAGGTGGGGAAGGTCTTCGGGCGCGCGCCGCATCGATTTTAGGTGTCAGGGTCTCCTCTGGCCGGCCCCACCTTGCAGGCCGCCTCCCGCATTTGCCCAAGTTCTCCGCGCTCTCTGGGAACCCGCGCTAACTCACCGCGCCGCTTTGTCCCATCAGTCATTCTTCACCAAATCTGCACTTTGGTGGCGTGAAACGACTTAGCTTTCCTTTCAAAAGGATTTTGTTCCTGGGTATTCAACACTAAAACAAACTCCCTCGGCCTGTCAGCGATCAATTTACAAAAAGAAAAAAAAAATTGTTGTTCTGAGTGTCCTGGGGGCGGTTTGGCCTCAGAATGTGCGCGCTTCCACCGCCAGCACCTGCGCGTGGCACAGCCTAGCTCTAGTGTTCTAGATCTGGGGGCCAGAGGGAACCCACTTACTGAGCTGGCTTGGCTGCGACCCCCGGACACGGTCTTGTGGGCTCTTGGGCCGCAGAGATCTGCACCCAGTTGGGAGCTGCGTCAGGGGAAACCTATCCGCCAAGACTTTCCCACGACTGCCCCAGGAGTTTGAGCCCGCATTGCCTGGCCACTTCCACAGATTCGGAGGGGGAAAGCAAGCTGCCCAAGGAGGAGAGGCCGGGGGAGGGGACACACTTTGTTGGCTCTGGTGCCAACTGGCAGCGAAAGGACTCTGTGTCCTCTCTCTTGTTCTTAGCCAGCACCTCCACCCCCAACCCCTCATGCCAGGCAACGTAGGAACACACCTATTTTCCCAAATAGTAGCAAAGATGTCTGCCATGGAACTTTGGAGCCATTTATTTCATTGGTGTGTGACTGGGCTATGTGAGGTTTGGACCTCAACTCCTAACAGAGAGGTTGAAAATAAACTTTTGATGAGGAATACTTTGCCTAAAATCAGGTCTTCTCTCCTGTCCAATCTTGCTGGGTTCTAAAAAAGGCAAGAGTCTCCACCTCCTACTCACTCTTTACTCCCATCCATCCTGGGAGGCTCAAATTCAGAGGTGTCCCATCCTTATTCCATGCCATCTGGCGATGGGCAGGGCCTCTGGCTATGACTGGGGACACTTGGAACTAAAATATTTCCCTTGGGGTTGGGAGAAAATGAGTGGCAACACCATACACATTTCAGAAGTGTTTCTCAAGTAGCAGCTGCAATTTGGAGAGTATGGAAGGCTCAGTTTTCCCTCTACCTCAAGCACAAAACAAACAGTAGTCAGCATTAGGTGCCGGTCCTCCTTGACCTCCATCCCAGAGAAGTGCCAACCCCCACCCAGAGTGAGCAGGCAATTTCAATGCCTGTGAAAACAACTCTTGCCCTGCTGGCCATAATGCCCTCTCTTTGGAATCAGTTTGCTAAATACCATTTGGTCTTTGCTTGCTCTGAGATTTTAAGTCTTTAAAGCCAGAGTTTCTAAATCCATCCCCTCCTTTGCACGAGCAATTGCATAGCTTTAAACTGGGCATTACCAAACCTACAAATGTACTTGTTTAGAAAGTTATTTGCAAAAGGTTGGTGGAAGGATTTTTGTTGTTACTGCTAAACCCTCCCGGTAAGTTTTGCTCTGCACTGTGTGAAACAGAAGAAACAATTCAAACCTATTATTATTATTGGAGGAAATATTGCTAAAGCCACCTTGGTATTGAAGGGATTAACTTGCTTTTCTCCCAGCCCCTAACTCTGGGGTTAAGACAGCAGTAGATCAACTGTATAATGTGTGCACTGTTCGCTCATTTGTACAAGCAGAACAAAGGTTGGACTAAGCCAAATTGCATTGCACTTGTGAACCGAGTCCTGATGTGAAGTATCTTTTACAGCGGGGGGAATGAGAACAATTTCGTGTATGTCTAAAAGGGAATAACAAAGCCACTTTCTCGAGCATCTCAAAGTGAAGTAGCGAGGCGTGACATTCCCAGGGTGAGGAGGGACAAAAGCAGGGTCAGGGGGATGAAAAAGAGAATCAAACAGCCACTTTCACATGTCTGCCCTCAACTGCTGCACCTCTCCATAATAGGAAACAAATGTTGTAAAAGGGGGGATTGCTCCCATTCATTCAAAATAGCAAATGATAGCTAAACAACATTGTCAAAACTGAATCAACTTCTGTGCAGTACCACCCAGAAAAAGGTATTGTGTTTTGTTTAATAGCGGGGTGGAGCAAAGGGTCTTTTTTTAAGGGGAAAGGGGGAGAAAAAAATCACCCTATACTTTTCATATTAATTTTCTTTGTCAGGAATTACTTGTTTGCTCAGATTTTTGGGGGGAGGGGAATCAGTATTTCTGGCTAGGTAATCACTCTTAAAATGGTTTTTGTTTTTTTTTTGGGGGGGGAGGAATTTTGGGAAAGCAGAAGCAAGAAGGTGATGTTTAGCTTTGTAAAGTATTTTAAAGCTTCCATTAACTAGGAAAACTTCATCCTCTTTGGCATGTGTTATCCAGAAAAAATAAGATCTTGACTGCGGTAGAACATGAAGTTAAATCCTGTACCATAGACTCCATGCACTTTGCTCATAAATTTGAATAAAATCGATTCGGGGGGGGGAACTGCAAAATATCCGAAAATAAAGAATATTTTGCGTCCGTAATATTTGTTGGCGCATTTTCTTGTGTTCATTTGTTTTGAAACGGGATAACCTGTAGGTCTCCAGCCTTAAAACCCCGCGCTTCTGCTTTGTTTGTTCAGGCTGACAAGGAGGAGAGCTTAACCCTGTGGACGTGTGCAGTATGTGTTTTCTTAATGGCAGCAGCAGATTTCGCTGAAGACTACAACAGCTTTTAGATATAATAATTCGCTGTGTTCCTGGGAAGGTTAAAACTTTGATTTCTCTGTCCCTATCTCCGCCCTTCTCTGTTCTCTCTTCTGTTCTCTTCTCTTCTCTCTTTTTCTCTTTCTCTCCGTCTCTCTCTCTCTCTCCCTCTGTCTCTCTGTCTCTCCGTTTGGGCTTTTTGTTTTTTTGTCTCCATGCGTCCCCCGCTGAGCTGCCACCCACAAAGCGGGTTTGAGAAAGAAAGAAAGAAAAGAAAGAAAGCGGCTGATCCTCCCCGGCCTCCCCCAGCTACGAATGGCTAGGAGGCGGGGCCTGCAGCGCGGCAGACGCGGCCCGCTCCTGGGCGGCGGGGTCTTTCCGCTCAGGCGGGTCTCACCTGGGACAAGGGCTTCGCTCCGCGGGTCCCGCTGCGGGGTGCCGGCCCCCAGCCGCGCGCCCTCTCCCTCAGCACCGCCCCTGCTTCGGGCGCTCGATTTGCTCACTCTTGGTGGGTAGCTGTGTACTGCAAGCTGTAGGGGAAACCAGGTTGCCCCGAGGGCTTACCGACACCCCAGAAACAGATCCACCACCCTGCGCATTCCTCTGTATCGCTGTCTCCTTCCCTCTCTCCTCTGCCTCTCTGCCCGCGTCTCTTCTGTCCGAGACTCTCGTTTCAATATCCGCAGCGGCATGGACGCCAGATTGTAGGTCCGCAAACAAACTAGCTGCCGTCTCAGCAGTGCTGTGTCCGGGATCGGCAGGGTATTTCGTATGTACCCAGCCGGCCCAACCGAAACAAGAAAGGGAGGGAGGGAGGGAGGGAGGAAACAGGAAAGTCAAACAGCCCCAACCCCTCCCGATCAGCTGCACACCTCAGCTGCGTAGTTGGTAGGCCACGGTAGGTGGGTGGCTCCGGAGAGTGGGATGAATCATTAAGAAGACCGTTCCCAGCATTGGTGCCGTTCTTCGACACCGGCACTTAAGATTGTGCTTGGCATTATTCACCACCTCCCCACCCCAACAACGGCGACCCTAGTGAAGAACCTTCACTTCTCTCTCATTTATCATTTTCATTAGAAAAGAACTTTGGAAACCTATTTTAATGTAAATATTTATACACATAAAATAAATATTAAATCTGCACTGCAGTTTTCCCCTGTACGTTCTTCCCCCTCTCCATCTTTTGGGTAAATCCAGAACCACGGAGCATTTAATAATTCCCCAAAGGCTGATTCAGCAGGTGATTTTCTTTGGAGTCATAACCATTTGTTTATGGTGGCCATCGCAATTTGATTGGTGGAGCGGATAGTTTCCCTTCACTGAGGTAGGCTGCCTTTTCTTCCCGCGCCAGCAGTAAAGAAAACTTCTCACCTTTCACTTCACACCTCCTCCCCAAAGCAGTTTGAATCCATAGTCTTTAACTGGCTGTCCGGGATACCCAGAGTTGGGGAAGGCTATTGATCTTTCCGTTCCGTCCGTTCATCCTCTTTTTACCTACTTTTTTTTTTTTAATTGCCAACAAAACAAAACCCCAACACAAAAAAACTGCACACAAACAGGGTAAAATAGGTGAGCCATACACAGTGAGTCAGTTCCTTCCCTTTTCACACATCCCACGTCTTTTACCCTCTTCAAAAGGACAGAGGGAGCTGGCGTCCCAGATCTTCGGTAATTATTAGCTACTTAGGTTTTCGCGTCCGGATCCCCGCGACCTGTTGATGACTCCCAATCGCGGAGCGCAGAGCTGTGCTTCGAAGTTGGTTATGTAAACTGCTTGTGTATTTCACATTATCATCCCGCTGACTGGAGGCAATGTAGATTTTCTAAAGATCTAATGAATAAACAACCAGCAACTGCTGGCGGTGTAATTTACATTGTTAATGCCTACATGTGTATAATAAATATGCATTTGTATGTCTTCAAATAAACTCTTTTTAGTTTCTAACCTGTGGTGATTTTTTTTTTTTTCCTAAAAGAAGGAGCGTGGGGGCGGGTGGGAATCTCGTCTTTCCGAGGAATGAGAATTTATTTCACTTGCGTGGCTCTGGTGAAAATGGCTCTGCCGTCAAAGCCCAGATGTAGAGTCCGCAGCCCGGCTCTGCTGCCCCTCCTACCCGCCAAGGGAAGCTCGGCTGGGAAAAGCACCCCTCACTGGATTCGCCCGGAAAGGGAGGATGCGCCCAGGAACTTCCAGGCGCAGTCTTGGGGACGGCGGGGTTTCACGTAGAAGTGGGATCCAGGAGAGAGGACAGCAACCCCAGGATCCGAGTGTTCTCCCCCGAGCTACCGCCCTTCCCCAGATTAGAAGTGCCAGTGACTTCTCCAGCATAGCAACTTGGGTTGGGAGAGTTCGAGCCGCAGCGGCTCCGACAACCTCTGGGAAAAGTTTCCCCGGGAATTTCCTGACCGGCGACGTTTCCCCATGCGCCTCTGTAAACAGCATTTCGGACCAGCCTGGGGGGCCGCAGGGAGGAAGGAGAGGGCGCTGGCTCGGGGTCGGGGTCCTAAGCTCTGCCCCATGAGCCGCTTCCTCCGGTAGGGCAACCTTGTGGAGGGCAGCAGGAGCACGGATGCTCCTGGGAGCCACGGCCTCCGGAGCCGCGGGGTTTGGACCCAGCGTAGCTGCTGTTTTCAGAAGCCCAGAGTCCTCCCTGCGCGTCCCACTCCGCTTATTTCAGGCTGGGCACCGACGTTTGATATCTCTCCCCTCCAACCAGGTACCACTTTCTTAGCGCGCTCGAAGGCAAATGTCTCATCTTTTCCAGTCCTGGATCTGGAATACATTATTTTAATTAAGTCTATGGCGATTTACTTTCCTCTGAGATCTATTCCACGGTGCAATTAGGAACGTATTGGTGCTAGCTCATATGAATATTCAGGAGCGTGTCAATTAATTAGCAGACAGAGGAATCTCATTATGGTGCTCAAAACCCTTTTAGTGTTAAGCAGAATTAAGGGGGTATTTGGCAATGCGCTGGATTAGTGAATATTTTACTGTGCACTCATTTAACTTCATTATCATAGCACTTACACTACTCTCTGATTTTATTAATTAAATTGCTCATTAATTTGTCCAAAAAGGATAAAAGTTTTAATGTGCCACCCAATAACTTGGAAAGTAAACTTTCGCCCTGTTTGGTCTTCGCTCCCGGCCAAAAGAGGACAGATGGCGGCTTGCACAGCCAAAGAAGGAAGCGCGGTTCCTCCCTCCCTCCACCCTGCAGCTTGGGGAAGCGCAGGCGCTCTGGCTCCCCCAACTCGGGAAGCAGCGGGATGCCTCGGAGGAAGGGCCGCGATCGCAGAACAACCTCCAAGGATGGGCCCGGAAATCTGAATTCGCTCTTCAAGGCGGAGGCGTGGGCGGGAGGCGGGGAGTGCCTCTCGCTCGTTCGCTGGAGAGCGGCTGACTAGGCAACAAGAGGTTTGACCTGGGACGCGGAAGTGCCCGGGGCGTTACGCTCAGCCGCGCCCTGGAGTCTCCGCCTCCAGGCCCAGAGGCTCGCAGTTTACTAAAGAAGCGCGCAAAATGCACCTGGTGGGGCCAGCATCCGCCACGCGGCAAGGGCTTGCTGAGCACAGCACTTCTGACACTTGAGGCTCTGGCCGAGCACCCTGCCCTCGACCAGGGCCATCCCTCAAGCATCATCCAGGTTGGTGCCCACGTGTCGCTCACACCTACCTGCACCTCCCCCACCCTACCCCCAAAGGTTAGAAAGACAAATATTAAAATTACTTGCACAAAGGGAACTGCTAAAGAGATCCCAAATTAATATGCATGTAAAATTAATTAGTTGCATTTCGTGACATCAAAATAAGTACCTGGGAAACAGAACACCTTCTGGGCATTGGGAACATATGCTAGAATTAGAGTTAATTGACTAATTACATAAATTAGGCATTAATTTTGCAGCACATCAAGTATAAAAGATATCTCAATTAATTGTGCATAAATTACCAGGTGAAACCGGGCAGCAGTCCGGCTAGGATCAGGTTCTCCGACCCCTTTGCTCTTTTAGGGCCCGAAAGCTAGGCGGCGTGGTGGTCGGGACAGGCTTGTGCGCCAGGACGCAACGAGACCTGCGCGGGGAGTCGCCGCTGCGCAGACTGATGACCCGGGGCAATTGTTAATGCGAAGGAAACTCCCCTACTCATTAAAATCAATTACGTGCAGTTAGATTGATCAGCTTTTGTCGGAAAGGAGCCAAGCTGACCCCTTTGCTAATCTCCCCCTCACCCCAGCCCGCTTCCCATGCACTTTGGCTGGTTCTGTAGCGATCTGGGACCCTTGCTGAGCAGGTACCCAAGTTTCCCTCGCCGAGTAGGTTAATTTTGACGTCGGCTCGGGCCATTTTCGATCGATCTGAACTCTGGCCTGGCCGAGTTGGGTGCCTAGTTTCTCTTGGTGGTCTCTATCCTCGCGGGTTTGTCGCCCCTCCTCATTCAGGAATTCAACTTGGAGGGAGTGATTCTAAGTGATTCGAATCTCCTCGGTTTTGAAGTGGGTGTAAATTAATCTCCAGAATGTAAAATCTTGGTAGATAACCCATATATTCCCCCAGAGGACTGGTTTGTGGGAGCCCCCAGTACCGCCCCCTCCCCTCTCTCCTTTCTTATGGATGAAAGAACAGAATGGATGTAGCTTGGGTGTTCAGTTTGCATTTTTAAATTTCTAGGGCTCCCTCCTCCCAGGGAAGTTCCAAGAGACATACTAATAATTTTCCCTCAACAAATCACCAAATGTAACATTTGTTTTGCCTTTAAAAACGTTTATTGTTGGTGAAATATTAATGATGTTGGCAGCAACTTTCCCCTATATTCTCTACACGTTGTAAGAGGAAGAAAAAAGTGTTTCAAAGCAAAAGGGTTGTTATTTGGGCAGTGGAAAAGTCTTGCCACTTCCAAATCTTAGTGAAATTGCAGCAAAACTCCTATGTGTTCCTCATATAAATTACCACCAATTATAGCACAGTTTGGTTGTGTTGATCTAGTGGAATGTTACTAATGGAGAGACAGATTTCTCAGCCACTTCTGGAGCTGTCATCATGTGCCTGGTGGTTTGTAAAAGTATCAGAAATCACAGAGCCCCCTCCTTCTAGATTCCCAGGTTGTAATCATTTTCTTCTTTTTGCCAAAGCAAACATGAGAGAATGAAAGCAAGTCCTGAGAAACCCTTTATCGTCTGATTATATACATCTTGATCAAGGTGCCTAGGTGACATTTGTTAGGTGGAATCCTGGCTGCTCATGGGCGAAAGAAACAGATGAATTCCAGAGTTCACCGAGACATTCATTTTGATGTAGAGGTTTCTCTTCGGTAGCCAGATGCTGAAGGTACTTGAGGGAGATGTTGACAAGTGGATAATTGTCAGCAGAACTAAAACAGACACTTTGTTTACAGTTGAGCATGATTAATTGAGAGTAAATAAAACAGCACTCTTTATAAAATCCCCCTCCAAGTTCAAAAAAGGCCGTATGTCTCTAGAAATAAAAGAGGTGGAGTCAGACAAGGGCTAGTTTTCCCAGACCCTTGAAGCAGCCGCTGGCAGTGGTGTGGATCTGAAGTAAATATGATTTATTGCTTTCCAGCTGCTCTGCTGGGTTTTCTTTTTTAATTTTTTTTTTTTTTTTGCTAAATTTATCGAGCTGGATTAGAAACATTTTCCTCCTAATTAGCTGAATTTTACATTTCTCTTATTAAAGAATTGCTCTTCCTCTCCCCCTTCATTCTTCCTTTAAAATGTGAGACGCAATGTGAAATAATTTTCAAAACGAGCCAGACATGATAAACCCAAAGTGATGTTGTCAAACAGGCTATTAAATGGCACTGTGATACTTCAATTTGCCAGAGAGCATTTCTGTTCCCTGTGGCTCTAATAAATTGCAGAGGCCAGGCTTTCATAAACGTCTCATGATTGTCCAACATAGTAAGTTTTAATGAAACAGGAAATATGCCTTTCTTTCAAAGGACAGTGCACTTGTGTACACAGAGTATTTTGACCTCTCTTCTGCTAGACCAGAGGGTGACCAGGCCAAACAACTTTTCTAACAAAGTTTGCTTAATGCTGTTTGTGCAGATTAGTGCTGCAGACATACTGGTTAATTGCCAAATACCTTGGCTAGATGGATTTATTGCAGTCTATAAATGGACACTTTGTATTGTAATATGCCCAATGAAGTTCAAAACAATGGGCGTATGGCAGTTAGAAATAATTTTAGATCACTAACGATTCAGTTAAATTCACTACTGTTGGCCTCCTGTGAGCATGGATAGTGAAACCTAAGCTAGGCAAATAAGATACAAATCCGAACTTTATGTGGGCTGCTGGGAAAGAGCTTTCTCTTGGGACTTCTTGCAGTTAAAAACTGTTTTTAGGGGCTTTGGAGACAAAAGCAAAAGCAGAGTCTGTCGCTTGGAAGTAAACAGAGAAAAAGAAGGGGAAGAGGAGGAGAAGAGCAAACCCTCTCTCTTCATGTGAGCCCTGGACTCTTTGTAAACTAATACTTTTTCATTTTGCTTGAGACTGTTTGAGCTAAGTTTTAAAGGGATAATAACTAATATCCTTTTCTTACTGTTATGAGACCCACGGCAGCTTTCATGCTGAAAATCTTGCCTGTTCTTTCTATTTCTCCTCACTAGCAGGAACAACTCAAATGGGTCCCTTACTTATGAAGGGCCAAATGGGTAGTTCTTAGGCTTTGAGTCCCAAGGAATTTCATTTCTGTCACCTGGTGCACATTACATATTGCTTTGGTGATTGCACACTTGTGGAGATACCTATCCAGTCTTTTAGAGCCTCCAGTCTCAGGATGAGGAGCTAAAGTAATGTCTCCCATCAGCATATCCCTAAGCCTTTAAGAAACCTTAGAAGTCAGGCAGTCACCCTCCCAGCCTCCCTCCATTCCTTCTTTCCTTCCTTTCCCTCCTTCCTTTTCTTCCTTTCATAAGCATTTCTGAGGACTGAATCAGCCCTAGGCCATGAAATAGCAAAGCCAGGCTGTGTAAATTCATTTCAAGAGTTTAAATTTCATTTGGTGAAAGAAAATACATACTCAAGAATAGGCACCAACTTACTAGCTGGGCAGTCTACTCGGCCTATTTCTCAGTTTCCTGTTTGTGAAGTGGAATTAATAATGCAGTCCACATCATGGGTTGTTGAAATAATTAAATAAGTTAACATATGCAAAGAGTACTCTGTATAAAATATGCATCCCATGAATGTTTAATATGACAGTTTTATTTTTAGAGGATAAGATTCCTAAAAATGAAACTGTATTTTACTTATATATTCATTTTCCAGAACCTAGAACTGTGGGCCTTCTGTATCGGCCGCCAGGCTAACTGGCGAAATAAACACTGGCTTCTACCACTTACTCCATGTGCAATCAAAACTTCACATGAAACCCTGGACACTGTAAGCAATGACGACAGAGCATCATCTATCAATGGGAGGGGAACACCATTTGCAAATGTATTTAAAAATAATCAGCCTTGTTGAGGTAGAACTATAAAATTCACCCATTTCTTTTTAAATTTTTTTTTTTCAACGTTTATTTATTTTTTGGGACAGAGAGAGACAGAGCATGAACGGGGGAGGGGCAGAGAGAGAGGGAGACACAGAATCGGAAACAGGCTCCAGGCTCTGAGCCATCAGCCCAGAGCCCGACGCGGGGCTCGAACTCACGGACTGCGAGATCGTGACCTGGCTGAAGTCGGACGCTTAACCGACTGCGCCACCCAGGCGCCCCAAAATTCACCCATTTCAAATGAGCTTTAACAAATATGTGAGTCAGTCAATATATAGAACATTTCCAGCATCCAGAAAGTTTTCTTGTGCTTCTTACAGACCGTCCTCTCTCCCTACCCTCAATCCTTGGCAGCCGTTGATAATTTGTTGTACTTGGCAGTACTATAATTTGTTATTCAAGCTCTTGATGATCATTTGAGTTGTTTCCAGTTTTTGGCAATTATTCTCTTAACAGTGGCTTTCCCAGAGGAGAAATTTTTAATTTTAAAGAAGTCCAGCTTATCAATTTTTTTCCTTCTCGATCATGCTTTTTAGTGGTATATCTAAAAAGGTCATCTACTAAATCTAAGGTCATCTTGATCTTGTCCTATGTTCTCTTCTCAAAGCTTTATAGTTTTGTATTTTATATTTATGTTTATGATTTATTTTGAATTAGTTTTTGTGAGAAGTATAGGTCTGTGTCTAGACTGATTCTTTTTTTTTTTTTTTAAGTAGGCTTCGTATCCCGACTGGAGCTCAATGTGGGGCTTGAACTCACAACCCTGAGATCAAGACCAGAGCTAAGGTCGAGAGTTGGTTATTTAACCAGCTGAGCCACCCAGGCAACCCTAGATTGATTCTTTTGCATGTGAATATCCAGTTGTTCAAGCACCATTTGTTGAAAAGATACTTTTTTCTGTTGAATTGCCTTTGCTCCTTTGTCAACATTTATTTCTGGACTTTCCCTCTAGTTCCACATATCTCTAGACTTACAGCACTGCAACAGTGTTTTGATTACTATAGTTCTATACTAAGTCTGATAAGTCTTAAGTGCTGTAAGTCCTCAGACATTGTTTTTCTTTTTCAAAATTGTTCTGGCTATTCTAGGTCCTTTGCCTTTCCATATGAATTTTAGAATCAGTCTATCAATGTTTATAATAATATGATGGGATTTTGAATAACATTGTATTGAAATACCAATTTGCAGGAGAATTAACATTTTAAAAGTTTTGAGTCTTTCAGTCTAGAAACATGGGATCTCTCCATTTTTTCCATTTTTTCTCAATATTATTTGGTAGCTTTCGTATTTCGCTAAATACTTTTTTATTGTTATAAATGGTATTTTTAAAAAATCTAAATTTCCAATTTTGGGGTAACTGGCTGGCTTAGTCCATAGAGCATGTGACTCTTGATCTTGGGATTGTGAGTTCAGGCCCTGCATTGGGTGTAAAGTTTACTTATACAAAATAATAAAAATAAATAAATTTCCAGTTTGTTGCTAATTATAAATTATACAGAAAGACGATAGCTCTCTATTGATCTTGTATTTTGCAACCTTGATAAGCTCACACATTATTTCTAGTAGATTTTATATAGATTTCTTATATTTTTCTATGTATACTATCATGTCATCTGTGAATAAAGGCAGTTTTACTTCTTCCTTTTCAATGAAAATGCTTTTTATTTCATTTTCTAGCACTATTGCATTGTCTAGGACCTCCAGTAAAATGTTGAATAGAAATGTGACAGTGTATATGCTCATTTTACTCTTTATCTTATGGGGAAAACATTCAGCTTTCTACCATTAGATATGATACTTGCTGTAGGTTTTTTGTAGATGTTCTTTATGAGATTGGGGCAGTTCCCTTCTATTTCTAGTCTTTTTTTTTTTTTTTTTTAAGTTTCATTTATTTATTTTGAGAGAGAGAGTGAGAGTGCAAGCGGGATAGTGACCGAGAAAGAGGAAGAGAGAGAATCCAAAGCAGGCTCTGTGCTGTCAGTGTGGAGCCTGATGCAGGACTTGATCCCAGAAATTGCAAGATCATGACCTGAGCCAAAATCAAGAGTTGGATGCTCAGTGGACTGAGCCACCCAGACGCCCCTCTGTTTCTAGTTAAAAAAATTTTTTTAATGTTTATTGATTTTTGAGAGAGAGAGAGAGAGAGCATGAGCAGGAAGGAGCAGAGAGAGGGAGACACAGAATCTGAAGCAGGCTCCAGGCTCTGAGCTGTCAGCACAGAGCCCAACGCGGGGCTCGAACTCATGAACTGCGAGATCCTGACCAGAGCCGAAGTCAGACGCTCAACTGAGTGAGCCATCCAGGTGCCCCTCTAGTTTTATGAGAGCTTTTTAAAAAAAAATCATCAATGGATATCAAACTGTATTAAATACTTTGCATGTATGATCATATGATTTTCTTCTCTCTGTTAATATGGTAAATTATATTTGTTGATATTTGAACAAATATTCAATTTGATGATTGAATATTAAATCAATGTACTTGGTCATGATGTATTTATTATTCTTTCCATATTGCTGGATTCAGTTTGCTGAAGGGACTAGTTTGTAGTTTCTTTTTTTGTCTTTTCTTGGTTTTGGAATCAAAGTAATGATGGTCACAAGATAATTTGGGATATGATCCTTTCTTTTCTATTTAAGGAAGAGTTTGTGTACAATTCGTATTATTTCTAACTTAACTGTTTGGTAGAATTCTCCAGTGAAGCCATCTGGGCCTGTAATTTTCTAGAGCCATCTGGAGTTTTCTTTGTGGGAATGTTGTTATCTAAAATTTAATTTCTTTAATGGATAGAATGCTGTTCAGGTTATCTAGATCTTCCTGAGGGGAGGTTGGCAGTTTGTGTTTTTAAAGAAATTTGTCATTTCATCTAAGTTGATTACTTTGTTACTTTAAAGTTAGTAATAATATTCCCTTATAATTATTTTAGTCTCCTTTCATTTTTTTCTTGATAATTCTGGATAGAGGTTTATCAATTTTATTGATTTTTTTCAAAGAACCAGTTTTTGGCTTCATTGATCTTTATTGTATTTCTGTTTTCTATTTCACTGATTTCTGCTCTGATCTCATTATTTCCTTCCTCCAGCTTTCATTAGGTTTAATTTCTTTTTTTCATATTTTATTCTTTATTGAAGGGAGAAGCTTAAATTATTGAATTGAGACCCTTTTTTCTTTTTTTTTTTAATGTTTATTTATTTTTGAGAGGGAGAAAGACAGAATATGAGTGGAGGAGGGGCAGAGAGAGAAGGAGACACAGAATCCAAAGCAGGCTCCAGGCTCTGAGCTGTCAGCTCAGAGCCTGACATGGGGCTCTAGCTCATGAACCGTGAGATCATGACCTGAGCTGAAGTCGAACGCTTAACTGACTGAGCCACCCAGGCACCTGAGACCATTTTCTTCTAATATAGACATATATTGCTATCAAAGTACTTTTATTTATTTTTGACAGAGAGTGGGAGAGAGAGAGAGAGAGAGAGGGAGAGAGTACACACATGCATGTGTGCATGCCAGTAGAGGAGGGGCAGAGAGAGAGAGAGGGAGAGAGAATCTTAAGCAAGCTCCATGCTCAGCCCAGAGCCCAATATGGGGTTTGATCTCATGACCCTGAGATCATGACCTTAGCCAAAATCAAGAGTTGGACGCCTAACTGACTGAGCCACCCAGGCACCCCTGTCAGTTTACTTTTAGAGATTGCTTTAGTTTCATCTATAACTTTTGATATATTTTAAATTTCATTTAGTTCAAAATATTTTTAAAATTTCCCTTGTGATTTATTCTTTGATTCATGTGTTAAGAGTGTATTATTTAATTTGCAGTTGTTTGAGGATTTCCAGATTTTTAAAAACAAATTTCTGGTTGAAATCCATTGTTGTTGTAAACCATGCTTTGTATGATCTTAATCTTATTACATTTACTGAGATTTTATTTAATTATTTGTTTTCTTAAGATTTTATTTTTAAGTAATCTCTACACCCAACATGGAGCTTGAACTCATGACCCTGTGATCAAGAGTTGTATGCCAGCCGGGTACCGCACATTTACTGAGATTTTTAAATCAGAATATGGTTTATTCTGGTGAACGTTTCAAGTATGCTTTGAAAAATATATTTATTCTGTTTTTGTTGATTGCAGTGTTCCATTTCTGTCAATGAGGTCAAGTTGGCAGAGAGTGTTGTTCAAGTCTTCTATATCCTTACTCTGGTTTTCTGCTTACTTGTTCTATAAATTACTGAGAAAGGAATGTTCAAGTCGCTAATTAAAATTGTGGATTTGTCTATTTCTTCTTTTAGTACTATAAGTCTTTAGCTTCATGTATTCTGATTTTCTGTTTTAGCTGCGTATATATTTAGGATTGTTATGCTTTCTCAAGTAATTAATTCCTTTAACAATGAAATGGCCATCTTCATCCCTTGTTTATTCCTTGTTTTGAAGCCTATGTTCTCTGATGTTAGATAACACAGCCACTTCAGCTTTATTTTAATTAGGGTCTCTGTGGGATCTCTTTCCAACCTTTTACCTTTTAAACTATTTGTATTTTTTTTATTTTAATTTTATTTTTTAAATTTACATCCAAATTAGTTAGCATATGGTGCAACAATGATTTCGGAAGTAGATTCCTTAATGCCCTTTACCCATCCACCCTCCCAAAACCCCTCCAGTAACCCTTTGTTCTCCATATTTAAGAGTCTCTTATGTTTTGTCCCCCTCCATATTTTTATGTCATTTTTGCTTCCCTTCCCTTATGTTCATCTGTTTTGTCTCTTAAAGTCCTTATATGAGTGAAGGTATATGATATTTGTCTTTCTCTGACCAATTTCACTTAGCTTAATACCCTCTAGTTCCATCCACATAGTTGCAAATGGCAAGATTTCATTCTTTTTGATTGCCAAGTAATACTCCATTGTATATATATATACACCACATCTTCTTTATCCATTCATCCATCGATGGACATTTGGGCTCTTTCCATACTTTGGCTATTGTCAATAGTGCTGCTATAAACATGGGGGTGCATGTGCCCCTTCAAAACAGCACACCTGTATCCCTTGGATAAATTCCTAGTAGTGCAATTGCTGGGTCGTAGGGTAGTTCTGTTTTCAGTTTTTTGAGAAAACTCCATACTGTTTTCCAGACTGGCTGCACCAGCTTGCATTCCCACCAACACTGCAAAAGAGATCCTCTTTCTCCGCATCCTCGCCAACATCTGTTGTTGCTTGAGTTGTTAATGTTAGCCATTCTGACAGGTGTAAAATGGTATCTCATTGTGGTTTTGATTTGTATTTCCCTGATGATGAGTGATGTTGAGCATTTTTTCATGTGCTGGTTGGCCATCTGGATGTCTTCTTTGGAGAAGTGCCTATTCATGTCTTTTGCCCTTTTCTTCACTGGATCATTTGTTTTTTGGGTGTTGAGTTTAAGAAGTTCTTTATAGATTTTGGATACTAACCCTTTATCTGATATGTCATTTGCAAATATCTTCTCCCATTCCTTCAGTTGCCTTTTAGTTTTGCAGATTGTTTCCTTTGCTGTGCAGAAGCTTTTTATTTTGATGAGGTCCTAATAGTTCATTTTTGCTTTTGTTTCCCTTGCCTCTGGAGATGTGTTGAATAAGAAGTTGCTGCAGCTGAAGTCAAAGAGGTTTTTGCCTGCTTTCTCCTCGAGGATTTTGATGGCTTCCTGCCTGACATTTATGTCTTTCATCCATTTTGAGTTTATTTTTGTGTATGGTAAGAAAGTGGTCCAGGTTCATTTTTCTGCACGTCACTGTCCAGTCTTCCCAGCACCACGTGCTGAAGAGACTGTCGTTATTCCATTGGATATTCTTTCCTGCTTTGTCAAAGATTAGTTGGCCATATGTTTGTGGGTCCATTTCTGGGTTCTCTATTCTGTTCCATTGATCTGAGTGTCTGTTTTTGTGCCAGTACCATACTGTTTTGATGATTACAGCTTTGTAACACAGCTTGAAGTTCGAGATGGTGATGCCTCCTGCTTTGGTTTTCTTTTTCAAGGTTGCTTTGGCTATTCGTGGTCTTTTCTGGTTCTATCCAAATTTTAGGATTGTTTGCTAGCTCTGTGAAGAATGCTGGTGTTATTTTGACAGGTATTGCATTGAATATGTAGATTGCTTTGGGTAGTACTGACATTTTAACAATATTTGTTCTTCCTATCCAGGAGCATGGAATATTTGTCCATTTTGTGTGTGTGTGTGTCTTCTTCACCTTCTTTCATAAGCTTTCTGTAGTTTTCAGTGTATAGATTTTTCACCTCTTTCGTTACATTTATTCCTAGGTATTTTATGGTTTTTGGTGCAATTGTAAATGGGATCGATTCCTTGATTTCTCTTTCTGTTGCTTCATTATTTGTGTATAGGAATGCAACCGATTTCTGTGCATTGATTTTATATCCTGCAGCTTTGCTGAATTCATGGATCAGTTCTAGCAGTTTTTTGGTGGAATCTTTTGGGTTTTCCATATAGAGTACATGTCATCTGTGAAGAGTGAAAGCTTGACCTCCTCCTGGCCGATTTGGATGCCTTTTATTTTTTTTTGTTGTCTGATTGCTGAGGCTAAGACTTCCAATACTATGTTGAATAACAGTGGCGAGAGTGGATGTCCCTGTCTTGTTCCTGACCTTAAGGGGAATGCTCTTAGGTTTTCCACATTGAGGATGATATTAGCAGTGGGTCTTTCATATATGGCTTTTATGATCTCGTGGTCTGATCCTTCTATCCCTACTTTCTTGAGGCCTTATATCAAGAAACAATGTTGTATTTTGTCAAACGCTTCCTCTGCATCTATTGAGAGGATCGTGTGGTTCTTGTCCTTTCTTTTATTGATGTGATGCATCACGTTAATTGTTTTGTGAATATCGAACCAGCCCTGCATCCCAGGTATAAATGCCACTTTGTCATGGTAAATAATTTTTTTAATGTATTGCTGGATCCAGTTGGCTAATATCTTGTTGAGGATTTTTGCATCCATGTTCATCAGGGAAATTGGTCTGTAGTTCTCCTTTTTAGTGGGGTCTTTTTCTGGTTTTGGAATCAGGGTAATGCTGGCTTCATGGAAAGAGTTTGGAAGTTTTCCTTCCATTTCTATTTTTTGAAACAACTTCAAGAGAATAGGTGTTAACTCTTCCTTAAATGTTTGGTAGAATTCCCCTGGAAAGCATCTGGCCCTAGACTCTTATTTTTTGGGAAATTTTTGATTACTAATTCGATATCTTTTTTGGTTATGGGTATTCAAGTTTTCTGTTTCTTCCTGTTTCAGTTTTGGTAGTGTATGTTTCTAGGAATTTGTCCATTTCTTCCAGATTGCCCATTTTATTGGCATATAATTGTTCATAACATTCTCTTATTATTGTTTTTATTTCTGCTGTGTTGGTTGTGGTCTCTCCTCTTTCATTCTTGATTTTATTTTATTTATTTTTTTTTAAATTTTTTTTTCAACGTTTATTTATTTTTGGGACAGAGAGAGACAGAGCATGAACGGGGGAGGGGCAGAGAGAGAGGGAGACACAGAATCGGAAACAGGCTCCAGGCTCTGAGCCATCAGCCCAGAGCCCGACGCGGGGCTCGAACTCACGGAGCGCGAGATCGTGACCTGGCTGAAGTCGGACACTTAACCGACTGCGCCACCCAGGCGCCCCAACATTCTTGATTTTATTTATTTGGGTCCTTTTTCTTTTTGATCAAACTGGCTAGTGGTTTATCAATTTTGTTAATTCTTTCAAAGAACCAGCTTCTGGTTTCATCAATCTGTTCTACTGGGTTTTTTGGGGGAGGAGGGTTTCGATAGCATTAATTTCTGCTCTAATCTTTATTATTTCCTTTCTTCTGCTGGTTTTGGGTTTTACTTGCTGTTCTTTTTCCAGCTCTTTAAGGTGTAAGGTTTCTGAGACCTTTCTTCCTTCTTTAGGAAGGCCTGGATTGCTATATACTTTCCTCTTAGGACTGCCTTTCCTGCGTCCCAGAGGTTTTGGGTTGTGGTGTTATCATTTTCATTGGCTTCCATGAAGTTTTTAATTTCCTCTTTAACTCCTCGGTTAGCCCATTAATTCTTTGGTAGGATGTTCTTTAGTCTCCAAGTATTTGTTACCTTTCCAAATTTTTTCTTGTGGTCGATTTCGAGTTTCATAGCGTTGTGGTCTGAAAATATGCACGGTATGATCTTGATCTTTTTGTACTTGTGGAGGGCTGATTTGTGTCCCAGTATGTGGTCTGCTCTGGAGAATGTTCCATGTGTACTAAGCTGTTTGTATGTTTGTATTCCAAGTGGATTTCTTATAGATAGTATATAATTGGGTCTTGCATTATTATCTAATTACACAAATACTGCCTTTTGTTGGGAGCATTTCAACAATTTATGTTTGTATTTACACGGCTGGGTGGAAAGCTACCCTCTTGCTATTTTTTTGATCCAATATTTTTTGTTATTTCTCCCCTTTTATTTATTCTTTTTGAATATTTCTATGATTCCATTTTATCTCCACTATTAGCTTACTAGCCAAACTGTTTTTTCTTTCATTCTTCCTCTTCCTCCTCTACTACTACTATTACTTCTTCTTCTTCTTCTTCTTCTGCTTCTGCTTCTGCTTCTGCTTCTGCTTCTCCCTCTCCTTCTCCCTCTCCTCCTCCTCCTTTGCAGTTGCTTTAGGGTTTGAAATATATGATTTGAGTTTATCACAGTCTACTGTCAAATAATTATTATACTACATGATATCTGAAAACTTTCTAAAAAATATACTATTTTCCTCCTCTTTTCTATTGTACTTTGTTATAATATGTTTTACTTCTACATTTGCTCTGAATCCTGCAACGTGTTTTTACTATTTTTGCCTAAAACAGCCAATTATCTTTAAAAAGATTTAAAAATGAGAACACATATCCTGTATTTACCTAAATTTATGCCTCATTACTTCTCATTACTTTGTGTAGAACCCAATCTCCATCTGAAATCATTTTCCTTCTTCTTGATGAACTTCCTTTAATGTTTCTTATAGTGTAGATTTGCTGGTGGTGAAGTCTCTCAGCTTTTGTTTGCCTGAGAAAATATTTATTTTGACTTAAATTTTAAATGATATTTTCACTGGATATAGAATTCTAGGTTATCAAGTTTTTTCTTTTAGAACTTTAATATATTTTTATTGTCTTCTGATTTGTATGGTTTTCTGTGAAGTCTCTGATAATTCTCATTTTTGTTCCTCTGTGCAGATTTTATATTGTCTCTCTGACTACTTTTAAGATTTCAACACTAATTTAACAATTTGATTCTCGTGTTATTATGCTTTTGTGACTGTGTGTATTTATTCTGGTTGGGCTTCGTTGAACTCCTTGGATCTTTGTGTTTATACTTTCATCATATTTGGACAAATTTTGGCCATCATTCAGCAAAAATTTTTTGTCCCTCCCCCTTGGTTCTGGAACTCTAATTTCATGTATGTTGGATTGCTGGATATTGTCCCACAGATCACTGATTTTTATCAGTCATATTTTTCTTGCTCTGCCTCATTTTTTGGTTATTTTGTTTTGTTTTGTTTTGTTTTATTTTACTTTATTTTATTTTATTTTATTTTATTTTATTTCTCAGGTTTTTATTTAAATTCCAGTTAACATACAGTATAATGTTAGTTTTAGGCATAGAATTTAGTGATATATCACCTATTATACAAAACCCAGTGCCCTCCTTAAGTCCCATCACTTACTCTCTCTTCCTCGTTTTGGATAAATTTTACTCCTATATTTTCAAGTTCCTGATTGTTTCTTCTTCAGTGTCTAATCTACTATTAATCCCATCCAGTATATTTTCATTTTTGATGTTTTTCATTAGAAGCTTCATTTGGGTCTTTTTTAGCCATCTGTCTAGTTAATCATCTCTGTCCTTCCTGGATCTGTTTTTCTTGAAGGATTTTTCTCCTGGTTATGGGTTATAGTTTTTGCATGCCAGGTAGTTTATGATCAAATGCTAAATCATTGAATTTTAAGTTGTTGAGGACTGAAAAACATTTGAAAGAGTGTTGGACAAAATTAAGTTATTTGAATCCAAGCCTGATCCTTCTGAGTCTAGATTTTAAGCTTTATTATGGTTGGTTCAGAGTAGCCTTTACTCTGAGACTATTTTAGTCCTACTACTAATGTGTAACCATTCAAAGAACTCTACCTGATTCCCTATGTGATACAAGGTCTCTCCACTGTGCCTAGTGGAGAAGGAAACTTCCTAACTCTGTGTAAGCCCCACTTATTTTTCTACGTACTGCTTTCCAGTAGTTTTTTCCTGACCTCATGGATAGATCTGTACTCAGCTAAAGACTCCAGGAACTCCTCTGCAGATCTCCAATAATCTAGCCTGCAAAGTCTAGATACTTAATCCTTCTCAAACTCCAGTTTCTATCACCTTAGCCAATGACACTGCTGGACTTTGTTTAGATTCTTTCTCCTGGTGCTGGTCTAGAACCAGGTGGTGAGTTGGGGTAATCATCAGGTGTCCCTCATTTGTTTTCTGTTGGTCAGGGACCATAGTCCTCCTCTGCCTGGAATAGCTTTTAAATGTGTTTTGCATGGATATCCAGTTGTTTAGCGTGGGAAGGCAATTCAAACAGCAGTTAATTTTTCATGGGCAAGACAGAAATCTGTCCTTGAATAAAATATATTGTGAAAGAGTTTTACTGAATAGACTATCCCCTTTTCTAGTAAGTTAATTAAAAGTTTTTGGTTTTCCCATTTTTATTTATTTGTTTATTTATTTTATTTTCCCAATTTTAAATGCCACAAAATCTCTAAGTTTAAGACAAACTGAACTTCTCCAATTTTCAACATCCGTGCCCTAATAGGAAGAACACTAGTGCTCTATTTTTCTTACAGGGTCTCATTTTTTGTGATATAAATCCTATTTTAAAAATCAGGTCTTATACATACAAGGATATTGTAAGAAAATATATAGTATTGGGATACTTGAGATTATCTTTACTAGAAACTACACTATCTTCCTGCTCACTTTACCTCTTATAAAATTATCATTTTTCTTCTTAGTTATCAGTTGAGCTTTAAGAAGTGACAATTTATATGGCGTTCTCAGTATTTAATTACTTAAAATTAAAAAATAATAAACCATTATTGACTTCATATAAGGGATGGATGAATCTTTTATCAGTATCACAACTTGGTGCACAATAAGAAATATCTATATATGGCTGGTATCAGGATGTACACTTCCCACTTCAGTAGAGACCTCTTAGAAATAAAAATCTACTCTTTTAAGCTCTCTAAACAGGTTGTAAACATTTGTGATTTTCTTCTTTTGAATTAGTCTAATCCTTTCTGATAAATTGAGTTTCTGTGATTTGCAGAGCTTTTGAAGACTAACCTAAGAGGCAGGAGTTTGAGGAATTAGAATATATTAAATTAAATGTGTTCAAATATTTCTTTCCTCTTGTGTGTTAAGTACTTTGCAAAAATAATTACTTTTATTCTCATTTGCTAGAGAAAAACTTTCCTCATGTATTTCATTATCCCTGAATAGAAATAAGCTCTCCTAAAATACCTATCGTATCTTTTTGTCATATTATTTTTACTTTTAAAAATGGATACATTTGGATACATCATAACTTGGTAATTCCTCTTTTATGTTGTATTATTAATATCCTGATAATTAAGCATGGTATCATTGGTAGAGGTTGCAACTGTGATTGTGAAATTGCAAAGCACCTACAGGAAGGGATGGTTAGATTTCCAGTAATACTATATTTGTCCTTTACTCTTACATATGAAAAAAACTTTGAATTTTGTCAGTTGCCACCATGTTTTGCGCTATTGACACACCCATGCCTTTCTAGCCCCATTTTTGCTTCAAAATAATACAATTAAATATCTATGCAAAGGGCTGAACTTTAAATAATTAATAGATTTTGATTTTCATTTTGCTTATGGTATATTTATGCTATATGATAATGCATTCCAGGGTTTATATATTATTTAGAGGAATAACTGCAGAGTCTTTCTCCTTTACATAATTGTGTATTTAACAATAAAAAGAAAATCATGATGTCATAATGCCTGTGGTTTCTCTGGTTTTCTTTGATATCAATTAAAAAATAAACTAGATTTTCTAATTCTCCAGTTCCTTGGGGATTCATTTAAAAAGCAACCTAAATTTTTACCTTCATGCAAAAACACTGCATTGTTTACAAGATGAATATTAAAATAATACAATTAGAATGAAAAGTGTTATCCTTTAGGGTTCCCTGGAGAAAGAGAGTAAGACAGACAGACACCCTGGGATATAGCGGGGAAAATGTAATCTGCGAAACTGATTTGATATTAATGCATTCTGCTAATCAAGTTTATTTTCTGTATTGACTGAAGTTAACATTAATCCTTTAATTTGCAAATACTACAGTTCTAAAAATTACATTTTCGAGTTGATCGCTGGTGGTTATGCTACGTGGTGTCACTGTAAGCTTGCTGCTGAACAGATTATTTACACGCACTCTAGAAGATGAAATTATCCCCCAAATATATCTTTCTTGCAAAATTAGTAGAAATGCTGGTTGCTATTAAACCTGATCAGCTGGTATCACAGCAGGGTCCTAGCGAAAAAATTACTTAATATCTCTTTGTTTACAGTCTTCACTGAAGTGAATGCAATTATTCAGTTACTAATCAGCTATAGATGTTAACTATTTCTGTTTTAAAAATTGCTTTCTTTTTTTTAAAAAAAGGGAGGATTTTAGTTTTAAGCATCTAAGGGTTTACAAATGAGGGTGTTTCAGTAAGTTGCATTTTTAACAAAACATATGCCACACGGAAGGTTTTATTTTAATTTTCCTAAGAATTTTACTTTGCATATATATCTAGAAAAGAAGTCTAATGAAGAGGTCATGTGCTGATTAAGCCCACAGGTGTTATTACACAAAGGAAATGTGATCAGCCTTCCATCTTCAGAAGGGGTAGCGTTGTACAGAATTAAAATTTTGGATTTCTTAATTAGCCACTGATTTATAAGACAATTTGGGGATAATTCATTTTGTGAATTATTGAGTACCTCAATTTCCCTTTTTAAGCAGCAATTAATCCTTAATGAGACCACTGTGGATTTAGTAAAATAGATTAGAACAAACTTAGATAAAAGCAGTGGCTAATCTATAAACTTCTATTATTGTTATAGGAAAAAATTACTCCAAATTGGAAATGGGCAAAATATGTAAGTATAATGCCCTTTGACATACATGCAGTGCCTGTTGATTTCAGGGGGAATCTTGCAACTATATATGACTAGGATTTGAGTCTGAGTCTCTTCAGTTGGCTCAACAATTTAGTTTTTTAGTTATATTTATGTTTCACTATATCCTTCAAATAGCTCCCAGAATGAATGTATTTCATGTCTTGAATCATTAGACCGGTCTTAAAATTGCTTTCTCTTTCTTTACATAAATATTCCTATGTAGCTGGTTGGCTAACAAGATCACTTGGACATCCAAGTGCCTCTAATCCAAGGCCTATTAATTTTTTCAGCTCTGATGTATGACTTTAAACTGGAAAAGAATCTTTTAAAAAATACATGGCTCCCCAAGCATCACTGAGGAGCAGAAGGTAGCTGGATTGGTTATTATTTTGGGGTTTGGAAAAGCAGCTTAATGACATGCATATTATAAGTGATAAACCTGGTGAGTTTTAACTTCTCTCTCCAATACATTACTGGGCTGAAGCTCAGCTCAGTTCTTATTTTGATGGAAGAAATAATTTGCGATTATTTTCTTGTGTTTATTTGAGTTACCAGAATTCTTGAATTAAAAAAAATCATAATTATGTCAACTCACTATTATATGACAATTTTATAGTTATTTGTGTTATTATTTTTTGGTGGTTAGAAAGGGTATACATTTTTGCTCATACCAAATTCCCATACCCAGCACAATTTTCAGTGCATAGCGGATGTTCGAAAATATTTGTTGGGCCGTTGAATGTCAGCTGTCTCTGCATCCTTTCATTGTCATGCTCTTCTTCCTTTTCTTCTTCTTCTTTTTTTTAATGTTTATTTCTGAGAGAGAGAGACAGAGAGAGAGACAGAGAAACAGAGTGCGAGCAGGAGAGGGGCAGAGAGAGAGGGAGACACAGAATCTGAAGCAGGCTCCAGGCTCCACACTGTCAGCACAGAGCCTGACATGGAGCTTGAACCCACGAACTATGAGATCATGACCTGAGCCAAAGTCAGAAGCTTAACTGACTGAGCCACCCTGGCATCCCTTCCATGCTCTTTTTATACCTGCATAATTGGGTAAGCTCTGGGTGTCACGCTGGTGTGCCCCATGTTCTACCCTGAAAAAATATCCTCTAAGGTCCAACCAGAAGGAAAACTGTCTATTTAAATCAGAGAGAATTGAGTACAAGGAAATGGTTACACAAGTGCCAGAAAAACTAAGTGAAAAAGAGGAAGGGGAGGCGATCTGGAGGTTAGCAGCAGCAAGAAGTTACACCCCTAGTTGGGAGCAACAAAAGGAGGAAGTAGTGTTACCACTGCTCAGGGCCTGGAGGCACCTGATAGAACCTGAAACCACGGAGGACCTGTCTGATGGACACTGATACCAAAGACGTGATGCAGTCATTGCCAGGGAGGCACTGGTGGCATAGAAGGAAGGGAGAAATACTCTGGCTTCTTCCTTCCTTCTCCCTGCTAATCTCTCATCAGAAAACCCTACAGAATGCCCACTGACAATGGGAGCATAGGGAAAGCAGCCTGCACTACCTTCCCCACTCTCTACACCCCAAGAAGAGCAGAGAAGGGCAAGAGATGAATCTGGGACCAAAAAGACCACAGTCTGATCCACTACATTTAGGGATCATGCCAATTTTGGGCTTTGTCTCTCCTACTGACTTCTCCCTCCCTGACAGTTACTCTACCCCATTAACTTCTACCCCAGTTTCACTTTACCTGTGATCCTTCACAAACATTCTTTGATCCTATGAGACCCTATGCCTTTGTGGGGCATTCTTGGATCCATAGGTGCCCCTATGCCTTCGTGGGGCACCTGACAACTCAAGATCAAGCAGCTGGCTCACTCTGCTTGCCCAGCCTAGTGGAGATGAATCCAGCCCAGTGGACCTTGTTCCAAAGTTCATCCACCAGCCTCCCAGCTGATCTCACACCAAAAGCTGGGGGGTGAACTACACAAGTTCAGAGTAGAGAGAACAATGTGATGTTGGTGACCTAGGCCAGTGTTCACGCTTTTAGTGATGTGATTAGGGCAGCTTCTGCATCACTGCAATTCTGGGCTTACACTTTTCAATGACGATGTTTTCCTGTCACAATCGTTGGTCCTTTACAGTTACTTTATGACACATCAATGAGAGTTTATAAAGTGGAATAAGGACAAGCTACAACTTAAGATTTATTATTATTATTATTCATAAAGTCTTTCACTAAGCATCTGCTTTGATCTCTATGATAACCTCATGCTGTTAAGGCAGAGTTTCTCATGTTTGGCACTAATGACGTTTTGAGATGGACAATTCTTTGTGGGTGGCTCCCCTGTGCACTGAGGATGTTTAGTGGCATCCCTGGCCTCTACCTACTAGATGCCACTAGCAATCACCTCCCCCAAGTTTTGACAACCAAAAATGTCTCCAGATATTGCCACATGTACCTTGGGAGGTGGAAATCACCCCTGGTTAAGAACCACTGTGTTAAGGGGAGGATGGTTACTATGATCCCATTTTATGGATGAAGAAAATAAATAAAAGAGATATTAAGGGAGCATGCCAGGTCTTATATATCAACTTATTTTTTTAGTTTTTGTGTGGACTATAAGTCAAATATCAGTGGGAAATTCTTGGGGGGGAGAATTTGCTGTTCTGGGGCAAAGTTAAAATTGGTAGCCAAAATGTGAGAAGAAAAGGCACTAGTTACTATTTTGAAATTCATTTCTACACCCTAGAAACTGAAGTGAGAATCTTGATTTTGACAGTTGTGGAATATTATCCTAACAGCTTTATGTTGTAAGAAATTGAGTGCTAGATTATCAGGGACAGCCTCACAATTTGCTTAGCAGGGGAAATAGCCCAAGTAGTGGCTTTCCATCTGGCTTTGACTTAATGACTAAATTATTTTAATTTTCTCCTGCATTTGAAATCTTTGGTTTCTTCAAGAGAAGAACACCTTAATTTCCTTCATCACATCTGTCTGCTCACTAATATGCGTGTTTTCCTCTTTGTCAGCACTTGACTACCAGATGAAGTTTAGATAAATGGTCATCTGCTTACCTTACAGTTGTTTTATTATGGAGTTTGGATGGAAGAGTTATAGCAGATAGTCCCAAGGAGAAGAGGCTGCACTCTCTGTGGTTCATTGAACCCATATGGATCAGAACAGCTGGAAGGATGGATTTGCTACCTGAGGCCAGCAATTGTGTAGCCAACCGTGATTCCCACTTGCTGACCCTTGCATTATGCATTGCAGTTGAGGGAATGTTGATCACTCCTTTCCATTTTGTGATGGATGGTGTTGTTTAAAACTGATGGTCTTATAAACTATCGGAGAGTTTCCACATCTCACAGATGTGAATGAGGCAGATAGTCAATAAATAATGCAATGTTTTCAAGGAACTTGTGCTGCTCTCCACCATGTGGGCTAAACTGTCCTGCTAACAAGCAACTGTGAAGGTAGCTTAGGCCTGAAATGGAAAGGCTTCTTGAAAAAAAAAATGGTTTCTGGCTAGTATAATAATAAGCAAATATGCTTTTTTCTAGGTCTGTGGTTTAAAATTGCTTTAGATGAGATATTTGACTCCGAGGTCAGCTCCTGAAAGCATCTGCCATTACCTAGAATGTTAATCTGTGGTTAGCAGAGTTGTAGCAAAGCTTGAGAAGACAGAGCCTTACTGATACAGATACACCCGTTCAGGCTGAGGTGATGGGTGCTAATTCATAAAAGGTGATTTTCTTCTATAGTGTAAGGTCAGGTGAGCCATCCACAAAGAGTTG
Organism: Lynx canadensis; assembly: GCF_007474595.2. Lineage (NCBI taxonomy): Eukaryota > Metazoa > Chordata > Mammalia > Carnivora > Felidae > Lynx > Lynx canadensis. Next base: position 44,572,127 of record NC_044308.2, read on the forward strand.
TTTGGAAAGACCGTCATGGCCGACACCATTAAACTTTTACATCATCCACATAACTCCCCTGGCATTGAGTCTGTGCTCCTAAGCAACCTTTCAATTAGCATTTGGCTTTCCAAGTAGTTCCATCTTGGAGTGAAGTGTAGGGCAGACAAACCAATGGGAGCAGCCTAGTCATGTCCTCGTCAATATACATGACAGGCATATTTTTCATTATACAAATTAATAAATTGGCATCGAGTTGAAAATGAATAAAATCAGTTAAGGAGTCTTCGTTCACATTCATAAAAAGGTTGGATGTAGTCCCTGGATTCTAGCTCTGTTCCTTTCTATCGGAAGAAGTGAAATGAGGCACCAGAGTAGTCTTAGCACTGCATCAGGTGTTGTTTAACATAGTTTTCCAGTCGTTGTGTGGAATCTTCTTTATCCAAGCAGGTAATCAGTCTCCTCTGAGCAGAAGCTACTCTTCCTACAATTTTTAAAATATGCTATAGTACATAGTACAATGCTGGGACACGTTACACATTCACTTAAAAATTATTACTGGTTTTCTGGCTTCTCTAATATGTTGAATGGATTAATTAAGTGAAGAGGCATTTGTAAAGGTGGAGAACAGTCTATTACGAGGACAGTGGAGTGCTACATAATGATAACTTGGTTGATTTACAGCATTATATACATTGGGCCACCTGTGTGAAATCCCCATTACCACGTAGTCCATGATGCCTTTTTCTAAAGGACATTTGTTGTGAGTTCCAGTATATGTGTGTGACTTAAAGAGCAATAGTACATACTACTGCTGTATTAGATTTATATAAAGGAAGGAAACTTCTTTTTTTTTTTTTTTAAATTTTTTTTTTTTTTCAACGTTTATTTATTTTTGGGACAGAGAGAGAGACAGAGCATGAACGGGGGAGGGGCAGAGAGAGAGGGAGACACAGAATCGGAAACAGGCTCCAGGCTCTGAGCCATCAGCCCAGAGCCCGACGCGGGGCTCAAACTCACGGATCGCGAGATCGTGACCTGGCTGAAGTCGGACGCTTAACCGACTGCGCCACCCAGGCGCCCCAAAGGAAGGAAACTTCTAAATATATCAGGAGAGAGGGTCCTTGAATGTACTGGCAATATACTTATTTTTTTATTATTATTTTTAATGTTTATTTATTTTTATGAGAGAGAGAGAGAGTGCGTGCGTGAGCAACTGGGGGAGGGGCAGAGAGAGGGAGATAGAACCTAAAGCAGACTCAATGCTCTGAGCTGTCAGTACAGAACTGGCAATATGCATTTATGATCTGAACTCCTGTTTTAATATTTGGCTACTACACTACTTTACTAAATACGAAGACTGGAAAGGTGAAGAACTCTGCAAAAAAGGAGCTTTTGGAATAATTCTGTACCGGGTGCCAGCATGGATATTAGGTAGCTTAAAAACACTAGGACAGAGGGGCGCCTGGACGGCTCAGTTGAGCATCTGACTTTAGCTCAGGTCATGATCTGCATGGTTTATGCATCGGGCTCTGTGCTGACAGCTTGGAGCCTGGAACCTGCTTTGGGTTCTGTGTTTCCCTCTCTCCCTGGCCCTCCCCTACTTGTGCTCTGTCTTTCTCTTTCAAAAAAAAAAAAAAAAAAAAAAGAAAAGAAAAGAAAAAGAAAAAATTAAAGATTTAAAAAAAACACTGGGACAGAGAAAGCTGATTCAAATAGGAAATTTTCAAATAAAAATGACTAGTGGTTAAAATCTGTATTTAGCCCCATTTTTGCTGGTTGTTAATATATGGTAATAATTTAATATTGGAATCACTTTAGGTTGCTTTGAATCTTGGGGTGTGTATGTCTTTGCTTGGCTTTGAAATACTGTCTTAGTCTTTCTGGTAATCTCAGCTGTCACAGACAAGGGGCTCATTTGTATGTACTGCACCTGAATTTTTCACTGTAGTACTTGGGTAATAACTCACTGTATCAGTCTCTTGTAGCTGCTCTAACAAACTTGGTGTCTTAAAACAACAGAAATTTGTTCTCTCCAAGTTCTAGAAGCCCTAAGTCTGAAATCAGTATCCCTTGGTTGAAATCAGGGTATCAGCTTGGCAGTGCTCCCTCCATAGGCTCAGGGAAGAATCTATTCATTGCTTTTCTCAGCTTCTCTTGGCTGCCGATTCCTTGCCTTGTGGCCATGCGCAAGCCTTGGCTGGGTCACATTGCCTCTTCTTCTGTCGAATTTCCTTCTGCCATCTCTTTTAAGGATACATGTAATTGCATTTAGGTCCCACCTATATAATCTAGGGTAATCTCCGCATCTCAAGATCTTTAATCACATCGGCCAAGTCCTTTTTGCCATATAAGGAGATATTTATAGATTCCAGGGATTAGGATATAGATATTTTTAGGGGGCAGTATTCAGCCTACATGAATTATTTTTTACTTTGTATAGCTAGCGCTTTAGTTCAAAGTTCTTTTTCCTCAACACTTAGTAAGACATTTTTTCCTATTGTTTTCTAGCATTTCGTGTTACGCATCAGAAGTCCAATGTCAGTTTAATTACCATTCTTTAGTAAGTAATCTTCTTGCTTTACTTAGTAAAGAATTACTTACTAAGTAATCTTACTTCTTTAGTAAGTAATCTTCAATACATACTAGAAGCTTAATAGGTTTTCCTTCTGTTCTCAGATGTCACACATTTCTCCAGTATTTGTCTATATATTATGGACCCCCACCTCCAGCATTTCTGTAAAATATTTAGCATGTGTTTTCTATCTAATCACTTAGATATTTCTTCACTTCAGGAAAAAAATTCTCTTTAGTATTTCTTTATTTAATTCTCTCCATCTTCTCTCTTATCTCTTTTTAGAACTCAGATTTTAGATCTCAAATTATCACCTAATTTTCCTTTAAATTTTTTTATCCCTTTGTTATTTTTGCATTGTATTTTGCAAAAGTTCATCAGCTTTACATATTGAACTTTAGTTTCTGATATTCATTGCTTCCATTTGAATTAATTTTTACTTTGGCTTTCCTAATTTTTAATTTCTAGGAACTCTAGATGCTTCTTTTTAATAGTAGCCTGTAATAGTTTTATGGCTCTAATGTTTTGAATCTCTCTGAAGATTTTAACTATGCTTTTAAAAATTATTTTCTTTTTTCCTGCATCAATCTGCTTCCTTTTGTTGAAATATTATACCAAGGTAAGTTGGGTTTATTCTGCACTATCATAAAGCCATATGATAAGAACCTCTCTGTGACTACCATACTTAACGACACTAGGCTCTGCCCTTGGAGACATGTTCAGCCTCAGGTGATTGTAGTTGTCCAAATGCTCTAAAATATAGTGACTCTAAGATTACTCACAAAAAGAATGCATTAATAGGGGCAATTTTCAACTCACTGAGAGCTGATTTCCCCACTAGATTGTGAGCCTGTTGAAAGTCGATAATCACTTTTTATCCAGTGCTGTATCTATCTGTAGCACTTAGCACAGTTCTGGCCCCAAATTATTTCTCATGAATATTTATTAAATTAAAGAATGAATAAATATATGATAGGCCAAGTTTGGCATAGATTACCAGCTCATTTATATTGAAGGCAGAATTTAAAGAAAATAGTCCTTTGGGAAGAACACTTTATTACATACTTCATTGTTTATTGCTTCATACATAGTTGGACTGAAGTATAACTACGGGATATATCTTACAGAGGGTTTTCTGAACACTTGAGAATGGCCAGTCAGTAAAGAGCTCTTTCTCTGCCAATCCATTCTCTCAGAGATAAGTGGGAGGACAGGCTGCTTTAATGCCCATCACGTTTCCATGCCTGTGTTGGAGCTGTTTCTTCTTCCACAAGGACCCCTCTCCCCTAAACCCCCCTCCATCCACCTCCCACTCCTGCCTGCCTTCCCTGACTACTTCAAACCACATTGATCTCTCCATTCTGAGCTACAATGGGACTTTTTATGTGTATCACACTATTTAGTACTTCAGTTTATTGAACAAATATTTATTTTCTCTGTACTTGGCTCTAAGCTATTTTCCAAAGGTGATACAAAGATGAAAAAACTCATGGTCCTGCTTTTAAAAAAACCTTAGATCTGCTAGGGAATTTAGTATATAATAAATATCTCTAATAAAACTCATCAAGACAAGTAGCATGGGACCAGTGAGATCATGTATGCGAGTAGTTCACGGTGGAGAGAAACAATATCGACCTAGCTTGGAAAGGTATGTGGCTTTGGCAATGGCCTTGGAAGTTGGGTAGGATTTTGTCAGAAGATAATAGAGGGTCAGGGAGGAAAGAAGACAGAAAAAAGCAATCATGTCTGAAGTGCTCAATTTAAGCCACAAAAGGCAGACAAATAGTAGAAGACAATAATAGAAACAATGAACAAGTGTAACAAATAGAAAACAGTAACAAATATGGTATCTATTAATCCAGCTATATCAATAATCACTTTGAAATCAATGATGTATCAGTACTCACTTTGAATATCAATGGTTTAAATGTACAATTAAAAGAGATTGTCAGAATGATCAAAAAACAAGACCCAATGATATGTTATCTACAAGAAATCTACTTTAAATATAAGACATTTATTTATTAAACGGATGGAAAAAAATGTACCATGCTAACACCAATCAAAAGAAATCAGGAGTGGCTACATTAATTTTAGACAGAGCAGACTTCAAAGCAAGGAAAGTTATCAGGGATAAAGAGGGGCATTACATACTGATAAGGTGGGAGTGTCAGTTCTTCAAGAAGACATAGCAATCTTTAACATGTGTTTATCTAACAACAGAGCATCAAAATATGTGAGGCAAAGACTGACAGAACTGCAAGGAGAAATAGATGAATCCACTATTATAGCTGATACTTCACTCTTCTGTCATAAATGGACAGATCCAATGGGCAGAAAATAATTAAGCATGTAGTTGAACTCAACAACATCATCAATCAACTAGATGTAGTTGACAACTATAGACTACTTCATCCACCAACAGCAGAATACACATTCTTTTCAAGCTTACGTGGAACATTCACCAAGATAATCCACATTCTGAGTCATAAAGCACAATTTAACAAATGTAAAAGAATATAAATCATACAATGTCTGCTATCAGAGTATAATAGACTTAAACCAGAAATTTATAACAAAGATAACTGGAAAATTCCAAAATATATAGGGACTAAGCAACATACTTTTTTTTTTTTTTTTTTTTTTTTGAGAGAGAGAGAGTTCAAGCAAGTGTGTGTGTGGGGGGCGGGGTGCAGAGAGAGAAGGAGAGAGAATCCCAAGCAGGCTCCACTCTGTCAGTGCACAGCCAGCCTAGTGTGGGCCTTGATCTCACAAACTGAGATCATGACCTGAGCTGAAAACAAGAGCTGGCCACTTAACCAACTGAGCCACCCAGGCCCCCCTAAACAACATACTTCTAAGTAACACATAGGTCAAAGAAGAAATCTTGATACAATTTTTTCAAGTATTTTGAACTAAATGAAAATGAACAAAACTTATTAAAATATGTGGGAGTCAGTGGAAGCAATGATTAGAAGAAAAATTATAGCGTTGAATGCATGAATTAGAAAAGAAGAAAGATATAAATCATCTAAACTTCCACCTTAGAAAACTATAAAAAGAGAGAAAATTAAATTCAAAGTAAGAAGAAGAAAAGAAATGATAAATAATAGAGTAGAAATCAATGGAATTGAAAAGAGAAAATTGATAGAGAAGATCAATAAAATCAAAAGCTGGGTTTTTTTTCAAAGATCAATAAAATTGATAAGCCTCTAGCCAGGGCAACTAAGAAAATGTAGAGAGGATGCAAATTATTGATATCTGAAATAAAAGAGGTATATCACAACATATACCATCATATTAAAAAGATAATAAGGGATACTATGAGCACTCCATGCTTACAAATTTGATAACTTAGGTAAAATGGACCAATTCCTTGAAAGGCACAATCTGCCAAAATTTATACAAGGAGAAACATACAATTTGAATATGCCTATATCTAATAAAGAAATTAAATATATGATTAATAACCTTCCAAAACAAAGCACCAGGCCCAGGTGGATGCACTGGTGAATTTTGTCTTCCCAATATTCTACAATCTTTTTTCAGAAGATAAAAGCAGAAGGATTACTTCCTGACTTATGCTATAGGCCAACATTATCCTAATACCAAAATCAGGCAAAGACATTACAAGAAAACACAACTACAGACCAATATTTCTCATAAGCATAAATGTAAAGATCTTCAAGAACATATTGGTAACTCAAATCCAATAATGTGTAAAATGAATTGTACACTAGGACCCAAGTAGCAGAATTTACCCAAGCAGGCAAATCCGAGTAGTGGAATTTACCCAAGGAGTCAAATCCGGTTTAACGTTTGAAAACCAATGATGTATTCATTCTATCACATCAACAGGCTGAAGAAGAAAAATCACAGGATCATATCAATAGATGCGGGAAAAGCATTTGACAAAATTCAACACCGACTGATGGTAAAAACTCAGTAAACTAGGAATAGAGGGAAACTTCCTCAATTTGACAAAGAACATGAACAAAAAAAATCTACAGCTAACATCACACTAATGGTGAGAAACTACAAGTTTTCCTATGAAGATCAGGAACAGGGCAAGGATGTCCCCTCTCACTATTCCTTTTCAACATTGTATTGGAAGTCCTGGCTGATGCAACAAGATGAAAAAAAAAAAAAGAAATGAAAGGTATACTGATTGGGTAGGAAGAAATAAACCTATTGTTTAGAGATGATAGGATTGTCTACGTAGAAAATCTGAAAGAATCAACAACAACAACAACAACAAAAACAACAAACCTCCTGGAACTAATAAGTGGTCATAGCAAAGCTGCAGGATACAAGGTTAATTAGTATTCAGAAGTCAATCCCTTTCCTGTATAACAGTGATAAACAAATGGAATTTGAAATTAAAAGCACTATACTATTTACATTTGCACACCCCTAAATATGTATGTTTAGATATAAATCTAACAAAATATATATAAGATCTAGATGAGGACACTTACAAAAATCTGATGAATGAAGTCAAAGGTGAACTGTATAAATGGGGAGATATTCCATGTTCTTGTTTGGAAAGATTCAACACTGTCAAGATGCCACTTCTTCCCAGCTTGACCTACAGATTCAACGTAAGCCCAGTCAAAATACTAGCAAGTTATTTTGTGGATATTGACAAACTGATTCTAAAGTTTATATGGAGAGGCAAAAGACCCAGAATAAGCAACACAATATTTAAGGAGAAGAGCATTTGCAGGACTGACACATCCAACTTCAACACTTACTATAAATCTACCTAAGGCATTGTGGAACTGGTGAAAGAATAGACAAACAGACCAATGGAATGGAATAGAGAGCCCACCAACAGACCCACAAATATAGTCAGCTGATCTTGGGTTAAGGAGGAAAGGCAGCACAATGAAAAAAAAAAACATTTTTTCAATACATGGTGCTGGAATAATTAGACTTCCACATGCAAAAAAAAAATTTAGACACAGACTTTCCACTGTTCACAAAAATTAAGTCAAAATGGATCACAGAGCTAAATGCAAAGTGCAAAAAATGTAAACTCCTAGAAGATAGCATGGAAGGCAATCTAGATGACCTTGGGTTTGGTGATGACTTTTTTGATGCAACATCAAAGATGTGATCCATGAAAGAAAAAATAAGTAAGCTGTATGCCATTAAAATGAAAAATTTTTGCTCTGTGAAAAACAATTTCAAGAGGATAAAAACATAAGCCACAGACTGGGAAAAAATATTTACAAAAGATGTATATGTTAAAGAACTGTTATCAAAATATACAAAGTCCTAAAACTCAACAATAAGAAAACAAACAACCGAGTTAAAAATGAACCAAGAGGGGTGCCTAGATGGCTGGGTCCGTTAGGTATCTTACTTTAGCTCAGGTCAGGATCTCACAGTTTGTGAGTTAGAGCCCTGCATCAGGCTCTCTGCTGTCAGCACGGAGCCCACTTCAGATCATCTGTCCCCGTCTCTCTTTGCCCCTCTCCTGCTCATGCTTTGTCTATCAAAAATAAATAAACATCAAAAAAAAAAAAAAAAAAGAGAACCAAGACCTTAAAATCTTTTATCAAAAAAGATACACATTTATCAGCATGGCCAAAACTCAGAACACTGACATGCAGAGAGGATATGGAACAACACGAACTCTCATTCATTGCCGGTGGGATGCAAAATGGTATATACTACTTTGGAAGGCAGTTCGACATTTAAAAACAACAACAACTAAACATACTATTACCATACAATCCAGCAGTCCTATTCCTTGGTATTTACTGAAAGGAATTGAAAACATGTCCACACACACACACAAAAACCTGCACACAGATGTTTATAACAACTTTATTCATAATTGTCAAAACTTGGAAACAACAATGATGTCCTTCAGCAGGTGAATGGTAGTACATCCAGACAATAGAATGTTATGCAGTTCTAAAAATAAATGAGTTATCAAGCCATGAAAAGACATAGAGGAAGCTTAAATGCATATTATTAAGTGCAAGAAGCCAATCTGAAAGGGCTACGTACTATATGATTCCAATTATATATCATTCTGAAGAAAGGTAAAACTGTGGAGACAATAAAAATATCAGTGGTTGCCTTGGGTTGAGTGGAGAGAGGGGGCAGAGATTGTTTAAGGCAGTGAAAATACTCTGATGCTATAATCATAGATACATATCACCATGCATTTGCCCAAACTTTAGAATGTACAGCGTCAAGAGTGATCCTTAGTGTGAAATATGGACTTTGAGTGATTATTATGTGTCAGTGTTAGTTCGTTGGTTGTAACAAATGTACCATGCTAGTGGTGTGTGTTGCTAATAGGAGAGGTGTGCATGTGTGGAGGAGGGGATATATGGGAAATCTGTGTACCTTCCTCTCGATTTTACTGTGAACCTAAAGCTGATCTAAAAATGTCTTTAATAAAAAATCCGTGAAGAGAAGCAGTCATGTGAGCAAAGATATGGAGTCAAGAAAACTGGGGCTTTTTTTTTTTACATTCATTTATTTTTGATAGAGTGAGACAGAGTGCGAGCGGGGCAGGGACAGAGAGAGAGGGAGACACGGAATCCGAAGCAGGCTCCAGGCTCTGAGCTGTCAGCACAGAGCTGGACATGGGGCTCGAACCCATGAACCATGAGATCATGACCCGAGCTGAAGTTGGACACTCAACCGACTGAGCCACCCAGGCACCCTGAAGAAAACTGGGGCATTTTAACAGAACTGAGAATTTGGCTAGTTTCTGAGCACAGGTAGAATCTGATGCTCAGACAACAGAGTTTCTGCGTGACAGCAGTAGGGTGGGTGGAGCAGAGGAGTTTGATAGATTCTTTTGGGGACTTGAACTCTCAAGTTTATCGCAGTTCCTTGTAAACTTCTCACTTCACACATCTATCTAACTGGTCCCATGCATGTGGTCCCATGAACGTGGTAGATAAGAAAGAATAATTTTAAATGTGTTTGGACTGCCTCTCTAAGACTTTGGAGGATCTTGATTGTCCTGATAAGGCATTGGTGTTCTATTTTTTAAGTGTTTCTCTACACATACCGCCCTGAAGGCTACAAATGCTATCATGATTTTGAAATTATAGCACAGCAGCAAGGAGCTGTTCCTGGATTTCCAGAGCATAGGTGAGCAGACTGGAGGTTGAGCTTAAAACTTTGCCCCATTGAGCTACAATCATTGAGATAAATAGAAAGTGCCTTCCATCAGACAATAAGCACCTTAGGCACTAAGTATAAATGTATCTTACACTTACCTTGGATCTTCCATAATTCCAGCAGATTTCTATACTTGCTCCCCAACCCACAACCTTGCTAAGGCCTGTGAGGCCCTGAGTGACCTGACCTCTAACTATCACACCTTTTTGGATTGATTGAGTTGCTTTGTTTTCCCCTCCCTGCCTTTTCCTAAGTAAGTGGGGTTGTTTTGTTTTGTTTTGTTTTGTTTTGACAGAGAGAGTGAGTGCATACACAAGCCAGGGAAGGGCAGAGGGAGAAGAGGAGAGAAACTCTTAAGCAGTCTCCACACTAACCACGGAGCCCCACTCAGGACTCTGTCTCACAACTGTGAGATCATGACCTGAGCTGAAATCAAGAGTTGGATGCTCAACTGACTGAGCCATGTAGGCACTCCTGATTTGTTTTCTTATATCATTGTTTTCTCTCTCAAATTTGGAAGTTATGGTACTTCTTACTGGTTGTCCTCAAAATCTTATTATGCATCTTAAAGTATGAAGTTAATATTTTAACCGCTTTCCAGAATAATACAAGAATACTTTTTGATCAATCTACTTCGGTTCAGCTGATGTGATATTGTTACTCAGAAGTATGGATGCTTTTTAAAGCTCATTAGACATTATTATGTTTATATGGATAAATAATTACACAGTTTACCAATTTCTTTGATCATTTTTCCTACTTACATCTCAGACTTTTCTTCCTCTGACATTATTTTCCTTCTTTCTAAAGAACATCTTTTAGTGGCGCCTGGGTGGCTGAGTTGGTGAGTGTCCAACGTCACCTCACCTCATGATCTCATAATTCATGGATTCGAGCTCTGCGTTGAGCTCTATGCTTACAGCTCAGAGCTTGGAACCTGCTTCGGATTCTGTGTCTCCCTTTCTCTCTGCCCCTGCCTTGCTTGCACTCTACCTCTCTCTTAAAAATAGATGAACATTAAGAAATTAAAAAAAATAAATAAATAAGGAAAATCTTTCAGAAATTCCTTTTAGTGAAAGCTTGTCAATGATAAATTCTCCATTTCTGTTTCTGTTTCTGTTTTTAAAATCAGAAAATATGCTCAATTTGCTCTCATTCTTTTTTTTTTTTTTTTAACGTTTATTTTTGAGACAGAGAGAGACAGAGCATGAACGGGGGAGGGGCAGAGAGAGAAGGAGACACAGAATCGGAAGCAGGCTCCAGGCTCTGAGCCATCAGCCCAGAGCCCGACGCGGGGCTCGAACTCACGGACTGCGAGATCGTGACCTGAGCTGAAGTCGGACGCTTAACCGACTGAGCCACCCAGGCGCCCCGCTCTCATTCTTTTTTTAAAATAAAGTTTATTTATTTTGAGAGAGAGAGAGAGCATGCAAGCAGGGGAGAGGCAGAGAGAGAGGGAGAGAGAGAATCCCAAGCACTGGCAGCACAGAGCCTAATGTAGGGTTTGAACTCAGAAACCATGAGATCATGACCTGCACCAAAGTCATACACTTAACCGACTGAGCCATCCAGGTGCCCCTAATTTGTTCTCATTCTTAAAAGAGAATACTTTTAAAACTTAGAAAGATAGCTTTGCTGGGATGATTGAAGGCTGACATTTATTTTTTGTTCAGCTCTTTGAAAAGAAAATAGTTCACCATCTCCTGGCTTCTGTTATTGCTATGTATCTAATTGTTATTCTGTGGATATGCTCTGTCTTTTCTCTCTTGCTGCTTGTAAGATATTTTTGTTTTGTTTTGTTTTAAGTGCTTGGCAGTTTTACCACGATATGTATAGGATTTATTTAGTATTATTAATCTGTTTGGTAGTAGCTGTGCTTCTTGTATCTACAGATTTATATCTTTCATCCATTCTGTGATATTCTCAACTGTTATCTCTATTGTGCTTTTCCATTCTAATTCTGCCTTTCTGTAACTTTGATTATATATACATCAGATTTCTTCTTTTCAGTTTTCACTTCTCTTCAGTTCTATTAATATTGTCCATCTCCTTGTCTCTGTGTTGCATTCCGAGTAATTCCCATTAATCTATATTCTAGTACACTAATCCTGTGTTAATCTGTGTTTGGTATACTGTTTAATCCTGAATTTGTTTTTTCTTTAGATGTTTATGTATTATTATTTTTTAAGCATATGTATGCCTTTTGTTTTTAAAAAATTTTTAAATATTTATTTATTTTTGTGAGAGAGAAAAAGAGAGACAGAACATGAGTGGGGGAGAGGGAGAGGGAGAGAGAGAGAGAGAGAGACAGAATCTGAAGCAGGCTGTAAGCTCTGAGTTGTCAGCACAGAGCTTGATGCAGGGCTGGAACTCATGAACCACAAGATGATGGCCTGAGCAGAAGTCGGATGCTTAATGGACTGAGCCACCCAGACACCCCTAAATGTTTATTTTAAAAATCAACTTTATTGAGGTATAATTTGCATAAAAATATACGGGCAGTAAGTATACAGCTTGTTTTTTTTTTTTTTAATTTATTTATTTTTGAGAGAGAGCAGGACAGTGGCAGAGAGAGAGAAAGAGAGAGATTGAATCCTGGAGCCACCAGGTGCCCCTATAGCTTGGTTTTGACACACTCTCCTGTGCAATCATGGCCAAAAATAAGACTATTAAGCATTTTCTTAACCACAAAAATTTCCTTTCTCATTTGTTCTTTTTTTTTTTTTTTTTTTTTTTTAATTTTTCAACGTTTATTTGTTTTTGGGACAGAGAGAGACAGAGCATGAACGGGGGAGGGGCAGAGAGAGAGGGAGACACAGAATCGGAAACAGGCTCCAGGCTCCGAGCCGTCAGCCCAGAGCCTGACGCGGGGCTCGAACTCGCGGACCGCGACATCGTGACCTGGCTGAAGTCGGACGCTTAACCGACTGCGCCACCCAGGCGCCCCTCTCATTTGTTCTTTTTTATCTCCTCCTCCAGTCTTGACCTCTGGCAACTACTCACTTGTTTTCTAGAACAATACTTTAGCTATTCTTATTCTCAGATTTTATATAAATGGAATCATATAGTATGTATAATGTAGTATGTTGAGTTTCTTTCACTCAGCAAAATGTGCTTGAGATTCATGCATGTTGTTGTGTGTATCAGTAGTCCTAACCATTTAATTTCTGAGTAGTGTTCTATTCAATGGATATACCACAAATTGGTAGCCCATTTTCCTATTGATGGATATTTGGAATGCTTACAAATTTTTGGCTCTTGTGAATGAAGCAGTTACAGAATACCTGTGTACAAGTCTATGTGTGGACATATGTTTTTATTTCTCTTCGGTGAATACCTAGAAGTAGGATTGTAGGATTGCATGATAAATGCATGTGTAACTTTAAAAGCATATGCCAAACATTTTTCTAATGTAGCTGTACATATTAATTCCTATTAGCAGTGTATAAAAATTCTTGTTGTACCATGTCCTTACCAACACTTGGTATGGTTAATCTTTCTCATTTTAACCATTGTGACAACTATATGGTGATATCTCCTGGTTTTAGTTTGCATTTCCCCTAATGAATAATAATGTAAGGAATATTTTTGTGTGTTTAATGACTCTACATATCTTTGGTGAAATGTCTGTTCAAATCTTTTGACCATTTTTAAAATTGGGTTATTTATATTTTTATTGTTGAGTTATAAGAGTTCTCTATATATTCTGGAGAGTATTTCTTTATCAGGTAAGTATATGGTATATGATTTGAGATTAAGATTCAGGGTCAGAATTTTCTTTTTTTTCTTTTTCTTTTTCTTTTTCTTTTTCTTTTTCTTTTTCTTTTTTTTTGGCATGTAGATATCCAGTTGTTTCAGCACTGGTTTTTGATGAGACTGTCTTTTCTACATTGACATCTTTGTTGAAAATCAACTTACCTCATGTACCTAGGTTTATCTGTGAACTCTATTCAGTTCCATTGAAGTGTAAAACCATCTTTGTAGAAATGCTACCCTATTTTCATTAATGCATTTTTATAGCAATAATAAGTTTTGAAATCAGTGTAAATCCTTAACTTTCATCTTCTTTTTCAAAAATTTTTTGGCTATTTTAGGTCGTTTGAATTTCCATATTAATTTTAGAATAAGTTGTCAATTTCTACAAAATCACCTGCTCAGATTTATATTGACATTGCATGGACTCTATAGATCAATTTAGGGATAATTAATATCTTTTCAATACTGAACCTTCCCATTCATGAACTTAGTATATCTCTCCTTTTCTTTAGGTCTTCTTTAATTTCTGTCAGAAATGTTTTGTAGTTTTCAACAAGCAGATCTTGCACATATTTTGCTAAATTTATCTCTTGTGTTTAATGGTTTTTTTTATGCCAAAGGAAATGGCATATTTTGGAAATTCTCAATTCCCAATTGTTTATAGCTGGTATAAAGAAGTAACAATTTTTCCATATTGACCTTGTATCCTATGACCTTGAAAAACTCAATTGTTAGTTGTACTAACATTTTTTTAGTTATAGTATTATGTGACTAATGCTGCATGACAGGTTAGCCCCAGACTTAAATGGCTTAACAAAATAACATCTGTTATATTACAGTTTTTGTGGGCCGAGAGTCTGAATGCAGCTAGACTGCACTCTTCTAGCTCAAAATCTCTCACAAGGTTGAAATCAAGGTGATGGCCATGGCTGCCATCATTTCAAGGCTTGAATAGAGAAGAATCTGCCAGTACAATGTTGAACAGAAGTGGTGACAATACACATCCTTGAATTCTCTCTGATTTTAAGGTTTAGTATGATGTTAAAAGTAGAATTTTTGGTAGATGCCCTTAAGAACTGGAGGTTTGATTAAATATGTTGGAAAGCTAAATATTAAGAATAAAAATTTTAAAAGGCATCTTTTTACGCAAAACTAAAATAAAGATTGACTATTTTTCTAAAACCTATGAGGTCTGTTATGTTTAGGAATTGAGAGTTTTCAGTTTTAAATGATAATTTATTGTATATATTTATTACTTAAAAAATCGTTGAGGGATGGGCAATACCTCATAATCAAGGGCATAATTATTTCTGCAGCAAAACATGAGTGTTTACCTGGGATAAATAAAATCTTTTATAGAATCATGTCAGTTCAAGTCAGGTTTTCCATCAACTGAGCTCCAATCAGATAAAGTTTTCCTATTAAAGGAATATTGATAAAATTGTTCATAGGTTGTTTTTTTTTTAATTTTTTTTAATGTTTATTTATTTTTGAGACAGAGAGAGACAGAGCATGAATGGGGGAGGGGCAGAGAGAGAGGGAGACACAGAATCAGAAGCAGGCTCCAGGCTCTGAGCCATCAGCCCAGAACCTGACGCGGGGCTCGAACTCACAAACCGTGAGATCGTGACCTGAGCTGAAGTCGGACGCTGAACCGACTGAGCCACCGGGCACCCCTAGGTTATTAAAATTTATTTTAGAAATGTAGGTAAGAGATTGAGGGCCTGTAATAGACACTAATAATAAACAGATAGGAGGGGGAACATTTGAAAAGAAGTCAAAGCATGCTAAAAGCTTTGCTTATGCTTTGGTAGAAAAAATAATTCTAAAGCACACAACGTGAGAGGCACAGTGACAAGGAAGTCTCAATTGAAATACAGATCTCCCTCAACTTACAGTAGAGTTATGTCCCAATAAACCCATCATAAATGGAAAATATTGTCAAAATGACAAACAGAATGGTTGTATGGATACAGAATGCTTTTAGGTATGTTGATTAAAAAAATTTTTTTTTAATGTCTATTTTTTTTTGAGAGAGAGACAGACTGTGAGCAGGGGAGGGGCAGAGAGAGAGGGAGACACAGGGTCTGAAGCAGGATCCAGGCTCTGAGCTGTCAGCACAGAGCCCAATGTAGGGTTTGAACTCACAAACTGTGAGATCATGACTTGAGCTGACGTTGGACGCTTCACCAACTGAGCCACCCAGGCGCCCCGTATATTGATTTTTTTAAAGTTTTATTTATTTATTTTTTATTTTTGAGAGAGAGAGTGCAGGTGGGGGGAAGAGAGAGAGAGAATCTTAAGCAGGTTCCATGCTTAGCACAGAGCACGAGGCAGGAATAGATCCCATGACCCTGAGATTAAGATCTGACCTGAAATCAAGAGCCAAACTCTCAACTGACTGAGCCACCCAGGTGCCCCTAAAACTTTTTATTTAAATTCCAGTTAGTTAACATACAGTGTAATACTAGGTTCAGGTGTATTATTTAATGATTCAACACTTCCATACAATGCCTGGTGCTCATCACAAGTGCCTTCCTTAATCTTTATCGCATCATCATCCCCCACCTATCTCCCCAGTGGTACCCATCAGTTCTCTATATTTAAGAGTGTTTCTTGGTTTGCCTCTCCCCCTTCTCTCTCTCTCTCTCTCTCTTTGTCTCTCTTTTTTTCCCTTTTCTTGTTTGTTGTATTTCTAAAATTCCACGTATGAGTGAAATCATACGTGTTTGTCTTTCTCTGACTTATTTCACTTAGCATTATACTGTGGAGATCCATCCACATCGTTGCAAATGGTATATTGGTTGTTTACCCTCATGATCATGTGGGTAACTGAGAGCTGTGGCTAGTTGCTGCTGCCAAGCCTCAAGAGAGAGTATCATACTGAATACTGCTAACTCCAGAAAAGATCAAAATTCAAAATTGGAAGTGTGGTTTTTCCTGCATGCATATCACTTTCACACCATCATAAAATTTAAAAATCATATGTTGAACCGTTATAAATTGAGGATTGTCTGTAGAGAGTTGTCTTAACTGATTGACATTGCATTATTTTACTTTTTCAGATTTGTAAAAACATGCAACTACATGAACACATTACTAAGGCCCCTTGTAAGGCCTTGGGAAGTTTGTACAAGTGAGAGGTCCTGAAGCTTAGACTTTATTAACTCCATAGGAAATCTGACTCTGTGCACAAGAAAACAAAATTGTTAAACTAATGACCCAGAATCTGACTCTTATCTGCCTCCCTCCCTCAATAACTATCTATATCCTTAAGTAAAAACTCTTCAGTGAACTTTATATATTCATATATACATGTGGTTGTGCACCTTGCTTTTCTTCACTCAAATTATGTTGAGCATACTTTGCTATTTTATTCTTTTAATGGCTGTATAGAATTTCGTTATATGAACATACCCTAATTTAACCTAACTCCTGTTTGATGGTCATTTAAATCATTTATAATACTTTGTTCTTTCTAATAGTACTGCATGCAGTGAACATTTTGTAAATATATCTGCACACACATGTATTTCTATAAGAGAAATACCTAAAAGAGACTGTTATGTCAAATAGAATATATGTTTACATTTTTGATAGATTTCTCTAAATTGACTTTCCTGAAAGTTTATATAGATGAACATCTTATTAAGAGTGTATCACTGTGTCACTTTGCTTACTCCTGGTTTACACTGGGTATGATCCTTATGTGTAATCTTCATATCTGATGTGGAATCAGATACAGATATGGTATCTGTAATGATGCCTCATTGGTTTGATTTGTATTGCTTTTCTCATTAATGAGATTGAACATATTTATTTTTTAATAGCCATTTCCTCTGTCATTGGTTGTTCTATGTTTTGTTTGCCAGTTCTGATATAGAGGTACTGATCATTTTTATTGATTTGTAAAAGACCTTACTATTGCTATTGATATTTTTATCTTGTCTTGCATTTTGCAAACATTTTCCCCAGTTTGTTCATTCCCTTTTGATCTCAGACCTGGAAATAAGGTTTGACTCTACCGTCCTAGCTTTGTGATCCTAGTGAAGCAGCTTAAGCCTTAGTTTCTTCACGTGCTATAAGAGGACAGTATCTGCATGATGGTTAGTTTTGTATGTCAACTTGACTGTGCCACAGAGTGCCCAGACATTTGGTCAAATATTATTCTGGATGTGTATGTGAGAGTATTTCTGGGTGAGACTAACATTTGAATGGATAGACTGAGTAAAGCAGATTGCCCTCCCTACTGTCAGTGGGCCTTATCCAATTAGTTGAAGACTTAAATTTAAACAAAAAGGTTGAGCAAGAGGGAACCTCCCTGCCTTGCTGTTGAGCCAGGATGTGGGTCTTTTCTGGCTTTCAGACATGAGCTGAAACAGCAGCTCTTCTTGCGTTTCAAGCCTGCTGACCTTTGGACTGCAACTTCCATAATTGACTGTCCTGGTTCTCAGGCCTTCAGACTGGGACTGGAACTATACATCAGCTCTCCTGGGTCTTCAGCTTGCATAATCACTTGAGCCAATTCCTTATAATGAATTCCTTTATCATACAGTCAATTGTGCACAGGTATGTACACACACACACACACACACACACACACACACCTTATTGGTTTTGTCTTTTTGGAGAACCCTGACTAATAAAATTAGCTATCTTACAGTTATCTTATAATTATCTTTCTTTTGGGAAGAAAGGAGTCAATTAAGTTACTTTCTGTCACTAAGTATTGAATAAAGGTTAGGTAAAGTTAACTTCATTTGAATTATTTTTTTGCTCTTCATAAATTTTACATAGTCAAATATATTAATCCTTTCCTTTATGACTTTATTAAAAAGTTAAAAAAATTTTTCCAGGGTGCCTGAGTGGCTCAGTCGGATACGTGTCCAACTTTGGCTCAGGTCGTGATCGTGCGGTTCTAGAGTTCGAGCCCCATGTCAGGCTTATGCTGACAGTTCAGAGCCTGGAGCCTGTTTCAGATTCTGTGTCTCCCTCTCTTTCTCTCTGCCCCTTCTCTGCTCACGCTCTGTCTCTGTCTCTCAAAAATGATAAATATTAAAAAAATTTTTTTAAATTTCCTAGTATTTGTCAAATGCCTGTACTTTTTGTGTTTAAAAAGTTAATCCATCTGGAAATTTATATTTATATATGTCTACCTTTGGATTTATTTATTTATTTACTTATCTAAATTTTTTTTAACATTTTATTTATTATTTTTGAGAGAGACAGAGACAGAGTGCAAGCGGGGGAGGGGCAGGGAGAGAGGGAGTCACAGAATCTGAAGCAGGCTCCAGGCTCTGAGCTGTCAGCACAGAGCCTGATGTGAGGCTCTAACTCATGAACTGTGAGATCATGACCTGAGCCAAAGTCAGACGCTTAACCGATGGAGCCACCCAGGTGCCCCACTTTATTTATTTATTTTTAAGTGTTTTTATTTATTTTTGAGAGAGCACAAGATGGGGAGGGGCAGAGAGAGAGGGAGACACAGAATCCAAAGCAGGCTCCAGACTCTGAGCTGTCAGCACAGAGCCTGACATGGGGCTGGAACCCACGAACCATGAGATCATGACCTGAGCCAAAGTCAGACGCTTAACTGACTGAGCCACCCAGGTGCCCCTACCTTTGGATTTAACATTTTCCCGCAAATGGAAAGCCAGTGCATGCTATTTATTGAATAATCTATTCTTTCAGTGTTCTCTAAAAGCACCATTGTCAAGAGTCTTTTAGGTCAAGAGAAAAACATTTTATTTTTAAAGGAAAAACATTTCTGTTATATCAGGATGATAAACTGTGTATCTGTATATCCACACAGAATACTCCGAATAAACTGTTTCATGCTTCTTGTCCTGACAATCTAGAAGGAAAGAAAACAAAGAGATGTTAATATTTTTCTTGTTCACACACGTGCTTATATAACACACAAGGTGTTGAACCTGATTGGTGTCTTAAAAGCCACTCAGTAGTTAAACATAATTCAGGCAAACAAAGACGGTGTAAAGGTACTGATTTTGTGTCATACGAATGTAGGTAGAACATCGAAGCCTTAAATAATGCTGCCAGTGCGCTTTCTGGTGTAATCAGGCAAAACCGGAGAACACGCCGTATTTAATGATGTGAGAACTCGTTTCTCTGAGGTCAGTGGTGTGTGCTTAACCTTTAGGCTCTTGCATGGCAGCTGCCCCAGTGGTTTGGGGGTGGAGGCCAACATGATGGGGCATTTAGGGCAGTGACGACTTGATCCCCATGCTTGCTGCTCTTACCCAGAAATGGTGAGCAGATCCAAGGAAGCAGCTGCCCTCTGCGCTCTTCTGAGCTGCCCACTCCCGTCTCTCATTTCAGGCTTCACCTCCTGAGGCAGAAGAAGCACTGCTGTCTTTGGAAAACAGGACTTCTCACTTCACTGGGAGAAAAAAATTGTTCTTAGTTTAGTTTTTAATGCCTTGAACAACCTCCAAGAGGCAAGCACAAAGTCTAGATGACTCTAGATCAAGACTGCTTTTGTTTTTATTTCTCATTCTGCAGAAGTTTCCACCTCGTGCATTTAGTGTTTCCCAAAGTCTTTCTGAAAAATGCTAGTGCTTTGAGACTGTGAGGAAGGAGGGAAAGAGGGAGGGAAGAGGGGTGAGAGAAAGGAAAGGAGAGACGGAGCCAAGTTAAGGTAGATCATGTCTGGGGCAGGGGATAGAGCTCACAGTGCACATGAACAATAAATGTTCAGCTCCGTCTGTTGAGAAATGTGTTTTATTTAAAACCTAGAACTTGCTATTCATATTTGATCCCACAGACCATTAAAAAAATTTTTTTAACGTTTATTTATTTTTGAGACAGAGAGAGACAGAGCATGAATGGAAGAGGGTCAGAGGGAGAGGGAGACACAGAATCTGAAGCAGGCTCCAGGCTCTGAGCTGTCAGCACGGAGCCTGACATGGGGCTCGAATTCCAGGACCGGAGATCATGACCTGAGCTGAAGTCAGACACTCAACTGACTGAGCCACCCAGGTGCCCCCCCCACCGCCACAGCCCATTTTTTAAAATTACATAATATATCTTCTATTTGGTAAATGCTACCTTAAAATTGTGTATAAAACAAAACTTTGCCTGTTGAATGCTGTTTACCATTAACTTTTTTTTGGTAAAGATTTTATTTTTAAGTAATCTCTACACCCAACATGGGCTCAAACTCACAACCCCATGATCAAGAGTCACATGTTCTACCGACTAGGCCAGCCAGGCATCCCTACCATTAATTTCTAATACCAGCCAGCAGGTGACTTCTTATGGAAGGAAAAAAATTGACCATAAGACATAATCGAAGTATCAGGGAGGAATTCCAACCCTCATATCAAAGCTTGATATTCAACCTGTGTCAATATGCACTTAATACCGCCCTGTGTATCTGTAAAAGAAGTCGGTCAAGCAGAGGAAGTGTAGAACTATGGAGTGGATCAGAACATAACAAAGGCATAGAATAGCTCCTCCTTTCCCACATGAGCAGACCAAGGCCTAGAAAGGCTAATGAGGTGGGCAAAAAGCCACAAATGGATTTGTGTTGGTGTCTGGACCCAGTCTTGGTTTTCCTGCATTTCTCTCTGGTTTTGTCCTTCTCTGTATGATAGCATAATTCTTTTCTTTAATATTTTATTTTTGAGAGAGCGTGAGTGGGGGAGGGGCAGAGAGGGAAGGGAACAGGGGATCCGAAGTGGGCTCTGTGCTGACAGCAGTGAGCCCCATGCGGGGCTCAAGCCCACGAACTGTGGAATCATGACCTGAGTCAAAGTCAGAGATATGACCAGAACCAAAGTCGGACACTCAACGAACTGAGCCGTCCAGGCACCTCATATGATAGCATAATTCATAAACTGGAGTCTACCACAGGTATGGGCCACACCACTCACAAGGATGTTTACCAACAGTGTCTCTTTGAGAGGCTTTCCCTGAAAAGTGAGGAGAAACAAATCCCCCCACCTGCGGAAGCCATGAGATCTGATGAACTGACATGAAACCTTCTGACCTCCCCAGGCTAGTATTACCTGACCGACAGTGACTGATTCCCAGGGGGTGATGAGTTCCTGAGCCCAAAAGGACCACATCTGATGAGCACAACTATGTTGAGAGATTTCTTGATTCTGAATTATCTTTGCATTTCTGAAGTAATCCCTACTTGGTCATAGAACATTGTTATTTTGATACAGTGCTTGATTCTCTTTGCTAATACGTGATTTAAATTTTTGCATTTAAATTTCTAAATGAGATCAGGCTATAGTTCTCTATTTTTATCAGGTCTTGATATTAAGGTTGTGTTGGAATCATAAAACGAATTCGGGCACTTTCCAACTTTTTATTACGGTCTGAATATTTTGAATTATAAAGGAATTATCTCTTCCTTAACGGTGATACAGAACTCAGCTGTGAAACTCTTAGTTCTGGTTCTTTAAAAATGATAGATCTTCAATCATTTTTACAATGTATTCTGTGATAACTAGTCTGTTCAAGTTTCGTCCTGTTTTGTAGATCAATTTCTTTTATAAACTTTTTAAAAACAGCTTTATTGAGATATAATTTCCATGTCACAAAATTCAATTACTTTTAGTAATGTGCCATGTTTTAAGGATACAATTCTATGACATTTAGTAATGTAGATCAATTTTAGTAATTTGTATTTTTCTGGAAAATATCCATTTCCTCCAGGTTTTTAACTACTGCCATAGAATTGCTCATAATATTTTATTATAATTATACACTTATGGAAATGTTGGCTTTTCAAATGAACATGCCAATGTGAGAGAAAAGAGAAGGACACGGAGATAGTGCCAGAGACAGTAAATAAACTGGTGGGAACACATTTACTGAAACAAGTGAACAGTATGTAAGTCAGGAGCTTCAAGTGCCGTCTTTTATGTCCCTCATTAGAAGGGCTTTCTCATTGCTCATCTATCCTAGATGCTCAGAGTTCCCCGGGTCAGAGCCAGGACTGAGAACTTTCAGACCTGGTAGGCAGAACCACAACATCTGGCACTTTCCATTTCTTTGTGGTTTTTTTAGTTGCCGCTTCCTTCAATTAAGAATTCTCCTAATAACACCAGTGCATTTTACCACTTGTGTGGGGAAATTTCATTGTGGTTGCAACCATATGTCAACTTTCAACCTCAAGAACCCACCATGCTGAATCCTTCACATTAAAATTAAAGTTGGATATAAAATGCTTAATACCACTAAATTGAGGGGGACTTGGGTGGCTCAGTCCGTTGAGGGTCCGACTCTTGATTTCAGCTCAGGTCATGATCCCAGGGTTGTAGGATGGAGCCCCACATCAGGCTGTGCACTGAGTGTGGAGCCTGCTTGGGATTCTCTCTCTCTCTGTCTTTCTCTTCCTCCCCTTGGTCTCTCTTCCCTGTTCACACCCTCTCTGTCTAAAACAAAAACAAAAACTAAATAAATAAATGTTTAAAACTCCACTAAATTGAAGAATGATAATTTATTTGGGTATGTTTGATAAAATGTAAGATGAACCAAAGCCAAGTGTGAATTTATGCCCTATTTTAAAAATCGGTTTTCTAGAGGTATAATTTACATATGGTAAAATTCACTCTTTTGAGTTATACGGTTCAGTGAGTTTTCAAAAATGTATTTAGTCCTGTTACCATCAAAATCCAGATACAGTATATTTCTGTCATCTCCAAATTTTCCCTTGGACCCCTTTCTGGTTAATTAATCCTTTCTCACAGCTCACAGTCCCCAGAAATTACTGATTTGATTTCTGTACCTATAGTTTTGCCTTTTCAAGATTATTATGTAAATAGAATCATACAGTGTGAAATATTTTGTGTCTGGCACCTTTCAGTTAGAGTATTTCTGAGATTCATTCATGTTGTTGCATGCATCAGTTCCTCTTACTGCTGAATACTATTCTATTGTATTGATGTACCATAATTTACTTATCCGTTGACCTTTTTAAAAAATATTTGAGGCGTTTCCATTTATGGAAATTCTGTATAAAACTGCTGAAAACATTAACATACAGGTTTTTGTGTGGACATATGTTTGCATTTCTTTTACGTAAATATCTGGGAATGGGATTGTTAAATTGTATGGTCATGTGTCTTTCACTTTATAAGAAACTGCCAACCAATTTCCAAAGTGACTGTGCCATTTTGCCTTCCCGCCAGTAATGGAACAGGGTCAGAGCTGTTCCATCTCCTCACCAACCTCTCCTATTTTCAGGCTTGCTAATGCTTCGCCACTCTGGTGTGCATGTAGTGGTATCTCGTTGTACTTTTAATTTGTATTTTCTCACACGTTATGTGTTTACTTGCCATCGTGTCTCTTCTTTGATGAAGCATCTGTTCAAATTTTTACCCCTTTAAAAAACTGATTCATTTGTTTTATTATTATTGACTTATAAGGAATCTTTATATATTTTGGATACAAATCCCTTATCAGATACTTGTTTTGCAAATATTTTTCCTAGTCTGTAGCTTGTCATTTCATTTTCATAACTGAGTCTTTAGAAGAGTAAACATTTTTTTTAATATTTCATTTATTTTTGATAGACAGAGACAGAGCACAAGTGGGGAGGGGCAGAGGGAGAAGGAGACACAGAATCTGAAGCAGGCTCCAGGCTCTGAGCTGTCAGCACAGAGCCTGATGCGGGGCTCGAACTCACAAATTGTAAGATCATGACCTGAGCCGAAGTCAGATGCTCAACCGACTGAGCCACCCAGGCGCCCCAGAAGAGTAAACATTTTTAATATTGATAATCTAATGTGCCGATTTTTTTCTTCTGTGGTTTGTGCTTTTTGTGTTTTAGGTTTCACAATATGTCCATGATTCATCTCAAGTTAATTTTTATATATAGTATGAAGAAAAGATAAAGTTTCGCTTTTTGACATTCAGTTGACATTCAAGTTCTTCACATCCAATCTAATCATTCCAGCACCATTGTTGAAAAGACTTTCTTCGTTGGTTACCTTAACACCTTTGTTGATTATCAATTGACCTATTTCCGTGGATCAATTTCTGGACTTCCCATTCATCTACACGTCTATACTACACTGTCTTGATTCTTGTAGCGTTGGAGTAAATCTTGAGATCAGTTAGTGAATGTCTTCCAATTTTAGTCTTCTTTTCCTTTTATTTTTTTTAATGTTTATTTATTTTTGAGAGAGAGAGAGAGACAGAGCATGAGTGGGTGAGGGGCAGAGAGAGAGGGAGACACAGAATCCAAAGCAGGTTCCAGTCTCTGAGCTGTCAGCACAATGCCTGACACAGGGTCCGAACCCACTAACCACAAGACCATGACCTGAGCCAAAGTCACATGCTTAACAGACTGAGTCACCCAGGTGCTCCTTTGTTCTTTTTTTCAAAAACGTTTTGGCTGTTCTGGATCCTCTACTTTTCCATATAAATTTTAGAATCAGTTTGTTAACTTCTACTGAAAAAAAAGTAATAAATCTTGTTGATGTTCTGACTGGGATTTTGATGATCGTAAGATCGATTTGGAGAGAATTAAGACTTGAATCTTGAGTCTTGCATTTTAGGAACACAGTGCAGCTCTATTTATTTTGGCCTTTTTCATCTCTCCCCTTGACATTTGGTAGTTCCCAGCATGAAGGTCTTGCACTTACTTTGTTAGATTTATCCCTACTTTTCAATGCTACTGTAAATAGTACTGATTTAACATTTTTTTCCAGTTGTTCATTGTTAGTATGTAGAAATACAATTGGTGTTTTAATATCGTCACATCTCCTGTGACCTTATTAAGCTCACTTACTAACTCTAGTAGTTTTTTAGTAGCATCCTGATACTTTTTTGAATGAGTTCTATCCTGATGCCAAAATACAACTGTGACCCTGGGCTTGGAGGCTATTTATTTTTTGTCTGATACCTGTGGGTACCTGGTTAAAGAGTGATAGAGATTGTTGTAAGCTTTACAACGACCATGAAATATTTACCACCCTTTCAGGCCTATTGCTCTGAGTACATCCCCTGTGTACAAAATAAAGCATAATTTACATCTTCTGTGCTGTATCAAAAATTGTTACTTCTCCTAAGTTGACTAACAGGTATTTCCAGGAACTTCTGGGTTAGGGGTTAAGATACTGGTGATAGAAGATGGTATATGCGTGTACTAAGGTGTATGCGTATGGGTTTTGATGCTGGCTGTAAAGTTCCTGAGGTGAAGATGTGAGTGAGCTTCTCTTAACAGGTAGCAGAGAGGGGTGGTGAGGGCAGAATTCAGAGACCCTCCAGGAAAGATTTAAGACCCATTGGTATGTTCTAATTATCGGGGTGAACTGTAAGCCTTATTTTGGTGTCTCCTGAATTCAGCTCCGGTTTTTTCCCTCCTCAGTAAAAATTCCACGATCAAATAAATTTGGGAAGTACTTCATACCATATCCTCCTCTTGGAGTTTTACACACAGTGACCCTTAATGTATTAAAGGCTGTGAGAAAATCGGAAGTAAAGATACATATTTACACACCTTCGTTTAATCCAGCATTCCCCAAACTCATTTGATTGTGGAACCCTTCTTTCATATAAGCCCTCCTAATATCCAGAAGCTCTTTAGCTTATGCTCTGCAAAATACATTCAGGAAACTACTGCCATGGATAGTTCTATAATCTGTTTCTGATCTTCAATATGAGAATACTTATACAAGGTTATTATGTAAGACCTAGCTGATTGCTACAAAATGCTCTGAAAAATACAATGTGGGTAGAGTTCTAGAATGGGGAGAGGGTTATGTTTTAGATGTCTTCATTTTTTTTTTTTTTGTTTCTACTTACAAATGATCAGCAAATATTCTCCCAACATATGCTACTCAACTAAGTCAAGGGAATGATTCTTCCACACACTTCAGTGTTTCTGGGTCTCTCCTGATGTACTCCTTTGCTTGTACTTTGAACTCTCTTTCTTGCTTTGCTCTGATTTGTTGCAAAACTGAGCCATCAAGCTGTAAAAAAGGAACTTTCTACAAAAGGCATTATGCCACCTGCTTATATGCTTTGTGTAGTGATCAGAGCGATGGAAGAAAAACAAAGTAGATAGTCTTCATTTTTCAGAGAAAATAATTTTCTAATGATTGACAGCATGCAATTAAAGCAGCAATAAAATAAACAACATTGCAGTTTTTAGTAGGAAGCAGCTTGTGTCGTAATTGATCATGTTTGACACAACAGCTGATGACAGGATTTGTGTTGATCCTTGATGCAAAGTTATAGCTTTTACGGAAAAGTGCAGCTGGAAAAACTGCTCCAAATTGCCTGCCTTTGTAATTAAAAGTATAAATGTTTCAAGTCGAATACATCCTATTAGTAAGATTTTAGGAAACAAAAAGTTAATTTATTCACATTCGATATGGTCTGTAAATGCCACCATTATATGCCTTCCACTGGCCTTTGATTAGCTATGGATTAATAAAACTTTTATACCTCCTTTGTCAGCCTCATTTTGAACTCTGTTTTTGCATACTGTTACTATTAAATAAATGAATTAGTGTCCAGAAATGTGTCATGCATATTACCTAGCAGCAGGAAGCATAATACAGTGGTCAGCTCCCCAGGAGCGTTATAAATCCTAATGCGCTCGGTAACCTGCTCACGTGGACCTATTAAAAGCATGATGATTTAGTGGAGCAGTATTTGTGCTTAACAATGGAATTTTAGTTAATTCAAAACAATGTAAATCATCTCCAATTACAGTATTTGAATATTCACAGTTGCTTCACAAGTACATGTACTGTTGCTAAGCCAAAAAAAAAAATTTTTTTTTTTTTAAAGCATGATACTGAGTTACTTGCCTGGAGTACCATTCAGACAGATTTTTGGTGGCTTTATGTTAAAAGTAACCAACCCTGGAGAACAATGTTTATCTGGCGCAGATCGCTAATTCTCAGACAAAGCAGTTTAGGGTGTCCAAAACGTAGAAAGGAGGGGAAGCGGGAGCAGAGCCCCAGATGCTAGTGTACCTGGAGAGCTCAGGTGAGCGCCGTAATTGTGCCGGGGACGTGATGTGGCTCCTCGCCTTCCTAGAGGCGACTGAGGGCTTTTGGGTTACTGCTGTTATCAAAGTCATTTCACATCCACGTCAGGAGCTTCTCGGTACTGTAACTGCTGCCGTGTCCCTGTGGGTATAGAACAGACCAGAGAGGATCCTCTGGTTTCAAACGGGCTCTTTCGTGCTCCAGGTCTCAAAGGGCCTTTCCAGGAAATGATGATGATTAGCTGTCCGGCTGGCAGCGACTGCTTTCAGCATTGCAGGCCTGTGGTGCTCTGTCGGGATCCGCTTGGACCTCTGCATCAGAGACGCCCCACTCGTCTGGCAGTCCCCAATGTTTCCCAGTAGGTGAAATAGACGGGGAATTAATGAGGAATGGCGTGAACTTTACTAAAAGGATTTCTTGTGTGTGTTGTGGATCTGGCCATTAAGGGACAAAGCACAACTTTCCTGGCCTTCCAAATAAAGTTGGGATGAACCGGGTGCCTTTACTTGGTGAAAAAGAGAACTTGAAGAGAATGCTGTCAAACGCATTTCCCCACAGTTTGCCGATGGGCCAAGTCCACTTTGCACGAAATGATAATTATGTGCAATATCGTCCTTGCGTTTGGTCAATGATAGTGGCAATCAGCAAGCCTAGATTCAAAACTTGATGCCGTCTGTTATAAGCTTGTGTGTCCTTGAGTGAGTCACTTTCCCTTTCTGAACCTCAGTTTATCCATCTATGAGGGAGGTAAAGGTTTATGTGTAATAATATGTTGCTCTGTGGCAATGAGGTGTAGATTAATGGAAGTGACGTACATAAAACACTATATAGTTACTGCTGTTTTTAACTGATGATTCTTAAGGTGCATAACTGTGCTGAGTAAATGCAATTTTGGTTAGAGGTTGTGTATATAGTCTGAGCAAGTTGTTTCTTGATCTCTTGTAATAACCACAGTTCTCTATTGACTTTGCTTTATCTCATCCTCCATCCATTTGTCTGTTCGTCCAGCCATCCCGCCATCCATCCTCCACACATCCAATTAGCAATACATATGCATGGTAAAATCAATCACTACCAAACAGGAAGTCTGTCTCTCACCTCTGTTCCCAGACCCTCAGCTTCTGTCTCCAGAGGTGACTGTGGTTCCTAGGTTTCTCTGTGTCCTTCCAGAGGTATTGCATGTACATGCAGGCACCTATGGCATACCCCACAAGCCACTCTCCACACTGTTTGGCATCTGAAAAGTTAGCAATATGCCTTGTGTGCTTTCCATATTAGCGTATACCATCTGGTTTATTTTTCTTAATAGCTGCATAGTATTATGTACTGTGGGTGTGTCTTAATTTATTTAACCAGTCCTCTATTGGTGGACATTTCAGTTGCTTTTAATCCCTGTGCGGGTAAATCTAGCGCTGCAGAGAATATCCTTCTCTGTACACAGGTGAATATGACTACAGGATATTTTTACAGCTGTAGGATAAGTTCCTGGAAATGGGTTATCTGGGTCAGATTTTTATGGAAATTGCCAAATCCCTACCCCCCCCCCCCAACTGTACTGCTCTACCTACCCTCCAGTACTAGGAGAACACCAGTTTTCTCACACCCTTGCCATTTTGTATTGACTTTTAATTTGGAGACTCAGTAGTGTTTTGAAAGTTCATATAATATCCTGATTGAGTAAATTTGCTTCTTTCCAAATTACTGACTCTTTTCGGAACCTACAGATCTACACAATAAAGAATAGCAGCTAAATGTTAAAGTTAAATAGAAATGAACAGAACCATATGGCTTTAGAAAGAAGCAGGCCTTCGAAGTGGTTCAGTCCGGCAGAAGAAAAACAAGGCTTTCAGTGCTTAAGTGACTTCTTTAGGGTCACATATTTAATGGCATTTAATGGGGGGTAGAAAGGGGGTTTAGTTCTCTTGATCTTCTTTTTATCACATCAGACTCATCCTAGTGTGTGGATAAATATCCTTAATATCCTTATGCAACATGGATCAGATGTTCCCCCACATCTGTAATGCTAATCCTGGTCATGTTCAAAAGGCTGTTGTGATGCAATGGAATGAATGTTGAATTCTAAGTCAGTTGACCCAAGTTCAAATACCAGCCCTGTCACTTATTGACTGTGTCTGTGGGCAAGTTGCCTAACCTCTCAGAGTGTCAGAATTCTCATCTATAAAACCCTGGTGGCAAAATCTATTCCACGATACCTTCAAGGAGTGCTTTGCAAAGGGTCTGGCAGTATAAATGTTCATTGTTTTATTTTCTAACTGCTCATTAGCACAAGAAATTAGCATCGTTTTTGTATTCCATTAATGTTATTTCTAGGGGCGCCTGGGTTGTTCAGTCGGTCAAGCGTCCGACTTCAGCTCAGGTCATGATCTTGCAGTTCACGAGTTTGAGCCCTATGTCAGGCTCCGTGCTGACAGCTCAGAGCCTGGAGCCTGCTTCGGATTCTGTGTTTCCCTCTCTCTCTGCGCCTCTCCTGCTTACACTCTGTCTCTCTCTCTCAAAAATAAATAAAACATTAAAAAATTAAAAATATACAGCTTTGTAGTAGAGGCTAAAGTCTGGGATTGTGATGCCTCCTGCTTTGGTCTTCTTCTTCAAAATTACTTTGGCTATTCGGGGCCTTTTGTGGTTCCAAATGAATTTTAGGATTGCTTGTTCTAGTTTCGAGAAGAATGCTGGTGCAATTTTGATTGGGATTGCATTGAATGTGTAGATAGCTTTGGGTAGTATTGACATTTTGACAATATTTATTCTTCCAATCCATGAGCAGGGAATGTCTTTCCATTTCTTTAAATCTTCTTCAATTACCAACGGAATGGGAAAAGATATTTGCAAATGACATATCGGACAAAGGGCTAGTATCCAAAATCTATAAAGAGCTCACCAAACTCCACACCCGAAAAACAAATAACCCAGTGAAGAAATGGGCAGAAAACATGAATAGACACTTCTCTAAAGAAGACATCCGGATGGCCAACAGGCACATGAAAAGATGTTCAGCGTCGCTCCTTATCAGGGAAATACAAATCAAAACCACACTCAGGTATCACCTCACGCCAGTCAGAGTGGCCAAAATGAACAAATCAGGAGACTATAGATGCTGGAGAGGATGTGGAGAAACGGGAACCCTCTTGCACTGTTGGTGGGAATGCAAATTGGTGCAGCCGCTCTGGAAAGCAGTGTGGAGGTTCCTCAGAAAATTAAAAATAGACCTACCCTATGACCCAGCAATAGCACTGCTAGGAATTTACCCAAGGGATACAGGAGTACTGATGCATAGGGGCACTTGTACCCCAATGTTTATAGCAGCACTCTCAACAATAGCCAAATTATGGAAAGAGCCTAAATGTCCATCAACTGATGAATGGATAAAGAAATTGTGGTTTATATACACAATGGAATACTATGTGGCAATGAGAAAAAATGAAATATGGCCTTTTGTAGCAACGTGGATGGAACTGGAGAGTGTGATGCTAAGTGAAATAAGCCATACAGAGAAAGACAGATACCATATGGTTTCACTTTTATGTGGATCCTGAGAAACTTAACAGGAACCCATGGGGGAGGGGAAGGAACAAAGAAAAAAAGAGGTTAGAGTGGGAGAGAGCCAAAGCATAAGAGACTGTTAAAAACTGAGAACAAACTGAGGGTTGATGGGGGGTGGGAGGGAGTGGAGGGTGGGTGATGGGTATTGAGGAGGGCACCTTTTGGGATGAGCACTGGGTGTTGTATGGAAACCAATTTGACAATAAATTTCATATATAAAATAAAAAAAAAATAAAGTTGTCGTAAAGATAAAAAAAATTAAAAATATATATTATTTCTAAGCTATTGCTTGTACTATTTTTAAAATTTTATTTATTTATTTTAATGTTTATTATTTATTTTTGAGAGAGAGAGAGAGAGAGAGAGAGAGAGACAGAGTACAAGCAGGGGAGGGGCAGAGAGAGGGAGACACGGAATCTGAAGCAGGCTCCAGGCTCTGAGCTGTCAGCACAGAGCCCAATATGGGGCTTGAACTCACAAACCGCGAGATCATGACCTGAGCTGAATTTGGATGCTTAAGCAACTGAGCCACCCAGGTGCCCCATACTATTTTTTAAATTTTAAAATAATGCCCTTGTTTAATTAAATATAGATTAAGAAGCAAAGGGATCCAGGACAAGGCCTCCCTCTTTTGTTAAGAGCAGTGGCAGACATGGAAGAAATTATACCTTATTTTTCAGTAATGGGGGCAACCTATTTCTAGGATGCTTATTTTGCTTGAGAATGGCCAGTAGCCAGTACCCCTTGTCAGCATTTCAGGGAAGGACAACCTAGTGAATTCCCTATAGTCTCTTTATTTATTTATTAATATAATTTATTGTCAAATTGGTTTCCGTACAACACCCAGTGCTCATCCCAACAGGTGCCCTCCTCAGTGCCCATCACCCACTTTCCCCTCTCCCCCACCCCCCATCAACCCTCAGTTTGTTCTCCATATTTAAGAGTCTCTTATGGTTTGCCTCCCTCCCTCTCTGTTTGTAACTATTTTTTTCCCCCTTCCCTTCCCTTCCCCCATGGTCTTCTGTTAAGTTTCTCAAGATCCACATATGAGTGAAAACATATGGTATCTGTCTTTCTCTGACTGACTTATTTCAGTTAGCATAATACCCTCCAGTTCCATCCACGTTGCTGCATGCAAATGGCAGGATTTCATTCTTTCTCATTGCCAAGTAGTATTCCATTTTATATATAAACCACATCTTCTTTATCCATTCATCCGTTGGTGGACGTTTAGCCTCTTTCCATAATCTGGCTATTGTTGAAAGAGCTACCCTATAGCCCCTTTATTGAGAGGTGGAGTGAGAAGGGAGGAACCTTGAGTGTCACTAGTTTTGACTGTGGGGCTAGAGCTATTCGGATCAAATGGAAAGTTACCACAATCTCACCAAAAATTTGTTCAGAACTCGCTTGTGGGTAGGTTACATAGCTCTGGGCCGGGGCCTGAGCTGGAGCAGGAAGGGACAGGTCAAGCGTAAGAAGTGAGGGTTCTAGTGAGATTGCTGGCACTCGTGAGTCATGTGATCACTCCATAAATCATTTAACCTTTTAGCATTTCAGTGCCTCTATCAACAAAACAGTGACAAGATACTACTATGTTAATGGCTTATTTATATTCAAAGTACTACTGATCAAGCATAGTGATACTTATTATTCAGTCACTTTCTATAAGTTAGGCATAGGCCATCTCTGTTCTTTGAGGCAGGTACCATTATCATCATTATCCCTGAAATCATCCCTTCTTTATTGATAAAGAACTGGGAACTTGGGAGGTGATATACTCTGCTTTTCCTTACACAGCCAGTCAGTGGCACAACTAGGGCTCAGACCCCAGTTCTCTTTCACTTCAAACACTGTGTGCTTAACTGTACTGTCCTGCCTCTGGGGCCACTTTGTGGGGTAGACATAGCATTGTTCCCATTTTGCAATCAGCTGAGCTCAGAACAATGGTGGGTCAGCACTATAGATTGTCTCAAAGGCTTTGGGAAGGATTGAATGAAAGAATGTCTATGAAAATGCTATATACACTCAACCCCTTTACAGGAGTGAGCTTATTAATTGGGCTGTCGCAGATGGGTCATGCTGATGGGTAGAAACCCACACACTGCAGGTGAGAACAGCTGGGTAAGATGGAGGGAGGTTTGCCAGTCAGTTGCTTTGCTTGAACAATGCCTAGCAACAATTTTTGTTGTGTTTTTATATAAACTTACTGGATTTCTTGACATGATGTATGTATAGCCATAAATCATCACTATAAACATTGTAAAGTACTGTTTTACATTTCAGATGGCAAAAGATTATGCAGAAATTAATATATACATTCATACATGTGTATACATATACACATTAATATACATATACATATATCTGTATATAAGTATGTATAAACACACATATACAAAATCTCTGTGGTGTTTTCTTTCTTAAACCTTTTAATTCCTCAGGTAGAAAGAATAAGAATGTGTGCTAGTGCTTAAAAAAGTAAAGTAGTAGG
The DNA here is from genome assembly GCF_007474595.2 of Lynx canadensis. NCBI lineage: Eukaryota > Metazoa > Chordata > Mammalia > Carnivora > Felidae > Lynx > Lynx canadensis. The sequence continues at coordinate 44,605,626 of NC_044308.2, forward strand.
GAGTTATTAAGGCAGTAATTTACCACTACAAAATCAATCAATCAATCAATCAAGGTGCCCTTTCTTTATGAAAACAACTCATTCCTTCAACAAATATGCTGCTAAATGTAATAGTTCCAGCTTCTTGTTAGTGTTTCTAATAATTCCGTGTTTTGTTTTCTAATCAGAACATAAACTAGAAAAATGCAATCTCATACAATTAATAATACTAATACTAATAATGTTTTTCAAATAAAACACATGGTAAAAGTAATTCATTATCTGCTGTTAATGTTGATGCATTTTCCCAGTTTCTTTCTGTCAGTGTATTGTGAGCATCTCAACCCTAGCAACTTGGTGCAGATCCAAGGAGAATAATTGTGTATGAATTGCCACTCAGGGGAAAGTAAAGGAGATGGCTTTTAGTTATGCATGTTTGAAGGACTTTCATTGTAAGTGAGAGTACTGGAATTAGTTGACTGAGGCTTGCTGTAGCTATGAAACTACATGAAGTCAAACCATTTGTAAAATCTATACACAGCCATTTTCATACAAGAATTCCGAGCACATTTCAGAATTCCCACAAAACCAATAAATAATTATAATAAATGTGGAACTGCCAAAAGTATCCTTGTGGGGAGTTTGCTCACTTGTCTTTCCTCGGTATTTAACTATAGTCTCAACCTATCTTCTGGCCATCCTGGCTCACATGAGATACACCGACTTGTCATCTCACGAGCATCTCACACTTAAAACATCCAAACTGAACTCTGACTCTGCCACCCCTAACCTGCTATTCCCCGAGTCTCCCCCTTCTCTGTTGTTGACCACCCCCCACACTCTACTTGAGCCAGAAATCTAAGGAGTAATCCTTGCATTCGTTTCCAATCCTCTCCCTCATTTCCACATTCAATCAGTCTTGTCATTTTTGTACCCAAACGCCTTTTCAAGCATGTCTACTTTTGTTTATCTCCTTGGCCTCAACTCTACTCCTAGCCAGCATTGTGTTTTGAACTATGGAGATAGTTCACTCACTAACCTCCCTGCTTCCTCTTTGGCTAGTGTTTGAGACAAGCAGCCGGTCAAGGGCATTGTGCTCACACATTTTTCCCATGTTTATTTATTTTTTTTTGAGAGAGAGAGAGAGAGAGAGAGAGAGAGATGCAGGAGGGGCAGAGAGAGAAGGAGAGAGAGAGAATCCCCAAGCAGGCTCTGCACTGTTATTGCAGAGTCTGATGCAGGACTCAAAGCCACGAACTGTAAGATCATGCATGACCTGAGCCGAAATCAAGTCAGATGCTTAACTGACTGAACCACCCAGGCACCCCTCTGCTCACCCTTGTTCAGTGGCTTCCCACTACTTTTAGGGCAAAATCCGAAGTCTTCAGTGTGGCCTCTAAGGCCACTTGCTCACTTTCCTGGCCCCACCCCTCCTTTGGTTTTATCTTTCCCACTCTTCCAGTCACTCTGTTCCAGCCATACTGGCCCTCTTGGAATTCATTGAGCTTGGTAAGTCCTTCCCCCCTAAGGATCTCTGCATATGCTGCTCCTTAAGATGTCATCCCCTTCCCCGTGGTCTCACTCACTGCTGTTCGTGTTCCAGATCTCATTGTAAATGTCCCTTCCTCAGAGACCTGCCTTGAACTCCCATTTGAAAATGTCTCTTCTTAGTCTTTCTTAAAATGCCCTGTAATTACCTTTATGGCCACCATGGCAACATATTATTATATACTTCTTTAGGCGAATATATTTTTTTTTTTAACATTTATTTATTTTTGAGACAGAGAGAGACAGAGCATGAACGGGGGAGGGGCAGAGAGAGAGAGGGAGACACGGAATCGGAAGCAGGCTCCAGGCTCTGAGCCATCAGCCCAGAGCCCGACGCGGGGCTCGAACTCGCGGACCGCGAGATCATGACCTGGCTGAAGTCGGACGCTTAACCGACTGAGCCACCCAGGCACCCCTAGGCGAATATTTAATGTCTATCTCTACACCAGACTAGAAGTTCCCTGAGGACAGGGATTGTGTCTGTTTTGCTCACTGTTGCATCCTCAGAAGCCTATTGCCGGGGACATAATAAGACTCAAATGTTCATTGATTCAGTGAATGAGCAAATGAATGAATGGATATTTTCTTCTGTTACTGCTTCTCTCTGGGATTAAAAAAAAATTGCACAAGCACAAGAAGCAGAGGAAAGAAGTTTCTGGCAATCCAATATTTTCTTCTTAATGGACTCTAATTATCTTCAAGAGTGAATTGACACCATATGTGACCTGTAATTGAGAAATTTCCAGTGGATGCTCCCACTTTCCCATCCACTTGTCAGCATGGTCACTTTAGAGTCCACTGCTATTTTCCTGCTGCCCCAAAACTATTATTCTCTTTTTCAGATTCCTATGGTGCTTGTGATCTGTCTGACTCAAATGGTATTCAGTGTTCATAAGGTCAGGCCTTAAGATTTATAACTGGAACAATGCCATAGCATAAAGGACCAGCTAACCCCAGATCTCTTAGAAATAATACATAGTCCCCATGCTATAGTTCTTATTGTTGTTTAATCCACTCAACAAATATTTATTCAACATATGCTATGTACTGGGAACTGTGTTCTACAATGAGATATACCAGTGAGCTAAACATGACAGAGTTCCTGCCCTTACAAAGATTATGGTCCGGTACTGTGCGAACAGCTGAAAAAGTGCACAGTCACACACGCTCCTGTGGATACCTCCCCAGATTCGCTGTGGAGTCTGAAGAGACCAGGGAGACACTACACATGGCCTTTATAAGGACATGTAATTTCTAATGTCTTTTGTCCAAGACTACCACTAATCATGCCATATAACTTCCTAGGTATCTGAACTCCAGTGTTTTTTAGGAACGCTGACTGCCTGGATCTGGTGCTTGATTACCACCATTTCACTCAGTTCATCTGGTTTCATCACAGCTATGGTGGATTGTTCCACACACCATTGTATGCACCGTAGAGTTTCTGCTCAGCATTCCCTAATATGTAGAAGGCCACTCAGCCCTGCACAGGTGCAACATAGGTGTGTGTGTGTGTGTGTGTGTGTGTGTGTGTGTGTGTGTGTGTTGTTGGTAGAATTGGAGGTTAGTACTCTGGAAGGTGCCCCTTGCTCAATGGCGTGTCATGTGTTGGTGGAGAAATACCCTAGCCTCCCGTCTCAGGATGGTCCGCTTCTCAGAGGCTCTGCAATGGGACTGAGCCCAGTTGCCTTGTCATTCACTAGCACATGAATGTACCCTTTGTTGGCTCTTCTCTCTTTCTACTCTCTCCTCCCAAACAGGCTACTGCACCCAAGTCTTTGTTACAGGGTTTGCTTTCAGAAGAACCCAATCTAGGACACACCCCAAAATTCTTGACCACCCTCACATGGAGAGAATTCAATAAAAATAACTAAATTCAAGGGCACAAAGATAGCTCAGTCGGTTGAACGTCCAACTCTTGATTTCGGCTCAGGTCATGATCCAGGATCATGGGATCGAGCCCTGTATTGGTCTCTGCACTGAGCACGGAACCTGTTTGAGATTCTGTCTCTTTCTCCCTCTGCCCTTTCCCCAGCTTGTACTCTTTCTTTCTCTTTCTAAAATAAAATTTAAAGAACTAAAAAAAAAAGTAACCGAATTCATTGTAGTTCATTGCTTCATCATTCTTTCACCTGTTAGAAGTAAAACCAACTCAGCCAAATGTCTGAGCATCTACCAGGTTCTGGGAGAACTAAGATACACAAAATGAATGTGGTGCATGCCCACAAGGAACACACAGTATACCAGAAGAACCACTTGTTACAGAACAAGAAAGTTTGGTTAAGTAGCTCCATTATTCTCCTTCTTCAAACTACATGTGACTTTTGTAGGGATATATGACCCAGTGGGTTACAAATTGGGCAGAATGCAAAATCTGGTATGGACCCCATTCTCTCTTTGCTGTAAGCCTAGACTCTCAGTGTTGTAAGTGACAGAAACTCAAACTAGCTTGAGCCAGAAGTCCATGTATTGGCTGTAGTAGCTGGGATGTCAAGGGGTACATTGGCTTCAGGCATAGATAGGTCCTGAGTCTCAATGATATTACCATGATTTTGTCTGTCTTTATTTCTCCCATCTAATTATTTTGGGTTTGTTTTATTCTCAGTCAGGCCTCTCCGTAGGAAAGAAAAAATTGGCTCCCTGTGGGTCTTGGCTTACCCAGTGCTTTTGCCTCATGACCCAAGTGAAGAAGAGCCTGTCTCTTTCCCAGTATTCGTATTTTAAAGTCTCATGGAGACAAATAGGGGCTGCTTTCACTATGTACTTATCCCTGAAATAATCACACGGCCAAGGGGATGGGAAACCCTAGCAGGGCTGAGTCACATGCTCATCACTGGCTGGGAAAAGTAAACCCCATCCCCAGAGAAACAGGGACACTGTTACTGGAAGCAAAATAGCCATGGAAGACTGGGACACTAAAACCAAGCACAGTTCTATATAGGACTACAACAAGACTACAACAAGAAGTATTTTCTTCTTTTTTCTAAGAGTAGGGAAGTTGATGTCCCTGAGCAAAATGAGATTCTTAGGTGGAGGGCAGATGTTGGTGTTTTGGATTTACCAAAAATAAGGAGTCTGCCTCAGGGTCATAGTTTCCGGAGCTCTGGGTGTTGTTCTAGGGCCTTCTACAGATGACCAGGTTAGCTGGGTCTTCCGCCTTCTCTGATTGGTGGGCACTACAGAGGTGAGTGTGATGTTCAGGTTTTTCCTAGTAAGGCTCCCCATGGCTGGAGTCCCTGGAAAAACTCTGAGCGAGGGAAGAAAGAAGAGGGTGTAATAAGACCTTCATTCTTGGGCACATTCCTGAGAGCAGGAAATGTTCTCTCCTGTCTGCCACTGAGTCGAGTGCAAGGACACCTTCCCCAACCCTGTAAAATGTTGGGATGTAGAGGGAGTTGGAAGTTGGTCCCCTTACTTGGCTGCCAAAAGGCAACTGACAGGAGCCTGGGCCAAGACTGTCTGTTCAGAGCCTGCACGTCTTTACCTGGAGGCTGCTGTTAGAGAAACTTCAGAGCTCCTGGCTCTGGGTGGTGTGTTGGCTGCCGAAGGAGGCAGATTTCCCCTTCGGCCTAGTCAATAGCAAGCAGTATGTGAGCTTGCTCCACTCCAGCATGGGCAGAGCCGAAGCCTCTCTCTGTGATCCTTGCCAGAGACCATTAACCTACGCCTAAGTGTGCGTTTTGGGTCAGTGGCTGCCATAAAACCTGGTGCCTGTCCATTTTCAGACCACGGCCTCTTGCATGACTGGTGAGCAGCAGATACATTCTGTCAATCTCATGTTGGCCTTGTTGCCCCATTCCTAGTCCGTGTGTGGCTCTCCCAGCTGTATGTGATTGCACTTCCTGTTGGCAAGGTTTTAAGGAAACACCACTCGAATCCTATAGATTCAGCTTCTTTTCTTTCCCCACCTTCCTTTCCCTCTTAGCCTATAATTAGCCATTTTTCTTGTTCGTTTTGAAGCTTGCTTATTTGAAATTCATCAGTGAGTTAGTCCTCTGGGAGTTACTCTCAATTACAAATTGAAGACTAATTGTGCCACGATCACTGTTGCTCTAAAACGCCTCCTCTGTAATCACTCCCTAAATTAACTCTCGCCTCTTATTTAACACAAAGTTAAGTCTTTTAAGATGAGCCGTGATTCCTAGTAGGAAACACAGCAGTTGGTGAACTGTGGAGCCGCGATTACGTTGTTTTAAACATTCCTTTTCTTTACATTTAAATTCTGGATTACTTTTAAAATCTAAAAGTAAAATTTGCTCAATGGAAACAGCCCATGTGTTGCTTTTACCGTAAATAGTTTATCATGTAAAATTTTTCCTGATTATCGCCAGTATCGTTCTGAAAAAGTTTCTGAAAAACTTAAATCACACACTACACACACACAATTTTTTTTTTATTGCCTTAATGTATTTCCTCACTCAGTATGCCTTTTTCATTGGGGGTGGGGTGGGGGGGGAGGGGAGGTTCAACTATTGGTCAGAGTGGGCTGCGTGATCTTCTATACTTTGAGCTTCTATCTGACCACTGCCACTCTGACACTTGGGTGGCAGGCAGCGAGCTGGCGGGAGCTCGTTGTAAATTCACCTGGGAGAGGGGAGATATAAAGGTGGTGGACACGAGAGGAGATGAGGGCAGTGGCTCTAATCAAGAGGCCACAATGGAATGAAGAGGGGCTGTTAGTGCCAATGACATCCCAAATGGTGGAGCAAGGATCGGGCCCCTTACAGACGTCATCTTTAGGACACTTCCATCATGAAGTTGAAGAGGTGACTTCTAGAAGTTTGACCTGAGCTTGTGTTAAAATTCAGCCTTAAGAATACGCTTTTTATTTTATAGTAAAATATGGCCATGTGATTTTAAGTATAAATTTAAAAGTTGCTCAGAAGACTTCTTTAAATGGTCTTTTGGCCGTAACCAAGTGATGTTGATAGGAAAAGCCTCCAAAAGGGACTGGCAGGGGCTAAGCTCACTTGGTGTGCTGTTTCTGCCAATGTGCTCAGTTGCAAGGACGTATCTGTTCTGCTTCAGCCCTCTTTGTACAGCCCAGGCAATAGCTCAAGACTGACTGGCTTTGAAGACAGCAGATGCCACAGGGAAATCAAAAGGAAACAGACCAAAGAAAAACAACATGGAACCATCACACACGTCTCAGGTACAGGCTTCAGGTCTGACAAAAGCTGTGTTCTAGCCAAGCCCCCATCCCACTCTCTCCCCACTGGGATCCTGCTGGCTCCCTGCCAGCCTCTTCCTCAGGAGCACCATCTTATGTCCTGCCACTGCAGAGTAACCCCCTGGGTATTCTGGCCTCTTCTTTGCTGAGCTCCAAAGCCCACATTTCAGCATTTCAGCTCACTTGGTCCCAGATCTTTGTCTGACAGACTCTTCATATCCACAGGCAATTGGAGCTCTGTAATGATGGGCGAAGAACGGTCTTATGTTCCCAACTCAGATGATCATTCATAGGCACCTCCCTGAGAATTTTGATTCAGGTTAAATGCTCCCCACCCCCCACGCCATTCAGAAAATTAACTCAGAGTTAGAAATAGAAGGGTGAGGGGTATCTGGGTGGCTCAGTCAGTTAAGCATCTGACTTTGGCTCAAGTCATGATCTCACGCTTCATGGTTCAAGCCCTGCATCTGTGCTGACAGCTCAGAGCCTGGAGCCTGCTTCCGATTCTGTGTCTCCCTCTCTCTCTGCCCCTCCCCTACTAGCAATCTCTCTGTCTCTCAAAAATAGATAAATGTTAAAAATATTAAAAAAGAAAAAAAAAGAAATGGAAGGGTGATTTCCTTGAGCTGCCAACCTGCCCAGATCTAACCCTAGCCCTGAAAGGAATGTGGCTAATAGGGATTTGCCAGATAATAAACCAGAACTTCTCTCATTTGTCTGCTGACCACCTCTAGCAGCAGTGGCATTTATTTCCCATTTATTTCCCAAGTTAAACCTTATTTCTGTGTTATCCTCACCAGTCATCGTGGAAAGGCTTTTTGGAAACTATAGAACAGTAGAAGGAAGTGGGGAAACTCACCCATAGTTTCATACCTAGAAATAAATACTGTTAACATTTTGATCCATTGATTTCCAGTCTTTTCCCCCTAATATAGTAGAGATTGAATTACTTATGCGATTGTAATTTAACATCGTAGTGCACATATTACCTCCTGTTCATATAAATTTGTAAAGATATTTAATTTAAAGTAAATATATACTGTACTTATACAATATAACAATTAACCTATATTAATAACATTTATCTCTTTCATATAATAATTTATACAAATATATAAGTATAGATTTGTAAATATACTTTATGGATATATTTAATGAATGCAGGATAATTCACTGGATATATGATAGTTTACTTAACCTAAATGAGTCAAAATGAAGTAATCCATTTCAAATTTTCCCTGTTAGTATTAATAGTGTAACTTAAACACTTTCTAGGTATTTAGGCTAGTTCCTTTGCAATAGGTTCCAATAAAGGGGATAACTGGGTCAAAGTTTATAAACCTTTTTTTTGTTGTTGTTTATTTATTTTGAGAGAGAGAGGGGTGCCTGGGTGGCTCAGTCAGTTAACCATCTGATTTCGGCTTAGGTCATGATCTCACCATCCATGGGTTCGAGGCCCGCATGGGGTGCGGGTGCTATGCTGACAGCTCAGAGCCTAAAGCCTGCTTTGGATTCTGTGTCTCCCTCTCTGTCCCTCCCCTGCTTGTGCTCTGTCTCTCTGTTTCTCTCTCTCTCTCTCTCAAAAATAAATAAACATTAAAAAAATGTATTTAGAGAGAGAGATTGAGAGAGAGAGAGCACTTGAGCGAGTGGGAGGCAGGCAGAGAGGAGACAGAGAATTATAGCTCAGAGCAGGACCCGGTGCTAGGTCTCAGGAACCAGAAACTATGAGCTCATGACCTGAGCCAAAGTCAGGAATGGGATGCCCAACTGACTGACCCACCCAGGTGCCCTGTAAAAGTTACAAACCTTTTTAAGACCTTGATGCTCATTGTCAGAGTTCCCTGGCCTTTTTAAAGGGACATTAGGAAAATGTTTTCACAGTTACAGACGCTCTTACTGATTCAAAAGAAAGGATTTGGCTCCTAGCTGATTTGAAATAAAAGAGAATTCGAATTTTTTACATGCTGACAAATGTCTTACTAGTGAGTGACCCTCATGAAGGTGCAGCCTGCTTCGTTCATTCCTGAAGGCAAATTAACATGTAACCAATCTACCAAGGACGTGCTTATATGATTTCAAGATTTCCCCAGAGCTATCTTCCACATGTTAAAAAACAGTGATTTTTGAAATTTATGTCAGTGTACATTAATGACACTGTTTTTGTTGTTAGCTCACGTAGATAACTGGAGAACAGCCCTTGTGCAAAAACAGTGCTTTTAATATATATGATATAATGTATGTAATTTATAATGTGTGTATATTACAATGTATACATACACAGACACAAATGAACTGAATGAAAATGCTTATCATATGTCTTTGATGAAGTAGACTTAATTTCTCCCTTTTCAACACACACACACAATTTTCAGTTGCATTTTCTTACGCAAGATAGGTGATGTTGCCTGCTGTTACTGAAGAAATAAAGGCTCTTCTCCCCTTTGTAATGTTATGCGCTGATGAATGGAAGCATCAGAATTCGTTAGCAAATACCTGCTGCTCTGTGCTGTCTCCCCCTCCTTCTGCCTCCCAGACATTTCTTCCTATCCAAAGCCATTTGAATTCCCAGTTCAAAGAATCTTTGTTAGATGGCCAGTTTGTTCCCAAGATCGTTGGAAACGGCCATAAAAAGAGACTTAACGCTTCATGTGTGGTGGTGTCATGCCAGTCTGATTTTGCAAACATTGCTTTTGAGAATGGTTGCCAGCAAGCTTACCCGGGGAACAGCAGCGGCTGTGGAGGTAAAGAAGGCCACGGTTTAATGCCTGTTCGCACGCAAGGTGTCCTAATCTTCTGTGAGGTGTACTGAGTGCCCACTGGGTAGTTTGAATCTCTGTTAAGAGCAGACTGGTGGAAACTCCAAGGGAAGCAGACATACTAAAATATTGTAATCAGGTTCCTAAGGCTCAGTTTTTTTCCCTGGCTCAGCAATTACAGATTTCCCCCTGGAAAGGTTATTAATATAAAAGTCTTCACATCAAAAATATTGTATTAGACGAGGAAGGGGTTACATAAAGATCTGTAGTCAGTCCAGAAATGTGTGTATATGTCTGTGTGTGCATATTTTTACACATACTCACACATACCATAAATTGCATGTATACCCTCAAGCATGTTCTAGACAGAGAGTAATGCTGTTCCACCCATCTGTGCATGCAAGCCCCGAAAATGGCCCATTCCAAGGTTAGGTATCTCTGAAGGCTCTCTCAGCTTGGGTCCTGATTGCATGCAGAAAAAGACTTTTCACCAAGTGGACGACCAATTCATTCATCTTGATTGATAATTAGAACCAACAAAGAACAGATCAACAGAACTCATGAGGGCAAAAACATCTGGGACTCAGTTTAATTAGAATACCCCAAAACCTGTTTAGTGGTAATTGCATTGTAAGCACCAAATAGCTTTCACAGTTGTTTTTACGAGTGATACAAATTAGCACCCAAGATCTGAAATGTATACTGACTACAAAAACATGGGGATTTAGCAGGGCCCTGGGGAGGTTGGCCAAATATATGTATTCACCTGGATGTTCTCTGGCATATAATTTTGGGACTTTTTGCAGTGAAAAAAAGTTAAGACTCTGGAATCCTACTAGTATTTGCACTTGGAACTCCCAGATGGGCAGTTTCACTACGAGGCAGTTTCTGCTTTCCCCGAAGAATCCTTCCCCATTTTCACACAAATACCCTGAGAATGTTTTAATATCCAAGATGCTTAAAGTCTGCAGTTTAGATCTTTTTCTTTGTTAGGAAATCTAGATACCACACAAACAATTTGGAGGTTTTATGGGTACTTACTTATACCTACAAAGTTCGAGAAAGCTGTAAGAAGATGTAATAGTTGCATATCTTATTAGACTTAAACATGTCTAGTGAAACAGTAAGAGCTTTTCAAAGCTGTCGGCTCTGGATTGGGTTTATGTCCTTCTTCAGGTACCTCTGCCTAAGTCCAACAAGAAGTCAGGAGCGCGTGCTTATTATACAAATCCTGCAGAGGGAAATCTTAGACAAATGTCCTGAGCTAGAGCAGGAAGCCTTCATTCAAAAAGAAGAAGGAGAAGGAGGAGAAGGAGAAGGAGAAAGTTGTCATCAAATGTGGAGTTATGAAAGAGCAATGCCTTTCTCACTCCGTAAATGCTCTTCCCTCCTTCTGCTTAGCTATTTCCTCCTTCAAGACTTTCCTGGCCACTGCATACCAGGAAAACTAGGTGTTTCAACATACACAGCATTTGCTTGCCCTGCTTTTTAGTACTGACCTACTCCACCTCCACTTACTCATTTCTGCCTCCTAAGCTTAGAAGATGCTCAGTACATGTGTGTTAATGGAACCTCTTTAATGGAATCACTGTCCCTTTTACAGAGCATTTCCACACACAGTTTTCTCATGTGAGAATGCCCCAAGGTCACCCGTGCAATGTCCCAAGATCAGCAGGGCACATTCCGTGAACCCACTTTACAGAAAAGATGTTGCAGCTCAAAGGGATTAATGACCTCCCCAAAGTCACGCACCTGCTAAGTTGCAGTAAGAATTTCCAAGCAAGCTTCCATGGCTGCTGAAATGATACAGGTTAAATCAGACTCATTTTTTTCAAATGCCCTTTTTTGTCTTTTGGAATTCTCTAGCAATGTTAGCGGAACAATTTGAAACGAATACATTTTAGGCTCCTCATCTTTTACCTGTGGGGAATTTGTAGAAAATTAAGCACTTATTGAAACATAGTTATTAAACCCCATTGGTGATGGTTCCAGCTGCCTTGTCAGGGATAATGGGAAATGAGTAATAATACCCAACTATATATCTGCAAAAACTTCCAGAAGAGATTTGGGGGCTCAGAGTCATTCTGCAGAAGAATAAGAATGGAAGAATCACATTTTGATTTGCAACCAATTCCCCTTCCCACAACTACAGTATTTTTGCTTCAAATGAAATCAAGTTAAAGTAGAAATAATTTAGAACAATATTCAATAGGGAAAATGTCACCAGAAGGGCTTAAGTGAACACTAAAGGCAGCTGGAGGGGGAGAGGTCCCAACTCTGCCCTGGAGACTCTTTTAAAGATGTAGTTCGTATCTTGTGCTTGCATATAAGTCTCTGATCTTTGTTCCTTCTTTTAAACACCAGCTGAGCTCCCATGTCCAACTCCTTGTTGCCCCTGTGCTTTCAGATCTAGTATGTGAAGTTACTCTGTAAGCAAAGAGCAATCATTATAAAATTGATATGAAGTTGTAAATGACAGGTTATAAAATGGACTTTGAAGTGGCGTAGTTGGAAATGTCTCTAGTAACTCTCAGTAGTCACTTGTCTCATAATAACTGGAGTAGGGATGGGGAAACCATGGCCAAATCAGTCTGCCGCCCATTTTTGTACAGCCAGAAGGTTTTAACCTTCCTAAGCGCTTGAAAAAAAATCAGAAGAATATTTCATGACATGGTGAAAATTATGTGAAATTCAAATTTTAGAAGCCATAAAAAGATTTCATACCCATTCATTCATTTCCATCTTGATTCTGACTGCTTTCCTGCAAAGCCTAAAATATTTACTATCTGATGCATTACAGAAAAAGCTTGAGCTGGAAGAAAGCTTGCTGAGACAATATGAAGGGTTATAGGCCTGATAGATGTATGCTCTACAGATAAATTCAACATTGTGTTTGGAACAAGAAAGACCATACCCTTTTTCTAAACTGATAAACGGATTTTTAAAGTTTTGATGACAGTTAATAGGACATGCATTCATAGGCCGCTTCCACACCCCTATTCCTAGCCTCTGTCTCAGCATTCAGTGCATTGTAAAAACTGTACCTACATGGCCCAGTTCGTTGTCTGTTGCATTCTCAAGAATTTGATAAATTATTTATAGCACCACTCTTCTGAATGGTTTTTAATCCATTTTAAACATGTCAGCACAGTTAACAGAATCCCAAAATGTTCACATAATACTAATTAATTATTTAAAAAAAACAAGCAAAAGTGTGGAAAATTCCAAACAGGTGGCATTAATAGTGGCTCAGTAATGAGAAGCAATCTGGGAAAATACAGTCTATAAACAATTACTTTCCTACCTAATCCCTCCCTCATTTACTATACTAGGCAGAGATTTTAAATGGAAAGATTGTCTTAATTCTATAGGGGATCTACTGAGTTCAGCACTCAGAATGAATTCATTTGGGGGTGTTTAAAGGGGATTTTTATCTTGTCAAATTTGTATTGAAAAACTACTAAAAAGTGAAGACGTATTTTGTACCCCACGGTGTGTGTACGTCTTTTGAATTCCGTATTGTTAACGTAAGTGGATGTGTTTGCTTTAAAAATTCTATTATTGTATTAACATTTGTTTCAGGGAAGGTTTAAAATTTCCTTTAGCGGGCAAGGCTGGACATATTAAAAAGAACATGAAATTCAAACGAGAACGACCCTCTGAACATTCGAGTTATTCGAGCCAGCTCATGTAGGAAGAGATATGGAAAGAATTCCTTTTATAATCTTTAACATGGTCACTGTATGGTAGTTGTGATATCTGTTCGAATTGGTTTGGGGGGGGGGTGTCTCATAGCTTAGTCAATCCTGTAATTACAATCGCACATTTCCAAAACATTCATCAGAACCTCCAAGGGCCTCTGTCTTGAAAACTTGCAATTGCTGTATGCCATGACAAATCCTGGATGTGTGGGTTTTGTTATTAACTCTAGGTTTGAATTAGAATTCCCTATCTTACAGCTTGGAGCTAAACTCTGTTTACAAAACAGTATTTACACTTGACTAATTTTGCAGATCAAACTAATTAAATCAATTAAACTGGTGATTAACCAAATGAAGGCTGATTGCAAAAATTAGTGGGTTTATTTTGGAGGACTGGAAGTAAGCTAATTACTGCAGTGATTACTTGAACCTGGAGTACTCTAAATGTGGTATAAATTGAAACCTCATAGTGAATTAGACTGGGAATTCATTACAGTTTAAAGCACTGTTAATACTATTCAGTCTGTTCCTCCTTGGGGAAAATTTCCTCTCTCTGTGCTTTGTATACTGATAAACAATCACTTGGGTTATGTGCTTTTCGTGGTGGAACCTAGTAAAATGGGGGACACTGAAGAAGTTATTTACTTTTAAAGTGATATACACCAGTGCCTGTCAGACTTTAACATGCGTTTGAATCCCTTGAGGATCTTCTAAAAGGAGGATTATGTTTCAGTATGTTGGGAATGGAAGAAGTGATTGGGGCAGAGACATGGGGGCATGGGGTAGGAGGTGTGTGTTCACATGCATGGTTGTGCATAGGCCTGAGTATTGCACAAGAACTAAGAATCTGCCTATCATGATCCTGCTGGTTCTTGGACCGCCCTCGGAGCAATAAGCACATGCACCCAAGTGAACACACAAACTGTCAGAATTAAGTTCGATCCTTCAGGATGGGCTGCAGACAGCACACTATCATTTACATTCCTTGGTGGTGAAAACTGCCCCACTGTTGCTGGAGATGTCTGAGCATCAGCTGACTTCAGTGATGGCTGCTACTGAGGGGTCCTCATCGAGTGGTTTCTCTCCTGGTCTTCTCATGCAGGCATGTTAGTAACAGAGTACTTATGCCCATACATAATGCACTCTACTAATTGGTTTTTAAAGCATATCATTTTAACAAAATGTGAACACAGCTGAGTGTGTGATCTACATTTTACTGATTTAAATATCACTGAGCTTTTGGTTCTCTGTTTTGCTTTAGTTTCAGATTTATGAGATGTTAGTTACAATAATAAAAGAAAGACTTCAGGTTCTGTTGGAGGATGCAGTTAAATCTAAGAGAGAGATGTTGGTTTCATGCAAAATTTTAAAGGAAGGCAAACAGCTTCATTTTGCAGCCAAACTTGGAGGACAGACATATCTTTGTTTTCATTGTCGCATCCGCTTTCGGTACTGGGCGAGGGACAGGGGGCGGGGGGCGGGGGGTACTTAATTTTCCCAGTTAATCAATGAACCGGTCTTGACATTTGGTTTCCTGCATGTTGCAGGTTCATGGCAAGAAACACCTCATCCCTACAGGAAACCCCACAACCTTTAGCAACGACTATTCATTGCCATTTGATAAGTAGTGCCCCTGTGTGCCAGGGGCTAGAGAGTGCAAATTTGAATAAATTAACACCACAGACTGTGTTTTAATAAGGAGAGATCTTGCAAAAAAATGGAAGGCACATCTGAAGAGTTTCAGTCTGGCGGAAGAACAACCGAATGGTTACAAGGAACAGCTATCTGTTAGGAACGGATTGCCCAGGGCTTTGATTAGTTGCCTGAAAGCTAATCAGAACCACTTTTGGTTGCAGTTCTTGTTGAAATGCTTCTTAGATTGTTTTTCCATGGTATAGTCCTGTGAAAGTACTTGAATTTTTCCTTGACGCCTGAGACAGTTGCAAGCCCCTCACTACCCGGTCCCACCGTGAACTGGCATCTCTGAGCCTGTGGGTGGAGATGGACGAGGTGCAGGAGGTTGAGCTGAATCTTTATGGAACCCAGAAATGGGGTTTCAAAAAACCAAACACTTGCTATAAGCTTCTCTGACTCGCTTCTTAAAAAAACAAAACAAAACAGGGGCGCCTGGGTGGCGCAGTCGGTTAAGCGTCCGACTTCAGCCAGGTCACGATCTCGCGGTCCGTGAGTTCGAGCCCCGCGTCGGGCTCTGGGCTGATGGCCCAGAGCCTGGAGCCTGTTTCCGGTTCTGTGTCTCCCTCTCTCTCTGCCCCTCCCCCATTCGTGCTCTGTCTCTCTCTGTCCCAAAAATAAATAAACGTTGAAAAAAAAAAAAATTAAAAACAAAACAAAACAAAACAAAACAAAACAAACACCTTAAAATAGTTAACAAAAATTATGGGCTAGAATTTTTAGTTGAGTAAGTTTCAATGATGTTAACTTTTGTATATATTGTCAAGTTGAGTTAGTTGAAGACATTTAGCATAAAAATTGAAGGGTTTCCTTGTCTTATTAAACAAAAATCAGAATATTTTCATTAATTACCAGTTGGCGGGCTGGAGAATTCCTAATCACAGACAGTAACAAAAACAAATGACTAATCACTTGAGAGGCTGTACCGGTGACACTTGTCTTAGTAAACTCACCACCATTCAGGACTACCTCTTTCGCTTTTATCCACTGCTGTGGAGTAGATCTGTCTCTTGGGGAGAGACGAAAATAACTGAAAAAAAAAGATATCAACTGGCATTCGGGTGTGTATGTGTATACCTCCTCTGAATGCACACAGGAATCCTAATTGTCTATTACAGTATTAGGAAGTCGGTTCATTGTTTTGCAATGAGAAGTGTCTTCATCCATTTGGGCTGTAAAATGCCATAGACGAGTAGTTTATAAACAATAAATATTGATTTACTACAATTCTGGAGGCTGAGGAGTCTAAGATCAAGGTGCCAGCAGATCCAGGATTTGATACAAGCAGGCTTCCTCTTTGACAGCCATCTCATTGCGATAACCTGGCATGGGTAGAAGGGGCCAGGGAGCTTTCTCAGCCCTTTTATAAGGGCACTAAAGGCAGAGCCCTCATGATGTAATCACCTCTAAAAGGCCTCACCTCCTAATACCATCACCTTGGGTGTTAGGATTTTAACATATGAATTTGTGGGGGACACAAACATTCAGTCCATAGAAAGAAATTTACCTGTCTAGAAGTCAGATTGCTCACATAGACCTGCCCCAGTACCTTCATTCCCTGTATGAAATGCTAGCAGAGGCCCACTTATTCAGAAGATTGTTGATATTAGGGGAGCTTCTCAGTAGCTTCTTCGCTTCTCATAGTATGAGAGATTTTTACCTTGCCAAGGAAGTCTTTCCTAGAGCATTCCATGGATGGTACTGACAATGATTGCCTTCAGGATTCTTTTGAAAATATTTTAGGATTCTTCTAAACCCCTCTCCACATAGCTGTTTCTCTTAACAAGATGCAATCGTGTCGATTATGTTATAGCTTATTAACTATAACCCCATCCCTGGCCCGTCTTTAAGGAATGCAACCCAGACCACCTTGACTGAATTTTGGATCTTCCTAAAGTCAGTCTCCTTGTTTTCTCTCATATACACATAGTATATGGATTTTGTTTCCAAGCTCACAGAAGAAGCTACCTGATTGTCATCAATATGTACAAGCCCATGAGTGAAAACACTTTTTATGATTCTCATGAAAGTCAGCGTTTGGAGAACTTTTACTAGTTTAGTTTCATTTCACCCTTTGTATCTCTAATTACCAAGGTAACCATAAGGTATTAGAATCACTGATTTCTCTGCATCTGCCTAACAGATGTCACAGTAGAAGAGTCCCATCCTAGAGTTATGATTCCTCTGCCATTCTGCGGAGTGTGTTCTACTATGGGTTACTTACCAAAGGCTAGTCCTCCCTTCTGTCTTGCAGATACAAACTCAAGTCTGTTTAGGTGCCTACTCCGCAGGGAATGTGACCACAGCCCAAGGGCAAATCCTGATTAGGCTGATTCAAGCCTGGTAATCAATCTCCTTTCTATTGCCAGTGATTTGTTTAGAAGAAGGCATGTGGCTGGGTTTTTTATGCAACTGGAGTGGAAATCTCCTTCAGGCTCCTAGAAATGATGTCCTATCTTACAAATAGACATGAGGGAGAAATGGCCCACTTCTTCCCGTGAAAATGAACCTGTAGTTGTTGGCTTATGAAGGGAGCCAGTCTGAAAGCAAAGCTGACATCCTGACATCAGCGAAGGGCAAAGAGGGAAAGGACAGGGCTCTTCATGATAGCCCCAAACTGCTGAGGGGCCCCCCAACTCAAGATGCTGTCGTCGTGTAAAACATGTCCTTTTTATTAAGTGATTTGAGTTAGGTCCCTATCAGGTGCAGCTAAAAGCAACAGAAACTTTTTTTTCTTGACGAAGAGTGCTACTTTTTTTTTCTTCCCTTCCTTGTGCAACCTAAAACTTTTTGATTCTTTGATTCTTTGATTCTTTGTCCTGGACAAGGACTGGGACTTCCATTTTGCCTATTGATTCCATCTCTCTACTTTTCAGATAAACAAATTCTTGAATAAATGAATCCAGGAATTAATACATGAAATTATACCACAGTTCTCTCAGTCATTGTCAGCCAAGATGACCCTTCCACAAAGCTTTCCCTTGTTGAATCATAGTTCTAAGGAAACTTTTCTCTTGAAATCTGAGTAGACAGACCCACTGTTCCCATGTCAGGTCTCTGCTACAGAGGCCGGGTGAAAGGTGCATTTATTTTGGCCAGATGCAGACTCTTCAAGTGTGTCGCCACCATTTGGAATTAAGAAAACCTATTTGACGTGATAACCAATTTTCTTTCCCATATCTCTGCACCTTTGCTGGGTATGGTATTCCAAATCTTTAAAAAAATTTTTTTTAATGTTTATCTATTTTTGAGAGAGAGAGAAACAGAGCATGAGTGGGGAGGGCAGAGAGAGAGGGAGACACAGAATCCAAAACAGGCTCCAGGCTCCGAGCTGTCAGCACAGAACCTGACATGGGGTTCGAACTCACGGACCGTGAGATCATGACCTGAGCCGAAGTCAGACGCTTAACCGACTGGGACACCCAGGTGCCCCATGGTATTCAAAATCTTAAGCTGATTTGCCTTTCATCATTTATTTCAAAAAGTAAGCATTCAGGGATTGAATTGCCAATATGAGATGATGTTAACACAGGGTAAATAGCACAAGGTAAATTATAGTGTGGTGATACATGCACAGATCCACAAATTAGAATAGCAAACATGCTAATGAAATTTATAGTAATCCACAGTGGAAAATTTAATATTCAGAGTGCAGTCTCCTATAACCTGGCAGTTGGAGAGATTCTTTTCTGAGGATTGTTTTGGGATCTGACTTATACGGGAAAGTCTATCCATTACCCTAACTTGCAGTGAAGTTGATTAATTTATCTTTTAATATTGCATGATTTCAAGTGTAAAAGAAGCAGAGAGAAATTCTGTTTCCTTGGGACCCTGAGGAAGCCTAACATGATCTTTTGAAAGGTATCATAAGAGCTTTCATATAGACACATTCAAGCAACAGTTTTGAACACCTGATGTGTGAGAGGCATCAGGCAGCCTGTGAGCTGCTGGGGAGTTTGTGAAGATGATTCAGACTTAAATTCTCCTCCCAAGAGGATCCCAGATAAGATGTTAACTTCAGACAGTGACAGAAAAAGAGAAAAATGACTCCCAAAATTTTGTACCCGCAAAACTGCAGGGAGGCAATACTGTGGGGCAAATGGAGAAGCTGGGTAGGGTTTCTGGTTTTAGAGGAGCTTAGATTCCAGGGTGTGTAATCTCAGTTGTTCTAGGACAGGTTTTATGCAGCTGGATATCATCGGACTGAATTTCCATTTCTGTGCAGTATTCTGATTGCATTTATTTTAACAGTTTTTCTCTGCATTGATAACTCGACCGTCCTTCAAAGGCAAGCTTTTGGTTTGGAAATTCATTGTGATTACATAGTAATAAAATATTAGAAGTTGTGGGAGGGGATGTCTTTCAAATAAAAACTGGAAAGGAGACACAACATTGGAAAATATCACAACCCAGGGAAAAGAGCACTGGCTGGGGAATTAGAAGGTGTGAGTTCTGTTTCTGACTATCACCCTTAGACAAGTTACTTTCTGCACTTTGGGTTTCTCATCTGAAAAAATAGATTGGTCTAATTAGCTCCAAAGACTCTTTTAGTAATTTCTGTAATATCTTAAGGTATTGTTCACACACCAGTTTTGCCCTTGACACTCACCTCCATCAGAGTTGTTAATAAAATTGTGTATAGTTTTTTATCTTCCTAAAGCATAGTCATTATTTTCACATTTGTTCCTTTCTGAGCCCTGAAGTGGTGGCATTATTGATGATATCTTCAGTCAGATGAGGAAATTAGGGTACAGAGAGATCAAGGGGCTTGTCCAAGGTCCCTAGCTGGTGCAAGTCAGAGCCGGGACTTGAGATCAGGCTCCCTTCCTATTCCTCCTTTCCCTGCAAATCTCCCCCTGCACCCACAGGTTTAGGTTGGTCCACTCTTGAGTGGAGAACTCTTATAAACATAGGAGAACTCTTATAAAGATACTACTAGGTTTGAGGATTGCAGATAGAAAGATTTTTTAAGCTTTTTATTTTAAAATAATTATAATTATAATTATATATATATATATATATATATATATATTGCAAAGATGTACACAGGGTTCCTATATATGCCTCGCTCAGCTTTTTCTAATTTAACATCTTACATGACCATGGTACATTTGTCAAAACTAAGAAATTAACATTGATATAATAATACTGTGAACTAAACTAGAGACTTAATTTAGATTTTACCAGTTAAAATTTTTAATGGACAACGTAAATTGGAGTGTAGAAATAAAATTAGGGACATAAATCCTCTGGCCCCCATCAAATAATGCCATGTCCTATGTTGTGTGCTACAAGGGCTGACCTTACAGCAGGCACAGACTTCTAACACTGAAACACCCCCACTCTTGATGAGAGAGTCAGTGGACATTGTCAATGGATAGGGTGAGAAAACCGATGGCCACAGGGAGCGTTGACATCCCAAAGATCCAAATGCTTAGGTTTCTGAACTAGTTAGCAGACCAAAGACACATCTCAGATCCAGTCTTTTATGGACAAGATGCTCTCAATCACCATCCATCATTTTCTAAGTACAATCCTTTCCTGGAAGATATTGCAATATTATTCAAAACGTGCCAAAGTGGGCAGGAGATCCCAAGAGTAATTGTGAGTTATGAGGTCATGGGGACCTCATTGCAAACTATTTGCAAAACTTAATTGGGGTAATAAATAAACTAAGCATGTAAATTAGATTGAAGACTACAGTGTGAATTAGAAGGAGGCCATTAGCCTGCATAGTCAAAATGCCTTCTTCCTGTTTGTAATATTTGCTGAGTTGAACTATTAATCAAAGAAGCATTAAATTCAAATATCCTAAAATTTCACAACTAAAATAAGTTGGAAATAAAACCATTTAATGAGATTCTTTCCGGACAAGATGTGAACTTTATTTTTTATGATTAGGTACTTAGGCATTTTTCAAATAGAGGATGGTCAGGCATTCACAGTTGAATCCACCTGCCCCCCCCCCCCCCCCCCCCCCCCCCCCCCGCCGCCGTGTGAATTCATCCTAACCAGGGTACTTAGAAGCAAATGCAGGAGAAAAAAAAAATACAGCTCAAAAGGAATCATATAAGATCGCCATTTCCAATCGTGGAAAACAAACAGATCTGTAGGCTGAAATGGGACTATCCCTACTCCCTTTTCTTATTTTCTAAACTAGGTGATCAAAAATAACTTCAGGCCTGACATTTCTTTTTTCAAGTATCTGAAGAATGAGTAGAGGGGCCTCTTGCAAATAAACATAAATATTTAAAAAAATAAGAAAAACGAAGCGCGCATACACCGCATCTAATCATCCAGCCCAAGTCAAGTCTTACAGCAGCTTTTTTTTTTTTAAGCAGTTGATTGAATGAATACAAATGCCTCTCTGTTGTCACTTGGGATGCCACTTGATATATCCCATTTTCTAGACTCTAATTATTCCATTTGTAGACATGAATGCCATTTAGATGTGAGCTAATTCAGCATGGTAACTCAATTAGATTTGTACCGGCTTGGATTTATGAAGCATCAATGGGTTCTTGGTGAGACCAATGGGACTGCGGGCGATTCATCCCCAGTCTCACCGACGCACCCTCTCAAGAGCTCAATTAAACATGCCAGCCACGAGGATGTTTTTTAACGGGAATGTTTCACAATTAAAATAAAAAAGATTTCTGTGTTCCTCGGAGCGCATAGCCCAGCAGAAAAGAAAGACCTGTAATGACACAGGCTGAAGTTTTCCTTTTGGTTACATGCTAGCTCCATCACAGAAGGCTCTCTGGTGGGCTGCGCTCAGGCATCCTCGAGGCCGCAGTGGGCGTGGCCATGCGGCGCAGTGGGCGTGGCCAGCCTCAGTTGTTGACCCACGTGGTGAAGATCCCATTGTTTCCCGATGCCTCCCATTCGAGGGCACTCGGTAAGTGTTGGTTGAACTGAATTGCCAAGTTCGTCTTAGAGCCTGCACCTGCATCTTGGTTCTGAGAGCTGAAAGGCAGATGCTGAATGCCAAATTAGATATGTGAAAATATAAGAAAACAAAATAGCAGTGATGAAAACTATGCTAACTCTCTTCTCAGCGCTAAAAAAAAATGTGGCCCGTGGCCAGAAAATGAAGGAAAAAATTTTAAACCAGGACTATACCCTAATGGAAACTTTGTGGGAGAAAAAAAAAGACTCGTTTCAAAGAAATTCTATTACTGTGGGATTCCATGGTAGGCTTAGGAAGGCAGGGAAGCGCCTGTGTATGAAATGGCAGTGCCTGTCAGAGACTTGCCTCACCTTGGTCTTCATCCCCGTGGGTGTTTGATGAGGAAAAGGCTTTACTGGTTCTCAACACAGGGCCGGACACAGAGGATATACTAGGAAATCTTGTGTGAATTAATGAAACAACATGATAGGTGTGAACTCACTTCCAAATGATGAGCAACTTTGGAAATGTCTGCCATTATTTTCCAAATCAAGTCTTAGATAATGAAGATAATTGCATTTGTTTTTCCAACACCTGGATAAAGAATAATGTGAAGGGTAGAGAATTTCAATTTTTAAAAAATTTTTTTAAATGTTTATTTATATTTGAGAGAGAGAAAGAGACAGTGCATGAGCAGGGGAGGGACAGAGAAAGACAGAGACAGAATCTGAAGCAGGCTCCAGGCTCTGAGCTGTCAGCACAGAGCTGGACGTGGGGCTTGAACCCACGAACTGTGAGATCATGACCTGAGCCAAAGCCGACTGAGCCACCCAGGCACCCCAAGAATCTCAATTTTTTAAATGTTTTATTTGTTTATTTATTTATTTTGAGAGAGAGACAGACAGACAGACAGATCAAGAGCAGGGGAGGGGCAGAGAGAGAGGGAGACACAGAATCCGAAGCAGGCTCCAGGCTCTGAGGCTGTCAGCACAGAGCCCGATGTAGGGCTCAAACCCACAAACCTTGAGATCATGACATGTGCCAAAGTCAGACGCCCAACTGACTGAGGCACCCGGGTGCCCTCAATTTTATTGTATCTTCATCTTTCCCTATCTAATACTCTCATATTTATTTCTGCTGTGACATTATTATTAGTTGTAGAAAAGTAGAAACAGTATATAGAAAGAACATTTGTGTGTCATAATTTTCAAAATGCGGTTTCACATAACTTGTGTCATTTTATGCCCATAATATTCCTACAGAGAGGACATTATTTTCTCTATTTTATAGATGATGAAACTGGTCCAGAGAGGTTCTGTGTCTTGCCTGAGGCCACAGAGCTAAATCTCAGTGGAGCTGGTATTTCAACCTTATCCTTTCCTGTTAAATCCTTCTCGTGTGGTGTAGTGGAAAGATCATGGGCTTTAAATCAAAAAACACTATTTTACTTTCTAGTTTCATCATTTTGGATCTGTTAAGTATTGATAGAAAGAAAGATTTAGCCTCAGCACATGATGAATTTGGGGGGCACTCTTGAGTTTGATTTGGATAAAATTTCCAAAATTTAATCCTTAAAACTAATCCCTGGGACGACTGATTATACTGGCATAGCATCAGCAGGGATTAATGTTATTCAGGGAGAAGAGATGCTCCAAGCCTATGCACTGCCCTTTCTTTAATCTCATGGGAACCTTGAATTAAATTGGAAACACAGGTTAGGGCTTCCTTTTATTGTTTCTGTAGCAACTCCCTTTCTGGCTTCTGATTTCCTGGAGTAATGGTCTGTATAAAGATTTTCTGAAGAGCCACCTGAAAGAGAAAGGCCAGGAGTTTATTTGTACTATGTTTGCATCCATTAACATATGTGTAATTCGGTGTAATTTTGCTGTATCCACACAGACCAGCCAACTGTCTTTGGCTTGTTTTCATTCCAGTAAATGCCACCTCAGGTAGCAGAGAACCCTGGAAAGACCACAGTGCCGGGAGTCAGGGGATGCCTTGAACCTCCATCCGGCTCTGTGGCTAATCCCTGTGGGACCAGGACAGCCATGGTAGGGGTGGGGGGAATGGTGTGTGTTGGCAGCCTTGGGCAATCCACCCCAAATCTCTAGCCTTGTGATCATCACCTGTACCAAGAGTGATACCCTCAAAAACTCTTGGAAGGATTAAATAAAATATGTGTAGGAACACTTTGTAAATCAATAGCCTGTGAGTTTTCCAGGAGACGCTGTGCCATAACATGCTATATGACTATTTTAAATCCATGTTCACAAAATACCACTTAGAAACTCACAGTGTGCTTTGTAATGGTAAAGAGTCTGAGAAGTCCTTGGCAGTGAACTCTGTGGAAATTTGTTTAATGCAATATTTCACAAATTATTTCGCAACAGAATCCATTTTTCATTGAATTTTTTAAATGCTTATTTATTTTTGAGAGAGAGACACAGAACACAAGCTGGGGAGGGGCAGAGAGAGAGAGACACACGCACACACACAAAATCTGAAGCAGGCTCTAAGCTCTGAGCTGTCGGCACGGAGCTCAACACAGGCTCGAACTCAAGAACTATGAAATCATGACCTGACCCAAAGTCAGACGCTTAACCGACTGAGCCACCCAGGCGCCCCGAATCCATTTTTCATTTAACACCTAATGTTGAACCACACTGTAGTCAGTGTTAAAGCACTAAATCAACACAACTGGCTCCCCGGGCTCTGCGATGGGCAGGTTTCTACCTCTGTACCTTTCGCGACCTCCATCAGCCTCTACTTCCTTCTGTGTTGGCAGGCTTCCCCTAACATTAGCAAAGACTGCCAGCAGCTCAAGACTCACATGCTACAGCTTAGGAAGCCAGGAGAAAGAGTACCTCTTTCCCAGTAGTTCTAGAAATGAGTTTGAGTTACGTGCCCAACCTTGAAGCAATTACAGTGAGCAGGGGGAAGCCTTCTCATTGGTCAGGCCCAATTCATGTGCCTACTTCTAGAAGTTCCGCTCATATCTAAGCCACGTGGCCTGAAAATAAGAGAGATCGGTTCTTCAAAAGAGTGATATTACAAAGTGTCAGTTTTGTCTTTAATGAAGGAATTGAAGGCAGGTTAAAAGAACAAAAACAGAAAAGCAGGAGTACCTGTCATTCCCTTGCCATCATTCTTTTTCCTAGGACAGGTTCAGCAACTCTGGTATACATAGGATCTCCTGGGAAATTTATTGAAAATATGATTTTAGGGCCTAACCAAGATTTTGATTCCATATTCTCGGGTATTGCTCAGAAATCTGTCTTTTTTGCAAACACCAGATACAGGTGGTCCAAGTATCATATTCTGAGAAACATAGGAAATAGGATAAAGACACTTCTGGCTTTTCTCAATCTTTGTGATGGATGAAAATTGCCTACCAAATCAACATTTGCAGGGGTTAGGCTGGCGATGCCAGCATGTGTTGGCATTGGTCCTCAGGCATTTCTTATGTGCCCTGAAGTAGTGCTTCTCAACCTTTACTGTGTGTATGAATCAGCTGGGGATCTTTCTAAGATGTAGTGATTCAGTAGGTTTCGGGGAGGGCCTGAAATTCTGCGATTCTGACAAGGTCTCAGATGTGCAGCTGCTTCTGGTCCACGTACCACACGTTGAGCAGCAAGATCCTAAAGGCTGAGAACCACCTGTGTATTTGATTTGCATTTTTTAAGTCTGTGTCCTTCCGGTTACCAGCCTGCTGGGCAAGCATGAAAGCAACTTCTGTCTCTCATAAGATTTGTTCATGCTGATATTTATCACTTTGTTCTGAGCTGTACAGAGATCATCTTCAACAGGCTCAAAGAGAACTCAGCCCCGTCTTTAAATACTGGAGTGCACATCTGCACATTTTCTACTTAACTAATCCTTCGATGCTCCAGATCTCATTTAGACTCTGGAAAGACAAAGAAACATGAGACAGGATTCCTTCGGGCCCTCACACTTAGGGTGACCAATTGTCCTGGTTTGCTGGGACATCCCAGTGATGGCACTAAAAGTGTGACCCTAGCAGTCATACTTTATCAAGGAAGAATAAAGAATATTATAGGCCAATAACTATAACACAAACAAGTGAGTATAGATATGGAACCAGCTGATTCAGCCTGTGGGGTCAGGAAAACCCATGTTAGAACCAGCCTTGGAGGCTGAATAGGAGTTCCCCAGGTTGGGGGCTGAGGATGAAGAGGGAGGAGGCATTGAAAGCCGAGGGAAAAAACGTGTGCCCAAGTATAGAGATACACGCATATGATCATACCCTAACTGCTGAGCCTCATCCATTTTGAATGTAATCTCCTCTTAATTTGACTGGGTTCAGTAACCTCCATATGAATTCTTCCCACTGAATAAAGTCCAGGCCACCTGTGAGGAGTGAACTAAAGCCTCACCCTTGGGCTCTGGTAACATGCCTGTTTTCTGGTAAGCAGTTCCTTTATTTAGCTTGGCAAATAAGTAATTTTCACTTGTTCTTCGATATTTCTCAGGCCATACTTCTGTGCCCTGATTTGGTTCATTCATCCATTCAACAAATATTTATCTTACGTTTAGTGTGTGTCAGAACAGTTCTAAGCACTTGCAAAATGTCACCAAACACCCTGCCCTTAGGGGGCATACATTCTAGAGGAGGAAATAGACAATGAGTAGTAACATTTAAAAAGTAAATGATATATACTAACAGGTCCCTAATTGCTATGGGGAAAAATACTAGAAGGTAAAGATTATTAGGAGTATAACTTTTACAAGTGGCTGGGAAAGACCCTTCTGTTAAAAAAAAAAAAAAGTTTATTTATATTGAGAGAGAGAGAGAGAGAGCACGGACTTGGGCACATAAGTGGGGGAGGGGCAGAGAGAGGGAAAGAGAGAATCCCAAGTAAGCTCTGCACTGTCATCGCAGAGCCCAAACTGACACGGACTCAGTCTCATGACAGTGAAATCATGACCTGAGCCAAAATCAAGAGTTGGATGCTTAACTGACTGAGCCACTCCGTCACCCCAGGAAAGACCTTCCTAATTTGGTGATATTTATGCAGAGGCCTAAAGGAAATAAAGGAATGATGGTGCACATATCTCTGTGGGAGGTCATTTCAGGTCAAGGGAACTGCAGTGCAAAGGTCCTGAGGGTGCCTGACGTGTGCAAGGACCAGTAAGAAGACTCATGAGTTTGGAGTGGAGTGAGGCAGTTGTGTGTGGGAGGAAGGGTGGGCAGACAGGTGGACACATGGGGTCTGGGGCCAGTGCAAGGATTGGTAGTGAGTGGGATGGGAGCCCCTAGAGGGGGCCCCAGAGGGGCCCTAGAGGGGGCCTCCTCCCCTAGAGGAGGAACATGCTCTGACTTACATTTTTAGAGCATCACTCTGGCCTCTAGTTGAGAAACAACTATTTGTGGGGAAGGGTGCAAGGAGGGGGACTGGTTATGCAGTTATTATCAACCCCTGGCAAGAGATCACAGTGTCTGTGACAAACGTGGATGCAGTGATGACAGTGTGTCTCTGGGTCCACTGGGTTTCCGGCACAATCACTGGTCTTCAGAGTCCAGAAAACCTCTCCAACTACCTGAGTGATCTAGACAGATCTCTCCAGCCTCCCAGGGCTTAACTGTCATCTGTGGAATGATGCCAGACAATGATATCTGCCTGACCCAACTTCTAAGGTTCTTGCAAGAATTAAATGAGATCATCACTTGGAGAACATGGAACAAAGCAGGAAGGAAAAAAAACAAGACAGATGAGTCAGAACCCAGCAGATAGATAATCTGCCAATTCAGAAAAAGAAATGCTGCTGTGTCTTCTTCACTGGTTCAGATAATTCACAAAGGCGTGCTACCGGATCAAAAGGTTAAACCCCAAATCATACACTGAGAAGAGACATTTGTCATCATCTGATCAAACCCCATGGCTCTGAGATAAGGAAACTGAGATGAAAATATAAAGGTGACTTTCCTAGGACAGTCCAGTGAGTGGTGGAGCCACACAAGGGTCCTAGTTTTGAGTCTTTTTCTACCAAGGGGCCGATTCAGAAGTGGTAACAGAGGTCCCTATCTTGAAAGCTAATGGAGGCACAATTACCATCAAAGAAAAAGGAAGAGAAGGCTGTCAGTTGTCAGGCCTATGACAGCTTTGTTCTCTTCTGGTATGTCATGGCACTCGGTCCTCCTGAGCACTGCATGAGGTTTCGAATACCCCCATTTTATTTTTTTAATTTTTTAAAGTTTATTTATTTTGCAAAAGAGAGCACGCACGCAAGTCGGGAGGGGCACAGAGAGAGAGAGAGAGAGAGAGAGAGAATCCCAAGCAGGCTCTATACGTTGAGTGCAGAGCCCAGTGCAAGTCTTGAACTCACAAACTGTGAGCTCATGACCTGAGCTGAAGTCAGACGCTTAACCGACTGAGCCACCCAGGTGGCCCTGAATACCCTCATTTTAGACAAGGCTCTGAAAGATCAGCAAGATCGCAACTTGACACAGCTAGCAAGTGGCTAGGAAAGGATTTCTACTCTTGCCTCTGGCACCTAACCTGGCATTTAATGAAAACCTTTGAAGAGAGCAGAAATTGGTTTCACCTGGGGAGATAGACTCTCTATTGTTCTAATTATTTGCCCTGCATCCTTCAGCAGAGGATTCGGAGGAATGTTTTTATTTTTATTTTTATTATTTTTTTTTAATTTTTTTTTCAACGTTTATTTATTTTTGGGACAGAGAGAGAGACAGAGCATGAACGGGGGAGGGGCAGAGAGAGAGGGAGACACAGAATCGGAAACAGGCTCCAGGCTCTGAGCCATCAGCCCAGAGCCTGACGCGGGGCTCGAACTCCCGGACCGCGAGATCGTGACCTGGCTGAAGTCGGACGCTTAACCGACTGCGCCACCCAGGCGCCCCCGGAGGAATGTTTTTATTTGTGAGTGTAGTTTAGTGCTTATTAGAATTTCTGAGCTTTTACATTGGAAGTTTCAACAGGCTTACTGTGATACTTCTCAAGTGTTGAGTGTAAATGTAAGCCTAAAAACATTACCAAGCTGAGTACAGTGACATATTTTAGATAATGGATGGAAAAGTTATATAAGTGGATGCTTTACAGAGACACACACACAGAGGTTCACATGCTGCAGTTTTCTGAAATGTAAGAGTGAAGAGGAAGAGAGTGAGAGCAAGTGAGAGATTAGGAAAATACGGGAATTGGTGCAGAGATCAAAGGCAAAGCTGCCATAGAAAAAGTAGACTTGAAAGACTTGTCCTTGCTGTTCATCTGGGATATGTGGCATGTCCTTTGGTTCTAATTTTGAACTGATGTATTCTTTTGAATCAAGAGAAGGATTTTAAGAGGCAAAATCTTCCGCTAGAACACAAAATAAAGGGTATAGAAACCAGTGTGAGATGTCCGCAGATCCTCTGGAATCATGGCTAAGGCCAGTGTAGAATTTGAATCCACCAAATGAATACAGGGTCCTTCCACTCCCAGTTTTCCTTGGTAGTAGACACGGGGGCCTGTGAGCTATTGGCTACACCACGGCCCTTGGCGGGATATTGGGGTCCTCAGGCTGTGAATCTGTGGGGTGAGCCCCCAAGGCACCATGGTCCCAGAGCTGTGGTCCTCTCTGACCCCCGCCATGATCATATCATCACCACTGAGCTACCCTGTTTCTGATTTGAACCCTAAGCCCAGAAGGACTGAAGTGCCCTCATGGACACAGTAAACCCCAAATCCCTCTCCTCTGAGACTGAGCCATCTCACTGACCCCAGTTAGTGGCTCCAGTCTAGTTTTGGTCAAACCTCTCCAGGCACCACCACACTGCCACCTTCTGGCACATCAGATACGTTCACTGTCAGGCTCTGGCACCCTCTGTCTCCACTCCATGGCTAGACTCTGCGGAGGGGTATGATGCCTGCCTAGGCTGCTCTAACCTGTTGGGACATGGGTGCTGGTTACAGCCTAACATGGGTCTAGACCTTCCACTCATTCATTCTTCTAGTAGACATCCTGAGGTTTCATGAAGTCTCATGGCTGAAGCCTTGTGAGTTAAGGCAATCAGTAAGATTAGTGGTAATTATGATGATCGCCATTCATTGAGTGAAGTCTTTATAGTTGGACTGGGTTCCAGTCCCTATTCTAACTTACTAGTTGTGTGACCTTAGAGAACTTACTTTACCTCTCTGATCCTCTTTTCTCGTCTATAAAATAGGAGTCATAATAGTAGCTACCTTACTCTGAAATTACGAATTGAGTGGCTACTTGTGTGATTTACACCTTTAGTTTTAAGTAAGGTCCTTCATGCAGAGTGCTTTGCAAAGTATCCGGCGCATAAGTGTTCAATTAATGCTAGCTGTGACTATCTGTGGTGGTAGTATGTACACTTATTAACTAACCAGTAGTAGTATGGTACCAACTTCCAGGGGCTTTATGTACATTATGTTGTTAATTCTGAAAACTTGCAGGTAAAGCATTGCATCCATTTTACAGATGAAGAAGCTGAAACTTAGAGCTTCTAAGTAATGCCTCAAAACCGCACACTTGGTACATGGGTAAATGCCTGGAATTTGAGCCCTGGTGAGTTTGACTCCAAGCCTGAGCTCTTTGGTCCTGAAGATGTGAATGGCAATGAAAGTCTTGAATGACAGCTCATTATTACAATAGAGGGGTTGGTGGTCATGTGCTCTGTGATTAATTGACTCAGGAGTGGAACAAATAGTGAGTGTTGTAAATAGTAAATACTTCAGGAGTGCAGAGAAAGACATGATTATTTAGGCAGGGTTATTAACCAAAAGATTTAAGATAATTTTTCACTAGCTCTTTTACACTTTTTTCCCCTGCCTAGCAAAGCAGTATATGTATGTTATATGAAAATTCAAAGACTTGTTTTGCTCTCCTATTTTTTTCTTAATCTATTTCGATCTCTTCCTACTTCCAGCATAACTGTGAAGGTAATACCCAGTGGTATTACAATTGCATACACCTCTGACCTAGAACCTGCTGCTTTAGACTCTTTGTTGTTTTGTTTTTTTTTTTTTTTCAAAATAAAACACCAGTATGTGAGGATATATGCACAAGTACATTTTTTGTAGCATTGCTTACAGAGGCCAAACAAATTAGAAACAAGACAAATGTCTTTATTTCTGTCAGTAAGGGGATACTAGATAAACTGTGACTCATTAATTCTAGAGACCATGATGTGGCCATTACAAAGGCTGAATTAGATTTCTCTTCCAATGACCTAAATGAAACTGTCTGAGAATCTTAGCAGCTTAAGGATTCATGAGCCAAACATACTTTAGCCCAACATAAAGTAATACAAGGAAATTAAAAGTTTACATTTGCATTTGGTCTGGAGAAGACATCACAGAACTACAGCATTGAGGATACATAATTCATTAGCATCTTCTGTGACATGGGTATAGGGTTTTTGTAGATTATGAACTTAGTATGACCTAGCAGAATGGGGTCAAGAAAGCTAGTAGGTATCTTTGGCAGATTTAGATTATTTATTTATTTTCTAATGTTTATTTATTTATTTTGAGAGAGAGAGAGAGAGAGAGAGGGAGAAAGAGAGAGTCCCAAGCAGGTTCCATGCTGTCAGCGCAGAAGCCAACATGGGGCTCTATCTCACGAACCATGAGATCATGACCTGAGCCGAAATCAGTCGGGTCCTCTACCCACTGAGCCACCTGGGTGCCCCAGATTTAGAGTATTTAGAAGAGGGCAGTTCATAATCCTGTTTTTTCTAGGCTGACCACATCTAGAGAATCATGTTTCGTTTAAAACCCATATATTCATCGGAATAGTGATGTTGAAATTATGTCATTGGAGAAGTGACTCAAAGGACATACTATGATTATCTCAACTTCATGTTACATGAAATATTAGATTTTTTTTTCCTTTGGAGTTTCAAAGCTAAAATAGGATCAGTGGGTGGAAGCCAACAGTAGCTGAGGTTTAGCCCAATATAAGGAAGACATTTTGAACTATCAGAGCTGGCCAAAACTGGTAAAATGGCTTCCCCTGAAGATTCCAGACACCCGTCTCATCTCTACAGGTGTTGGAGGGAATAGTGAGAAAGGAGTCAGGTACTTGATAGGACCAGTGTGGTGCCTAATACCATCTCCCAACCGATTCTCAACCCTAATCAGAGTATTCAAGTTTGTCATTTGATCCTGCGATCTGATTTTCAGTCGTGAGAAATTGGGAGAGACCATGTAGAACCGTGCCTATAAACCCCAGCCATCAAGTTAAACAGATGCAGGTGTAAATCCTGACTCTGCCACATCTGCTGTGTGACTCAGGCAAATTAGTAGCCTCTCCAAATCTGTTTGCTTATCCAAAAAATAGGAATAGTATTGGTCCCTTCCTTAAAGATCTGCTACATAAAGAGGAATTGAGATAATAATTCATATAATGTATTTAACACATGGTAGCACATAGTGAATTCTCAATAGATATTTTTAAGTTAAATTATGTAAATTATTGTCTTTCTTGTTTATATAGGTTCATGTTTAACAGAGGAAAGCAAGACTGTTTTCTAATTAATCTTGGAAAGAACCATACATTTGTCCAAATTACAACATCTTATTTCCTAAGGTCTCTGAAGTTTACAAATGCTAGTTCATCTGGTTGACTTGGTGTCTTTGGTTGCTTTCTAGGTAGGTCTATGTTAGAAAAAGAACACTGAATCTGGAGTCATTGGATCCAAGTTCAAGAGACCTAGCTCTCATGTCTAAGGTAACTCGAAAGTCTGTTTCCTCCTTCATAAAATAAGGACAGGCACATGTATACTACCTAACTCATAGACTTATGTGGAAGAATAAGTGGTAAAACATATGTAGAAGTGCTTTTCAAATTATAAAATGCTAGGCAACTGGGAATTATTTTCATTGCCTCAATCTGCAAAATGGGAGACAGGTATGATTTCTCTGGCCCTGAAAAACTAAGACTGCCAAAGGCAGAACCATTCTGAGAATTTAATCCTAAACCTTTTAGGGTATAGGAGTACATTAGCAAAATAAAATGAGATGCCATGTCTTATAAAAGTAGACATTGTCAGCTTTACCAAAAACCTTATGGAACCTTAATTTACCTACCTATCCAGGTGGAAAAAGTAGAAAAGGAACTTGGGTATAATGAAGCACATACCCAGTGTTTTTCTTAAAAGTAGTTTACTTATCTAGTTATTTACTTATTTACTCAGTTATAACAGGTTGAACATTTTTAGTTGCTGGTTATGAAAGCAGGGAGGGGTGCCTGGAAGAAGGAGGGCTGGGTCAAAGCAGGATAAGTACAGGTTTGAGGATTCAAAGATCTTTAGCACAGGATGAGATCTTGAGACGATCTTACCAAAGGGGAGGATCTGGTAAAGATGTGAAGTAACTTGCCCATAACTATCATGTTGAAACGACACCACTGACCATGCTAAGACTTGTGCTTTGGCGTTTCTGTTTTGACTTCTAAGTAGATTCTGAGGAGAAAACAAAGTAAGGGAGAGAAAGAAAGGAAAACTAGAGAAAATGCCTTTTGAGATGTTATCATTTCTGTTACCCCTCACACACAAAAAATCTAATACATTCACGAATATGTGTGAAATGCCTGATTTTTAGCGGAAGATAAAGCTTTTTCCCCAAGGAAATAAAATATCAAATTCTCTACTATTTGGACTCTATTCTAAGGGAAAGAATATAGTAAAAGTTTAAAAAATGTTTTGTGCTCCAAAATGTTTATTATAGTACCATTCCTAACAGTGAAGAATTAGGATAACCCAAGTGTTCAACCAATGAAAGGATATTTAAGTAAATTATGACAGCCTAGCATACATGGTACAACCATTACAAATGGTATTACAAAAATTATGAAATAAAATAAGAAAATACTTTTGTTAGAGTGAGTAAAGGAAGGAGGGCAGCATGGGATGGATTGATCAGAGGGAGGAATAGTTGTACTGGAGGAGGGAAAGGTACAGAAGTCAGTTATATATAAATGAATTAAATTAGGAAATTTCACACAACGTGTGAATTTCAACAGGGCTGTATAGAGAGAAAGACAAGGCAGGGAGAGGTGAGCAAAGTTGGAATCGTTTGTACTTTTTTGACTGCAGGAGTAAAGAGGCCAGGAACAGAGTGGGAGGTTGCCCAAGTGAAGCTATAGCCACAATGAGTACTCCCCATGCCCAGTGACTTTGACACTGAGGGACCTGCCTTATGATGAGAAATACCACATGTCAATTTGTTGAAGGAGGAAGGATGTCAACATTATAGCCTGCATTA
This sequence comes from Lynx canadensis, assembly GCF_007474595.2. Classification (NCBI taxonomy): domain Eukaryota; kingdom Metazoa; phylum Chordata; class Mammalia; order Carnivora; family Felidae; genus Lynx; species Lynx canadensis. The sequence goes on from NC_044308.2 coordinate 44,639,612, forward strand.
CAGCCTTTTGGGTCCAGGTGATTCTCAACATCATGACAGATAATTTTATAACTGTGAACAAAAAATTGTACATATGTGCCAACTGACGTGGGGTATTTAGTGGGTCTTTTAATTAAAATTCAGACAGGAATTTTATTTATTTTTTTTTTAATTTTTTTTTCAACGTTTATTTATTTTTGGGACAGAGAGAGACAGAGCATGAACGGGGGAGGGGCAGAGAGAGAGGGAGACACAGAATCGGAAACAGGCTCCAGGCTCCGAGCCATCAGCCCAGAGCCTGACGCGGGGCTCGAACTCACGGACCGCGAGATTGTGACCTGGCTGAAGTCGGACGCTTAACTGACTGCGCCACCCAGGCGCCCCATAGCCAGGAATTTTAGATTTGTTACCAAATAACCGTCGATAACGCCAACGAATAGTTCATTCTGAATTGATCCTGTCATGTGGGAAATAGCCATTCATAATTGACCAATCACTTTCTTCTCCACCTCTTCTCATCTCTATCTCTACTCTCATCTTAGCATGGACTTCTTGCCTCTTGATTAGGAAAAAAAAAAAAAAAAGCTTTGTTCACTAAATACTCCATTGTTGTGAAAAGTGTATTGAAGGCTTATAAATATTATCATGGAATTGCTGTTTGTCACATAAATTCAAGAGATTCAACAAATAATCTGAGGAGTGCCAGTATATGCCTTGCAGTATACTAGGAACTGGGGGCACAAAGATCATGCACAGTCCTTCCCCAGTAGAAGCGTAAATAGATTATTTATAGAATGGTGTGCAAAGTATAACCGAAATGTGAATACAATATAGAAGAAGCATAGGAAAGAAAGTGACAAGAGAGAAGGAAATATGAAGGAAGCCTTTGTGGAAGAAGTAGGTGTTTAGGTGGGTTTTGAATCATGAATAAGAGTTCAATAGGTAGTCAAGAAGAAAGAGAAAGTCATTCAAGGCAAAGAAAACAGCATTTGCAAAGGCACAGAGATAGGAAACTGCATGTGTGTCTGCCCTTTAGTGATGATGAAGTATGCTGGAGGAGTACAAATGAGAATGGATGGGTTTTTAGAGGTTAGGCTGTTAGAGCTTGGTTTAAAATTTTTTATTTACACTTACTATGTGGCAGACACTGTTGGTTTACAAATACGAACTCTTTTAATCCTCACAATGATTTAGGCAGACTGTTGGACTGCAGCATTAGAATAAGAGCTGACCTGTAAAATCTGGGAGGATTGATCAAGAAGAAAAAAACACGGTGAATATCACATCCCAGAACGAGATTCTGGAACTTTGAAATCTGTATGTAAACCTCCCCCAGCAATGAGTCGTCATGCCCCATAAGGAGATTTTGGCTTGATTCTGGGATAGAAGAGATTGCTATGTACAGTCACTGTGCCCTTGAGCCTTCTCATACATACATCACTTGACTCTCAACCTCATCCTGGAGGGTGCATGGCGCTCTCCTCATGTTACACGTGAGGCTTGGCGAGGTCAGCCAAGTTACCCAGATCACACGGCTAGTAAAGTAAAGGAGCTGGAATTTGTCTAACTCAAAATCTGAGGTTTCTTCATTCCGTGTCTTCCTAGAAAAGGGCCAGAGAGAATGAGACACCAGAAATTTTCCCCCACCTGCTAGAACCTGGTATGGCTGCAGGTAAGGACCTGTGTGGTGCTTTCTTAGACATTTATTATGGAGTATGGAAAAGAGAGGTGGGAGAAAAGGCTCTGTCCTTTGGGTACTTGGTATTTAAGACAGGTATCTGATGATGCTCGTTAAGTATTTTCTGAGAGAGTATGCTCTTTTTTTTTTTTTTTCTGGAATTGGACCATCACAAATTGGACCTTTAGATGGGGAGAACTTATGATATAGACTACCTCGCCAGCCAAGTCCTGATAGATATGAGACAGAATCACCAAAATTAAACTGTTTGAGAATAGGGATGCATGGTCATCATGCCCTTAATAGTTATGACTTTGCAGGGCTAAAGCTGAAGATTATTGAAATCTACGTCCAAAGGGTGGGTTTTTGTTTTTCCTTGAAGTTCCTGATATTGTACCTTGGTGATTAACCAGCCTAGACATATATAACCTTTTTTCCTCACCATTTCCACCGCACCTTTCTACATCCTCCTTTTTCCTTTCAACACTCCTTCCTCCATGACTCTTACCCACTTCTCAATTATTGCCTCATATGCCCCTGTTGCAGAAAAAATGGAGCTGGTACCTTAACTCGCATAAGGCTTTGGTGACCAGCTCTGGCTTTCTCTGGTATCCCTTTTTAAGTTACACAATTTGCATTTTTAAAAAGAAGCCTAAAATGGTGGTGTTTATTCCAAAGGAGTGACTCTCTAATGGTGAAATTTCTGACAATCTCCCTTGGAAGAAATAACAATGGTAACAATCACTGGCATTTTTGTGGGTCTCTCATGAACGTGGCACAGTGCTAAGCATTTTCATGTGTGGCTAATTTTCCCAACAACTTGCCAAGGGGACAGGATTATCTCTATTCGGAAAAGAAAATTATGATTCAGAGAGATGAACTTACTAAAGCTATTCACTAAAGCCAAGGGAGATTAGAATCTAGGTATGTCTGGCTTCCGACCCCTAGCTTTTTTGGCATTCTGGCTGTTTCTCTGAAAGGAGATGATAGGGTCCTTCTGATCAGCTGGTCTCTTTGGTGCTGGATGGTTTCCTCAACCTACCATACCTGGGACAGGTACAACTTGCACTTGCAATGAAAGAAAGAGACGGGACTCTTCAGGTTCCTCCCCAGCAAGTACCCCAGAGTTTTGCCAGCAAACCTGGTCACTTCTTCACTTCACCCAGTTTGGAGGACTTTCTGCTAATCAAGTAGGGTTTCTCACATAGAAAGACTTCCTCAAATGAAGGAGTCAAAAAGCAGGGCCAGGGACCCAGGACTTGCTGTGACATCTTTATGCTGACCCATGCCAGTAAACTATTTCATGGTGAGTGGTCTTTTCAAATTGCCTTCAGGTGTTAGTTTAAGAGAGCAAATAAAAAAGGAAAATTAAACAGATTTTTAAGATTTATTAAAAGGGAGCGTTACACATCTGGCCCAGTTTGTAGTAAAGTGACAAGAGTAGCTGAGGGCGATCCTTGCCCCATGGTTTATGGTCACAGACTTAGTTCACTTCGATGAAACAACTAGTTTTGAATTATCAGAAAAATGAAATGAAATGCTTGCCCTGGCTCAGAATTTCCAAATGCCCCTGCAGGATAAAAAGGTCCCTTTCCTGTGTCTATTTAATTTTGTAAGATGCATGAGGGTCTCCATGAAGCATCTTGTCCGGAATTTATCAGAGCTTTAAACAAATGCCATGATCTGTTTTAATGTAATGATTAATGTTATCCATTTAAATATTGTAAATCTTTTCTTGTCCTTGCTAAACTTGCCCACAGATGGGGACTTCCTTGTTATAAATGCAGATACCTAAATACCATTTAGAAAATGGAAGGAAAAAAAAAATAAGCGTGTCTACACGCAATAAATATTGCAGCCAATTAGGCTTCATCATAGGAACTTCTCTGGTTTTGTAATGTTTGTTTACTGGATTTTGTAGGGAAATTGTTGCCATTTCTGATAGCCAGAATCCTCAAACCGCCGTCCTCATGTTTTTCTGCGGTGGAAAGTTGTGACGGTGGGATAGGTTTTTCCTTCCTTCCCAGACCCCATCTCAGTTATGAATTAGACATTCAAATATCCAGACCCAAACATGGAAATCTGTTTGTACACACTCAAAGAAAGCTCTCATACGTTTCCTAAAAACCCACACATTAATATTGCTTACTTTTCAGCGGGGGTAAATGGGGGTCTCAGAGACCTTCTCAGAACAGGCTGGAGTTAAATAATATTGCATGTTTTTCATTTTACTGTGATGAATGCAAAGCCATTAAATAACCTTTTAAAGAGTTGGTGTAATTATCTGTAAACAGTAATGTTACGAAAAAAAAGGTCAAGTTGTCCTGCCATTAGATGTTTATGGATATAAACTGGATTTATGTTTCCATAAAACAGGCACCGACTAACTAGATTAATTCTCCACAAACTAAACCAACTGTAGTAATATTTAGACACAATAAAATGATACCAATTAAAACAATTTTATTTTTTGTGTCATATTGATTAATGGCGCACTAAAATTAACCAGAGACCTTAAACTCAGAATGGTTGGCAAAAGGCATCCACATCTCAATATTATTACCAACAAGAAGAGCAGTTAAGTGAGATGGCTGTGCAATAGTATGAATATTTAATTAATAATTAGTCATGTAATTTCTCCTCAGGAATTATTATCCCTCAAACTGGTTTGTGAATTTAATTATTAGCAGCCTTTTTGTTTCCATGTCCCCTCATTACTGTCAGGATTGATGTAACATAAACTTCATTAAAAATTAAAGCAAGAGTCTTAATTACAAGGCTACCCTGACTGAAGTTAGAATTAGCCAAGTCAGTGATGTGCAAATGAGTGCATTATTTAAGAAACATGCTGGAAGTAGTTATGCTAATGTAGAAGGTTCGCAGTAGCAGACCTTTTCACTTGCAGCTGCATATTCATTAAATGCACTATGCAAATTTAATGTAGCAGTCTTAGTAATGCGTTGTTAATTTATTCAGATTTATTGAGTACGACTTGTAAAAAAAAGTACAAATTTAATTACTCTATCTAGTAGGGATGATATTAGGAGATAGCAGAGGTTTAAAATGTGTTGATCTGGATTACTGCAGTTTGATGGAAGACGTGGTATCAAAGGACACAATTTTGATAACTGGGCTTGAAAGAATATTTGATTTACTTATGGAATGATCTAAGAAATCACTAAAATTGCACATGCTCCTTCCCAATAGGAAAGTAAAAAAGTCTCGGTTGTATTAACTTAAGAGCTAAAGCAGTGCTGAGTCCACAGCCTAATGGTCGTAATGACTCTACAGAGACCAGTAAAGGTTATGGATTGGGATCCGGGTGAAGCAAACTGTCTTTGTGGGAAGTTCATTGGTGGCTGCGCGCGCCTCCGCGGCGCGCTGCCGCCCGGCGGGTGGAACCGCTGGAGTGAACGCTCGGCGCGCGCCCCCTCTGCAGCGGAACGCCCCGGTGCCCGGCCCGGGGCTGTCTTTTGAGGTGGGTGGATGCTTGGGCTCGGTTGTCGGGAGAGGCCAAACGCGGGCCACACACAGTGGAGAAGCTGTGTTCTTTGAAAAAGGCACGTAAACCAACCCCAGCCCCCCCCCCCCCCCACGCCGGACAGCCTGGCGTCGGACGCTCACGGAGCTGGCGCGCGGGGCTCATCTGGACACAGCGGAGCTCATTTAATTCTCCGAAAACCCTTGCAGGGTAGTCTTTCTCATCCCATTTCACAGATGAGGAAACCGAGGCCGAGTTTGGAAGAGTAATTGATGTAGGTGGCGGTGCTGGGATTCTACTCTGAACCTGTGCTCCTCCGCTGCCTCCCTGCCCCCTTCTCCTTCTGCCATCTCTCTCCCTACCTTCCTCTTTGTGGGCTCCCTCTGCCTTCTCTCCTTTCCTTTTCCTCCCTTTCCTTCCCCCCCTCTTCCTTTTCACTTGTCCCTTAGTATCTCCTTTCACTGCCTGATTTACGCATATATGTACACATGGGTTTGTACATATAATTAAAACACTGAAAATGGCTGACCTTTTTCGCTTAAACAAGTGCTACATATACGTTAAATTGGAATAAAACTGTTTAAAGTTCAACAGAGCAACCTTGACAACCCCATTAAGACTGTGCTGGGGGAACAAAACCTAGCATCCTCCCTTCTACCAGCAGCTTGCTTGACTCAGAGCTCCCCACCCATCTTTTAAATTGTTTGACAGTTTCTTGGCCCTTATAATCACAAAAATGAGTCCAGTATATTTTTAATACATTCATATTTTATCTTAGTTTTGGGGGTTACAGCTTCAGATTGGTAAATCTTGTGCAGAAAAATCAATACACGCTTTCCTGAGCTCCAGGAACGAACAGGCCAAATTACTATGACCACGGAGACTGCCTGGTCCTCGGCACCCATCTTTGGAGGCATTCCCAGCCCTCTGATATATTCGAGCAGTCTGACCTGTACCTATTGATTTTCTGACAGAGGGAGAAGCTAAACACTGCACCTTAAGGTAAGCATATGAATTGATCACAGGCAGAAACTTGGTGCCTACATAAAGAACTTCCTGAAGAATTAAGTAGGATGTAAAAAAATTACTTAGGTGGCAAAGCAGATGTTCTGGGTCTCCTGTGTGAATCTTTTCATCTTATGTCCCACATCTGAAGGCAAATCAGTCAGATCCTAGCCACCCCCTTCCTGGTGGCTGTCCATTGCCCCGTTCAATGCATGCCATGCTGCCTTGAATCACGCTAAAACTGTGTGTGTGTGTGTGTGTGTGTTTGTGTGTGTGTGCGCGTGCGCACGCGCCCCACTGGATTGCAAACTTCTGGAAATCTAGGACTGATCTTGTTCGTCCTTGGCTAATGGCAGTGGTGTGCTGGTAAATGCTTAAAAACAACCTCCCTAAAAAAATTAATAAGGCTTGGTTTGCTGATTACCTTGGTCAATGCTTGCACCATGTTGGTTTCAAGCTACCAATGTGATGTCACTAAATGCAGAGTCGGGAAACAAGAAGGAGGTACACATATATAGTATGTCCAGCTGTCACACGTACAATAGATGAAAACAACCTCAAGAGTGTGGATAGCAGTAAAATGCCTCAAAGTAAAATAAGAAGCGATGAGTTTTGCATGTTTGTTACCTTTACTTTTAATATCATTTACTTAAGTATACATTTATGTAATTTTTAATAATGTCTGAGTCTAACAGCTCACAAAATTCCCTGAAATTCAACAGTCTTTCTCCAGCTCACCAGTGGGTAATGGGAGGAAAAATATTTGCTCTGAAAAACTCCACCATAGTCAATAATATAAAAACGGACTGTTTTTATGAAACTATGTTTCATAAAACACAGAAACTATGTTTCTCCTCTTAAAGCTGTGCTTTATTATTTCTATTAGGGGAAGGCAACCCAACCCCCAAATAAGAATTTGAACTGCCTCATGCTAAGAGAACATCTGTAATTTCATAGGATCTGCTGGAATTTTTGTTGCAAGAGGAGAGCATCTTGCAGCAGGTAGAAAAGTTTCTTTGGTGATGGCAGAGGTGTGGACACGTGTATATGGCACAAGAGAGAGAAGGGAATTGATGCTTTATTCAATATTCAGACAAAATATATGTGTTTCTGGCACCATACGCACCAGATGCAATGCTAAGTGCTAGGGATACAAAGATAAATGTGACTGGAAGTCTTCTGGTCTAGGGATCAAGGATAGACTGCCTACAGAAGGGATAGTTAAGAAGTCCAGACAAAGAGGCAGGGGCAGGGGAACGGTGTGGTCCAAAGCCTGATGAGAACTTGGTCTGTTCACTGAACAGCAAAGAAGCCTAGCAGCTGGCAAGTGGGAAAGTGGTGTGAAATGAAGCTGATGGATGTTTCCAGCAACCAAGTGACCCAGTGACCCAGTCCCTTATGGGCTATGTTGAGGATTTGAGATGAAATTGGAAAGAATTTTCTGAGCACTCTCAGGTTACTTCTCGTTACACACAGCACCCACACTGTGTGTGACCCTTGCTTGTTTGACTGTGTTACCTGTTAGGCAGTGAACTCCTGCAGGGCAGGGTGAGGTGTCCTGAGGGGCAGCATAGGATCCGGTCCATTGCAGGGCTGAATAAAAATGTTTATGGAGATGAATGAATGGATAAGTCCCTGCCTTCACCCCACTTACAGATTTAGGTCTGGCGTTTAGGCTTGAGCTGCCTTAGAGGTGTTGTTTCTGACTGAGCCAGACCTGAGAACTGTTAGAAAGGTTCAGACCCCAGGATTTTCCTGCTCTTGAGATTTAGGGGCCAGCGCAGCCATAAGTAGACACTCCTTCCTGGCTCTCTGCTTTCCAGGACCTCTGGGAGCTCTTTAAAGTCCATGGATTTGACCTGAATTCTCATAGGAACTGTGGGTTACTCTGACAGCCTCTGATGGGACCTAGAGCTATAGAGGTCATCCCTGTGCCCCAGGGAAAAATGGGGGCCCAGGCAGCTTGGAGTTCAGGTGCCCTCTTCATTGCCTTACCTGCCCATAATGGAGTGTGTGGTGTGGTTTTAGGAGTACTTCAAGACTCCTGAGCCCTTCCCTACCAGTTGGCTCTTGCACCTACTGCCAAAGGCTGAGATTGCTCCTTTGAGAGCTGAGGACACTGAATCCTCTGGAATGTAAGTTCCCTAGGGTACTGGAAATAATAATAAAAGAATACATTGACCCCCGCCTCTATGATGGGCACCGTGCTAGGTATTTTATATGCTTTATCTCATCTACCAAGAACAATGCCATGATGTAGACACCACTATTATTTCCATTTTACAGAGAAAAACACTTAAATATCAAAAGGTTAAATAACTTACTTGAGAATGTATAGTTGGTAAGTAACAGAGCAGTGACCAATCAAGTGTTTTTTATATAAAGCCCATATGTTCAATGCCAGGTCTCTGACACTGTGCTGCCATTTAATTTGGGGGCTGAAGGAGGTAGCAAAAGGTCATTTTTATCGACCGTTCCGAAATTTCCATGGGGTTTGAAAATGCTTGAGTATGGGCTGGGGTTCCAGAGTTGTATTTGTGATTGTTTTCAAGGAAGTATGGGAAACACTAGCAGGAATGAGCGGGAATGACACGTATGTACTTTACTTAGGACCAAAGCATATAAAGATGTTGGCCCACACACCTATTCTCTCCACAGTGGAAGAACTGGATTAATCCACCCAGAACATTAATTCAAAAACGAATTCAGGAAATCCATTTGTCAGTCACCTGTGCAATCAGAGAGAAGATGGGAGGGTAAAGACCATCAGTAGACAGAATACTGCAGATCTGGGTAGTGGTAGTATCTGGGGACAGGTTGCGCACAATACAGCTGATGCGTTGGTCTCCAATCAGTACCTCCACTTTGCTGAGCCTTGGTTTTCTTTTTCCTTTTTTTTCTTTTCTTTTCTTTTCTTTTCTTTCTTTTTCTTTGTTTCTCTTTCTTTCTTTCTTTCTTTTAATATAATTTATTGTCAAGTTAGCTAACAGACAGTATATATTATGTGGTCTTGGTTTCGGGGATAGATTCCTGTGATCCATTGCTTACATACAACACCCAGTGCTCATTCTTCCTCAATGCCTATCACCCATTTTCCCCTCTCCCCGCCCCCCACCCATCAACCCTCAGTTCTCTGTGTTTAAGGGTCTCTTATGGGTTTGCCTCTCTCTCTGTTTGAAATTATTTTCCCCCTTTCCTTCCCCTGTGGTTTTCTGTTAAGTTTCTTAGGGTCCACATATGAGTGAAAACATATGATACCTATGTTTCTCTGACTGACTTATTTCAGTTGGCATCGTATCCTCCAGTTCCATCCAGATTGTTGCAAATGGCAAGATTTCATTCTCATTGCTAAGTAGTATTCCGTTGTATATACAAACCACATCTTCTTTATCCATTCATCCGTTGATGGACATTTGGACTCTTTCCATAATTTGGCTGTTGTTGAAAGCGCTGCTATAAACTTGGGGTACTTGTGCCCCTGTGAATCAGCATTCCTGTATTCTTTGGATAAATTCCTAGTAGTGCTATTGCTGGGTCATAGAGTAGTTCTATTTTGCTGAGCCTTGATTTTCTAACCCGCAAATGCCAAGAATAATATCACCATGATAAAAGTGTCGCCATAAAGTGGAGACTGCCTAGAATAGCACCATGGTGACTGTTGCTGCTGGTCCCACACTGTCCGGGATCATGGCTTAACTCTGCTATTTATTCTCTGTGTGCGTTTGGGTAAGCTACTCAACTTCTCTCCCCTTCGGTTTCCTCTTGTGTGAATAGAGAATAAAAACAGGACCCTACTCATAGGGTCGTTGTAAAGGCTTATTGTAAAGTACTTAGCACAGTCCTAGGTGGACAATAAGTGTTCTGATAATAATGGCTAGATTGCTGTCAGACTGCCTGGCGCATGGGAGGAGCCACGCGTGTGATTTTCCCTCCAGGTGATGAAACTGCACCTAAAAGTCAGGTTCGGCCCATCATCCTTCCACCCATTGACTCTAGTCAGAAGTGAAAGCGCACATTGGCTTTTCAGAAATGATTTTAGAAAACAAAGCAGAGGCCACCCAGACGTAGTTGTTTCAGCTCTTGACTCATTTTGCTCTTGAGATGAGCGGAGAGGAAAACGGTCAAACAGCACCCCTGCCTGTTGTCAGTGTTGAACAAGTCATTTCTCCTCTCTGAACTTAGCTCCTTCATTTGTAAAAGGTTTCTCTAGCTCTGAAATCCTATGAGTCAACGAAAAATACTCCTTGAACCTAACCTTTAAATGTCGGTCGCTTTACTGGAAATTGCGGGACTGAGGAGAAATCACCGGGGAGGTTGGGTCGTTATGACTTTCTCCTCACCAGTAACCTTTGTGTTTAAGACCCCTCACTCATACAGATTTTCAAATGTGCATGGCTTTGCTTAGCTTGTCCCCCTGAAATGATGGTCCTAATCATAAATTCTAATTGGAACAGGATCCACCTCAATTTATTCCTAATGCCTCAGAAAAGCACAACTGTTTCTAGGAATAAATTGAGACGGATTCCATTCCAATTAACAGTTTGACTCAGTTAAAGGGTTGTTAACCCACTGCCGTCCTCTGATAACCATCCAGTTCGTGGAGGGCAAGTTGCTGGCCTCGCTGGAACTAGCAAGGAGATGAAAGCCATCCAAATATGCTAACCACTTTAAGTGGTGTGGACTCAGCTCTCTTCTCTCCACCCTGCTCCTCCCACCTTCGTGATTTAAAGGCCATTATCAGTGAGCGCGCTTTGAGCTGTGATTGGACTGGGCTACTTTGTCTAAATGGTAATTATGCTGTTCTCATCTTACTCAGAAGGATTGTCTCAGCCAGGGTTCTCCAGAGAAATAGAACCAATAGGATGTGTACATTCATAGAGATTTATTTTCAGGAATTGGCTCAGGCAGTGGTAGGGGCTGGCAAGTCTGAAAAGTGTAGCATAGGCCCGCAGGCTAGAAACCCAAATGGGACTTTTGTGCTAGAGTCTGGCAGATAGAATCCCTTCTTCTCCAGGAAGCTTCATGTTTGCTCTGAAGGCCTTCACTTGATTGGATAAGGCCCACCCACATTATGGAAGGTAATTTCTTTCACTTAAAGCCAATTGATTATTAATTTCAGTGACAACTGCAAAATACCTTCACAGCAACACCTAGACCAGCACTTGAACAGTTAGGCACTGTAGCCTAGCCAAACCTGACACGTAAAATTAATCATCATAGCTTCCATGGGTTCTATTCCCAAATCCAGGAGGAGTTCATCTAAACTGGAGGCTGGGTGTAAAGAAAGGCAACAGGCAGGAGGCATTGTTACTCTGAGGTCATCCAGTGCCACACAGAGGGCTCAGTATTCGTGTCAGATGCCCCTCTCACACCACACCCTTTACCTTATGTCTTCAGGTATGGTTTTTCCAAGGCAGAAGTTAAGGTGTTTCGTTGGGCAAAGGCAGGGCTGCTTCTCTTTGATGGTTCATTTATGTCAGGTTCATAGCAATGTCTAGGCCTGCAAAAAAAAGGAGAGTAGACACTAGCTGCAGATTTCTGTAAACCCGTAGGTAAATATGCATGATTGAACACGCAGCCAGGCAGGCACACTTGGGAGATTTTGACCAAAATAGAGCCTCAGAATTCCCATTTCCACTGGGCAAACAGGAAAATGAGATGATGCAAAATTGATGTGTGTGGAAAGCGGAGTGATTGGGCATTTACATCTATTTAATTAAGGAACACGTTGTAACCTCTATTTACTTCTGTTTAATTAAGGGATTGCTCATTTCGGAGGAGATATCATGCTGAGCCTTCTACTACTTTTGTGACTCAAAGCTCAACTAAGGATGGATGGGAAATAGTTTGGTGATCTTAGCTCAGTCCCTAATGGCGAGAACTTCATGTTACAAAGCCAATAAACTACGCTGCCAGACTTGCAAAAAGAGAGTCAAGGGGCTTATCACAAAAATGATCTCTTCAAGGCACAGGAGGTCATTTGCAAAAATGTATGTTATTCTAGAATAATTCTGATCAAAAGTTTGAACCACAATGGATTCCTTATGGAATAACCAACCGTATCTGAGTAGGAAAAGAAAGAGCCAGAGAAACTTATCAGGACTGTATAGGCGCCTAACTCATAAGAAATTTATTTAGCATGTTGACCAAATCATTAGCCCCGCCTGGGCAGAGGCAGAAAGGGTAAGATGCGTCCACCTCCAAGTCTTCTGACCTCTGGCTCCTCTATCCTGAGTCATGTCCCAGCTGTGCTTAGACTCCTGAGTCTCTTTCCTTTAGTTCCTATACACTTCTGCCGTGTGTCACCCACACTCACCAGTTTTTACTAAGTAAAGTGAGGAAGGAAGGAAAGAAGGAAGGGAGGGAGGAAGGAAGGGGGTGAGGAAGGAAGGGGGTAGAGGGGAGGGAAGAAAGAAGAAAAGAAGTGTAAGTGGCAGACCCAAAGTGAGAGGGTGTGTTTTTGTGTATATATGATAGTTCTCAGCTTACTGAAGTGTTTGGTTGCATTTTTTTCTCCTCGGAGGAGGTGCTTCAGAACTAAGGAGACTCATTATTTCATTTGACATCTTCTTATCCTTTCTGGCATTGCCCTAAGAAATGCCCCTTGAGTAACTCTATTCTTTTTAAATCTGATGAGTCATAAAAGGACAATGGAAGAAGAGGTATTCAAGAAGGAAGGAGGGGAGAAGATGGGAAGTAATTCTAGAAAGTGTGGAGTGGAGAGAGGAATGTTTGGGATCTCTGTCCAACTTGCCAGCCCCTGATTATCTAGCTAGATGCCCTGTCTCTGTTGAATGTCACAATCTAATGTCTACCAAGCTATTAGCTAACTAATGAGAGAGTAATCCGCTGGGTACCCAACATCACCAGGAAGCAAAGGTGCCTGATAACAGTGGTCACCTGGAGATAAGTCAAAGCAGAGAATGGGATGATCCTGGAAGATGAAATACTGCCTTGATTACTCCTTCATTTTTACAATGTCTAGATTGTAACTCCTGAGCAGGGGCCACACATTATACCTACATGATGACCTCTTGCCCCTCGCCAGTGCTCTGCACACTGTGAATGCTAAACTAATACCAAAAGGATGGATGAAGGCTTTGCTCCTGTAAAGTTGATTTGTTTTTTTCTTAAGCTCAGTGTACATTCTTCTCTCTCGCTTCCTGGAATGCCCTCCTACTCCCTTTTCTCCATGTATCCAAGCCCCAGCCATTCACCAAGGCCCAGAACAAGTCCCTCCAAGTCCACAATGTCTTTCTCACTTACCTGGTCACACTAAGCAATCCTGCCTCCAAAGACCTGCATCCTCTGGTGACTGATTTCCTGGTCGGTAAGGAGCAAAGGAGCATGATAGTTTGATTAAGATGTATTGTGAAATTATTACCTCAATAGGTTGGGCTAATATCCATCTTCTCACATAGATACACAAGGGAAGAAGAAAGAAGCAAAGAAAAAAAAGGAGGGGAGGGACTTTTCTTATGATGAGAACTCTTAAGATTTACTCTTAATAATTTTCCTCTACCTCATACAGCAGCATTAGCTCTAGTCATCATGTTGTACATTACATCCCTAGTACTTTTTTTTATCTTACATTTGGAAATTTGTACCTTTTAACCACCTTCCTCCAATTCCACCTCCCACCACCCTCCTCCTCTGGTAAGCACAAATCTGAGTTAAACAACAAGATCGCAACACCAAAGAGTCTCAGAATGAATGATATACTTGGATTATTGGAAAAGAACTGATTATTTTGTTTCTAAGCCCATATGAATGGCTTTGGATGGCTTTACAGTCTGTGAAGAGGGGTAAGAAAGCTGTTTCTCCAAACAAGCTGGATGTTATCATACCACCTTATCTTTATCCAAGCCCACCCCTCAGCCTGGTATGTCCCTCCACCTCCCTTTTTTCTTCCCTCATGATATTCTGCTCACCTTTAAAGCTCAGCTCAAGGGTGACCACCCAAGAGAACACTTCCTTGGTCCCCTCCCCTCTCCCACTCTCCTCTTTCCACACAGCATTTGGTTCAAAGTGTGGGGAAAGCATCTTTCATAGCACATTTCAGTTAGTTGCTGTTCCATGATAGATCAGTCACGAACTACTTAAAGGCAAGGACAAGATCTCCATGCTTTGTTCTTGGTCCACACCTGACATGGAGCAAGTTGCCCATAAATAGTTGTTGAATTAAATGAGCATCGATTCCCAGGTCTGACATGCTCCCTGTTCCCAGGGGAGTAGAGCCAGTTGCGTGAGGGGAGGGGTGGCGCTGATGGCAGCCTCCTCTGTGTAATTATCCCCTTCCAGTGAATAATGGGGCTTCAGCTCTGTGTCTGATTCTTTGATGAAGATGAAACTATTTAATCAGGTTTGGTTGCTCATCTCATCATCTTCCCGTATCACACCCTTCCTGACGAGTTCATTAGCTGGAAGAAAAATTGATGACCTCGTTAGTTCTGCACATTGGTTCACTTAGGACAAATTGGAGCTTTAGAATGTTGCTCAACTCTGACCCTTGGTGGGACAAAGTCTCACTCTCAGGACTGTTCGGATACGCTGTGCCCTTGATGCCTTTGTGTGACAGGTTGCCTGGGAAATTTCTGTTTGAAGTAATGTCTTTTCCAATGTAAATATCCCTCTCTTAGGTTTGTTACTACCCTGCTCAGTGAGGAATACACCACTCTGTCACAGAGCCAAGGGTAGGCTCTCTGTTTCCCAACCTCCTACCTAGAATTTGTTTTGTCTCTGCCACCCTTTGAAATCTTATCACCCTCCAAGGCCTGGTTTACTTCCTGGCCACACCCCATGCAGGAAACACTCACTGCGTCCTCAGGGTCATGGCTTAGGTGAATTTAGAAGCAGAACATGTTGGGATCTCAATCAAAGGATTATGGTCAAGGCCTAGAGAAAGGCACGCACTAGCAAGGACTCTTAGCCAAGGATCCAAAACACTGAGTGCGGGAATGAAAGGTGTGGCCAGTTCTGGTGCTGTCCAGGGCACCTATTTTGGCAAGCAGAGCATAGCAGCCAGAGTAGCCTGGGTGGTGGGTGATCCTGAGGGACGGGGACAGAGGTTGAAGGATTATGGTCCTGAGAGATGCTTTATTCCCTCTTCCTCAAGTGTTCTTCTTTCTCCCCTTTAGCTTTACCCTTTTGGATGACAAACTCATATTCACCTTCCAAGAGCAAGTTGTTTTTTGTTTGTTTTTTTTTTGTAGAAAGGCTTTCCCGTCACCCTCCTTGATGTTGTTGGTTTCTCTCATCTCTGTGTTAGCTCTCCATCTCGAACGTATTTTAAATGCTGCATTCGTCGTGCAGTGTTGTGATTATTCATTAAAGGGTAGGTTTCTTCTGCTTTCCACAGAGCTCTTGAGGGTACAGATTTTGTTTTTTCTGTCTTGTCTCTTCAGGGCAAGCATGGGTCTGCCATCTAGTCGCCATCAAATAATTACCTGTTAAGTGAAAGAATGATTGAACGAATGGTGGGACACCAGCTTGCAGCTGGGAGGTGTGTCCACTTGGAAGAAGGGGTGAGCATGGGCCCAATGGAACTTCAAGGCTCTTGCCAAAGTTCAGTGCTCAATTTTGGTACTATTGGCAAGGTGGAGTGTGATGCAGGGAAACTGAGGCAGAAAGTTAGTCTGATGGCCTGGACCAGAGCTCTGCCTTCTAAAACTGTTGACTTGGGTTAAATGTTTTAGACAGATGATAATGTTGTTGACACTGGTTCAGCTGCGTCTTTACACAAGGTGACTGTGTTTATACTGGGTTAGCTCTACAATAGCTTATTCTTTTACATCTTTTCCATTTTATTTGTTATTTTTTTAATGTTTATTTATTTTGAGAGGGAGAGAGAGAGAGACTGCAAGAGTGGGGAAGGGGCAGAGAGAGAGAGGGAGAGAGAGAATCTCAAGCAGGCTCCATGGTATCAGCTCAGAGTTTGACGTGGGGCTCGATCTCATAAGCCTAATCATGACCTGAACCGAAACCAAGAGTCAGTCACTAAACTGACTGAGCCACTCAGGGGCCCCACATGTTTTCCATTTTAAAAAATGGCTACAGCTTTATATGCTGCAGTACACAGACATATAGGCCAAATGATATATAGGTCATTGTTGGGCTAAACTCAGAAATCTGGGACATTGCAGGCCAGCCTGAAGCCAGTGCTCAAGGGCTATGCTTGGCTGGGAGAGGATGTCAGACAGATCATTGGTTCACAAGGAACAAAACCCCACTCATACTAATGTAAATAAAACAGACAGTATAGGGAAGTCTCCCAGACAGTCCATGGGGCAGCTCTGGGGACACACGTATTGATGTGATGGATCTCCATTCTGGAGCTTGCTATTCAAAGGCCGCCAATGCACATGGCTGTTTATTTCTGTCCCTCTTTCAGTGTCTAAGTTCTGAATTCCTGGATAGATGCTGTGTCTGTATATTGGCTCATATTGGTTTGAGTATCCTCGACCCAGGAATAGAGTCTCTAAGGAGAAAAGCTCTTGTTTCCAGGGGTCCTCTCAATAAAGATTAACCTGGAAGAGAAACTGGAAACTTCTCTACCTGCAAGGGAAGCTCATTTAGAAGCCATACTCAGAAGTGAGTTAGAAGAAAGGTGTTGGGACCCGGAGGAAGTAGACTGACATTACCTAGAAGCATAAATCTAGAAGACCACCACAGGTTGTGCAACAGAAAATGGACATGGCTTCTCTTTGTGAATGTTCTCTTCACAGAGCACATTTGTATATGTTGGCTGCCCAGTGAGTTCCCAAGGGTCAGAGCTGAGTCTAGTTCAAATCTGTATTCCTTCATATCTTCTCACCTGGACACCTATTCTGGTACAAAGCGGGTGTCTGGCAAATGTCGGGCAAATGAAAACCTTGGGTCATCATGGTAACCTGTGAGGCAGACATGACATAAAGTTGTCCTACCAGATGGTGAAGGAAACAGAGGCCCAGAAGAGATAACCAATGTGCCCAGGATCGTACAAATTGTAGATGATGAAAACAGAATCCAAATCCAGAACTTTCGTCTTTCCACAACACCATAAGGAACCATGAATTAGCCTTAAAGATCAGAAAGTGTAAGAACTGGTTGGGGGTGGGGGAAGAATAATTTTGATGGAATTACTGTTCTGACAAGATGTCATTTAGGTTCATTTCAACTCTTAGGTGGCACACTTAGAACTTCAGTTGTAAACTTTTACAGTGAGTACCGTGTCTTTTTTCTGGGGCAGGGTGTCCTCAAATGTCTGTAATGTGAGGGCAGAAGCTTAGTTTTGTTAAACCAAATCTGCCATCCACCTTTCACTGGGCTTGCTACAAAGACACCTCTTTAACACTTAGCGCCAGAGAGTGACATCTGCTTGCATAGCTTTCTAGGGAATTTCAAGGACTTTGTTCAGAGCCAGTTAAGCCCACCTGTTCTGTGTCCCCCATAGGAGCTGGAACAGGCGAAAGGGTTCATGTGCTTTTTTTTTTTTTTTTTTTTTTTTTTTTTTTCAACGTTTATTTATTTTTGGGACAGAGAGAGACAGAGCATGAACGGGCGAGGGGCAGAGAGAGAGGGAGACACAGAATCGGAAACAGGCTCCAGGCTCCGAGCCATCAGCCCAGAGCCCGACGCGGGGCTCGAACTCACGGACCGCGAGATCGTGACCTGGCTGAAGTCGGACGCTTAACCGACTGCGCCACCCAGGCGCCCCGGTTCATGTGCTTTTCTAAAGCAGTGTTCCCCCAGCACTTACCAAGTGCTGCTCTCACCTTTTCCCTGCCTGCACCTATAAATGTTAACTAGGCAGGAAAGCTTTGACATTGACAGAGAGGAATCAAGATTCCATTTTTGACAAGCTGACAAGCTGAGGAAATTCATATATTATGTGGCTGGGCGCAATGTCTTTCTCTCTAATTTATTATACTGGCTCTTATCCATAGCTTTCTCTTGTTTTTCTTCCCCTCCTCTCTCCTTCCCTTTCCTTTTTCCTGAAGCATACCTATCTTCCAGGGCAGAGGTAGGTGGCTTCAAGCACCTTTCTATCTTGTTTTGGCTGCATTCTTTCTTTTTCTTTCTTTCTTTCTTTCTTTCTTTCTTTCTTTCTTTCTTCTTTCTTTCTTTCTTTTTTTTAAAAAAATTTTTTTTGTTTATTTAGTTTTGAAGGAGAGAGAGACAGAGCGTGAGCAGGGGAGAGGCAGAGAGAGAAAGGGAGACAGAGAATCCAAAGCAGGCTCCAGGCTCTGAGCTGTCAGCGCAGAGCCCAACACAGGCTCAGATTCACAAGCCATGAGTCATGACCTGAGCTGAAGTCAGATGCTTCACCGACCGAGCCACGAGGCGCCCCTTGGCTGCAGTATTTCTAATAAGCCACTGTCTTGGCATAAGGCCTGTGTACTGTTGGATGTCCTGACCTTCTTCCCCTTCTACCCTCTTGGCTGTTTTGGGCTGTCTTCCTGACCTGAAAAGGGTTCGATCTACCACAGTTGCCTTTGACAGGGCCCAAGTGTGCCACTGCATACGCATCGTGTTGTCTGCTGCCGTGAGCCTTTGTGTTTCCTGAAGACAACACGGAGAATTTGCCATAATGGTGTCCCCCCTCTGGGCTGCTCTGTAACTCTGCCTGTCACCAGAGAGGACGTGGGACAACCGAAGCTGCTGCCCCTAGGGTGTGGTGAATTGTTGCTCTGTGTTAAAGGTTTACATTGAAGTGACTAAACTTTTTAAGAATCTCCAAAGAAAAAAGGCGGTGGTGGTTAGTGTGAGGGGTCACGTAGACTAGAACTAGCAGCAAAAGCAACACAAAGAACAGAGGCTGCCCCAGGAACAGGGTACTTCCCCAGCTTCCCAGTGGTTAATTACTGTCGCCCCTAGGACACCTCATGGAGTCACCTGCTAGCCCATAGATGGACCACTCTTGTATCATGTACCCATCTCTTCTCTGGTCAGTGGCTACCCCTGGGCAAGGAAGAGTCTAGTGTGCTCCCTCTTGGTTAAGGGAGCTGAAGACAGGACAGTCCTGGCTAGAATATGACAGTGCACATGGAACACGCCCCAACTGTCATGATCAGAACAGATAGTCCGTGACTGATGCAGACAGTCAGTGAGGAAGACGAGGAGGTTGAAGAAGAAAGGGCTTTGTTTGCCAGTAAGAGCCATGAAAGACCTGAGACTGGCGTAAGCACCGCACGCCCGTAACCTAACTCTTTCTTGCTGCCACAAAACAGCTATGGAATGTCCTCTATCACATACCTGTGGTGAGTATTTTTGGTAACTCCCGTCTCCTTCAAACACGCCCTTTCTGATCATTTAAATTAGCTCTTGTGTGCATAATAATTATAGTGCATATCTGTTTTGCTCGTCCAGCTTTTCTTCTCTCATATTTTGATGCCACTTCCCAGTTTTCCATTGGAGAATCACTGCCCCTCCCCTTTCAGTCCATGTGCTTCACTTGGAGCCGGTCTCATTCCCATTTGCAGCTGACCAGTCCCTGACTACCAGGATATGGTGATTGGTTCAGGGATGGCCACATGGCCCCAGCCTGATCTTTGAGAGACTGCTTGCTACTTTTGCTAATATTTTGGGAAAAAAGAGTCTCTCTCTTTCTGAGATTGCAGACTGTAAGGTTTATGTAAATATGGAGCTGCTGGGGCCATTTTTGTTACCATGTTGACCCAACAGAAGAGAGCCACCAAGAGTTAAAGACAGTGTCCTAACAAAATCATTTGAGACCCTTTATTTAGCCAAGCCCCGAGACAAGTAAAGGCATCTCAATGACATGCATGAATAATCTCCTGTCTCCCCCTCCCCATTTTTTGTGGCTGATGTCAATTTCAGTAAATTTCTGCCATTTGCAACCATAACAGCTCTGACTGATACAATAATGTTCCGAGGGGATGGAGACTGAGGGACAGAAGGAAGAGATTTGTCCTTTGTCCAACCCGGGTGTTACCCCTAGGGGATAGACCCGTTGGAAATCTCAGTCCTGGAGAATGAGTTCTACGGTTCTGGTTAGCAGCTGGGATATCAGGGCTCAAGAAACTCTTCTCCCCTCTTTCCTCTTCCCACCAAGGTTGGAGATTAAGTCAGAAACACTGAGGCTGGCTTTTCAGGGTAGATTCCTAGAGTCTCCCTCTTAGAATTTATCTCTAGATTCTCTGTAGTTAGGCTCTGAGAGTCCTGACCCCATTGTCTCATACTCTTGGATTGTTCCCTACCCTGTAACTGGTATGATGAGATGGCTCTGGGCTGCCCTCTATGCAGGAGTGAGTCCTCTCCCCAGAGCTGTCTGCATAGGCAGTTAGCTTTAGGCATTGGAGGAACATCGCCTCTTGTCTTCTTTTCCCTTGGGGATCTCATTTTTCCTGGTCTTATGGCTGGTGAGATCTGGTTAGGAAGTAGCTCAAGGAGAATAATGCCAAAGAGATGACTAGGTCAGCTAGGCATCTGGCTCGTGCGTCTGTCTATCGGCTTCAGTCACGACATCCTTCCCTCCCATCCTGTTTCACCGCTGTCACTCTTCCTTGTCAATCTCCTCCCTGTACAGCTACTTCTGAGTGCCACCCTGCTGACATGCCCTAGGAAAATGCCAGTGTCTGGGTTCGGGTGCTGATGCTCCCGAGCCAGGATCTTTCTCCTCTCCTCAGCTCTCTGCCTCCCACGGCAGTGCTTAGGCTCAGAACCTCACACCACCTTTCCTGGAAACGGCTCCTTCCACTTCTGGCCCCACCCTTCCCTTCTGGGCCTGCAAACCGGTCCAGGGGAGTGGGGACAGGTGGCAGTCATCTCCCTAAAAGCCCCACCTTCCTCCTTTATACCTAACAGCCCACGTACACAAGCAACTCATGTAAATAAACAGCTGAAGTCCAGCTCTCTGGCTGGAACCGGTAGAACAGCCCGCTCCATGTTTCTAAGCCCACCCTAATCACAAGAAGCTTAGGAGCTGGAAGAAAGTATTTGCTTTTCAGTTAAGTACAGAATCTACTTTTCACATGTCAAAATGCTTACATAAGAAACTTGCTTATTATTCACTTGTTAGCAAAGGGGCCTTTTCTACAACAAGGCAAGTTTTATTTTTCAGCTGTGAGCTAATGTCCCTCGCCCCTAAACAATGGTTCCCTGCTCTCTCTCTCTCTCTCTCTCTCTCTCTCTCTCTCTCTCTCTCTCTCTCTCCTGCTTTAGACACTATTAACATCCCACAGGAAGTGGTGTTTGTACAGGGCTCCTTGATTAACGCATCCCCGGGGAATGAACCTTCTTTATAGGACGTGGGGCTGGGCTCAAAAACACCTCATAAATCATGCCGCCTTGTTACCATGCTGGCAAGCTGCTTGCCGGCAACCCCCGGGTGCACAGCTCCCATTTGGTACCGCTGCGCTGAGGTAAGGGGACAAAAGTTGTTCCCTCTTCCCAGGCTTTTCTTGTCTGTATCCTTCCATCTCCCCCAGGTAGGGATGGTCCTCACTCTCCATCTTCCTCCCTGCTCTCTCTCTTCCACATTCCCCCTCTTCCCTCAGATCCTGTTGTCCACCCCCCACACCTTCCCAACAGCGAGAAACGAGACTCATCTACCCTGAAGATTTCAGTAAAGCAAACATTTGCGTTTTAAGCTGAATTGTAAAAAAAAAAAAAAAAAAAAAGGATTCTTTAAGCCCAGGCACCAGATGAGTTTCAGAAAGCAGGTAGAAAGATGTTGTGAGAAGGAATAAGTCTCAAAGCTTACTCGGCTGGTTGTGAATGCACATAACAAAAATGTAGACCTTTGCCATGTTTATTGGGTGGGATTGGGAGGGCTGGCTCAAGGTGTCATCCCCTCTAACCTTTGGCTCTTGTCCGCTGGAGGAAATCCAAACCCAGGAACAGGTTTTGTGGGGGCATGATGGAGGCCTTACCAGAAAATACAAAGTTACAGATACAAAATTCGGTAGGAGTGGGTGTATTTGCTTAGAAGGATGATAGAAATCAACATAAATGATAAAATTTAAAATACCACCAGCATCACAGACCCAGACAAATAACACTAATTAGACTCATTTATCTGCTTGGCCTATTCCCATAATACTTTCTCCCCAGTATTTTCTAGCTGCAAACACTTTGGCTGCATTCTCAAATGACCATTTTGCAAAGTTTTCTATAGAGAAAAATAATTTCCTCAAAGATAATTTCCTTTAATATGGTTGACAAAATTTTTTTCACTTACCATTTAGAGGACCTTTTTGTCCACCTTCACAAGTTATTATTGGTAATATACGTCCGTTTTTAGGATTGTTTTTAAATTTGGGAACAACTTCACTCTTTCGTTCACTGAAGAGCTGTAAGACTTAAGAACATTTCCCATTTTCTTGTGCAAGGAGTAGTCTTAAACATTCTTTGAAATAATATCCTACGTTAACCATTTTGTTGCTAAAGCCCTCTTTATGGGCACATAGTATATGAATTTTGTGGTATCCTTATTCATGTTGTGTTTTGTAGATGAATCAGATTTATTACTTGATTCAGTATTTTTGTGAAAATGCATACAGCTTATAGCTTGTCACATAAAAGCCTCAGCTATTTGGACAATTGCTAAAGGTTTGTGCCTATAAACACAAGGATTCTTATGTATTCTAAATCACACGATTCTTACCAGAATTCTGGAAAATGTGTAGTCGTCATGTACCCTGCATTACTGAGTTTATTGTTGACAGGAGATGCAAATTCTGTTCTGACTAGGTGATGAGAACTGGATCCTCTTATAATTGTCCACATCTGATGACCAGAAGGATATTCAATGGAACTACTTTCTGGCTCTGTATATTTCAGAATGTCTTTCTCCTTCCATACCCCCACATGTTTGGTGTTAGGTGGCAAAGGACACATTCTCATGACTCTGTACCTCTTGCCCTGCACATTACAAGCCAGCAAAGCAAATGATTGGAGTATTCCTGGAAGACATTCCTATCCCAGGACAGTAAGCAATACTGGAATAACTGTGCATGGAAGAGACCTTGAACAACATAAATATAATCCACTAAGTGCAATCAAAATGGGTCCCCAACTCAACTTCCCCTTAGCTGGATACCCAAGATGCTTGTGACCACTTTAACACCACAGAACGTAAGGCTCAGTATGAAAGAGGGGAAATCAGATAGGAGACAGCATCTTAAACTTCTTGTTAACCAACTATGGCTAACATATCTTACTTTTGCAAATTTTACAAACATATATGATCATGTAAGCAAATTACAAGAGCCCTTCATAAGATCTTTAAAGGGCTTTGCAAGTAAGGAGTGCTGAAGTTTAATTTCTGTTAGCTTCACAGCTACTATGCCCCTTATGAATTGCAGGATGTGGGTAAACCACTGGGACTGTCCCTCGTCACCTGCTTCCTTCTTGACATGGAAGGCCCCTCCACTAACATGAGTCTGACAGCCCCTTCCTCCAGACTGCCTGCCTGGACCTGAGCGCTCTCCACTGCTATCAGCCTTCTTAGCCTGAGCCCCCAAGTCAGGTCTCCCTCCTCCATGCCTCCTGACCTCAATTCAATACTTTGTTTCCTCCACTCTAAGAATACCAGGTAGAGTTTTAATTGTCCCATTTGTTTTATTTCCTGGGTCATCCGTGACTTTTTTATACTGCAAACCCCATTTTATTTCTGCCTATATATTAAGAGTGCTTCTAGGTTTGAGCTTTTCACCGAGAGCTCCCCCAGAATGCATCCTCTCCTTTTCATGACTGCATTCCTTGCTCAGATTTGGTACAGCTCTTGGCCTCTGATGCTAGGGACCTCTACTTTGCTGTTATAGCAATGTTAATTGTCATTTGGTTTTGTTTTAATCTGCCTCTGGATGATTAATGAAACGAATCAGTCAGGACTCCTTCAGTAGCAAGCGATGGACATCCCAACTCAACACAGCTAAAGCAAAATAAAGGGGAATATTTTTGGCTTATGTAATTGGAATGGCCAAGGTTCTGACTTCAGGCACAGTTGGATCCAAGGGCATAGACAATTTTCTCTTTATCTCTTCCCCTCTTGGCTCTGTTTCTCTCTGTGTGTTGGCCTTATTCTCTTCTGCTGTAAATGGGAGTGAAGTGCATGGCCACTAGCAGCTCTAGGCTTACATTATCATAGTTTATGATGTAAGAAGAAAGAGCCTGTCTCTTTTGGTCTGTACCATTAAATCTTGTGGAATGACTCTGCTTCGCTCTGCCTCAGTCACATGCCCTTCTCTTGGACTAATCACTGTAGATAGGTCAGACCAGGGTCACTTGCCTACTCCTGTCTTTAGGGACTCGGGTACCAACAGTTGCCACCTGCTCCTCAGATCTCATGATGTGAGGAGAAGTCCCCCAGATGAATAGAGGAGCATCCTAGATAAACTGAAACAACATGTATTTCTTACACATAGGGAAAGATGATATTATTGACAAATAACTTCCTTGCTTCCCTAAATTGTTGGTTTTATCCCATCTATAGGAAAGTCATTTAAAATTTGCCTGGCATACAGCGTCTTTGATATTTTATTATTCTCTATATATTTCAGCTTGATCCGTGTTGTATATCAGTTTCCAGGAAACAGATTCTGAGATTTATGTGCAGAATGGAGAGTGAAGGAGGTAGGATTGGGCAGGGGAGGTATTGAACTGTGAGGTAGTTGCAGCAGAGGCTTCAGGTGATCTTACGGGAGCTCTGGAACTAGGATGGCCCTTCTGAGTTGTTCCAATTGAAGCAAGGGAGGTCAAGACATTTTATCCTCCTTCGATGAGCCATTGAATGGAGGCTGCCCCCAGGAGCGGCTCCGTGGCTGAAGGCAGGTCCTGGAGAGGACCCAGCTGTGAGCCATCAGTAGGCAACACTGCCAGCAGCTGGGAGAGTGAATTGCCAGGTCCTGGAGGGGAATGCGAGTAGTGCACTCCTGTGTCCACTTCAGTGGGTTTCCAAAGAGTGAATAAAAGACTCACGTAATTCTAAGACTCAAATATTAAGGGCCACGTACGGGGCAGATACACCTTTCTACATGTTATCACTCAGTGTTTTGCTTTATAATGACAGATATTGAATCGCTCAATTTAGAATCTATACTTTTAACTGTTCTTGCCGATGTGATGAATGTTCATTATTGTTTCAAAATGCATGATGTAAGTCCAAATTCTGATGTATTCTGTAGAATCTCTATAAACATGACTTAAAGGTACAAAGCAAGATAATTCTGAGGGCCCGTGGTTATGTTGTAGAACTGTCCACCCAATTAAGAACTAATGGGTCATCCGTCAAATCTTAGGCTCTTTTAGACCAGGAATAGCCAAGTCACTGCACTCAAGGTACTGCTCTCCTCAGCACTGTTTCCCCTTAGCTTCCCAGCCACCCAGCAGCCCATCAGCCCAGTCCATCAGAACTGGTGGGTGTGATAAATTCTGCTGAGCGTGTGTCTTAATCAGTTTGGGCCGCTGTAACAGACTATCATAGACTGGGTGGCTTAAACAATAAACATTTATTCCTTATAGTTCCAGAGGCTAGAGTTTTGAGATTAGGGCGGCAGCATGGTCAGGGCCCTTTTTGTTTATAGGTGTTCGCTTTCTTGTTGAATCCGCACATGGCAGAGAGACAGAGAGAGAGAGGGACGCTGGGAGAGGGAGGGTGAGTAAGCACATGCCTGCACCCCCACCAGCCAATCCCAGGGGGACTCCAACCCCATGAACTCATCCAAACCCAATTAAATCTTAAAAGCCATACCTTCAAATGCCATCACATTGGGGATTAGGGCTTCAACGCATGGATTCTGAGGGGACACAAGCGTTCAGTCCATAAGAGCATCCTCAGTTTAGACCTTGGGCTGTCTGTACTCACAATTCACCTTTCCTAACCTCTTTAGCTACATCTTTTAGTTTGTTTTTTTTTTTTTAATTTTTTTTTTCAACGTTTATTTATTTTGGGGACAGAGAGAGACAGAGCATGAACGGGGGAGGGGCAGAGAGAGAGGGAGACACAGAATCGGAAACAGGCTCCAGGCTCTGAGCCATCAGCCCAGAGCCTGACGTGGGGCTCGAACTCCCGGACCGCGAGATCGTGACCTGGCTGAAGTCGGACGCTTAACCGACTACGCCACCCAGGCGCCCCTTTTAGTTTTGACCTCTCTTGGCACTAATTAGCCCTGTATTCCCACTTTTAGAGTAAGAGGCCTTTGAACCCATTCCCATATGTAGAATCCTGGAATTTGCTCAGTCTGCAGGCCTGTGTGGACATGCAGGTTGAATTCTCCCCCAGCTGGTCCAATTATAGGCAAATCTCATGCTGCCTCTCCACCACTCTTGATCTCCCTACCAACCCTTCTGTTTAGATAGATGACTTCCCATTTGAGCTGAACTGTAAATGGGTTTAAAGCAGAAATCACAAATGACATCCCAAGGGCTAGATCTGGTAGGCAGCTGAATTTTTGTTTGCCTATATTAGCCAATATTTAACAATCTGGAGATTCCACCCACAGTAGAATCTGTATTTCTCTTTAAAAAAATCGGACGATCCAGCAATGTAAGGAAGCATTTCTACATGGCACCACCTGGCTCAAACTAGATAAGTCACCACAGGTCCTACCACTCACTATTGTATTATATCTGCTCTCTTTACTCATTTATGTTACCTACATGGAATCTGAGTTTATACCCCTGGGCTCAGCTAGCATTCCTCCCAGGTGTGCTTGGCATCCAGTGCAAGTTCCCGGCAGAAAAGGAGGGTCAGAAGCTTGATGCAATCAAGACTGAAGTGAAGAAGAAAATCAATAACAGCACATTTCCTGATGCAGACAAATTAGGCTTGGCTTTTTATTGATTTCACAGAACAAGTGACATTTCTTTTTTTAATGTTTATTTATTTATTTTGAGAGAGAGAGAGAGAAACAGATCGTGCACACAAGGAAGGGGCAGAGAGAGAAGGAGAGAGAGTCCTAAGCAGGCTTCACCCCTTCAGCGCAGAGCCCAGCATAGGGCTTGATTTCACGAACCGTCAGATTATGACCTGAGCCGAAACCAAGAGTCAGACTGAGCCTCCCAGACGCCCATAAATGACATTTCATCTGTGGAGTGCCCTGCCATGGGGGTTTTGGACGAAGGCAGTTCTAAGAGAATTGGCGGTAACCTGGCTGCCACTTGTTACTTACCTTTTGTTAAGGGGAAATTCAGTTTGGAAAATTATGTCACATGTTCCCTCATCCTGGCTCACGGATGCTGCCAAGTGAAACGTGAGATGGTTCTACCAAAAGGAAGAGTCTTGTTTGACACGAGGAATGACGTAACCGTTTCCTCCACAGACTGGCAGGGCACACCAATGGGAACTCATGGCAACCTGCCCCAGGTAGACTTTTACTTATTTTAAGGCTAACACAGGGTGAAAAGAATGTAGAAGGAAAAGTATTAAAAGTAGATTTTTCCAGAGTAGCAGAAACACTGATGGTGACCGATGAGTACGGTTTTATCAATTAATTATATGAGACCTATTAGTTGGCTTACACATTAGCCCTACAAAATTTCAAAAGCAAAAAAAGCCCTACCAATTTTAAAAACCAAAATATCTTCACCCAGAGCTAGGTCAAGTACGCTTTCAAATCAGTTACAGTGTTTTCCTGCTTTTAAAAACAGCAACAACAACATTTAAACTAAAGAGGTGTATTGTGTTCCTGGGAGTGGGGGGGAACGTGTCTTCTTTGCAAGGCTGGGGATGGGGGAGCTGATACATTTGCAGACTTCATTATACTGAGTACTCTATTCAGAGGATGGTTCCATCTCTACTCCCCTGCCCCCAGTGCATGCCTTCCCGTGGTACATTACTTCCTGTAACATATACACTTCTTAATTTAATGGGTTCATTAGTCTATTATAGCTTTTCCATAGCTGGAACAGGCCAGAGCAGTGATGAATGGTTTATCAGGAAAGCAGCTCAAGGGTAGGAGTCCATAGATATTGTGGCAGCACCTTAATCAGGAAATCCAAAAGAATGTTGGTGAGAGGGGAGAGGGAAGGACATTTGGATCACCAGAGAATTTCTTCCCCTGGGTCTCCTGACTCAGAAACATTAAAAAATCTAATGCAGCTTTATTCTCCATCCTCCTTTAAGCCTTAAATGTCTGCCTTTTGGGCATGGACTGTAATAGACTAGGGCTTTAAGACCAGTTTCTCTGAGAAGCAGCCGGTGTTCAAGAAGGGCCCTTGACACCATTCTGACTTAATGCTAGACACATCTGCAGCTACTTGGACAAAATTGACATTGTCTGGAGTGCAAAGCAATCGCCTAGTGCAGCATTAGGGAGCATTTACTCTTGAGCCGTGCTACCAGACAGCAAATCTTGACCTTTAGGAGTTCAGAGATTAGATTTCGTTGCTGCAGGCGTTGAAGATATTGTTAGGAATTTGTTGCTATTCAAAGCAGATTTCAGGGGTTACCTACGGGTTTAATTCATCGCATCAATCATTTTTTGGAAGGTTCTTTAAAGCCAAGATAGCTTCAAATAAAAACTAGGATTACTTTTACATTGATTGTCAGTAGTTGGTGAGGAGCAAAGGGGGAACACTCTTGAGATGCTGTTCAAGTTTTTGTATTTGTTCCTTCTCTGGCAGGTGTTCTGTGGTGTTGGAGAGAAAAGGCATGTTTCTTCAATAGGTGTGTGAGGCAGTGGCTGTGGGAATAGGCAGGAAATGAGAATAAGGATTTGACTCCCTCTGGTGTAGATTTCTCAAGCCCTTTAACACATTCACAGCACAGATCTCCAGGTTATCTCAAAGTGCATCGTTTAAAAAAAAGACCCGTTTAAGCCAACAGGGGTTAAATGGGGCTTATTTCTTTGAGCTAGCCTGTATAGGGACCCCAATCTCCTCCTCCATTTGTGTATGCGTGTGTATCTGTGTATGCACATATGAGGAGTGTGTGTGTGTGTGTGTGTGTGTGTGTGAGAGAGAGAGAGAGAGAGTGTGTGCATATAGGCAGCTCTCTTATCTGGAGGTCAGTTTCCCAGCTCCCTCAGCCCTCTTGATCCCAGGGCTGTATAGAAAAGATTTCTGAGGGTCTCGGGAAAGGAAGTGCCACACAGTGGCTGGACTCAAGCCATATACTTTCTTTCGTTGAGCAGACTTTTATTTTATCCTTATTGATTTTTATTTGCCATCCAAGTCCTATTAAGCTCTTTTACTCAGCTCCCCAATCCATAGTCTATTAAACACCTTGAAGAAAACTTATCTCCACTGTTTCTCTTCACCTCTCCAAATATGCTTATTTCTCCAAGAGGGAGTTTGCATTGGATAATTGTATAGCCCAGATTTTTTTTACAACTGGAAAGGGCTAAGGATTGTTTTTCAAGGCAGGTACAATAGCAGCAAAAGAAACAAGAACTAGCACCAAGGAAGGGAGAGGATACACATACATAGTAATGCAGGAAGAGAGCTGTCATCCCACAGCCTAATAACGGGGACCCGAGATATCAATGAAAGTTTACATGTAGGTCAGTATTTTCAGTTTAAGAAGCCAGGATAATGGATAGTTACTGTAAAATATATTTTAGAAAGATCTTTATTTAACATTGTCAACATATAAAAGTTCCATTGCTGGAAAGAGGAAGCTTTATTATCAAAAGCACATCTTTGGAGCAGGCTGTTTCTTGATGCTCCTGAAGCATGAGACCCTTTTGTTTCAGGTGCATCTCAGGTGAGCAGTGTGCCTTGTTGCTGATCCTCAACGTTGTGTACGTGTGGCACGCTGCAGAACTTCAATGGTGAAATACAAAGGAACCCAACTCTCATCTCTTCCTTTTAAGTGGGAGGTAGAGTTGCCAGGTCATTCTCTCTATCGTTTGCAGAAGAGTTCCTGTGTGCCAGGCATAACACCCCACAAGGAAGGCATTATTGCCCACTGGGCAGA
The DNA here is from genome assembly GCF_007474595.2 of Lynx canadensis. NCBI lineage: Eukaryota > Metazoa > Chordata > Mammalia > Carnivora > Felidae > Lynx > Lynx canadensis. The sequence goes on from NC_044308.2 coordinate 44,669,615, forward strand.
GAGAAAAACGGAGGCTCCCAAAGTTAAATAAACAACCATCAAAGCAAATCCCTGGGACTCAGACTCAGCTTTGTCTATTTAAAGGTCGGTGCTGCTACCGCGAGACCAGCTTGTGGCTCCCACACAAAAGAGTACGTTGAGGCACATGCGGCAGAATGGTCTCGAACAAGTTGCAGGAGATGACCAGAACAAACATTTCATTCTCAGTGCCCTGGTCTTCTACTAAACCATACTTTCATCTCTCTCTGTGACATATATATTAATAGCCACTGCGAATTCATACTTTGCCGGGTATACGTATACCTGCATGTACAACACATGCGTTGTCAAGAATGATTGCTAGTTGCCTTTGCTCTCATGGAAGCATATCTGTGTATGCATTATACAATATGGCTGAGCATTCCTACCAGGCTTCAAAAACAGCCCGGTGTAGATTCATTAATTCACCTGTAAGTAAACTGTCTGCGGACGGTGATTTCCAGGGTAGCCAGAGGAGCGATTTACTTCTCAGCCAATGCTGAGATAGGGCTGAGTCTCCTAGAATTCAGGGACAAAGATGCAGTTTATTTACAAGAAATACATCCACACAGCTGCTGGAGAAGTCATTGGGCCAAGCACTATAGTCAGGACATGAGAAGTGAATGAATGGATCAGTTTGGACTTGTTTGAGTCTGTTGTTTAAAAAAAAAAATCCTTTATTGCAAAGGCAATGCATCTTTATTGCAGAAAAGTGAGGTACCAGTAAGCAAAGAGAAATCATAAAATTCACCCACAGTTCTACTAATTAGAGATAACAAAAGCAAACATGTTGGGGTATGTTCTCCCCTTTGTAAACTGTATTGTTTATGGAAAGCTCATAATGTATATTCTGTTTTGCAGCCAGCTTACTTCACTTAAAAATACTGCAGCCATGGGGCGCCTGGGTGGCGCAGTCGGTTAAGCGTCCGACTTCAGCCAGGTCACGATCTCGCGGTCCGTGAGTTCGAGCCCCGCGTCGGGCTCTGGGCTGATGGCTCAGAGCCTGGAGCCTGTTTCCGATTCTGTGTCTCCCTCTCTCTCTGCCCCTCGCCCGTTCATGCTCTGTCTCTCTCTGTCCCAAAAATAAATAAACGTTGAAAAAAAAAAAATACTGCAGCCATATCATTGAATATTCTCCAATGTGATTTTCTTTGGCTGCGTGATAACGTAACTGAATGGGTGTCTCATCTGCGATGTTTATTTAATTTAATAACTTACCTAATGTGCCTCTGTTGAAACCACACCCAGATGAATGGGGTCTTTATGTATGACTGCCTGAAACAATGTCCTCAGCCCTGTCCTGCCTCCTGTTATTGCTAACTGGTAAGTGAAATTTCCAGGCCACATTCCTTCAGGTTCTACCACCATATGAGATGATACTCAATAACGCGTGCAGACCTCTGGAACAAGCCCAGGGCCGTGGTCAGCGCTGTGACCGGGCATTCCCACTCCCCTCCATCATGCAGCAAGCAGCCCTCGTGGTGTATGGCATTTCATGCAGAATATACATTTCTGCATGCTTTCTCCTGTAGTGTAACTGTCCCCACTAAATGTGAGTCATTCTAGTTCTCCAAACAGAAGTAAGGCACCACGTGAGGCCCAAGAAGCTGCCGTGACTTGCCAAAGGGCACCCCAGCAGTGAGGCTCAAGGCCAGATTCTGAACCCTGACTTTTAGATTCTCAGTTCACTGGGATTTCTATTGTAATGTGATGCTGTGAGGAAAAAAAGGAAGGGAAGGAACAAAAGAGGAAGGAAGAGCAAAACAGAAAAGCTTAAAAAAAAACAGAGGCTAAAAAAGATAGGCCCCGGTGTTCTGAGGGCATCCCCAGTCCAACCTGCATGCACCTCTCTTCCTGTCTCCCACCAGGATAACAGGAACAGAGATGAGCAGCTTTCTTGACATGGGCTTCAGACTCAAGGTCTCAAAAGACAAAGCCGTTTCTCCGCATGCTTTTCCGGTCACCAAATAATCAACTGCAGCTGCTCATGGCGTCCTCCTTTGGCCTCCCTGCCCTGTCCTCGTCCTGTAGGGCAGGGAAGCACCCTCTACAGGGGGGACACCTGGCTCTGGGATAACAGCTGAAGACATTTGGCCTGAAGAGCGTGGACCCGAGCTCTGTCTTCACACATCAGAGGGGCCTGGCCTGAGCAAGAGCTGTTACACCTGAGCTCCAAGGCCTCCTAGGGCAGACACATGGCCACAGGTGAAAGGTGTAAGGACAGCAATTTCACCCATACTCTGGAGCCATTAGACTCGGCCCCTTGGCAAGCAGAAAGCGGGAAGCGCTCTGAGTTGGGAGTTCGTTTTCTTTTCTTTTCTTTTTTTTTTTAATGTTTATTTATTTTTAAGAAGAAGAGAGAGAGAGACAAAGCGTGAGTGGGGGAAGGGCAGAGAGAGAAGGAGACACAGAATCTGAAGCAGGCTCCAGGCTCTGAGCTGTCAGCACAGAGCCTGACACCCAGGTCAGGAACCATGAGATACGACCTGAGCTGAAGTCGGATGCTTAACAGACTGAGCCACCCAGGCGCCCCTGACTAGGGAGTTCGTACCCTCACTCTCTTGTTAGCTGTGGGGCCTGTGAAAGTCACTTGCGGTGTCTGACTTGTTTCCTCATCTGTAGAAAGGAGAGGGAAACCGAGGTAAGTCGTTATAGGGATGCAAAATAATATGAACAGTGTGTATAGATGCATAAAATGCCAGGCGTTTATCAGAAAGTCCATAAATGTTGGCTTTCGTGTTCCCTGCAGCTGGAGGTTCCATCAGAAGGTGTAGGAAAATCACACGGGTGGTCTGTTCACCTAAAACTGAGAGTCTGAGATACTGTGATTTTGTCTGCGATGACATTGCTTACGTGTGTGGGGTGGGGGAGATATGGTAATGAGGTAAACAGAGTCCCGAGGAAAATGCAGATACTTGGGATGATTTCTCTAAATCTCTTTGGCATGTGACTGTGATAGATTGCGTGTCCCTAAAGCAGTGGCCACATGTTGGCTGGGAAGGCCTTACCGGCCCCTCCAGAGTCCCTTCGGTGTCTGCCAAGACAACCCAGATAAATATACGGTCTGAGCGCGAATTGTTTGCTTGTGGTGGAAATTCAGCATCAACACAAGTCAGTTGCCTGCCCCTCACCTCAAGCTCTCAGCTGCTCTCTGCTGGAAAAGTGGGAGCTGTTTTGCCCTATAATGTGGTGAATTCGTTTCATGTGGTAATACCTTAAAGATAAAAATGTGTGCTCTGTTCTTGTCTTGCCACTGGTTAATGATTCCTTGGCTAAGAGTCACAGGTTAAAAAACTATATAGAATCAGCTCACCTGCCACATCTCCTAATGTTGGATGTCCACAAGGAGAAGCAGGTACTTAGAATACATATCATGGAGTAGCATGAGGAGAACCCAAAGCAAAGCATCCTTCCCATGAAATAATTTTTTGAAATGTTTGTTTGTTTGTTTGTTTATTTATTTATTTATTTATTTAGAGAGCAGGAGCAGGGGAGGGGCAGGGAGAAAGAGGGAGACAGAGAATCCCAAGCAGGCTTCACATTGTCAGCACAGAGCCCGATGCAGGGCTTGAATTCACGAACTGTGAGATCAGGACCTGAACTGAAACTAAGAGTCAGATGCTTAACCGACTGAGCCACCCGGGCGCCCCTCCATCCCATGAAATTATTTTTGACCCTAGCGCAAGGGTTGGTAGTCTCTGCAAAACAGTCAACTGTCAAACTACTTTTGTTTGGCATTTAACAAAATTTTATTTGCTCTTAAATGCTCTTAAATCCGTTTGCTCTTAAATCCGTTCAATTAATTGATACGTATTTGTTGAGCAGCTTGCTAGGCCCTGGAAATACAACATTGATTCACAGGGTTCCTGCCCTTAAGAAGTTTGGAGTTTAGTTAAAGAGTTGCTCTGAAGTTCAGGGACACAGGCTGTGGTCTGCCCAGCCATGGTGGGCTGTCACATCACTGTCACCAGACTGAGGTAAAAGTCTGGCTCTCTTGGGCATGGTGCTGTAGCACCCTGGACCCCTGCTGAGCCAGGGGCCCACTGAGAAGGTAGGAAGATAGGGTCACTCACACAGTGCATCAAATATTAGAGAAGAGCAGGTGGTAAATCATTTCCAAGGCTTTATAAACTTCTGTAGGGTAATTCTGAAATAAGCCAAATGATACAGAACTTACTGATGACCTGAAACATTCATTTTTCTACTGCCTGTGCTTTCGTGCTAGTTTTGAAGCGTATACTCCCTACCCATTACCCTGAGTTAAAATATTTTGATCTTCTCTCGCCACTCCATCCTGAACAGTTTCTCATTTAAATTTTCCATTTTACCCTGTTTTCTTTCAGTTATCTCACTCTCCTCTAAGCTCCGTCTATCCCCATGTTCGGTCCAAAACTTCAGGGTCTCTCTTGGGAGAGACTGTTACAGTCCTCAGGAATAAGTGGGGAAAGAAGGGAGACAAGTTACAATCACTAAAGCGTCTGTAACGTCAAAGGCAAGGTCATGATGACTGTGATGGCAAAATCACCACAACCCCAAATCTCTATTCCTAAAAAATTCAAAAGTGTGACAAACCAAGATGTTTCTGAAATTTGTAGCAAACTCCCTGGGTGGTAAAACTGTGCCTGAACTGACATGAGTCTATTTATAGCCTTGTATTTATCTTACTTAGTATGAATATTCATACATTTCATTAAAGAAATATTAATGTGTTTAATTATGAGATGCTGCCACACACCCTGTTGGGGGTGTTATGTAATTTATGGAAAATGCCCCATATTACCTTTCTAAAATTCAAAAGATTCTGAATTCTTTTTTTTTTTTTTTAATTTTTTTTTTTCAACGTTTATTTATTTTTGGGACAGAGAGAGACAGAGCATGAATGGGGGAGGGGCAGAGAGAGAGGGAGACACAGAACCGGAAACAGGCTCCAGGCTCTGAGCCATCAGCCCAGAGCCCGACGCGGGGCTCGAACTCATGGACCGCGAGATCGTGACCTGGCTGAAGTCGGACGCTTAACCGACTGCGCCACCCAGGCGCCCCAAAAGATTCTGAATTCTTAAACACATTGATCTCATGGATTTCTTTTAAGGGGTTGTAGAACTATATATTTTCTTCAGTCTGCCTTATGATCTACTTTTTATCTTTTGAGACAATTTTTCTGTAATTTTCTTGAGAGTACAAAGCAGAATCTTTTCTAAAACACTTTTTGCTTCCTAGTCACATATACTTTCTCCTTGACACCCCCCCCCCCCATTAGGTTAGCACCTTGGGCTTTTTTTGTAATTAAAGGAAATTAAATCCCTATGTATTTTTGTATCGTCTTTTAAAAAAACAGCTTTATTGAGGCATAATTTACATATTACAAAATTCACTTGTTTTGAACCTACAATTCAATGACTTTTAGTCAATTTACAGGGTGGTTGGATCATCACAGTCCAGTCCTGGAACATTTCCATCATCCCCAAAAGAAACCTCCCACCCATGTGTAGTCCCTTCCATTCTGACCCACAGGCAAATACTAATCTACTTTCTGTTTGTATTGGGAGACTATGCTATACTCCAGCCACAGTGCAAACAGTCTTTTTGAGGAAACTGAGGCTCAAGTAACTAGTAAAAGATGAAGTTGGGATTTGATTCAGATCCTCCCGACTCTAGAGTCCATGATCTTTCCCAGGGCTGTCAGAGGACGTGAAGAGTGACAGTTTGGTGGACAGGATCAGAAACAATGGTGGCCCAGGCATGGATGTCGGAGAGAGAAGTGACCACCAGCAGGTGGTGAACTGGATGACCTTTGGGTTCCAGCCAGTCCTGAGCTTCTGTGATCCTATAAATCCATAAAATGCTTCCAACTAAGCCAGGGACTTATTTTAATGAATAGATAAGAATGATGTGTCATGAACAGACTAATTGCATATAAAAGGAATGCTTCTGAAGTGCACAGTGTGTTCCCTTAAGCACTTTAAACGCCCCCCAGAGATGCTGTTTGCAGTGACAATTTGCATTATCAATGAAGAGGCAGTTTGCCAAGCAAAGGGGAGCATCAGCCTCACCATGATTCAAGTCACCACACATTCCAACATATTGATGTCCAAATTAATGAAACCTTTTGATTGATTGATTTTCCCAGCTTTTAAAATTTAAAAGTGGTACTTCTGATGTAATTATAGTGGCATGGTGCTGTTGGAGGTCCATAAGACGAGTTGATACATGAAATACCTGGTAGTGTAATTGAGGAAACATCTATCACGTTGTTGTTGTTGTTACCACTACTATTATTATTAAGAATTAACTTCCTCTTTCCATTAATAGAAGTCCATTCTCAAAACCAGCCAGCTCCAGCCCTCCTGGCCCTCCTTTCCACACCATACCCCCTCTGTGATCCAGACTGTTACCTGCTCCTCCCACATCCCCCAGATTTCAGAGACTATGTGTTCTATACCTTCTACCTGATCAAAGCCTATGCCTAGGAAAACACTGATGATCCATTACGTATGCCTTGGTATGATATTTGGATCACTAAAATCTCCAAATAGAGATTCCAGGCCCATTGGTTTTAAACCCTGTGGCAGTTTTGGAGTAAAAGATAATTTGGTCTCTGATAAAGATATTTCAGTGCACAGACAAGAATTTTGTAATCCGTCAACTTTTCTGGGTACTTCTGAAATGTTACTGCACATTGTTGAAAGATAAACTTGTGGCATATTGAAATTGTTAAGGATTTATTTGAGTAAAAATCAATTGGAATTGGACAGCATCCAATCTAGAAGATAGAAAAGAAGCTCTAAGGAACTATACTAAAAGACACTTTGAGGCAGAAGGGAGTAGGAATAAGAAAGTATTAATGGGCCAAAAAAGCAGGTTGGTTATTGGAACCTTTGCTTTAGGGGATGGCAGAGGTCTATCAGGTAGATGACCTCACTAGTATTCAGTGATGGACTGGTTTAAGATTTCATTTCCGGGAGAGCTGAAACTGTAATTAAGTCAAGTCTTGGTTTGGTGACATGGGGCTTAGCATAAGCAACTCCACTCTGGGCCTGTTGTCTTGTTTTTAACAATTCTCTCTTTTGATTAGATTTTTAGCCTGAGAGATGTGATCAAAATTTAAGGCATTAGCACTACTCCCTGTTACCTCCCTGGAGCTCTTGCAGTGTTTTGCTTAATCTCTGTGTGATATTCTCAGGACATGATGTCTTTTTGCTGAATCTCTTTGCAGCATTCACAGATCACGGCACCATGTTCACACATTCTTTAAGTTGGTCATTCTCCTTGTTCCTTTTCTGATGTTCTAGTCTTAGGAAGACCATTTGCTTGGTGGTTAGTGGCTGCAAACATGCATTTGAAGCTGTTGAAGAGAATATAGTGTGCCAAGGAGACTACTATAATTATTATAAGCAGGATAATTCCCAATGTTTGGAGAGTACTTCAGAACCATGGCTCCCAAGACTCAATACAATCAGAATCAAATAAGTCAAAGAAAGACCCCATTGACAGAGTCACTTTCTTAAGCCAACTGGCTTATTTAGTGATCTAATATAAGTGGAGTCTCAACTTCCCCAGAAGTGTCAATCCAAGTGCAGCAAATGGTGTTGGCCATAGCGCACGTGCACGCGCGTGCGCGCACACACACACACACACACACACACACACACACCACTCCGCTTAGGTAAAAAGTTGTCAAAGACTATACTATTATCAAAACCAACTCTGCCCCGAGAGTCAGGATTTTCATCAGGCAGCTGTTACTTTAGCAGCAGCTTCTGCAGTACCTTCAAGAGTTAAGAAAAGGTTCCTGATCACAGCCTCATTTGTACATACTCCTATCCAGGGCAGTCGGGATCTGCCAAGGGAAGCAGATTTTGAATCATGAATGACTCCTGGTAATTCCCATTTGAGTCTGTGGCTCAGGAATGGAAAGGTGATAGGCAGGGAGGCCAGTAAAATTCAAGGGTCTTTAGACTGCATAGGTGGTTTTTATTCTGGTTACCCTTGCATTATGTCCCTTTCTTTGTACAGAGTCTAGATACAAGGTTGTTAACCAGAGACAGGGTTTTGAGTCCTCACACAATAGAAGGCTGAGTTTGTTCCAGAGACACTGAGGTATTAGAAATCAGGGAGACGTTTATGAAAGGAATAACTACAGGTTACCTAGCATGATAGCAAATCCAACAGTTGTTTGTAGGTTGGATTACTATGCCCCTTGCCATGGACTGAGATATGTGAACATTGGCATTATCTGTCCAGGCCAGAGCAAGACAAAAGATGAACAAAAGAATCATAAAGACTTTCATGGTATAAGAATGAAAAGGATGATCAGAGAGGGAAGGAGGAATGGAAAGAAATGTTCTTAATCTGACATTTTTGGAGGAAGCAGTCTACCTTGGTGTCAGATACTTTTGTTCCTAGTCAATTTGGTTTTAAGATCTCTCAAGCATTTGCATGGAACAGATGTTAAGTGGAGTCTTCTTTAGTAGTGAAATATACACCCAAGTTTTAGTGCCTTGTGATTTGACCACTATGTCAGTGGTCAGGAGTACTTAGTAGCATCCCTTCCATAAATCTCACTTTTGGCAAAAGCATTAGAGTAAAACAGTAACTGTCTGCAAAATGGCAAAGAGTTTTAAAAATGCCGGTAAAGACCTGCTGAGAGTTCATTATAATAGAATTGACAAGGAAATTTGGTTATTCCTATGGCATATAACATTTTAAGATAATAAGAGGAATTATGACTGATAACATTATACCAAGACAGATTTTTAATAATTTCATGCAATTTTTAGAACACTAATATTAATAACATGCATTCATACAAACCTAAGAAGGTTTATCATCACTTATTTCACTATGCTTCTCATAGAATTTAACATGCCAAATACACCTAATTAGTTTAATATCAGTCTTTTACAAGGTGAGAGACAAATCCTTTGCGATTTTCCAGGGACCCTCTGAGAAATCTCAGAGTTAGTTTGCAGTCAAAGAAACTCCATTGAGAATGTGTGGAGAAAATGTCAAAAGGTTTGAACATTTGACAGATGGGATCACAGATCATTATGAAATAATACTTTTATCTATTTAACCAAGGTGACAATAGAAGTCGTAAAAGGCAGATACAGAAAATTACAGAGTTGTGAGCCAAACTTGACTCTTAAGATTGAGAAGACCAGGTTTTCTTGAGTAATGAAAGACCTGATAAAAACAACATGAAGAACAGTAAAGGGGCACCTGGGTGGCTCAGTCAGTTAAGCATCCAGCTTCAGCTTGGGCATGATCTCAGGGCTTGTGAGTTCGAGCCCCGCATCGGGCTCTGGGCTGATAGCTCAGAGCCTGGAGCCTGTTTCGGATTCTTTGTCTCCCTCTCTCTGCCCCTCCCCTGTTCACACTCTGTCTGTCTCTCTCTCAAAAATAAATAAACATTAAAAAAATTAAAAAAAAAACCCAGTAAATTATTTTGGTAAGATTTGGACACAAAATCTTTGCTGTCCAACCAAAGAAAAACTTTTGGTTACGATTTTGTATTAAGAGCAGACCAATAACTTAATTAAACTTTGTCTTTTTAATAGAAAACAAAATTCTAATTTTCTATCAGTGTACTTCTGATATTAAATTCATTCTTTAAAAATGTAAATAAATTCATTCCAATCTCAGTCAGCCTGACCACACAAAATACTCTTTGCCCGAGATTCCTTTTCCACAAATATTCTATAACTTTTTAATATTTATTCAGATTTTGTCCTATGTTTTCTTCTTTCTCATTCTGGAACAAGGAATCGTTTTACTGTTCTTATCTACTTTTCATACATAACTCTTTCCCTTCACTATTATTATTTCTAGGTGGTTTAATTACATATATTGATTATAATTTTTTGCCATTAGATTCTTTAATTTCTAGTGAAAACTAAGAAGTAAGTAATGGGGGACTGTTACATTAGCATTCTGTGGATTGGCAAATTTATAAAACGAGTTTATAATTTCTAGAAGCATATTCTTCCTCATAGTAAATTTTACAGTGTGGTATAAATATGTTTATTAATAGGCCCAAGTACCTTTAGTTCCTCTGTAAAAGAAAGCCAAAAGTGGATAGACCTATGTTCAGTAACTAATGTTCCAATATTTTATATTATTTGGAAATGACCTAGATACTCAATGAATATCCATCATTGAACTTATATCAGTAAAACTTTAAGATTCAAGTTACCAAAAAGATTTTGGAAACTATTTGTCTGTAGACATCAAGTATAATTATTGTTGAAATGTTTACTTATAAACTTTTATCTTAGATCTGTTTAAATCATTTTTTCTTAACAATTATTTTTACATGAACATTTCATAAGATATTAAACAATTAATCATCATCTCAAGTTATCTTTTTTTGATGACAGATTCTTTAACAGAGGTAACATGAGCTTATTTGAATTTTAGTAAACCTAAGTAGAATAAAAATAAATTTGTATTTAATGCTGATAATTCTAAAGATGTGTGTTTTAATTAAACTAACAAACTTAAACTTGCTTTTATTTACCCAAGATTATCCTAAATGATGTGAACTTGAAAAACATTTGGATTAGTTTCTATATTTCGGAGAGTATACTTTATATAAACACTTGTTTGTCTCTAAATAGAGCTCTTTACAAATTAATTTTGACAATACTGACCAGTGTTAGAAAAATTCCACATTTATAACCTACATATGTAGACATATATAAACATATGGACAGTTACAGATATAAAGAGAGATCTTATAGCTTTCATTTAAAATTTTAAGCTGCAAGACGGGCATTATAATGCAAAACTCACTAGTTTCTAAAGAACAGTTGTATTCATATGTGGCAGATGGCATAAGTTAAGGGGTTACCTTTTTAAACTTTTTACCTGTATTTGTGGAAGAAACTTTTAAGATTTTTTGTAGGCTGAGTTTTTAAATAGCCTTTCCTTCCCCACCCCTCCCCAATAACAATTACTTGTTTCCTCGGGAAGACCAAGTAGAATACTTAACATCTCAAAAGGCACAGAGGAGGAATGCAAATTTCCAAGAAGGACTTTTGTTTCCTAAATTCAGATATTTTACAGTATCTGCAAGCCTTTTGAGATGAATAGAAAAGGTTGGGGATTGGTTAAAAGGATAGGTGGGCTTTGAATTATTTCTAGAGCCACATTTCTATTCTTATAAAGACTAAATTTGCAAGACAAGTACAATTGTCTTTAATTCCTCAAAGAGTTGGGTTGCAACCTGAATGGTATCAAGAGGCTGTCACAACCATCCAATTACATTATCTTCAATTTCCTTTTTATATCAGAGGGGAAATCTTTAATCAGAAGTTTGCTGTGTTCTAGATTTAAGGTTGTGTTTCTTTGGGGTGTTTCGTAAATCCCTCCACTAAAGGCTTCAGATGTTTTTCTTTCCTGCTAGATACATAGCTTAATTTTAGCTTAGGGGAGAAGGACTGAAAAAAAAAAAGTTCCTATCAGGCTCCTAATAACAGCTTCGAATTTGACCAACTTTGGACCATAGAGCTACTTAAAAAATAATAATAATCCTTTCAAATATCATCTCAGGTTAAAAAAGCAAAACAAAACAAACATCTTGTCAGGTTACAGCCAGTACAAATAGTAAATAGTCCTGGCAGTAGTGAATGAACTTGTGGATTGAAGAGGTGTCCCCTAATAGGGTACAAAAGATACTGTCCTCCCAAGATCCAGAGTGACTCCCTAAGGCAGCCAAAAGAAAGACTTGGATAATTTCCCTAACAGCTGGCAAAAGTCAGTAGAACCCCAGCTGCAAGTGGAGTACAACCCACATTTCTCCCCCGCCATATTTTGGGGGCCCCAGCCTGACACTTGCCAAACCAAGTTCTCAGGACACAAGAAGAGATGAACAAAAAAGCATTAACTGTCCCTAGGAGAGAAAGGATTAACCCAATGGGTAAAATGGCTTTTTAAATGACTTTTTTCCAATGGCATTTTTTAAAAAATTTAAATTCCAATTAGTTAATATACAGTATTCAGGTGTACAATATGGTGATTCAGTACTTCCATACATTACTTAGTGCTCATTACAAGTGCTCTCCTTAAGCCACATCATCTATTTCACCCATCCCCCCACCCACCTCCCTTCTGGTAGGCATCATTGTGTTCTCTATAGTTAAGACTTGGTCTCTTGGTTTGCCTTTTCCTTTTTTCCCCTTTTGCTCATTTGCTTTGTTTCTTCAGTTCCACCTAGGAGTGAAATCATACTGTATTTGTCTTTCTGTCAGTAACTTATTACACTTAGCATTATACTCTCTAGCTCCATCCATGTTGTTGCAAATGGCAAGATTTCATTATTTTTTATGGCTGAATAATATTCCACATCTTCTTTACCTGTTAAACAATGGATGCTTGGGCTGCTTCTGTATCTTGGCTATGGTAAATAATGCTGCTGTAAACATAGGGATGGATGTATCCCTTTGAATTGGTGTTGTTGTATTTATTTGGGCAAATACCCAGTAGTGCTATTGCTGGATCTTAAGGTGGTTCTATTTTTAACTTTTTGAGAAACCTGCGTACTGTTCTTCAGAGTCACTGCACCAGTTTGCATTCCCACCAACAGTGCAAAAGAGTTCCCTTTCTCCCCATCCTCATCAACACTTGTTATTTCTTGTCTTACTGGTTTTAGCCATTCTGACAGGTGTGAGATGATATGTCATTGTAGTTTTGATTTTCATTTCTCTGATGATAAGTAATGTTGAGTATTCAAAGATCTAATTCTTACAGGCATTTTTGCCTGCCAGTCTGAATTTGGAAAGGAAGAGATAGCATGAAATTTTATCTTTCTCTCTCAACCAAGCACTACAGATAGAGATCTGAGAGAACTGACTTTGGTAAGAATTCTTACCCTTTGCTGGCTCCTGCCAGTTTTCCCAGGATTTTGTCTGCAGGCTCTGGATCAAGTGGGGTATCCCAGTGGGTCTCTTCCTGGTCACCAGAAACTATAGAGGAAGAAGAATAGTTCTTCCTTTATCCTTTATGGTGAGTGGTTGGCTGAGACCCCTTTTTCTCTAGGATACCTCATAAATGGGTAACTATATTTAGGTTAAAAGTTCTCCATTGTGGCCAGAGTTTTTCAACATTATCTTTGGCTAAGGTTAACCTGTTTGTTCAGCCTTAAAATAACATTTTATTCACCTGAGGCCTCACATTGGACTCCAGCTTAAGCCAGACCCGTTCCAACTCCAGACCTGGTTCAGTTTCTTAGTCAGAACCAGTCTAACCCTGGAGCTAATCCTACTCCAGCTGGTTTCTGGACCCAGTCTGGAAAAAGAAATGCTCAAGTAAAGTCCCAAAGCTCATACTGCAAAAGCTGTGAAGCTAGGATCCTAGAGGGACTTGCAGGTGACCTCCAGAGACAGCAGAAAACAGTGGGCTCAAGGAGCCCATGTCTGTTGCTTGTTGTGCCTAGGGACCCCTAACGGTTTCCTTTGGTTCCCTTTTCTGATACTAGAACTGTTAAAAGATAAACTGAGTCATGTTAGAAATTTTAAGTTTATTTGAGCAAAAACTGATTGGAATCAGGCAGCATCCAATCTCACAGATGAAAGGGGCCCCAAAGGAGCTATACAAAATGCAAGAGTTTTATAGGGAGACAGGAGTGAGAACGAGGAAGTTATACTAGGCCAAAGAGCAGGTTGGTTATTGCAGAATTCCTTTAGAGGATGGCAAGAGTCTGTTGGACAGATTACATCACTCGTGCAGATATCAGGCGATTCCAGATTAACTAAGATTTCATTTCTTGGAGAGCTGAAACTGTGATTAAGTCTCCATTTGGTGACATGGGGCTGGGCTTAGCATAAGTGACTCCATTTGCGGTCTATTAAAAAAATTAAATTTTTTTAATGTTTATTTTTGAAGGAGAGAGAGACAGAGTGTGAGTGGGGGAGGGGCAGAGAGGGAGAGAGACAGAATCCAAAGCAGACTCCAGGCTCTGAGCTGTCAACACAGAGCCCAATGTGGGGCTTGAAGTCACAAACTGTGAGGTCATGACGTGAGCCAAAGTTGGATCCTCAACCGATGAGCCACCCAGGCGCCCCAACAATATGCTATAATTAACATCTATGTATATCTTCTTGGTTGGCAAAGAGCTTTAGCCTATACTCTATCACTTAATCATGATGCTCCTGTGAAGATGGCATTGTCAGTTGTTATTAATTAACTTTGCAAATTATCAATGTTATCACTAATAATGTAGATAAAATAGATAATAAGTGAGATGAGGTTTGTAACATATTTGGTATTGAGCTTTCTGACTTAGCACATTGAATAAGTTGGCTTACAGTGATCTTTAACGTCTTCACCCTTACTTTTAGAGACAAGGAAAATGAGGCCAAGAGATATTAAGGAACTTGGCCAGGGTTCATCCAGTTAGTTAAGAGTGGGGTGGGGATTGAAATTTTATGTCAGTTTTCTCTGGGACACACCCTCCATAACAGTTTAAGTAGCATAGTCTTGCCCAAGATAAGCTGTGTTATCCAACTATGGCACTACCAGTGAAATCCCAGACCTCAGAATCAAGGACCTGAGCTGAAGGCTTGGACTTGATAACAAATTTCCCAGACCATTGAATTCTTCGCCTCTTCCTGGTGAACCAGGGAGAAGACAGAGCTTCCTTTCACAAATGGTGGTAGAGTGGTTTCATTTAGTGGGTAGAGTGGGTATTTTACTGCTAGAATTTAATTTGTTGTATGGTAGTACCCAAAGATATTTAAAATATTAACAGCAGGGGGCGCCTGGATGGCTCAGTTGGTTAAGTGTCCAACTCTTGATTTTGGCTCATATCATGATCTCATGGTTGGTGGGATCAAGCCCTGCATCAGGCTTTGTGCTGACCCCACAGAGCCTGCTTGGGATTCTCTCTCTCCCTCGCTCTCTCTGCCCCTCCCCGTGCACTCTCTCAAAAATAAATAAACCTTTAAAACAAATAAATAAAACATTAATGACAAACTAGTAACATAGGATTTTCCCAAATGTTAACTTACATCTGTGATCTCATTGCAATTCATCCCCTCCAGTTCTCCACACAGCACTATGAGATGTCCCTACATCTGTATGTCTACGTAAGCAAAAAGTGCATTCAGACACTTCCATCTGGGCATATTTTTGTATAAGAGTGTTCATCCTGCTGGATAGTAGGGTTGTCTGAAGATGCACTTTGGGGTGCCTGAGCCATAATCCAGTGGTCAGGAGCACCAGATTGTTTCCCTTTCAACTCCCTCATTTGCAAGAGGAAGATTTTAGTAATAAAATGCGGCTGAAATCAGTCTATGTCTGAATCAGTACCCTGAGAAACCAGGTGGTGATGAGGTGGAAAGGAAAGAGGTAGGGGAAAGGATGTGTGGTGGAAATGTGCTCCCTCTGAAAAACAGAGTTTTCCAGGAAACCCTGTGATGAGTGTCTTGTTGGCAGTTGGAATGGGACTCCTGTTAAGCATTTCTTTGATGTGTCCTTTCTTTCTAGTTTTTCTGTTTTGCTAAACTGTAAAATCCTTCTCACCTCTTGCCCACTTTCTTGACCATTGGTTTTGAAATTTATACATATTTGTACAGAGAATTTGTGATGATTGTTTCCTTTTTCCAAATAATAATGTTAAAATGACAAACACTGCCTAAAATGAACAGTGCGTTCCTTCCCTGTGTGGTGGAAGCAGTTAAGCTGAGTCCGTTACCTGTGTCAGGCCTGCCCTGAAATCCCTCATATCTTATCATCTGTAGCACAGGTATATTATCTAGACCACAAGGTGCAAAGCAAAGGCAAGACCAGGTAGATATGTTTTATTTGGTTCTGTAATGCCCAAAGTTCCAAAACCTCCCACAAAAGTCCACCAGAGTCGTAAGTCAAAGCCAAGCGGCAAGGGTCGTTTATTGCAGGTTCGAACCTGGTCCTCTGCGCACTCGTCGCCGGTGACGCAAGAGGCCACGATCAGGGTTGGTACAGCGTTTTTCTAGACAGAGACAAATAGCACAGGGGAAGTTTCAAATTATGAGGGGCCTGATAAGTTGATTTTAAAGTAAGGACATTTGTTGTTCTCTGATTGGGCGTCCTTTGTCTGTCCTTTGGCGGGAAGGCTTTGTCCGTTACTTGTGGCGGGAGAAAAAAAGGGGGAAGGGGGAAGGGGGTAGGGTAGGTGAGGAATGTGCTAAGCAAGCAGGTTTACAGAAGCGAGAAATGCCGGTTAGTTTATGTACAATCACTCATTCCATTACATATCAGACTACATTTAGGAAGGTTTACAACCCATTCTACTACACAGCGGGTTACATTCAGGAAAGGCCTCACAATGCTCGTAGCAAACAGCAAGCAAAACAGACTTCTCAGCAATTGTATTTCTTATCAAAGATCCATAATAAGCAGAAAAGAGAACTTTAGCTTTAAACTAAGGCAGGGCTGTCATTTGGATTTAAAGCTGTTCTTTTCAGTTCATACAACTGAAAAAAAAATTGTTTTAAATAGTTGCCAGTTTTAAAACAAATTGGGGGCGCTTAGGTGACTCAGTCGGTTGAGCGTCCAACTTCAGCTCAGGTCATCATCTCACACTCTGTGAGTTAGAGCCCCGCGTCAGGCTTCGTGCTGACAGTTCAGAGCCTGGAGCCCGCTTCAAATTCTGTGACTCCCCGTCTCTCTGCTCCTCCCCTGCTCATGCTCTGTCTCTCTCTGTCTCAAAAATAAATAAAAACATTTAAAAACAATCGGGATTGCTCACATAAAAATCCTTATTTCTGGCATTTTTAGAAAAACTCAGAGCTCTACATACTAGGTCCACAATTGCCCGTAGTAAAATGAGGTACTGGTCATGTAGCTCTGTCCTTTTAGAAGATACATACGCCTTCTAGGGGGCTGTGGTCCTCACCTCTTCCTGATGTCTTAAAAAAAAAAAAAAAGAAAGAAAAGCTTGGCCCCTGTAGGCATTTGAAATTAGAATCCTAGAAAATTGGTCAATGGCTGCCACCCCCACCCCCCCCCCGAAAACCAACCACCAAACATGACCAGTTTCTCATATTTGTTATAAGAGCAAACAATGATATGTTGATATTTGGAAGAAGGTGTGCACGGTCAGCCCACATTTGCGCCTGTGCATATTAATTTCTGTGCTGTGTATCCACATTGTGCTACGGGGCCGTGCACTCTCCCGTCACCCTGCCCCCACAAATCCAGGGCGGGCAGAGCATAAGCTCTGATGTGAGGCCAACCAACCTTCGGATTCTGGTTGTGCCATTCACTCTTCACATGATGCTGGACAAATGATTTGACCTGTTCTAGTCCCAGGATCGTCTTCTATAAGATAAGGATACTGTGAGGGTAAAATGAACCAATGTCTATTTGCACAGACCTGACCCACTTTAACACCAAACACATGTTCCGTGTTTCTGTTCTCCCCCTTAGAGCCAATCACTAGATTGTTGGCAAGCTCACTCACTGAATCGGCAGCCAAATGGGTCAAAACAATTGCTGGAAAACACAGAACCCTCCGTGTGGGCAAATGGTGTGATGTGGGATGCCATGTAATAGAGAAAGTCTCTTCTGGAGAAGCCTGGGCATTCTGAAGGTTCAGGTACCCCCAAGTCTGGAGGATATCTCAAGGTTGTATCTTCCGTCAGAATGGACTAGAAGAGTCCTTTGTCATAGTTGTTGATGAACTGCAACTGCTTCAAAAGGAAGTATGGTGAATTTGAGATCAGATTTTAGAGTGGAGCCCAAAGGCTTCCGGTTAAGTGTGAAGGCGTATGAGAAAGAACAAAAGGGAGTGAGATATGCCAAAAGTGTGATTCATGAATTTACATTCAATAAAAAACCCTTCCAGCCATAATTATCACATTTTTGCTAATATTGAGTTTCTAGATGTCAGACTTAATATTTGAGTAAACTAATTAAAGAATTTTTTTTTCGAGCCTTGACAAACAATCATTTTTATTGAAAGTTTTCAAATGTACTCCCCCCCCCAAACTGACTGATCTACAGGACCAGCACTTGGAGATAGAACCCCAGGAACCTGTCACCTCTGCTTTTCCTTTTCCCCATCCCTCCCCCTCACCCCCATTCCCAGCTCTGTTTTGTGTTCTTTTGTTAAGGGCACTGTTTTTCAAGACAGTGTTAATGTGACTTTTTTATGCATTTGCCAAATAGTTCTAGGTGGAATTGCCTCTTAAGATTTCCTCTTTGGCTGTGGCACATTCACACTCAAATTGTTGTACTCAATAGGGCCATTGTCACATTATAACAGGGAAAATGCTTCATCATGTGTTATAGAGCAAGATGGAATCTTTGCTAAGGAGCTCAGGGATCAAAGCGGAGGGAAAAGATTAATTTTTATGCATCAAGTCATTATAGAGGGAGAAGGAGACATTAAGATTGCCAGAGAGGAGATTTTCTCATCTAATATCGACATAGAGAATGTGTTGGGAGGACCGTTGGCTCTGTTCTCAGATTTGTTTTTACTTTTAAAGTGCTCAGATCTAGGTCATAAGCTTGTTTACACATATTTCAGCTTTTATAAAGGGCCTCCATTAAAAATAGAGATCATTTTCCCAGGATTTAGGTACATCTAAAAATATGGTGATTGTTTTTACCCCATTAAAATGCATAGCTACATTTCAGACAATTTTGAAAATAAAAGACAGGGAAAAAAAAGACAAAGAAATCACTCTTTACCCTACTATCCTAATCTGGCAACTCCGGCAAAGTGTTTCGTGTTCGTCTTGTAAACGATGCTACTGTTTAACATGCTTGCAGACACACACGCGTGATTTTACATTCTGTTTCTTTTGTTCTCCTAATATTCTCGTATACATGACTTTCCACATCCTCACAGGGATTCGCTCAAGCACAAGTGCCCAGCCTGTTAGGCTCTTCTTTTATTAGACAGTTGGGTAACCTCCTTTCTTGGTTCTACTCCAAAAAAATACATATTTGCACACCAGGATATTGTCATACTTTGATTTATATTCTTAGAGTGAATTCTCAAAGTGGAATATCTGGATAAAGGTTATAAATATTAAGATTTTGATGCCAACTGCAAAATTGCTTTTAAAAGAATGATGCCAGTGGAGTGCCCTTTTACCACATCAAATGTACCTTTTGAACTTTCAGAAAAAGATTCTTGTTTTTATTTTTTGCTTAAATTTTTTGGTAAATCACAAAGCATCATATATGGTAGCAGTAGTTATTGTTACTAATAATTACTCTCAATGAAGAAACACTGCAACATTTAGTGACAAAACATTGCTATGGCAGCGTGTTTAAGAGCAGTACAGAGTGGTGAAGAGTATGGGCTGGGGGATCAGGACACCTGGGCTCAAAGCTGGACTCTGTCTTACTGGCTAAGTGATCTTGGTCAGGATTTCTCAGCCCTCAGCAATATTGACATTTGGGGCTGATGGTTTTTGGCTGTGGGTGCTGTCTTGTGCAACGTAGGATGTTTAACAACATCCTTGACCTCTGCCTCCCCCGTCCCCAGGGTGACAACCAAAAATGTCTCACAACATTGCCAAATGTTCCTGGGGGTCCTTGCCTTCCCCACTTAAGAATCATTGCTTTGGGTGGATTACCAAACCTCTCAGTGCTCCATTTCTGTGGGTGTAAATAATACCTCAAGAGATTAGTGGGAGGGCTAAGCAGACTTGCTCCTGGAAAACCTGAAGAGGGGCTGTCACATGCCAGGTGTATAGCCAATGCTAGCCGTTACTGATATCAAATACCTGATGACTATACTTCAGCAAAACTTCTTGCTTGTTATTTTTACTATAAAAATTATATAATTTGAAGATTTTAGAAGAATATTAGAAACTGATAAGGATTTCCTAGAACTCTAGCAGCCAGGGGCCACCTTATTAACATTCAGGTGTATTTCCTTTTTTTAATGCAGGTAGAAGAGTTCGTGGCACATTATAGTTGCTCATTAAGTATGTTCAGTGTCTATAAAAAGTGAGATCAAGCCATATACCACATATAAAGTCTTGCCTCGTGTCTATCTCCCTTACTACTGCATTGGAACTATTTGCCTATGTGTTTAGAAGTTCTTTGAAAAGGTATTTGATAAGTGTATAATATCAATCGTATGGATGTACCCTAATTTCATTAACATCATAATTTTGAGTTGTATGATGAGTCCTATAGCTCAGTTTTGAGTTGTATGATAATATGCAATTTTGAGTTGTATATGATGCCAGTTTTTACAATGTTTTTTCTAATTTTTTGTTATGAAAATTTTCAAACATATAAAAGTAGAAAGAATAGTACAATGCATACCCATATTTTAAATGGTTTTTAAATATTGTGCCATATTTTCTGTGTGTGTGTGTGTGTGTGTGTGTATGTGTGTCTGTCTACATGATACAGACATATGTATGGAATTGTTTTAATTATTTTGTGGGACTGCTTAAAAGTAAATTGCAAACACCATAGGATTGCATTCTTAAAGACAAGCATGCCTCTCCTGAAAAGAGGGACCTTGTCCTACATAATCACAGTACACTCGTCACACCTAAGAAAAATAGCAGTAGTTCCCTCATATGATGTAATATCTAGTCCGTATTCAGATTTTCCCAATTGTCCCTGATGTGTTTGCATAGCTCCCTTTTTCCTGCCAGAATCCCATGAAGGATTGCACACTGCATTTGGTTTTGATTCTTTAGTCTCTTTTAGTCTAGAATAGGGCACCCACTTTTTTTTTAGTTTTATTTTATTAATGACTTTTTGAAGATACCAGACCAGTTGTTTTATAGAACATTCTGCCTTCTGAATTTGTCGGACTGTTCCCTTGTAATGTCATTTAACGTGTTCTTCCAGCCTCTAGGTTTCCTGTAAACTGGAAGTTAGGACTAAAGTCTTAATTGGATTTGGGTAGACAGTTTTGGCAAGGATGTTTCACAGGTGACTTCATCATCAGAAGGATACAACATAAGGTTGTCCCATGATCAATGGAGTGACGTTTGACTGTTTGATTAAGGTAATGAACACTAGATTTCTTTGCTTAGAGGTGTGTTTTTCCCTTTGCAATTAGTCCATAGTCTATGGGGTGCTTCTTTGGTATCATGACTATACTATTCCCTAACAATTCTTCACCTAATAGTTTTTTGCATCCTTAGTGATTCTTGTCCAGACTAGTTATTTTAGTGGGAGCTTCACATGGTGATTTTTCTAATTCTTCTCTTTCACCTACATTTAATAGCTGCTGGTTTTCTGGAAAGAAGAGTTTTCCCTCTTCAAAGGCAGGATGAATACTTCTCATGTTCTAAGTTTTAAATTAATGAGTAAGATAAAGGAGTTGTGTTTTTCTCTCTCTGTTTTATTTTACTATTCTTTTAGTATTGCCATTGACTCATGGATTTGTCTTGGTGTTTTGCAGTCAACTATAATAATGTTCTGATATTCAAATTTGAAGGACACCCCTTCAAGCCGACTTCCCTGTCTTTTGGCATCTCTCCATTAGTTTGTGTGTTTCCTTGCTTTTTGGCTCAGTGTGTTCCAGGCTTACGTCTACATTTTCTGCCTGTGCTCTGGAACCAGGTCTTTCTCCAAGGAGCCTTGGTTCCTTTTAGTCATGAGCACTATAAATAATCTGTTGATGAATACCTTTGTATATAAGATTGTCACCAAAATTGCTAGATTTGAAATTATTTTGACAAAGATTGTGAACTTTTTCATGCCTTTAATATACTTGCCGAATTGCTGTACAGAACGGTGGTAATAATAATAATATACATTCCTGCTGATATATGAGAATGTCTATCTTAATACATTCACACTGACATTGACCTTTTTATATAAGTAACTCTCCTTAATACAGTTTTATGGATGTTGATAGGTTTATTAGTTCTCATGCATTTTACCTTTATCCTACTGTGATATTTATTTGAAAGTTTTTTTTATATATATATGGAATTTATTAACAAATTGGTTTCCATACAACACCCAGTGCTCATCCCAAAAGGTGCCCTCCTCAATACCCATCACCCACCCTCCCCTCCCTCCCACCCCCCATCAACCCTCAGTTTGTTCTCAGTTTTTAACAGTCTCTTATGCTTTGGCTCTCTCCCACTCTAACCTCTTTTTTTTTTTTTTCTTCCCCTCCCCCATGGGTTCCTGTTAAGTTTCTCAGGATCCACATAAGAGTGAAACCATATGGTATCTGTCTTTCTCTGTATGGCTTATTTCGCTTAGCATCATACTCTCCAGTTCCATCCACGTTGCTACAAAAGGCCATATTTCATTTTTTCTCATTGCCACGTAGTATTCCATTGTGTATATAAACTACAATTTATTTATCCATTCATCAGTAGGCTCTTTCCATAATTTGGCTATTGTTGACATTGCTGCTATGAACATTGGGGTACAAGTGCCCCTATGCATCAGTACTCCTGTATCCCTTGGATAAATTCCTAGCAGTGCTATTGCTGGGTCATAGGGTAGGTCTATTTTTAATTTTCTGAGGAACCTCCACACTGCTTTCCAGAGCGGCTGCACCAATTTGCATTCCCACCAACAGTGCAAGAGGGTTCCCGTTTCTCCACATCCTCTCCAGCATCTATAGTCTCCTGATTTGTTCATTTTGGCCACTCTGACTGGCGTGAGGTGATACCTGAGTGTGGTTTTGATTTGTATTTCCCTGATAAGGAGTGACGCTGAACATCTTTTCATGTGCCTGTTGGCCATCCAGATGTCTTCTTTAGAGAAGTGTCTATTCATGTTTTCTGCCCATTTCTTCACTGGGTTATTTGTTTTTCGGGTGTGGAGTTTGGTGAGCTCTTTATAGATTTTAGATACTAGCCCTTTGTCCGATATGTCATTTGCAAATATCTTTTCCCATTCCGTTGGTTGCCTTTTAGTTTTGTTGGTTGTTTCCTTTGCTGTGCAGAAGCTTTTTATCTTCATAAGGTCCCAGTAATTCACTTTTACTTTTAATTCCCTTGCCTTTGGGGATGTGTCGAGTAAGAGATTGCTACGGTTGAGGTCAGAGAGGTCTTTTCCTGCTTTCTCCTCTAAGGTTTTGATGGTTTCCTGTCTCACATTTAGGTCCTTTATCCATTTTGAGTTTATTTTTGTAAATGGTGTGAGAAAGTGGTCTAGTTTCAACCTTCTGCATGTTGCTGTCCAGTTCTCCCAGCACCATTTGTTAAAGAGGCTGTCTTTTTTCCATTGGATGTTCTTTCCTGCTTTGTCAAAGATGAGTTGGCCATACGTTTGTGGGTCTAGTTCTGGGGTTTCTATTCTATTCCATTGGTCTGTGTGTCTGTTTTTGTGCCAGAAAGTTTAAAAATATATAAAGACTTGACTCCTCTGCCTACTGTACTTGTTGCAAATAATTTTTCTAGAGTGCTCTTGGTGTTTTATGACTGTTAGATGTCTATTTCTAAGTTTAAGGTGGTTTAATATATTTACCTTTTCCTTGATGATTTCACACATTTTTCTAGTACTTAGGCATTCCTCGCCTGATCTGAGAAAAGTTAAATATTTCTCTGTATTTTCTTCCCTTATTTAAAAAGCTTAAATAAGACTAAGTTTTCAATATTTACACTTAGTTTTCAAACCACATAGGGTATACTTATAGCCATAGTTTGAGATGAGGATCTAGCGTTTTTCCCAAAAGCCAACATTCCTCATACTACAGGAGGGATAACTCATCACTTTTTCACTAATATGTGGCTGTACCTTCATCATATGTGTAGTTCAGTATAGACATAGATATAGACAATTGTCTATCAATTCATATCTATCTGTCAGTTTTTGCACCAGTACCGTACTATTTTTACTGTTAAAGCTTTTTTAAGTACATTAAAATTTTTTTTTTAATGTTTGTTTATTTTTGAGAGAGAGAGAGAGAGACAGAATGTGAGTGGGGGAGGCACAGAGAGAGAGAGAGAGACACAGAATCCAAAGCAGGGTCCAGGCTCTGAGCTGTCAGCATAGAGCCTGACGCAGGGCTCGAACCCACGAACCATGAGATCATGACCTGAGCCGAAGTCGGACGCTTAACCAACTGAGCCACCCAGGCGCCCCTTGAGTACACTTTAAAGTATAGGGCCTACTTTTATTTCACATTTTTTTTCCTCCAAGATGAACTTTGGAATAATTTTGACATTTTCAGAGAAGGGTCCATTGCACTTGAAACAGTTTCTCATTTTCCAGATAGAACTTGGGGATTTTGCAACAACACTAAACATTACTTGGGGATGAGTTAATATATAGTAACATGAAAACATTTGACGTGATGCGCCTCTGAGATGGAGCATGGTCGACGTCGGTCGAGCTTTGTAGCGTTTAGGTCTTAAAAGACTCTCAAGGTAAAGACAAATGTCTCCTTTTCATGGCTTTAGACCAGTGTGGTTAGCCCAACCATAGTTTCTAATGCAACAATTGAGACCTCTGGTATAATAATTGAGATGCGTTTTATGGGAATACAGGGAAACGATGCTATGAATTTGAGCTATCCTAGAAACTTTGAGATCTGTATGACTATTGGTCATGCAGTCACTAGATTGAGACATTTCGTTTAGGGCTATGTGTTTCAATGCAAGTCCTGTTTCCTTTTAATATAGATTAAACTGTCCAAGATACATCCTACACAGAGAAAGCCATCATGGGTTAAGCCTATGAATACCAAGCTATGTAGTAGCTCAGATCCTCACAGTACAATAGAGTGGTGAAAAGCATGTTCTTTGGCCTCAAACATACTTTGGTTTGGATTTTCACTTTGCCTCTTCTTAGCAGAGTGACCTTGGATAACGATGGTATACCTGCCTTGTAGAGTTGAGAAGACCAAATGAGATCCAGCGTGTAAAGTACTCACCAGTACCTGGCGCACATAGTCAATGCTTGATCATATCAGCTATATTATCCCTAAGGTCAATACAATCGCTCCTGCTGCAGTTATTATTATTGTCGGTTTGGTTATCGTGCAGGATGGAGATGACTGAAAGTTCCTTGTGGACCCTTGCTCTTGGATTTCTATACAGAATCTATTATATCAGATAAAAGGTTTTACCAACTGCCTTATCCCCCGATAGGCGGTGTGTTTCTGTAACAAAGAGTTGATACCAACCACCAGTGCCCTCTATGGGAAGAAGTGCAATGCCATTATCTTCATAAAAAAGCCAAAGAAGGGAAAATGGCGTCACGTCAGAGTTCTAAAACTAAAGCAGTTAAAAACAAGAGTAAGAACAAGCATCCCCCTTCATTCTTAGACTCTTTTGAGAAGGCACTTTCAACCTAGGACTAAGGGTAACCGAAGTCAAAGCATTGACCTACGTATTTGCCTATTTTAAGTAGTACACTTTCTTGGCATTAAAAGATAATATTTCTATTCTTTCTCCTAAAAGGAAATTAGGTCTGATGACCATCCTGATAATATAGCCTTTACAACAGAGGACAGCCTTTTAAAGATTCAGCCTGTAATTTAAGTGTGACATTATAGAGATGTCTGGGCATTGGGATAATTCCTTCAGACATCTCAAAGTGGAACATAAAGGGTCATTAATCAGCAGTTCCAATATTTTATTCATATACTGGCTGGGAAAAACAGGAGCAAGACTGGGATTCAAGATGAGGAAGGAATCATTAGTAACATCATGCATAAAAATAATCAGGTTTTTAAGTGAACGAGGGAAGTTAAACCAAGAGTTAGTGTGGCCAAAACCTTAGGCTTTCTAAGAAAAACAAATTACAGGTCTAATTGGTGAAAAACACTAAGCTGTAATCCAAGTTACAGAGAGTTTCCTATTTCTAAATCAGGTTAAATCCACAAACTGATAACAGTAAGGTAGAGTCTCTATAATTCACCACGGGTAGCTCAAGACACCAAGTAGATTCTTCTTGAATGTCTCTGTTGCCTCCTTTCCCTACCCATTGCCAATACCTTTGTTCAAGTTGTAATCATTTCTTATTTCACTCCTAACAAACACCTCGACACTAGTCTTCCTTCATCTTGGCTTATTCACACCATTCCCCTATCCTTAGCTGTAGGGACTTTCTTTCCAAAACTCAGGCCCTGCTTTCCAAAAAAGCAGGCCCTGTCATGGTCTTCTGTGCTTTTTCATTGTTTAGGATTTGTTAGTTTTTCTATACTTACGTTATACCTCAATGTACGAGAAGGAAGTAACCATGTTGAGAGGGTCTAGGGAGCATCCAAGTGGCCAGAACTGCAATCTCTAAGATTCTGAGAACTCGTGTGATTATGTTGAGGGGCAGGAAAAGACCATTGTTGTTGAGCATAATGCACGAGAAGGACAGAGAAAAGAGCACAGAAGTAGGCAGGGTACGTGTGAGAGAGTTTGTACCTTATTCTAAGTGAAATGGAACCCCTTTGGAGGGTTTTAAGGCAGGGGGAAGAACTACAGGAGAAGAACTGAGGCAGAAAGACTTTTCGGGGCTAGCATTGGAGCAGCAGAAATTGTACACATTCATTACAATGTCTTTATCCATTGAATGACTGGTGGTCATTAAGTTGTTCCCAGTTGGGAGTTATTGAAAGTCCTGCTCCTATACATGTTCTTGTACCTGCCATTTGGGGCACAGATATATGCATTTTTGTTGAATATATACCTCAGAGTGGAATTACTGGGTCAAAGGCTGTAGCAGACACTGACATTAACATTAACTTTGTACCTTTGTTAACTTCACACACTGGAAGTTGATTACTGAAAACATACACTTCTCTCTACTGGGAGAGTTTTGTTTAGCTGTCGTTGTGTATTTGGCCCACATGAATCTTACGTGACAGAAAATTAATGCCCCCTGCTGTGGACTTACTGTTTGCATTTCCCCCAGACTTTGTATGTTGAAACCTACCCCTCAATGTGATGGTATTTGGAGGTGTGGCCTTTGGGAGGTAATTAGGTCTGAGGGTGGAGCTCCTGTGACTGGGATTACTGCCCTTATGAAAAACACACACACACACATGAGAGAAATGATCCCTTTCCTCTCAACCATGTTAGGATATGTGAGAAGGTGTCTGCTATAAACCAGGAAGAGGGCCCTCATCAGAATCCAGCCATGCTGGCATGCTGGTCTCAGGCTTCTAGCCTCTAGCGCTGTGAGAAATAAATGCTTGGGATTTAAGCCACCCAGGCTGTGGTACCTTGTCATAGCAGTCCAACTAAGACACTCGTAAAAGCAGCTCTCAATAGATAGATGATGGACTCCTTGCTCCTTATTTGGGAAAACTCTAGGCTTATTCTGCATGGGTCTGTCAAAGTTCCCCAGCAAAACTGATAACTAGGTAACCACTGTATTAACTGATAAGTCACCTTACTGGCTTTATTACCTTCCCTGTTATCACTTTCAAATTCCCTGCTGGCTTTTCCATGTCCCTTCTAGCCCTGGCTGCCTTGGTTGCTCTTGATACTTTAAAATAACTGGTTTTGTTAGTTTCTCATTTTATCCAGCCTTCCTAAAGTACAAGGGTTGATCTGGTACACACTACTCAGGTAGGACCCCTGAACATTTCTTGTTAGCTGTTTGTATTATGTAATTCAGTTTGCTTGGGAATCTTCAGTCAACAACCTGGATTGGCTATTGCATCTAGAATTGTCAACAGTGAAGGCTGAGACAAGCTGGAAATGTAAGACAAGAATTTGTCATGGTGTACACCCAAAGGAAATTGATGAAGGCCAGCCCACTCAATATTCTCTTAACACTTAAATGTGTGGAACTAGGGGCTACAGTGACAAGCAATTAGACAACTTTTACCATAAAATGGAGTACTTTTTTCTCTACATTTTCTCTGAAGCATTGATAGGCTTTTATACCTAGTACCTTGCATAAGTAAAAACACTGAATTTCAACATGCTGAAACCAGTTTGATTACATACATGTCTTAGCTGGACAACACCATTTTTTAAAGAATACTCTTCCAGATCCAAGTTTTTCCCCCCATACTATATTTTCTTTCCATTGATGTTAAAGATTATATTTAATACACCATCACGCTTTCTTTAAACATGTCTTTCTTTCTTTCCTTTTACCTCCTTCATGTCTTTCTTTCTTTCCTTTTACCTCCCTTTTCCTTCTCTTGAAATACTGGGAAACCAAACTGGGTAATTTATTATATTTCGATTTGAAATTTAGCCAAAAACAGACTGTACTACAAAAAGAGGATCTTAAGAAGATGGTGATATTTCTTCATTTACTTGGTTCTTAAAAATAATTTTTACAAAATATATTAAAAAGATATTTATTTATTTTTAAAGTTTATTTATTTATTTATTTTGAGAGAGACAGCATGAGCGGGGGAAGGGCAAGAGAGAGAATCTCAAGTATGCTGCACAGCATAAGCACAGAGCCCGATGTGGGGCTGGAAACCATGAAACCGTGAGATCCTGACCTGAGCCGAAACCAATAGTCGGACGCTCAACCAACTGAGCCACCCAGGCGCCCCTAAAAAGATACTTATTAAGCATCTCTCTGTTGGCAATTGAGAGCACAGTAGAGAACAAAGCAGACAAAAAAAAATCCTACCCTCATGAGACTTCTATTTCAGTAGGAGGGGACAGAAAAGACAAGTAAAATCTATAGTATGTCAAATGAGGGTAAGTGGTTTCTTTCCACTACTCAGGCCAAGTCTTGCCATAAGAGGTAGATCATCCCAGTGGGGTCAATTCCAGGAGAGTTCCAGTACCCAGACCAGGTGGGGTGTTGCTCCAAGGGGCCTTCAGTTATAGAGCTGAGGAGCCCTAGAATCATCTTTGGGTGGAGTTACAAAGAGTAAAGAGAGAATAAAACCAGGGAATGGGGAGCTGAGTTAGGAGCTGAGGACCCAGAGGTAGGACAGAGTCCGGTGTAAGGAATAAGTCTTGAGGGTGGATCCGAGCCACATTCAGGAAGGATGAGCGTGGGAACAGTGAGTTCCATGGTGCAAGCATAGGGCACTCCTGGTAGGCCAAACAAGTCATGTAGGCCTGGCGAGATTGATGACCAGTACTTGCTCCTAGACCATTGACTAAGAAAGACACTTGCTAGGAGTCCTCTTCATGACACATACTTCATCTCCTAACCTCACTTGCTACTATTTCTTCTCATGGAAGATGCCACAGAAATGACTTTAAAATGTCATTTGGATTTACATTTGAACATACAGTGGGTCTACTGGCCCAGAAGCCCAAGGACTATAGCAGGATGATAATCTGAAGCCCCGACTGAGGGCCCATTGAGTCTCCTGAGTCCCTCTGTGCCTGTTTAGCTCTTTCTACTCCATGCTGGGGCAGACAGCATCACTTCTGCCAACTTACAGGAACTCCCCTCTTTCAGACAAGCAGAGGAAGCCACAGAAGGATGTAATCTCAGGCAGAACCCTGCAGAATGTAGCTTCTGCCTGGCTCTGCTGGAGACATCTGAACCGTCTGTTGTCCCAGTCTGAGTCTGGGGAGAGGAAGTTTTCATACTCCTCTGTCTGTTGGTAGCTAAAAGGTTGCCTGAAACGGCCTCAATAACTGAACAGTGCTGGCTGTCAGATATGAAGCAAAGCAGGCTGAGGGCAGTCTCCCCCAACTAGCTGAAGGTGCTGGCTATTGGAAGTGAAAACCTAACACCCAAAAAGGTGTAGGGGTGTGTGTGTGTGTGTGTGTGTGTGTGTGTGTGTGTGTGTGTCTCATACATAGACACAGACTCAGAGTAAAAAAGGATCTGAGGCATTCTGGTCAGAGCTCCAACATTTTCTACTTACATTAAGTTTCTGCTTAATAATTTGATTCAGGAAGTTCTGCTAAAACAAACACACAGTTGTTTTGGTTTAAATACTTCCCTGTCATCCTCTGCAAGGGAACATGTCATGTCTTTGAGTAGAGGGGGTGATCCTATTAATGGACAACTGGGATAAACAGGTTGGTCCCGGACAAGGAAAGGTCATTGTGGTATCATCCTCTGGAGATGATTAAGAATTGGCAGTATAAATTAACAGATGAACCTGTATAAATTACCCCCAAAGTTATCCCCCCACCTTGTTTGGTAGCAGGGAAGCCCCACTTTGATTTTTTCTACTGGTACTTTTCACATATGCCTCTTTCCTTATCTCCCTCTGTTGGATTGAGGGAACAGAAGGTACTAGCAGAAATAAGTTATTTCTTCATAGATCAGGCAGGCTTTACCTTGGTGATAAACTCCCTGAATGTGAGGATAAGGGAACATCCCAAGTTCATTCTTTTTTTTTTAATTTCAGAGAGAGAGAGAGAGAGAGAGCGAGCAAGCACAGGGGAGAGGGGTAGAGGGAGAGAGAGAATGTTAAGCAAACTCCACGTTCAGCATGGAGCCCAACACGGGGCTTGATCCCACAACCCTGGGATCAAGACCTGAGCTGAAATCAAGAGTCAGACGTTGAACAGATTGAGCCACCCAGGCATCCCAGTATTCCTAGTTCATTCTTGTTCCCATTATCTGCTGTGTTAGATAGTTTCTACTAGTCATGAGTGTGCAAGCAAAAACAGAAACAACCCTATAGCTTACAAATATACATTTAACAAATGCACATAGTGAGGTCCAGCACATGCACAGCCAAAACTTTGCCCTGCAGACATTGACTCTAAAAAATTCTCCCCAGGAACATGGCTGTCTACATCAGCATCTGCTCTGCTCTGTTGGGTATTTGGATTTCATTTTGAACAGTGCCCATAAGTACCACTGCATTAGGTACTTTGTGATGGATAGAACAAGCACCCAGAGCTGGACAGTGCCAGTTGGCCAGACCTGAATACCTGAATAGCATTCTCCACTCTTAGAATCATAGTTCAGCTCTCACAGACCTCTTCCTTTGTTTTCATTTCCAAATAAGTTGCCTTTTTTTTTTTTTAACATCTGTAGAGTGATGGCCCTGCTATACAGACCTGTCATTTAAAAATGCACTATGAAATAGTGAATATCCATTTTATTTACAGATTTCCTGCTGAAATGTCTCTGTGGGGGCCAGGTGATTTAGCTGGCTGATGCATTCAGATCCTTTGCTAGAAGTGATTAGCAAACTGGATCTATGCTTTGACTGAGATTTCTCTTACTAGTAATTTGACATCAAAGCTAATTTTTACTTCCAATTCCTGAGCACACTGAACCTAATTTTGTAAAGGTGACCAGATACATCTGGGTGTAATGAGTTTAACCGGGAAGAGAAAATCACTTTATATGGAGATGTCAAAGTTTCCAAAAACAAGGAGAGAGGGAGATTAATTGAGATTCACATCTTGGAATGATAAAATGCAGCTGTTGTTGACATCTGCGGAGACAGCTGTTGGCACTCAACTAGACAACATCCCTTACTATGCATGGAGAGCCGTGTCTGTTCACTTCTGATGAAATAAGGGCACAGTCAGCATATGTGCTCCGTGAGCACTAAAGCATTGATTTGAGAGCCAGAGAAAAGTGACTAAACAATGTGCAAGTCCTCTTTTTCTCTCAAAACAAGATACAACTTAATGTATGCTATGACTGACCTACATCCAAAAGTATTTTGGAATCCTGCCTCATTTGCTCTTAAGATTACCCCTTACATGAAACAACCTCTCCTTCCTTCCCACCCCGCCCCCACTGTGTACTTTTGACAGATTCGTGCCCATGGCTGCAAACTCAAAGAGCATTTAATCCTTCATGAATCTGAGGATGACACCAGCTATGGTGACCAGAGTGCTTTTTTTGTTTACAGTGTACCTTCATGTGGATTTTCACATTGGACTCTCATAGTACCTCATGAGGCTCCTTGTGTTGTCATCCCCTCATGCAGATGAGAAAACTGAGACTCGGGGTGGGGATGACAAGTTAGGTGACTTGTCCTCAGTCCCTGAGGAAGGTGGCAGAGCTGAGGTGAGGACTCAGGGCCCCAACAACCCAGACTGCCCTTCCCCCTAACACCTAAGTATTGCCTTTGCTTTTCCTACCTGGTATATCAGTATGTTGGTTTGTAATTGCCCCATGGACCTGTATGAACACATGGGAGTGATGAAATAAAAACAGGATATCTTGATACTTGCTTTACTGAGCACTACCTTATCATGTGGAGGATTGGTCTTGTAGTTCTTCCCAGAAGTGACTCCACTTATGCAAATTGGTGCAGCCACTCTGGAAAACAGTGTGGAGGTTCCTCAGAAAATTAAAAATAGACCTACCCTATGACCCAGCAATAGCACTGCTAGGAATTTACCCAAGGGATACAGGAGTACTGATGCATAGGGGCACTTGTACCCCAATGTTTATAGTAGCACTCTCAACAATAGCCAAATTATGGAAAGAGCCTAAATGTCCATCAACTGATGAATGGATAAAGAAATTGTGGTTTATATACACAATGGAATACTACGTGGCAATGAGAAAGAATGAAATATGGCCTTTTGTAGCAACGTGGATGGAACTGGAGAGTGTGATGCTAAGTGAAATAAGCCATACAGAGAAAGACAGATACCATATGGTTTCACTCTTATGTGGATCCTGAGAAACTTAACAGAAACCCATGGGGGAGGGGAAGGAAAAAAAAAAAAAAGGTTAGAGTGGGAGAGAGCCAAAGCATAAGAGACTCTTAAAAGCTGAGAATAAACTGAGGGTTGATGGGGGTGGGAGGGAGGGGAAAGTGGGTGATGGGCATTGAGGAAGGCACCTTTTGGGATGAGCACTGGGTGTTGTATGGAAACCAATTTGACAATAAATTTCATATATTAAAAAAAAAAAAAAAAGAAGTGACTCCACTTAACATGGCAGAGGAGACAGTTGCCTACATGGAAAGGTTTTACCCAGGCATCGGAAGGACCCCCCTGCTTGAAACTGTCTCCCATCCACCACCCATTGCTTTGGAAGTCCACCATTCTTTTGGGTGCCTCACTCTCCGGGTCTCTTCTAAAATGTGTGTGTCCCTGGGCAACGTGACACATTAGTTTAGTTTGTGGTAAGGTGTTACTGATTCACTCAGTTCCTAGGCAGAGAGACCTAGGACAGCCTGGGGAGACGTGAGCACTAACGTGCATGAAGGGGGACAGTGAAGAAGAGGAAATACGACTGTTTCTGAAAAGATTCCAGTTGGCAGTTTTGGGAGCTGAGAACCCAAGAGCCTGCACTCTAGCACCTCTCCATGCTGAGAGTGGTGAGAACCTGGCCCTGCCTCTGAGGCTACTAGGAAGGGGGAGAGGGTGGGGCCACTGACAGGAGGTGACCTGGGATCCCTAGGGTTTGAGCTCCGCAGTCTCCTGGAGGCTGGCCTTGGGCTGCATTGCACAGGGCCAGGAGCAGGTGGAGGGGACCAGAACAGTCCTGTATGCTAACCAGCACATGGAGGGTGACTCGCAGAGCCTTCAGCTGGAAGCCAGAGGTGGCAACATCCTTTTGCTGTCTGGCAAATCCCTGGTCTGCTCTTAGTACAATGACTGACAGGATCACTCTCAGTGATCAGGTGACTGAGTGTGAAAACAGGAACTTTCAGGGAACTTAGCTTTCTTGTGCTAGGAAAGAAAAGGTCCTGGTAATCAGGAAGCATCTGAATTAAGGTTTAAATTGGGAATTGAATCTTACCTTGCCTTTTTTTGTAGATTTCTGCCCTGAGGTGGAGGAACCTGGAATGCCCTGCTTTAGGATTAAAGCTATGAAGCCTAGCAATGAGATGGTTTTTCTGGTTATTCTACATATGAAGTGACATATTCTGTATCTTCCATTTTTCCTTGAATTTTTTTTATTCACTGGCCAATCCAGTAATGTTGTCTTGTGATGTTTCCAGTTGTAAAACAGAATAATTTTATTTTTTATTTATTTTTTTTTCTGAAGGCATTAAAAAAATTTTTTTTTCAATATATGAAGTTTATTGTCAAATTGGTTTCCATACAACACCCAGTGCTCATCCCAAAAGGTGCCCTCCTCAATACCCATCACCCATCCTCCCCTCCCTCCCACCCCCCATCAACCCTCAGTTTGTTCTCAGTTTTTAAGAGTCTCTTATGCTTTGGCTCTCTCCCACTCTAACCTCTTTTTTTTTTTCCTTCCCCTCCCCCATGGGTTTCTGTTAAGTTTCTCAGGATCCACATAAGAGTGAAACCATATGGTATCTGTCTTTCTCTGTATGGCTTATTTCACTTAGCATCACACTCTCCAGTTCCATCCATGTTGCTACAAAGGGCCATATTTCATTCTTTCTCATTGCCACGTAGTATTCCATTGTGTATATAAACCACAATTTCTTTACCCATTCATCAGTTGATGGACATTTAGGCTCTTTCCATAATTTGGCTATTGTTGAGAGTGCTACTATAAACATTGGGGTACAAGTGCCCCTGTGCATCAGTACTCCGGTATCCCTTGGGTAAATTCCTATTAGTGCTATTGCTGGGTCATAGGGTAGGTCTATTTTTAGTTTTTTGAGGAACCTCCACACTGTTTTCGAGAGTGGCTGCACCAGTTTGCATTCCCACCAACAGTGCAAGAGGTTTCCCGTTTCTCCACATCCTCTCCAGCATCTGTAGTCTCCTGATTTGTTCATTTTGGCCACTCTGGCTGGCGTGAGGTGATATCTGAGTGTGGTTTTGATTTGTATTTCCCTGATGAGGAGCGACGTTGAGCATCTTTTCATGTGCCTTAAAACAGAGTAATTTTAGTGCAAGGCAGTGTGTGTTAGAAGCAAATGGCTCCAAAATAAAAGGCGAGAGCCCCTGGGAACTTGCCTTTCATACTTGACATCCCACAGTGAGAGTGTTTCTGGCCTCCTGTCACCTGCAGTCAAGCTTGTACAGGTCAGTTCAGTTGACCTAACTTGCAGGCCTCGAGCAGTCCAGTGGGTGGCCTATACGTTTCTGGCTGCCTTCTTTTTCTGCTATGAGTTTGCAGAGAGCCCTAGCTGTGCCTCCCTGGTGTTGATTTAGAAATTCTTCCCTCTGATGTTACATTCATTAGAGAGGGAGGGAAATCTTCCTGCATAAACAGCTGCTGACACTCTAGAAACAATGTAGCATCATTGTAGAGATACCAAACCTTCCTCCTCCAAACTGTAATTGCTCCTAACTGACCTACTTATCTTTGGTTTCCAAGTTAGAGAATGTCAAGCGTTCCAAGGCAATCGCCTCAATCCCCAAGCCCCAAACTATTCTGTTAAGAAAGTTGATCATTTGAAAGTATATGCCTTGTGAAAATCCATACCTGTGGAATGTGATTCAGTGTGTGTGTGTGTGTGTGTGTGTGTGTGTGTGTAAATGTGTGTGTGTGTGCGTGCGCATACACTCAGTATCCATAGAGTTCAATGTACTAATCATCCTTCGAAATGCATTCTACAGATGTAATTCCATCCGTGATAATAGAACTTAACATGAAAAACAAATCTATTTTAGTCTGAGTTTGCAGTTTTGAAGTCTCTCATCCAAACCACCAGGTCCACTCCAGTAGAATGGAGAGGTTGGATGATAATGAAGGTATTAATAATAAACAGCTACGGTTGGTTGACTGTTTTCTGTGTGCTGGGGACTGTGCTCTGAGCTTTGCATGTATCATTTAGTCTTCAGAACAACCCTATATGTCTTAACTGTGAAAGATATTGAAGTGGGTTCATGGGTGAGGAAAATGGAGCTCGGGGACAGTAAAAAACTTACACATAGTGTCACAGCTAGTACATGGCAGCACCAGGATTCACTTGGGTCTCTCTAGATTGAGTCAAGCTGTCTAACCGCTAAACTCGGCCCTCTCAAAAATAGCTTCTGGTGCAGTAAATAGGACAGAAGAAATGTATTTATCCCTTATGGGATGGGGCCCAAGGAGGGTGATGGTCTCCCGGTAGAATTTGACCAAGAATTTCATGGCCAGTATTAAAACAATGGCTGTGAAATTTGTTCAGTATTCCAACAGCTGGACTCCCAGTGAAGTCATTGTTCAAATATCTTCTTCCAAATTAATTGAAATCTCTCTGAAAGAAAGCCTTTTTGCTCCTACTGTTTCTTCTGACACAGCCCCAGGAGCATTGGTCAAGTGGATAGCCCACTGAGGAAACTGCACGGGACTGAGAACAGAATGTTTCTAGGATTCTCAAGGATGCCTATCTTGAATTAGGCAAAAATTATCATTTCACAGCTCAGCTTTATTTTTCTTAACATTCATTTTTGAGAGACAGATGAAGCGTGAGTGGGGGAAGGGCAGAGAAAGAGGGAGACCCAGAATCTGAAGCAGGTTCCAGGCTCTGGGCTGTCAGCACAGAGTCCGACACAAGGCTCTAACTCATGAACCAAGAGATCATGACCTGAGCAGAAGTCACACACTCAACCAACTGAGCCATACAGGGGCCCCCACAGCTCAGCTTTAAAACTGGCAAGTCTGAGGGAAGGTGGCCCTGCTAGGACTGACTGGAGCCGAAGGTTGGGCTCCCTGGAGGCAGCTGGGTAATGACATCTTTGTTAATCCCTGTCCTTTCTGGCCACGTCCCATACCTGTTATCCTAGAGTGTATCATGAGCAAAACACTGAGTGAATTAATTTATCTCAGTGAATTAATTTGTCAATTATCCTGGCTAATGATGCACTTGGATGATGGGTGGGGCGCTCAGTGGAGTCTCCTTGGGTAGATTCCTGAATTTCTGCCTCCCTTCATTCTTGCAGAGTCAGAGACCAGCTCTAACCATCTCTCTCTCCTTTCCAATTTCCCCCCACTGCTTTCCCTGCACACTTCTGCTGCTCATTGTTTTCACTGGATGAGAGAAAATTTTAATTTGAAATGTACAAAGGAAAGGATTTTACAGTTGATGCAAGGCTCATGGCTCCATGCCCAAAAGTGACCTGGGTGAGACTGTTGCATGTTCCAGCCAGAGATACTTGAATTCCTTTTAGAAATGCCTTTGCGGACCACTGGGGCACCTGTTTGGGGATTTTTCAGAGCTGTGCCTGAGGTGACTTGAAAGAAAGAATTCTGTGTAACTCATGGGTTCAGTGTGAAGGTCAAATGACCTAATGCAGGCACAGATGAGGACAGTGCCAGGCACATAAGTGATCAGTCACTGTTAGCTGTCATTAATGTCACTGACCCTCTTGTGTTGAGTTTACTGATAGAGAAACTGAGACCCAGAAATATAAAGTGACCTTCTCAAAAATCACGTAGAAAGCCAGTAGCAGGATTGGAACTGGAATCCCAGACTTACGGTTCCATTTACATGTTTTTCATAAATTCAACAACTGCTTATTACGTTCTTATTCTGTGCTAGACCCTGGTTAAAGATAGAAAGTGTGAAAGAAACGAAAAGACAGTGGAAAAACCCAGCAGGAGCTTCTTGTTTATGCAAAAGGAAAATATGACCCACATATGTCATATAGGTGACAACCAGCTGGGGTCTAAAGGTGACTTTCAAGTTATCTAGGTAGTTTTGAAATTTCCACTGAGTAAAGTCAATAGTAGTGGCTCCTGATACCAACTTTTAAAAATTTATTTTTAAATATTAAAGATTTTCAATTATTTAAACATTTGTTGCGTATTTACGTAATTCTCCTCATAGTCAAGTGCTGTTTTTTTTTTTTTTAAGGGAGATTGCACATACTGGCAACATTCTGCCTGCCCACTCGTCACAGCAATGGTCTTTGTGGGAACTTCCCATATGTTCAACACAGCTCCTCTCATATGATCGATTTCCTTTCTCAAGATGCCCCCTGAGAGAACACTGGTGGCCAGCTTTGTGTTCTTGAGTAAGCATTCTTTCCTCCGTTCCTTCCTCCTTCTGTCCGTCCTTCCTTCCTGCCCTTCTTACCTTTTTTCTTTTCTTTCCTCCCTCTCCCCCTCCTTTCTCTCCTCCCTCCCTCTGTATCTCTGTTCCTCCCTTCCTTCCTTCCTTTCTTTCTTTCTGTGACTAAGAGCCCCATTTAATGAACCAGGACTTTGATTAATCAGAATCACCTTTGAAACAGGATTATACATTCCATCGAGCAAAACTAGCCAGATGTGGAACCAGAAATCTAAGTTTCCCTAAAATAGTAACCAGGGAACTTGGTGAGATACTGGAGAGCTTGGGGAGTTTGAATTCCACTGTCCTTTCTTTGGAGAGTGGCAGAAGTTTCCTGGCATGGATCTCCTGTGGGGGCACCCTGTAGACAACTAGGAAAGGTACCATCTTGACATTTAGAATCTGAAATTAACATGAGAAAAACATTCCAGCCACAGATGGGGGAGGGAGACTGAATTTTATAGAGAGGGAGGCGGTTGCTAGGACAGGTTGTGCCTGACTACGTTCAACATGTTTCTCTGGCTTCCTTCATTCTCTGCTGCAAGCCTGCACAGGGCTTTAGCTCTGCCTGGATTTGGAAATCCTTTTCTCCAGAGTTTGTATCCATCAGGCTGCGCTGGGATAACTAGTTTAATGAGAAAGTATTTAAAGGGAGACCAGACTTCCTTCAGTCATTCATTTGTATGTTAAGTACTTATTGGGTGTCATGAGTCAGCAGGTGTTAGAAGCAGCCCATGGCTCTCTTCAAGGGACTTCCCTGAGAAGGGAACACAGGTGAAAGGGAGGCCATAACCCCACCAGCCTGTCTGACCAAGGCGGGGGGGGGGGGGGGGGGGCATTACATTGCTTACCTGTGACATCACAAGGACATCCAGCCACCCTTGGTCCTTGCTGCTAACAACCTGATCCACCCTCCTGAAACTTGCTTACCCTTACAGTGTTTTGGGTGACAGTCACATGAGCTGACATATGTGGAAGGTGCTTTGTAAGCTGGGAAGAGGCCTGTGCGTACAGGAAAGCATGCTCCGTTGTGTGAGTGATGGCGTCTCCTGGGTGGGAAATGGAGGGTATGATAATGACAACCTAAGGCATCCAAGCTCATTTCAGCTTCACCTGTTTATATATTTCAGGTGAAAGTGATAGATGGGTGACTGTGTGCACTTGTGGGCAGAGTTCGCGAGAGTGCTTTCAACACGGCTATGAAGACAGTGCTCGCTCTCTTCCCCGGCCCCTCAACCGTGTCAGGTTGAACCCGTAAAAATCGCCTCCAGTTCTTGGAAGGAGTGGCGTTTGCTTCTTTCTATTCCTCTTGTATTTTTTAAATGGAAATCTGTGTTTTTAGGAGTAGGTGTGTCTGTTTCTGCCGATCTGCCTGTCACTATTGAGAAAAGCTTGATGAGGAGAGGAAGGAGCTGGCAGTCCCCTGAACATGACACCTGCTCCCCCGGCTCCTCTGGCCCAGGTTCTCCTTCTGACAGAGGCTCTTCATGCCAGGGCACAAATGGCAGGAAAGGACTAGCGGCTCAGGGCCTGGAGACCTTTTAGTTCCCCCAACAGGCACTGAGTGCCGACTCTGTATCACCCATTGTGCTAAAGGCTGAGGGTACCAAGAAGCGGCTCTGAGGACAGACCCGGGGAGGTAAAGCACCTAAACTAACAATTTCAAAATAATGCAGAATCACTGGATTCCCTGGATCCTTCATGGGATGTGGTTTCCTAAAAAGGTGACACCGGAACTGACTGTTAAGGGACAACCGGAGGAGCTGGTTGAAAGGAGCAGATGGTTAGTTTGGGTGGAGGTTCTGTGTGAACAAAGACACTAGGGAGGAAATGGGGGGTGGGGAGAGCAGAGGAAACCTACCTGGTTTGACATTTCTGCTAGCTTAAATTCAAAGCCTGGGGTGGTTGGTGAGAGACCAGGAAAGCTACCTAGAAGGGCAGGAGGAAAGTTGCAGACTCTAAGGGCTTTTAGCCAAAGGAAAGATAAACGTTGTGAACATCTAGATGAGCGGGTTCCAGTGTCCAAGACAGCAGAAAGTTTGCAAGGGCAGCAGCATGGTAAGTGTTGTTGCCATTGACCAGCACGGTAAATGGCAAATGCTGTTGCTTTGTGCCCTTTTGTTTAATTTATTTTTTTAAAAATGTTTGTTTATTTATTTTGAGTCAGAGATCGTATGCAAGAGGGGTGGAGGCAGAGAGAGAGAAAGAGAGAGCGGAGAGAGGAGAGAGAGAATCCCAAGCAGGCTCCACACTGTCAGCAGAGAGCCAGATGTGGGGCTCAAACCCAAGAACTGTGAGATCATGACCTGAGGCAAAATCAAGAGTCGGATGCTTAACTGACTGAGCCACCCAGGCATCCCACTTTGTGCCCTTTTTACGTTACATGTGTAGCGTGGAATATACACAAGCAGCCTGAGAGTGAATGGTAGGGCCAGAGATTCTGGGCTAATCAGACTCAAGACTGCTTGGCATGTCTTCCAGAACACTGCCCTTTAGAGATGAATGAATGTCCCTAAGCCCCTTTCAACCGTATGTGTATATTTGCAGAATAATGAGTTTCATGTTTACTAACAGAATTCAGTAAAACTGTAATGAGTGAGAATCTTTTAAGGTAATCTTTTCTCCAGATAAAAATAAGATAAATGATTACCTACAGAAAATTCAGATAATGCAGACAGGTCTGAGAAATAAATTTTAATTGTGTTATTAAATGGTAATCATTGGTAATATTTTACATAGAGCGTATATTTTTAGTTCCCATTTTTAAACTTGTCATTGTAGAGTGAATGTCTCCCACACAGAGAAGGTGGGTGTGCCAGTTGCCAACCCGTTACCTCTCAGCTTTTCTGCTTGGTGAACCTGAGAGCTAGACCCCGTGGACATTTCTCCTTTGCCAGCTGGCTGGGTGTTAGGCTCTGTTAATACAAGGTGCTGGTGTGCCACTTTGAAGCCGAAAAGGGGTAGGTATTTCCCTTCCTGGTGCTGGGGCCAGCAGGTCTGTGTGGAAGGACTGCGTGGTGTTCATCTCAGCTTCCTGCGTGGACAGCGCCACTAGCCTGCAGCCTCCGGCAGGTTTTCCCATTACCCAGAGACCGTTGCTATGGACCAGCTCCCCTCTGCAGCCTCTGGCAAGTTTCTCTACCACCTGACTGGCTGCTCCTACAGGCTGTTTCCAGCCCACACTTCTGGCAAGGATCTTTGCCACGAGCAGACCCATTCTTACCCTTGCAGAGGAGTTATTAGTTCCTTCCTCTCACTGCTCTCTGGAAGTGCTACTTCTGAGCTCCTTAAAGTTATCTTTTACCCCTTTTTAGAAATTAATCACCTTTACTAGTTAGGACGTCTTTATATTAAATGTTTCTGTCCAAGTTCTTGATATTGTTTTTACTTACTGACTGGCCCGTAA
Source organism: Lynx canadensis (assembly GCF_007474595.2). Lineage (NCBI taxonomy): Eukaryota > Metazoa > Chordata > Mammalia > Carnivora > Felidae > Lynx > Lynx canadensis. The sequence goes on from NC_044308.2 coordinate 44,710,690, forward strand.
CTGATGCAGAGTGGGAAGAGGAGAGGTGTAATAAGTATTTGGGGAGAAAAGAATGGTTCCCTTTCTTTTGTCTGCAAAATTATAACACACACACACACACACACACACACACCCTTACCCAAAAGCCATTGAGAATCACTAGTTTTGTAAAATTTTTTTGCGGGCCAGGTTTTCCAGAAAGCAGACTTGAGTTGGTCTTGTGCTGTTCTTTATTAATAAGTGCAATCATAGAGAGCAAGAGTAAGGGCAGAGTGGGTAACGTAGGGAAGAAGAGAAACCCAATATGAAGACACATTAGGAAACTGGCCACCTCTAAGTACGGCTGATAGCTCAGCCCTGCCACATTTCCAGGAAGTGCCGTAGACTGCTTTCTGCTCTCCACTGGCTTCAGGTGCACACAAGGGGCTTGGTGCGCTTTTAAGTCATTCACTGTGCATAGATGTCTTTCCTACGATACGTAATGTGGCAGTCTCTGTGTACCTCTGGTTGTTTTTCTTAGAGCAAATTATTTAAAATCTATTTATTGTGTCAAGATATAGAGAATGAGGATTTTTAACCAGAATTTTCTTGGAAATTTCAGGTAACTAGAACTCCTTACTTCCTCAGTACTCTGCTTGGTAGAATTTTGTGTTTACTATATTTTCAATAGTCAGACCTCCTTGTTGTGACATAGATGGGCCATTCATGTAATAGCATGGTTTTTTGTGCATCGGGGGGGAGGGGTGAGACGAGGTGGAACCACCAAAGATATGCATTCAAACAGAATCTTTTGCAAATTAATATACATTTAATTACAAAATTATTTTTCAATATCATAAAGTTAGAGTCTATTTACCTTTGAATTCTCAAGGTTCTTCTGAATCACTCTTGGCTATGGAGATTATGCAAATTATGCCCTCTGAGCACCCCAACTTCACCAGATGGAATAGCCAGAAGAGATCCCCTCAGTACCACTGTCCTTAAGCAAGTGCACACACTCGAAGTTGGTTAAAACTGGACCATGGGGCGCCTGGGTGGCTTAGTGGTTGAGCGGCCGACTTCGGCTCAGGTCATGATTTCACGGTCAGTGAGTTTGAGCCCCGAGTCGGGCTCTGTGCTGACAGCTCAGAGCCTGGAGCCTGTTTCAGATTCTGTGTTTCCCTCTCTCTGACCCTCCCCCGTTCATGCTCTGTCTCTCTCTGTCTCAAAAATAAATAAACGTTAAAAAAAAAAAATTAAAACTGGACCAGCCAAATTAGTCCTCCTCTGTAAGAGGCAAGAGCGGAACCAGGAATGGGAAATGAAGCCCAAAGCTCAGAGCCGGGTAGGCCCAGGAAGTGAGGGATGAAGGCAGTGCAAGAGAGAGCCAGGCAGGAAGACTGGCGCTTTTCAGAGAAGGATAACACCTCAGTCTCCTTGTTAACAGTTTCTACAACCAATGTGGGCAGAAGACCCTGTCTTAAGGGCCTGGGGCAGGCAGACAGCTGACTGTGAACCACGCCCGTATTTCTTGTCTACCAACTTTACCCCCACCTTGGGGGGTCCAGATTTCCTTCTGGAAAACTCTCCTAACCTTTAAGAGAAAATTAGACTGTCTATCATATGGGGTATTGTATGGGGTATTTTTTCATCAAAAAATTGCCATGAATTTCTTTCCTTGATGCATAATTTATAAAAGAGGAGACGAGAGTACACCATAACTTGGATGATTCTCTTGTCTCTGGAAACTGCTGAGGCAGCACAGCATGAGATGCAGGAACCCTAGAGGCCAGAGCCCTCTATGTGCATGTGCTTGTGGGTCAAGTATGCAAGACCACCCCACACAGACCTCAGTGGCCATTATTCTTTTAGGGCAGACACGCTTGCCTCCACTTCACTTGCTCAATATTGGATCCAACAATGTGGATCCAATATCTCCTTCAAGTTCAGCTGTTTGCTTGGCTGGCCCAGGTTTTTAGTTGATGGTGCTTCACCCAAATGGATCATAAAAACTGGTAAAAAGCAGCTCTGAGCACTCCAGTTTTATTCTTAGTCGAAAGTTGGGTTTTCCCCCTCATATCTGAATGAGTATGAGAAATTGGCATTTGCTTGCTTTCTTGGCTTTTCAGCTCACTTGATGAATTTGAATTTTTGTACATTCAGCTTGACTGCTCTGTTGGAGAAGTGAATGGAGATTCTTGGAATCAAGGCAGTTCTTCCCAGGGTTTCTAGCAGCCAATGAGCTGAGAGTTTGTGTGTTGGAGTTACAGATCCCTTTGGAAATCTGTTGAAAGCGACAAACCCTCTCTCAGAAAAATGCTCATACACATAAAACTTTGCACATAATCCTCAATACTGGTGGCCCCCTTTTGGAAACTTGTCTCTGGACCCATGTTTTAAAAGTCTCAAACTTAGGTGAGACAGATAGAAAAACAGCGCAAGGCAATGTTACGATTAGGAGATAAAATTGAATGGTATGTATATGACTGTGTCTAAACTGTGAATGTGAGAAGGACTTCCAAGAAAGTGGCAAACACTGCAAATAGGATCTAAAAATAGGATCCAGGAGCTGTGTGGTCCAGATGGACATGTCCTTGATCTTTGATTATCAAGGGCTCCAAGAAATGGCTGTCTTGGTACGTGCTTCCTTCCCAAACTAACATTACACATTAGGTGTCTCAGTAGGCATCCGGTAAATACTTACTTTGAGATGAATTGACCTGAATTCTTCATATGGGCACCATGTCTTTACTGCCCTACAAAGCCTTACTGCCTGTGTGGCCATCATCTGGTTTGGTGAGAAACACACCAGGAAGCCAGTGAGTCAGCTTGGAGGTAGATACGGAGTTTTGTTTGTGAAATGACTCACAAGCTTCCAGAATGTACAGAAGAGCATCTATCTGAGTCCTGGATAGAGGAAAATTAGAAAAAACTTGAACCAATTGGGTATAGTTTTGTTTGCAACAGCAAATACAATTCAAAGTCCAATTGAACAATGCCATCGATTTAAAACCTAGAATCACAGCATTCTTAACAAATCCATTTAACAAATAGTCACGGAGAACCTGCTGTATTCTAGATATGTACTAGATCCTGCAGATCTAGATCTTTACAAAAGGGGGCACCACACATCTGAGCTCTGTCCTTACAGAATTTAATCTAGAAGATGCAGAAACTACCACTCTAGTCATTCTGTAGATGAAGAGAGCAAGTTCCAGTAAGAGGGGGAATGATCTGTCCAGGATCACACAGCTAATTAGGAACTGAATTATGACCAGAGGCCAGGGCTTCTGGCTTTCCAAGAACATAATCCTGTAAGTAAGAATTCGATGGTGAAATTGAAGGGATTGTAATATTTTACAGTCGAGCATTTATTAAACTTCTGTATGCTGTACTGGTCCTTGGTTAAGGGCCAGAGACTCTGAAATGTATAATGAATAGTTTGACCTTCTGAGATATCGTTGCTAAAGTAAATTTGCTTGTAAAAGCCAATGATTTTAATAGGATGGATTTTTATATGGGCAAGGTACAAACAAACAAGAGCTTAGTTTAGGGGACCACAGCCAATTCTTGGAAGGAAAAATAGGAAAAAGGAAAGCAGAAGAGGGAGGAGACAAATGGCAGCGATAGAAATGACCAGCAGAAATTGAAACATGTTCTGGTGATGGAAGTATTTTACTCAGAGGAGACTGAATTCCCCTTTGTAACGTTATAAACCACACTGGCAAAAAACCACCAGCACCCTGAGGACCCACGCATGTGCACAGACAGAGCCGTCAGTATTGGAAGCTGGGAGAAACCGCATCAGGCAGTTCTGCCACTTGGGGAGGAAAGAATCCCTGACCATAAATACTTTGGTGAGATAGAATTTCTAGCACACACTGTGCCCGGGGCTTGCAGGTGGGCCTTTGAAGTCATTCCTGGGGTTTCGCAACAGTGTGGCGCCTCTCGGCAGCCTTTATTGATGTAACCATTAGAAAGTGACATGATTTGCTTACTAAGTTTCTGTGTAATTTGCATCTTAATGTCCTATCATTAGGATATAAGTACAGGCAAAGGGAATTGAGTAATTTAGAAATTCCCTCTGGGGATTTGGTCCCTCAGCACTGAACCGGGAAGGCTGCAGCCTGGAAGAGCAGGTATCTGAGCAGATTCACGCCTGGAGAAGTGCTTTGAGATGAACCCACTGCTGCATTGAATCTGCAAGTCTGAGGTGTGGGAGTGGGTCGTTAGTGGCACGAGTGACGTCTGAAGTTGGCGCTCACTGAGCTCCGTTCTCAGTGTCTCCAGGAGGCCCCTGGTGCTTTTAGTTTGGGTTTTTTCTTCCCTGTGTTTTGTGCCTGCCAATGACTGTAGACAGCACACACCCATTGCCTCCCGGCATACGCAATTCTGCTTCGGAACCATCTATCTTTGTTTTGGCTCCTTAGCAGTGGAATCGTACAAGGAAATCCCTGGGAGTCAAACAGCCCTGAACTTATTTAAATCCTTTCCCGGGTTGGGTTAACATGTCTGAATCTCAGGGAGCTTTCATCTGGAGGGTGGGTAAATTGTTAATTTGAATAATTGTTGTGCGACCTAATTGAGAGAATATCCTTAAAGTATCCAACAAAGTGCATGAGTCAGCAAGTGCCTAAAAACAACACTGTCCCCTGCTTTTCTGTGAGTGCCTCATTTGGTTTCTGCACCTCTCTGACTCTCAGATGAAGCGCTGTGACTACCCAAACATTGCATTTTCCTCTGGCTCACTCTCAAGAATGCAATTTGATTGCCTCGATTGGCTGCTTCTTGTAAATGGGCGAAAGCATCAAATGATTTGTCTGAGTCTGTTCAGGAAAGAATTTGATCCAGCCCTCCTCTTTCCTCTTGCCAGAGCTGAAAGCCCCAGCTGTGTGTACATAACATGAGGGCTGAAAGCACCGCTCAAGAACATCTAGTCCAACCCTCTCGGATTTCAGATGAAGAGATCAAGGGTGAGGGTGAAGGGATGTGCCCAAAGCTGTGTGGCCACTTAGCTGCAGAATAAGAACAACTGATGTCCCCTGTTTTTCTGGAGATTTCATCATTTTTCAAAATACTTTCAGGTATTTTGTTTGACCCTCTCTACAACTTTCAGAAGACAAGGTATTCTCCCCATTTTACAGATGTGCAAACTGAGAGTCAAAGAGCAAGCAGTTCAAAGTCTCACACCCAGATCTCTGAATTCTTAGTCTGGTTGTCCTTTCCAGGCCCCCACCCAGCTGCTAACACTCCTCTGATTAGCTCTAAAGAGTGTTTTCATTGTCCAAAGCTGGGATACCTTATGTGTCACTGGTCTCCCCTTTGTCAGAGAGGAAAATTCTCAGATAAATCCTTAAAGGCAAAGGGGCTCAAGGACAGAACATATAGAGAACACTGACCTCCCCCACCACCACCCCCACACACAGATATTTGCTCATTCATTCATATAGCAAGTATTTACTAAGCAGCCCAGTATTCAGGGAAACGTACTAGACAATACAGGAACATGGAACTGAATCAAGTACCATCTCTGCCCTCCAGGAGCTTACAGTCTAGCTAAGGAGTTTACTGTCCTTGAGCATTTATCTAACAAAGAGCCCTTCTATTTTAAATAACAAAATAAAAATAAATAAAACTTCACTGTTTGAAATGTTTGGGCCCATTTTCCAGACTTAATAACTATAGTCTAGTGATCTTAAAAATTGATAACTGAGGGTCTTTCCAAGTCCCAGGGCTGAAATTCAATCACTTATCGCTAAGATGTAAGATTGCAGATCAAGAAAAGCTGGGGAATTGCATTCAATGTGGACTGAAACCCTGAAGGTTAGTTTCTAAATACATATAGGTTTCATTGTTGTTCCACTTTCTGACTTGATTCTGGAAATGGGTAATCCATTTTGAGATTGTAATTAATTGAATGTTGGCTAATAGAGCTTCTGTTGCATATCTTTCACAAAGCAAAATGTAGAACACATATTCATTCATTCATTCAATAATCATGAAGTTCTATTTGCCAAATGCAGTGTGGGGTATGAATCAGGTGTTTAACCTCAGGGGAGTTTAATCTAATTGATCACAGATGGCAAATATACAACGTGAATGCTCCCGTTTCTGTTTCTGGTGCTCATGACTGACAATACCAGCTGATCACAGAACTCCTTTGATGCATGGAGATCTGGTCTCAGAGTCTTTGTCATTATAAAGCTTCAGGTCACTACTAGTGATTCAAAGCTGCTCACTTGTTGAAACCTACTTGCCACCCTCAGTGCTAAATGAACACTTTCTAACTCCTCAGAGCTGGAGAGAACATAGTGGTATATCCAGTAAGGCCAGAGCAAAGGGCCAGACCAAGATAAGTATAAATCCACTTCGATTTACTCTTTTAGCCCTTCCATGTATTTCAATTATATGAAAGAGCATCTTTTGTTAAAATACTTGAAGCTTGGTTTTGATCAGTTGTATCCAAATTCAGTAATAGGGCAAATAAAAAATTTAATCTCATTAACAGGTATTAACTACATAAAAACTATTGGGTGGTCACCTTAACAAAAACTAGAGGTATACATTTAGGGCTGCTTATGATCTATGAGAATTTTAGTTTTATGAGTCAGTCTCTATAAATGTTGGGCTAAATCACCTTTAGTTGTAAACATTCTGACTAAAGTGTACCAACTGGTGTGGGTGGCAGACAGGATGGATTCAAGTAAGAGTTCATGTTCCCTTTGCATCCAGCAGTTGCATTCTGGAGATCTTTTTTGTCGGGTTTTAGCTTTTGTCTCTCAAAGTGGGCAGTGTTGGTCATATCTGAGGAAATAGTTCAGACCAGCCTTGACAATTAAGAATATTTTTCCACTAACTGAAAATTCTACTAGTCAAGGCAACAGAGGATGAAAAAAAGCCGGTGTTTCACACAGACCACAGACGAAGCAAACCAACCATGTGGTGCATGTCTGCGACTAACCCCATCACCACCCTGGCCTGCAGTAATGGAACCAGAGGCACCAGAACAAGGCAGTGAGACCCTCTCCAACTCTACCTGCCAGATCATCACTGTAGCATTTTGTCCAGCTGTAGGTTTCCACCTTTAAAAAGCTGGAGGCTGGGGCACCTGAGTGGCTCAGTCGGTTGAGCGTCTGACTTCAGCTCAGGTCATGCTCTCATGGTCTGTGAGTTCGAGCCCTGCATCGGGCTCTGTGCTGTCAGTTCAGAGCCTGGAGCCTGCTTCGGATTCTGTGTCTCCCTCTCTCTCTGCCCCTCCCCTGCTCATGCTCTGTCTCTCTCTCTCTGTCAAAAATAAATAAACATTTAAAAAAAAAAAAAAAAGCTGGAGGCTGCTCTGGATAATAAAATACCTGCAAACCGTGTCCTAAGAAAGACTGATAAGGGAGGGACGAGAGAGGCTCCTTATGGTAGCAGATCCAGATTGGGGGGGGGGGGCGGCGGGGGGCTAAGTTTGTACAATTTTGAGAGGAGGAGGTCTTTAAGAAAAAGCATACAGGGGTGCCTGAGTGGCTCAGTCAGTTAAGTGTCCGACTCTTGGTTTTGGCTCATGTCATAATCTCACAGTTTGTGGGATTGAGCCCCAGGTAGGGCTCTGTGCTGAACAGCGTGGAGCCTGCCTGGGATTCTCTCTCTGTCCCTCTCTCTCTCTCTGCTCTTCCCCCACTCATGCTATCTCTGTCTCTCTCAAAATAAATCAACTTAAAAAAAAGACTACAAAATTACAAATACACAATTAGATATGAATTGGAATATTTATTTTGAATGAGGATCACAACAAGTTACTGGAGCTTGGAGATTCAGGTCCCTTTTTTCTGAGAGCTCCAGAAATATTTAAGTAGAAATGCTTTCTGGTGGAACCCTGGCTTCCCCTTCCCTCCTAGGACCCTCTTGTAACTCTCAGTGCTTGCGGCATCTTGTGCTGGTGAGGGGCCCTGATGTCTGAATTTTGGGAGCTTCACAGTTAATCCACCTCTAATTGTATGTGAGTGGGGGTGAGCCAGTGGATTCCTACTTTTCTAAAGCTGGTTTGAATTGAACATGAGGCAGTGATTCATTAAGACCTAAAACCCATTCCAGAGACCGAACCTCCCTAACCTTCTTTTGGATAAACACCTCCTAACTCTATATGCATGCAGGTTGGGGAGGAAGCCTTTGAAGACTGATGGGGAAGATGCCACTAGCTGTGTCCACCGCTTCAGGGACCATGGAGTTGCTTCTCTTGTGGTCCTGGAGACAGAAATTGGGCCCAAGTGAGAAAGAGCAGCAAGGAGAATTTGGGCAGCAGTGTAAGAACGCTGACAACCAGAACTGTTCATCCATGGAATTAGCTTCCGTGCCATGAGAGGAGGGAAAGCAGAAACGGAATCATTACCTTTCAGAGTCCTGTAGCCTGCATCCCTTCATCAGGGGTAGAGTTTGGTCTGGAATTTGATCCCTAAGGTCCTTTAAACTCCCAGGTTCCGTGTCATTCCATTGTGGTCATCCGTTCTTTTTTCCTGCCCTATTTTCATTTATCCTTTTTCTCGGGCCCCCCTTTCCACTGCCCACCAACGCGGTTTGCCCCACTGTGGGCTCATGCTGTCCTCCTCTCCAGCCCCAGGGTAGACCTAGGTTCTAATTCTGACCACCGTAACTAATCCATGGTGGTACCTGACTCGAGTTAGTTTGATGAGAGGAGTCTCGGGACTTTGGTGGTTCTATTAGGAATAGAAGAGCTCTGTTTCGCAGAGTTGTTGATCCAGAAGATACAGGCCTGGGACTGCGGGTGGCCATCTTGCCCTCTTGAGAGAGATGCCCTGAAAAGGAAGCCGGGAGATGGCAAGAGGAGTATTTGCTGGCACTGTTTGGGAACCCGAACTGAGCCAGGCCTGAGGTTAGACCCCCTGGCCTTTGAGCCAGCGGTTTCCCACTTTTCTCAGGCTGGTTTGAATTCAGCATGACTCAGAGATTAAGACCTAAAATCCATTCCACAGACCTAAAACTTCCCTAACCTTTTTAGATAAACACCTCCTAGCTCTTTATTTTTCCAAGGAGATTATGGCTGGTCTCATTTATACTACTTTAGGTAGTATAAACACTTCATAGAAGGGTTGTGTTATGTGGTTTGTTAGCATTTTGAATTTTTAGCCCATTTTTGGCATTACAGTACTATTATAAATTAGGCTTCTGGTGTGCAGCTTTCACTCACATGACATCCATAATAGAGTTTCATATTTTTGGATGTAGGTGATCACACTTTCCCACCTAGAAGACTAAGGTGATGTATATGTTTACCTTTGGGAAGAAGGTGGAGAATTTTGCTATGGCAGGTATTCCTAGGCTTTTTCATCTTGGTCCCTGATATGAGATTTATGTTCCCACTCACAGAATATGACAAGCTAATAAATTAGACTTGCTGACAACCCTTCAATGAAGAAACTCTTTTTCTGCAGTTAACAGTCCTTTTTAGATCTTAATAAGCTTACTTAGTGTTAATCATCTTGTCATTGGCAAAACGGTCTCCCAAAGAATGGGAGCTCTAATGAAGACGAGCCATATTAAAAATGCTTTTCTTCTCAGGCACAAGTCTTTAAGTGAAACACATACGTGAAATCAGGACACCATACAGGCAGTCCTTATTTTGCATGGTAGTGCCGAAGTGTAAAAATGACTGAGCAAGTCACCCTGAATAACGGTGACAAAAAATGACAGTTGTTTTCATGACCTTTAAAAATTTTTGTCAAAACATTTAAAATCTGTCTTACTGTTGACTGCAAATGTATAAGGAGAATTTAGAAGTAGTAAAACTAATACTTAGTGCGTTGTGATTTAAAACATTAGAAACACTGAGCATCAAGCTGTTTACTTGGTAACGAACTAATCAGTAGTTCAAACAGGGGCGCCTGGGGGACTCAGTTGGTTAAGCGTCTGACCGGCTCAGGTTATGATCTCAAAGTTTGTGGGTTTGAGCCCCGTGTCAGGCTCTGTGCTGACAGTTCGGAGCCTGGAGCCTGCTTCAGATTCTGTGTCTCCCTCTCTCTCTGCCCTTCCCCTGCTCATACTCTGTCTGTCTGTCTCTCTCTCTCTCAAAGATAGATAAACATAATTTTTGTTTTTAAGGTGAGTTCAAACAGTGCTTGCTTGCTGTTCATCATCTAATTCATGATGGAGAACAAGCATCTTTTCTGTGCCCTGGTGAGTAGTTACACTTCCTTCTAAGTTTGGGTCAGCTTCCAACATTTTATCCTTTGCACTTTTAATGGTGTGGAAAATCTCTAAGGGTCCCTTTAATGTGAAACTTTTGCTGGCATCACTTCCTCTGGGACTTCATCCTTTTCATCATAAACAAAATGGGTGGGGTGTCTGTCAAAATCCTGCCTATAAATCAAGTCTAGGATTCTGTCAGCATTGAATAAACAGACCTACTTAGGCTCCATGGAGAGTCATTTTGAAACCTGGGTCCTGGACCCAACTCAGTGTTAGAAATGATAGCGCTTTCCTGTATTTTCAGTATCTCTTATTTAGATCATGCTTTCATTTTCTTAATGCTCTCATGTTCCTCATTATTCTCTGAGTTAGGGCTCAGCAGAAACAATTATCCCCACTTTAGAGAGAAAGGAAATGAGGCCCCAAATAATGAGACAGTGGCAGCAATTAGGATGTTCAGCAGCCCCATTTCCTCTTCTTGGGCACAGAGCTAAACTACATTTCCCAGCTTCTTATAAGTAGGTGGAACCACGTGACTAGTTCTCACCAAATGAATGTGAGGGGAGTAATGTGTCATTTATGGGTTGGAACATTAAGAGAGGGTGAGGCTTCTCCATGCCTTCCTTCCTCCCTCTTCTACAGTGACCTTGGAGACCATTTGTGAGGATAGTAGAACTACAGCAGAAAGAGCCTGGGTCCCCGAGTCACCTGTTGGAGGAAATGTGTCCATCCTGCTTTGAACTTTGGCATATGTGACAAGGCCTTGTTTGTCATGTTAAGCCACAGAGATGCTATACTTTTTATCATAACAGTTTGCCCTGACTAATGCGGAAGCTGTTGAGTGATCCGCTCAAAGTCACACGGCTTGTCATTAACAAAGGCGGGTCATGAAAACAAGCCTCCCAGATCATGTATGTATAAAGGTTTGACTATGCTAGTGGTCTAAGGAGCGGACAGACTTTGTGAAGAGGTGCTTCGAAGTTAGCGAGCGAAATAAATACAGGCCCTTCTTTTCTAAACCCACCCATCTAGGGCTCCTCATTGTGACTCTTCTTGGTGGGTGGTGAATGTATCCTTTGTATTTGCTCCACATCAAGAGATCACTACAACTACATTGTAAATTAGCAAAGATACTTAAGGTCTGTGGGGTTTTCTCTGTCCATAGGAAGAAAGTCAGGTCTTAAAAACAAACAAACACAGAAAATGCAGTACAAAGCCCAACATAATAAACTTTGTTATTATAGCCAGCCTGGCACAGTCTTCTAGATGGTGTCTCAGGGCTACTTTTAGAAAGCACTTCTATGTGGATCTTGTTCTGTTTCATAGTTATGAAGTATGGACTCTCCGTCCTTCAGTGCAGTAGAGGAAGGAAAAGAAAGATGCCATTTCAGAAAGGAAGAGTCTGGTCATGAGAGTACTGCTCCTCATCGTTTTTATTTTTCAACATCAGCTCTTGGTTTATGCTGGGCCTTATAAAACTAGGGAAATGAGAGAACTGATTCAACCAGGATATTAATTTCTCACAGAAGAAAAATGAAAAATTTGGAGACGCTACATTATTTAGCATGCCACAAATAGCATTAAATAAGTGATAGGTTCAGTGCAGTCAGAGGCAGCTTTCGAAAAATATCTGTCAAGGACCATGGCAGGTTGCACGATGGGAAGGTTGGTCTTTGAGAAGGTCATGTTTATTGCCTGACACTTGGCTTGCTCACCATCAGCGTGATCAAGCATAAGACAGGGCACACTCAGTATCAAGTGGTTTGTCCTCTCTAGGACCTCTTCTTAATTATCTGAAGTGTTGACAGGTCAGTAAAATTTGTTTGGAAAGTCTAGAGATGTTTTCCCAAATGTTGCAGAGTTCTCCCCCTGCCCTCCTTTGCTAGCTCTCCTTTTTCGTAGTTTCTACCTTAGACACCAGCATCATGGTCATCAAGAGTAAGAATATTTTAAAGAGTTGTCCAAAGCACTTTGAGAAACATTCGTAACAAGTTTGCTAAGTGAACAGTCAACTTTTAATCCCTATCTCTTCAACCACTTCCCCCCGCCGTTTAAAAATTTTGTATTATGTATTGAATACCTACATACATATATTTGTATCGATTGTGTAAGTTATAAAGAACAACATTAGAGTGAACACCCATTTGTAAACATTACCAGTGTCCCCACAAGTCCCATAGGCCTGTTCCTACTGCCATCCACCTCCCTCCCCACAGAAGAAACTGTTATCCTCAATTTGTTCTTATTATTCCCTATGTATGTACCCCAAAATTTATATGTATGTTTCCCTAAATCATATAATTATATAGTTTGCCTTTGCACACTCTTGTATTTAGCATTTTGTAATTATATTATATTGTAATTATATTGTATAACTCTTTTGCTTCCCCTCCTCCATTCTTTTATGTACCTGAAATTCAACCTGTGGGTGCGTATAGCTACTAGATTCGTTTGCATTGTATGAATTTGCCGTAATTTATGTATCCATTCTACTATTGATGCATATTTGGGCAGTTTCTTTTCTTTATTTAAAGCAGTACAGCTATAAATTCTGCTATACGTGTCTCACACACAGGCAAGAGATGCCCTGGAACAGTAGATCTCAAACTTCAGTGTGCATTTGCATTGCCTGAAGCACTACAAAAATCCGCAGACTTTATCCCCAAGGATACTGATCAAGAATCCTTCTGGGGCGCCTGGATGGCTCAGTTGGTTGAGTGACTCTTGATTTTGGCTCAGGTCATGATCTCACGGTTTGCGAGATCAAGCCCCATATTTGGCTCTGTGCTCACAACATAGAGCCTGCTTGGGATTCTCTCTCTTCTCTCTCTGTGCCCCCCCTCAAAATAAACATTAAAAAAAAATAGAATCCTTCTGTGGAGGCCAGGCATCTGCATCTTTACAAACTCTCCATTGATTCTAAGACACACAATCCACTGACTTTCCCTTTGAGAACCACTGTTCGATGTACAAACCTAGGGTTAGAATGCCACATCATAGAAGATGTGTATGTATAACTACTTTGAAATTCAAAATTGGCTTCTATAAGTGGTTATGCCTCTGAAACTCTGTAAGAGTTTCCATTGTTTCACATCCTTTTCACATCCATGCCAGCATCTCAATGTTTTTCATGTTTGCTAATCCTGTGGGTATAAAGTGGATTTCATTGTGGTTTTTATTTATATTTCTAATTACTCATGAGATTACGTATCTATTCATATTGTTGTTTCATTTGCCATTCTTGTGTCTGTTTTTCTAAAGGACTTTAAAAAACTTGTTCCTATTTTCTGTCAGCTTAGCGTTTTCTTCTTGATTTCCAGGACAGATTTCTCGTGTTGGTCAGAGATGGGATGGAAGAGATGGCAGAAAAGGTGAGGCATGAGGAGGACTCCCGCCACCATTGCTGGCTTTGAAGATGAAGGGGCCCACAAGCCAAAGAATGTGGTGTGGCTTTTAGAAGCTGAAGACAACACTAGCCCAACAGCCAGCAAGGAAATGGGGGCCTCAGTCCTGTAAATGCATGGACCTAAATTCTGCCGACAGCCTGCATGAGCCAGCTATTACATTCTCCCCCAGAGCCTTCAGGAAGGAAAGCAGTCCTGCCACCGTGGTTTTAGCCTGGTAAGACCCATGTGTACTCTGAACCTATAAAACTGTGAGTTATTAAATTGTGTTGTTGTAAGCTGCTAAGTTTAGTTTGTGTTAATTTGTTATGACAGCAGTTGTATGTTATGTACCAGTTGGGTACAGTGTTTCATATTTATCCATCAGGTGAAGTTTCTTAATGATGCTTAGATCTACTGCACTCTTGCCAATTATCTGTCTTATGAAAAACAGAGAAAGGTATAGGTGGGATTTTTTTCAGTTTCTCTATGTAGCTCCGTCAGTTTTTGCTTTACACATTTTAAAGCTATGTTACTATATGTTATATTATTGTTATAGCTCTATAAATTGTTACAGTTATTCATAATTGTTACATTTTTAATCCTTTCTGAAAATCTTTGTCCTTTAACTGGATAGTCTTATAAATTTATCGAGATTAGTGAGATGTTTGGGTTCATTTGTCCTCCCTAATTTTGTGTTTTTCATTTGTCCTTCATATTGTGTTTATCTTTTTTCTCCTTTCTTGCCTTTCTTTTAGGTTTGATCATGTTTATCTTTCCATCATTCTCTTTTTACTGTCACCAAAGTTGGGAATTTTATGCTCTGTTGCTATACTTTCACTGATTTCCTTAAACATATAAGTAGGTAATGTTTTCAAATACAAAGCTAATATTTTACCCTTCTCAAAACAGTATAAGGAACTTAGAACATTTCTTTCTTTTTTTTTTTTTTTTTTTACTTATTTGTGTGTTTATTTATTTATTTATGAAGGTGTGTGTGCACAGGGTAGGGGCAGAGACAGGGAGACAGAGGATCCAAAGCAGGCTCTGCCCTGACAGCACAGAGCCTGATGTGGGGCTTCAGCTACTGAACTGAGATCGTGACCTGAGCCAAAGGCAGACACTTAACCGAATGAGCCCCTCAGGCACCCTGGAACTTAGAACATTTTAAAGTGATCGTTGCCATCCTAACTTATTGGCTGTTTTCTTCCTATAAGTTAAATCTCATTTTTTATGAGTCTCACAAATTGGATAGTTGTTGTTTTATAAAGAAAATTTTCATTTACTTTTATCTATGTATTTATCAGTTTCTTTGCTTACATTTTCTCCTTGAATATCAAATTTTCATTTGGCGATCATTTTTCCTCTGCCTGAGGAATATCACTTAGAATTTCCTTTCATGCTGGTACTTTGGTAGCAAACTGATTTTGTTCCTCTGACAGTATCTTTACTCTGCTCCCGGAAGATAATTTTATTGGGTACAGAATTCTGTTTTAACAATTCTCTTTTTCCTCTCAGAACAATAGGTCATTTCCTTGTCTCATGGATTGTGTTGTGGCTGTTGAAAAATCAGCTGCAGGCCAAGCAACATTCCTTTGAGGATGAACTCTTTTTTCCATAGCTGGTTTTAATATCATCTCCTTTTCCTGGCTGTTTTGAGATTTTATTTTCTTGTCCACAGGTGAATTTCTCCTTATTTATCCTGCTTGAGATGTTTTGGGTCTTGGAGTTGAAGGTTGGAGTTTTTTGTCATTTCTGGAAATTTTTCATCCATTGTCTTCTAAATCTGTCTTATGTTTTCTCTCACTTCTTTCTTTAACCCTGATGATGCATATGTATTCCGTATAACTTACCTTCTCCGTAGTATTTTCATGTCATCTCAATTATTTTAGATCCACATGGCATTGTGGATAATTTCTTACCTCTGCCATTTGGCTAGTTTTCTCTTTAGCTTTATCTGTTCTGTCTACTGAGTGTTTTTATTCTAGTTATTCAGTACTTTATTTCTAGATATTCTCTTTGGTTCCTTTTCACATCTGCTATATCATTTTTAAAGTTCCATGTCCTTTGTTCATATTAAATATATTAAAATATAATTATTTTTATTTTGCATCTAAAATTCCAGTATTCTCCTGATTGACATTTCTGTTAGCTGTCATCTGTAGTATCTTGCTTCTTTACTGATGATGATGATGATGATGATTATATCATTATTTTACTGTGAACTGAGATTTCATGGATATTTTGAAAGTCTTGGTTCCAAGCATGTACTTCTATAGAGGGTTTAACATTTGCTTCATCCAGTTTCCTTATCCCATGTTAAACTAAATTTTTGGCCTGATCCTTATCCGAATATTCTGAAAGTGTGATTTAGGTTGCAAATCCTTGTGTGGGCTTATTTGTGGTTATAAAAAGTTTTGTTCCCCCTCTTCCCATTGCCAAGGTCAGGAAACATAATTTTCTTTTTAGTCCCCCTTTGCAGGTTTACTGTTCTAGTTCATTGTCTCTCTTATGCTATAACTCTTAAGGATCCCAGATTTATGCAGGGCTTTCCTATTAGACTGTTGATCTTGGGTAGGCTATATGTTTTATCTTCTGTCTCCCTTTTCCTATACAATAGTCAAAATGGAAGCTCAAAGTCACCAGATTCCATCAGAAGCTCTCCAGAATGAAAGCTGACATCATTGCTATACAAACTCCCACTTCACTATGTTTTTGTCATCTGAGGATTCCTCACTTTATTTCCAGCTCAACAGTGCATTTCTAAAGGAGGTTTTCTATAATTTATACAGGGAGATCTATTTGGGGTTTCTAGTCTACCATATCGTTGGTGGGAAATTTCCTCAAAAAAAACCCACTATATTCATTTACCTACTGAAGATTTATTGCTAAGCACCCGGCATCTAAAGAATAATAAAAGCGAGTCCCTGCTTTGAAAGAGATGGCAGTCTTGGGGGCTGGCTTCTCTGGGATTTCTTCTGAGAATTAACAACGTTTTTTGCATTTGATTTATGTGAGAACACATAACCAGTTTCTTCTCAAAAGAGAGTCTAATAGCTACATAATATGAATGCATAAATGTTAGTTGAACAAATGCACAAATTAAATATTAATTGATTACTGAAACAAGTTAGTGTTAGTTGTGTCACACGAAAAGTCTTTTTTCCTGAGCCTAATGCAGCACAGGAAAGACAGAGGAGAAGCCTTGCCCAAGAGACTGTAGGGGGGCTGTGCTTGCAACCCCTGCAGCATTTCTGCTTTGTTTTGTTTCTCTCCGATAGGTTTTGCTAGTTGTCTGTGGCATAGTCCTAATGAGAACTGAGAGGCATCAGTACATAACATATGTTGGACTGTTCCAGTTGGATCTAATCCATCATGTTCAGTAACAGCTCCTTCAGCCTCCTAATCGCTCCCCGACTCTTCACTTCTCCACCAAGTGAAGATAACATCTCATGACAGGCAGGCAACACTGTGGCAGGGGGCTGAGGGGAAGACAAACCTTAGCATTTCTGACTCCCGCATAGAAGTACAGGTGGCAGTTAATTTCCATACAATTTCTTCTCATGTGGAAACATTTTAAATTTAAGCCTTGATGATTCTGATAGATAGGAGTTGTTGGGAGGGCCTGATGAATAATTAATCTAATACAATGGTAACCAGCAAAATTAATATTTTATAGCACTGTAGAGCCATGTAGAACCATCCTGTGGCTGATGGGTAACTTGGGTTGGGCACAACTTGAAACCCTTCCTCACGGAAACAAGAGATTCTTCCTTTATCTCAAACATAATTATCCATTTAAATGTCATGGGTCAATTTATTAACACTCTATTCATTGGGGTATAACCTTTATTAGGCTTTATTGCTACCAGAAATTATATCCTACACAAATACAATAGAGATTTAAATGTTCTGGAGAATGAGCTGATGGTTCCTGCCTTTATGGTGTCGCTCAGTAATGGACCTTGACCAGCAGAAGATTTGATAAGTATAAAATATTACTGCTTGATGCTAATTTGGTTCCTTTTTAATGACTGATAATCCTTGTCGATTTAGTGTGATGGTCACAATCCAGTACTGTTTCCCACCCTGGATGCGATTGTAACGGGAGCCATTAAGTGTGTGTCTGCATAATAAAATTAGTCAGGGAACTACGTACATTGTTTCCAGGCCTTTGGATTTCCATTATAGTAGTGAGGCTTGTTGAAGTGAAAAGTCTGCCATCAGCTCCACCAAGTCCCTGGCTCTGTGGACGATATGCAAAGGACTGATGATGATTTCTGTTAAGAAGTCCTCGAAGATTCATCATATATAAATAGGAGCTGTAGATTTTGAGCTAGGAGAGATGGTCTGGTCACTGATTTGCCTAACAAAGCTTTACACAGCTCCAAAGCTTAAATACATAATCAGTCTTTCCCGGATAAAATTTTAAAGGGAGAAGCCTGTCTCTGGTTTGGAGATTTATTGTTCCTTTGGAAGGTTGCTGTATTAGAGAAGTTGGAATTGCTTGACATCTTTGAAAATAATTTAAATGTATGATCTGATCCTACTGCCCCCTTGTAAGGATTTCTGAGGCTTGAGGGGAAGGCAGAAATAAGGACCTCATCACTATGTAAAGGCGCTGAAATAAATAAGTGCATCTGCCCCATTCCCCTTCCTGGTCCCCCAGCTTATTTGGGATCAAGTTCAGATTCCTTTCTTCTAAAGCTGCTCTGAGGTAAGTGCCTGGGAACTACCTCCCTACGCCTGGAGGCAGCCAGAGAAAAAGTAGAGACTTTGTACCAGAGAAGGACCTGTTTTGCTTCTGAATTAAGTAGCCCTCGTTTTAACCAGCAAGAAATTTCTATTCTGAATGTTCAGAAAGTCTGGACTGAGAGCTAGAAGGTAATCGAATGTAAAGGCAACATCAGGACCTTCCTAGCAGTGGACTTGTTGATGATATTATTATGTGACATTAGCGAAAGGTTTTTTTGTTTACTAAGCCCTCTGGAGTCATTAAAACTTGGGTTATTAGAAATGAGAATGCTTGTTCAGCATTAGAATATAGAGCAAGCCACCATTCATTTTTTAACACTAAGTGTTAGAGTAAACCAACAGTTCATGTTTTAAAAAAGAAAAAAATAAAAACAAACAGAAAAGATAATGTCTGTATAGTAAGTATCTATTATCATCTCTCCTCTGCAGGGCTGCTTTTTGATTACAGAATATTAAGCAAATCAGAAAATGAGGTTTGTTCCATGAAAGATTGGAGCGCCGTGGCCCTGGCCATGGCCTTTGTCCGTCTGGAAGCTCCGTTCTTCCCGGCTGTATTCCAGCCTCTTGCTCTCCCCTTTGACCAGCGTTGTCTCCCTAGACGGAGCTATGAGCTTCTGCCCCCAGCCAACGGCCTCTAGAAAGTAGCAATACTGCATGGGCTTTTGAAGAGTACTGTAGGAGGTAACCCAAGAGCAGCCTGTCCCTTCTCTGTCCCATCCAGAGACAGGTGGTGGCAGACCCATGGGGACGATGGGCATTTCTGTGGGGCTTGAAGAGTATACATTTTCTCAAAGCCAGAGTAAATTGCAAGGGTGGCCTTAATTTCCAAAGACCATGTCATGTCTCTTAGATTTCTTGTGTTGGTGATAACAAAGGCTAGATTTTTTTTTTCTTTTGAAACATAGCTCATCATTTGCCACCTTGATGTCTGCCACTATTGTTTTTTGTTTGTCTGTCTCTAGATTACAGACCCCTTCAGAAGAATGTCTTACTTTCTTCTGTGTCTTCAGCTTCTAGTACAGTACCTAATCATGGTTAAGCATGCAGTAAATATTTGTTGACTAATCAGTTGCTTTCTCCAACCTAACTGTGAAACCTGCCATCCTTAGAATCCCAGATCAAGTCCTCCATAAAGTCTTCTCAGATAATTTCATACTGTAGCAATCCCTCAGAACGCACAGCACTTAATGTATACCGCGCTCTTTAGAAGGTTGGTCAGGAAATTACGTACAGATCCACAGTATTGGTGTTTTATATTGCAACTTAAAGTTTTGTGGAGGTAGATGTCTCATCTCTAACTAGCTTTCAAAATTTTTGAGAAGTCCATTAGCATTTTGTGGTGTCCCACAGTATAGTGCTCTCTTACACCAGTGCTCAGAGCATCGTAAATGCCTAGCCCACTACCTCTTATATTATAAGTATGCACTCATTATGTACTGATTGATGAATGAATTGATGCTGGGAAATCTTATGAAGACACCATGCAGTATATGGCAACCATTCATTGCCCATTATGTGTATACCCACACACACACATACACATACCCTTCCTTCTAGGGGATCTGCCCCACCTTCCGTCCTCAGTGCTTCATTTCGTCATTTTTCAGTGTGACTGTACCCTTCTGGGCATGGCTGACTAGGCCAGAGCAGTCACATAATTCTAGGTTAGCCCATCACTGGGCAAGTCCATGATCAAAATGATGAGCCAGAATAATCAGTTCTCTGACCATCAGTATGGGAAATGAGAGTCCAAAGTGGGTGTCAGTGGGTATTAAATCTGAAGATGTTTTCAAGAAGTCACAGCATGTAGAGAGAAGGTAGGTGGGGGGCTGGGTTAAATGGGTGATGCGCATTAAGGAGGGCACTTTTCGGGATGAGCACTGGGTGTCATGTGTCAGATGTGAATCCCTGGGTTCTACTCCTGAAGCCGAGACTACACTGTATGTTAACTAACTTGAATTTAAATAAAATTTAAAAAGAAGAAGTCACAGAGTGTAGAGTGGACTAGAAGAGCCCTGACAGGCCGCATGCAAGCCAAAGTGATGAGAGGGCAGAAAACCCTAAGTAAGCAGCAAAAGCCAGTCAGTATGATAAGAAAAAAACGAAGCAGGGCTGCGGAAAGAAGCAGAGATGCTAAGGCAGCTACAAACAGATCCTTCAGAATCCTGTCAGTTTCGGTTTTAGTTCCAACTTAGTTCATGCATCTCTTTACTAGCACTTCCTTTGACCACCTCACCCTCATTGGTATGGCTGCCATCTAAACAAAAAACAAAAACCAAAACCAGAAACTAGGAGATGTTGGTGAGAATAGAGGAAAATTGGGACCTTGATGGCAATTCAAAATGGTACAGCCACTATGTCAGTTCCCCCCAGGTTAAATATAGAATTACTATATGATTCATCAGTTCCACTTTTGGATTTGTATGTAAAAGAGGTGAGAGCAGAGAAAAAAATATTCATACACCTGTGTTCATAGCAGCATTATTCACAATAGCCAAAGGTAGAAGCAGTCCAACTGTCCATCTGCAGATGAATGGATCAGCAAAACGTGGCATATACGTACAATGAACGTCACTCAGTTAAAAGAGAAGGAAACTGACACAGGCCACAACCTTGAAGACATTCTGCGAGGTCACAAAAGGATGAATGCTATGTGATTCTACCTCTATGAGGTACCTAAAGTAGTCAAATTTATAGAGATGGAAAGTAGATTAGTGGTTGCTAGGGGCCAGGGGAGTGATTGCTTAATGGGTATAGAGTCTTAGTTGGGAAAGAGGAGAAAATTCTGGAGATGGGTGGTGGTGATGGTTGTACAACAATGTCACCGTGCTTACTGCCACTGAACTGTATGCTTAAAAGGGGGGTGAAGATGATAAATGTTATGGTATGTGTATTTTACCACAATTTTTTAAAGTCTTGATTTTAACTAAAAGTGCCGTTTTATAAACACGGATCATCCGTTTTCAAGACAAGGACAGAGACACACTCAAGCAAGTAATGTTGATGGCATGGGGGGATGGAGGGAGGGGATGTAGTAAGTGTCCAAGAGGAGGAGTCCAGGCCAGAAATGGTGGAGACAGGAGATGAACTCGAGGCAGCCTTAGCAGTGAAAGGTCAATGATCTTCCTTCTGGTGTCTTGCCATTACCTTCCCTCTCCTGTCCTTGGTCTCCATCTAGATGTGTTCGCTTGCCTCTTTTCTGTTGGCCTTTTTTTTTTTTTTTTAATTTTTTTTTTTTTCCAACGTTTATTTATTTTTGGGACAGAGAGAGACAGAGCATGAACGGGCGAGGGGCAGAGAGAGAGGGAGACACAGAGTCGGAAACAGGCTCCAGGCTCCGAGCCATCAGCCCAGAGCCTGACGCGGGGCTCGAGCTCACGGACCGCGAGATCGTGACCTGGCTGAAGTCGGACGCTTAACCGACTGCGCCACCCAGGCGCCCCTTCTGTTGGCTTTTATTCCATCTCAAAGCTCAGCTCATTCATGGCTTCGGTTTGCTCGTAATTTTGGCCCTTCATGGTCCGGAACGGCCACTGGTCTTTCCCTCCCCTAGACTGTAGAAATCGAGCATTAGAAGCACCAAGTATTTTAATTCCACCTTGGTTAAAATTATAGAATTCACTTGCCATTGCTTTTAATGATCCTTAATAAAGTACTTTAAGTGAGGAACTGGTTGACAAGAGATTCTGAGGATGCAAGGTACTGGGATACCCAATATCTTATGTTTAAAAATACAAGGACGAAGATTGGTCAGTATTTACATATCAGTGCTCGTAAAATTTAAGCTAAATCCATACTGATTTTTAGGTTTTTTTGTCATTTTGGAAGTTTCAGTCTATATTTGTTTTAACTGAGAAGACCAAAGGACCTTCTTATAATGTTCAGAGGTTTGCTTTAGTAGTTCTGAGGAACACTGACTTGTAACCTTGAGGCTATAAATATTTGTTAGGAAAAACCACATTTATTAGAATGTTTGTTGTACAGAATTGAATTTGTTCACTTGAAGTTACAAACTATGTTTGCTCACCAAACCTGTGTAATTAACCACTGAATAAGACCTCATTCATTTAACTGTAATTAATTCAAAAAATATACATGGCTTTGCAAATTTCTCTAGAGTTAGGAACATTTTTAAAAGCATTTGCCCTTGCAAAAGTTATTTTGTGAGAAAACAAGTAACTGTAGTAGATAGCCTTATGAAATGTTGTTCCCAGTGATCTTGGCTTCCCCTGTGTAGTACCCTTCCTTTGACTATGTTCTGGACCCTGTGACTTGCTTCTAATGAATACAATGTGGCAAAAGTGAAAAGCTGTTGTAATGGAATTTTTTGATATTCCAGTCCCCAGTTATTGAATCAGATACTAATCTAGGTGTTGCTGTGAAAGTATTAAATGTGATTAAAGTCCATCAGAAGTTGACTTCAAGTATAACCTGGGTAGATGAGATTCAATCAGTTGAAAGACCTTCAGCAGGGCTGCTACTTCCCTGAAGAAGGACAAATTCAGCCTGTGGATTGCATCTCAGCCCACACCCAAGAGTCCAGACTGTCCAGCCTGACGTCCTGCCCTATGCCTCCTGCATAGCCAGCTCTCACAACCACATAGCCACTTGCTTATGACAAATCTCTTAACATGTATCTTCTACTGGTTCTGCTTGTCTGGTTGAACCCTGACGGACACAGATGCCACTTCAGAGATTAACTTATAAAGACTGACTTTCACCTTGCTCACATTCTGTCCATGGCCCCTCGCACATGCTTGCTCTGATGGAAAGGGCCAACGGCAAGAAACAGAGAGAGGTCTTCAGCCAAGAACCAGCAAGAAACTGAGGCCCTCAGTCCAACAGCCAGTGAAATGAATCCTGCCAACATTGAGTGAGCTGAGAAGTGGATCCTGCCCCAGATGAGCCTTGAGATGACTGTGGCCTCAGCCAACACCTTGACTGTAACCACACACTAGGCCCCAGCTAAGCCATGCCTGGGACCTGTGAGATAAAGTTGTTTATTGTTGTTTAAAGCCACTAAATTTGGGGGTAATTTGTTATGCTACAATAGATAACTAAGACAGATTGACTCCAACAAATTGATTTTAAAACACAGTGAAAAATCTCATACTTCTGGATGAATTTTAGCCACTGATGCCTTCTGATTTATTCCACATTTCCCAATTCATTATTCTATGATGGAAAAATCTAATGGGCCTAACGCACTCAAAGAGGGACCTAATAACAGACTACCTAATAGACCCAAACATAATCATTAGCTGTCTTTGGGTCAGGTGCCCATTGCTGGTCCAATTAGCTGTGGCCACGATGGAAAGTGTGGTTGGGCCGCGGAGCTTTATAATTCAACCGAAAGCTGATGTTCTGTCAAAGCCGTGGGCAAGACAGTTTCTCTGGAAGAATTGATGAGCAGATCCAAAGTCATAATTTATGTGCCTAAGAGCCAGAATCACAGACTGTAAATATAACCAGTCACTGGTGATATTCAAAATATTTCATTAAGTGTATGGTAAGGGCATCAACCTTCCCAAATGATCGCTCAGCTGCTCAGAGTGGATGCCAGCCATGTGCCATCCTGGTGTTACAAATGAATATCAAGCCTAATATAACCCTCAAGTGCTTTCACATACATTTATTTTCTGGAAGTATTTAGACAGCAGAAGTGCTGAAAGAGCAGAACACAGGTCTGTTGAGCAAATGAAATTTACAACATCAAAAGAAGAGACAAATATTAAATACCTGCACACACCTTGCAGGTCAGCTTTCAAACCATGACATAGTTCACTAAGACTTGAAGAGTCAGGACCAAGCTCTGAAAATTGTCTGGTGAGTCTTTGTGACAGGTCATAGAGATGACCACTTTATCATGGTCAAGATTATGTGGCTACTCATCCTTTCGTAGTGTCTGTGGCATCTTCCAAAAATGGAACCCACACTGATGGACTCGATAATTCCATTGTTTAGCAAATAGCTGTGCTCTATTCATTTTATAGACAGGGACAGGGCTTTAGATTAGATTATTGTTTGGCAAATATTTACCTCCCCCTTCACCTTCAGTTTCCTGGAAGGAATATATTACCCCGACTCTTTGATGCTAAGCTTGGCTCTATGACTTGTTTTGGTTTCATAAGCAGGATGTACTGCCCTGTCTCTTGACTTGGGCTTGGCCACCCATGTGATTTGTCAATGGGAAATGAGCTGGAGATACAAGACTTGAAACAAGTTGCATTTCACCATAGAAAGAAGGTGCCTTGGGTAACCTCTTGTTTAAGGACAGTGAGACACATGGAACAGAACTTGATCCAGCCTACAACTTCGTGATTGTCAATTTTATATAACTTGACTGGGCTAAGAGATGCTCAGACAGCTGGTATAACATTATTTCTGGGTGTGTCTTTGAGGATGTTTCTGGAAGATATTAGCATTTGAATCACTAAACTGAGTAAAGAATATCCACCATCACCAATGTGGGCAGGTGTCCTCCAGTCCTCTGAGGACCCAAATAGAGCGAAACAGTGGAGGAAGGGCGAATTCAGACTCTCTCTTCTTGATCCAGAATGTCCACCTTCTCCTGCCCTCAATCATCAGAGCACCAGGTTCTCAGGTCTGAAGACTTGAGCTGAATTATACCACTGGCTTTCCTGGTTCTCCAGTTCGCAGACCACATATTATGGGACTTCTCAGCTCCTATAACCTCATGAGCCAATTCCCATAATAATTCTCCCATGAATCTACATATTTTCTGTCATTTCTCTTTCTCTGGAGGACCCTAATACAAGCTTAGAGCTAGATCAGTCAAAGCCCAAATGACCCACAGACATAGGAGAAATAAATGTTTTTTAATCAGTGCTTCTCCAGACAAGATTTCTGTTCGGCCTTTGCTAAGTGTATTCCTTCTGGCTGTCACAGAAGGTTATTATTATCTTTTTGGCCAGGATGATGTATTCAGCTGTGGCCTTGCCGTGTCACAGAGAAACTCCTCACAGATAAACAGGAGACAGTCACAAAGAAACCCCGCACCAGGCCCAGCACGCACAGCAAGCTTCAAGTAACTGCTCCACGGATGTGCCCACAGAAGTTGAAGAGGCAGCTTACCAGATGTACAAAGCTGCAGATCAGAGGGGATATAAAACAGTTAAACTTGCTTAAAGGCACAGTGTGTCACCATCTAACAGTTACGTGCATCCTAAGCCCCACCGAGGGGGAACACGCGCTGGCCTGTGCTCCTGGCTGTCGGCATGCCAGGAAGATTATAAAAATGCCACGCTGTGATATGTTGCCCTCCTGCCTGAGACGCTACTATTAAGCTGAGTATTTACTGCACCTATTCAGACAGGAGCAGCATTGCAGAGTGCTACCTGTCTGCTGGTTGGATAAATTAGGCGTGGGTGTCACAAGATTATAGCCGCCTATTGTTCTGTCTGCTGAAGGTGGGAAGAGATGAAAGTCCCTGGTCTGCCCTTGTAATGTTTCCTGTGAAATGCAGGAGGCAGCCTCTTTTCTTCCCAAGTTAATGGCCAAACAAGATCTGGGCTGACTATATTAGAGTTTGGGGCATAATTAAAAAGACAACACAT
Organism: Lynx canadensis; assembly: GCF_007474595.2. Lineage (NCBI taxonomy): Eukaryota > Metazoa > Chordata > Mammalia > Carnivora > Felidae > Lynx > Lynx canadensis. The sequence continues at coordinate 44,736,551 of NC_044308.2, forward strand.
GGCAAAGAGGAGGGAAAAGGCATTTATTTATAGCGGGAGCGCATAAATGGAAGGAAAGGGAGGGCAAAGCAAAGGGACCTGGGAAAATCAAATGTGCGTGCCACAGAAGGTGAGCTCCCATACTGCTGTGAGATCGGTGCTGTAATCGGAACAGAAACGCTTGGCAGTCAGTGCACAGATGATCCTCAATTTGTTCAACTCCTCTCAAAATATTTTTTAGACAAATTGTTTTGCCCTCGCATTTCCATGCTTATATGGAGCTATGAACTCTAAATTAGTGTTAACAGAAATTGACAAGCTCTGCTTTCAAAAATATCAGCCAGCCAGCCCTACAGGCTTAATTATGGAGGGAGAGAATGGTGGGTGCAAAAATCCGGTTTCAAAATTTTACCACATGCAATATAAATAAAAGATGATCTCATCCCCTAGTAACCTTACAGATCAAAAAGAAAATAGGAAAGCGACGGTGCTGGCACTTAGACTTATTTACCTTGCCTGAACAGTTTTGCTGTATTTTGACAAATCCAAAATTTGCAAGTTTTGGTTGTGGTGCAGAAGGGGTAGGAGCACTACTTTGTGCATCTTAGACATACGTTTAGGAAATCCCAAGAGTTAAAATAACACATACAGACAGTTTACATAGAGACGGTTTCTTCACATGTCACATCAGACTGTGGAGATTTATTCTTCAGCAGACATCTGTTGAGTACCTACTATGTGCGAGCAATGTGTGTAAGTGCTTTTGTAAAAAGTGTCCTTTATAATGCCTTCTAGCAGGCTTGGTATCCTTTGGATGTCCTGCGTTTTATGCCTATTTTTTCCTTTCTAATACCAAACCCTATGGTATGGGAATGGTATTATACTGGCTCTTTTTGAATGTCATGGTCTTATCAACACACAAACCAGGAACGTTCTTAGACCTCTGCCTCAATGCCTAGTTCCAGGGCCCAAACACCATTCGCCCAACTGGCTGCCATTAGAAGTTCCTCTGTGGCTCATTTATCATTTTGGACGTTGCATACTGCCACCGGATTAAGGTGACCACGTGATCTGATTTACCAAGAACATTCTCGACTTACTCCTGTTGTCCAGTGTAATTAATAAACAACCCTCCATAGTGTCCCAGTTTGGACAATATTTTTTACCCTACATATGATGTGCTTTTATTCCTAATTAAGCTAGGAAGTGCTGGGGGCATCTGGGTGGCTCAGTTGGTTAAGGGACTGACGATGGCTCAGGTCATGGTCTTGTAGCCCGTGGGTTCAAGTCCCGCATCAGGCTCTGTGCTGACAGCTCAAGGCCTAGAGCCTGCTTCCAATTCTGTTTCCCTCTGTCACTGCCCCTCCCGTGCTTACACTCTATCTTTATCTTTGTCTTATAATAAATAGACATTAAAAATGTCGCACTCTATCTTATCTAATGTCTTATAATAAATAGACATTAAAAATTTTTTTTAAGCTAGGAAATGTTGAATGAATGTATGAATAAATGAATCTATGTAGGCATGTAGACAGAGACTTTGAGAATTGAGGCCAGCTCTTTGAAATTTGCAGGCTCAGTTTACCTCCTAAAGGATGCTGCCAAAGGGAAAATGGACTTGAACCAAAAATGACGTCTCTTTCAGATTAGCACAAAGTTTCTTAAACTTCTTGACATTTTGATTCAGATAATTCTTCATTTGGATAGGCTGTCCCGTGCATCGTAGGATATTTACAAGTATCCCCAGCCCAGCCTCCACCTCCTAAATGCCAGTAGCACTCCTTCTCCATCTGTGACAACCAAAAGCATCTCCAGACATTGTCAACTGTCCTCCAGGAGAGGACGAAATTACCCCCAGTTGAGAACCACTGGGTTAGAGATGGATACAAAAGACTTCTAATATTACTAAAGACAGCGAAGGAAAGAAAGACACACTACAGCATATGAAGCAGCATGGCATTCTATGTACACTCAATATCATGCACTTTCAAAGCCTGAAGTGCAAATTCTTATTTTAAACTCTAAAATGCACAAAAGATATGATATCAGTGAGAACTCAAAGACAGTTCAAGTTCTGGGTTTAATATCTACTCATTTATTTTGGGGGTTCATATTTAGTAATTACTTCATTTACTTGCAGATAATAGACATGAAGTCAATCAAATCACGTTGCTTTGTTGCCTTTTACATGTCTTGCCAACCTTATAATATGGCATGATTTAGGTCCCTTCTAGACTGGACTGGAATGAGAACGGATGAATCTTTAGAATTGATCCTTTTCCCCTCCCTATTCCTCCCTCCTTTCTTCCTTCATTTCTTATTTTCTTCCATTCTTTCCTGTCTTTTCTTCCTTCCTTCTTTCTTTGATATTTATACTTTTTGTTTATTGAAATCACTTATATTTTCCATAAAATAAATGAGTGTATGAAAAAAGTAAAGCCTGTATCCTTCCAAATGGGAAAAATGCTAAATTTATGACATCAAGTTGGATGCGGCTCATTTACTTCAATTGGTATACAAAATGAAATTAGCAGTAGGTTGTTTCTCTTAAAGAACTTAATCTGTAAAAAGGAAAAAAATCTGTTGTTTCAAATAATACTGCAAATACTGCTTTATTCATTAATCTTCTTTCAAGTTCATACTAACCCAAGACAGATGTATATGGAAATTTAAGTAGGTTTCTTCTTTTTACTCTTGAAAATATTTTTAGATATACATGAGACTTTAGATTTTTAGCTGTCAGGATTATCTTTCATCAAGTCATATATGGTAACGATGATTCACATTGAGAATGGCCAAACGCTCCTCCCTGATTTCTTTTTTTTTTTTTAAATTTTTTAAATGTTTGTTTATTTTTGAGAGCCAGACAGAGACAGCACTAGCAGGGGAGGGGCAGAGAGAGAGGGAGACAGAGTCTGAAGCAGGCTCCAGGCTCCAAGCTGTCAGCACAGAGCCCGATGTGGGGCTCAAACTCACGAGCCATGTGATCATGACCAGAGCGGAAGTCAAATGCTTACCTGACTGAGCCACCCAGGCACCCCTGTATTCCTCCGTAATTTCTATATGCTAACCCTTAAGGCAATTTCGAAAACACTTAATTGTAGTGCAAAGAGGCAGCCTAATCTTTGAATAGAGTGTGGAGTAAATAACCTCACAGTGGATATTTTCACTCTGTTTCCTTCTGTGATGTTTCTGAGAAATATCTTAAGCGATATCTTACCCACGTACTGTGCCCACACAGTCCCTAATGATGTGAAAGAATTAGTAGCTTACTTCTTAACAAAATGTATTTAGCGTCCGCAGAATTTTATTGAGCTCTATTGTAGTGTTGTGTAATGGACACAGGGTATGGTTTAGAGCATGACCTCTCTTCTCCCTAAGTTCACTTGTCCAGCAAAAATACCAGGCATGCCACCTATGGCATTTTACAATTTCTAGTAGCTACCTTAAAAGAGTCAAAATAAATAAGTAAAGTTAATTTTAATAATACATTTTATTTAAACCAATATATCCCAAACTCTTTATTGACATAAAAATTATTGAGATATTATTGCATTTTCTTCTTGTTCTGCATCTTCAACATCCAGTGTATATTTTACACTTTCAGCATATCTCAATTTGGATTAGTACATTTCACATGCTCAGTAAACCACATGTGGGTAGTGGCTATGGTATCGAACAGGGCGGACCTGGAGCAGTAGTCCCCAGAGTTCAGTGCCCTTAGCAGCTCAGTGGGGCTTGGGAAGAAAATCTTAAAATGCCTATATGTATGTATTTTTATCCCATCGTTAAAAAAATCTTTTCAGAAATATTTTATGCACATACAAGTAAATAGTTGTATTTTTGTCCCTCCTTATGTTCTAAGGCTACCATAATACATATACCAAATCTGTGCCTTACTTTTCTACTTCATGTAATTGGGAGATCATTTCAAAATATGCATTGGATGTGCCGAAACTTACTTAACCAGTCTGCTGCTGGTGGACTTTTGGATTGTTTCTGTCCTTTGCTAATACAAAGCAGATACAAAGGTATTGAAATGCCGTAGGTCGTTTCACCTGTGTATGAGTAACTCTGTTTTAAAAAAATTAGAAATAGAATTGCTGGGTATATGGATTTTGATGGAATTTACCACATGTCTCACAATAGAGATTATATGCATGCTAGGGAGGTAAGAGAATGCCTCTTTCCCTTCAACTTTGTCAACTCAGTCTGTTACTGAGCTTTCTGACCTTTGCCAAATTATAGGAAAAAAAAATATTTCAATGTAATTTTGTTTTATATTGCTCTTAAGAATGATGTCTTGCTCCCTGTAAACCCAAATATATATCAATTTCTGGACCTTCAATTCTGTGCCATTTCTATTTATATGATACATTATTTACATCATTAGACTATTATGAGCGATTTTCTTATTCCTTTGGGCTAGTTCCTTCTTCTTATACTATTTTTTTTAGATTTTCCCTAGCTAACCTTGCTAATTAATATATTTTCTAGAAAAGATAAACTCAATTATTGTATTTACTGGGATCAGGTTAAATGTGTAGGCTAACAAAATAAGAAACCCATTTTGGGGGGTTATTTAATGCTCTTTGTCCTGTACTCAAAATTCAAAAAATTTTAGAATTATTTTTTAATGTTTATTTATCTTTGAGAGAGACAGAGCATGAGTGGGGCAGGGGCAGAGAAAGAGGGAGACACAGAAGCCAAAGCAGGCTCCAGGCTCTGAGCTCTCAGCACAGGGCCCAACTCTGGGCTACAACTCACAAAGCGTGAGATCATGACCTGAGCCCAAGTCAGACCCTTAACTGACCAAGCCACCCAGGCACCCCTGTCCTGTATTCAGTCTTGTCTAACATTAAGATGATTAACGTGTGTGTGTGTGTGTGTGTGTGTGTGTGTGTGTGTGTGTGTACATTTGCCTGGTATATTTTACTCATCTTTTGTTTTCAACCTTTCTGAATCCCTTTGCTTTGGGGACATCTCTTATGTATGACATAAAGTTTAGATTTGCTTTGTGATCCATTCTCAAAGTCACTTTCTTTTACTAGGTGAAGTGAATCCATTTATATTTACTGGTATGACAGATAAGTTTCATGTCCTATTTTTTATATTGTGTTCTCTATTTTATAGTTTTGTGAAAATCTTCCGACATATGTTTTATTTCCTTACCTATTTTTGCATGATAAATAGGGAAGTTCTATATTTTTATAAGCGGTTACCCTTAAATTTTACATTTATATGATAATGAGCCCTCAGAGTTCTTTAGGCATTATAACTTATTCAGAGCATAAAAAATTACATGTATTCCTTTCTTCCCATTTGTCTTTTCTACCACTCATCTTTTAAGAATTATTTCATCTTTCTTAGTGTTCTTCCTTTTTGTACAATATAGGCAAGTTGTACTCTTGCCTATATTAACTGATTTGTTAATATTAAAATCTGTTAACTACAAGTTTTTGTGTATGAATTTGCTTAGCCTTTATTTTCCAGCTTCTTCTGCCCTTACTCTCCCAACTTATGTTACTTATATCGTGTCTGCATTTTTAGGGCTCAGAATATTTACATTCTGCTCTGTAATCGGAACCACACATTTATTTTAGTGCTAATACATTCAGTGCTCGTGTTGATCCCTTTTCTATTTTATCTCAATTGGCTGAAGTTTGTCCTCTAAGCTAGTCCTTCAGAAGGACTGATGGGAACAATAGTCACTGAATTCTTGCCTGTTCAAAAGTATTTGCCTATTGTCCTTCTACCCAGATAACATCTTTAGGTTACACATTCTTTTCTTGAGGCTGCCATAGGTGTTATTCCCCTGACTTAGAAGTCAGTCTAGCATTGACTGCTTCTATGGAGAAGTCATAGGCCAGCACACCCTTTTTCCTTTTAGAGATGACTCTTTGGAGCATTTTGGTGGCTCAGTCAATTAGGCATCCAACTTTGGCTCATGTCATGATCTCATGGCCTGTGGGTTTGAGCCCCATGTCGGGCTCTGTGGTGATAGCTCAGAATCGGGAGCCTTCTTCAGATTCTGTGTCTCCCTCTCTTGCTCTGCCCCTCTCCTGCTTGTGCTCTATCTATCTCTCAAGAATAAGTAAACATTAAAAAATTTTTAATTAAAAAAATAATAAATGACTCTTTGCCCAGCTGTCCAAGGAATGTTGTTGCTATTGTGTTGTCTTGAAGTCCAATGACTTTACTAGGATATGTCTCAGTGTTGGCTGTTCTGAGTCCATTTTCCCCAGAATATGGTGTGTCCTTTCTGGTGTGGATACAAATTTCTTTTATTTCAGGTTAATTTTCTCAAATTATGTTAAGTATTTTGATAACAATGCTTTGTTCTTCAGCAACCCCAATTATACATATGTGGACTCTCCTTTGCCTACCTTCTCCATGTCTTCCTTTTTATCCTTAAACTCTTTCTTCACTTTTACTCATTTGTCTTCCTTCCTTCCTTCCTTCCTTCCTTCCTTCCTTCCTTCCTTCCTTCCTTCCTCTGCCTCCACCTTCCTTTTCTATCCCACTGTGTTTTTAGCAGTGTCCAGTCTCCCTGGTGCTTCTTCCAATTCCCCTTTTCTTTCTGTGGAGTTTTAATTTCCTTTGATTCTAATTTTCTTCAACCTTTTTCCTAAGCTCTGCCAGATCCCATTTCACCTTCCCCTCTCTTGCCTCTTGCTCTCTTCTCTGACTCTTACATTACTGATTTGTGTTCTTCCTTCATAGAATCAGTTGTTTCACCAAGCTTCTGAGATTTTTTGGCAAAAACTTTGGTCATACTTTTCATCCACCCTGTGGCAGTATCTTCTGGTGCTTATCTGCGACTTGTTTCATTGTTTTCCTCGCCTCCGTTAATCCTCTGATTGTTTCTTTTTGACTTTTCATCTCTGCAATATGGGTATTTCCTCAAGTAGGTACTTGTAAAAGTTCACATTGGGGAAGGGCCAAAGCCAACTGGAACATTCTTTATGTTGCAGAGTTTTGTGTGTAAGTTCGTTTTCTTGAGTCAGTGGGGTTTAGCACCTATGAAGTTTTTCCAAAGCGACGTTACTTTTCTCCCCCTCTGGCAGGGATAAACTGCTTCGTACAAGTATAACTTGTCTCTGTGATTTCTCTCGTAGCCTCATTTTTTTCTTCTTCTGGAATAAAACCAAGTATAAGGGTGCTCCTCCTGCCAGCATATACACTCACTTTTTGCTGTTTCATATAAGATAATAGGTTTTCCATCTCAGGGTAAACCTCCACCTTTCAAAAGTGTGGGTTTACTTTTTCTTTTTCCAAGATCTGTGCTGCAGTATCCTCTTTCTTAATGTATTCCTAAATAATCTCCACTACTCTTCCACTTATTTTGTAGTTTGAGGTTCTAGCTATTTCTTAGTTTTGTTAGAAATGGAGTATATCTTTTTCCTCTTCATTTTCCTTCTTGCTTTTGAATAATTTACAGACATACACCCAAAGTCTCTTCCATCCTTTCAAAATTACTCTTATTTGTATATAACTTTTAAGGCCCACAGTATATTAAAACATGTATAACATACAAATGTATTAGGTTGCATGCTTCCTGCATATTTTTACTGATGAGATAACTGACCAACAAAGCTTAGAGAATACTGAAGTCAAGAAAATCCTGTGTGTAACAAATGCTATTATAAAGGTAGATATGTATAGCTGTTGGTCCAGAGAAGTAACATTTTCCTCTTCTGTAAGTCTTCATAAATATCACACACTATGTGGGCAGTATGTGTTGAGGACTAATATCTCCTAGAAACATAATAATGGTAACACACTGGTGATAGATGTACAGTTTGATAGTATAATATTTTGTAAAGCATTTTCACATACATTGTTTCATTGGATCCTCCAAATAACACACTGGATGTGATATTATTATTGCCCATTTATAAATTTGGAACCTGAAGCCCATGGGGTTTAAGTGACTGGTTTAAGGTCACATAGCAGAATGTCAAACCCTGGTCACTGGAATACTTAACTACAGCCTGAGATTTAGGGAGTGATAATGTCCCCTTGGTAGGATATGGACCCATGTTAAAAACAAGTCCCATCGGGGGCACCTGGGTGGCTCAGTAGGTCAAGCGTCCAACTTCATCCCAGGTCATGATCCCGTGGTCTGTAGGTTCGAGCCCTCCATCAAGCTCGGTGTGGACAGCTCAGAGCCTGGAGCCTGCTTTGGATTCTGCACCTCCTTCTCTCTCTGCCCCTCCTCCATTCGCACTCTGTCTCTCCCTCTCTCAAAAGTAAATAAACATTAAAAAATAAAAATGTCCATTAAAAAAAACCAAGTGCCGTTGTTTAATAAGCTGCCATGTCACAAAACTCTCCTAATCAAAATACGTTAATCCTGAATTCCTTTTTATTTAATGAGGTAAAAGTAGATGAAGATGTCAGTTTCTTCAGGTGCTTGAGGGAATCATTCCAAAATCTGTTAGATTGGCTCCGTAACACAAAAAGAAGAGGAGCTATATTCAATCTTCAGTTTATTGGATCATTGCACCCATTCAAGGCAGGTAACTGAAACCAAAAAGGATTTCAGACCGAGAGCTGGAAAACAGTGGAATACTCTTTGTAAACTTACACATTTTATTTTCAACTTATTCAGGTTTCAGATGACCAGGGACTTGGTATCAGGTCAATTACTATTTGAGAGTATATCAAATAATCATCAGTTAAAATGTCGTAATAGCTTCATTCTTTGGAAATAAACTGCCTCTTCCATAATTTATTCTGATGCTTTATAGCCAGATGAATGCAATCAAATAATTGAAACTTTTATCACTTCTAAATGTAGCTTAGGCATAGCCAAGTGTATGGTATTTTATTGATTTATTAGTGTAGTCAGTGTGTGTGTGTGTGTAGATTAGCAATGCTCAAAGATCTCAAAAGATGTATAAACAATATTTTGAGTTTGTCATCATCTGCCAACCACAACCAATTTTTTTTTCACAGATTTATGAGCTCATAACTATTTGATAAGATTGTTTTTAACATAATGAAAAAAACTCATGTCACAGATAGCTGAGAGATTTTTCCCATAGACATTTAAAAAATAATACTGAAAGTTGGGGAATGGTAAAATTTAGTCTTTGAAAGAACTGGCAGTTCCTCCTTGACAAATACTCTTGTCTAGAAGTGTTCACATTTTACTGTTAAAACATGAGTTGCGAAGCTACAAAAAGAAAGGAAGGAATAAAGGAAGGAAGGTAGGGTAGAACGGAGGAAAGGAATCATATTTCACTCAAAAGTATATATTTATGTATTTAGAATTTCATGTGAATCTGTAAGTTGAGAAGAGGCGCTTTTTTATATGAAATCATCATACTGCTTTCTGCACCTAATTCTACAGGCCTTAAAAATGCCTAATTAAGACCTAACTGTATTTTGTAGTTAATTCAGTTGACAGTTAACCCTAGGGAATATTTTGACAGTTAATTATATACATTGACAATTTTTATATGGTGGATATAAATTTATAGTGATACAGCTATAAAATCCCACCCCAGCAACCAAATTTTTGTTCATACAAAGGTCCAGATTAATCTTAATCAGTAGTAAGAAATGTAATTGAGCTAGTTTGATAAGTAATTATTTCCATAGTGCTTCAAAGAGCTTGTCACTTTTATGAATTGTTCTTCTGCTGCAGTGCAATCTGCAAAAGGATGTATATTTCTAAGGAGTACACATTGGTGAATGAATAAGATCTCTCCCTTTTTTGTACACACACACATACACGATTTGAAGTTAAATTTGTACTCTCTTGCAAATGTTACTCCATTGCAGACGCTTAATAAACAACTACTCTGAGCCCAAGAACTTGCTACATTAAAAGTCTGATTGAAACTCATACCAAAAGAATTTACAGCCTAATTGGGAGACAACGCTTTGAAGGTACAAACTAATCAGCGAAGTAAGAACTGAATCAGGAACTAAAATACTAGGGCTTTGGGGCAGAGCATCTGAGTTCTTACAGTCCAAGGAGGAAATGGGTCTGTGGGGTTAGAGGAAGTAGATGCGTGAGTGGTGGCCCTGTGGTGTGCTGAGACTTGCAGTGGCTTTTGGTGTCTGGTGGAAGCCAAGGAAGGATTACATTAGAGACGGGGAGATGACTTCAGAGGTGTCTCCCACCCAGGACCTGAACTGAAGGAGTTGTAGGGGAGGTGAAGGTTAGCAGATCACCATGATGCTGCATATTCAGAGACGAAGGAATTAAAAAAAAAAACCAAAACTGGTATTGAGTGGGGTGCCTGGGTGACTCAGTTGGTTAAGCTTCTGCCTCTTGGTTTCAGCTCAGGTCATGATCTCCCAGTTCAGTGGGGTTTGAGGCTGGCATCGGGCTCTGCACTGACAGTGTGGAGCCTGCTTGGGATTCTCTCTCTCTGCCCCTCCCTCACTCGTGGTGTCTCTGTCTCTCTCAAAATAAATAAATAAACTTTAAACTGGTGTTGAACAATTGTATTTGGAAGGCACCATCAGAGATTCTAAGTGTGCTTTCTTCAAAGTCATAGAAAGTTACTCTCTGCCACCACCTACTCTGTAGGGTCTGTGGTCGCCAAGCCAAATTGACAAATATTTATGGAGCAAGACTCTGTGCTCAGCCCTGGGAAGATTCCATTTCTGTGCCACACACACTGTACCCTTGCCATGTGGAATGGAGATCAGAAGCTCCCTGCACCAGTAAGCACCCTGCGATATGCAAAGCAGTCATTTTTTGCAGACAGTGTGGGAGAGCAGAAAAAAATTACTGTGTTTTCCATTACCCGCTGGATTCCCATCCATCCACCCCTTACCAGTGAATTAAGTGTAAATAAATAAATACAACCAAGTTCACTGGTAACCTTTAGTGCCTTCCATTAATCAGAGTAATAAGGGTCTTTTCTGGGGTCTTCACTGATGCTGTAGAAAGAAAAATGGTGACATGAGGTCAGTTTAACCCCAGCCCTGTGACACTTTGTCAATACCGTATTGGCAATTCAGTTATGGTGAAAAATAAGGGCATTATTTAGTTGTTAGGAGTTAGTAAATAGATTATTTATTATGTTGTCTGTCATCAATCAGAACCCCAAGCCAACAAGATACCAGCTGCCTGAATAATTTTCCTGCAAAGGCCTGAAACAGTCGGCTTGGGCTCCCTCCTTCTCTTTTCCCTCTCCCATTCCCTCCCTCCCTCTCTCCCTCGTGTGTGTGTGTGTGTGTGTGTGTGTGTGTGTGTGTGTGTGTGTGTTAGAAAATGTTATAATATTTGAGGTTGATGAATGTGGGAATTTATTAACAGGAAATGAAAACTGACAGGTATTTAACTTTTAATGTGAAATAATCTACTATAACATAAAAAACTCAAAATAATACTAACTGTTTTAATTGTCCATGGTAATTAAACTGTCACTGTGGTAATTAAAAAGATAGGTGGATACTAAGTTATTGACACAAGCTCTTCAAATAAAGTGGGTTAATTTTAAAACTAAATTTAACTTAAATTGAATGATTGCCTGGGTCTCTCTTTGTGTGTGTGTGTGTGTGTGTGTGTGTGTGTGTGTGTCAGCATCAAAATCTGTTTTTATCAGGGTTTACCAGGAATAAACCCCAAGTAACTGAGTCAGCATGTGTTAAAATGCCTACTAATAAAAATTCCTGGTAATAAAGTCTCACTTTTTCTGAAAAGATTATCTAGTGAGAGAACTACAGGTTAGCTCTTTGGGAAATTGGTGTATATATGTGTGTGTTCAGCTCATGTCACATATTTAAGTAAATTCTAGATGAATTCAAGTGAAAAATTTTTAATTAAACACTTGTAAAGATATTTCTATATGAGGGGCGCCTGGGTGGCTCAGTCAGTTAAGTGTCCAACTTCGGCTCAGGTCATGATTTCACGGTTTGCGGGTTGGAGCCCCGCATAGGGCTCTGTGGTGACAGCTCAGAGCCTGGAGCCTGCTTCGGATTCAGTCTCCCTCTCTCTGCCCCACCCCCGCTTGCACTCTGTCTCTCTCCTTCTCTCAAAAATGAATAAACATTTAAAGAAATTTTATATATCAAATCTTTTGAAGAAAACAAATATGTCTGTACCTGAAATTCCATAAAAATCCTATAATCTTCCATTCTCAGTCTCTCCTTGTCTGGTTTTGGTACAAAGATATATAAGCTTTGGGTGGCTCAATTGGTTAAGCACCCACCTTTGGCTTGGGTCATGATCTCGCGGTTTGTAAGTTCGAGCTCCTCATTGGGCTCTGTGCTGACAGCGTGAAGCCTGGAGCCTGCTTTGGAGTCTGTGTTTCCCTCTCTTTCTACCCCTTCCCTGCTCATGCTCTGTCTCTCTCTCTTCTCTGTTTCTCAAAAATAAATAAACATTAAAAAAGAAAGAGCAGTTTCTCTATTCTTGTCAGAAAAATAAGTCTTATGTTGGGAAGTATTTCCTCTTTCTGTATTTCTAGAACAGTTGGTTGAATATTGGTTTGGTCTATTAGAACTCAACTAGTGTTTTCTTTATGGGAAGATTTTTAATGATTGTTTTCATTTCTTTTATTATTAAGGGACAATTGAAGCTATTTCTTCCTGAATCAGTTTTTCTAAGTTGTATTTTTCTGGGAGTTTGTCCATTATGTCTAGTTGTTTAATTCAACTGGCATAAAATTATTTGTAGTATTCCTTAATTATATTTAAAATTTCACCTGTATATACTGTTATCTTTCCCTTTTCTTTTTCTTCCATATAGTGATTATTTCTATTTTCTTTTCCTGATCAGTGTTACCGAAAATGTCTTTGATTTGTTTTTTAAGAGAGCAACTTTTGGTTCTTATATGCTATCATTTGGTTTTTTCATTGGTTACTGCTTTGACTTTTGCTATGTCCTTCTATTTACATTTTTTGGTTTATTCTGTTCTACCTTTTAAACCTTTTTAATTAGACATCATTTGTTAAATTCTTTTCCACCACAGTCACTTAAATGTATAAAATACCTCTTTCACTGTATCCTAGTGAAAGTTTTGACATGTATAATTTTCACAGTGCATGTAATAGACACTTTTTTTAAAAGCCACCAACCTGACCACTTCAGACCCCTTGAAAATGTAGGCAAGTCTTCCCCTGACGTGTTTGGCGGCTTGGGAAAGAGTAAAACTGGGATGTCTGTATTTCCATATCTAAATGCGTAAAAGCTATAAATCAAGTCTACACACTATACATAAACCATGTTCTATCCCCCTACTTTGAAAAATAGACATCCACCCAACAAAGTAGAAGATTTTGTGTAAAATTACGGTTTTTATGTCACTTAAAGTTGGCAAAATTGTAATAACAACTGAAGGTAATTATTTTTTAAATGTTTATTTTGAGAGAGAAAGAGGGTGAGAGAGCGCATGCAAGTGGGGGAGGGAAAGAAGGAAAGGGAGAGAGAGAATCCCAAGCAGGCTCCATGACCAGCACGGAGCCTGGGGTCGATCTCATGACTGTGAGGTCATGACCTGAGCTGAAATCCAGAGTCAGACACCCAGTCGACTGAGCCCCCCAGGCGCCCCTGAAGTTAACTATCATTGCATCTCTCCAGGTGTTCATTTGATAAGGTAGTGAATGTTGACTGAGGAATGAAATAAAAACCACCATAATTCGTAACTGATTATATACTTATTTGATTAGATTTACTTTTTTGCCTTCATTTCTGAAAAGTCACTTATTCTTTTTTTTTTTTTTCAACGTTTATTTATTTTTGGGACAGAGAGAGACAGAGCATGAGTGGGGGAGGGGCAGAGAGAGAGGGAGACACAGAATCGGAAACAGGCTCCAGGCTCTGAGCCATCAGCCCAGAGCCCGACGCGGGGCTCGAACTCCCGGACCTCGAGATCGTGACCTGGCTGAAGTCGGACGCTTAACTGACTGTGCCACCCAGGCGCCCCAAGTCACTTATTCTTTTAAATTTCTTGATCAGTTTATTTTTTTAAGTTTTTATTTAAATTCCAGTTAAGTAGCCTGCAGTGCAGTAGTAGTTTCTGGTGCACAGTATAGTGATTCAGCACTTCCATAAATCACCCAGAGCTCATCACAGGTGTTCTCCTTAATCTCCATCACCTATTTCACCCATCCCCCTACCTACCTCCGCTCTGATAACCATCAGGTTATTCTGTATGGTTAAGAGTCTGTTTCTTGGTTTGTCTCTCTCTATCCCTGTCTGTTTTTTCCCCATTGCTCATTTGCTTTGTTTCTTAAATTCCACATGAGTGAAATCATTTGAAATTTGTCTTTCAGAAAGATCACTTATTATATTATAATCAAGACACTTACATAATTTGTTTTCCACTAACATTAATGATCTAAAAAATTTAAAAGTAAGGGTTCCTGGGTGCCTCAGTCGGTTGAGCATCTGACCCTTGATCTCGGGGTTGGTGAGATGGAGCCCCATGTTGGGATTCTCTTTTTCTCTGCCCCTCCCCTGCTCTCTCTGTCCCTCAAAATAAATTTTAAAACTTTAATAAATAAGTAAATAAATAGGTTGCCGTTGCACTCAAAGTATACATGTAAATATTTGCCCACCAAAATATACAGTTCAGAAATATTTCAGGAAACTGAAACTTTATAGTGTAAATTTTAGAATTTTTAGTTATTGTTATATATGTGTGTAAGATCATTTGAAACCTAGTCCTTGATGTCTCTCTAGTTTTTAATATAACGAGTCAGTAGGTATCACACATTGCATGTGCTGTATTAAGCCTCCAAATCTGTGAATGAAAGAGTAATACGACTTGTTTAATACTGGAAATTTTTCTGTACCGTCATGTGCAGTTGTTGCAAATACTGTGTTAATTTGTGAGTCCCTCTACAACCACACACTGGACACAAAGACAAAAAATGGACACTTGAGACTACGGAGCAATATTTATTGTGTGAGGACCTTTTGCACTCACTCAAAAGGAAAGGATTTAACAAGCAGATTAACTTACTTTTTCTTTTACCTAAAGTCTTCTGTCCCCTCGAATCCTCCCTGCCTTCTAAAGCAGTATCCATCTCCAACAACCCAAACCTCACCACAGTTAGACTTTATCACCCTTTGTTTAGATGCTATCCTGAACAAGTCTGGAGCCTTAATGGAGTCAGTCATGAGAGTGGTTGTGTAGCGTATGATGATGCTGTGTCGGCACTTGGTGTGTGTGTTTTATGATGTGAGAACCTTCTCTAACACATGGGCCCACAGGAGGTCCTCTCTTGCCCAGCTCTCAGGGTAGTGCCAGGTCGGCTTTCCCATCCTGGCTGGCCCAAGGCTGCATAACCATCTACAACACAGTTGTGTTCAGGTAACCATCCTCCTTCTTGTTGCTAGCCACTTTGGCCCTATCCTACCCTTTTTCTATTTGAAAAGGAGGGATCTTTAGAGTCTTCCTGTACCTCTTGTAAAACTAGCAATATGTCCAAGAGTGTGTCCTTTCTAGGATATAATTCTAGAACCCCTGTACTGTTCAGTAGCCAAAGGTTTCCTTTGAGTGCCAAGCTGGCCATCATTCCAGAATCGAAGTCTCCCCAGTCCAATATGGTGAGATTTTCTATGCCATCATATCCTCCTATAATGATTGCAAGTTCTTGGAGGCCAGGGCACACACGATGCCTGGCACACTATACACTCTTAATAAATATTTATTGAAATACCATTGCCAAGAAGTCAGAAAAGAAAGGGGCTCCATGGTTGGGTTTTATTTGATAAAAGCAAAATTTTCTGTATGTGAAGAAAATTCCCAGTAGCCTTAGGACAATAATTACAGCAAATATTACAGAGAGCTGGCATCTTTAGTTTGAACAGAGTTCACACAAATCGACGAGAGAAAAAATGAAAACTGATATGGTAAATGGGCAAAATACCTCAAAGACAATTCTCAAAGGAGAAAATATAGCTAGAATTAAACTGTAATGAACACAATACCTTGGAACCAATTTGGCTCTCAAAAGCCTCAAAGTATTCACTTTATTTGACCTAATAATTCCACTGCTAAACATCTAAGAGAATTGTAAATTTTGGAAGAGAAAGTTTTATTTATCTAACTCAAGCATAGTAGGGCCTTTCTTTTTTCCTCACAAGATGTTCTTTGGCCCCTTTGCTGGGGCTAGAGTGGGAGGAGAGTCAGGACCCAGAATCCAGGCATTCAGAGTCAACAGCAAGGTTACTAGAGCATTCCAGAACACTAGATGTTTACCAACGATTGAGTTTCATGCTGCCTGCTGGCAGTGAGTAACACTGCCTCCCCGTGGCAGCCATCAACACCAGAGGCTGATGGAAGCACAAAAAGAGATTTTCAAATAATCACAGGGCTGGAGTGCAAAGGCTTTCATTCTGACTATATACAAATGGGAAGTTTTGCTCACAATCAGTAGCATTTCAATTCAGAAATAGCTACTCCTGTAGAATGTTATCTCCAAGTGGCCTTGAGTACCTTGGGAATGTGGGGCTTCAATTCAAGTGGAACGGCTTCAAAAGTGTATTAGCAGAAGGATGGGAACATCTCAGTTTACCCAGCCAGCTGCCCAGGCCTCTTTATGGACCAGAAGCTCTCTGCCCAGGTAGCCCCTCGTTGGTGTTAATTAATACAAATGATTTTCCTTGGAACCATGGTGGCACAGAACGTAGAAACTGACAGTGGTCCCTAGCTGTCCATCAAGAAGCACTAATGCGCCTTGTTGCCACCTGCCATTAGGAGAGTTTTTTACCACCACCAGGCTCCTTGTTGTTTCTCTGCAGAATGCACTCAGCTGGATCAGCCTGTAATACACTAACGTGATTTCAACTAAACAACAGAGCAAAATACCAGAGGAGGAGGGTACTTGGAGCTGAAAAGAAAGGGAATGAAATCACTATCATTACCTCCCTAAACTTCAACAGCTATGAAAGAGCCCTCTTCCTGACAAGTCCAGATCCCTAATTTCAGACAGTGTAATGGCAGCTAGCTTTGCAGACCAGAAGCAGAAACACTTGTCTGCTGATGAGATCTCTTTCCTCTCCCATTAAATGGTGGAGATGAGCCCCGGATCAGTCCCAGCCCAAGGTTTGAGCCTCTGACCTCATAGTCAGTTCAATCCTTAAGCAGTGGTTTGTAGACTCCATTTAGAATCATAGTGAAAATTCATAATAACTCTGGACTCACATTCTGGACTATCGTTGGAGCACAAGGACCCCAGAAACCCAACCATGGAGCCCCTTAAACCGTGAGCTAGTCCTCTCTGCACTCTTGCCCCCCCACTCCCCATTTCTGGGTCTGTAACATGCTCCTTGATGAAGCCTGGGGCTCTCGTCTGCTGACCTAGGAAGCAGCATTTCAACCTTTCCCAGCAGAGTTCTGGGGGGCCCGTGGGGAGAGTATCCTTGTCACTCTGTCTGTAGTCATTCGTGGGAAAGAATCTGCTCTACAGAGACCCTTCCCAGTCTGACTTCCCTCTCTGCGGAGTTATGTATATAGTTCTCTAATGATGTCAAAAAGCCGTTTGGTGCTAAGGAAAAACAAAAACAATTATGGTAAGAAATTAGGAGCAAAATTACATAAGGCTTTTTTTTTTTTTTTAAAAATTGGTATTCTAGCTGCATTTTTCAACTAAGAGTCATAAAATCATTTCCCAAGCCAGAAGTATCATTATCCTCATTTCACAGGTGGAAAACCAGGAATTACAGAGAGGTTAATGGCTGTGTCTAAAAGCACACAGCACGCCCTCGTCAGAAGGAACTGGAATTACAGGTATCGTCAAGGGTTCATACTGTTCTGCGATAACCCAAACTTTATGAACAAGTTTGGCTTGGCCCTAATTGGCATTCAATTTTAAAAAATGTCTTTCATTAAAAAATATAATTTGAGGAACTGGGTAATTGACTCACATTTGATTAAGGCAGAGTCTATTGGATTAACATGATTAATAGATAAAATTATAATCAAACAGAAAGCAGTACAAAAGGTGACTAAGTCATGGATCACATTAAGATACTAAATTTTTAAAAGATGGATATGCTGGGGTTTTTTTTACATTAGTAATATTCATTTCACAGTGGATCTCACACTGTTCAGCTATGGTCGGTAGTGTAATTAGAAGGAAGTTTGTGTTCAGGATTAAAAGAAGAAGTACTTGGGAGGTGTTTTGATTTCACAGTAAGGAAAACCCCAGCTGCCCTCTTTCTGACTCTCCCCAAATCATGTGGTACAGTAGCCATTTCTCAAACTGATAGTGAAGTAGGCCACCCCAGTGGTTATCTCTGCTGAGAACTAAATATAGTTCATGCCACATCAAACTCCAAAGCCCCTTTTAGGAACTGTAACATTCACCAGCCTATACTGGGATAACATATTCTACGGGGTTTTTTTTTTCTATAAATGCAAAATTATTTCCCATAGAAGCTAAGTTCATTGATATGAAAGTATTCTAGCATTAGCCACTTCCAGGTGGCCAGGCGAGGAAGTCAAATAAAAACCAGACTGCTCGGGCATTTTATGTCCATCTTAATTTTTTTTTTTTTTGCCCCAGAAATGCAAATTGCTGTGGTATAAGTGGAAGTGAATGTGAATATAACATTCTTTTCACCACCAAGAATTTGTCTGTTTCAGATGGACTGGGTGGTGGCAGGCTCCTTCCCAACACTTCCACGTCTGCCTCAGCTAGGAGGGTGGAAGGAACGGGGAGAAATTTCAGCCATTCCATAATCTTCATCGGTGTCTCAAAAGCCAAGTCATATAACATACAATATCAAGAAAAAGTGGCCTCTGAGGCAAGCACAGCTCCAGAGCAGTCTCCTGGCCGCCACCCCACTGGCTTCCGGATTTTCCTGGAGAAAAAAATCTGGGAGCACCACCACTGGACCTGTTCTTACCATGGTGTTACTTCTAGGAAGCATGCGCTGGTCAGGCAAATGTCTAAGAATACGGGACCGAAAGGGGGCAGTTGAACAATCCAAAGTCGGCTTTCTTTGCTTCCAAGAATGACAAAACGTTTAAGGATCAAATCACATTTTCTGTTGATAAGGATTTGGAGAAACAAGTAATCTCATATACAACTTGTCAGAGTATATAACAGAAGTAAGTTTGCTAGCACCTGTAAAGTATTACTATCCCCTTTGACCAAGTCATTCCATAGACACCTGTGCACAGTGATATGGATTCAGGGCTGTTTACTCTAGCATTTTTTGCATAGCAAAATATTGGAAACAACCTAATCATTTATAGGTAGGAAAATGGTTAAATAAATGACGGTTTAGTTATACTTCGAATACATCTCTTTTTTAACAAGTAGATTAAACCATAATGTCAAGGAAAGATTTTCATGATGTATGCTTGTAATGTTTATTTATTTTTGCGGGAGAGAAAGAGACAGACAGAGTGTGAGTGGGGGAAGGGCAGAGAGAATGGGAGACAAAGAATCCAAAGCAGGCTCCAGGTTCTGAGCTTTCAGCACAGAGCCCAATGCAGGGCTCAAACTCACACCGTGAGATCATGACCTGGGTTGAAATCAAGAACCGGATGTTTAACTGAGCCACCCGGGCACCGCCCCCCCCCCAACTCCCATGACATATTTCTAAGTGAAAAAAGCAAGTGGTAGAAATGTATACTCATATAATATGATCCTATTTACGTGTTTTTAAACAGTTGGTGTGTATTCCATGGTTTTAAATGGATAGAAAATGATCAGAATGGACACATCTCCAACTGTTAACAGGTGCCCTCTGGAGAGAAGAAATGAGCTAGGAGAGGGAGAGAGGTGAGGGGATGGAGGAGGTATTTCATTTTCCACTCAATATACTTCAGTAATCTATTCTGATAAGTACATGGTGTTTTATCATTAACAAAAAAAAAAGCTTGTCATTGGCATCTCCTCACGAGGCACTAGGTAGCTTTCCACCACAGTTACCGCTCTGTAGTTCCCTGGCTCACATGCACGGATGATCTGCTTCCTATTTCTGATTGGGTTCTCTGTCAATCTGCCTGAAATACAAAGATAAAGAGAGAATTCTGAAAGCAGCTAGATAGAAACAGGACTTAACCTAAAAAGGTAGACGCATAAGGGTAATAGCAGACCTGTCCACTGAAACCTGGCAGGCCAGAAGGGAGTGGCAGGAAATATTCAATGTGCTGAATAGGAAAAATAGGCAGCCAAGAATCCTTTATCCGGCGAGGCTGTCATTCAGGACAGAAGGAGAGAGAAAAGTTTCCCCAGACCAACAAAAACTGAAGGAGGTCATGACCCCTAAATCAGCCCTGCAAGAGATCCTAAGGGGGACTCTGCGAGTGGAATATTGCAAAGACTACAAAGGACCGGAGACATCACCACAAGCATGAAACCTACAGATGACACAGTAACACTAAATCCATATATTTCACTGATAATGCTGAACGTAAATGGACTAGATGCTCTGTCAAATTGCCTGCATTGTCTCAATATGTGTATTCTGTCAAGGCACATGCTGTCTGATTGAACACAGGTGTCCTTTTGACGGTCTTCCAACTTGTATCGATTCTGCCTACACCACAGGGGGTGGTACTTATCTCTAAGGACCATAACCCCAAGGATGGTGGCATAGTCAATGGAGAGGTTGTGCAGTATGCAGACTGCTTCTCTGAGGCCAGACTTTTACTTTTTTTATATATATTTTTTATTTTTTAGAGAGAGCGAGCACAAGCAGGGAAGAGGGGCAGAGAGAGAGAGAGAGAGAGAGAGAGAGGACATTAAGCAGGCTCCATGCTCAGTGAAGAGGCTGATGTGGGGCTCATTCCCTTGGGTCATGACCTGAGCCCAAAGAGTGGGATGCTCAACCAACTAAACCACCCAGGCGCCCCTCTGAGGGCCAGACTTTTAGAGATACATGTATTAATTTAAATAGAAGATGTCTTGCAAGACATACGAGCAGAACCTGGTCAGGCTGAATGGTAAGACGTGGGAAAAACGTAGGGAGAATGTTGTCCATGTTTTTACTCTGGAGTCCAGAATCGTAGATTATATCATAGAGTCTTTGGGATTATTTTCAGACACTGCCTTAAATCCTCTCCGGAACCATGGTAGGGACATATACAAACAAATAAATAAACAAATAGCACTTATTGAATACTTATTATGTGCCAAGTAATGTTCTGAGTGTTTTTCACACAACGTTTTCCTTTAAGCCACCCAAAAACATATTCATTAGAAATCGTGTCTGCAGTGATTTATCATATACTTTCCAGATAGGAGCCATGTGGGCCTTTTCATTAAGCTTCTGCAACAGGCGAGACAAAGGGAAGTAGCAGGAGAGAAAGAATAACCCTCTAAGAACCTCTAAAACCGGGTGGAGGATGTGCTTACAAACGCTCAGGACACTCCAGCTTGAGAGTCAAGCCTTGATGTTCTTAACCGCCAAAAATACTAAAGAAATAGCTTTGTTTCTACTTTCTTTCAGGTGGCTTTTTCTGTCCAGGCTGTAATTGGAAGACCTCACTGAAGGGATAACTGGTCGAACAGGGCAAATAAAGAACAAAACGTTCACTTCTCTCTCTCTCTCTCTCTTTCTCTCTCTTTTTTTGCTTGTAGACCAGGTCCTCATGGGTACTGTTTTCTACAATTGCCTTAAAAGCCTGGAAGAATAAAAACAAAAATTTCTAACATCTTTCAATTGCATAATTAGGTTTCGCTGCTATAGGAAGCCCATCTTCATTTGTGACACAGTCAAGTCTAAAATGCATTCCAGGTGTCTGACCTTGCCCACGGAGCATGTCAGAAGGTTGGGGCTCCGGGGTGCTTGGGTGGCTCAGTCAGTTAAGTGTCCAACTTTGGTTCAGGTCATGATCTCACAGTTCATGAGTTCGAACCCCACGTCGGGCTCTGTGCTGACAGCTCAGAGCCTGGAGCCTGCTTCGAAACCTGTGTGTCCGTCTTTCTCTGCCCCTCCCCCACTCACGCTCTGTCTGTCTCTGTCTCTGTCTCTCTCTCTCAAAAATAAATAAACATTAAAAAATTAAAAAAAAAAAAAGGTTGGGGCTCTGATTTGGTCAAGGGTTCGGAGACCATGAGCTGGTAGTGGGTGAGAAGCGTACTTCTGAGAGACAATGTCCAAATGTAAGTGTCATTCATGTACCAAACACATAGTGCAAACAAAGTATGGGTCTAAAGGAGGTGGGTGGAAAGGCATCAAGAGACACTCAGAACCAGCCCAAGAGACTTAAGAGCAGTTCATCTCCCCTCTAGAGAGATTCAGATTCATATGTTTCTGAAGATGGGTGCTGAGGGCTTGTTGTAGAGCCTGTTGGGTGGGATGGAAGCTGTTAGAAGCACTAACAACTGTTTCACCTGTGGGGAACCAGGTCTCACTATGCACCGGGAAGGAACTCCATAAATACTTAGGCAAATGGTTTAACTTTTGTTCAAGAAAAATGACCTCTCTTAAATGGTTATTGAAGCAATTTGCAGCTGACTGTTTCAGATACAAGCTCTCAGGAAAGCTAGATGTCAGACTGCTTCTGTTGTCATTTAGGCTGAGAGAGAGTTTACCTTGCCTGTCATGCATGCGCACACACACACATACACACACGCACGCACACAAGCATATTTTTCTAATAAAGACCACACAGTAGGAAAACAGGAAAGGAATCGGGATGGTCCCAAAACACCCAGTTCCCTCTGTTTGTTCACTGAATTCACTGGACAAAAATAGCAACATCGTATTTGCTACTAATCCAGATAGAAAATTAATTTCAACCTAACAGTTTACAGTGCTTGGCACTGTAGTGTGGACAGCAGGAATGCATAAGTTGTCTTTAATGTTGGGAGATTCACAGTCTTGTGTGAAACATGACATCTAGACATATCAATCAGGTAACTTCTCAAGACAGGAATAAACTTTGCTAAATACCAAATTACTTTGCCATAACTTATATTTCCATTGTTCCCTCAAGCAGCCAATTTCATGGCCTAAGAGATGTCAGAGGTCTTAACTGCTACTCTTTGGAAGAGTTTGGCACACAGTATCAAGCCCTTATTGATTCAATTGATACGGTTCTAGACCACCAGGGCCCATTAGGGCAGACATGGAGGAAGGAGTAGAATAGATAAAAAGGCCTGATGTGAGAAGCTGGTTACAAGAAAGAGATTTATTCCGCAAAAGTGCTTATCTTCATTTAATGTTGACTACCCAGGAGGTATGGTCGTCCTCACATCTGCTCTAGAGTGTAAAAGGAAAGACATTTCTATTTATTAGGTTTGAGAAGATTTTAAGGGGCTGGGCAGGTTGGTTATTGTTTTATTTTTTTTTATTTTTTATTTTTTGTTTGGTTATTGTTTTAAAGGAATGAAGTCAAGTGTAGACAACTTTAAAACATCGCTGCTACATCCATGCGTCTAATTGAGACACTTGTAGGTCGTCAGGCTCTAGAGTATAACAATTTGTCAGCATAGGACGCAGAGTGGACCAATTTAATAATTGCTGCAGGGGTTAGAATTTCTACAGCCTTTGATCAGATTTTTTTTTTAGGTCAGTAACATTTAGAGGTAGATAAAAATATCAAGTAATTGGTAAGAAACTAGATGGTTTGTGGCTAATTTGCAAAAGCAGAGATTACGTTATTTGAATTTTACCCACTTAATGAAAAAGTCTTGAGATTTTTAGGAAGAGCCCATTAATGTTGATAACCTGGTGTGCAGCCCAGTCTCCAGTGGGCAAACATCTGCCATCTTTCCTGACACTCCCTCTTGCTTGCTCACTGGGGCCTCTACATCCGCTATGACTTTTGTGTCCTACCTGATAATAAGATTATGTGTGACACCATTGCTCCTTTACTAGCTCCTTTTACAAAAATGGAAAATGAAGCCATCTTTTCTTTCTTTAGAATGGGTCAGGATAAAGAAAATTGAAGTCTAAGGGAGCCTGGGTGGCTCCGTTGGTCGAGCATCCAACTCTTGGTTTTAACTCAGGTTGGGATCGAGCCCGGTGTTGGACTCCATGCTGAGCACGGAGCCCACTTGAGATTCTCTCCCTCTCTTCCTCTGACCCTTTCCCCTGCTCTCACACACGCTCATTCTCTCTCGGAAGGAAGGAAGGAAGGAAGGAAGGAAGGAAGGAAGGAAGGAAGGAAGGAAGGAAGGAAGGAAGGAAAGAAAGAAAAAGAAAATCGAGGTCTGATATATAATCACTAAAATGCCTATCTGTTATTTTAAGAGAGTTGCTATGCAAATCTGAGAGGTAGAAGGGAACAGCAAAGGTGTTAGGTGTTATTACTTGAGGGCACTGTTCCCTCTCCAGCCTAGACAGTGTTTCTGGAAGAGCCTTCACAGATCTAGTTAATCTCTTCTGAATGTGTTTCTGGGCCTATGACCTTTAAAAATCAGGCACCAGCCCTGAAGGCAATAGTTCAGCAGAAGGGCAGCCACACCGTGGTGGCCTACCTTGAGTTTGTGCTTCTCCAGAAGCATTCAGACTTGTTCCAGTGACCCCCAATTCATCACCAGATAACCTGCTCTCTTCCTGTTGTGTTTAGAAACTGGAGAGGGAGGTATTCCAGCACCAATACTCCAATACTCTTTGGAGCATTTCCTTCCACTTTAAAAAGACTGATTTCTTTTTTGACCTAGTGTATGAGTCTGCTTCAACAACAGACATTTATTTCTCACAGTTCTGGAAACTCCAAGTCCAAGATCAAGATTCAGTTTCTGGTGAAACCTTTTCTTGGCTGTGTTCTTGTCGTGTCATTTCCTCAGCATGCGCTCGGGGAGAGGGAGAGAACGAGATTTCTGCAGTGTTTTCTTGTAAGGACACTAATCCTATCCTAAGAGCCCCCACCTGTGTGACCTCATTTAACCTTAAGTCCTTCCAGAGAGTCCCCATCTCCAAATACAGCCATGCTGGGGGTCAGGACTTCGCAAGCATTCAGTCCATAACACGGAAGGTACCTCTCATTTTGTCTTCTTTTTCCCACTCATCACACATAATCTTGCTGCAGCACAATCTTCAGAACCACCTTTTCACCTGTTTCAGCCGTATCATTCTCATCTATGCTCTTTGCTAAAAGTTTGGGTCACTTCAGGGAAGTAGAGTGAAGAAAATGTAAAGTCACTGAGGTAGAATCCTATTAAATTTTAGTGCATTCTCTCTCAGTATTTTTCAGTGCATTACTTTATTTTACTTATAGAATCTATATTTACAGAATGGATTACATAAATTCAATACCAGCTTCTATCTCTTAACATTGTATCCTAAGTATTTCTCCACTGTTGTTAAAAATTATTTGACCACAGGGGCGCCTTGGGTGGCGCAGTCGGTTAAGCGTCCGACTTCAGCCAGGTCACGATCTCGCGGTCCGTGAGTTCGAGCCCCGCGTCAGGCTCTGGGCTGATGGCTCAGAGCCTGGAGCCTGTTTCCGATTCTGTGTCTCCCTCTCTCTCTGCCCCTCCCCCGTTCATGCTCTGTCTCTCTCTGTCCCAAAAATAAACGTTAAAAAAAAAAAAAAAAAAAAAGACACGTGGTCAAATTTTTTTTTTTTTAATTTTTTTTCAACGTTTTTTATTTATTTTTGGGACAGAGAGAGACAGAGCATGAACGGGGGAGGGGCAGAGAGAGAGGGAGACACAGAATCGGAAACAGGCTCCAGGCTCTGAGCCATCAGCCCAGAGCCTGACGCGGGGCTCGAACTCACGGACCGCGAGATCGTGACCTGGCTGAAGTCGGACGCTTAACCGACTGCGCCACCCAAGGCGCCCCTTGACCACGTGTCTTAACAACTGCCTAATATTTTATGAGAGGACAGTACCAGGATTTATTTAATCAACTCATAGTGTTAAATTAAAAAAAAATCAACTCATAGTGTTGAACATTGGAGTTGTCTCCAGGTTTTCACTATTGTAAATAATATTTTAAGTAACATGGCTTGCAAACATTTGTCTGTGTTTCATATTTATTTTAGGCTGGGTTGCTGGTAGATCAAATAACAGAAATATTTAATGCCCTTAATACGTATTGCCAAATTGTTTTACAGAATCTCAACAATGATTATTCATCATTTTAACAAATACTATTTGAAAAATAAATAAAAAATAAAAATACTATTTGAAAATAGAAATAAGCACAGATCAAAGAACTTTATTCAGTCACCTAAAATAGCTATTGTTAAAATTTCAAAAAATAAATAGAATTATATTGTTTTAAATCTTATTTTTTCATTATAGTAGTTTTGATTTTGTTCATGACATTGTTACTCTTCCATACTATTTTTTTTAATGTTTATTTATTTTTGAGAGACGCAAACAGAGTGTGAGTGGGGAAGAGGCAGAGAGAGAGGGAGACAATCTGAAGCAGGCTCCAGGCTCTGAGCTGTCAGCAAGAGCCCAACACAGGGCTTGAACCCACGAACTGTGAGATCATGACCTGAGCCAAAGTCAGATGCCCAACCTATTGAGCCACCCAGGTGCCCCTCTTCTGTAGTGTTTTTTTTTTATTTTTTTTAATGTTTATTTTTGAAAGAGACAGAGACAGAATGCGAGTGGGTTGGAGCAGAGAGAGAGGGAGACACAGAATCCGAAGCAGGCTCCAGGCTCTAAGCTGTCAGCACAGAATCCAACGCGGGGCTTGAACTCACGAACTGTGAGATTATGACCTGAGCCGAAGCCGGACACTCAGCCAACCGAGCCACCCAGGCACCCCTCTTCCAGAGTGTTTTAAAGGCTGTCTTGTGTTCTGTTGTGTGCACACATCATAAGTTAACTAGCCAGTTCCCCATTTTCTAATTTTTGTTTATTAGAAATAAGACAGAACTAAACATTCTTAGGTAAGACTTTAAGTACATCCCAGATGCAGAGTTTTGTAGCAAAATGTTAGTGCTTAACAATAAATTGTACTCTCAAAGTTTGTGCTGATACATATTTTCATCAACCATGTAAGAGCAGTACCTTCATTGGTAGGGAGCATAACATGTAATCATTTTACATTTAATAAGTGGAAAATCAGATTTCATTTAAATGTCTATCTCTATTTAGAAGTAAGGTTGAATATTTTCCATCTGCTTATTGGCCAGTTTTAATTTTTTATTAATTACCTATTAGTGTTCTTTGACCATTTGCTATTGGAAATAACCATCATTCTCTTGTTGGTTTGTAGTATCTTACTATATTTTCAAGCAGCGTTTCTTAAACTATGTTCCACAGAGAATTCGTGTTCCATGAAATGATAATAAATGTTCTGCTAAAATTGAAAAAGAAAATTAATACTGGAGATATTGTTTATGAAACAATGTTTTTTTTAATTTTAATTAAACAATTATTTTTAGGTGTGTATGTAAGAAAACTATTGAACAAATAAAATAGTGGTTATTATTTGATATCTGTTTTTGGGATATAATCATTTATACCTGAGAATGTCAGGAAGTGGCACGAGAAAATACCTAGTATATATATATACATCCAGTGTTGTCACTGATCATTCCATGGTCATGAAAACATCATGTATCTTAAAATATCAGTGTATATTTGTGATATATTTAATGTTATATAGCAATTATGGATCAAATTTTAACTCGTTTTGCATCAATTAATTTGCCTTTGAGACTACCTATTCTTTTTCTTTTTAAATTTTTAAAGGTTTTTTTTAAAGTTTATTTCTTTATTTTGAGAGAGACAGAGACAGTGTGAGTGGGGGAGAGTCAGAGAGAGAGAATCCCAAGCAGACTCTGCACTCGTAGACACTGAACTCACACCCACAAAACTGTGAAATCATGACTTGAACTGAAAGCAAGAGTCGGATGCTTAACCAGCCAGTCCACCCAGGTGCCCCAAGAGACTACCTGTTCTTGTGTACTTCTTACTGTCATTTGTCAAAATAGCCTTTGCTGGTCTCATTTATACTTACAGCTAAAGTTTAGAAATAAGATTGTTGAGATTGCCTCCCAAAATTCCCTTAGTTTTTTGGTTTTTTTGGGTTTTTGTTTTTTTTTTGTTTTTTTTTTTTTTTTTTTTTTTTTTTTTACTGTAATTGCAGTAATTTCATTGATTTATTTGGAAAGAGCTTACCTTTGTACAAAGTGAAACTTTCCCATTCAGGAACCTGAATTTTTTCTCCCAATTTTTCAAGTCTTACACTTTTCTTTTTCTTTTTTTATAACTAGGAGGTTCTCAGCTAATATGGTTGGGCTTTCTTGTACCATCTTGTCTTATTCTTTTGTGTTTCTTTGACATTCCATGTAATAATGGTGTTTTTTCTGTATGCTTGTCTCTGTAACTACATTGTTGAATTTTCTAAAAATTGTTTGAGCCTGTTTCTTTGTCAGTATCAATCATCAAAATATGTTTACTTCTTCCTATAAAATTTGTATAATTTCCCATACTATTACCTCCTTTCTCTCCTTCTGTCTTACTTCTTTTCTTGGTATGAGCAGAGATTTTTATATCCAGGCTGATTATTACTACATTTACATTGTGATGCTTTTGAAGACTGCTTTTTAACATTTGCATTGTCTCTGTTTTTCTACCATTTCTTCTATACTGAGCCTTATCTATTCTTGAGTTCTTTATTTTGATTCACTTATTTACTTTCATTTTTTTATTTTTTGTTCAAGTTTATTTATTTATTTTTGAGAGTGAGAGAGAGTATAAGCAGGGAAGGGGCAGCGCAAGAGGGAGAGAGAGAATCCCAAGCAGGCTCTGTGCTGTCAGTGTGGAGCCTGATGTGGGGCTCAGTCCCATGAACCATGAGGTCATGACCTCAGCGGAAATCAAGAGTTGTGCACCTAACTGACTGAGCCACCCAGGCATCCTGACATATTTTTACTTTTAAAAGAAAGATATGTTTTTGGTAGTTTCAACATATCTGCATTTCTGATTGTATCTTTCTGAGGCTTCTACACTTGAAATCAGATTTTCAGGTCCCATTCCTTTCTTTTCAACCCTCTGGTAGCTTTTGCTCTATTGTCTTCTCAAATTTAGTGTTGCAGTAAAGAAATTTGACATTTCATTTCACTTTGTAAATAGTTAGAGGAATCCTTCCCCCCCCCCCCCCACAATACAATAAAACCTGTCTAGGTGTGAGTTTTCTCACTAATTTGCCAGCCACTCACTTAACCCTTTGGCTCTGAATATTCAAGCCTTTCATCAGCTGGTAGAACTTTTGATTATTACTTCTCTTCTGTCTGCTTGGTGTTCTCCTTCTAGAATTTCTAGTATACATATTTTGAATTTTTGCTGCCTGTCTTCAAAGTTTATCTTTTCTCTTCTCATAAATCTTTTCTAAGTCAGGAGAGAACATCAATAGCGATCAATTTCCTATAATTACCTGTAGTTTGCTTCTTCTGCTTTAGTGCTTGTATTTTTCATCTCTACAACATCTTTTTTGAGCTTCATTTTCTGCACAGTGCTCTATTCATGTCTTCTCTAGCTTTGTACGTTCACATTCCTCCTGCATCTTGATGAGAACACTTATTTGAAATCTTACACAGTTTTATCTGTTGGTTCAGTAATAAGAGTTTGATTGCTGAGATTTGTCCCCTTCTCTTGAATTGCTCTGTCTTTTCAAAGGTTTTCCACAAGATATGTGCTGGTCTGCTTGTATGAGTTCAGATGAGTCTGAAAATTGTTGAGCCCCTATTCAAACATTTTAGTCCAAAGAAGTGGAGAAAGGAAAAGTTTAAATGTGCTGTCATTTTCTTATGTGTAGAAGCCAATGGAAAATAATGAACGAGCTATTATAGCAGAAGTAGTTACAGCAGAGAGCATCACCTCTGTGCTTGTGAGTTTTGTTCACATCTTCGTTATGAAAGCCCAGATGACTCCAGGCAGTGTACCAAGTCCAAGATTGTTCTCATAAAGAACAGCTGTAGCAAGTGCCCTATATGAACTTAGCTTATCTAGTCACATCAAATGTAATAATAACGACAAAAGCTAGCATTTTCTAGTGCTTATAATATGCCAGCCACTGCTCTGATCTATCTAAGTATAAATTGAGTGTAAATACTGCAGAAAGATTCTAATTATCCGTGGTCTCCTCTTCTAGGAGGTTTCCCAGAAAAATTGCCGAGAATGAGATTTGATCCTGCAGCCAACCCATGATAGTTAAAGTGACCATATAATTTATCATCTAAACTGAGACACTTTTGAAAGCAAAAAGGGAGATTAATAACCACACAACAAGGACAAACTGGTACTGTCCCAAGTAAGCTGGAATATGTGGTTACTGAAATCATAGCATGCACTTGCTTCCGGATTTTGTTGTTCTCGGATTCAATACGTGCTCAAATTGCCCTCTTAAGCAGGAGATCCCCAACCACCATTTTTAGTAACTGCTTAATAATCCATGTGTTTACCATTGTTTATTCATTTCCTTATTGATGGGCAATTAGACTGCTTCCAATTTGCATCTATTAAATATAATACTGAAATGAACATCTTTTTGCATAAACTGTATTTTTTATTTAGATTTTTTCCTTTGGATTAAGGGTCTGAATTAAAATTATGTAGTAAGTGCTTTTTTCTTTCTCTTCCTCTATATCTTTCTCTCCCCCCCCCCTTTCCTTTCTCTTTCCTTTCTCTTTCCTTTTTCTAAAAGTCATTGGAGAAACGGGTTATAATATCTTACTGGTTCCCTCATTAGTTAATAAGTTAACTGAAATCTTTGGTACATATTCACTTGGTATTTGTATCAGAGGCATGACTGTATTTCTTTTTAATTATCCTTTAACAGTTTGGAATTCAGCCACCAGGACTGAATCCTCTGTCCCTGTCAGAGTCAAGTAAACTGCATTGCCACAGAGCTACACCTATTAGGAGGAGCTGGAGGGTACAGGTGAGGGGTGGATTAAGACCCGGCACATCGTTTCTTGGCTTCCAGAGATAAATCTCAAGTGGTAATAGAACTTGAACTTTTCTGCCTCTGTGTTTCTATAGAGTTTCCCCCCTTCTCTCTCCCCACTGATTTTATATTTTCGTTTTGTTTCTGGTTCACACATGAGGAATAAGTTACAGTGGCAGCAATAATTAGTGAAATTTGGTTTCCTTGTCTGACTATTTGGTAAAAGAGGTAAATGGATTAATGGACTATAGAGGTCTGTTCTCTAATGGGTGAAAAAATAGAAAATCTAGGTTGTTAGTCTTTTTTGTTTGCTCATTTGTCTATTTTGAGCTCAAACCAATTAGAATTTCATGCTCATCAGGAGAGTGAACAGTTCTTTGATATTTGGACCTGTGAGTTTTTGTGTGGCTATCTTATTATTAACCTTTGAATAAAATTGTAGAACTGAAGACATACACTCTCCACATGTATGTGTGTCTATGTGTCTACAATTCAGAAAGTTTTTTACCTTTCATAAAGTGAATACAAAACGTTTTCCTATCTCTGTAATAATCTAGATTACAAAGTCTCTTGAAGAGAATTTAAGAGAACTCTGTTCTGATTGGCTATTATTATTTATTAGAGATAAATAAGATCCTACAAATCAAATATTCCTAAAATTTCCTGAAAAATAAGTAAATTGAACTCCAAATACATTAAGTCTGCTAAACATAAAAGCTATTACATGGAGCAAAGCATAGTAGGTGGGATGAGGGAAACCCTGGAGGCTGAGAGAGGGACAGTAAAGGTGTCCTGTGGGGATGAAGGGTAGCAGCAGTGACTGGCAATTACTTACACACAAGTGGGTTAGCCAGATAAGTAAATATACTGACAGTAATGTAAGTACAGTTTCCCATTGTCAAAGAAGGGAGTTACTGAAAAGAAGAAAACTACAAGAAACCATGTGGTGTCAGATTCAAATTGAAAGTATCAGTTTGTATTCATGGTTGAATATGTAGATATAAATATCTCTCTCCATATCCTATTTATTTCTAGATATATATAGATATTCATCCTCTAGCTCTGGATGCTGAAGAGGCCTGGGTGTCATGGCTCCCAGTGTCACTGTGCAATGAACACATCTAGCTTCCAGATTTTCGTTTCTAAATATGATTCTCTGCTAAAGGGACCCAGGGAGTCTTGGAAAAATAGAAGATTCCTGTGCTGGTGCAGGCAAAGTATGATGAGCGTAAAACATCCTGTACCAGAAAGAGAAAAAGTCCTCAGAGAATAATAGGGACATGTCAAAACAATATAAAAACCAACTTGAAGGAGTTCCCACTAGCTAAATCTTGGACAACTTGAGCAGTAAAACAAATAATGAGGTAACAGATGAAAACCCATTGAATAAAAGAGGAATAAATACATACTAATCTAAACAAACACATGATATAAATAAATAAATAGTGAGGTAAAGGATGTTTATATCATTTCCAAGTAACTTCTTACCTAACAGATATTAGTTGCAAAGGGAAAAAGAATTTACAGTAGAGAAATTTGGTAAATAACACATCAATGAAGTGATTGCAGGTAATATAACCAGTAATGAGACTAATCAAAATTATGTGCCACCTGAGAGGATTCAATGAGAAGAACACGCCATCACTTCTCTGATATTCTTACCAAAGTCATATAACCTGAATCAAATTATAAAGGAACATCAGACTAACCCAAACTAATAACAAGTCTGTAGTCTTAAAAAGTGGCATGACCATGAAAAACAAGGGCAGAAGGAGGAACTGTTTCTTACTGAAGGAAACTAAAGAGCCACGACAACTGAAAGCAACACGTAATTCCGAATTGGATATTTTTGCTGTAAAGACATTATTGAAACAATGGGCAAAAGTTGAATAGAGTGTGAAGACAAGAGAAGAGGATAGTGATGCATCCATGTTAATTTCCTAATTTTTAGGTTGTATTCTGGTTATGGAGGAGAATGTATTCATTTGTAGGAAATTCACTCTGAAATATTCAAGGATGACAAGGGTATCTTATCAGCAACTTACTCTCAAACGGTACAGGAGAAGTTCTTTGTACTCCAGTTCCAATTTTGGAAAGCTTGATATTGTTTCAAACTAATAGAAAAAAGAAGAAATATTTTACATGATGAAAAGGTGTGAGCATTTTAATGATTCTTGATACACGTTGCTAAGTTGCTTTTCAAAGGGGTTGTACCTCATCTTATATCTCTGCCATTCCATTTTTTCCTATTAGATTTTTGTCAGGTAAGCGAGGCGCTAACGGCATTCAAAGACCTTATTTTCAGTCCTACCTGTCACACTTTCATAACAGAAGTGCTGATTTTCATGAACTCACTTATTATCTCCATGTGGGAGTAATCACTCATTGTATCATTAGCTGATAATGACTAGATGAGTTGATTGAGCTGTAAATGACTATGGTTAGCGATTGCAGCTCTAGCTGATTAGATAAATATGCCACATATTTCATTTTGATCATATCAATTTCAGTATCATTTGACTGAAATGTCTTCCTTCAACCTAAAGTTCTCATTAAGGCATGGTAATTTCTCTGAAATATGACTATATGCATGACTTCTATCAGCCAAAACCAATAGTTACAAAAAAGGAAGGTTATTTTACATTTTAGCGACTGCCTAGCTATATGATTTTATGCAACTCCCAAAATCTAAAGATCCTTGTTAGAAAGTGAATAATGTCTTTATTTCATTCAGAGTAGTATACATGTGTGGTAGGGCAGGGAGACCTGGGCTTCATTAATTGAGGACCTTGTCTAGTTTAAGAATCTTGGTGAAGAGATTTGAGGGTTTCCTCCCCAGTAATTCCTACATAATGGCTCTCTTTGGCACCTGGTGTCAGGCATTATTTGGACTTTGTAGCCAAGTGCTTCACAAACTGCAAAGTGCACACAAACCTCGTTAACTTGTAGATCGGGATAGTGGGTCTGAGGTGGGGCCTGAGGGTCTGCATTTCTAGCAAGATCTCAGGAGATACCGATGCTACTGTGCAAACCACACTCACAGCATATGCAGGGGCCTGGCAGACAGCTTGCTCACACCATTTTGTCAAGAACGGACGTCAGCAGTTAGTTGTGTGTGAGGAGTGGCACGGCACACTGGCAGATCTGCTCCTCTCTGGACCATGACAGATGACCACAGCAAGCCATTGTATTGGGCTAAGATTGTGTCCTTCAGAAAACAGACAAAAATTTGACTGTGGTGCCCATGTGGTGCCATGGTCTTTATTGGAATGTGGCCCAGATCTCTCTCTCTCTTTTTTTTCTCTCCTAACATTCCTTGTATGACCCCAGGGAAAACAAGTCCTTGTCACTCCCCGGAAAGGAAGGAGAAAGGGAAGATGATGAGTTCTCATGAGCTGCCTTGGATCCCTCCAGGTGAACAGGAATCTTGTCTGGTCTGGTGAGTCACAGTTTCAGATTGACAAGAGGTTTAATTTCAAATTCATTCAGTCATTTCTCTATGTTGAGATAAGGGAAGAGGCCCCTGTACAAGTTTCTGAGTCTTAGCGAGCCTTTTCCACGAATGGCATGAGTTCAGAATTTTTAGGGATGGACTTTGCTCTGTGATAAACAGATATGTTAACATTTCAGAGGCATAATTAGTCAGCATTTTCTACTTCAGGTAGTCTCTTAACCTTGGGAAACGAGGTAATACCATCCTCATCATATTGATCTGGAAATTGAGGCTCTAAGAGGTTAATTAACATGCCAAGTCACCTGTCTAATAAGTGGTAGAAGTGGGATTCGAACTCTGCCTATATGATTTCGAAGTTCAATGCCCTTCTAGTATGCCAGCCTTCCCTAAGAGTATTTATATAAAATAAGTACAATATTCTAGTTTAAATCAGTGGCACATTGGTATATGCTGGGATTTTATTGCTTGACCAAGATTGTGCAGCTATTAATTGAAGAAATGGAACTATTGAAATTGAACTATTAATTGAAGAAAGAATTCAAACCCAGGTCTAATCAACTGCACAGGCTTTGCATGACATCCACTTCCTCTAATGATCCAAGAGCCATGCTGCTAACAGCAGTAACCTGAATATCACATCATATTCTACAGCACGTTAAAATTCTCATATTTTTTGGGTCCCCCAGTATTCTTGAGAGATGAGTAGGGCAGACTTTCCTTGCAGTTCACAAGTTAGGAAACCAACCTGATGAAAGTTAAACCCGAGGACTCACAACCAGGATGTAGTAGCTCTAAAATCTAGGTCTTAGGCAGCAAATTTCATAAGTCCACAGCCTTCACTGTCATCAAAAGACTTCAGTATGTTTCTGAAGCATTTTTAAATGGATATATCCCCAGCTCTGCACAGAGTTTTATTTCCATTTTCAAGCAGTTATTTAGAAGCTAGTCAAGGCTGTGAGCTGGTTTTAGACTCCTAAAATAGTGGTAGCTGTCTTAATAGGAATTTATTGACTACCTACAATGCAAAATACAGTACAATAAAAATAAAAATGATATGGACCTTGCCTTCAAGGAGCTTACAGTATGGTAGATATGCATGGACGCAGGCATAACTGACTTTAATAAGGCAAAAAAATTCATTTGAGTCTATATACAAAGAAGTAACTGCAAAGTGAGGCAAGAATATAAGGAATATAAATATCCCTTCTGACGTAAACAGAGATTTTTCCAAAGACATACAGATGCCTAACAAATACATGAGAAGATGCTCAACATTACTCACCATCAGGGAAATCAAATCAAAACCACAATGAGATACCACCTCACACCTGTCAGAATGGCTAAAATTAACAACACAGGGAAGAGCAGATGTGGGCAAGGATATGGAGAAAGGGGAACTCTCTTACACTGTTGGTGGGAATGCTGCACTCTAATGGTACAGCCACTCTGAAAACAGAATGGAGTTTCCTCAAATAGTTAAAAATTGAGGGGCGCCTGGGTGGATCAGTGGTTGAGTGTCCGACTTTGGCTCATGTCATGATCTCACAGTTCGTGAGCTCGAGCCCCACGTCAGGCTTCTTTGCTGACAGCTTGGAACCTGCTTCTGATTCTGTGTCTCCCTCACTCTCTGCCCCTCCTCCACTCATTCTCTCTCTTTCTCTCTCTTTCAAAAATAAAAAGAAACATTAAAAAAAATTTTAAAAAATAGAATTACCCTATGACCTAGCAATTGCTCTAGTGGTATTTACTCAAGGGACACAAAAATACTGATTCAAAGGGGCACACACACCCCAATGTTTACAGCGGCATTATCAACAATAGCCAAATCATGAAAAGATTCCAAACGTCCATTGACTGATGAATGGATAAAGAAGATGTGGTGTGTGTACACACACCATGCGCGCGCACACACACACACACACACACACACACACACAATGGAATACTACTCAGCCATCAAAAAGAATGAAATCTTGCCATTTGCAACAACGTGGATAGAGCTAGAGTGTATTATGCTAAGTGAAATAAGTCAGTCAGAGAAAGGTAAATACCATATGATTTCATTCATACGTGGAATTTAAGAAACAAAACAGATGAACATAGGGAAAGGGAAAAAAAGAGAGAGGGAAATAAACCATAAGAGACTCTTAACTATAGAGAACAAACAGAGGGTTGATGGAGGGAGGTTGGCAGGGGATGGGTTATATGGGTAATCCGAATTAGGGAGGGCACTTGTTGTAATGAGCACTGGGTGTTATCTCTAAGTGATGAATCACTAATTCTACACCTGAAGTCAATTTACCACGTATATTAACTAACTAGAATTTAAATTTTAAAAATTTAAATTAAAAAAATACCCCTTCTGGAAAGAGGAGACCTTTGCTGGTGAATTTTCCATAAAGGACAAGTTCCATTATTTTGGCTTACAGTAATTTGGTTCTTTATTTCTCCATTCTGTGTCCAAGAGCCCACATAAACCAGTTAGAAATCCTTTGGAATAATATCCTTGATAAGTAATTAGTATTACCTCTACTCGGCATAGTCTCCATAGCTCTGTTGGACTGCTCTACTCTATTGTATTTTGAAAAATAAGAAAAAAAACTCTTCCCCAAACATGCTGAATTCTCATCCTGCTCCCAGGCTTTGCATGTACTTTTACCTCTAGAACACTGTTCCCTTCAATTCTTTACCTGGACAACTCTTACTCATTCTTTGGGTCTCAGCTTAGCCTTGTGCACACTGAGAAACTTCTAGTTCTCCAAGTCTGGAGTAAAGCATATCGTAGTCAGTAGGGGTTAGCTTGTGCTGCAATAACAAACATCCTCCACATCTCAGTGGCTTAAACAAATAAAGGTTTATTTCTGATGCACACTGTATGTCTATTGCACATTAACCGGGGGCTCTGCTCCATATCATCCTCCCTTGGGGTTCCAGCCCAGTGGATCCTCTACCGTCTGGAATACTTACTGCTGGTCATGATGGAGGAAAAAGCCTTTCCACCTAGATGTGACTTGCATTGCTTCCACTCATATTTCATTAGCCAAAGTAAGCCATGCCTAACTTTAAAGAAGTGAAGAAATGCAATCCTAGCATGTGTCAGAAAGAAGCCCCAGGATCTCAGTGAGTATCACTAATAGCCAGGACACAACTCTTCCAGCTTGTTCCCAAAATCCCAGTACTTACCACAATTGCAGTACCTATTACACTACACTGCAATTAGCAGATTATAGTCAGTATGCCCTCACTAGACTCCGAGCTTCTTAAGGACAGGCACTCAACCTTATTCTTATATGCAATCCCTGCCGGTGTGTGACACATACATACATTCACTGCAAAAGCTTGAATGAAGAAGACAGTGTCATCTTTAAAAAAAAAAAAAATTGCATGTCTGTATCTTTAAATTTATAATTTCAAAACAATTACAATTCAAAATGCTATTTATGTCTTATGTTCCTTAGGAAAGATATACATATAGCCTTGAGCTACAATTCTGACTTTGCTTTTGAATGCAAATATTTTAACAA
Organism: Lynx canadensis; assembly: GCF_007474595.2. Taxonomy (NCBI): domain Eukaryota; kingdom Metazoa; phylum Chordata; class Mammalia; order Carnivora; family Felidae; genus Lynx; species Lynx canadensis. Next base: position 44,774,253 of record NC_044308.2, read on the forward strand.
GTATAACACACAGAAGCTTGAACTATCAATTATTCCTAGCAGCGTATGTAAAACATCTTGTTTATCCCAGAGATCCTAAATTAGACTGAAGAAGAAAAAACCCTACCTTTAAAAATACATCTCTTAGAGTTTGTATTTAACTTGTCTTAGAATCAGAAGTTAGAGCTCTTTAATTTTTAAAAAAGAAAAGTAGTATTTATTTAGTTTTCTTAGTTATGCATGGATTTTGATGAATAAACATGGCAAGTAAATGCAAAAGATAAATTATCCATCATGAGTTTCTATGTTTATAGTTAGATATTAATTTTGCTATATACTTCAGGGCTTTAAAAGAGATCTATTAAATTTCTACCCAAACAAATTGGTTTAGGAAATAACCCACCGATTTGTTGTTGAATTCAACCACAGTGGTAAAATCTTTAAAACATCTGGCTACTAACAAGCAGCTTGAATAAATTAAATGTTTCCAGAAAGCCAGTGTGTATATCAACATAACCATAAGGTGCTTTTGGAGAAAACCCACAATGTGTAAACTTGTAATAAAAACTGCGGCCCACTGAAATGTCACATTTCCTTATCTACAAATTTGTTTTCAGAGGAATCCTATCATTTCTTAACTGCAAGAACTGGGTTTAGCAGTTACTAGATTTAGCATGAAGCATGTGCTTCCCGAGTGTAGCTTCTTTAATTTTGAAAGCTTTCTCTCACATTAGCCCTAAGGAAAATCTATAGAGTGTTTTATGTTGGTCTAGTATGTTTATATCATTATCACATTTTTGTGTTGACCATTGTCCTTTTCTGAGGTAGATGGCTCTCAGATACTCTCAGCCCCACATAACATGGCTGTTTTCCTACTGCAGTTCCTCCTTCCGCTGGTTTCTTTCTTCTCGGCTCACTTTCCAGTAGTCACATTGTACTAGGGAAATTTTCATTTCTCAGCAACTGGGATTGAGTCCGCTCTCCTCTGGTTTGAGCAAGGACATCCGTCTTCTCCAACAAGGCCTTCTATCTGTGGAATGCTTTCCTTTTCCCGATGACAAAAACCCAACTTGGTAACTTGTGGAATATATCTGAATGTCTATTTAGGAGAGAGAGGAGTTTCAGTAAGCAGATGTTTATTTTTAAGGTTGTATCACCTTGCTTCTTAAGTTAAAAACATCTATGGGACTTGATTGATGACATTAAAAAGTAACCAAATTGGACATTCTTCTTTAAGACCCCTGAAGTGTGATATGGATAATATTAGCTCTCCGTGAAAATCTATAGTGTGACTGGAACCAGGTGAAATAGTGAAATAGATGTTGATCTTGCTATTCCTTTCTCAGTATTCCGTCTCTTAACAAATATTTACTGAGCACTTATTATATGTCAGGCCCTATGCTTGTAGTTAGTATTAAAATGGCGAGCCAAACCAAGCCTAGACTGTAATAGGAAAGGTATACTTTAATCAAATAATCATGTCAAAGAATGTATAGTGACAAACTGAGATGAGCACATTGAAGGCTGGTAACCATTCTTTGAAGGTGGGTAATGTCAAAGGTACTTTACTTGGGAGAGAGGAAGAGGTTAGGGGAGCCTTACCTGAGAAGATAACCCTTGATCTGAGATCTGCTAGATGAAAAGATATGGGTGGGGGCCTTGGAGCAAGAAACAATACAGTTAAAGTACATAGGACAAGTTTAGGTTGGGGACAGGGGCTGAAGGTGTAAGATGAAGCTAGAAAGGTAGCAAGGCCCAAACCACACCTTGTAAAACATGCTAACGATTTTGGTCCTCATCACAAGGGTAATTGAGAGTCACTGACATATTTTGAAACAAATGATGACCAGATTCATGTTCTGAAAAAATTACCCTGATTTTGTTGTGGAGATTAATAAGAAACCAGAGTGTATAGGCAGAAGGGTGGGAAGTGTGGACAAGAGGTGGTGGTGGCTTAGGTTTAGTATAGCTGCAGTGGCAAAGATGGAAAGTGGGCACATTTAGATAAAACTGAGAAGATATGGTGATGGATGGCTGTAGGGGGGAAGAAAGAGAAAAGGGCCAAGGACCAATTGAAGGTTTCTGGCTTAGCCAGCATTTTCAGACGCTGGCATAAATCACCTAATTAGGCAATATGAGAGGACCCAGTTTGAGTGTGGGACAGAACATGCTGAATTCGAGATGTCTTTGAGATAGCCACGTAAAGGTGCTGAGTAGGTTTGGGGCTCACAGGAGAGGTCACGGCTGGAGATTTAAATTGGAAAGTCACTAGCAATTACCACATTGGAAATGTATGGAGTGAGGTAAGGGGAAAGGACAGAAGAACTAGGAGAGACCAGGAGGAGCTTGTCTATGGTGACTGGGTAGAGACAAATAAGCCTGCATAGGAGACTTGAAATGGGAGAGCCAGAAGCTAGGAGGAAAACCAGGGAAGTATCTCAGCTTTAAGGGGGAAAAGTGTTTTAAGAAGAAGAGAATGATCAATAGCGTCAGTTTCTGCTTAGAGGTCAAGAGAACCTAGACTCAAGCATACACATTGGATTTCACAGCAGAGCAAAGGATGGCAAAGGTTGGAGTATGTTTAAATATCAATGGGAAGGAGCTGCCCGAGAGGGAAGGGCCACATGACTCCCATTGTGACTCTCTCCAGCATCATCCCAGTGACCTAACTGTTCTGGGATTATTCTGCACAGTGTTAGACAATTCAGAGCATCTCCCGAACTGCATTTTGTATGGAATCTGGGAATGGTGATATTGCTGCCTCATGCAGGATTGTTAGGAATATTAAATAATAGGTGAACAGAGGCTCTATCCTATAAAATCAAATTAAGAGGTTACCAATGATGATTTCCCCTCAATTTCTGGTTCAGCCAAAGTTTATCTTTTCTACGTCCTTTTCCTTTGGGTCCCTGCTAGATAATTAACACCCCCAGTTTTCTTATCTGTTTCTGGTAATGACTTACTGGGCTACTGCTGACCAGCAGGCAGAAATCATTGTGAACAAGGGGCTTTTTCTATGGTATACCTGAAATCATATCCAGTAGGCAACTGCCTTTTCGACCCACTCAACACTGATGATTAAATAATAGAAAGAATGTCATGTTTCCCCTCTCCACCCCTTCCGCCAAAGCTAGCCACCCAACCTCGTGAGGATTTCAGACAGTTTTTTTTTTTTAAACCAAAGGAATCATTTAGAAAAATAAGGCAAGAATGCCATCTTGGGGTTTCTGCTGACAGCACAGGCTACCTAAGCAGCAGATGGGGAAAAAGTATATTCCTAGAGGTTGTTCAGTGCCACTACAGCAATGTACTTTGATCCTTCAGGGCTTTTTCTGGTTGACTAAATTTAACGATTGGACTCCTATAATTAAACAATGTAAAAATTTAAAATCAGACTAATTCATGACCTTTGGGTTTGGGGCTTCCCCTATTTGGCTTCTAGCAAGATCATGCTGAGCTTTTGTCTACCTGTCGGTGGTCTTATCTATTTATGATCTGCTTGACAGGATGACTGAGAGTTTGAGGGCATCATTTGATAGCTTTCTTTCTCACCCATCTTTTCTCCTTCTCGCAGGATATATGAAAAGAAAGTGGTAACAGAATTTTTCAGACTTTTGTTTATTATTTTATTTGGGGAAGCATAGGGCTTATGGCTTATAGAACTAACTCCTAAGGTTCAATACATGTGACTATAAAATAATAGGAGTCCTTGTTGAAGATGAACTTTATTCCTTCATAGAACACCTTTATAATCTTGTATTTGCATGATATTGTCCTCATAATTTTATTTTTTTTAAGTTAGTGGAGAAGGCAATATACTATGGTCGGCATCCTTCATTAATCTTTCTACATCTCACCCTAATTTACTAAAGAGAATTCAATGCGATCAAAGTTGCAAAGAAAATTCACTAGCAAATCATTTGGAAACCAATTTTGTATGCTCCCTTGCTTTCCAAGTTCTTCCTGTTTAAAGGGAAATTTTGCTTTTGAATAAGGTTGTCTATGGAATTCTATGCATAAGAGATGCAATACAGGGTGACAGAGGGACCTTTATGAGACATAAGCACTTGTTTTCATTCTGTCTTCTGCCATAGTTGCTTATATGACTTTCTCTGCTCCCCCCCCCCCGCCCCCACACCAGGAGGTTTTTTAACAGTTCCTTAAAATAAGGGTTCATGCAATCATCTGTCTGGCATGGGGCTAGAGATCAGCAGACATTGGTTGAATCCAGGAATGTGTTTCCAAAAGGTATGATTTACCCTTTGCCCTCCCTTTCCCTTCAGGTTTCAGTAAATACTCCCCCACACGTTTGGAAGTGGATTTTGTAATGAGCCTGTGAGACGTGGAGGTGAGGATGCAAAAGAAGTTGAGCATCAGTCAAGGCAAGTGCTAATTGCTTGTTCCTTGGTCTCTCCTACTACAGAGAACACTATGACAGTTATTTAAAAACAAAGGAAGAAAGAGAAATTATGAGGGTTTTTTTTTAACCAAAGATGAAAGGGACAAAGGATGTAGAGAAGTAAGGGGGGGAGGAAACTTGTTCAAAGTCACCTGGTGAGTGCCCAGTAGTGGGGTGGGACTGCATGTTGACTTTGGGCTCTTATGAGCTGTGGCCTTGGGTGAGTAACTCCAACTTTGTAAGCCTCTGATTCCTTATCTGTAAAATAGGATTAATAACAGGAGTCTCTTCATGAGTTTATGACCAGGGTTAAACGAGCTAATGAGTGTGAAGTGCCTGGCCAATGACCACTGTTCCATTAAAGTAGCAGCCGCTGCTAGTAAATTCTAAAGGCCAAAAGGCCAGTCACCTCAGCTCTGGGGCTCTTTTCCTTGGGCATCAACCACTACAAGCCCATACTGCCTTGGAAGGAGTGCTCCCCCTTCCGAACATGTATGTATGTTACTCCTGGATGGGGAAAGAATGGCAACATGTAAATACAGTTGTTGAGATATACAGGTGACCCTTGAACAATGTGGGGATGAGGGGCACTGACCCCCTGCACAGTCGAAAATATATATAGCTTTTGACTTCCCCAAAATTCAACTAGTAATAGCCTACTGTTGACCGGAAGCCTTAATGATAACATAAATAGTCAATTAGCACTTATTTTGTATGTTACATGTATTATCTACTGAATTTTACAGCAAATTAAGCTAGAAAAAAAATGTTGAGAAAATCCATCTGCAGTTGTATACTGTATTTATCAAAAAACAAAAATCCACATGTAAGTGGACCCACATCGTTCAAACCCGTGTTGTTCAAGAGTCAGCTATACTAAAATCTCTATTAAGCAAGAACTGCTAGGTTGACTTGCAAAATTCAACATGAGATAAATGATGTAAGCAAAGGCTAGACCCCTTTAGCACAATAGGGAATGTAGGTTAAGGCAGTTTCAAGAGTCTACTAATTATGAGAAGAAAAATCAATAAGAAAGAATTGAAAAGGGGACTGGTCACTGATAGGCGTGTGCCCGGGTAAGAGACAAAGTCCCAGGAGAAAGAAATAAGTTCAAGGAGAGAGAGAAAGAGCTCATTGCATATGATATCATCACAACCTGTTGTGATGTGCAACAGAGAGAACCACCCTTCCTGGCAGTCAGGGGAGCTGAGAAACTCACTTAACTGATCCACAAAGGAAGAGAAAAGAGAGATCAGAAGCTTGAGCATTTCAGTCTTTGGAAATAAAACCTCTAAACCCACGAGTGATAGGAATAGAAATTTAACCTCAGGGTTTATGTCATAAAATGTTCTCTGTAGACTTTTTTTAAAAAATTTTTTAAAGTTTATTTTTGAAAGAGTGAGACAGAGCATGAGTGGGGGAGGAACAGAGAGAGAGGGAAACACAGAATCCAAAGCAGGCTCCAAGCTCTGAGCTGTCAGCACAGAACCCAACGTGGGGCTCAAACCCACAAACTGTGAGATCATGACCTGAGCTGAAGTTGGATGCTCAACCTGCTGAGCCCCCCAGGCACTCCTCTATAGACTTCTGTTTTGGAGTGATGTTGATTCCACTTTCTCTTTCTTGAAAATATGTTTCAAGTAGATACAGCTTGATCTCACTTGCTTAACCCTCATTAAAAAATATCTGAAGTTATTTATTAATATTTAAAAAGTTAAAAAAATATTTAGTGATAAAAAATTATCAGTCACTCTGATACATTGTGGATGGTGCTCCAAGGCCAATGGAGGGCAGGGTGTCAATGTATATCAAAACTACAAATGCATGTGATTTCTGATGCCACATTTCCTCTTCCAGAAAATTTTTTCTATAGATACACTTGCCCGCATAAATGTGACACCTGTATAAAATTATTTATTGTGATATACATACAATGGAATTCTATATAACTATAAAAATGAATGATAAATTTATATGTTGGAATGAAAAGATCTCAAAGATATATTAAGAGAAAAGAGCAAGATGCATAAGATATACATAGTATGCTATCATGTAAAAATATTATTAAAACAGGAAGAAAAATGTGTGCATGTGTATTGGCCTGAATATACATAAAAACTGGAAGAATAAATAAGAAACCAGTAACTGGTCATTCATGAGGAGACTCAGCTGTGGGACAAGAGACAGAAGCTTGAATTGTGTGACTATATTTCATATCAAAAAAATCAAATTACAAAAGTCATATTTTATGAAAAACTTAATAACATCCACTTAATGCCAAAGAAAAACTTCCACACCAACGATGTAGTATCAAATAGCAGTGTATTGGAAAATACCCTCAAAAAAGTGTATAAAGAATTTAAGACAAGTCGCCAAGTTCACATCAGACCCTTTGAGTTGAAAAGGATTCTAGAAAACATTCTCTATTTCTTAAGTCATATTCCATACCAAATAAATACAGGCTTCAACAAGTTGGTTTGCTTCCCTGTGACCCAGGGTCTCTGATGTTGAACTATCAGTGGTCATACTAGTTTGTAATTAAAATTTGAACCAAGATGAATGTCTCTGGGGGACGTTATGAATAGTAAAATGGCAGGCTGCAGAAACCTGGGCACCACAGCCGAGGCCACATGGCAGGCGAGTCCGAGAACACCTGAAGTGAAGTACAAGAGGTGTTCAGTACACGGGACGTCACGCCGTAGGAGCTCAATAAACATTTGTTCGCTGAGAAGACCCCAGGTGACCAGATCACAGCATCGCAGAGGCGGAGGAGGACTTGGAAGTGAAGTCAGCCCGTCTGACCTCCCTCCTGTTGCAGGCTTTCTTTCCAAAGGAGCCTGGCAGATGCTTCCTGAAAGGGGGAGTGAGCTCACCGCTTGTAGGGAGTCCTTTTCATGTTTTAAGTATTTCCACCTACTGGGACGTTTTCCTCACAAGAACAGAAGTCTGTCCTGCTGGGACTTCTACCACCAGTTCCAGTGTGGCCCTCAGCGGTATAACGCAGCCACTTCCTTGGCCACATAGCACCTGTGTGTGAGGTCGTGGGTGAAGGCAGTGTTGAAACAGGAAGATGAGAGCCTTTGTTTTCGCATCCTCCAACTTCGCTCTGGGGTAGCTGGCAGCATGCCCCGAGGTTGGGCTTAACCTACCCACTGCCCCAACCTACCCCATGCATAAGTTCCCACGATCTGTCCCTTTAAGGAGGGAATTGACTTCTATCCGGCTGGATGGAGAAGCCTTATCCTCTCAGAAAAGCAACTCTTGATGTATGTCAGAAGGGACGCCTTCTGTCCGTCATCCTGTGACGAGCACCCTGTTCCAGGATAATGACCCCAATTACCCCTCCTGACTGGCACATCCTTGAGAAGCTGAAGACAGCCGGAAGCAGCAACCCCACACCGTCTCTCAGGTGTTTGAAGACAGTGACCAGGTATCTTCCAAAACATTCCAGCTCCTCCTATCATTTCCCCGTAACAAGATGGCACTTTGCCATTCTGGCTACTTTCTTCTCGAGACTTCCCAGGTTATCAAGTATAAACTTGAACTCTCTTAAAATGCTGAGTCCACCCTGAAAACAGTACTCCCTGTGGGGCCTGACCAGCTCTGGGCCCTGTGAGGCTCTGACTCACACCTGTCTATGAACATCTGCTCATGTGAAATGAACAGGGAGGGGAAATCCTACATGTGGTTAATTTTGGAAAACTTAAAAGAATGAAAGAAATTGTAGAGAGAAGCAAGCAAACATGTTATTTATAAATACAAACAAGTTCCTTAAACAATTGTGTGTTAACATTTAATTAAAAAGGGCAGGGGGTGGGGAAACATGGTCTACTTCATGGAGGTTGGGGTTTCTTATTCTCACGTTACATCCTCAGATTTCCCTGGTTGGGGGTTGGAGAAAGTCATCCAAACTGCTGAGTCGCTGCCCTTCAAGTTTATGATCAATCCCCTAGAGGGACGCTTAGTTCACCTGGAAGTCCTAGCAGTCCATTCACTTTCCTGATCTCATCATCTGTTTCCTAGATCCTATATTCTATCTCCTCCACCTTCTAAAACCTTCTCCCCATGCCCACTCCCAGCCGATGCCTTGCTTACCATTTCAATAAAAACAAAGAAGTGCTTAGAAGAGAACATCTACCAATTCCCCCCTCACCACATCTGTGCCCGCATCTGCCGACTTCCTTCCTGTTACTATATGTAGTGGTTTAAAAATATATTCACAAATTCATTGACGTTCAAAGAATTTTCAAAAAGTTGAGTCTAAATTTTTTCCTGTTGGCTGGGACTTTATGACTCATTTCTAATAAACAGAATGTGGAGACACTGAGGGTGTATAGCCTCCGAACTAGATTATAAAATCATTGAGGCTTCTACCCTGTTCTTTCTTGGATCACTGCCATGTTGTGAGTCTACTCAAGCAGCCAACCCTATGGAGAGGTCCATCTGGTGAAGAACTGAGGCTTCCTGTCCACAACCGACATGAACTTGCCAGTCATATGAGTAAGTCATCTTGGAAGCGGCTCTTCAGCCCCCAGTGAAAGCTTCCCATGGCTACAGTCTTGGTCAACATCTTGACTGCAACCTCATGAGACACCTTGAGCCTGAACCATGCAGCCTAGATGCTGTTAAGTGCCTAACCAGAGGAAACTGTGTGAGATAATAAATGTGGGTTTATTCATGTTTTTTAAGCCACTAAATTTTGGGACAGTTTGTTATACAGCAGTAGATAACTCACACACTATGGATGCACTGTCCATCCTGCTGTCCTAGGTCAACTCTTCCTTTGTGCACTAAGTCCCATCCCTTCTCACTAACTCAAAAATATTGTGCAGGCAAAGTGTCACCTTTCACTCCTGCATCACCAATACTTTCTTCTTTTTTCTAATTTTAAATTATTATTTATTTTTGAGAGAAAGACACAGAGTGTGAGCAGGGGATTGGCAGACAGAGAAGGAGACACAGAATCTGAGGCAGGCTCCAGGCTCTGAGCTGTCAGCACAGAGCCTGACGCAGGACTTGAACCCACAAACCGTGAGATCATGACCTGAGCCAAAGTTGGGTGCTTAACCAACTGAGCCACCCAGGTCCCCACTGATATTTCCTTCTGTAGTGGAGCATTCTCATCAGCATGCCAACATGTTGTAAGATCTCCCATCTAACTGCAAACACACACACCTCTTGGTCTCACAACCCCTTCTAGCTACAGCCCAATTTCTTGGTTTCCCTTTATACCAAAATTCCTCAAAAGAGAGTATATAGTCTCTGTCTCTGTTTTCTTTCTTTTCATCCTGTGCTGAATCCCCTCAGATCACTTCTTTCACTCCACAGAACAAGCTCTTGTCAGGGTATCCCATGATCTCAGTACTAATATCCACTGGTTCCATTGGGTTGACCTCTCAGCAGCCTTAAACACCATTAAAACACGTGTTTCAGTTTCTCTCTGGTGCTCTTCTCTCTTTTGGTCCTCCTCCTAGTCTTCAGATCTGATCAGTCCTCCTAAGGTTTCTCAGGTGGTTCTTCCTTACCTTCCTGACCCCATGGGTGGAGTGCTCCAGGGCTCAGTCCTTGGGTCAGTTTTCTTTTTCAAGAAATATGTCCTTATTATCTCTACCCCCTCTGATTACTGCTTGGGGCACCTGGGTGGCTCAGTCAGTCAAGCATCCGACTTAGTTTCAGCTCAGGTCATGATCTCATGGTTCGTGAGTTTGAGCCCCGAGTCTGGCTCTGTGCTGACAGTGCAGGGCCTGCTTGGGATTCTGTCTCCCTCTCTCTCTGCCCCTCTCCTGCGCTCACTCTCTCTCTCAAATAAATAAACTTGAAAATATTTCTTATCCCCACCCCCTCTGATCGCTGCTTGCTTCTGTATTGCCACAACCCCTGCTTGATGTGAGGCTCAGGATTCTGGGAACACTCAACATCTGCTCTAACCAACTGGCAGCACTTTGTGCTATGACTCCACCAATTCAGGTGAAAGTAATTCACTAATTTAAAAAAATCAGTGAAACCAGTTATTTTGATATACTAAGACCAAAGTCACAATAGGTGTGGACTTGATTTTATTACTCTTCAACTGGTTGAGTTGAAGTTAGATGACTACTTTAGACCAGGACTTCAGGGGAGGTGTGGGGAGGCTGTGCTATGCAGTGTGAGTTGTTTAGCAGCATCCTTGACCTCTCCCCACTAGATGCCAGTAGCCAGCCCCACCCCAGCTATGATAGTCAAAATGTTTCCAGACATTGCCAAATGTCCCCTCGGGTACTGAACTCACTTCCTTGGATGTATAATATGCTCTGCGTGCACGTAGGCAGAGAGGTTGAGGAATTTATTCAGCATTGATCTAGGGGGGAAAAGGCTAACGTAGACAGAGCCTTCCTAGGCTATGGTGAATTAAGGCTTGTAGTTTCCATGTTTCTGTTGGGGAGGGGGCACTGCTGCAAAGATCAATCAACTGGCAGGTATTCAGAAAGACTACTGGAAATGGGGGACTAAAGAAAGACAAAACTAATAAGGCCCCATCCAGATCAGCAGTACCTTATACATATCTGTATTATTATACTAGGATACTGTTGTGAATTTGTTTATTCCCATTTCCCTAAAATGCTAGGAGCAAATTGAGGGCAAAGACCAGCCTGTAGCACAGTCCCTAGTGCCTCGTTGGTGTTCAGTAATTTTTAATTGAAACTACTTGAGGCCCAACATACAGGGTTAAGATCACCCACTCTTTCTTCCACTCATGGAGCTTCCACTCCCACTCTCTGACTGCATGGGGCTCCACTCTTTAAAATTGCCTTCTGCTTTCATTTTAGCCAGATTCATGCCTTAAATATATCCTAAGTATGCCCCAAGTTAGCTGGACAAGGGGTCATCCATAGCCCTCCAAGGAACTTGGCTCTCGAGACAGTGACCGTCTACAGGGGGGAGATACTAGCAAACCCCTTTCACCCACCATCAGCACTCATGACAGTTGATAGAGAAACCTACTGGCTTACCAAACAGTTTCTAAAGGATGGCTGGTGGGTGAGGCAGGGGTTCTGTTGCTGAGCGCGAAAGGGGCAACTAACATGTCTCTCCATTCAGCTTACCCAAAAGAATTATAGCCCATTAGGGCCAGGAAGAACTGTGGAGAGTGTGTTGTCTAGCCCTTCTTCCTGCAGAGAACAGCTTCCAGTGCCCAGGAAGAAGTGACTGGTCCAAGGCCAAACAGAATTTTAGCAACACATCTCTGACCCCAGCACTAGCTTCCCGATTCCCAGTTCTGTGCCATTGCCACCTCACTGTGCTGTTCTGGTGTTCTGGTGGCAAACACAGAAAGTTTAAGAGACACGCCTTCCCCCCCGCCCCGTCACTGAAGGACAGACTCAACAGGGCAGCAGAACTCTGCTCCACCTCAGCCACCCCAGCCCCACCCCCCAACCTTGACTCACAGTGTGGAGGCTCTTTGCATCCTTGGACAGTTTCTACTTGCATCCGCATCAATTAAACCTTGATCTCATTTATTATCTCAGGAAATGGTCTCAAGGTCACAGGGCTGGAAATTTAATTATGGTAGCAGTATATTAAGTGGCACATTTAAAGATGCTGAATTGTAGTAATTAATTTTTTGGATGGTGGTCTCGGAGGAATGGGTTTTCTCCACACTGGGTGTTCGGCATCCATCATGGCCATTGAGCTTGGCAGCTGTCTTTTAGCTTTAAACTGCCTCGTTACTCATCTTTTATGACTAGCCTTTAAAAACACTAGGCACCGATATCCCCTTTTATTGTAATATATGTGTGCAGTGGGAACGGAGCCATACTTCACCTTTGCTATAAAACATGAACCAAGGGTGCCAGCAGCTACCTGAGCTGGCCTCTAAATTGAGACAACAATTACCCTTCGCTGACATCTAGTGTCAAGGCATGAGATATAGCCAGAGCGCTGAATCCATTGGCCTGGAAAACTTATGCTTCCCCAGTGATAAAGCCTGTCTCGCCCACGAGGCTCCAGCCTCAGCTGTAAGATGGGAAACAGAGGGATGAACTTGGCACTGGCTATTGACTTTGCCAGGGCGCTAGGTTATCAAATGGGGCACCTGTCTGCCGAGGCCTTAAAGAGCTTGTAATGTTTAATGAAGGGACGGCCATTAAATGTGTTTGGTTCCAATATTAGGCTCGATGAGCCTGGGTGGTACTTAAAAGAGAGGTGGGAAAATATGAATTAAATTAGAGAGATTCATTAAAGAAATTGGCCTGGAGCCCAAGAATGACTGGTTGTCAGACACAGCTGCCAGTAGCTAGGTGCCCATCCAGTGAGGAAAACTCAAACTAGTTTTAGGTTTTAAATTCTGGAATACCAGCTTGTTTAAACACTGGTCTGCCGGTGCTTATGGAGAAAGAGATAGCCACAAAATAAAATACTTTATAGACTAGAGTATGGATAGGATGCTTATAGATAGGTATATTTTTCCCTTCTGGAAGATCTGTGGCCTTTGCCTCCTTCAGTGGAAGAGCACAGTATTTGTACATATTTAAAGCTGAGATCCCAATTTCTCTGCCCTATCCTCTTTTCAAGGGTTTCTCAATCTGGGCACTATTGAAATTTTGGACTGGATAATTCTTCCTTGTGCATAATGGATGGGGGTGCCCTGTATAGTGTGGGATGCGTAGCAGCATCTCTGACCTCTACCTGCCCGCCCCTTCCCCCCCCACCCCATGACAGTAGTCCTCCCTCACTGTAATTGTGACAACTAAAAATGTCTCCAGACATTGCTGGCTATCCCCAGAAAGCAAAACAGCCCTGGTTGAGAACCACAAGTCTATTCTCACCTCAGGAAGTTGGCTCAAACCCCTAAACTGATCTGTCTAATGGCTTTTCAAAGACTGGACTATGCACTGGTGGCCCGGCACATCTGAGTTGCCCTTGGAGCTGGCCTGATGACCATTCATGCCTGATTTTGACCACGACTTTGTTTTTTGGCTTGGATGTTGGACCTCGGCCTGGTGAACTCTAACCTGACTTTGGCCACAGTCTTGAGTCTTTACTATGAGCATCGCTTGATCTCCTGACCTTATTTTGGTAATACTCATCCCACAACAGAGTCCTAATATCACCTGAAGTATCTCTACCTCAGTCTGTCAAACCACATATATTTCCTGGGGAATCCACGAGAAACTGGACAATGAAAAGAACTGCCACCACAGGATCTATATTCTAGTGGTGAGAAATAGCTAATAAGTACATTAATAAATAAGCTATATCCAGATGATGACAAGCGCAATGAAGAAAATTAACCAGGTAATTGGATAGAGCGGAGGGGAGAGGACGGGCTGTTCTGGAGATGGTCAGTGAAGACCTTGCTGAAGAAGTGAAGACAGCCAAGATGTAAACAGTGAGAGGAAGGTGGCCCTGAATGCAGTGTTCTTTCCATTACAGCAGGCTATATTTTAATAACAAAATTAATAAGACTGTAGCATATGCAGAGTAAAGTGCATAAATCTTAAGTGTACATCTCAATGAATTCTCCCTCTCTCTCTCTGTCACACACACACATGCACACACACCACACACATACACATATGCGCACTTGTGTGACCACAACCCAGATCAAGAACTAAAATCTTTCCATCATTCCAGGTTTATTCCTGCCTTTCCCTGTTAATAAACCTCTCCAGAGAAAACTCTTCTTTGATCACCCTCGATTCATTTTCTCCAGCAGGCTGCATTTTATTTTATTTTATTTTATTTTATTTTATTTTATTTTATTTTATTTTATTTTGCCTTTTTCTAAGAGAGCCAATCAGTAACTTCTCACAAATTTTTGTAAGCCTCCAGTTACTTGTAAAACTGAAGGAGGCCACTGTAATTCCTCCAGGAAACTATAGGGACCAGTGGTAATGGGACCCACATTCTCAAGCCCCTGTCATATTAATCCAGCCCTGGCGGATTCTGTGATACCCAGAAGGGAAGAGAGACATGAGGGGAAGCAGAGTCTCTGAGCTTGCATCCCTACCCCCATCCTTGTTGTTTGCTGAGCAAACATTCCTGCCAGAGAGAACAGCAGGGAAACACTGGGCTCTGTCAGCCCCCCGTTAATCAATGAGGCCATAACAAATCACAGGATGAAGTCCATGACACGTCAATTACACTAAAATCTGAGGGCATCTACGGGAATTGGTAATCAGGCGCAGGACTTTCGGGGTCACGTCCATCCAGCCCGGGGAGACTTGGATGCTCTGATATTTACTGATCCAGCTATGGGGTGCCATGGCTTGGAGGCAGCCAAGTGGCCACAGTGTAAGAAATGCTTCCCGTGGGCAGTGGTCTGCGTGGAGATTCTAAGGTCTAAATGGGCTGTGCCTGCTATATGCTTCTCCAAGCCAGGTCTAGATGAAGGTTTTTTCACAGAACTTCGTTATCATGAAGAGAAATGATTGACTAACTAGAAATTTAGGCAACGGAGTTGACCACTAGGTGTCTCAGTTTCTTCTGCTGTCTAGATTATACCGCCTCGTGAAAACATTGTCTTTTGAGAGTGGTGTGTGTGTGTGTGTGTGTGTGTGTGTGTGTGTGTGTGAATAGCCAGGAAAGGTGTATATTTATGGGTGATTATATGTGTATACGTTGGTATTGATTCAACCTTCATAACATTAAATGTGCCCACTATGTATCAGGGCTTCATTTCTCTCAAGGAGATTAACAGTGAAGAAAAGACAGGTTCAGTTGGAAGTGAGAAACCCACATGGAAGCATCCAACAAAAGCTACCTACATTGTAGTCCACTAATCTGTGAGTGCTCCAAAGAGAAGGCTGGCCTTGCATCATTCTTTGAATCCTGTGAGGCAGCTGGCAACTGAGAAGTAGGGCAGTCAGATTTCTGAGGCTTGTCTGGGCCAGCCTTGTGTGGGGTGGAGTGGAGTGCCTCAGTCCTTCTCCCCTCCTATTCGCCTTCCCCTTTCCCATTGCCCACTGCTCCCTGAATGTGAAAATGGCCCAGAGGAAAAGGACGTAAATGGGAAGAGTCGTGGAAATGGCGGAAATGGCGGGGGAAAGTTAAAAATTGGCTGAATTCAGAACCAGTGGGACTGGTTTTGTCAGAGCCACACGTAAGACTAAGCACTTGCTCAAAGTGACACATCCCATTAATGAGCCAATACTAGGTTTCTGGTCTTCCAGTTCCAAGCTATTGCTTACTAATAGGAGGTGGCTTACTAAGTCAGAATTCTCAGTTATAAGCAACAGAGACTAATTTCGTCTGGTAAAGGAGAAAACGAGTTTTTAGAAAACGTATTGCCAGGGGTTCCTGGCTGACTCGGTCAGCAGAGCACACAACTCTTGATCTCGGGGTTGTTAAGTTTGAGCCCCATGTTGAGAGTAGAGATTACTTAAAAATAAAATCTTGAAGAAAAAACATCTTGTCAGGCAAGCATTATCTAATAGATAACTAAAATCATAAGGTGAAAAGTTTTTCAAGAAGAAGATATTCACAGGAGATAAAGTAGATTTCTTATTACCAGATTACTTGCAAAAGGAAAAGACATACATTTACAATGGGGAGATCTGGCAGTGATCACCCTAACCACGTGATCAAATTTAGTATCGCAGATAGTGGAACACTCTATCAGTGATACACACAGCCCTGCCGGTGAAACACACTTGCCAAAAAATGCCCACTTGAATTCAACCAGGACTCTAACTCTAACTCTGGATTTATAGGCAATACAAGAAGAGAGAGGAATAAAATAAACACCACAAAGAGGAAACTGTTTGACGAATCAGGACCGTAGGAAGGTCCATGACACAACTGATGTCACCCTTCATAAAAGTCAACATCATGGATACATTTTTAAAAGTTAGAGGTAGAGGTGCCTGGGTGGCGCAGTCGGTTAAGTGTCCGACTTCAGCCAGGTCACGATCTCGCGGTCCGTGAGTTCAAGCCCCGCTTGAACAGAGCCTGGAGCCTGTTTCCGATTCTGTGTCTCCCTCTCTCTCTGCCCCTCCCCCGTTCATGCTCTGTCTCTCTCTGTCCCAAAAATAAATAAACGTTGAAAAAAAAAATAAAAAAAATAAAAGTTAGAAGTACTTTAGACCAAAAGAAACTAAAGACATATAATCACCAGTTACAATACTGAACCTAGATTGGATCCTGTTTTGGAAAAACAATCATTATAAAAGATATTCTTAGGCTGGAGGAATTTGAATATAGACTGTATTCCAGATGGCATTATGAAATTAGTATGAATTTTCTTAGGTTTGATAACAGTATTGTGGTTCTGTGGGAACTTATGCTTTGGAGATGTGCTCTGCAAGTGTTTAGGAGCAAAGTGTCAGAAGGTCAACAACTTTGAAGTGGACAACTTTCAAGTGGTCCAGCAAAAGTGAGAGCAAAAGATATATACATACACGGAGAAAGGGATAAAGCAAATATAGTTAAAGGTGACTGGTTGTTGAAGCTAGGTGGAAGTAATTCAGTTCTCCAGAGAGGGCTGGGGAAGGATACCAGTGGTGGGGGGTGGGGGGCGGCAGTGTAAGGCTAAGCTTCCCAAAGTCCCAAATCACTTACCACAGCTGGCCAGGTGAGGGCTCACCATTGCTGATGGCGCCTCCCTTACCACCAGAGGGCCCCGTTTGTATCTGCCCCCAGTGCTCCCTCTGTGCCAGGAATTTACCCTGAAAAGCCCCTTGGGTAAATCCCCTGTTGCCTCTGCCAAGCCAAAAGCCGATCACCTGTGCCACCCACCACACCAGCAGCTATGGAAATTCTACCCACAGGAGTTTTCTCAGGTGGCTCAGATGAGTCCGTCCTACAGGTGCATCTGATTGCTGGAGCCTCGTTCTCAGGCCTGCATCCTTGTTGCAAGGTAAGCTGGGAACTGCCAGATTGATGCTTCTCTTGGTGAGGCTAACCAAAGATGATGGGCAGCCTTCCATCTGATAGGTGTTGTCTGCACAGAGGGATAATGCACATAAAATAGCTGAAGGTCCAGGCTGTATCCTAGTACTTAGCTTGCATGGCTGCAGCATACTTCCAGGTAAGAATAATTTCGACTTACCTTTTTAATCTTTGCCAGTTTCATATATAGCATTTCTTTAACGTTGAGTCCTGGGTATAGGAGTTTATTTATGGACAAAATCTGGGGTTTATTTATTTGGGCACGTTGCCTTGTTTGATCATAAGTTACTCTGTTGGTTGTTTTCTGTTAAAATGCCGAGAGGCCTTCAGCCATGGATTGTCCATTAATTATAATGTATTATGATGATTATTGTTCACAATGGATCAAAAATATACTCTCTCACCAGAATGCATAATCAAGACACTGCATACAGGAAATTTTTAAAAGCCTTTGTGTTTCATCCATTGAAGGTCTAAGGAAATGACAGTGAGGCTACTCTGGCAGTTGGTGATAGATTCAAATACAACTGAATTCCTATTTACCATGACCTAATATTAATATCCATTAACGCATTTTATGTTGATAAATTCAGAAAGGGGATTCACGGTGCTCTCTCAGAGACTGCTGGGAAGTAGCTTCAACCCCTTCATTTGTCATCATTATAGGGAATAGCCCTGGTCCACAGCTTATCATTTGTTTATGGTAGTAAGGACAGCAAAGAAGGCATACCGGGTGGCACGTTAAGGCTGCCGGTGCTCTCCCCCACTCCCTGTCTCAGGGGTTGGCAACGTCATACATCCAAATCCTCAAGCCACAAACCTAGAAGGTATCCCTGATACCTTCCTGCCTTTCCACACCCCAACACCCAATCCATCCCCAACCCTGGTAATTTTAACTTTTAAATATCTCTTGGGGAGCCTGGGTTGCTCAGTCAGTTAAGCGTCCCTTCGGCTCAGGTCATGATCTCATGGTTCATGAGTTCAAGCCTGGCGTCCGGCTGTGTGCTGACAGCTCAGAGCCTGGAACCTGCTTCAGATTCTGTGTCTCCCTCTCTCCCTCCCCCTCCCCCGCTCGTGCTCTGTCTCTCTGTCTCTCTCAAAAATAAATAAACATTTAAAAAAACCGTTTAAGTATCTCTCAAATCCACTCACTAGTCTCCAGTCCCTTCCATATCAATCCTTCCTGAGCTACCATTATTCCTCCTGCAGTGCAACAACAGCCTTCAAACTGGCCTCCCTCCTCTGCTCTTCATCTGTGCTCTGAGGGACCTTTTAAAATGCAAATCAGGGTGTGTATTTCTCTGCTCTCATCTCCCCACCCCCTAAAACCTAAGAATTGTTTCGGTGGTCTCCAATTGCCTGTACAATACAAACCAAAATCTTGAGCGCTTTGCCAGCTGTAGCCCCTCCCTACCTCCTCGGCGTCCCGCCATCATCTGGCACACCTCTCTTCCTTGTGCCCTGGGCTCCAGCTACACCAGCTGTATTTCTTATGCTGCAAGCTCCTTCTCCCCTCCAGACCTACACATGTGGTGTTCCCTCTGCTTGATATTTGTCCCTTCTGTACCCGAAGCCACTCCTGGATCATGCTGTCCACAGACCAGATCTTTTTTGCATTCCCATAGCACCCGCTGTCCTCCCTCTTTTGCATCCACCATTGAATGACACATACGTTGGTGATTGTTCGATGACTTATTGTCCCCGCTACACTGGCGGCACCTTGAAGTCTGGGACAATGCTTCCGTCTCTTTAGACCCACACCTCACAGCACAAAGCCTAAGCTTTTAAGGCGCTGAGTACGTATTTCTTGAGTAAGAGAATCTATGAACAAATGAATGAGTGTGAGTGACCACATTCTGGTCAGAGAGGAGTGGGAAAGCCCAGAAAACATTTAGATGGCACTGTGGGTTGAACATTGTCTTTGAACCAGGATTTAGAAATAAGGCCATGGATGCTGGCTGGTCTCATGTCTTCCCCCAGGTGCGAGGCGGGGCTGGTCCATTCAGATACAGATAATTCCAGAGATTTGGAAGGTATTTGAAAGCAATAAAAGCTGACTCACAGGCCTGGGTGAGATCTCGATCCAAACTCAGGTTCCCCTGATTGAAATTCCCATGGCCATCTCCCCTGAATTGCATTCAACTTTCCTAAATGAGATTTTATGGGAACTGATTGTGATTAGATAAATGGGTGACTCCACTAATGTATAATACAATTTTCCATTACAGTGTATGTACAATAATTTACATTTCTTGTTTCATGGTGTGATATTTATGTGACATATTCTGGATGAGACCCGCCTGCTGTTTACATAATGATCTTGATTTTCTCTTAGAGAAGATCTGGCTTTCAATTTTCTTTTTGTGCTGCAAGGTATTGTCATCCAAGATAAACATTGTATATAATAGGATGTGCAGGTGAGAAACATCAATAAAGTAATAATCTAGATGGGTTTTAATAATTCTTATTTATGCCACTGGATTAGGTAATAGAATGGTTCACCTTTCATAAAAGGTTGGAATAAAAATGTCCCTAAAATTACAGTAAATTTTTTGTGATCTGCTTACTGTGATCTGTTCTGTGGCCAAGTGCCACTGAATAGCAAAAATGAATGTTTCGTCGAATATATTTGACCATCAATAACATAACATTCATCGCCAGAACATTTTCCGATGTTGAAGCAATATCAAGAAAAATATCTTTTTTTCTGGCCTCTAAGTCTGCATGAAACAAATGCTTCTATGCATTTAACCCCAATTATTATTCTTCCCCTCCTAGTTAGACATGGTTGACAGACAAGGGAGAAAATAACTCCCAATCAAATGCCTTTTCATAAAAACTCTTCATAAAACAGAAGGACAGGACAAAGGAGACACCTGAAATGAGCCTAATGTAGGGTTCAAGATCCAAGCAAGTATCGGGATATATGGTCTTTTTTTAATTAATGTTTATTTATTTTTGAGAGAGAGAGAGAGACAGAGTGTGAGGGCGGAGGGGCAGAGAGAGAGGGAAGCAGGCTCCAGGCTCCAAGCCGTCAGCACAGAACCCAACACAGGGCTCAAACCCATGAACTGCAAGATCATGACCTGAATCAAAGTCAGACACTTACCTGACTGCGCCACCCAGGCGCCCCTGGATATATCGTCTTGAACCCACAGGGCCACATGTGGGGACAAAGAGAAGACCAAGCAGGTACCCTGCACCCCTCCCCCTGCTTCAGCGAGAGCAGCTCTCCTTTTGCCCATGTTATGTATTGGTGCTCCCAGTAAGAGTTCATGCAGAAAGGAGAACTGGCTGTTTTTAAAACTTAAAAATGAAAAGAACAAAGACACTTAATAGTTAAAAGAACACTGTTCTAGAAGCCAGCTCTCTCAGCCCCATTTCCTTGTTTGCAAAATGAAGAGTTTGTATGTAATGGTTTCTAGCATTCCCCTATTCCATGGTATGTACTGTTTTATATTCCAGGCCAAAACGCTAGTGTAGATGTGGCTATTATTTGGTATAACAATCTAATTATGCCATGTTATCAAACAGCATGCTTACCTCCCTTTTAACATAACAAGGAAGTAAAACATTCAGGCGTGGAACCAGCAGTATATCAATGGAGAGCTGGTCTCAGATATAAAACGCTCACTTTAACATAGGTCACTGGAAAGTAGTCAAATAGCCCTCACAGATTCTAGACTTCAAGGTAAAATGCTGCACATTCCTCGAGACTTGTCTGCGTTCAGATGAGCCCAACACTAGCTTGAGTTGCAAATAAACCTATAATTTTACTGTAATTTTAAAAAATCTTTATGATTTTAGTGTTTTTTAAATTTTTTTAATGTTTTTATTTTTGAGAGAGAGCACTCACGGGGGAGGGACAGAGAGAGAGGGAGACACAGAATCTGAAGCAGGCTCCAGGGTCTGAGCTGTTAGCACAGAGCCCGACATAGGGCTCGAACCCAGAACCGCGAGATCACAACCTGAGTAGAGTTAGGTACTCAACCGACAGAGCCACCCAGGCGCCCCTGGATAGTGTGTTTTTAGTTACAACTTACTCTAGCACTGAGCAATTTGTTGAGTTTCTCCTCCTTGCTGCCAAAAGAAAAAAAATAATAAATGAATATGGCAAAATATAAAATCAAATACTATACAGCCATTAAAATGACATGAATGTGTATTTGTTGGCATGAAAAAATGTCCAAAATATAGTAAGTGAAAAAGGCAAAATACAAATCAACATATATAATATTATTTCATTGTGGGGGAAAAAATCGCATGTATTCATATACACACAGGAAAAAGTTTTGAAGGATGGCCTTAGTTATCCCTGGATCACAGCATTATAAGCCATCATTACCTTCTTCTTTGTTACCCTCCTGTGTTCTGAAGTATTTTTTAACATTGAAATGGGGGGGTGGTAAGTTTGGAAAAAAGAAAACCTCACTAATTTCTTACCCCATATGTTATTCAGAAAAATGTACGAACGACAGCTCTTAAGAAGTAGTGGGTGATCAGGGTGCCTGGGTGGCTCATTCGGTTAAGCATCCAATTCTTGATTTGTGCTCAGCTCATGATCTCATGGTTCATGGGATAGAGCTCCACATCAGGCTCTGTGCTGACAGCGTGGAGCCTGCTTAGGATTCTCTCTCTCTCTCTCTCTCTCTCTCTCTCTCTCTCTCTTTTTCTCTCTCTCTCTCTCATTCCCTCTCTTTCTCCTTCTCTTTATTAAAAAAAAAAAAAGAAAGAAATGGTGGATGATTGAGAATCAGCAGACTTTCTCTATAAAGAGCCAGATAGTAAATACTTTAAGCTCATGGGCCATGCGTAGATTTTATAATCATTTGACTTTGTCATGCTAGTACAAAAGCATCCATAGATAGTAGGTAAATGAGTACACTTGACACGGTCACAGTAAAACTTTACAGAAACAGGAGGCAGGCTGTGAGTCTACAACCCCCAGTGTAGTAGAAGCATTAGTGAAGCAGTTAGATGAAGGTTTAAGCCCTCACTCCCTTGCCTAGAGCTGTGTAACCCTGTAAGACTTGCTTTCCTTGTACGTAAAAAGGAAATAATAATACCTCCCTTGAAGATTTGTGTAAGAAATCTCACTCAACAGTATACATAGTTAAGTGGTTGTTTCCTGCCTGCCTTCTTTTTATAGCCCAACGGGGGGGAAAAAATTAAGCACATTAAATAAAGTGAGATTTTTTTTAGTAAACTAATTCTTTTTTACATTTTTTTAAGGTTTATTTATTTTGAGAGAGACAGAGACAGCATGAGTCAGAGGGGGTGGCAAAGGGGAGAGGGAGAGGAAGAGAGAGAGAGAGAGAGAGAGAGAGAGAATCCTAAGCAGGCTCAGCCCCGTCAGCACAAAGCCTGACACAGGGCTCGAACTCACGAAACCATGAGATCATGATGTGAGCTGAAATCAGGAGTCAGATGCTTAACAGGCACCCCTCATAAACTAATCCTAACACCAGCGTTTACCCACAACAGAACTATTTTACAGCTAAAAGCAAAATTCGTAGGGCAAGCTGTGAAATAGGGTAAAGAGTGGCAAAGTGACCTGTTTGGAGGCCTTTACTTTCCACTTTACTGGCAATGACTACAGAATGCTTGGAGCACACACCCCACATGTAACTTAAAATAAACACAATATATCTCGTAAGGTTCATGTTGGGGAAGAGTCGTGCAGAATCAGAGGCATCGAACGCTGGCTCCCATATGTTCACACAGGTTGACCCACACACCTCCTCTATGAAAAACATGTAACGGCATCATCATGTATTCATGCTAACAGTCATTGAATCTTCTTTGAGTCTTTGAGTCATTGAGTCTTCTTTTCTCTCCTTGATGTTTGTAACGATGCCTATTGTCCTGCACCTCATTCCTAGTAATGGAAAGCGGGAGGTATGATCAGAACATATCAACGCCTCATTTATTTACCTTCCAAAGAAATAGTTCTTACTTGTGAGTTTTCAAAACTTTTTGACCACCCAGAGTACTTCCATTAGTTTCTGTCTCTGTGTCTAAGAAACATGGCTTCTGGTAGTTTTTTTTTGTTTGTTTTTCTACTCAGGGTCTCTGCTGATTGAAGACGGTTGATTGGATTTAAAATGTTTCAGAGACTCAAAAGAAAAAGAAACGAGAAGTCTTAGTGGTACTTTACATCCTCGTGACCCCACTGGGCCAAAATTGCGTTTCATGAAAGCCAGAGAAATAAAACTATGGGACTGAAAAGAAATCTCCCTTCAGAACTGGATTTTAGTCCCAACAAGGGGGTCGTGATTAGCAGTTTCCTCCTAGCAAAACCTTTAAAACATGAAACAAAAATGTGATGTTGATACCAAGACACATATTCCATACAGCGTAACACAATGGTGGCTGTTAGCAGTCTGAGAGAGAAGCGCGTTGTGACTCTGGTGCTTAGTGATTACACAAGAGAACAGTGATGCTTGTTTCATCACTCACCTCACACAGAGCTGTGGTAAAGGAGGAACTTGCACAGCACTTGCCTCAGAGTGTTCCCTTTCCCTAAGACAAAGGGAAGGAATCAGAGAGAGGTGGTGATTAATATAGGTGTCAGGGACAGTTCTCGTGCTCTGTATTTAGATACATTGCTTCAATCGAATATTCCGATCCAAAATACAGTCATCTGTGCTTATTCCTTCTCGTTTGCCGAGAAATGAAGTCTATAATAGGCTGCTTTCAGGAGCCAAAGTACAGTGGCCTGAATGCTGCACAAGTTCCTGGCTGGGGGGTGGTGGGGGGAAGGCTGGAATCCAGCACCAGCTCCTAATTACCAAGAATGAGCTGTGAGAGCTGGCTACGGCTGTGGGAGCTTGTCAAGTTCACATGATCCCAGATAGAGACTTCACTAGAAAACCTGGGTTTCTCCGGAAATCAAAACCCAGAATGGGAATAGTTGAAGATGAAAGCATTGCATTGAAAGGCAATATTGTATAGTAACCCACCATACTTTAAATATTTACCAGATGTTTGGGGAACCAGATGACCTCTAGAAATTTATACTCTAGAGCAACAGCTAATATGATGGATGACACATAGTTTCAATGAGAGGATGGAGGTGATAGAAAATAACTCACTGGGCAGGGGGTGGTGATGCTAGGAGAGGAGGGACAGACAGGCAAAGAGAAATGGTCAAGGAAGCCTTTTTAAAGGAGGAACTGGGGGCGCCTGGGTGGCTCAGTCAGTTAAGCGGCCAACTCTTGACTTCAGCTCAGGTCATGATCTCACGGTTTGTGGGATCAAGCCCTGTGTTGGGCTCTGTGCTGACAGCATGGAGTCTGCTTGGGATTCTCTCTCTCCCTCTCTCTCTGCCCCTGCCCCCCCCCCAAAATAAACAAACATTTAAAAAGAACTATTTAAAGGAGGAATTGTTTGAGCTGGTCTTAGCAGAGTTCACCAACTAGACAAAGAGAAATGAGCATTTCATGTAGAAGGACCAGCATGAGCAAAGTTTGGAGACATGGAACTTGCCGGATTTGGGGAAGAGCAAATAATTTCGTGTATCTGGAATGCACAGGCTGACTGGAGATAAGACTGAGGAACTGAAGGAGTAGAAAGAAGGCATTGTAAGAGGTCTCTGTACTTGGCCAAGGAGTTTGAATGCAGTCCAGTAGGCAGTGAGGTTGACCAAAGCTCACTTGTAGTTTTAAAAGATAACTTCACACAGTTTGGGTCAGGAAGTGGTCTTCATTGTATGCAAACTTTGAGGGAATTGGAGAAGACTATAGTAAATCTGTATTTATTTTTTTTAATAAATAAATTGTACCAAATACGGTTCTAAGTGTGTTTGTACACATCAACTCATTTAATGCTTGTAACAACCCTGTGAAGTAGGTACTAATATTCTCCTTATTTTACAGATGAGGGAACTGAGGCACAGAGAGGTTAAGTAACCCGCCTGAGGTCACACAGCAATAAGTGTCAGAGGCACTTAGAAAAACCCCAAGAGGAAGGCTGGCTCCAGTGTTTGTGCTCCATTCAGCTAAGTTACCTGTCTTGTGTGCTGGGCTCTGTATGCAGTTCGTGGTAAGTCTTCCGTGGATGTCGCCACTGACCTAACCTCCCACTGCTCTCGCATCTCTTATTAATGGGCTGCCTTTTTAGTATCGTTCCATCATCTATCCACCTTGGAGCACCTGCCAGAGGTCATGGAGGGGAATAAGGACCCCCACTTTGCATTTTTTCTCTTTCGTGGGTATTCACCTCCCATTTACGCTGTGTGAAATGGTCTCAACAAGGCAGATCCAGGGGCTTAGTGAAGAAATTTATATCTACACGTTTTTGTATTTATCTCTGGGTTTTAGTCATGGATATATTTTTTTTAATTTTGCGAGCTACCCTTTGAAAACCCTTTCAACTACTATTAACACTTTTGACACGAGTCTGTAAAATTGATTCAGACAGTTTGCCAAAGCTGCCGGTCTTAATTAATGACTTACTATAACCTCCTGTTTTATTAGATCTATATTTCTAGTATATTGGCACATATATTAATGACTGACCCGTGAATAAACTGACAGTTTTAAAATGATATGGGATAACTTGTTTTCTTATGGAGAATTCACTTTTGCCTTGAACTTATAGTAAAATGATTATTAGTTCAGTAAATTATGACTTTAGTGTTGTTATGATCACCTTAGCAGTAGAAAGACTGCCTGGATTTCATTTCTTGATGAAATTCTACTTTGGATGAGTCTCTGGTTGATCTCATGCTCTAGCACATAGAACTACTAGCTTCATAGTCGTAAACTTTTCAAGCAGAAAAGCATTCACTGGGGGTCTGCTAGTATGTATACATACATGTGCAAAATTATTTTGAATTTTCTTTACTTTGTGCTAAAATACATAAAGAACATTTTAGAGTCAGATAGTTATTAAAGTAAACAATGTGAATCTCACAACAAGAACAACAACAAGGAGCTGGTTGTCTGTGTAATTTGAAACAATTTGTTTTGTGCCCACAAAAGGGGGCACCAGATACGCCAGGTTTTATATTTGTGTATTTCGCAAAGTCTGTTTGATATGTGGTAGTAGAAGCAAAGAGTACTGAGTTGCTGCAGAATTACAATGTGTTCTTCCCCAACACACTGCCTTTTTTGAAAGATGATCTTTGAAACGAATGTGACAACTCAAATACTAATGGGCATACTATATAGAGCTGAAAGTTTTTCACTTGAAATTAACGCAGACACTGTGATCCAGGCCTACAGTAAATAAGTCAAATTCATAGGGATTACATTGTATTTGAGGGTTATTCCCAAAGACCTAGCTTAATTCCAGGCTGATTTTCTCCAGAGCTGACAAAGGATAGCTGGATTATTTGTTTCCTAGTCAGAGTGGCGCCACCACGTGGTAATAGCATAAACACTTTTACCAGTCAGTCAACCAGGAGGCTTCAAAATTACGAGATATTTGACACTTTTTAAATTTAGGAATATTGCATGATTCAAAACTGCATAAGGAGAGAGGCAACTTATATTTCTATATTATGTGATTTCAAACTAGCGTATTGCAAATTCACATAAAATGGTCATGTTGTGTTTTTGTATCATCCTATGCAGAGTGATTAAGAGAATGCACTTTGGAGCTAATTAGTCAGGATTGCATTCCAGCGCTGCTACTTACTCTCTGTATACCTTTGGGCAGGTTACTCAGTCCTCCCAAGTCCCAGTTTTCTCACTGTAAAATGGGGACAGTACTAGTGTCTATCCTAACGGGTCATTTTGCACATTGAGTTATCTTAAAACACTTAGAACAATGCCTGGCAAAGACTAAGTCATCTAGAAGGGTTTTTTGTTGTTGTTGTTATTGCTTTTCTATTAGTATGATTAAGCATAAAGAGCCTTTGATAACTGGTCTGACGCACCTTTCTGAATCTATTCAGGGTGCAGCCTAAACCGACTCATGAAAGATCTGACATCAGTGACCATGGTAAGGGAATAGATCGCAGCTACTCTTTGCGGTTTAAAGATTAATATCACACGGTGAGGCGATTGTTTTCAAACAAATCAAAATAACATCAAGGTCTTGTGTCAGATTACACTATTTAAATGCATGACTATAAATGACTGAACTTCAACATTTTAACAAAATGTATTCCTCTAGACAGGTGCTTCTTAAACTTTAATGTACATGCAAAGAACCAGAACTCTTGTCCAAATGCAGATTCCAGTTTAGTAGATCTGAGCGATTTCTTTTTTTTTCTTTTTTTAGTTTTACTTATGTATTTTGAGAGAGAGAGAGGGAGAGCGAGGGAGAGAGAGAGAGAGAGAGAGAGAGAGAGAGAGAGAGAGAATCCCAAGCAGGCTTCACGTGCCAGCAAGGGCCTGATGCAGGACTCGAACTCACGAACCCTGAGATCATGACCTGAGCTGAAATCAAGATTCAGACGCTTAACCGACTGAGCCACCCCGTGCCCCATCAGAGTAGTTTCTGAGATTTTCGCATTTTTTTTTTTTGCAAGCTCCCAGATGATACTGATGCTGTTGCCTTGCAAAGCACACTTGGAGTAACAATGCTCAAAATCACCGAAAGCCATTTCCACTGCTGCTTTATTATCTTCCCTTGTTACTCAGGAAAACATGGTAATTTAATTATAAGTCAGAGAAGAGCCATAGGAACCAAGATAATATCTTACTGTAGTCTTCACTTTCTCTAGACCACTTAACTATCTTTCATGGGAGCAATGAGTGCAAATGTAAGGGAAGGATGAGTACTAAAAAGAACTGGGGTAAGTGCGTAAAGACCAAGTTTTCTCCCAGGTAGTGAGCTCTACCATGCCAGAAGTACCAGTGAATTGCAAATGGTGAAGCTCACATGTGTATAGAGCTTCCTCCTGTGTGAAAAGCAGAAGGGGCAGTACAGCGTCGGCTGAAGGGTGAAGCAGGCCACACAGGCGTAAGCCTCATGAGACATCTGTTATCGGCCTCTCTACCTCCTCAAAAGGAAGCTAAGGGTTTTATTGTTTGTAAAACAATGCCAAAAACATTGTAACTTTAAAAAATCTTTGAAAATCTGCATAAGCGTATACCAAATCAATTAGCTACGACCCAGGCAAACCAGATACACTTTTATTGTCAGAATCAGAGATTCGAAAATTACAGTTCAAAAAACACAGTATCACGAAAAAGACTTGAGAATCTGAGCGCTTCGTGGGAAACCCATCCTAAGGATGTGACAACATCAACTCACACCGAATACAGCTTAAATAATTTCAGGAAGCTCAAAAAATATCTAGAAGAGCATCTGTGTGCTTAGTTTTTACAGATGCAATATTTCACATTCAGTAAAACTCACATCTTAGCCAAAGAAAATATTATAAATAGATGTACGTGGAAAAAACTAGGAAGATGTATGACAAAATGGTGAAAATAGTTAACTGATGGGTGATTTTTCTTTTCTTTTTGCTTACCGGTACTTTGCTCATATTCTATAACCCGTGCATATCATTTTCTTACAATGGGGGAAAAACAAAATTTACTTTAAAAAAGAAAACCACCTCCTGAATGTGGATAAAGTACGGTAAAAGTTGGCTATTTAGCAATTGAAACCTTCATACAATCCAGGTATCCCCTGCTTTTCAAAAATCCACACCACACCACTTCACGTTTTTGCAGGACCTACATTAGGACCTGCGTTCACTAATGAAAAGGAATCCAGACAGGATTTCACTTTTACGAAACAAGGAGGAAAGCGAAAATAGCGTTCTGTGCTTGTTTTGCCCCCAGCCTTTACGGGTGCACTCGAAGCAGCAAGAGTGGTGCCACCCAGCGCCTTTCTTGGGAACTACACTCAGCGTCTCTGCATTAGGCCGCCATGATTTTCACCCGTGTCAAAACCATGTGCTTCATCTCAATTTATTTTGTGCATCTGTTAGCAAGAGGTGTCCTAACATATCAGAAAAACCTAGAAGAGGTCATTTGGGGGGTCTGACAATGCTTAAAAGTTTTTCCATATAAGTTAATGCTAATTGCCTCTTTATGCCATTTTGGCTTACAAAAGGTTTCATAGGACTGTTCTACTTTGATATAGCAAGGGAAACCTGTATCACTACAGCTTGTGACACACATTCCTGCTCTTATTGCTAATGGATGAATTTCTGAAATATAATTTGGATCATTTTTAGAAAACAAATACCAATATCCAAAATAGGGCCATAGCATATTGAGAATTTCCCCTGCTAATAATTAATTTCGTGTGTTGTTTGGGTTCTAAATTACTCTGGGGAAAATCTGAAGTTAGAGAAAAATCCCATTTTTGTTAATGTCAGGGTTCTTGTGGCACCTGATGATGGTACCATTTCAAGTGCACCTGGACCTTCAAAACTGAATTTCATAACTTTTTTACTGTAGAAACAGTTCCAAGGAGCACTTGTGAGAAAACTGCTTTAAATTGGAATCCTTCCGCTCTGGTACAATCATGCAAACAGCCAGCAGAATTTATTTAACCTTCAGCCAACTGCTCAACCAACTTGAAATTATTGATAGCCCATCAGCAATGATCAAGATGGAGAGGCTAAATGAAGAGGTGCTTTTTTTTTTTTTTTTTACAAGAGAACCATTGAGCTGGTAACAGGACTTGAAATGCCGTGTCAGCTCAGCTCGCATGGTCAGGGAGCTCAGCTGCTGGAGGGAAATAAAACTGTTCAGTTACGGCCGCCCTCCAATCAGTCACAGGGGTAATGGTGTTTGGCTTCAGTCAGGTTGTATGTCAGCAAATATACATCTCTTAGACAGCCCCTAAGAGTGCCTTAAGATCATGCTTATTGTTTTATATAGATAGGGGTCGGATGCTGATAGATGGTGGTCATAGGCCACCGAAATAAATTTTACCATGTTTAGCAGGTAAAGTTAATCTCAATACTGGAGAATGAGAGGGCCATTTTGATAGAATATTCATTCCATTGACAGTGATGGGACATTTTTCCTCTGTTAATGCATGGCGCAGATCATATGAAAGTAGATATCCTCTGCTCCCTGCTCCTCAGCCCCCCCTGTGTGAAGTCCACGTGCAGAAAAGGGACCTCAGGTACAATCTGGGAGATTTACTAAGGTTGAACTTTAAAGACCGAGTTTATTTGAAGGAGCTCTCTGGGGAACCGAATGTACGTACCATAGCACTACCCTACTGTGGTCAGAGTGACACAGGAATAAGATACAGATTTAAAGAAACACTGGCTGTTATAGTGAGTTATTTATGCCCTATCTTTAGTCCAAAAAAGGGTCAGAGGCAGCATCATGTGGCACAAGGGTAGCCACCCCCTTCCAAACCTATCAAACATTAGCAGTCAGTCAGAGTACTGTTTTACCACTGAGCCCAGATGAATCTCAGAATCTTAACCCAGTGTTTGAGACACTCAGGTTAACACGAGTTTGCCACCCTCTCACTAACTCTTTAAAATCTGGCAGTCTGCCTCCAAACATTGAAAGAAATATAGTGAGTCTTCTAAGAGTCTCCTGAAGGGCAATCAGAGGGCAGCTCCCGTACGAGAGCCTGTGCTAAACAGAATGTGATGGGGTCCTTCAGAGACAGTCTGTTTGTCTGCAAAAGATTTTCTTGGGAATGATAAATGAGGCCCAGCAGAAACGGGACACTGTGCTATTTGCTGGAGAAATGAGAAAACTTTTTCAAAGGATTGGATCGTCTTACCCCAGGGCCAAGAGTCAGTGAGACTCCTAGATCCGAGTCAGTGTGCCTACGAGAGCCCGTCAGAGCCCATTTTCTTTAGAAACGCTTAGAAAGTTTGAAGGCAGAGAAGGGAAATAAGTATTAGGATGTTAACCTCGGACAGACTCCATGCTTGTGTTGTGGCAGATACACAACCCACTCACAGTGAGTTCCGCCCTGTAGGATCTCCTGCAGACGAGGGACTTGCCTCAGCTCCCCGGCCTACCATGTTGTTTATCACACTGCCTTCCTCAGACGTTATGACTGAGAGCTTGCTTGGAAATGAAAAAAATGAATGAAATTCTCATTTTCTTAATTTCCTGAGAGTAGGTCTTTGTTAACCTTCTTGTTGTCCACTTTCTTTATTCTTCTTCTTCTTCTTCTTCTTCTTCTTCTTCTTCTTCTTATTATTATTATTATTGTTTTAACATTTATTTATTTTTGGGAGACAGAGATAGAAGAGCACAAGTGGGGGAGGTTGTTAGCACAGAGCCTGACACGGGGCTCGAACTCATGAACTGTGAGATCATAACCTGAGCCAAAGTCACATGCTTAACTGACTGAGCCACCCAGGCGCCCCAGTGTTCTCTGTTTTCTTGAGGGTAGGGTGTTGCTCATGTAGCTCAAGGTCTCAGGAGACACAGACGCCCAGTTTAGTAAAACCCATGAACTCATCCTTTAGTACCTGCCTTTCAAAGAAAAGCCCTAAATAAGGCTGCCATCTGGATTTCTAAGCATAGTCTACCTTAAAAAGGCCAGTCTCTGCATCTAGGCCAAAGTATGTATTTATACTAAGTTTGTGTTCCCAAAAAAAAAAAAAAAAAAAAAAAAAAGAAAAGAAAGTGACTAGACTGTTCCAGAATTTGAAAAAAAAATCAATTTTTAATATTTTGATTCACAAGTATTCTGCAAGCCCAAGTTCTTTTGAATAACAAAAATGTGCTGTATGGTGTTCCAGTAAAAATGTACCATAGGATATAAAGGAAAGGCCATTCTGAATTAGTCTCAACTATAGACTTTTTTTAAAATGCCCTTTAAAAATATTTTTTAAATAATGAAAATTAATCCTTAATGAAGTCCTGCCAAACAGAAGTCCTAGAGGGCCTTCCTTTGATGAATAAATTAAGGATTTTTAATTCATTAATTTAATGGCTTCCTTGAGGAAGGAATTGGCATCTAACGCAACCTTATGTCACTTGCAGTGCTCGGCAGGCTGTCTTGAACAAGGGTGACAGTCAGGAACTAGCTGCTGAGTAGATGAATGTGCATGTAAGGGATTGGAAAATGATTTGCTCTCTTGAGTAAATATCTCTTTCTGTATTTTTTCATTTTACAGGGTAATTGCCACTTTAGCCAGTGCAAAGTTCAGTTTTAGTCCAATCCATGAAAGAGTGATTATAAATCCCATACAAGTGGGATCCAAATTCATATAGTTTTATTTGACTTTAAAATGAGGCACTAAAGGGGCACCTGGGTGGCTCTTGATTTCGGTTCAGGTCATGAGCTCACAGTTCATGGGATCGAGCCCCACATTCATTGTGGAGCCTGCTTGGGATTCTCTCTCTCCCTCTTTCTCTGGCCCTCCCCAACTTGTTCTCTTTCTCTCTCTCAGTCTCTCCCGTCCCCCAAAAATAAATATTTTAAAAAATAAAATAGAATGTGGCACTAAAAATTAAGAGTCTTAAAAATACTCTTGCCTTTCACCCAGTATGCCCTTCTAGGAATAGTAAATAATAATGAATTGTGTAAAATTCTGATAAAAGAACTTGGAAGCAACCTAAATGTCCACATAAACGTTTGGTGGAGTAATATTTAGCTTTTAAAAATAGTCTTATATGGCCGCCTGGGTGGCTAAGTTGGTTAAGTGTCCCACTCTTGAGCTTAGCTCAGGTCATGATCTCACGGTGTGTGTTTGAGCCCCACATTGGGCTCTGTGCTGATAGTGTGCAGAGCCTGCTTGGGATTCTCTGTCTCCCTCTCTCTGCCCCTGACCTGCTTATGCTTTCTCCCTCTCAAAACAAATAAATAAACATTTTTTTTTAAAAAAAGTGTTATAGATAACTATTTGTGTCTTGGAATGATAATAATTATATATTATTTAGTTTTCTTTTCTTTTTTAACCCAAGGGTGACCCAGCAGGAGTTGAGAGATTGGCTACATAGAGGCAGTTTAAGCAATGGATTAAAGGAACCAGGTTTCTTGCTGTCAGAGAAGAGAGTTACAAATATAAAAAGAGAGAAGGTTAGAATTAACCCTGCAGTGTTATACTGAAATTGGAGATTCTGATGTAGACACATGGTATTCTGTATGCATAAATATAAAATCAAATATATATGTATTATATATGTATATATGTATATTTACTGACTTTGTCCACTCTTAAAAAAAAAGGGGGGTGCCTGGGCACATCAACATTCTAGTAAAAGAGTATCAACATTCTGGTTACAGTAAGCACACAACTGCTGAGATCTTGGTGTCTATACCACTCTCCATTAAAAAGAACCAGGGCTCCTTGGAGAAATGGCTAATCCCAAGGCTGGAGGAAGGAAAATACACAAGAAGCCTAGAATATCTTGTTCCAGAAAGGAAGACAGTGCTCAAAGAACAATGGGAACATGTTAGGACATGTAAGTTAGCTTGTAGGAGCTCCCACTGGCTAAATTTGGGATAATATAATTGTCAGAATGATTAATAATACTAATAGATTATACCCCCATTGAAAACAGTAGAAATCCTGGGGTGCCTGAGTAGCTCAGTCGGTTAAGCTTTGGACTTTGGCTCAGGTCATTTTCTTGCAGTTTGTGAGTCTGAGCCCCCATCAGGCTCTCAGCTGTCAGTACAGAGCCCTCTTATGATCCTCTGTCCCTTCTCTCTCTCTGCCTCTGCCCCACTGGTTCTCTCTCTCTCTCTCTCTCTCTCTCTCTCAAAATAAATAAATAAACTTTACTTTAAAAGAAATAAAACAGTAGAAATCCATGGATCCACTCTGATATAAATAAATGAATGAACACACAAAAGAAGAAAAGTCTCTTCCTTACAGTAGAATGTCAACTAACAAATGTAGAAAAAATAACAGACTTAGAAAATCACCATTTGGTAACTATCATAGTAATAATACATTTAATTAAGAAACTAATAAAAGAGAATTGGTTGATGAATGGGATACATACACCCATTCTCAGAGTATCTCCACCTAAAATATTTATGAATTACAAAGGAAAAATAAGAATTCCCTAGTGGAAAAACTTGGCAAATACCATCTTACTCAAGTAACAAAAGTCAGCACCACCACTAGTTGACAACTCGTGTGCCGTCTTATAAGATGCTAAAGAGCCCAACAGCCCTTTGAGATATGCCTGCCAAAGACTCATAAGCTGAATCTAAATCATGAGGAAACATCAGACGAAGCCAAATCAAGGGACAGTTGACAAAACAGCTAATAATCATAACTAATAATAAGGTTAACAGGGCACCTGGATGCCTCAATCAGTTAGGCGTCCAACTTCGGCTCAGGTCATGGTTTCATGGTTTGTGAGTTTGATCCCTGCATCGGGCTCTGTGCTGACAGCTCAGAGCCAGGAGCCTGCTTCAGATTCTGTGTCTCCTTCTCTCTCTGCCCCTACCCCACTTGTTCTCTGTCTCTCTTAAAAATAAATATGTTTAAAAAAAATTTTTAATAATAATAAGATTAACAACTGTAATCTTCAAACGCATCAAGATCATCAAAGTCAAGTTAGGACTGGAGTTGTCTCAGAATGGAGACTACAAAGACATGAAAAGAGCAACATCTGTTTCTGGATTGGATCTTTTTGTGTAAAGAATATTTATTGGTACTTAAGTGGGATCCTTGGATGATGGGTTTAGGGAGTTCTTTGTTCTGTACTTCCAGAATTTCCCTATGTTGTAAAGCATTTCAAAATAAAAAAATGTGGGTATAAAACAATAACTGTGATTCTATTTTGTAGAAGCTGTGTATCATAATATACATGATACATAGAAAGGTCAGAGAATATACATCAAAATGTACAAAAAAATATGGTTATCTCTTGAGTAATGGGACTTGTTTGCTTAAATTTTTTTTATTGATGTTTTTGTTCATCTATATTTTCTAATTGTTAATTAATATGTATTCTCTTTGCAATACAAAAATTTATTTTTGTTTTTAAACTTGTATTCATGCACTTCGATAGTTTCCAGCCTTAAACAGGAAAGATTACATTACAAGGCATAATTGCTTCATCTATAATTCAATTAACCTCTACAATATATAATATACTTGCAAGTCATTGCAAGATTGCCTTCCATTTCTAAAGTGTGGAAAATAGTCATATTT
Organism: Lynx canadensis; assembly: GCF_007474595.2. Taxonomy (NCBI): domain Eukaryota; kingdom Metazoa; phylum Chordata; class Mammalia; order Carnivora; family Felidae; genus Lynx; species Lynx canadensis. The sequence goes on from NC_044308.2 coordinate 44,809,514, forward strand.
TGGAAACGTTATTTATCTTTTCTCTTTATTACTTGTTGCTCATTGATCATAGTCCTGAAAAATAATCTTACTATAATTGAATCACTGCTTTTCTCATTATTACAATACAAATTTAAAAATCAATTAGCTCTGCTAATTACTACTTATCTGGATATAAAAAATACTGAAGTAACTGTCTTTAGCTGTTGTGAGTTTCAGCATCTTTTTATTGCTTTTCTTAATTCACTTGGGATCATGTTATGATTATAAACTTCATTTTAAAGAATAATTAGAAATACTAACTAGACTGAATAATTAGTAGTGTTGCCATAGTACACAATATCTGTTATTTAGCAAACTCATACTAAAACAATTTGTGATTCTTGTTAAATTATACTAATTGAAATGAAATGTATTCAGCATTCTTATCACTTGCAAAGGCAAAACACTTATATATTGGCCTGGACTCTCAGAGCAAGAACCTTCAAAATGAATTTCAAATTCTGTCCATAAAGTTAGATTCTTTATTAGATTCCAGTGGGTAAATTTGTACTTATGGACATTGTTCACTTAATTTATAGAACACAGCATTGAAAATGTACAGGGTGTACTTTTTTGCACGAAAACTTTGAAAAACATCCCCTGGGTCAGTTTAACTGAAAAGAAAATGAATAGTGGGCCTTTGTGGTCTGTTCACACCTGGATGCACACATACATCTCCAATTAACTGAAACAAGAATTCCCAGATGTTTCCAGCAAAAAGGATATTTTTAATCATGTCATAGTGTTTTGGCAGGTATTTTCTTTTTTTTTTTTTTTTTAATTTTTTTTTTTAACGTTTTATTTTATTTTTGAGACAGAGAGAGACAGAGCATGAACGGGGGAGGGTCAGAGAGAGAGGGAGACACAGAATCTGAAACAGGCTCCAGGCTCTGAGCCATCAGCACAGAGCTTGACATGGGGCTTGAACTCACAAACCGCGAGATCGTGACCTGGCTGAAGTCGGACGCTTAACCGACTGAGCCACCCAGGCGCCCCTGGCAGGTATTTTCATTTATTTTATTTTATTTTATTTTATTTTATTTTTGGGGGGGAGTGAAGATGATTTTTTTTACGAATATAATTTATTGTCAAGTTGGCTTCCAAACAACACCCAGTGCTCATCCCAACAAGTCCCCTCCTCAATGCCCATCACCCACTTTCCCCTCTCCCTCACTCCCTCCCACCCACCCTCAGTTTGTTCTCTGTGTTTAAGAGTTTCTTGTGGTTTGGCAGATATTTTTAACTATGCCAGTCAGAATGTTATATCATGAATCCAGACATGTTAACGGCAAACCCAAGTCAGAGACACAGAATTCTAATATTAACTTTAACACCCCTCCTGCATAGGTCTCTACACCACACACTACCTTACTTACCACATCTATAATTCAGAGTCATTATTACTTTGTGCAGTGGCAGAACCATTTGAGCTTGGCCTATAAAAATTAAATTAGGGACACCTGGGTGGCTCCGTTGGTTAAACATCTGACTCTTGATTTCAGCTCAGGTCATGATCCCTAGGTTGTGGGATCAAACCCTGTGTCAGGCTCTGTGCTGAACGTGGAGCCTGCTTGGGATTCTCTCTATCTCTCTCTCTCCCTCTGCCTCTCTCTATCTGTAAAATTAAAAAAAAATTAAATCATATAACATATATAACCTCATACCCCACCAAACTGCAGCTACTTTTACTTTTACTGTAGCTACTCCTCAAACCAAAGTCTCAATCAGAGAAAGACGCAAGGCGAATAAAACTGTCCTTACAAACACCCAGGATAGTAACAAATTAGATAGTTAATTTAAAGATTGCATTTAAGTTTAGGATTATTTTAGCTACACATAAAGAAAGCCTAACTGAAAATGGCACAAAGATCATTTACTAAGGTAGTAACTTTAGAGGGGCTGCAGGCAAGGTTAATTCCATACCTCAACGGTGACATCAATGACCCAGGCTCTTTCTGTCTTAATGCTCATTGATCTTCAGTGTATTAGCTGTCATCCTCAGGCTTATCCCCTCATTGTAGCAAGGTGGCTGCTGCCGCCCCACACATCAAGTTGGCAACTATGTCTGAAAGCAGAAAGGGCAGTGTTGTTCTTTTCATCAGGGAAAAACACTTCACAGAACTTCACCAGCAGACTTTCCGCTTGGGTCCCTTGACCAAGACTTATTGGATCACGTGCCAATGCCCTAGCCAGAAGGAACCTGGAAAGTACCTTTCGGACATTTCAGCCTCTGAAATGAGAATCAGCTTTCCCACCAAGAAAGAAATACAAGAAGATGGAAAGGCTGTTGAGTGGACAACCGATAGGGTCTACTATCCTGAGTGTCCTGGCCAAAGTCTTGCTTTTTCTTTACTTTTTAAAAAATATTTGGACATTTTATATAGCTTCAAGTATAAGTAAAACTGTCAGTTGCAATTCATGTGCTTCTGAATATGGTGCATTTATGAGACCTTGTTTTTACTTAACTTCACAGTTTTCAAGGGCTGACCAGAGATAGGTGTATTCCAGTACTTCTGTGCTGATAACATCCTGCATTTATACCTGGCTCCTATTTTTTATGATGATAACTAGCACTTGTATAACACTTAGAGTTAGAAAAGCCACTCATTCATATATCTTTCAAGCCTTACTCTCCAAATAAAGACTGTGTCCATTTACTTAAAATGAGCACAGTGGGGAGGCCCTAGATCTGGCACTCCAGAAAGCTAGAGACTAGACAGGTAAGCATTCAGTCTCTGGAAACACTGTCAACAAATAGCTGGGCCTCAGCCACTGACCTATAGCTCAGAACAGAGCGCCAGTCTCTGAGGGGAGGAAGACCAAGGACAGGATGAGGCTTCAGTCCAAAGGGGAACTTCTCTAATAGGAGGTTAATAGATGAGGACTTGTGAATCAGGACCAAGGCAGAAATCTACACATGAGACCTAAGCCTCAGGGGTAATACTATAAACCCGGCAGGTTCTAAGTAAATTTTGAGATAAATGAATGGATGAATTTTGATGACTGAATGAATGAGATACCAGACTTGTAGCAGAGGTGATTTGATACTAAGCCATTGCATGTTGATCTGGAACCTAGTATTATTCTTAGGAACTGGGGACTGATTGCATCTATAATTAGGGATCAGATGCACCATTTGGGAATGAAAGGAGGAATGAGGCCAATTGGGGTTTTCATTAATTCAAAGTTTGCTGAGAATATAAGTTATCTGGGGAGCTTATGAAGATTTTATGCAGATTTTCAGCCACCTCCTTAGAAATTCTGATTCAGGAGGTCTTCTGTCAGGCGACATTTTTAACAAGAATCCTAAAGTGGCTCTAATGCTGTGGTCAATGGAATCATCTTGTATTCCTAATTAAGCAGTAAGCCCCTTAAGGACCAACAGCATGCCTTAGATTCCTTCTGTGTCCCCCATAGATTTTAACTGTATGATGTGAATGTTCGCTATGCATGTCGATTGAAATCTCTGCCAGTTTAAATTAGGTCACTGGAATTGACCAGTTAGGATGATCATAGAGAGTCACCTGCTGAAGAAGTTAAGAATATTCACTAGCTTAATGCTAATTGATTACTCCCATCTGCAATGTGCTAGACATTGTAGGGGAGCCAGAGGTGAGCAGGACACAGAGTCTGCATGTGAGGTAATTACAAAGCAGTGGGGTACAGATCTAATTTAATACAAAGAAGAATTTGATGCATGTTATGACATGAATAAAAGTACAGGGAAAGACGAACAATTAGAGAAGGTCAGCTATGCCTTGAAGAACAAGTCTGATTTCAGTACATGATGGAAAAAAGGAGTGGTCATCCCACAGAAAGGTGTTCACTCATTCATTCATTCATCCATTCACTCAACAAATGTTTACTGAGCTCCTGTCATGTGCCGAGCATGGTACTAGGGGTTAGAGATACAGAAGTGTGCAATACCAAGTCCATGCTGATGTTCTAGGGAGGATAGGAGATAGTCAATAAACAAATTAATTAGTAATGACCTATTATGCTGCACTTGATAAAAACTGACATTCTCTCCCCTGTGTATGGAAGCTATGTAAAAACTGAACTGAAAGGGAGGAGAGATGGGAGCAGGAAGGCCAGTTAAGAGACCAGGATAACAACAGAGGAAGACATGACAAGAATCCAGCTTGTCACATGGACAGAAAAGAAATGAATTCAATAGAAAAACGGTAACATTACCAGGATAACAAGAAAAACAAATATGAGCAAGTTACAGTTTTCATGACCTCAAGACCTACATCCTCACCCCTTCTGCTGTCCGTGTCCATCATCCCTAGAATGGTGTCCCCAGGACTTCCCTTGACTTCCACATGGCCCTTGAGATTATATGAAAGGATAACCGTAGATGCTCCCTTCTCTCCAGGGAATGATCTGCTTCTGTGGGGCTGGTTCCCTTTGAGGGACACTTCTTTGTCACTTCCCAATTATTTTTCTATAAGGTAACTGGTAGAGTGTAGCCTCAGGTCACTGACCTCAAGAACTCGTGTCATATCAGGAGAACCAGTTATAAAACACAATGGCTGGGCACTGTGGAAGCTAAATAATCGATTAAATTTTTCAGTTTTCAATCCACAGTATAGGTTTTTAGAAGAAGTATTGAATCAAGTTGTTTTAATTGAACTACACATAACTATCACCTTTGTTTTCACTCTAATGTCCTAGATACTAACCATATATGAATGGAAAGATGAAAGAAGAAAGGAGGAAAGGAAAAGAAATAGCATTTATTTATTTATTTATTTATTTATTTATTTATTTATTATTTTTTTAAGAGAGAGAGAGCACACAAGCAGGAAAGGGACAGAGGGAGAGGGGGAGAGAGAATCTTAAGCAAGCTCCACACCCCAGCATGGAATCCAACCTGGCGATCAGCCTCATGACAGTAAGGTTATAACTCTTAAGCAACTGAGTCACCCAGGTGCCCCAGAAATAGCTTTTACTAATTAAAGTAATTAAGTAAGCCAAAGTTTTGTAAATGGAATCAACTTGAATACTCTAAGGGTGGTTTGATGTAAACCTGTCTCGTATAAAATAATGAACAAGCTCTAAAAAGACCAGAAATGCTCCTTTCCTGCAATTATAAAATAAATGCTATTTCACATTTTACACATTATAACATATTTTCACATGCATCTCATATGTCCTGACATTTAGACTCTAAGCAGCAACGTTGTAGTATAGGGCTTGTTACTACCCCAATTTTGCTGATCAAGAAGCAATTCCATGAGGTCAAGTGACTTGCCCAAGGTGAAGGTGCTAGGAGGTGACAAACTCTAGGTTTTGTATTTCAGTCTTCTAACGAGCCCCTCTTCCCTCCCTATTTATATGAATAATAGATCTAAATTTATACACATTGAGTTTGTCTAAAGCCAGATACAACTAATTTTTTTATATAGTTATCACCTCACAAGTATCAAGGGGCTTTCTTTTTCTTTTCTTTTTTTTTTAAAGGTTTACTTTTATTTTTGAGAGAGAGTGTGTGTGTGTGCTAGCAGGAGAGAGGCAGAGAGGAAGACAGGGGATCCAAAGGGGCTCTGCACTGACAGATCTGCACTGACTGATCATGATCTCAGCAGAAGTGAGATGTCTAACTGACTGAGCCACCCAGGTGCCCCCTCTTTTCTTTTCTGTTTTTTAAGTAGGCTTTACCTGCAGCATGGAGCCCAACGTGGGCCTTGAACTCACAACCATGAGATCAAGACCTGAGCTGAGATCGAGTCAGACGCTTAACTAACTGAGCCACCCAGACACCCCTCAGAGGGCCTTCTTGACAAATCTGCAGCTTTCTATGTTAATAAGTTGCCAAAAGATTATTGACAAGCTGGCCAGCAAACAATTTTTAAATTATTCAGGTGTACCTTACTTGATCCATGATTTTCTAAAATGCATGAGAGAATTTGTTATGTAAAGCAATCCTTTTTTCCCTTCTTTCGTAAATGGTTTCTTTACCTAAAAAAATAATCACGGATCAGGCTTACAATTACCGTTGCATTCATGACGGTTTTCAGTTGCGAGCAATCAAGACCAATTCTGGCTATCTCAAGCAAAGAGAGACCATTTTGCAAGAATCTTGGGAGCCCACTAAATCAATGGAAGGCTAGAGAATCATGCTTGAGATCTAGGATACAAGGGGGCCAGATAAACCAAGGTCACCCCACAGGAGCAGTGGCCCTTCACCACCAGTCCCATAAGAATGACCTTGACCTCCAAGATTCCTTTTGTGCCTCCATTGTCGTGGGATCCGAAGCCCTGGGAGCAAATGTCTGATCGGTTGAGCAGACCGCGACACTACCACAAAGTGAGCTGAGGAATAACCAGGTCCCCTTATTTTCTGTTCATGTGCAGAAATGCGGGAGAAGGGGAGTGAGCACTGGGCATTGCCACTTTGCAAAGACTAACTACAATGTTGAATTCTCCCAAAAGGGTGATCCAGAGGCTGAAGGGGACTGAAGGAGGGCTAGAGTGCTGCCCCAGTGCAATAGATTGCAAAAAATAAAATAAAATAAAATCCAGTCCAAACATGTTCCTCACAGTATTGCGTATCATACTTAAAGTGGGGAGAGGCATGAGAACATTTTCTGACAATAAGGGATTTAGTTAAATTATGGTTCATTTTATATAATAGAAAACACTGAAGCTATGAAAATGATGTTAAGGCAAAATATTTAATGATCTGAGAAGCTAGTTATTAAATATTAATAAGAGAAAAAATAGATTATAAAGCAATATTTAAAATAGGATCCTATTTTGTAAATAAGAACAATGGAGGGATATGTACCCCCAAATTAATAGTTTATCTCTGGGTAATAGAATTAGGAATGTTCCTTTTCTTTTCAATGCTTCTCCCTATAATACCACTGTATTATTTTTAAATGATTAAAAGCTGATTTAATGTGCATATATTCTCATTAAATAGATAATTTCTTTTGTTTAAATATTCATATCCATTGTCTTAATTTTTTTTAATATTTATTTTTGTGAGGGTGCAGGTAGGGGAGAGGTAGAGAGAGGGGGACAGAGGATCTGAAAGCGGGATCTGAGCTGACAGACTGACAACAACAAGGCTGAGCCTAATGTGGGGCTTGAACTCATGAACCACGAGATCATGACCTGAGCTGAAGTTGGATGCTCAACTGATTGAGCCACCCAGGTGCCCCTCTATTGTTTGTCTTTAAATTATATATGTGTGTGAATCCTATTTCAGTGTTTAATAACTGTGTGTCCTTGGGTGAGTCACTCCACTTCTCTGAGCCCTTGTGTGTAAAATGGTGCCATGATCAGAAATACCCTATACATACATATACTCTTTGACCCAGGTCCTCCAGTTCTCAGAATTTATCCTACAGGTAAAGTTGCATTTAAAAAAAAATGTTTTAGGGGCGCCTGGGTGGCTCAGTCGGTTAAGCGGCCGACTTCGGCTCAGGTCATGATCTCACAGTCCATGGGTTCGAGCCCCGCGTCGGGCTCTGTGCTGAAAGCTCAGAGCCTGGAGCCTGTTTCAGATTCTGTGTCTCCCTCTCTCTGATCCTCCCCCGTTCATGCTCTGTCTCTCTCTGTCTCAAAAATAAATAAATGTTAAAAAAAAAAATTTTTTTTAATGTTTTAATGTTTATTTTTGAGAGAGAGCAGGGGAGGGGGCAGAGAGGGAAGGGGACAGAGGATCCAAAGCAGGCTCTGTGCTGACAGCAAAGAGCCTGACATGGGGCTCGAACTCACGAACCATAAGATCGTGATCCGAGCTGAAGTCGGATGCTTAACCAACTGTGAGCCACCTGGATGCCCCTGTAAACTTGCATTCTTAAGAAGTAATGTTTTTAGGGGCGCCTGGGTGGCGCAGTAGGTTAAACGTCCGACTTCAGCCAGGTCACGATCTCGTGGTCCGTGAGTTCGAGCCCCGCGTAGGGCTCTGGGCTGATGGCTCGGAGCTTGGAGCCTGTTTCCGATTCTGTGTCTCCCTCTCTCTCTGCCCCTCCCCCGTTCATGCTCTGTCTCTCTCTGTCCCCAAAATAAATAAACGTTAAAAAAAATATTAAAAAAAAAAGAAGTAATGTTTTTATAGGCTTAGTCATTGTAGCATTGTTGGAATCACAGAAGTTTTTAAATAACCTAACTGTCCCCCAGTAAGGAACTGATAGGGTAAATTACAGTACATGTGTACAATGACATCATTAAAAGGATTGGAGAACATCTTTTTTTGCATTCATAGGCAACAATCTCTCAGATACTAAATGCAGAACTGTGCGTATAGTACACTAGAATCTTTAAAAGGGTAGGAAAGAAAGTATTCATTTACATTTATATGCATAACTTAGCTCTAAACAAACTGATACCATTAAATGCCTGTGAAATGACACATCACAAAAAAGCTGGTAACATTAGTTGCATGTGGGAGGGTAGCTGAGAGGCTGGGGCACAAATGTAGCGGGGAGAGTTTTCACTGTATACTTTTGTACTGTAGAAATTTTGAAACTTATGACTATTTTTTATTTAAAAATAAATAATGTAATTTAAACTGAAGGGATTAAAAATAACAAAATAATGCTGTAAAAACGTAGTATGTGGCTAGCACTTAGATATCAGCCTCTGATAGAAAAGCTATCTACCACCTTCGTGAGTAGTAAGGGTGTAAGGCTTAAGGCTACTTGCTTTTTTTCTCCAAACATTAACCGTGCTCCCTCTGGTGGAGATACCCAGGAATTGCAACAAATGGGAGAAGAAAAATTGAACCGAGCCCCTCCCTGATTAAATAAGTGGATTGATTGATTGATTGATTTTATAATTTATTGCCAAATTGGTTTCTATACAACATCCAGTGCTCATCTCAACCGGTATCCTCCTCAATGTCAATCACCCACTTTCCCCTCTTCCCCACCTCCCATCAACCCTCAGTTCTCAGTATCCAAGAGTCTCATGGTTTGCCTCCCTCCCTCTCTGTAACTTTTTTCCCCCCTTTCCCTTCCCCCATAGTCTTCTGTTAAGTTTCTCAAGATCCACATATGAGTGAAAACATGTGGTATCTGTCTCTCTGACTGACTTTAAATAAGCGGATTTAGATACCTACCTTCATCTCCCGGAAACCACTGCAGTCCATGCCTGTTCAAAGCAGCTCTCAACTTCGGGAGACTGGTACCTGAGTGCTTCCCATGGCACACAAAGAGTTAATAATATATGTGGTCACAGTGGCCAGCGGATGTAGCTCAGTTTACACAGACCTGTGGGTGTATCTCATAAAACTTCAGCATCGTGCATTTTTAAATAAACAACCTAGAAATAAATGTCCAAATATTGTCCAAGGATCAAGACAAATCAACTGCTGCTATTCATCCACAAGCATGATTTTTAGTGAAAATGACTAATTCAAGCAGCTTCCACAACGCAGGATGTCAGAGGTAGTTGCACAGTTCTCTATTAGTTGATATTTGTGTTGCTGAAGGAGCAATATTCCATCCACGTCAGGATTTTTCCTAATGTGTGCCCTAGTGAAGCCTCAAGAACGTTTAAATCCCATTAGCACTATCCCCACTGGAGGGGGAACTGATTTAATTGGGAATCAACACACATTTTACACCTCTTTGGGAGAAAAATCTCGGGACTTGGATATGTTTAACAGAAAAGGCTCTATGTATGGCACTATGAGGAATAATTAAGCTATAAATTTCATCTTTGTTTGCCAAATGAGAAATGCCTTTTTTTTAAAAAAAAAATATGATCCACTCTTCCCCCTCCCCCCAACTTTATCTGTCTAGGTAAATATAATTAGGTAATGGATGATGATTTGTTAGCATTTTATTTCCTGTGTTTGCAAGGGCATTAACAGTGATCAGAAAGCACACAACAAATGTGGTCAGTTTCTGATTTTCAGAGGCAAGAACGTGACTTTAGAGAATCAGATGGGCCAGAAACAGGCATTCTTGCAAATTAACTCTTCCTGTATTCTGAATAGGATCAGAGAGACTTTTGTCTTAGCTGATTTGCATGCACTAATTGCTAGTGCTGAGTAAATGTGGAGTGATCACCTACACAATTACATTCATAAATTAATATTTTTTTACTCCGCTGTTATTTACACACAGGAAAAAACAGTACAAATAATTTTAAGGCTGTGTCTACACTTACATAATGAAGTGGTTAATTAAAGTAATGAGCTAGTTAATGACAGGCCTAGAAATTTTTCATGAAATATCCATATAAGGGAAGAAGAAATGTCTTTGCCTGAATAATTCTCATAATTGCCTCAACATTTGATTTCACTTTCTATGCACAGAGACATGCCCTAAATGACACTTTGGTTATGAATCTGAATTATCCTTTGATTTCTCATGGGCGCTATGGATGCCAAGGCTAACTGCCAAGGTAACAGGATTAAACTAGGGGTATCACACAGAAAAGAGCCCCCCCCCTCGGAAGTGCTGGGCACAGACTGATGCAGGCAAGCACATGGCACTGAATGTTCAGAAACAGAAGCTTTGGCTGGGTCTAGATTAAATTATTCCTCCACCATCAATGCCAAGGGGTCACTTTATCACTCCCAACCCAGAATGATCCGGTCCAGTTTTAGAGAGCCCCATCCTTTTTCAGGACCTCTGATCCTTTGGTCCAGTAGACCTCTAACCTTAGTGCTGGAGGCCAGATCACCTCTAACTGCTTGCTTCACGTCTGTAGTCACAGCCGTCTTGATTCTTTTCCTCGTGTTGGTCTAAGCCACCATCATCTCTGACTTGGGTCAGTACAGCATCTCCTCGCTCACCTCCTTGCCTCCACTCTGGCTTCCTCAACTGCACCACTGATCACCAAAGCCTATTCTCAAGGCAGCAGCCAGAATAATTTTCTAGAATGTATATCGTATCATGTCAATCCTCCGCTCAAAACCGTGCAATGACTAGAGCCCAAACTGTGGCATGCACTCTGGGTCCGGAAGCATATTGAGGAGGTTCAGCTTCTGTAGAATACCAAAGAGTAAGGTGCCTGAAAAGAAATGAGGGACTAGAACCCTTCTCACTGTTTGAAGCCGTGACTGGGGTGGCGCTCCTCCACTCAAGCTCAAGGACCCTTTGGCCCAGGGATATAATTTATAGGGAAATGAGACTCTGGGGAGGAGAAAGGACACAGATATAATTTCTTGACCTAGATCTGATCCAATATTGCCTTTTATTAATATTCCCCTTCCCTGCCGTATACACCTTGTCTAATTCCTACGCTTGAGCATAGATGGGACATGACAATCATAAATAGGTTATGTTTTATGAAATGGTTCACTGTAAGAAAAGTAAAATTATCCTGGGTGGACATGACCTAATCTGGTAAACCCTTAAATGGGATTAGGCTCTGTTTAGAAAGAAAGATTTGAGGCATAAGAAGGATTTGATGAGAGGGAGAACTTCTATCCCAGTGTTTGAAGATAAAAAGGTCACCTGTCAAGGAATGAGAGTGGGCTTGAGGAACTGAGAGTATCTCCCAGTTGACAGCCAGTAAGAAATGGGAACCCGAGTCCTACCACTACAATGAATTGAACTCTGCCACGTAAGCTCAGAAGAGGGCCCCAGGTCCAGATGAGAAAGCAGCTTGGTCAACACCTTGGTTTTAGCTTTGTGAACACTAAGCACAGAGCCCAGTAACACTGCGTCTAGACTTCTGCCCCACAGAACTGTGGACAAATAATAGCATTGTTTTAAGCCGCTAAGTTTGTGGTAATTTGTTACACAACAGCAGAATACCATTTTAGGTAGAGGAGTTTAATGCCTGTGTTTAGGTCTGATTATAGTAGAAAGAATCTAGATGGCACAAGACCAGTTAGAAATTGCTGTAGTAATCTATGATGAGATGATAAAGGCCTGAAATGTCGACAATAAAAAATCCACAACAAAAAACTAGTAACAGATTGTGAAGGAAGAATCCATTAGACTTGGTGTCCACAAAAACATTCAGGGATGGTTAAATGCTGTAGCAATGGTCAACTGAACAACTCACTGGAAATCAATCATGAACTTCATCTGATAGTTTTCTTGCTAGTAAGTTGGACAATTGTTGAAATACTGCGTTGGATTTTGTGTATGTTTGTATTAGGTTCTCAACTAAAAGACAAACTCCTTGTGGAGAGAATCATTTAAACTTCACCGAATTGAACCGTTGGATCAAATGTTATAGACATGAAATGATGTAATTAAATTACAAGGCACTTCACTAACTGTTAGACTGGCTCAAATCAGAACAAACTGACAATGTCAAGTGCCAAGAAGAAGGAAGAGCCACTGTAACTGACATGCATTGCAGGTGGAATGAAAAACAAGATAGCTACTTTGGACAACAGTTTGTCAGTTTCTTATAAAGTTAAAAATAGACTTACCGGGGCGCCTGGGTGGCTCAGTCGGTTGAGCGTCCACTTTAGCTCAGGTCATGATCTCACGGTCTGTGAGTTCGAGCGCCGCGTCGGGCTCTGTGCTGACAGCTCAGAGCCTGGAGCCTGTTTCGGATTCTGTGTTTCCCCCTCTCTCTGCCCCTCCCCCACTCGCGCTCTGTCTCTCCCTGTCTCAAAAATAAATAAAAACATTAAAAAAAATTTAAAAAAAAATAAACTTACCTTACAACCCAGAAACCAGTCTTGGGTATTTAGCCCCCCCCCCCAAATAAAGACATATATACACACAAAGCCCTGTACTTAAATGGTTCTAGCAGCTTTATTCAAAATCATCAAAAAGTATAAACAACTCCAGTATCCATCAATTGAAGGATAAATTATAGTATATCTATACAATGGAATACTACTCAGCAATAAAACAGAACCAACTACGGGTCTATGCAACAACACAGATAAATCTCAAAAAGCATCATGCTAAGAGAAACAAGCCAAACTAAAACTACATGCTCTATGACCCCACTTACATGACATTCTCAAGTGTCAAAACTCTAGGGACAAGGAATAAATCAGTGCTGGGTTAAGGCCAACAGCTACGGTAAGGGCCGGTAAAAGGGAACTTGTCGGGATAATACAAATATTCTGTATCTTTTCTGTGAAGGTGGTTACAAGTCTATATACATTTTTCAAAATTCATAGAACTAGACATCTAAATGGGGTGAAATTTAATATATGTAAATTATACTTGATAAGTCTGGCTTAAGGAAAAAAAGAAAACAAAAATTACAGTACACCAACAAGCACTCCATAGTAGCTTCATTATCTGTCTAGTGAAATAGGCCCCTGTCCAGATCTTTAGAGCTTTTTAAGGCTGGGGGCAAAGCACAGGATGTATTATCGTCCTTCTCTGAACTCCTACCCCCCAACTTCAGCAAGAAGTATATATGTATTAAGTAAAATAATTTATTTGTACATAAAAATCTGACCAAAACAACAATTGTTGTACTAAAGAGGAAAAGAAGGGAAGAAAATATTTCAACTGCTCATGTTCAAGAAGAGAAAGAGGTCTGAAAGCAAGGAGGGCCTGCCAAGTCCAGGCAGTGTATTTCTGCAAATGTGGACCAGGGCTTCCAGTCTGTTTTTAGCACCAACTGGTAGCATTCCTCGCTCTTCTCCTCTCCCTGGTGCCATATAGCAACAGCTGCTTGAACTCTGAAAACATTTAGAACCACTCCAAACACAGGCCCATGGGCAGTGTTATCCCTACTGTCCATATCTTAGGTCTCTACCCATAGGCATTCACAGGCATCTATGACAGATCAAGTCTTAGGAAGGTCCAGGCGGCACTTCCCATATTCATACTTCTACTGGTGTAAATGTGGACCCAACTGGGAATTTCCTGTTTTTATTTGACCTGACTTGAATGTCATTTCTATATAAACAGAGCGCATGGATTATTCTAAGGCCTGTCTCTAATCTTAAAGAAAAGAAGGATTTACCCTATTCTCTTCTTAAAATGTCATACGCAAACACACAGAATTTCTCCAGGCACCCAAATGACAGTGTAGGAAAGCATGTCAGATGAGAAATAGGTGTCATGGTAGGGCAGGAAGGAACAATAGCATCAGCAAAAGCATTAATGCTAAGAGGATGTTAGAAATGAAAGCAGCGGCACCTGGCTGGCTCAGTCAGTAGAGCATGTGACTCTTGATCTCAGGGTGGTGAGTATGAGCTGCAGGTTGAGTGTAGAGACTACCTAAAAATAAAATCTTTTAAAAAATAACGAAAGCAAAAGAGTTCTATTTTAGTACGATAGCATCTAATATGTTCAGAGAGATGCAGGCATTTCTGTTTTGCTACGTTCGTTGTCTTTCTTGAGTTTTGTCTTAAGACGGATATAAATTTTTTTAAAAGATTATACACTGCTCCCTCTGAGAATAGAGGAACTTGAATTTAAAATTAACAATATTTCCAATATGTTAAAATTAACTACATCCCATGTTCAATATTTTCTTAAATAACGATTGTCTATAACAGGCCATTCTGAAGTATAATAAATGATATCTTCTAAATTCTACTAATGGCTGGCATTACTTATGACCCTTTCTGTAGCAATAGCCAATAAAAAAGATCATATTTTCAGTATATACATATCATTTTGAAGACTCTAACATTCAGAAGTGAGTCAATTTATTTAATTTATAGGAAGATGAAAATCGTTCTAGGAATAACATTTTATGATTGTACTCTCATCAATATCTGATACTCTAAATTTTCTTTTTAAACACCTCCATTTTCAACTGTCATGTTTGAATTACTTTTATTATTGTATTTTACCTATTTCAATGTCTACTTCTTTTCTTTTATAAATGAATTCACCAGTTGAAGTCAAAATGAGCCTAGAAACCCTTAAGATTTAGAATACTCTTTAATTACCATATATCATGCCACTAAGAACAATCAGATCTACCTCTCTCTGATAAGAATTACGTTGACATTTTTCTCATCATTAAATTTGACTTATTAAAAATAGTCTTTTCATTTTTATTCCAATAAAAATGGAATACTAGATTTTTAGCATACTAAAAATGGGCTATTCTTATTTTTTTTTAAATTTTTTTTTTTTACATTTATTTATTTTTGAGACAGAGAGAGACAGAGCATGAACGGGGGAGGGTCAGAGAGAGGGAGACACAGAATCCGAAACAGGCTCCAGGCTCCAAGCTGTCAGCACAGAGCCCGACGCGGGGCTCAAACTCACGGATCGCGAGATCATGACCTGAGCCCATGTTGGCCACTCAACTGACTGAGCCACCCAGGCGCCCGTGGGCTATTCTTATTTTATCATTTAAAAATTTTGAAACAATTTGACTGCTGTTACAACTGTATTTCCATAATTTCCTTATTAGGAAAAAAATTTGCCCAGTGGAAATGTACATGTAACAGAACATATACATAAATGTATATAAAATGAAAATATGTACATATGCATATCAACAGACAAAACTGTAAAATGGCTCTGTAAGACCTATAGTATTAGAGATGTTTCAAACACCAGTGATTAGGAATTTATCAGAGATTTTTTTTCAAATTTAGGAAAGGGCATAATTTCAGATAAGCCTTGTCTGGTCAATTGGTCCTTCATTATTTATGCTTCCCCATTTGGCATTTTATAACAAATTGGAAGAATAAATTCAATTTGTTATGATCCAAGCATTGTGTTTACAGGGTCCTATTTAACCTCCAGACTGTGAAAGACCCACACATTTGCCTTCTATTTGAATGGATATTGAGAAAAATGAGATTTGAGAAAGAAATATGGCTTTGTTTCATAAAAACTAAATATCATCTAAAAAGTTAGTTTATTATCCATGGTTAAATATTTGACCCTCATAAAGAAATTGCATGATATGCTTTTGAATCACTTTCTGTTACTAAGTGCATTAAACCTTTAAACTTTTCACTCTCGTAATTATTTTTAATTCTCATCCAACCCTTCAATGACTGTTTCTCTTTGACTAGTTTAATTATCATGTTCACTTTTCCCAAACCAAACTGTGTACTTTTCATTATAAATTTTAAATTTCCACAGAATAAATGAAATTATTTTTGCCCTAATAACCTAAATATGTTACAAGAGTAGATATGAAATGTGTTGCAGAATTTTTAGGATTAGATATCAAAGATGGCGATGGATACCAAATTTTAAGAATTTTACTGGAAAGTTTTGTGACACTATACTCTGGTCCCAATTTATGGTTGAGAAACTAACAGCAAAGTAAGCATATATACAGATCAACAAATATGCCTTATTTCTTCTGAACATGTCTCATCTCCCCTATTAGATGATCAGCCTTTCCTGGACAAAGCCAAAGTAACACCCCCAGTATCTAGCACATACCTACTAAGTATTAGGGAATTTGAGTTGACTTTTAAAAACCAGTGAATCTTTGCCATATATATTTACTTAGCCCAGAATGAAATGTTTTGCCATTAAAGATTTAGTAGCTACTAAATTATGTGCTCATCTTATGATTTCTGCGCCAGTCTCACCAAGCCGTTAGCTAATAGGGCACCTGGCTGGCTCCCTTGGTAGGGCTGTGACTCTTCCATCGTTGGGTCGTGAGTTTGAGCCCCACAGTGCAGGTAGAGGTTAGCTTAAAAAATTAAAAACTAAAATCTTTAAAAACAAATCAATTAGTTTTATTTTCTATTGAGTTCCCCAATTTACATTTCTTCACTATAGCTATTGTGGGGAATTGGGAATGCTTTTGCTGCACTTTTCTTAGATTTTATGTGAATTTTCCACACTATTGTATAAAACAGAACATTTCTTTTAGAAAAATTTTGTTCCTGACTTACTCTTTTTGCTTTCAACATTGTTTTGCATTTTATGCTGGTAGAAAAAAATAAAAATTATTTTAAATGTGCAAATGAAATAAAGGCCAACAAAAAACTGTTCTCTGCATTGGATAATAGAGTTTTAATGTATTTCTGCTGTCTGGTTGGTGTATTTGTGTGATAATTTTATGTGACAGTGTAATTAAGTTGTAAAACAATTCCCATTTCCTATGTATTTTATCTATTTATCATCATTTATTTCTTTACCTTCTTTTTCTGCAATAAATATTATTGTAAGGAGAGTTAAATAAGTTAAACCAATGCAATTACTTTTACAGATTGAAATTAACTTCATATATCAATTTGTACACATTTATACAAAGTACCTACAACTTGCCCGATATAAATAAATGTGTTTATTGCCGTATATTTATGATGTCACTGTGGTTTCCATGTTTGCCTTCCTTTTGAGTGATGATCTATATGTTTAAACTTGACATTTTAACAGTATTTTCAAACAATTTCATTCATTATCAAATAACCATTTATTACACTATGGCAATTTCATACAATTTACTGAACCCTTTAGACACTCCTAAACAATGATTTATCAACCAATATACAGATTTTAATGCTTATCACAGCAAATATAGAAAGTAACATTAAATAGTGACTTGACAAGAGATAACTAAATTATCTTTTTAAAAAAATCCTGATGAGTCATGTTTAGTAATAGCCCGTATGCTTTTATAACTCCACCAGAAATTAAAGGAGGTGTATTAGATTGTTATATTCTTCATGTATTAAGATGGTTAATTATAAAACCTATATAGATGCCAATCCTATAAACTCAAATGTTGATTTTAAAGGCAAGAAAGAAGAAAGGGTATTTAAGATGTTTTGGATGTTGATGTGCTTGGTGGCTTTTTGTGTCTGGGCTTCCCCCATAGGAAGGACAACATTCCTGCTCGGAAAAGGCACCTCTGGGTGACAAATCTGAGATGATCCAAATGGATCGTGTTGTGTGCAGCCACTGGTTACTTAACAATAATCCTATCCGCTTGCTGTGCACAGAACACATCCAGACCTTTCTCGTGAGGTCTGACCCTATCATCCTCACTGGAGCATCCCACAGAAGTTATGTGGTTGTAAAATGGATTAGGGGAAAAATTTAATTCCTCTACCCAGAAGAGACAAGTCAGGGGCAGAATGTTATCCTTGTGGGATCATGTGGTCGATCCAGTGAAGACTACAGTTCTCAGAGAAGCTGAGAGAAAGTTTAGGTTTAAAAACAAACAATTAACGAGGACAGAAAGGGAGGAGAGAAAACAAGACAAGCTTCCTTTCAAGTAGGATCATTGACATGAAACATTAAACCTGTGATAAAGGTTTCTGTCGGTGTGTGGGAGGGTCTGTATTTCTTTAGTTATCCACATCCAGGAAGAATTCATTTGACACTAATTGCAGAAGGATTAAATTTATTCAATCTCTATAGACTACTCCTTGACTATTAAAATTAAATGAAGATAAAAATGAATTATTCTTTCCTAGATCAAAAATTAATCAATTTATGAGGATGTGGGGGAAGATGGGCAGTGAAGACCACGGCCTGTGACTTTTTGTTCTGAAATAAATTGAAATGAGATTTTTGTGTTTTTTTTGCTAGATTTACTAATTTAACAAAAAGACCCCTTATTTCCAAGGCTCCCGGGACACCTTTAGAAAATATACTCTAAGAACCGAAAACTATATACATTCCTATTAATACTTTAAAAAATATATAGCTGTGCCAAGAAATTGGCCTGCTAGAGAATGTCTTTTTTAATAGTCAAATCACAAAAGGAATTATTAAAATGAAAAAGAGGGACAGGTTTCAAGTGATTTCATTTCAGCATGTGTCCTCTGTCCCTTCACGTCAGATAAAGGACTAAAGAACTGACCGTGTGGCTCAGTTCAGTGACCCACTTTGGCTCAGGTCATGATCTCGCAGTTCGTGGATTCGAGCCCCATGGCGGGCTCTGTACTGACAACCCGGAGCCTGGAGCCTGCTTCAGATTCTGTGTCTCCCTCTCTCTCTGGCCCTCCTCTGCTCACGCTGTCTCTCCCTCTCTCAAAAAATAAACATTAAAAAAATTTCTTTAAAGAACGAAAGCAAAAACTATTATAAGAGGCAGTCTCATAAACTAAACTTTGAAGGAACTCCTTATTGTCAGAACGGTCCTTAAACAAAAGTGATCCCTTCAAGGCAGTGCCTGAAGACTCCCTGAGACTACTGTCTTTTTCTTCATTTGCCGTTGCCTGTTTCCTAGTCTTAGAGAATACATACTGCATATGGAGTGTGGGGGAGATCTTCAATGGTCTGGCTGGAATTTTAAAGGAAATCTGCTTATTCTGAGTTCAGGGCTTTATCTACTGTATTGTGCAAACCTGCAAACTGTAAATACCAATATCCCTGGTAAATATTCAGATTCTTTAAAGTGTCTTTCCTATTATCTGGCATGGGTTTTATGTATGTACTTGGATTGGGGTTTTTTAATGCCAATTTTTTCTAAGGCAGACAATAATATGAAGGTGTGTAATTTTCAGGTATTTGTACTTAAGCACCCATATAACATTTGAGTGAATTTCTAAAATTTAAGGAAACGATAAGCTCGGCTTTCAGCAAAATAATAAAAATGAGGCAAAATGAGTCTTGGATACCCCATTAGTTACTGACAAGGAAATTGAAGATCTGCAGAAGACAGAGAACTTTCCCAAGGTCACAGAGACTGTAGCAGAGTAAGGACTAGAATGCCTCTCCTAATCCCCGTCCAGTCCCTGGCCTTCCATTTTAACGTAAAGTTTATGTGTTAAACCCTCTATGAAAAATAATTGCATTTTAACATGAATCAGTGTCATAAGCTAAATAAGAAAGACTAATAATGTAATTTCAGGCATTAGTCATCTTATTGATTTAAATTCGCCCCACACTCTCTCATATCCCAAACTGCACACCAAGATTACTAGATACAATTTTTGTAAATAGTGCTTGAGTAAGGGCATTGTGTAATGGAATAGCATCTCCCATCTATGTATATGAAAAGTCCCTCACATTAATGAGTGACCTGCTGAAAAATTAGTATTCCATTCAAAAAAAATCTAGAATTGTAGAGACTAAGGATCTTTTAAAGCTGATAATTCATGGTAACCTTCTGTCTTTCATGTCTCCCCATTCCATACATACATACCTGAAACTGGAAAGTGTCCTACTTTTTCTCAGTGAGTACTGTTTGGTGCTTTAGCAATTATATAGGGAAAAAAAAGTATTGCTTTAAGTATCCTAAGGGAACCATGTAAATGAAAAATAATGTTACAATATTAATATTTTCTCCTCATTGTACTGACATTCATTAAAAAGAATTGAGTTAGTACGTTTTACCTGCACTGTTTTAAAATATACATAATGATCTAGATTCTCTCAGTTGAGGTAGTTACTCTTAGGAAGTAAAGTATTTTTGGAAATACATTTGTAGGACATACAGCCTATTGCAATAGTGAACCAGATGATGTCACCTTTTAATGTTTATATTTGTGTGAAATTAAATAAAAGTGCATTTGCCTTACATAGAGCCATGTTAGCACTTTGCTTTGTTAAGTAGCATGTAATTCCCAATTGGCCCAACAACTCTTTGTGCATTTTGAAATACACTTGTTTTGTTAAAGCAAATAAGACTGCATTTTGACTCTAAAGATGCAGAATAAATGATAAAGGCATTGGTGAATGACAGTGTTATATCTAATTTTGTATTAGTCTGGATGACCTTAGAAAATTCTCACTTTTATTTACCCAGCCCAGGAAGAATTTGAAAAAAATTATCACTGGTAAAAATCATCATCATCATCAATCAGTCAATCAAACTGCTTTTTTCCTAATTGGAAGCTATCACTTATTTGCATGTTTCCAAATATAGATGCCACACTGAGACAAAGAAGAGTCAAATCTCCTGCTCTCTTCAAAGCTACTCTTTACTTTAGTAATAAACCAAGCACGGGGATACTATGTCTCAGTACTTTTGCAAGAGCATTAATTAATAAGGGGAGTGGTTTTTCATAATGACCCCTGTTCAGGGTAGGTGACATTCTTTCCAAATGTCAACCATGATGTCCAGTTTAGTTGTTGCTATGATTTGTCCAGATTTTGTTCTTTTAGATCATAAAATGTATATCCTCAGATACCTGTAAACTCCTATTTGTTACTTCTTTCATGACGTTGCAGAAACAGTTTCACAGAGGACTTGAATGTGGACTCTTTGTTCACAGTATTAGTTTTGATGAGCATTTGAAAGTAGCACTAGACTTTTCTTACTTACGTTGAATGAAATGCATATCCTGTCTCATCTTCAACAAACATGACTTTCTCCAGATCTGAGCTCTTGCTCTCACATGACTTCAATCCATAACCTATTTCCCTGAATGAGATGAATACTTAAAGTCCTGTGGACTAAAATTCTCTGGCAAATTAACCTCGTTTTCCTCCTAAATGGCCATAGTCTAATTCTGCATATGGAAACATTTCTTAAAAACATGTGCTGGGCTCTGTGAAATGTGGAAGCATCTTGCAACAGTGATGTGTAATATATGTGTGCCGTCCGATTTCATTTTCAGAAATAGGGAAGCATCAATTCTCTCTGGAATTATTTCTTTTACTGGTTCATTGTCAGAAAGAAACTTGTCACCATGCCAAAGACAAAACTGCTGCTGGGTTTAGTTTAGAATTTTATAAAGTGAATAAGTGAAAAAAATATATATACTTGCATCGCAGTCTCAAGTTATGAATAATTAAATGAATACATAATTGTATCCAGTTTTACCCTCAAGCTCAACCAGCAAAGACGTCTTCAGCCCACGTGAAAAGGAGACTTCACATTTTTTTCAAAAATTATGAGTGAGCTGCCGAACATCACTGAGTTTCTACGCTCATAAGCAAGAATAACAATCTGCCTATAAAATTATACAGTGGGGAGGGCAGTATTATTCAAGAGTTTTGTTTAATGTACATTCTGCCTTCTAAAATTTGAATTTACACAAGCATTTTCCTAGCATTGTCTGAAATGTCTTCTTCGTCATCTCACATCCTACCTCTCTGATCCCAGGTTGCAGTGAGGGCGAGAAGCAGGTATAGACTCAGCACTCTGCAAGCCTATTTTGGCTAAGTGCTTTTGTTTTGATAGATGAAGTATGACAAAGTAACATGAATGATCTTAACACACGTACTGAAGTATATTTTCAAATGAATATTGCCGCTTTCAAAGTGGTTCTCTCAGAACTTAATAATGCTGTCATTGCGAGGGACATGTTTCAATCTCTTCTTTTGGAGCACAGTTATAAAGTAATAATTGATTGCTTTTCCACGTTGCTCATTATATTGGCTCTGAACAAATACTTAGCATCAAAAAAACCTCCCCTTTCATCTGGCCTTTGATGGCTTATTTTTGTTACTGGCCTTTCACACCCACTCATCCTCCCACAGCTTGGGCTCCAGTCGTGAAGAACGATGTGCGGTTCCTAGAAGCCTCCGTGCATTTGCACATGCCATTACCTCTGCTCAGAAGATTCTCCTTTTACTACTAAGCTCGAGATCACCTCCTTCCAAAAGTCTTCCTTTACTGACCCCACCTCCTACTCCTCTCCAGCCATCTGTTCAGTTCCCTTCTATTTAGCTGTCCTTTGGAAGTACCAATATCACCTCAGTCCACCAAGTTGTTTTACTGGGTTCCTTTGCCCCTCTCCCTGACTAGTCTCTGAGCTCCTTGAAGGCAGACACTGTGTCTTTATTACCTGTACCCTTAGGGACCGACAGTATTGACTCATAATATTGTTCAGTGAAAGTTTGTTCAGTGACAGTTTGTGAATGTATACAAAGGTCTGGCGAAAGGTTTGTGAATGGACACTTGAATGAAGTGGGTAACCTAAGATGACATCTTTGAAGGTAAACTTTCATTTGAATGAGTCCTAGTCAAGTTCAGGAATTAACAGATTATTCAATAAATGATGTTAAGTGAACTAGTTTGTCAGTGTGGGAAAAATCAGATTCCCTACCTCGTATCATAAGCATATATTACAAAATTCCTATTGAATTTAATGTTTGTATTTTTTAAAAAGATGAAACTATAAACAATTATTAACTACTTGTATAATTTTAGGGTGAGGAGGGCCAATTTTTTATTTTTATTTTTATTTTTTATTTTTGAGAGAGAGAGAGAGACAGAGCACACAAGCCAGGGAGGGGCAGAGAGAGAGAAGAGAGAGAGAGAGAATCCCAAGCAGGCTCTGCACTGCCAGCGCGGAGCCCAATGCGGGCTTGAACTCACAAACCAAGAGACCATGACCTGAACTGAAACTGAGTCAGAGGCTTAACTGACTGAGCCACCCAGGTGCCCAGGAGAGCCTATTTAAACATAACACCAAAGCTGAAAACCACAAGGAAATGGCTGATGGTGGTTCTGACCAAATGTATCACTTTCCAAATGGTATCTTTTACTTCGGGTCTGGAAGCCACACTTTTTTCTTCTGAATTACTTTCCAATTCTTTTTCAAAAAAATTTTATCTTTATTTATTTTTGAGAGAGAGACAGAGTGTGAGCAGGGGAGGAGCAGAGAGAGAGGGAGACACAGAATCTGAAGCAGGCTCCAGGCTCTGAGCTGTCAGCACAGAGCCTGATGCGGGGCTTGAACTCATGAACCGTGAGATCATGAACTGAGCCAAAGTTGGATGGTCAACCGACTGAGCCACCAGGCACCCCTCAATTTTTAAGAGTCTAAATATTCTAAATACCTATTCAAGGACACCCATACTAGACAACAAGTGATTGTAAAAATATACTAAAGATTGTCCAAAAAAATCTGCAAACACAAGGAAAACTGTGTCTTAATTATACTTTTTTCAGGCTAACAGTTGGATCCATTGCTTAAAGGTATGTCACCTAAAAGTTGAAGGAAAATATACTGAGCGTATTATTTGAAAATATAACTAGTATCTTGTTTGAAAATCAGTTAGTCTTATGTTTTTGATGTTTTTGTACATTCTGTGAAGTGTGTTTTTTCATTATCAAAAAAAAATGGAGTAACATAAATGTTCAATAAGGAATTGTTAATATGTAAGTTACCCAAAATAGAAACGATGGTGTTGAAATATACTTACCAACCTGAAGAGGAGTTCAGGATATATTTTTAAATGAAAAAAAAATTATAAACTATTAGATACATTATCTCATTTTTTATAAAAACATGTATGTGCTATTTATATAGGTATATGTATACAAAAATCTGAAAGGATATGCATAAAGGTATTAGCAGTGACTATCTTTTTTGCCTTATTTATAGTTTCTAATGTTTCAGCAATAAGTATGGATAATTCATGAGATGGGGATAAAAAGATAACTCGTAGAATGGATTCTTCAAAACTAAAGGAAACACTAACCGAGCTTATTAAACAGTGAAGTTACTGAAATGAAATAGAAACTGAAGATTGCAAAACAAAACAACAACAACCAAATCACATAACTGTATATGATTTCAAATGATTTGCTGCCACCCTGTGAGGAATGCTACTCATTGCGGGACTGAAATAAGCAAACTATGGAACTATGAAAAATCTGTAACTGAAGATGGAATCGCATACATAAGCATGATCCAAGACGTTGTTTAAAGCTCTGTGTACCAGTTGGTAAGTTTTGTTTTCTCTGCCAGCTATTTAGGGGGAATAATACCTAACATATATGATTACAGTATGTCAAGCACTATTCTAAGAAATATGACTTTATCTTACAAAAATCCTATGAAGTTGTTTTTTCCTTATTTTTATAGATGGGACACAGAGTTTAACCACCTGCCAACGGTCAGTAAATGTTGCCAAAACAGTGTAAACCCGGGAGCTGCATTTTGGGTCAATGATTCAAATTTTTGAGCTTTCTGTTCCCCTCAACCACCCTCCCCCCATTCACAAATACACTGCCCAGTAGTTGACCGTCGAGCCTTTGTAGGGATTTACTGGATGAAATTTCTTGAGAGAGATTATTATATTCTCCAAATAATCTTAGTTCCTTGACGCTATAGAGAGCTGGGCCCTTCAGAGAACTGATTGTTACCGATCCACGGTGAGACAG
The DNA here is from genome assembly GCF_007474595.2 of Lynx canadensis. Taxonomy (NCBI): domain Eukaryota; kingdom Metazoa; phylum Chordata; class Mammalia; order Carnivora; family Felidae; genus Lynx; species Lynx canadensis. Next base: position 44,834,387 of record NC_044308.2, read on the forward strand.
GTGCAGAAAATTAGAGTAAGCGTTTGGAAAACTTTATAGTAATTTTACAAGTAATTGTATGGCTGTTGACTCTAATAATAAAATGTGTCTAATATTTTTGTTTTATCTTACTAGAGCATGGTCCACAACTAACTGTTAATCCAAAACACTAATCTGATCGCTCCCTGTGTTCGGGGCAGCACTGTTTTATTCAGCCTCGAGAATTTTGCCAAGGGTTTTTCTGAAGTTTAGTTCCCCAAAATGAGGCCTCGAGTACTTTTCCTCCCCTATTTGTCTCCATTTTATGCTACAAATGTATTGTATTGATCAATAAAGCCAAAATAAAGAGTGTAAAAAAGGCTCTCTGAGACTCGAGCACCCAGTAACGCCATCACGCGAGTAAGCGCCGCCAGGTCTGCTGGAATACAGGGCTCCCGGCGGACGCCTGCGCAGGCGTTAGTCCGCGACGGCCGAGGGGGTGGGGGCAAGGCCTGCTCTGCTTAGAGAAGACGCCACGCCTTCGCCTGAAGAAGGTCAGGATACTACCACTTCCGCCGGGGCAACTCTCTGCATCCGGGTCAGCTGCTGCCGCTGCGGCTGTAGCCAGGGGACTGGGCCAGGGTCTCCGCTGCCGTCCGAGGGGAGCGGGCTCCTCTCGGCGCTACGTCTTGCGACCTGGCCGTCAGCCCCGCGTCGCCGGCCTGGAGGGGCGAAGAAGACGAGGGGGCCAAGGCTTCCTCCGGGGTGAGTGCGGCCCGGGAAGACTAGGCACGGCGGGCCTGGGCTGGAAGCAGGCCTGGGGCGGATGTCTGAGGGGCGCGTGTCCCCTGGACAGCCCGAGAGAGGAAGCCCAGAGAGTTATCCGGTGTAGGGGGCGCCTTGGAACCTGCCCGGGAGGTGCTTCCCGGATCCCCACCCAGCTTAGGCCCCCGCCCTTGGCTCGGCTCCTGCTTGCCTTTGCCATCCTTGCTCGCCCCCCGCCACCCGTCTGCCGTTTGTGCTGTTGTTCTCAGGAGAGAACTTGCCCCTTTTCCGCTCCCCCTGCACACACCCTAGTCGGGGTGCGGTGACCTGGCCCCTTTGGTCCCGTATTTAGGATCAGCGTCAGTCCGGGTGCAGAACAAAGAAACTTGGACTTCTGATGTGCCTCATATTCTCGGGGAGTAGACGCGGAAACGGCATTTGTAATGAAAGCTTTAGTAGACCTTCCTCTGTGAAAAGACGAATTCCTGCGTGAATTCAGACTTTGCCTTTTGCTTAATGGTTTGGGTTTCCTGGGTGTAGCTGATGCACCTTGAGATCAACTAGATCTGCTCACGTTAAATCAGGAGTTTATTTGGGTCTGTTATGTTGCTTTGAAACTTACCTTGTCTGCCTGTTCCTGGAGCTCTTTGAGAGCACAGCTTTTGCCCTGTTCATCCTGGTAATCATAGTGCCTTATAGTTCGCTGAAGTGTGTGGTTGCACTTTAGTGTTGCTTTTTTCGTCCTCACCTTTTTTGATTAGGATCTCTGTTTGTCTTAATGCATAATTACTTAACTTTTTTTCAATTAAACATCCTTTCTCTAAAATTGTGTAAGAATTTCTGCAACTTGTAAATGGATAAGGTTGGTAACTGAAGTTACGCAATTTAGTTACCTTTTGTACTATCTTCTTGATGATCTTGTACATCTTTTACTTAGTTCTTGTCATTTTACATTTTCTCCACACTCTTCTTAAATCTCTCTAATCTCCTCAATTGCCACCTAACGTTGTTGGGCTTATACAGGAAGTATGACAGGTCCACTTCTGCAAACATGAAACTTGAACTAGACCATCATAAGTCAGTGCTGTTGTAGTCTTTAAGTGTTAGAGGACCTTTGAAGTTAAATGTAACCAGATCTGGCATTGCAGGCTTATTCTGTATAAAGTTGATGGTGAACTGAAGACAGTGTGCTGTAATAGTCTACGGGTTAATCTGGGAACCGGGATGTAGTGTCGTTTGCCTCACATATAAGAAGAAAATGGTGGGGCGCCTGGGTGGCGCAGTCGGTTAAGCGTCCGACTTCAGCCAGGTCACGATCTCGCGGTCCGGGAGTTCGAGCCCCGCGTCAGGCTCTGGGCTGATGGCTCGGAGCCTGGAGCCTGTTTCCGATTCTGTGTCTCCCTCTCTCTCTGCCCCTCCCCCGTTCATGCTCTGTCTCTCTCTGTCCCAAAAATAAATAAAAAAAAAAAAAAAAAGAAGAAGAAAATGGTGATAATAACACCAATGTTTTATACTTCGCAGAAGTTGTTGATTGGAACATATGGGATGATGAATGTGCAAGTGGTTAGTAAATGTGAAAAGGAAAGTAGTTCTCCAGATTCCATCTGGAGAAATGCTGGTAAGATCAGGGATGCAGGAAGGCATCTAAAAAAGGAAGTATATATAGCCAGTTCTGAAAAATTAACCTTGGCTAACAGTAGATGGAAAGATGTCTTATTAAGCTTACATGGTGTAAAGCAGATTACTAGTATAATGTGATGATAGTAATATTCCAAAATTATCGTTTTTTAAAGGTTTATTTATTTATTTTGAGAGAGGGAAACTGCAAGTGGGGGAGGGACAGAGAGAGAGGGAGAGAGAATCCCAAGAGGGCTCCACGCTGATACTGTGCTCAGTCTTCTGAACCTGGAGATCATGACCTGAGCTGAAATCAAGAGTTGGCCACTGAACCGACTGAGCCACCTAGGCAGTCCTCAAAATTATAATTTTATATTACAACTAATATTTGTAACTACAGGGGCTCCTGGATGGCTCAGGCGATTAAGCGATTAAGCGTCTGACTCTTGGTTTTGGTTCAGGTCATGATCACACAACTCGTGGGTTCCGGCCCCTTGTCGGGCTCTGACCTGACAGCGCAGAGCCTGCTTGAGATTCTCTGTCTCCCTCTCTTTCTGCCCCTCCCTCGCGCGTGCTCTCTCTCTCTCAAAAATAAATAATTTAAAAATTTTTTAAAATATATTTATAACTACAATAAGGAGATCAGTATTATACTGTAATCTCTGTAAAGGCCTTAGAGCATCTCCAGTATGTTCTGCATACTGATAATAAAAGTACTGTTTAGAGGCGCCTGGGTGGTGACTCAGTCGGTTAAGCCTCTGACTTCAGCTCAGGTCATGATCTCACGGCTCATGAGTTCAAGCCCCGTGTCAGGCTTTGTGCTGACAGCTCAGATCCTGGAGCTCTCTTCGGATTCTGTGTCTCTTTCTACCCCTCCCCTGCTCACGCTCCGTCTCTCTCTCTGAAATAAATGAACATTAAGAACTTTTTTTTAAAAGTACTGTTTATAGGTGACATAATTATTCTTTGCTTTATTTTCACAATTTTGAGAAGAGTCAGACCATTGTAATTTTTCTTGAATTTTGTGTTAACATTTTTGACAGAGTATCTCATTTTACTCTTTTTTTAAATTGAGGTACAGTTGGCATATAACATCATATTGGCTTGAGGTGTACATACAATAATGGTTTGATATTTTTATATATTGGGAAATGATCACCACAATGAGTGTATTTAACATTCATTGCCACATATTGTTAAAAATTTTTATCTTGTGATAAAAACTTTTAAGAATTATTTTCTTAGCATCTTTCAGATCTGTAATACACTGTGCTGTACGTTACATCCGTAGGATTTATTTCATAACTGGAAGTTTGTACCTTTTGACCCCCTTCACCCATTTTGCCCACTCCTTCAACCCCCCTCCCTTCTGGCAACCACTGTTCTGTGCATCTAAGAACTTGGTGTGTGTGTGTGTGTGTGTGTGTGCGTTTTATGTGTGTTTTAAGATTCCACATACAAGTGTATGTGTGTCTTAAGATTCCACATATAAGTTAAGTGAGACCATATAGTGTTTGTCTTTCTCTGTCTGACTTATCTTACGTAGCATAATACCCTCAAGGTCTATCCATTTGTCCCGACTGTCAAGATTTCATTCTTTTTATGGCTGAATAATATTCCGTTCTATATATATATGCCACAGTTCCTTTACCATTCATTCATGGATGAAAACATAGGTTGCCTCTCTACTTTCACTATTGTAAATAATGCTGCAGTGAACATGAGGCTGCATGTATCTTTTTGAGATGGTGGTTTTGTTTCCTTCAGATAGATACCCAGAAGTGGAATTTCTGGGTCATATGGTGTTTCTGTTTTTAATTTTTTGAGGAACCTCCATACTGTTTTCCACAGTGGATGCACCAATTCACAATCCTACCAGCAGTGCACAAGGGCTTCTTTTTCTCCACACCCTTGCCAGCACTTGCTATTTCTTGTTGAATCGAGAATGGCCATTCTAATAGGTGTAAGGTGACAGATCATGGTGTCATTTCATTCTTAAAAACCCCTGCATGATCCTGCTCTCAAGTAGTGACAAGCATATAAGATTTTTCTGTAGGTGTTTTGGTGATCTTTGTAAACATTTAAGTTGGCCTAAAGTGTTTTCCTATAGTGCTACCAGTGTTGCCAACCTTACAGGGCAAAGTGAACATAAATATTTAGAATGAAGCCCTTTCGTTTAAATGGGGAAGTGAAAGGCTTGCCTGGGCATTTCCTTCTGCAACTGTAGATGGTGGTTACTAGCACCTATTCCAGCAGAACTGTTACACTACATAATAGTAAAGTTGTCATGTAAGATTATAATTTATAACTCAAGACAGTTGTAAATATGATTCTAATACTTAATTTTTTTTTCGTTTTTTTAACGTTTATTCATTTTTTGAGAGACAGAGCGTGAATGGGGGAGGGGCAGAGATAGGGGGACACAACAGAATCTGAAGCAGGCTCCAGGCTGTGAACTGACAGCACAGAGCCCGACCCGGGGCTCGAACTCACAGACCGTGAGATCGTGACCTGAGCTGAAGTCGGACGTTTAACCGACTGAGCTACCCAGGCGCCCCTTAATACTTAATTTTTGCTTTTAATGTTTTCAATCTTGAGTTGCATAGGGAAACCCCTTCTTCGTTTTGGTTGAATTTACCACCACACCTCCCTCCAGAGCCTGTCAGGAGGAAATACATTCTCCTTGATTTTTAACCTCATTGAGGTCAGCAACTGTTGTGAATTTATCTCTATGACTTCCACTGATAACTGGCACAAGTTATGATGTTCTCCCGGTACCACAAGTCTGTTGAGAAATCAAGTTATTCCTGTTGCATTAGGTTATTTTAAACACATGGCATCTTAAAGTGTTATTTCCCCATTCTAATTTGCTAAATCTATGAACAAAAAGTGGGAAACAGGCACAGTTAACTTGTGAGTCAGCAATGTCCTGATTTCCTTCAAAGTGGTTGTGCTTATATTGCTCCTTTCTTGTTTGTTTCCTGTTCTTACAGCTGCTGATGATTAAGTGCTTCCAAGAACAATATTCTCTCAATTGTTTAAACTTTTTATCTACCTAGTGTATTTTCTCCCTAAAATTCGTGATGGAATGGTCAAGAGTGAATCTATCTTTATCTCTCCTCCTAGGTTCTGTTTAACTAGCTTAAATAATTATCCCCAAACTAAATATCCATGCCCATGTGCTGTGTGTATTAACATCATGTACTTCATGATTTTGAAGTACAAATTGAATGAATCAGCTGAGATATCTGAAGGACTCAGGCTCTATATTGGGTAGAGAAGTTCTTTTCAAGTGATAGACTGGTTCCTGTGGTAGAGGCTCGAAAGGACAGGGTTTGTCTTATCGAACTTCACTGGTTACATATTTTCTCTTACAAATGAGGAATAATTTTACCAACAGAAATTGATAATTGCATGGATGTGGATTGCCCTAAATATTTTCACTACACTTTTTGGGGAGTAAAACAACAGAAAGCCTACTTACATAGTTTAATAAGAAAAATAAGCCTAAGGGGTAGAGCAACACAAAGGCTTGCTATCCAGTGTCATACCTACAATTAAGTATTTATTCATGTAACTGATATTTACAGGCTTATGTGCCAGGCATTGTGCTAGGTGTTGGGAATATAGTGATAGCACTTTCAGTCTCTGCTTTTGTTTTTGAGATATTAAATATTTTTCTGAGTATGTGGGATATTTGAAAAAGACACCAAGAACATCCTGGCATTTTTCCAACATCTGGCAAAAAGGCAAGACAAAATAATGGAAACTTTTTCTGATTATTGAATTTAGGAAGTATATTAGTTCACTTTAATGTGATTATAAAAGACTTGAGAAAACATTGAGGAGTAAATTAAAATGTTAAAAATTAAAAATTTGAACTATATGCTAACTAATTTGGATGTAAATTAAAAAAAATTAATTTAAAAAATTAAGAATTTGAAAGAGACAGTTTTAAACCTGTATTAACAGAGTGTTTCAGTCTTCTTGAGCATCAGTTTCTAGGGCAGTAAGCATTAAGTATTTGGGCTTGTTGACCATAATTTTGGGGTCTTTTACACTAGTTCTGTGTCTTAAATAGAAGAGATTGGTAAGGTAGGTATCCCTTTTCTGTTTATTTTCTTCTCTACTCAACATTGCCTCGCTCATTGTTTTCCCAAAGAGTTAAAAATCCCTTACTCCTATATATAAATACTGAGTTTTCCAAGCAAATATGTTAGTGAGGAAAAGATAGCATTTGCCATTTTTTCTGTACTTGAAAGCGTGTCCTCGAAAATTTAAACCTTTTGAGAATGTGTGAAACCTTTCTTTGAGCAGAGGTAAGAATTCAAACTTGGCAGAGATATAAATTTAGTTTGCCATGTGAAATCTAACACCTCAGAAAATTGCCTAATTTTATTGTTGTTCTGGAACACAGTGCTTTTTCTGTACGGCTTTGTACATCTTTTTTTTTTTTTTTTTTAAACGTTTATTTATTTTTGAGACAGAGAGAGACAGAGCATGAACAGGGGAGGGGCAGAGAGAGAGGGAGATACAGAATCTGAAACAGGCTCCAGGCTCTGAGCTGTCAGCACAGAGCCCGACGCGGGGCTTGAACTCACGGACCGCGAGATCATGACCTGAGCCGAAGTCGGCCGCTTAACTGACTGAGCCACCCAGGCGCCCCCAGCTTTGTACATCTTTTGACTGTTGTAATGACAGCACATGAAGCAACCATAAACCATAACCATGTCTTTGTTTTATTTCTTTCTTTCTTTATTTATTCCAGTATAATTAACTGGAATTATATCAGTTTCAGTTGTATAGTAGAGTGATTGAACAAATCTGTACATGACTCAGTGCTCATCATGATGAGTGTACCCTTAATCCCCTTCACCTCTTTCACCCATCCCTCACCCACCTCCCCACCAGTTCTCTATTTTTAAGACTCGGAGTTTTTTGTTTCTCTCTTTTTACTTCGTTCATTTGTTTTGTTTCTTAAATTCCACATATGATGTATTTGTCCACGTATTTGTCTTTCTCTGACTGACACTTTACTTAGCATTATATCCTTGAGATCCTTCCATGTTGTTTTAGAAGACTAATTGAAGTGAATGTGAATGACTGTCACCTTTTGTTTTATTTGATAAGTATTTTTAAAAGTTATATATACATGATTTTAAAAGTCAAATAGTTTAGGATTTACTATGAAATGCATCAGTCATTCTCCCCATCTCACCCTCTTTCTTCTACTGGGGCCAACCGCTTTTTGCTTTGTTTTTAATACTTCTAGTGATACTTCCTATTAAGAAATACATGTTTTATTACTTTTTCAAAAAATACCTTTAGTCATCTATTGACTTGGTCTAATGTAATTCAACTGAATACTCATTTATACCTCTTCCCCCTAAAGTTGTCAGTTTTTTGTTGCACTCATTAACCAGTTGATCTTTATGACTTCTTAAATAATATACTTAAACCTCTGTTTCTTATTCCATCAACGAAACCAATCTCTAGGTTCTTCACTTTGTAAAATAAGGATGTTGGCCCCACACCCTTCCTCAGACAAACTAAAATTTAATGGCCTAGGTTAACACATGTACATGCATCAATAGAAATATTCACTAAATGTCTGAAAACTTATGCTGAACTGTATGAGAAAAGTTTAGTGTAGATATGAAGCAAATCAAAATTAATTTACTGGATAATTACTAAATAGCCTTCTTTAAATACCTCCAGAATTATGGCGGGAGGAAATACAGAAATACAGAAAACAGCACACATGTTTATTGTACTTCAATTCAAAAATGTTAATTATACCTCAGTTAAAAAAAAATACAGCACACATATCACTTGGCTTTAGTGCCATCATGAATGTAAATGCGATTTACTGTCGATTTCTAGAATCAACCTCCATCCACATGACAGAAAATTATGGGTCTAGAGTAGAGAATATATTTACTTTTTATTCATTGTGCCTTCCCCCTAAAATTGCATAATTTTTCTGCATAGGTCAAAATATTTAATAAATTTTAAATCACAGCCTGGGATACACATGCATATATGTAACTGAAAACAAATATTTTCACTGCACAATACCCTTACTACAAATAGCACTTACTTTGCTAGTATATATATATATATGTATATGTATATATGTCCACACACATATTTATGTATATATGTATACATATTTGTATACATATACATACACATATGTGTATATATATGTATATATGTATATATGTGTGTGGATATATATACACACACACACCGTTCTTCATTCTCATTCTTTTTTTTTTTTTTTTAATAGTAGTTGAAACCCAGTAAATTGATTTCACAACCAGGGTGGAGGTGTGAACTAAGGTACAAGATTATTATGCCTTTTAAGCGGTTAAAAAATAAAATGGAAGATATGTTGTTATAAATTTTTCTCTTTTCACAGGACATTGGCTCTCTGGATTATCAGGAGCTTGTAGTTGATATTGAATCTAAGCTGAGGATGGAAGGTGTGGAACTTAAGGAAGAATGGCAAGATGAAGATTTTCCAATGTGAGCAATACTTTTAAAAGAAAATTTAAAACAAAACTTCAAAATCTCTTTATTGAGATGTCACTTACTAAATGAATATTGAGTTTCTTAAAGAAGCCCAGTATTGAGGGGCACCTGGGTGGCTCAGTCGGTTAAGTATCTGACTTTGGCTCAGATCATAACCTTGCAGTTCGTGGGTTCGAGCCCTGTGTCATGCTCTGTGCTGACAGCTAAGAGCCTGGAGCCTACTTCAGATTCTGTGTCTCCCTCTCTCTCTGCCCCTCCACATCTCATGCTCGTGTTCTCTCTCTCTCTGTCTCTCTCTCTCTCTCTCTCTCTCTCTCAAAAGTAAATACACATTAAAAAAAAAAAAAAAAGAAGAAACAGCCCAGTATTGAAAGGTATTCATTTGATACTAGAAAATGAGAGTTCCCGTCCAACAGTTAGATGAATTCTCTTGTATCTTATATTCCAAGTAAATATATGTGATTTTCTATAATCTTTCATTTTTGTTTTCAAGATTTAAATTTCAAAATTTTTGTTATTATAAAAAAAATGCTTTAATGTGGTATTTCTTAGAGTCTAAGGGGTTCCTGGGAGAAGGGAGTCTTTAAATGTCTGTAAGAATTATTAAATTTTGTGTTTCTATTTTAAGAAAAAATTTATTAAATAAATAAGGTGTTTTTTTTTTTTTTTTAGATCATCTAGCTAGCTACCTTGATATGTTTGCATTTGTGTTTACAATGGTGTTGACACCAGCTGGGTTAAGAGAAAAAGGGCAGAGGCAGATCTTCTATGTAAATGATGCTTCCATACCTTCCTGGTTAGAAGACCATCCCAGTGCATAGAAAGGTCCCTTAGCAGTGGGAATAAGGACAGCTGGTGGGAATACCAAGCCATTGCATAACACATGGGGATAATAGTAATGTAGAAATACTAAGCTCAAAAGAATTGTAGCCATCATCACCATCCTCCCATGTGAGGGACAATTTACCTTCATCACCCATTGTATCATATGTCACATTAAATTCCTGCGTTTGAATTACATTTTTTTAGGTTGTTTATAATTTTTAGAATTGTTGTATAGTTGTATTCAAGAGGAATTAGATAAGGAATTTGTATCTACTTTTATGTGTTATTTATTTAAATATGTAAGTCATCTCCAACAGTCTGAAATTTTCTTTAAAAGTAGTTTGTAAATTACTGAAGCTTAAGAAACCACTCTATTCAGTTTTCCACATAATTGGTTCTATATTTTTAATAGTTCTTTTAACTTCAAAAAAAATTTTTTTAATTTGTGAAATAAAAATTATGTCTGTGTCTTCTAGACCTTTACCAGAGGATGATAGTATGGAAGCAGATATATTAGCTGTAACTGGACCAGAGAGCCAGCCTGGTAAGAACTTGACATTTTGGTTTCAATGAAATGATAGGCTTTGTGCTATTTTTTAACACATTTCTTTGTCAAGCAAAAAAAAAAAAAAAAAAAAAAAAAAAAATATATATATATATATATATATATATATATATATATATACATACACACTCACTTTTTGTTCTATTATAGGGAGCCAAAGAATGAGTTGAATGTTTAAGAAAGCGTGTTTGGAATGCTCTGGAAATTATAACTTTCCAAAGACCTACCCTTGGTTTTTGGAAATTTCTACAATAAAAAGTTGAGAGGAATTCATTTTTTTTTTTTTTTAATTTTTTTTTTTTTTTAACGTTTATTTATTTTTGGGACAGAGAGAGACAGAGCATGAACGGGGGCGGGGCAGAGAGAGAGGGAGACACAGAATCGGAAACAGGCTCCAGGCTCCGAGCCATCAGCCCAGAGCCTGACGCGGGGCTCGAACTCACGGACCGCGAGATCGTGACCTGGCTGATGTCGGACGCTTAACCGACTGCGCCACCCAGGCGCCCCGAGAGGAGTTCATTTTTAGTAGTAAGAGTTGGTTGTAAGATCTGCCTCTGTTATTTAAAAAGATATATCCTTGTTGGAGTATGTCATCTTGCCATGATGTAGAAACAATAATGATCAAAATCCAAAGTTCGTAAATTAATGCTTTGGGATTGTGTCTGATTAATGTTAATTTTCCTCAAGAATGAAGTGATTAAAATTTTTCTCTTACTCAACTTGAGCATGTAAACAATCCTTCTAATCTGTTTTTCACCTTTTTTTTTTTCTTTTACCCGTTCCATGCTCACTAGAACTTAATGGAAATAAGGTGAGAAAGAAACTCATGGCCCCAGACATTAGCCTGACCCTGGATCCTAGTGATGGCTCTGTGCTGTCAGATGATTTGGATGAAAGTGGAGAGATTGACTTAGATGGCTTAGACACGCCATCAGAGAACAGTAATGAATTTGAGTGGGAAGGTAAATGCTTCATTGTTTTTATCTAACTTTTATCAATAAATGTTTGTCTCTGTATGCATATGTGTTTTTTGAGTAGCAGTTTCGTATTAGGATAATTGGAAAAACTTAAAACTTGAGCATGAACCCAAAATCAATGACGAAGGGATTTTGTTGAAATAGCATGTTATTCTTTAAAGTTCCTACTGTATTTGTTACTAAGATGTGAAGTACTGCTAACGCTGAATATTCTTATGTTTCAAAACTGTTTTTAGTAGATTACACAGGTGGCTTAATTTTTTTTTTCTTAATTGCCCAGTATTGTAAAGTTATGTTTTCTCATGTTGCTTCCAAAATATCACTTGATAATTATGGCATGTTCTTTTATTCAGTCAATAATCTAAGCAAGAAAAGCTTTGAAGAGACATGTAATTTAGGGAATATGCTACAAGTAATTAAGGATTTGCAGAGAGGGAGCTTTGAAGGGAGTTTTTTTTAATTAGGTTTGCCTACACTGTATAAACAACCAGCTTGAAGTATGTATACTTTAGTCTTCAAACTTTATATTCCTGATTATTAGTTATTTAGAATTCAAAGGAGTTGGCATGTCTGTTGCTTTGGATGCTTTCTTTAATGACATAATTGCTGTGTGCAGTATAGTTGTATAGTTGTTTGTGGGTTTCATCCTTAGAATGATTTTCATTGCAAAGCAGTGTTCGGCACTTTGTGTCTTATCTGAAGTGAAGAGTAAGATCCTTGATATGCTGTATCTTTGTTCCTTTTTTCTTCCCTGTTTTACTGGTTCACTAAGCAGTCCAGTTATAGCAGTTTTTTTTAAAAGATACTGAAATAGTTTTCTGCCTATGTGTTTTGTCTCTTCTTTCTTTAATGCTGCTGTAGTCATTTCCTGGAAGGATATTTTCCGTTAACAGCTTTATCTTGGAAACAAACAGCTAACATGCAGTAGGTTCCCCCTCCCCCATCTTTTGGTAAGGACTATGATACTAAAATTTTGAAAATCATTTCTTCATTTAAAATCCACTAAAATGCAATCTTGAAATATAAATTACACCTAATCATTGGTGCTTCTGCTTTGGCTAATGTCAATTCAAAATAGACTTTTGCATGTACACGTCAGAATTTTTTCAGTAAATATATGCTTAATAAAATTGATCAAATGAGAAATAATCATTGACTAGTTAACCACTTTCTATCTGGTATTACAATGTTTGGGGAGTAATTTATGTGCTCAATAACAAAAACCAGTTTGCTCTCAGATAGTTACTGTAAATAACCTATAGTGGTAACTACCAAGAACAATGTTGTAAATAGAATCTAGAACAGTATTGTAAGGCCAGTATGCTAAGATTTTGATGGTTGTGTGAATTATCTTTTTTGGACTCATGAATATACACTGCACTGTGATTAGGTGCTTTCTGAATTAAGCAATACAAAAAGAGTTAACCATGTTTTCCAAAAGCATAAAATGGCCTCATACGAAGAGCAAGAAGCCTTTTCCTCTATTATAGAAGAAACACTTAAAAATTCCACAGAAGGTATAATGAAAAATTCTCTGAACAGTCTAATTAGATAGTAAAGTGGTTAACATGCAATTTTATTTTTATTTGTTATTTATAAGTAACAATTTGTGATTCAAAAACCTTTTATTTTGACAGATGATCTTCCAAAGCCCAAAACTACTGAAATTATTAGGAAAGGCTCAATTACCGAATACACAGCAGCAGAGGAAAAAGAAGATGGACGACGCTGGCGTATGTTCAGAATTGGAGAACAGGACCACAGGGTTGATATGAAGGCAATTGAACCCTATAAAAAAGTTATCAGCCACGGAGGTAAGAGCGATCAAAGATTGTTCATATTTTTTAGTGCAATATCAGAAATGTAAAAGCTTAAAGAAGCTCTCCCTTGAGTTAAAAATTGTAACTGGTAATTTTTATGTCATTTTAGAAATATAACAGGTTTGAAGTAGAAGGATAAAACCACATTTAAAAATCATTAGTAGACGCACACAGTATGTTCAAAAGGTACAAGAGTGTACAGCAAAAACTGTTTTCCTCCCACTCTCTTCCTAGACACCCCCCCAAAATTGAGACTTTCTCATCTTTTTATCTGTTTGTAGTTTATATACAGTGAAATGCCGTAATCCTTTTTTGTAGCATTTGCAAATTTCTTTTTTTTTTTTTGGTCTCAGCTTCATGAGATATCTATAATTGACACATAACATTGTGTAAGTTTAAGGTGTAAAATGTGTTGATCTGATACAATACATATTGCATAGTGATTACCATTTCTTTTTTGTGGTGAGAACATTTATGATCTGCTCTCTTAGCAACTTCCGAGTACATAATAGGGTATTATTAACTGTAGTCACTATGCTGCACGTTAGATCCCTAGAACTTATTCATCATATTACTGGAAGTTTGTACCCTTTGACCAACATCTCCTCTTTCCCCCTAGTCCCTGGTAACCACCATTCTAGTCTCTAAGTTTGGCTTTTTTAGATTCCACATATAAGTGATATCATACAGTATTTGTTTTTCTTCTTTCTGACTTTTTCACTTAAAAGTGCTCTAATCTGAAATGTAAGATTCAGTGAGTTTTGACAAATGCCCATGTAACCATGTATCCCCATATCACCTACACCTCTAGACAGATAGAACTTCTCATTGCCCCCAAAATTCTCTCATACTCCTTCCCAATGAATACCCCCTCCCCAGTAACCACTATTCGAATGTCTGTCCCCATGACATTTCCTGTTCTAGAATTTCATGTAACTAGAATCATACAGTATACAGTCTTGTGTCTGCTTCTTTGGCTCAGCATATTCTGGAGATTCATCCATATTGTTGCACGTGTCTATTGTTCATTCCTTGTTATTGCTAATTGTGTGTTATTCATTGTGTGGTTTGACCACAATTGGCTTATTCACTTTTCCTTTGATGGCTATGTGAGTTGTTTCCAGTTTGGGCTATTATGATTAAAACTGCTGTGAACATTCTTGTATTAGTCTTTTTGTTGTGTAAGTAAAACCTGGTGTTACTTAAAGCCCTAAACAAATCCTGTAGCTTTATCATAAAGTACAGAACTAATTCATTCCACATTCTTACGGAGCACCAACTTTGCATATTTGTGGAATATCCAAAAATATAAGGCTTTGATCCTTAAGAAATCACAAGTCAAATAGGAAAAGCTTTGGAAGTACAATTATAACTTCTATCCATCTGTGCCATGTACAGAAGTTTACTTACACGCTGTAAATAGTGCCAGAATGTTAATGGTAGTCAAAATGCAATTCACTCCTGGGGCATCTGTGTGGCTCAGTCTGTTGAGCATCTGACTTTGGTTCAGGTCATGATCTCACGGTTCATGAGTTTGAGCCCCATGTCGTGCCCTGTGCTGACAGCTCAGAACCTGGTGCCTGCTTCGGATTCTGTGTCTGCCTTTCTCTCTGCCCACCCCTGCTTGTGCTCTGTCTCTCTCTCTCTCTCACTCTCTCTCTCAAAAATAAACATTAAAAAAAAAAAAATGCAAGTCACTCTCTAGAACATGTCTTATTACCTGAAATCCTAATGCAGGAAAGGGACCACACAGGTTAAGCAGATTGGGTTTTTTTATGTAAAGTCATTTCTACTTAATTTACTCTCTACCAAATGCATTCCCTTCCTTATTTCTATAGTCTTCATTCATCTGAAAACAAATCACTTGAATATTTGCAGTTACATTATTCCACCTAATTTAATCTTATTCAGATGAAGAAAACAGGATAATCTGGATCAGGAAGTCCACAGACTTGCATTAATTCAGCTGGTTCATGGGAAACAAGTTGTGAGACCTGCCTTATGGTTTAAACCTAATATCTTTCAGAAATAGTGCTTTATTTGGATTAGGGGAAAATAATTAGGGCCATTTTATCCTACTGAATTACACAATGTGTTTTGTGGCTGAGATTAAGAAAGATATTGAAGATGCTAAGGTACTTGAAATGTTTAAACCTTTTCAGCCTGTGTTTGTAAACAATAGAAATGAAAGTTAAAGCAAAACTGTTTGTTACTGGATACAGCTTAATATCTAGAGATTATAATAAACATACACATTTTAATAAACATACACATTTAACACTTTTTCTTCTGTTAGAATTGTCAGAGATGTAATCTTTTCTTAGTTTTTAATCCTCTCTAAAATCCACAAAATGCTAGGTATTGTTGACTGTAAAACTATTTTTTGAGAAGCACCCACTTTAACCATAAATTGCTTAAGATTGTTTTATTGCAGATGTTTTTGTATTGTGTCTGCTTGGATTATATCACATTTGTCTATTTACTAAAATAAGTCTGGCTTTCTGATTATGCTATTTTAATTGGGTTTCTGGTTTTATGCCCACCCTTTCCTCTTGAGATTTTATTGCACTTGTTTTGAGAAGAGGGGATTTAAACATCTTTCTAAGACTATTTAAGATTAAATAAGAAACCAGGATTTTTGATCCAAAAACTTGTGGAAAGTGAATCACTATAATCTGTCAACTGTACAGATTTCCTCTGAAAAAGTAAAATCATGCTAGCGATTTTCTTTGATTTCTTTTCCAGGATATTATGGCGATGGATTAAATGCCATTGTTGTGTTTGCTGTATGTTTTATGCCTGAAAGTGGTCAACCCAACTATCGATACCTGATGGACAATCTCTTTAAGTAAGTGTATCTTCACAAAAATATTTGGAAGAATTTTGGGTTAATTAGATCTCCATTTCAAGAAGGTGAACTTTAACTGGAAAAAGATTATAAATATCCCCATCCTGGTTAAGTCCTTATTCTTTGGCATTATGCAACTATTTGTTCTCCAACTCAGCAGAAAAATTGTCAGTTTAAAACCGGAGGGGATATTTCAAATGATCTGTTCCAGCTTCTTTATTATTTATATTTGAGGATACATTAAGTGTAAAGAAATTGCTTTGATCTCAAAATCATATGACTAAACTGCATTTATTCCCAAGAAGCCAAATGTAACTGAACTAAGTTCTGTTATATTTCTCCAGAATCGTTTTGTTTCTTAAGTTAGTGCTGTTTTTAAAACTCTTACTGTGGAGGGGTGCCGGAGTGGCTCAGTTGGTCAAGTGTCCGACTCTTGATCTCAGCTCAGGTCTTGATCTCGTGAACCGTGAGATTAAGCCCTGCTTCAGGCTCTGCGCTGACAGCGTGGAGCCTCCTTAGGATTCTCTTTCTCCCTCTGTGTCCCTCTCTCTTGTGCACACACACACACGCTCTCAAAATATATGAACTTAAAAAACTTATTGTGGAAAATTTCAAACATATACAAAGGCAGAAAGAAGTATATTGAATCTTTGTGTATGAATCACCCAGTTCCATAGTTAACAGTTTATACCTCCCCAAAATTTATGCTCTCCCCATTGTATAACTTTGGAGCAAATCCCAGAAATCATGTCATTTCATCTATAAACACTTAAATATATAATCATAATACCGACTAGTGCAATTTTAAAACTTTTTTTGTTTTGTTTTTTAGAGAGAGAGGGAGAGGAAGTGTGCTTCTGTAAGGGGGGCACAGAGAGAGAGAGAGAGAGAGAGAGAGAGAGAGAGAATCTCAAGCAGGTTCCTCTGATGCAGGGCAATCCCATGACCCTGGGATCCTGGCCTGAGTGGGATCCCCAACCAACTGAGCCACCTGGGCACCCCCCCAACCAATGGAGTTTTAGAATTTTAATTGGCTTTGCTGTCATTTAAGAGAAGGGAAGGACATTCTATAATTTGGATAATTGAGTTTGGTAGTGTAAAGCAATATTTAAGGCTTAAACTTAATTTGTTTTTATAGGTATGTTATTGGCACTTTGGAGCTGTTAGTAGCAGAAAACTACATGATAGTTTATTTAAATGGTGCTACAACTCGAAGAAAAATGCCCAGTCTGGGATGGCTCAGGAAATGCTATCAGCAAATTGATAGAAGGTATTGTAAATACACATTGAAAGCTAGTCTGAATAATTTTTAGATTAGATTTATTAGGTTAAATTTTATTTCCTGTTGCCACTTAAAGACACCATAAATTACATTGGTTAATTTCATAACACATTTCTATTTTCTCAATGTAGTATCTTAGAATATCCTGAAGGAAATGAGTTTTGATCTGTTTTACAAAGAATAATTCCTTAAAACAAACTTATAAAATAGTTCTTTATTTCTCCTTATTTATACCACACTGAACATTTTCCTGTAATTTACATTTTGGGAAAGGATGGAAAACTTAGTACATTTCCTATTTTAATATATTGTGAATTTTGTTTAACTCATAGTGCTTAGCATGTTTTATGGTTTTGAAGATGCTCACCTATAATCTTCCTCTGGAGTGAGCTCCAGAAGTGTGTTCTCCTAGGAGTTAGTCATCCATGGTAATGGAGGGAACTTTGATTCTACAATTGGTTTGATTTGACTATAGCTAATTTGAACTAATTTAATGAACTCAGACTCATTAATAGGTTTCTCTAAATACCTAAACATGGCAGGAGCTAGTTTTTATGATTAAAAAAAAAATGCTAATGATCACTTTATTTAAGTGTGAAATATGCATTAATAAAACAGGTTTTATTTGGTCATTATAAGTCATCCAGGATACTGCCTTTAATTCTTAGGGGGGAGTTTTACACCCCATAAGAATGTGTTAGATCTGATTTACATTTCCTGTTCCTGTGGTGATCTTCACGTCCAGCTTTCTGCTTGCACAGTGCCTTTCATAGTGTCAAAGAAATGAGTACCAGTTCCCTCCTCTCCTGAAAAATGAAAACAATTTACCTCTGTATTCCATATTGACCTCTACCCCTGGTTGACACAATCCTAAAGTGAATATATCTAGGAGACATTTAATGACAGGCTATACTGTGGATGGACATAAATTTAGCCAAGTGGAGTAAAGTTCATCTCAGTAGTAGGAGTGACCATCAGAATTCGAGAGTACATTTTCTTGTCTTTAAGAATATCCCATCTAAATGAACTTATGGATGAGGGGTTTTTTTTGTATAAAGTTGTACATACTTACTGATGTCTTACCTTTTCTTCCAGCAGTAGAATTTGTAGAGCTTTTAAATTTTTATTTCTTTTTCTTTTTTTTTTTAACTCCAGGTTACGGAAAAATCTAAAATCACTAATCATTGTACATCCCTCATGGTTTATCAGAACACTTCTAGCTGTTACAAGACCCTTTATTAGGTAATTTTCTGAGAGCCATTGACTTTAAAAAAAGAAAACAAAACTAGAAACAAAAACACAAACTCCTTGCATGAATTTGTCAGTTCTGTTGGTCAGAATATTGAGGTAATTATTTTTATTTTCTTCCGTAGCTCAAAATTCAGCCAAAAAATTAGATACGTCTTTAATTTGGCAGAACTAGCGGAACTTGTCCCCATGGAATATGTTGGCATACCAGAATGCATAAAACAGTATGTTTTGTTTTATTTCTTTAATTATATTGGATTTTTATATTTTGATATGCAAGAGGTAAATATTTTTCAATACACACTCTTTTTCCTGTATTATAAATATTTTGTAACTGCTCTTGTTTTTGTAAAGAAGGAAAAGGGAAAGAAGCCATTTTCCAACACCTTCTCCATAAGTCACCATTTTCTTCAGGCTATCAGTTGAAGAAGTAGGAAGTATTTTTCTGGTTGTGATTAATTTTCATTTCTAAAGACTTCGCAATCTTAAGAGTTGATTTCTTCATTGGTCAGTACTAAAGAATGTTCTGTAGACTTGGGACATGCTGCTCTCCAAATTTGAGTAAATTCATCATGGCATTGAATAATCCTGTTACTGGAGAAATACGGTATTGTTTTTATCAGCCTAACCTTGGTACATTCCAGTGGCTGGAATATATTCTGTTTACCACATTCACTTCTTTATAACTTTTATAAGGATTTGGTAGAAGGCTATTAACATAAATACTTGGGTATCACACTGCTGTCACGTAGAAAAAAGTTTTTTGTTTTGCTAATCTGAGGTTTAGTCCATTTAATGTGTCAAAGCCAGATTTCTTAGGTCAGTTTTGACTTTCTCCACAGTGTATTAAGTATTTTTGGTTTTGCCTGCAGTCTTATATGAGTTTATTGTCAGTGCCTTTTTTTCGAGTTTTTGTTCATCTTCATAACATGTATATTTACTGAAATAACTCTTCCCTACCAAGGTATGAAGAAGAAAAGTTAAAAAAGAAACAAAAAAGGTATATGCACACCTTGACTGGGTTGCATCTAGACTAGTCCATTTGCATTGCACAGACTAACTCTTCCTCATTGGTTGGTTAGCTTGTAGACAAAGATAATAGCATCTGTAAATATAAACATACCCCAGAATCCAAATACAGAGTGAATCTAAAATTCCTGATGCTGAATATGGCTTGGATTCACCCTGTTTTAACACCATGTATAATGCCAATTAGGAATTAAAGGCCACAGCCCCTCTTCACTCCTTTTTGGTATACGTATACTGATGACAAAACCAGAGAAATTGCTAAGAATACTATTTGAAAAACCAATTACCTCTAAGACTTTATCTGTTTCACCATATTCTTTACATGTCTAGTGGTTTTGATAAATATATGTATTTATTTAAGGAATCAATTTATTTCCCTGGGGTTTATGATTATATTTGCAATGTACATATTCTTTGGCTAACCAACATTGATTTCCCTGTATGCTTATAAATGGCCTGCTAACCAGTCAAATCCTACATACAATAAAATACCTAAAATTCAGTATACCATTTAATAGTTAAATACTCTGCTTTCCATCTTTAATTTTGAATACTTCTGCTTTGAGCATAACAAACTATTAGCTCTTAATATCTTGGCATAGAACATGAAAGGCAAGGGTATAAAATAATTACCATTTTATATACTAATTTAGAACAGTGTAGAATTTGGAGGTAACTTGTTAATGGATTTTTAAAAAATAATGACATATTAGCAAAACTGTCTTAATACTAAGTGTCTTAAGAGTTAGGGTGAGAAATTTGTATGTAATTACCACTTTGACCATTCTAAGGAACCAGTTATAAGGAACTGAAACATTCTTAACTTTGAGGACATTTTGACTCTGTTGATGAGCAAGAATTCCGTTGACCTTGTGACGGAATCATAGCTTTACATTTTTATATGACACTTAACAGTTTAACAAACATTTGAACATAGAGGTCTGAACAGTAATTTTAGATCTTGCTAATTTTTTTTTCTAGGCACTAGTGTACATTTGCCAGACAGATAACTGAAATTAAAAATATAATCTGTAATTGTATACTGAAGCCAGTTGCTTCATGGATTTCAAAATGAATTACCTTTGTTGATAAAATCTGCTGGGCCTTTTTACAAAGTTCTTAGTATTCAGTTACCTAGAATTTAGGCATCAGAAAAATAGTAGAACTATACTTTTTATTTAAATATATTTTTTGATAACCTACCAGTACTATTTTATCTTGTTTTTTTTTGTTTGTTTGTTTGTTTTCTCTTTTAAAAACTTCTGTTTAGGGGCGCCTGGGTGGCACAGTCGGTTAAGCGTCCGACTTCAGCCAGGTCACGATCTCACGGTCCGTGAGTTCGAGCCCCGCGTCAGGCTCTGGGCTGATGGCTCAGAGCCTGGAGCCTGTTTGCGATTCTGTGTCTCCCTCTCTCTCTGCCCCTCCCCCGTTCACGCTCTGTCTCTCTCTGTCCCAAAAATAAAAATAAAAAACGTTGAAAAAAAAAATTAAAAAAAAAAAAAACTTCTGTTTAACCTTGATAGAATCATTACATGTATCTTTCAGGCACTTCCTTATTTTTTTGTACACAGTTTTTTTACTCTTAAAAAATAATAAATTCTTGTCAGCTTGAAAATGGTAACATTAAAGTTTTAAAGATAAAGGAGCATATTTTAAGACATTTCACAGAGGCTGTAGGAGGAGGAGCTTACTTAAGGTGAAATCCCTATGATGAGTACTGGTAATAATGGGGTTTCAAAACTGAGTGTGGAAGTATAAGAATTTTAAATGTTGTAGATGTTTCTTCCAAACAGTTCCTCAGTGCCAAGTATGGCCAGGGAGAGATAACAGTTGTTAACATGTTTGAATGTAGTTTAAAAGTAAAGTAATTGTGAAATTCGTTCTTAAGGATATTTCAGATTTTGAAAAGATTGGTTGTATACTGCAAGCCTTACCAAGAATATGTACCTTTCAAATTTTTGGTACCAGCATATTAAAAAAAAAAAATGTTTTTAAATGTTGTTAATCTGGCTTTACCACAGACCAAGACTTTTCGGGCTCATTTACTAATGTTCAGGTAATCCTAGTAATGAGTGGTGATGATCATAGTAATGTAAACATAGTAATGAAAAGTATCTTTGTATATCAAATTGTTTTAAACTCCCCTCCATCAGTAATTCCAACTAGTACAAATATAATAGACTATGGTACATTATCTTCTTTAAAGGGTTGTTTATAATTGTGTGGTAATTACATAATTCTAATCTTCACTTGCCTAAATTTTGATATGATCTCTGTGCGACACACTGCTAATTGAGGCAGATTTTTAACCACCTCTGGATATTTCTGATTATTAAATTCGATGGCTTCTTACTATCAGAGTAAGTGAAAGGCATTTATATTCTAAGTGTACTAGTAAATTTTAGACGATAATTCTGATTTCTATAAATGTGCATTTTTATCACTGAATTTAAAAACATTGATCAATTGGTGGGATTGGTATCATTTTAATATTTCTGTTAACAAAATCATTTTTGAGGGAGTTTTTCCTGCCACTTTCTCATCACTTACATCCCTGCCCCAGCCATGCTATGGCTCCAAGATTTTAATATACTTGTTATAGTTTGAACTTTTAGTAAAGTTTATGGGCATTTGTACGTAAAGTATATTATAGTCTTTGAGGAAACAACAGTCACATTTCTTGCCAGTGTCCTCTTGTCTTTAAAAATTACCTTTCATGGTTGGGGAAATGTCTGGTAACCTTTTTACTATGTCTGCTTCTTTGCAAAGCTTTGTTTTTAACAGAATAATATTCTGTGCTAAAAGTAGTCACAATTTTTAAAAGAAAACTGTTCACTTGCTAGTGTCTTATTATCTATATTGTTTTTCATTAACCAGAGTTGATCAAGAGCTTAATGGAAAACAGGATGAACCGAAAAGTGAACAGTAAGTTTGGCATCTAGTCCAGACAAGACTGAAGAATGTGCTGATGAAGCAGTGCTCTTTTTTGCATTTATAATGCATTTATTGGCCCTGATTTTTATGTAACCTGTTACAAAATTGACTTGATTCTTCCTTAATGGACTTTTGTATAAGGGACTGTTCACTGCTGTATTGGTTTGCAAATCTCTTGAATTTAGCTCTTTATTAGCTAATTATATTGTACTCATTTTATATTTTATATTGCTAAATAGCAGAGAACCACACTTTATATAAAGCAGTTTTTGCGTTTGTTTGTTGAATGATACATCTTCTTCAGTAAAATATTTATATGCCTAATGGTAAAGGAAAGAGATAATATATATTTTTATGTTTCTGAGCAATATTTTTTAATGTATACCTGTCTTGTGGAAGAATGTGCAGGTAAATGAGATCATGATTTGTAAAGTGCATGTTCGAATTTCTGTTTTTGTAGATGGTTAGATACATTTCCTGGGTAACTTACAGAGTAAAGTTGCTCATAAGATGAGGGACAGTTAAACTGGTTCTCATGAACACCCAAAGGTCATGTTCATAATCTAAGTAGATGTATACTATCCTAGGCTTTTTTCTCATTTAATAAATACCGTTTAATTCAGAAGCGCAAATACAAATGTATTGCACACTGTTTCCTTTTTAAACTTTAAAGACAAGTCAAAAAGCCATTTTTAGAACTAAACTTCAGAGGCTAAGAATTGGGATTTGTAATATATGTATATATGGGACATTTTATCTTCTGGCCCAAAGTCAGAACTTTATTATAAAAATTTTAGATTTGTTCACTAATGTGAAATAAGCTGTGTGTCCAGGGTATCACTCTCCAGAATTTGTGAGTGCAGTGTAGTATTCAGAGAATGTGATGAGTTCTTCACTGTCACTATTTTTCTGTAGAAAATAGGGGCTGCTTTTTTAACTGCTCTCAATGTGGGCACTTTACCAAAATACTTTATCAGTTATTTAAACTTGATAGTAAGTGTTTGACCTAGTCAGATATTGTGTGTATTCACATTTTCTTTTGAATCATGTTGACAGTACTGTAAAACTAAGTTATTTTGTAAGTCTTAGAGCATCACTGCATTATGCTGTTTTGGATGACACATTTATATTAACTTTTTGTTTAATTTGGTAAGTACCTTGACACTATATTAAAATACATTGTCCTTAGGTGCTCGCACAGAACTTAATTGCCCGCAGAATCATCCTAAAACAGTAGGTTGGTCTAATATAGTGTCATACACTTGTGTGACTTATTTGGAAAACTTGGTATCCTCCAAATTTGAGGGTACTGCCACACTCTGGGCCTTCCTGTGAGGCAATTTATTAAAGAGTGTCCTAGAGTAGCAAAATTGGAGCAAAGGAGGGCTAAGCTTTTAGGCTTTATTCTGTCAGACTGAACATACATGTGGCTTTCACCATTGCCATTTTTAATATAAAGTTTGTATTACAAAGAGAATTTTCCTTTACTTTTTGTCCTTCTCAGTTATAAACTTGACATGCTAAACCTAAGTCTAATCCTGGAGGATTCCCAGGATGAGATGTTCCTCAGCAGCCTTCTGACTTAACTTGGATCCAGCAGCTGTAGGCAGATCCTAAACTAACGTCACTCTGGCAAGTAAAGCCAAAACCATTACTGCTTGCTCAAACCTTAGAAACGGCTTGTGTTGAAAAAGCAAACTAACAATAACAACTTAGCCATTCCTTCTGAATTTAACCATATGAGAATTATGGATAAACGATTGTGGAATTTAATTGTGATTAGGGTATGTATTTGTAGAGCTCTTAAGTAGTCTTTCCTCTATAAAAGTCTTTATCCTGCTCACAGTTTGCTGAGCTTTTTAAATAGGTGGTTTTCCTCCACATTAACAGTTTTTCAGTTTCAACAGTTTATTGTGTTTGTTCACTTTTGCTTTTGCAAGCATTGTTCCTAACTACAGATACAGCTTGTTGCAAAAGTGGTGCATTTTCTTAAATATTTTTTGAAGTACAACTAGCCCGTCATCCATTAGAACATTAAAATTCAGAGGGAACAGTGTTAACACTTGGGATATAATGAAAGGGATGTGCCGTGAATCGCTAGAGTAAAACACACCTGCTCTAACCTGCACCTTAATGGAATCTGGTATAGAGATGTGCCCCATAATAAATGTCTCATAACCCTAAGGCTTAAGATCATAACTGGTAGGTTGGAGGAGAAGCATTTACTAACTTTGTTGTTAATTGTTTGTCTTTGTGTGACATTTCCCCCCATATCATTCAATTTTAATTTTCCATTACTGATTGAAGTGAAAGTACATATAATTGTAGTATTTCATGTTTCTCCTAAGGTCATGGATCTAACTTAACTGGTTTAATTTGATTTTTGTCAGTATATTTTGTTGTACTTGGGCTCTGAATGCCTCTTAGTCAAAAGTTTCTTGTATAAAGTAATTTGGTTGTGTTCTGCTGGATCATATTCCTAGGTAGCACCAAGGAAAGATGGTATATTGACCTCACAGTTTAAGCTTAATAGCCTTTACCTTGGGCGGAGCTTGGTGGTGGAATATGATTCTAGGTAAGCCCTAGCAGGGTAGTTTGAAAGGAAAATAACAAAACAAGGAAGGAAGAAAAAACTATAAAGGGGTTCTCTCAGATGTCACTGAATGTGTCTGTAAAGGGAAATAGTGTGTGTGGCAGCTCTTGGCACCATGCAGTAGGCTTTCTTGCATCCAACAGGAAAACCTGCAGGCTTCACACGGAACATGTGAGTAAGAAGATTGGAAGTGAAGGAGGCAAAGACGGGTAACACCTATAATGAGAATTTATATTTTCCTCTGCTTTGTCTCTTCATACAGAAACAAGTTGGAACAGAGAGGGTCAGCAGTAACAGTGCTCAGATTAAAGTTTAGGACTAGGTTATTTTTTATGTTTTCTAAGATTGGTAAACGTTAATGTAGTCTTTGAAAGTGGACATCGCTACTTAGTAACTTGCAGTGAGTACTGAAATTTGCTGATTGACGAGTGTATGTCAGTAGCTAGAATTTGTTCGACTGCAATTTCAGAATTTAAAAAGGTAAGGGATCTGCTTTTTGATAGAGACTTCTTGTAGAGGACTATATAGCACCACTATTTGGCGGTTTTTATGTGAGTGCTCAGGGAATCTCGAAATGTTTGATTTAGTGCGGAAGTGGCTTTTTTAGATTTCTTCAGTTGACAGGTAAATTAGCATTAGGATATTATCGGATAGAACGGGCCAGTTTCCTGATGAGATTGGTAAAGGTATATAGAAGGTGACAGTTGCTTTGTCCTCCTTTTCCCCATGTTATATATGGAAAATTAGTAACGTTGCTCAATCAGAAGGGAGAAGATAGGCTGAAAATAGATTTGCTAATCCGTCCCATCTTGTTTTCATGCTTATTTTTTTCCCATCCTATTTAGATATTTGAGAACCGGATCACAAACCTCAAAAGAAAGGAATAGAGGAGTTAATGTGCTTATTAATTAGACCACCTGTTCCGTTAGAGTTTATCTTGTCGCAGGGACCAGGAATTGGAGGAGTTGAGTTGCTGGGAGAAAGCATTACGAATTTACATTCACATGAGAAGGTCAGCTGGTAAGGGCAGTGGAGACCATCTATGCAGTGTTCTAATAGTACTGAAGAATTACCTGGGGAGCCTTTCACTCCCTCTTCCACCACCCAAGATTCTGAATGAATTAGAGTTAGATCTGAGGTGAGTCCCTGTAACGTAACTTTCCTTCAAAGTTCTAAATAGTACTTGAAAATAAGATAATGTGTTAATAAACACCAGGAGTGACTCTAAAATTTGAACAGAACTGTTATTTTGTTTCAACTATGTGTGCTAGATCTACTTAATTTCTTATGTTTTGAGATTTACTTTAAAAACTCTATGAAAAGTTCACATAAAGCACTTAAACACGTAATGAAAATCAAAGGTTTAATGCTTTCAGATTGATAAAGAACAATATTAAACTGTTTGCCTCGGATAGCTGTCTGAGTCTTATGTGACCTTATATAAGAGGTTAAAACATTTACATTTTGAAATCTGTGTGTTTTCACAATCAGTATGGCTAAGGAGGAACTTGGAAAATAATACTACTCTGCTGCTCCACTGCACTTTTTGTATACAGACTTTTTAAGTTATGCCCCTTAAACTGTTCATTTACATAAACCTAACTAGTAAATATTGGAGGTGTTCAGGGCTACTGTCTTGCACAGCCGATTGGACACTGTTCACGTGGAACACAATTTAGAGTTAGTCACCTACACACTTTGATACGAATTCCAAAAATTCAAATATTTTTCTTAATGTAAGTTCACGTTGTTGCCATGTAGACACAATGTGCTGTGATCGTTTCACTATTCAAAATATGTTGCCTAGGCTGGTGCTGTCATCTTACAGTGTGAGAAATTTAGTTCTGATGACTGTGTGTGGAAGATGTTGATGTGATCCCTGTAAGAAAGGAAAGACTTGGTCTTGATTTACTAAGGTGATGTAATATTTTATTTTTCTCTGACTTATTAGGAATACAATAACTTGTGTCCTGATTTGTTGCACATGATACTTTTGCAACGTTAATGGATTTAAATAAATTAATTGTAAAGTTTGTTTTTGACTCATTTTTATCACATATTTTGTCTTACGTTACATTACTAAATTGTTACACTGAGTTTTTATCTTGTAAGCCTTTCAGTAGTTACAGAACTTTTGTTTCTCTTTATGTAGTCTGGGCACTACTTGCTATTCTTCAAAGGGGTGAAGTGTTCATCCTGCTTTCATTTTAAACATTGTTGAAACTATCAAACTTTGTATCTCATAGTTTAGAATCATTTTGGTAGTGGGGAATCCAACAATAAAATCAGTTCAATAAGTGGCTGAAAACGTGGCTTAAATGAGAATGTTTAGCTAACAAAACTGCTCAGAGATTCCATTTGATAGCACTTGTTTATGTATTTACTCCTTAATCACTGTTCACCTACTTAATGGCAAACAGCTGTACACACCATGCTGCCTTTAGTCCACTTAGGATATGCCCTTTGGGTTTATGTAAACTCAATATATATTGCAGTATTTGTCTTGCATTAGGTACAAATTTTAAATACAAGTTCTCCCACATTAAAATTCTTCAGAACTCAACAAGAGCTTGTTGGGCTAACTGAATTGCAGCCGTATTTTGAATCATAAAGTGATACCTGCTCTAATCTTTTCAGAATTGGTCTTCAATTTAGTATTACAGGATCTTCAACAGTATTACCCTGAACACACTTCAGGCATAAAATGTGACTGCCCTAACATCCCTAATTGTGTATCTAACAGTGGATAAGCTTATTATGAACGATTTGGTAAACCTGGTGAATTACTCAAAAAGGAAGCTCGTCCACCGGTCTAGGGCTTGAAAGCTGCCGGCCCCACGCCCTTCCTCCCTCCACACCACACCCTCCCGTGGCAAGGCTTGAGTGGCGTGTGGGAGGAGGGGCTGGGCGGGGCCTCCCGGCCCACCCGCGTGCTGTCACTTCCAGGTTCGGCGAGCACTTCCGGGTCGTCGGCGCAGCTCTGCGGCTTCTGCGACGGCCGAAGAGGTGGTCGGGTAGTAGGTGCTTCCTGCTGGGCTGCTGGCTGCTCCGCTTCTGTCCGCTCCGCGGCGGGAAGCGCCTTCCCCACAGGTACTGGGTGAGCCGCACCCGCGCTCCTTGCCGTCCCCCAGAGGTGGGGTTGCGGTCGGCTGGGTCTTCGAGGGCGGCGCGGAGGGCAGGGGCCCGGGGTGGGCCCGTTACTGACTTCGCTGCCGGGATGGCCAGGCGACCGGTACCCGCGAAGGAAAAGTGCGGGAGTCGGCGGGAGGAGGTTGCGCCCTGCGGCGGGAGGTTTGTGGTCCACAGGGCGCCAGCTGAACGGTCCTGGGGGAGGTCTTCAGCCCAGCACCTTATTGTTAGCCAGGTGAATGTCTTTATGCCTCCCGAGTTGTTGTGTTGTTTCGTTTTGTTTTTGCCGAATATCAGAGGAGCGCGTTCCGTAAGTGTCTCATTCCTGGGCTGCTTCGCTTATTTGAAATCTGCCTTAAAGTTCAAGCGGGCTCCCACAGGGTAACGAATTTAAACTGGATGATTTGATCAGGAAGGACGAGGACTACTGAGTTAGTTCCGAATGTGGAGCCCTTCTAATTAATTTTCTAAATTGCGAAGTGAAGGAGCACGAAATGGATGTGAGGGATACCAGATCTAACAGATTTGAACATTTCACAAGGGATTTTTAAGAATCTAAAATAATTAAAGTAACTAACAAATGTTTAAATAACTTAAAGCTATTTTTTTTAAATTAGTATCTATTGAGGTATAATTGCCACGTAACATTAGTTTCAGGTTAATTAGTGTTTTTCTTTCCTTCAGACAGATACTACAAGCGGAATTTCTGGATCATTTGGTAGTTCTATTTTTAATCTTTTGCAGAACTTCCATGCTGTTTTCCATAGTGGCTGCAGCAGTTTGCATTCCTGCCAACAGTGCACAAGGGTCCCGTTTTCTCTACTTTCTCGCCAACACTTATTTCTTGTCTCCTTGAGAATTGCCATTATCACGTGTGTAAGGTGATATTTCATGGTGGTTTTGATTTGCATTAGCCTGATGATTAGTGGTATTGAGCATCTGTTCATGTGTTTGTTGATCATCTGTAGGGGTTCTTTAGAAAAATGTTCAGATATTTTGCCCATTTTTTAATCAGGTTGTGTGTTTGCTGTTGTATGAATTCTTTTTTATGATTTGCAAATAGTTTCCCCTATTCAGTACGTTGCTTTTTGTTTCTGTTTTTTATGTATATATTTATATATTATCCCTTCAAACCTCTTTACTTTTTTGGGTGTATGCATTGTGCTCAACAGTCCAGTTCACTTGTCCTCTGACTTTAAAATGTAACTCTTATGTATGTATTTAGCATATATATAAACATGTAGAAGTCAATCTTTTGTTTGATTCAAACTTTCAGTGTCTGTTTTCCATTGACTCCCTCTCTACCATATCCCACCCCCTCAACTACCAATCTGTTCTCTGAAACTAGGCGCTTGGGTTTTTTCCTTTTTTGGTTTTAGATTCCACCTGTATCCGATATCATACGGTGTTTGCCTTTCTCTGTCTCACTTCACTTAATGATGATGCCCATGATGGGGCACCTGGGTGGCTCAGTCAGTTGAGCATCTGACTTGATTTCGGCTCAGGTCATGATCTCATGGTTCGTGGGACTGAGCCGCGTGTCAGGCTGTGCACTGACAGCACAGAGTCTCTACCCCCCCTCCTCTGACCCTCCCTCGCTCTCTCTAGCTCTCAAAATAAATAAAATGGTAATGCCCTTGAGGTCTATCCCTGCTGTAATTGGCAAGATTTCATTCTTTTTATGGCTGAATAATATTCCGTTGTAATATATTGACCATGATGCCTTTATCCATTCATCCATTGATGGACACCTAGGTTGCTCTGATAGCTTGGCTATTGTAAGTAATGTTGCAGTGAACATGGAGTGCATATATCTTTTCAAGATAGTGTTTTCATTGGGGGGGATAAATACCCAGAAGTGGAATTGCTGTATCCTATGGTAGTTAATATTTGTAACTTTCTGAAGAACTTCCATACTGTTTTCCATAGTGGCTGCACCAATTTACATTCCCCCCAATAGTGCAAGAGAGTTCCCTTTTCTCCGTCGTCACCAATACTTGTTATTTCTTGTCTTTCTGATAGTGGCCGTTCTAACAGGCATGAGGTCATATCTCGTTGTGGTTTTAATTTGCATTTCCCTGATGATTAGTGATGTTGAGCTTCTTTTTGTGTGTCGGCCATTTATTTGTATGTCTAATTTAGAAAAATGTCTGTTCATGGGACGCCTGAGTGAGTCAGTCGGTTAGGCGTCTGACTCTTGATTTCAGCTCAGGTCATGATCTCACAGTTTGTAAGATGGAGCCGCAGGTTGGGCTCTGCGCTGACAGTGTGGAGCTTGCTTGTGAATCTTTCTCCCTCTCTTTCTGCCCTTCCCCTGCTTGCACAAAATAAATAAACATTAAAAACATTTAAAAAAAAGAAAAATGTCTTTTCAGATCTTCTGCCAATTTTTAAATTGGGTTGTTATTTTGCTGTTCGTTGTATGAATTCTTTATATAATTTGGATATTAATTTCTTATCAGATAGATGATTTGCAGATATTTTCTCCCACTCAGTAGGTTGCCTGTTTATTTTGTTGACACTTTCCTTTGCTGTACAGAAACTTTTTAGTATGATGTAATCCTACTTATATATTTTTGCTTTTTGTGATTTTGCTTCTGGTGTCCAGTTTAAAATATCATAGCACCAGTGTCAAGGAACTTAACTGTAGCCTGTGTTTTCTTCTAGGAGTTTTACAGTTTCGGGTCTTACATTCAAGTCTTTCATCTGCTTTGAGTTGATTATTGTGGGTATAGTGTGTAAATTAGTGGTCCATTTTCATTCTTTTACATGTGTTTGTGCAGTCTTCTCAACATCATTTTTTGAAGATACTTCCCTTTCCCCATTATTCTTGGCTTCTTTACTATAAATTCATTGAATATGTATGCCTGAGTTCATTTCTCGGCTGTTATGTTCTGTTGATATATGTGATTACCGTGGCTTTGTAATATTGTGTAAAATCTGGGAGTGTGATTCCTCCAGCTTTGGTCTTCACTCTCAAGATTGCTTTGGCTGTTTGGGGGTTTGGGGGTTCCATACAAATTTTAGGATTGTTGTGTGTCTTTGAAAAATGCCATTGGAATTTTGATAAGGATTGCATTGAATCTGTAAATTGCTTTGGGTAGTAAGGAAGGACATATTAATAATATTGCTTCTTCTACTCCATGAGCATGGAATGTCTTTCCCTTTATTTGTGCCTTTTTTCAATTTATCTCACTGAATAAACTGAATAATGTCTTGTAGTTTTCAACATATAGGTCTTTTACCCTCTTAGTTAAATTTGTTCCTAGGTATTTTGTTCCTTTTGATGCAATTGCAAATATGATTGTTTTCTTTATTTCTCTAATAGTTATTAGTGTATAGAAACTCAGTACATTTTTGTGTATTGATTTTGTATCCTGTGACTTTACTCAGTTTGTTAATTTATTCTGACAGTTTTTGATGGAGTCTTTAGTGTTTTCTGTATATAACATGTTGTCTACAAATAGTGATAGTTTTACTTTTTCCTTCTCAATTTGGATGCTTTTTGTTTCTGTATCTTGCCTAATTGCTCTGGAAGGACTTGTAGTATTTTGTCACATATAATAGGACAAGAGTCGTGTCTTGTTCATGATCTTAGAGGAAAAGACTTTCTTTTTAAAAAAAAAATTCTTTTTTTTTTTTTTTTTTTTTTTACTTCTTTTTTAATGTTTATTCATTTATTGAAATAGAGACAGAGCACAAGTCGGGGAGGGGCAGAGAGAGATAGAGATACAGAATCCTAAGCAGGCTCCAGACACGGGACTGGAACTCGTGAACCCTGAGATCATGACCTGAGCTGAAGTCGAATGCTCAACGTACTGAGTCACCCAGGCTTTCTGTTTATCATTGTTGAGTGTGATTTTAACTATGGGCTTGTGCTATATGGCCTTTATTATGTTGAGGTATGTTTCCTCTAAATCTGCTTTGTTGAAAGTTATCATAAATGGATGTTGAATTTTGTCATATACTTTTTATGCATGTATTGAAATGATCATAAGATTTTTATCGTTCACTTGGTTATTATGGTGTATTACATTGGCAGATTTGAGGTTCTTGGGCCATGCTTACATCCCTCGAATAAATCCCCCTTGATCATGGTGTATGATCCTTTTAATGTATTGTTGAATTCAGTTTGCTAATATTTATTGAGGATTTTTGCATCTATGTTTATCAGGGATATTGGCCTTCAGGTTTTTGGGTTTTTTTGGGGGGGGGGGGTTGTTTTGTTTTGTTTTGTTTTGTTTCTTGTAGGATCCTTGTCTGGTTTTGGTTTCAGAGTAATACTGGACTCTTAAATGAGTTTGGAAGAGTTCGTTCATCTTCTCTATTGAAAGAGTTTGAGGATTGGTATTAATTCTGTTTTGAATGTTAGGTAGAGTTTATCGGTGAAGGCGTCTGATCCTGGGCTTCTGTTTGTTGAGAAGTTTTTGATTACTGAGTAAATTTCCTTATCATTGATTGGTGTGTTCATGTTTTCTATTTCATCATCATTTGGTTCTGTGTTTTTAGGAATTAATTTCTTCTAGGTTGTCCAATTTCTTGGCATATAATTGTTCATGGCAGTCTCTTGAGATCCTTTCTATTTCTGTGGTGTCATTTGTAAAATCTCTTTAGTGTCTGATTTTATTTGAATTGTTTTTTCTAGGTGTATTTATGAATTTAACTAAAGGCTTGTCAGTTTTGTTTATCTTTTCAAAGAGCCAGCTCTTTTTTTCATTGATACTCTCTAAGGCTTTTAAATCTCTATTTCATTTCTATCTTTATTTTCTTCCTTCTGCTGTGTGTGTGTGTGTGTGTGTGTGTGTGTGTGTGTGTGTGTGTGTTTTAGTTCCTTGAGGTGTAAAGTTAGGTTGTTTGTGAGACTTCTCCAGGTAAGCCTTTATCACTGTGAACTTCTTTCTTACAACTGCTTTTGATGTATCCAACAAATTTTGGTATGTTGTATGTCCATTTTCCTTGTCTCACGACATTTTTTTATTTCTTTTTTGATCTCTCCTTTGATCTATTGATTATTCAGTAACATATTGTATAATCACACATTGTGAATTTTCTAGGTTTCTTTGTATAATTTCTGGTTTCATATCATTATAATCATAAAACATGTTTGATATGATTTCATTCCACCTAAATTTATTGGCTTGTTTTGTGGCCTGACATATCATCTGTCTTGGAGAATGTTCCATGTGCACTTGAGAAAAATATATATTGCTTTTGGAAGGAATGTTCTGTATGTATAATTTAAGTCTGGCCTAACATGTTCTAAGACCAGCATTTCCTTATTAATTTTCTGTTTGACTGAAAATATTGAAATCTCCTATTATTGTATTGCTGTCTTTCTCCCTGTAGGTCTGTTACTCCTTGCTTAATATGTTTAGATACTTCTATGTTGGCTACACAAGTATTTCCAAATGTTCTATTCTGTTGTTGGACTGACCCCTGTATCATTATGTGACACTCATCTTATCACTTATTGCAGTCTTTGTGTTTTAAAGTTTCTTTTCTCTCATTTTTTTAAACGTTTATTTATTTTGAGAGAGTGTGTGTGCAAGCAGGGGAGGAGCAGAGAGAGAGGGAGAGAGACGATCCCAAGCAGGTTCTGTGCAGTAAGTGCAGAGCCCAATGTGGGTCTCAATCCCATGAACCCCGAGATCATGACCTGACCTGAAATCAAGTGTCAGTGCTCAACCGACTGAGCCAGCCAGGTGCCCCTAAAGTTTATTTTTCTGATAGAAGTATAGCTACATCACCTTTCTTTTGGTTTCCATTTGCATGGAATATCTTTTTCCATCTCTTCACTTTCCATTTTACATGTTCTAAAATGTAGGCATCTTGTGCAGGTAGCATATAGATGGGTCTTTTGTTTATATATATGTGTATATATATATGTATATATATAATATATACACACAGATACACACATTCAGCCACTCTGTCTTTTGATTGGAGAATGTAGTGCATTTACAGTTATAGTAATTATTGATAGCTATGTACTTACTGCCATTTTGTTAATTGTTTACTGGCTGTTTTTGTAGTTCTCTTCCTTCTTTCTCTCTTCCTTTGTGGTTTGATGACTTTCTTTAGTGGTATTCTGATATTCTTTCCATTTATCTTTTGTGTGTTTGCTGTAGAGATTTGCTCTGTGATTACCAAAAGGCTTATATATAATAACTTATGTCTGTGTTAGTTTCAGGCATACAACATATTGCTTTGACAGTTTTATACATTACTCAGTGTTCATCATGGTATCTGTCACCATACAGTGTTACTACTATATTATTAATTGTATTCCCTATGACTTCTTTTATAACCAGAAGTTTGTACTGTTTAATCTCTTTTATTTTGCCCATTCCTCCCACCTGCCTCCCTTCGGACAACCATCAGTTCTCTGTATTTAAAAGTGGTCTGTTTTGTTTTTGTTGTTTTTTTTTTAGAATCCACCTATATGGTAAATCACATGGTACTTGTCTTTCTCTGTCTGATTTATTTCATTTAGCATCATACCCTCTAGGTTCATTCATGTTGCCACAAATGGCAAGATACTCTTTTTTATGACTGCATAGTATTTCTTTGCATATATACACCACTTTTTTTTTCTTTTAGTATAGTTAGCACACAATGTTACTTTCAGGTGTACAATTTAGTGGGTTGACATGTTTATACCTGATGCTATGTTCACCACAAGTGTAGCTACCATCTGTCCTATTACATTGCTATTAAAATGTGTTGACTGTATTCCTTATGTTACGCCTTTTATTTGACTTACTCCATAACTGGAGGACTGTATCTCCGTCTCCCCTTCACCTATTTTATCCAACCCCTCACCCCTCTTCCCTCTGGCAATAGTTCTCTGTATTTATCAGTCTGATTCTGGTTTTTGTTTGTTTATTCATTTGTTTGGTTGTGGGTTTTGTTTTGGTTCCACTGATGCGTAGAATCATGGTATTTGCCTTTCTTAGTCTGACTTATTTCACTTAGCATAATACCCTCTAGGTCTATCCATGTTGTCTCAAAACGCACAATGGTTTTCATTTACATTTCCCTGATGATTAATGATGTTGAGAATCTTTTCAGGTGTCTCTTGGCCACTTGTACGTCTTCTTTGGAAAGATGTCCAATCAGGGCTTCTCCCTATTTTTTAACGAGATTATTTGTTTTTTTCGTGTTGGGCTGTAGAAGTTTTTTATATATCTCGGATATCAACCACTTATCAAATACGTCATTTGCAGATATTCTATCCCACTCACAAGATTGTCTTTTGTTTGATTGATGGTTTCCTTTGCTGTGCAAAAGCTATTTATTTTGGTGTAGTCCCAATAGCTTAATTTTTGCTTTTGTTTCCCATGCCTGAGGAGACGTATGCATAAATAAGTTGCTAAGGGCAGTGTCCAAAAGATTACTGCCTATGTTTTCTTCTAGGAGTTTCATGGTTGCAGGTCTCACATTCAGGTCTTTAATCCATTTTCTGTTTATTTTGTGTATGGTGTTTGTGTTTGGTGTCAGAAAGTGGCCCAGTTTTCCCAGTACCATTTATTGAAGAGACTGTCTTTTTCCCATAGTATATTCTTGCCTCCTTTGTGATAGGTTAATTAGCCATATAAATGTGGTTTTTATTTCTGGGCTGTCTGTTTTGTTCCATTGATTGATATGTCTGTTTTTATGCCAATACCATAACGTTTTAATTACTATAACTTCGCAATGTAGTTTGAGCTCGGGAAGCATGTTGCCCCAGCTTTGTTCTTCTTTGTCCAGATTGCTTTGGCTACGTGGGTTTTTGTTGTTCTGTATAAATTTTAGGCTTTGCTGTAGTTCTGTGAAAAATGCCATTGGAATTTTGATATGGATTGCATTGAACTTGTAAATTGCTTTACATAGATTGTATGGAGATTTTAACAATACTCTTCCAGCCCAAGAGCATGGAATATCTTCCCATTTATTTTTGTTGTCTTCAATTTCTTTCACCAGTATCTTACATTTTCAGTGTAGAGGACTTTCACCTTGTTTAAATTTATTTTTATTTTATTCTTTTTGATGCAATTGTAAATGAGATTGTGGGGTTTTTTTTTCTTTTTTAAAGTTTGTTAATTTTGAGAGACAGAGCGTGCTGGGAGCAGGAGCAGTGGGCAGAGAGATTAGAGAATCCCAAGCTGGCTCCATTCTATCAGCCTGTAGAGCCAATGAGTTGTTTTTTTTTATTTCCCTGATAGTTCATTGTTATAATTATTTTTGAAACGCCCAGAGTCTAAGAGACCCCCAAAAACGAACCACCAGAGTCCAGAGTCAAAGCTAAGCAGCAAGGGTCATTTATTGCAGGTTCGAACCTGGACCTCTGCGCACTCGTTGCCGGTGACGCTAAGAGGCCCCGAGAGAGGTTTTTACACCCCTTTTATAGACAGGTACAAACAAGTCATGGGGAAATCAGGAATTTTCCACAGTTACAGAGCTGCGATTGGTTGGTGTTTAAAGTTGGACACTTAGCAGTATTCGATTGGTTCCTGCCTTTAGGTCAGACCACAACCAGGGGTACGGGTATCACAATGATTGATCAGGAATACACGGATGTGCCAAGCAACAATGATTGATCAGGAGTACACGGGCTCGCCAAGCAATTGTACAGAAGCGGAACAAGCTGGTTAGGCTTGGTTAGTTTTCAGTTTCCTGTAACTTAAGCTTTTAAGTTTCAGTTTTCTCAGGCCTCTCATTTTCTGGATAACTCTTACGATGTTGTCAAGTGGGCATGACCTAAGAGTTGGTACTCCTACTTTGTCAAGTTTCTCTCTCTATTGGGACCTCTTGTTGCCCTTTTTAACCCCTCCCCCATCCACCCACGTAGATTTTTTGCCTTAATTTACTAAGCAGATACTTATTTGGCTTCCATTATGAGTTAGTTGCTGTTTGTTCTAGACAATTGGTTTACTTCCGTGAACAAAACAGATAAAAGCCCCTATTGGAAGATGCAAAAAATAAACATAATTACATAACATGTTAGAAGGTGGTAGTGCCATCAAAAACACATAGCAGGAAAAGGGGGATTGGGAAGTTCCAAAGTGGAGGTGCAAGTTGGTACTTTAAGTATGACCATCAGTTTAAGGCTCATTAAGTACAAGGTGTACTTGAAGGAATTGAGAGAATCAAGTAGGTATCTGGGGGGAGAGTATTCCAGGTAGAAAGAACAGCCTTTTCAAAGGCTTACATAGGCAGGTACTTCCCTGTCATGTTCTAAGAATAACATGGAAGGCAGTGTGTCTGTAGACATACTGGGTGAGAGCAAGGGAGAGATGGTAGGTCTGGTTGGAGAGATCATAGGCAGCCAAATTCTTGTAAGGACTGAGTGAAATGGAAGGTTTGGAACAGAAAAGAGGTATGTTCTAACCTAAGTTTTAACAGATTACCTGGCTGCCAAATTGGGATTAAAGTGTAGGGGCAGTGTGGAAGCAGGGAAACCAGTTAGGAAGCTAGTTCAGTAATCCAGTGGCAGATGATCACAGCACAGACCAGGGTGATAACACATGGTGGAGTAACATTGGAAATGGTGAGAAATGGATGGATTCTGAATGCACTTTGAAGATAGAGTTTACAGGATTTGCTAGGGATTAGATGTGGAGGTGAGATGAGGGGAGTGGAGGATAACTTCAAAGGTTTTTGTGTAAACCCACAGAAGTATGGAGTTACATCAACTGAAAAGGGAAAAACAAAAAGTAAAATGTTGAGTAGGCAGTTGGATCCAGTAGTGCCTTCAAGGGCAAGGTATATGCTAGCATATGAATTTAGGAATCATCAGCAAGGATTATCCTGAGGAATGAGTGTAGACATCAAAAGACCACTGACAGTGATTTGTGACTTAGAGAATTCAGAAAGAACAGGGTAAACTAACAAATGATATAGGGAAGGATAAACCAGGGAGTTGAAGAGAACAACCCAGGGGCACTTGGTGGCTCAGTCGGTTAAGCATCTGACTTCGGCTCAGGTCATGATCTCACGGTCTGTGAGTTTGAGCCCTTTGTCAGACCCTGTGCTGACAGCTCAGACCCTGAAGCCTGCTTTGGATTCTGTATCTCCTCTCTCTGTCCCCTCCACCTCTCACACTTGCTCACTGTCTCTCAAAAATAAACATAAAAAAAAAAGAAAGAAAAAACGTGTGAGGTCCCAGAAGCTAAGCCAAGGTCCTATATCAAAAGGGAGAGTCATCAGCTGTGTCAAATGATTAAGTCTGAAGAGGACTAAGAAATCTGGATTAGCTTCACCAATGCCGTTGGTTCACCATCTGTTTCATTTGAGTGTTGGAAGCAAAGCCTGTGAGGAGTGAGTGTAAGAGAAAATGGGAAAGGAGAAATGAGAGATGGTGAGTGCGGGTAACTCTTGGGAGTGTTCCTTACAGAGAAACAGAGTGCAGCTATGAGGAAAGGGAGTTGAGACTTTTTATTTTATTTTCGAGAGCGAGAGCACGCATGAGCCTGGGAGAGGGGCAGAGGGAGAGAGAGAGAATCTTAAGCTCCACGTTCAGCTCAGAGCCCAGCCAAGGGCTTGATCAAGGGCTTGATCCCAGGACCCAGGGATCATGACCTGAGCCAAAATCAAGGATCACATGCTGTACCAACTGAGCCAGCCAGGCGCCCCAGGACTTTTGGTTTTTTTTCTTCCTGAAGATAAGAGAAGTAGCCACCTTGTTTATTTGCTGATGGCAATGATCCTTAGAGATGGGAAATTAGAAGGTCAGGGGGAGAAGGACTAATTCAGTTGTTGGAATAATATTCTTGAGTGTACTAGAGGGATAGGCTTGATGCACAGGTTGAAAGATTGTATTTGAATAACAGCATGGATGGTTTGGCACAGTGACAGGCAGTGAGGCAAAGTATGTGCATGTAGATGTTGGTAGGTGGTTTGGTACCATCTTGCGAGTCTGGAAGTTTCATTGCTTCATTTTCCTAAGTAACGAAGAAAACTTTGTATCACACTATGACAAATTTTTAATATTTGATATTAGCATTTTGACATAACCACCAAGTTATTTGTTCACTAATACTTATTGAATACATACTAGTCATTGTTCTAGATGGTAAATTTTTTAACTGTGAACAAAACCCACTCTTATGGAACATCTATTTTAGTGGATGGAAACAGTAAGCATATGTGTGTCAGCTACAGTTAATGGTATGAATGAAAGTTAAAACAGTGTAAGGGGGAAGGGAGGTAGTTCTTTTTTTTATAGGTTGGTCACAGAAGTCCTTTCTAATGAAGTGACATTTGAGCAGAGATGTGAATTAAATCAGGGAGTGAACCATGGAGGTAGTTGGGAAGAACACTTGAAGCAAAAATGACAGTGCAGAAGCCCCAAAGCAAGAATATCTTGCCTTATTGAAGACCAGCAAGGTACCAGTATGGCTGCATCAGAGTGAATGAAGGAGTAAGTGGAAGAAGGTAAGTTCAGTGAGGTAGTAAGGGACCCAGAGGATGTCGGCCTTGCAAACCATTAGGAGGACTTTATTCTGAGGTAGGATGCTGCTATTGAACGTTTGCAATAAATGAGAGATGTGGCTTCATTTATGTTTTAAAAGGCTCAGTGTGGCTGCTCTAGGGGCAGGGGTGTTATAGGCAATTGTAGAAACAGGGAGAGCTCTTACAGGGCTATCGCAGTAATCTTGGTGGCAGATGATGAGGACTTAATGGTAGCCCTGGAGATGACAAAAGTGGTCAGCTCCTGGCTATACTTAGAAGGAAGAGGTCAAAGGATTGGCTGACAGGTTGGATGCAGAGTGAGAGAGAAGCTAAGGTTGAATGTAAAATTTTGGGGGTGTCCTATTTACACGAGACTAGATTTACTATTTACTAGAGTGAGCAAGCTGAGGGCAGAAAAGGTTTGGGAGGGACAGAGTCAGGAATTTGGTTTTTGTCACATTTCATTTGAGCTACCCTATTGATACTTTCAGGGAGTGTTGAGGCAATTTTATATATGGCAACAAGGGGACAAGGACTGGGGATATACATTTGGAAGTCATCAGCAGATAGTAGTAAAAGCCATAAGCCTGAATGAGCTAACTAAGGGAGTAAAACATATAGAGAAGACCTAAGAAGCCTTAAGGCCCTCCAGTAGAGGTCAGGTTGCTGAGGAGGAACCAGGCAAAGAAAACAATAGTAATATCCACTGAGTTGGGAGGAGAGGATGGAGTGTGGCATCCCAGAAGCCAAAGAAAAGGTTTCAAGAAGGTAGACGTGATCTCCTGTATCAAATTCCATGGGCGTATAACGTGAAGATTGATAACTAACCATTATTTTTGCCGAGCTTTACTTGATATAAAGTCTCCTGTCCATCTCTAAAGCTGAAAGTGCCATGAGGTCAGTGGTCTTGTGTATGACATGTAGCAGCAGCTCAAAATTTGTTGAAACTGTACTACTGCCACCCTATTTGAGCCCTCATTTCCTTCAAGTATGTTCTTCAGATTGCTGCTCATTTGACCTTTCCTGGAATGCTTCAGTGGTTCCCGTCATCTTCCCTGTAAAACCCTGGTGTCTCTCCTGGTGGAACAAATCCATCGTGTCCTCTTTCTCAGCTCCGTTTCCTACCACTGCCTATTCATCCTCCTTAAACTGTATCATTTCATACTCCTTTGGCTTTACTCGTTCCGTTCTTCTTCTTTTGCTTGGCTGAAGTCTAGCTTGAAGAATCAGGAAGATTTTGGTAACCAGTCTACTCAGTCCACAGGTAGCCTGCATCATACACTCTATAGATCTATCATAGTTACTCTTCTCTATTGAGTTAAATCCTATTTTTGTATTTCTGTTACCCTGTCTAGAGTATAAGTTTTTTAGAATCAGGAGTATATCCTTACTTATCTTCCTGTCCCTGCTGCTTATGATAGTGCGATCTTCTTGATAGGCACTCTGTAAATATCAGACGTTAAGGAAAAAAGGCAATGAAGCGAAGGCATGTACGTGGAAGCTGAAGACTGTCTGGATTAGTGACTTGGCAGTAAGGAGAAAGGAATGGTAATACGTGATAAATTCATTCTAGATTAAGTTAAAAAGCAGACTTTTAAAAGAAATAGCAAAAATATATCTGTAAATGAGTATACCTGTACTTTGTGTAAAGGAGAATAAATGCCTATGTCAAAATAAGAGAAAAGAATAAGTCATTTTTAACTGTTCTTTGTAATTCTTAGTTATAAGGCAATTTGCAATTATTAAGGGTTCAGATAGCATATATTAGTATATGAAGTGACTATATTACATACATGGTTTATAATGTTTAATACTTTCATATTAAATTTTTAGGACATCAATGCAAGCCTGAATAAGAAAAACAGTTCCTTCCTCCTAAGCCATGGCATATCAGTTATACAGAAATACCACTTTGGGAAACAGTCTCCAGGAGAGCCTGGATGAGCTCATACAGGTGGGAGACTAAACATCAGTTTTTATTTAGATGGATCTATAATAGTTTTTGTTATATCCTTTGTCTCAGGCAGAGATAGGACATTAGAGATCTTAGACTCTCTGACCCAGCAAGTCAGTATTCAGATGAATAACTGCAAGTTCTTGTACATTATACCATTCTGATGCCATGGTTGAACATGCCTAATTTTTCAAAGATGATTGTTAAACATAAAAATTGAGAGTATTGGTTTTCTGTTACAAGAAAGGCATAGTCTGTGTAGCTTTAAGATAATTTTGGAAAATTTCATAGTCTTTTGAGATTTAAATTTGAATTTATATTTCAATTTTAGGAGAATTAACCTTTAAATTAAACTTCTCTAAGAACGTTTTAATATTATTTCCATTTGCTTTCATACATTTTATGAGCTTTAATGAGATTAGGGTTTTTTTAGTATATAAAGTCCTGTGGTTTTTATTTAAAAGAAACTTGGTTCCTTCAATTTACTGAATGCCTCTTTCCAGACACTATAAAGGAGTGATAGAGTTTTGTCCTGGCAGTGTAACATCACTGCATGTTTTCTTTTCACAATCCTGTTTGAGTCAGGACAGTGCAGGAAAATACAGTGAGGCTTTACTTCCTAATTGTCATTTATGGCACAAAAGAGTAAGAGATTCTAGTTTAAGAGGCTCTGGTTAACCTCGGTTAAATTTTAGATGATAACTCATATGTATGTTGTCTTTAATGTCCTTCCCTAAAAGGATTTACGACCTTTACTTTTTCTCAGTCTCAACAGATCACCCCCCAACTTGCTCTCCAAGTTCTCCTTCAGTTTGATAAGGCTATAAATTCAGCGTTGGCCCAGAGGGTCAGGAACAGAGTCAACTTCAGGGTAAGGATATTTTCCTAAAATTTTGCAGCTTATACCAGTGGTTATTTTAACAGTGCTTTTTAGGATCTGTACATAATTAGTAATATAAAAGGAAGAGATGGCTTAATCGAATTTTGGAACTTGTTTTATAATAACTATACTTTTAACTGTTTTTTAAACTTTATTTATTTTGAAAGAGAGTGTGCCAGCAAGGGAGGGGCAGAGGGAGAATCTCAACTAGGCACCACACTGTCAGCTCTGAGCCTGATGTGGGGCTGGAACTCAATAAATCCTGAGATCATGACCTGAGCTGAAATCAAAAGTCAGACACTTAACCGACTGAGCCACCCAGGCGCCCCAAATTATACTTTACTTTTAAATTCTGTATACCAGCTCTATCCACCTAATGTGAGATACAGAGTTGTTTTTAAGATTTTTGTTCCATTGTTTCACAAATCAGCCTATGTATGTTTAGTTGCCTTCCCTCCAGAGTCACTGAGGTCTCAAATGCCCAAACCCTTATCTGCAGAATTGAAGGTAAATGAGAGCTGTCTCTCCGGTTTGCTTATGTTTTTCAAACTCTGACCTTCCCTCATTCCAGGGAAGTGCATTCATGTTGCCTCCCACCTACTCTAATGAAGACCTGAACTGGTGGTAGATAATGATCTGTTCTGGTAGCTTGATCTCATTTAACTCATTTATACTTTGAACAGTAAGCCCAAACTGAACAAAGCTATCTTTCTAAACTGGATGGTAAATCAGACTGAAGCCCATTGCAAGCATCATGGTAAATAGAAAGAAATAATCTTACCACGTTGATATTAATAGAGTCATAATTTGGTTATATTTAATATTTGTGCTCATGTTGTTAAGGGATACCATAAAGTAGAAATTAAAAGATTACAGTATATGAAAAAAACATAGAGGTCAGTTGATTTAAGAGAAGTATAGAG
Source organism: Lynx canadensis (assembly GCF_007474595.2). NCBI lineage: Eukaryota > Metazoa > Chordata > Mammalia > Carnivora > Felidae > Lynx > Lynx canadensis. The sequence continues at coordinate 44,877,704 of NC_044308.2, forward strand.
TTTGGGGTTTTTTTAATTAAAAAACTTTTTATTTAAAATCCTTTCTTCGGGGCGCCTGGGTGGCGCAGTCGGTTAAGCGTCCGACTTCAGCCAGGTCACGATCTCGCGGTCCGTGAGTTCGAGCCCCGCGTCAGGCTCTGGGCTGATGGCTCAGAGCCTGGAGCCTGTTTCCCATTCTGTGTCGCTCTGTCTCTCTCTCTGTCCCAAAAATAAATAAACGTTGAAAAAAAAAATAAATAAAATCCTTTCTTCAACCTGTCAGTGTCTATTACATACCAGGCATTGTGGATCTTGGGTATACAGAGAATAATTTTAATGAAGGGATAAAGTCTGCATGTATTTTATGTAATAAATCTTATCAGTTTCACATGCGTAAAAGTTATCTGGAGTAAAATGTACCTTTATAAAATTTTGTCAGTAGATTCTTAAATTTTACTGGCAAAATTAGTTTGCTGTTTTGTATAACCGGATGTACAAACCTGCCAGGTTTGTCATTCAGAACCTGATGCTTTAATTCTAAGTTAATACATACATTTTTGCCTATATAGACAATTTGACTACTTATCTTCTAGTGGTATTGTAGGTTTCCAGTTTGGGTCTAGTTAGGTAAAGTTAAACATGGACACCTGTGTGGCTCAGTCTGGTTAAGTGTCCGACTTCAGGTCCGGTCACGATCTCACGGTTCATGGGATCTCAGCCCCACGTCGGGCTCGGTGCTGACAGCTCAGAGCCTGCTTTGGATTCTGTGTCTCCCTCTCTCTAAAATAAATACAACATTAAAAAAAATTAAACACTCGGGGCGCCTGGGTGGCTCGGTCGGTTAAGCGTCTGACTTCAGCTCAGGTCACGATCTCACGGTCCGTGAGTTCGAGCCCCGCGTCGGGCTCTGGGCTGATGGCTCAGAGCCTGGAGCCTGCTTCCGATTCTGTGTCTCCCTCTCTCTCTGACCCTCCCCCGTTCATGCTCTGTCTCTCTCTGTCTCAAAAATAAATAAACATTAAAAAAATTAAAAAAAAAAAATTAAACACAATTTGACATTTGCATCTTTTGCATAGTGTTTTATAAGTTTGCCTGTTTTCCAATAGCTAGTAATAACTACTCTGTCATAGCTCGGGCTTTCATTACCTACCTCTCCCATTACAGCAAACTTGTTCAGAGTGTTTGCAAATAACCTATTTTGCTTGGTCACATTTAAGTCTGTATTATTTGTAATAATTTTTACTAGCCTGGGGGCCCATTACATGTTAAAAAGGTCAATGTATATATTCACCAAGGACCTTGAAATAATTTTTAGGGAGAAAATTCATATTGAACTAGTCCTTTAAAAAGTCAATGTGTGCTTTAGAAAAAAAGTATGCTAGCAGGTGAGCGTAATGTTAAACTTGAAGTAGTAATTAGGCATTAAAAGATTTAATGGTCAAGAAAAACCACCCCTCTAAAAACACTGACAGTTTCCTTTTCCCTATCTGGTCTGTTTCTACCAAGAACATGTATTAAGATATTTTAAGAATGTTGCCCAGATACAGATATATGTAAAGGTGCATTGAAGACATAGTTTGGCCAAATTAATTACGGTTTAAATCAGTTACTTGACCAAAGTCAAGTATCTTAGTATTCGAAAAGTTCCTTAAATACATTGTTTGTAATGTTTTTGAGACAGAGGGAGACAGAATTCAAAGCAGGCTCTAAGCTCTGAGCTGTTAGCACAGAGCCTGATGTGAGGCTTGAACTCATCAACTGGGAGATCATGACCTGAGCCGAACTGACTGAGCCACCCAGGCACCCCTTTGTATACATTTTTTTAAATAAAATTTTCTATTCTCGAGTCCTTATACTTGAGATATATTAGATTAGGACTTGGACGAAGATACTATAAATTAAATATAGTATTTTATATTAGGAATTCTAGCTCACTAAACAATTCTAAAAAGATTCTATCATTCATCTCTTCTTGTGTTTACATTCTATTAAGCCTTTGTTGGCTCAAAAGTTGTCTATTTTACTCTAAATGTTAGCGTTGAACATAAAATAGTTTTCGGGCAAGTTTTATAGCAATTTCACAATAAAATAAGGGAAGTATATACATTTACGTTACAACTAACAGAATTTCAACATGTATTTGAAAATATCCTAGTAACATGCCTTGTTCAGATTATTGGCATAGCTGTCACCAACTGGATAGTTCGCATTCAGGGGTGCTAGAAATGAACATTAAAATTGGCATTTAGCTGTGTAGCCTTCCAAAGGCTCAGAATGTAACTAAAGAGATCTTTTTTTTTTTCAGTTAACACTATGTCCTGAAGGTTTTCCATGCCTTAATCTCACCACTCCACTAAAACTTTTCTTACCACATTATTTATGGCTAAACCTAATGCATAATTTGTGACATTACATTCTCTGTTGAAACCCATACTTCCTTGAAACCATACTATCCCAGCTTCTATTCTCTGACCCCACTGTCTCTCAGACCCTTTTTTGTTTCATTGTTGGTATTCCTTAGGGTTATCTAGGGCTCCACCTATTCTCCTTGAATGATCTCATCCAACCCTGTGTCTCTAAAGTTGATAGGCTCATGCTCCCAGGCTTTCTTCCACACTCTAGCAGCTTTCTGCACATGGTGACTTAGGTCTCAAAGTCAACAAGTTCCAAATCAAACTGGCTTTTCCTATGATTGCACTGTTATTGGAGACAGAAACTTGGGGATGAACAGATTTTGTCTCCCTACCATAGCGCATTGTTACCTGGTATCTCTCCACTTCCATTTCCTTGCTGCTACAGTAAAGCCACTCTCACCTCTCTTGCAGGCATCAAAGTCTTCGGCCTCCATCAGGACTGCCTCCCCCCCACCCCCAATCAATTAATGTTATCACCAGAAATGCAAATCTGATCATGTTATTCTTCTGCTCAAAATCCTTCACTGACCTAATAATAGGTTTAGGATGCAGCAAATCTTTCCAAGGTTCTCCAGGATGTCCTCCACCTTGGGAGCTCGACACATTTAGCTATCCCATTCCAAATATGTGTTTTACTTTCTATTGTCCCACCTCTCCTTGACTTTTACTCGCTTTTCAGGACTCAACTTCAACTTCACTTTGTGAGGGGAAGCCTTCTGTGCCCCATGTCTTCCATACCCTTGGGTGCCCTTAGCTTACTTCTCTTTCATAGTACTGCTATACTGTATGCTTTCTTGTTTTAACGATCTCCCCTGCTACCGTATGCTCATTGATGGCAGGGATCATATTTGTATCCTCAGAGCCTAGCATAGTCCAACAAGTGATAATTATTCATCTTTTTAAAATTTCATGAAGTCATTCACAACCATCATAGTTTCCCTAATCATTCTCACTTGATAGAACATTTAGGTAGAATCCAGTTTTCACTATTACAAGTAACACTGCAGAGAATGTTTTTCTGAATTGACGGTTTGGGGTTTATAAATATCTTACCAAATACTAAATTTCATTTGTGAAGATTCCATGTGTATGTGTGTTTTGATGGCATTCAGCTTGTGTCTTTCCTTGCACTTTTACCGCATTCTTTGAGAATTTCCTTTTTATTTAAGCACATATTCCTGCTCCTAAAAAAAACCAAAATACTCCTTATCAGTTGCACAGGACAATAATGTAGTTCCATTGGCTCTATATAGCACAGTAATTCATCCAAGACACAGGGTTAAAATTTAGTGTTTCTGGGTAGTCCCTGCTTTTGTACAAGCTCAGAGAATTAACACATACAATAAAATGTGGTTGAAAAACATGGGTTTGAACTGTGTGGATCCACTTTCATATACGTATTTTCTCAATATTTCTCATGATTCTCTTAGTAACATTTTCTATGCTGTAGCTTACTTTTGTAATACAGAATATAATGCATATAATGTACAAAATGTGTTAATCAACTCTGTTATCAGTGAGGCTTATTAGTTAAATTGGGGTGGAATCAAAGTTTTTACATAAAAATTCAAGTGAACTTTCATCGTGTTGCCACAAGAGAGCAGTACAAATTCAAATTTCCTTCCAGCTTTTTTTACATGGTTCAGGTAAGTAATTTGCAGACTCTTTGAGAGCTGAAAATAGTCTGCTAACTACAGCATTTAACTACTAGCAAATTTATCTAGGGTGGTGTTTTTGATTTGTTTTTTCCCAAATGACAGGATGAAAATTAAGGAAAATCTTAAGGTAAGTATTAAATCATCATATTGTTTTAAAGATTACATTCTTGGTAACTGAGTTCTTAAATTGCCTTGGGGGAAAAATGACTTCATGGTATGTCTAAATGTTTTGTTTTAAAGGGCTCTCTAAATACGTACAGATTCTGCGATAATGTGTGGACTTTTGTATTGAATGATGTTGAATTCAGAGAGGTGACAGAACTTATTAAAGTGGATAAAGTGAAAATTGTAGCCTGTGATGGTAAAAGTAAGTGTTTACCTAATTACTGTGAAAGCAAAACTACTTGAAATCTTGTTTTTTTGAGTCTTTAGAACATCTTCATCTGGAATTAAGGGGGGAAATGGCTAAGAGATCTGGCTTCTGTCTCAGCTAGATTCTGAATTCCAGGTCTCAACCAGTCCTCTTAATGACTTTAGGGATGAACATTTCATAGGACATGTAGACTAACCCACACAAATTCAATCTCTGTGAGTAAAAATAAGCAAATTAAGTTTTTTCAGTTGCACATTTGAAGTGCTTAATTTTGACAGTTTATCCTATGATTTCTGTGTTGCTGGATGCTTATACGTTTTATATTTAAAAGTAATCGTGTAAAAGAATTTGAAAAACCCTAAGACTCTTATCAGTTATAATGATAAATATCCATTCCCCTCTCTGTTATATCTGTGCAGATATATTTTCCACAGCAGACCTAGGACCTTGTTCAAGTCCTTAAATGTTTCAAAAACTATATGTATCTGCTTTCTCTTCCATGATTATTTCCTTTTTGCTAATTATATTTTAAACATATACTTACTTTTACTTTATGATCTGAACCATTTGTGTTTCAAACAGCTGTTCCTGAAATTAAATAGAGAATACTGTTACTCGCTAAGAAGGGAATTTGGAAAAGCAAAAGAAAATGTAGAAATTTAATACCCTAAATTTCTCAGGTTATTTTGTATATTTGGGGTTCCAAAAGAAATAAGCTAATTACTGAAAAATGTAGAGAAGACAGAAGAAAAGCGTAATATGTAACACCATCTAGAACGTCACTTAATATCTTACTGCATAACTCTCTAGTCTTATGTATCCTTTTTTACAGTAATAAATGTATGCATACATTTGCAGATACATCATTTTTCATGGCTGCATAAATGCCTTTGGCCCTTTTTTTAAAGAATGAAGTCTTTTCCAGATACCAGCAAGTCTCTGAAAGTAGCAACACTACAATGACTTGCCCTTTTCAAAAGGTTATGTGGGAATAAAGATGGCTTTTTAATATTATCCAATCAAATACTGTTTCCTTGCTTAATGACAGAAAAAAATCTATGTTATTTTATAGTTCCTGGATTATGACATTTCTGTAGGTCAGATTATACTTTTTTTCATATTTTCCTTATAATTAAGGCTAATAGCATCAGCATAACCCTGAGACTTTTAAGTTTTTGTTAGACTGGGGAATTGGGGCATGAATTTATAACTCTTGCACCTCTATCAAAGTAAGTTAATGATGTACCAGTACTATTCAGTAAAACTTTCATACCTATGGAAATGTTCTCCATCTGTACTTTCCAGTAGCCACATAGGGCTATTAAGCATTTGAAATGTGTTAGGGCAACTGAGAAATTTACTGTTTATCAGTTAACTAATTTAAATAACCACACATGGCTTCCCGGTGGCCACCCTGTTGGACAGCACAGATGTAGACTCGTAGATTGTCTGTTTCAGTTGTTTGAAACATAGCTAAGAACCCTCACCAGTGGAACCACCAAAAAAAAAAAGCAAGCAAGAAAGAAACATAGCTAAGAATCAAAAAGTCAGTTAAAGAAGACCCCTGGGGGGGGGGGGCGGTGAAGACCCCTGAGCAAATTACTAATATCAAAGAGTCCACGTAAACATGTGTGTTTTCCTCACAGAAGCTCCTGTCTGGTAGTCCTTAGAGTGTATTACTCTTGCTTAGATGCAAGATTGTCTGTTTTTTTCAGAATTCAGTGGATGAATAGTAAAATCAGCCTTACCTACTGCAGTAGCTTCTGAGGAGTGTATTAACTGATCGTCAGAAAACTGTTAAGTACTCCAGAAAAGTTGAGGTTGTGTTGCATGTGTTCTGTCAGCAGAAAAGAATACAATCTTAGAATTTTTTCTTTCCAAAATTAAAATATAAATGATTGAGAAAATGTCATTCCTTAGTGACCAGATGAATGGATAAGCCCTTTTTTTCCTAAAAGCTTTCTGAAATAGGAACAGTGACAGTGGCTGGAATTTTGGTTTCTCATCAGAAATTAAAATACAATTTTCTCCTCATAATATGTTACGGTTCTTTGTGGTTTAAAATTTGGGGACAGTAGAGGACCTAGAAAAAAAAATCATCCTATGGCAACTATATGAACCAAATTGGTATAACTTATATAATGAACCAAGTAATATTAATTTGGTTTTTCTCTAGCATAAATAGGGAGAGCTAAGAATTATCTTCTTTACCTGTGCCTTAAAAAGCAAGTTAAAGTTCTCAAGACATTTCCTTAATCAGCTTCCCCCAACCTTGCCTTCTTTTTCTCCCCACCCCTCAACAGCAGTGCCACCGTTATTTCCTGTTTTAAAGATAATTCTCAAAATATTTAAAATTAAGTTGCTCTTTCAATTTATTCTTCTTCTCCTGTTTCCTAGATACTGGCTCCAATACTACAGAATGAATGGGAAAAAAATGGCTTTATTATGCCATCTTCTGTTATTATTCATCGCTTTTTTGAGGAGAAGCATAGAAGAGACTTTTTTTATTTATTCTAGCATCGCAGAAATGACTACACTGTGCTATACTATCAGAATTCCAATAGAAAGAAGCTTGTAACTATAGCCTCTTACCTTTTCAGCATGAAGAAACAGAAGTTTTTTTTAATAACATTGTTGCCTTCCTAAAAACATTCTTTAATAAACTCATTTTAAAACTCAATGTGAGTAATAACTGGTAGAACTATTAAGCTAGCAATATGAAGATATTAGATAAGTGTTTGAAAGCATTTGCTCTTTCCTTTTCTGTAAAGGAAATGCATTCATTTCAGTAAAGTGAAGTTACTTTTCATCAGTAGTAACTTTAGCAGGGGTAAAACCAAATTCTGGATTGGAATTTCATTTTGCTCCATTTTTTGTTTAATGTTTATTTTATTTTTGATAGAGCACGAGCAGGGAAGGAGCAGAGAGGGAGGGAGACACAGAATCTGAAGCAGGCTCCAGGCTCTGAGCTGTCAGCACAGAGCCCGATGCGCAGCTTGAACTCACAAGCCATGAGATCATGACCTGAGCCGAAGTCGGACACTTAACCAACTGAGCCACCCAGGCACCCTGGAAAACTTCATCTTTAGCTTCCATAACCAAAACCAAACTAAAAAACCTAACTACATAAAATAAGTCTTTACAGGACATTAAATTATTTCTTAAACTGGCCATATTGGTCATACTTCATACATTTTAAAATCATCTACATCTTAACAATAGATTTTTCAATACAAAGTCCTACTGAATACCTGCCATATCTTCTTTCTTTCAAGTACACAAAGTTCTCCTGTTTGTCAAGCTAGGCATGTATAATAAGAATATGACTTTTCCAAAATATCAGAGGGAGAAGGTCAGGCACTGGGTAGTTAAGTAACCGAAATTTAGTAGCTGACTATAGATGAATCAAGACCAACTATTTTTAATAACGATCTGACACTTTATCATTTAGGGAGGGTAGGCTCTTGCCAGCCTCATCCTGTGGTCAGCTGCATTTCCACCTTAGTTTAAAGGTGGAAATGAAGCTACCCTGGGATGAAAAATTACCTTCTTCTCTAAAAGATAAAGCTGCTGAGAGATAATAGAGTTGGCAGTGATCTTCAGCAAAACAGCTTTTTATAAACCTATTAAAATGTTAAACAGGTCTTTGTATTACACATAGTTCTCTTTATTCATTTGTAGAAGCACATTATGTAACAGGTGTCATTAAGCAACCAGTGCTCAAGTCTGATCTATTTAGCAGCACAGACTTTTGTTTGTAAAATAATAGCTATAACATAACTGACTTTATTATGGGTGAGACCAAGTGCTCTGTTACATATATTCCACTGGATGATCTTCACAACAACCCCAGAAGACCTCTGTTCCTTTTTTACACATTAACAAATTGAAACTCAACCTCTCTAAATTACCAAAAGTTACGGAATTAGGATTTTTCTTAATTGCAGTTAATCAAAACCAAACCTTTTTACTTTGGAGGTTACACATAATGGTTAGGGGACAAGTATGTTGATAGTAAACAGTGGTTGTAGAAATTTCGAGTTCTTTTTTGAGAGAGAGAGGGCACAAGTGAGCTAGAGACAGAATTCCCAGGAGGGGTGGGGGGAGTGGGGGGGAGAGAGAGAGAGAGAGAAGCAGGACCCCAGCTCACCCAATGTGGGACTCGAACTCACAAACCATGAGATCATGACCTGAGGCGAAGTCAGATGCCTAATGACTGAGCCCCCCAGGGGCCCAGAAATTTCTAGTTCTTAAGGAGTAAGTCATGATTAAAAAAATTTTTTTTGTTAGTAATAGTCACTGAGATGTTACAGAAAGAAATATAGGGCTAGAGTTCTGTACCTGTTTGGGAATTCAAAATTCTGTAAATGATATCAATAGATATCCAAGAGATAAGAGAAGCAGCATATGCACCCTGGGTGAGGAGTTTGTTGTAAGATACTGTTGACTGGCCTGACCTACTAACTGGAGCAACAATAACTTGCACCATCTGGGTGCTTCTGCCGGATGACCTCAGCATGTCAGTGTAAGCCTTGCTCTCACATGGACACTAACTTTTATTTTCACACCCCATTCTAGTAATCTATTCCAGCATTCCCTTCCGAACCTTCCCTACCAACCATCATAGTCTGCTCCAGTCAAGTTTCCTTACGTTGTTTCCTCCATTTTTCATGGCTTTCCTTTTAAAAATCAAAATCCTACCCATCCTTCAAAACTTAAACCCAGTTGTGTCTCTGAGTATATAGCCCATACTGATCTCCTCTTACAAAGGAGCCCTTTAAAGACATGAAAAGACATAAGACACAGGAAGAACGTGGTCCATTTCTGTACTCAATCCAGGTAACTGGTATGGAACGCCTGGGGTTCAGATTTCATTCCCCCCAGTTTAAGTCAGTTCTTGTACTTCAGTTATAGTCACCATACACACCTCTGCTTTGCCCAGGCAGGAGGTCAGTAGTCCTAGGTCACATGTCCTGTCAGTTCTGGTTACTTGCATACACATCACACAGTTGATTCTTTTATTGCAGTGTAGGTGTTCTAATGCTCCCATTGTGGTACTCAGACTTTACTGGAATTACTAAAGGGTCACAGCAAGAACTCAAGCCACTGTGTCCTTTCCCAGCTGGCCATGGGCTCCAGTGATAGTAAGCTTGTCTGTCAGTGTGAAAGAAGAAAAAAATCCATTGGTTTTTCTACTACTAGGACAAAAAGCTGGGCTTTTGTAATAATGTAAAGTCAGTCCACTATAGATGCATTACTAAATGCTATTTTAACACCCTAATAGGAAAGAGTACCCTCTCTGCATTTACTGCCAGATTGGTTGCTGTTTGGCTGGTTTGTTGTGATCTATCTACAGCTAATTTTGGAAAAGTGAATATCTCTTGGTAGACATCAATCACAGTGTGAAAGTAGGTTGCCTTCAGTTTTGAGTGGATCATAATTAAATGCTACTAAGGGTAAAATTTTGAAAGTTGATGTACACGTATGTGAATATGTGTGTGTGTATATATATATACACATACATATATAAGATGGGAATATATAAATATATAAGATGGGAAGCCATTATTTGTAACATAGTTACAAAATTTGGACTTAACAAAACAGCACATGGTAAGGGAAAGTAGAAGATACAGTTGACATGGTAGACTGCGAGCAGAATACCAGAGGTCTTGAAAGCGGAGCAAATTAATTAATTAATTTATTTATTTATTTTTTAAAATTTACATCCAAATTAGCATATAGTGCAACAATGATTTCTGGAGTAGATTCCTTAGTGCCCCTTACCCATTTAGCCCATCCCCCCTCCCACAACCCCTCTAAGTAGCCCTCAGTTTGTTCTCCATATTTATGAGTCTCTTCTGTTTGTCCCCCTCCCTGTTTTTATATTAAAGTCCTCATATGAGTGAAGTCATATGATTTTTGTCTTTCTCTAATTTCACTTAGCATAATACCCTCCAATACCCTCCAGTTCCATATACCCTCCAGTAGTTGGAAATGGCAAGATTTCGTTCTTTGTGATTCCCAAGTAATACTCCATTGTATATATATATATACACCACATCTTCTTTATCCACTCATCCACCGATGGACATTTGGGTTCTTTCCATATTTTAGCTATTGTTGCTAGTGCTGCTATAAACATGGGGGTGCGTGTGTCCCTTCGAAACAGCACACCTGTATCCCTTGGATAAATACCTAGTAGTGCAATTGCTGGGTGGTAGGGTAGTTCTATTTTTAGTTTTTTGAGGAACCTCCACACTGTTTTCCAGAGTGGCTACACCAGCTTGCATTCCCAGAGCACGGAAATACAGCACCTTTAATGGGCTTTGGGTGGGGGGAGACATATGAAACAAAGCCGAAATAATGCAGGGAAGATAGACAAGTATCCTGGCAGGAGTTAAAATTTAGCCTAGAAGATTAATTGTGGGAATGACAGAGCCCCAGACCAGGGAAATTTCACTGAAAAAAAGTCAATGGAGCTGGGAGTTCAGGGTATTAACAAATACATGGACATCTCTTGACCTGCTGGCCAAGATGCCCACCCTTGGTCCCGTGATGAGGTTCACAGATCAGAGACTTCAAAGGTGATGGAAACTTCAACCAATAAACCTATCCTCATCCAGTGCACCAGAAAGTCAAGATCCAGATAGGGGTCCACTTCTCCAAGACCAAAAAGCCTGAAGGGGGAGTATAAAGCCCCAAAGCTGTAAAACTAAATGAAAATACAAGCGGTCCTTCATAGCATTGCTTTAAGTCCTTACGACTACACATGTAAGAGCACAATACATGGAGCTGTCCAAGTGAGAACGCAGTAAATCATAATCCATGGCTGCTACTAAAATACTTTCGAATGAAACTCTATGATGCCTGGCACTGCAAAAACTAAGGAGGGAAGTGATCAGGGGCTGGGAGAAGAGGAGAGACCCTAACAAAATTAAGTTTAGTAGTAGGTAAATGGGATTCATGATACTCACCTCACTATTTGAATATATGTTAGGAAATTTCTTAAAAGAGTTCTTGGGTTTTTATCTTAATGCCTGTAATGTGTGGCATTTGTCCTAAAATATATTTAGGGCTTGTTTTTTTACTATGGTTTTCTCTGTCCACATTATCTTACTATCATGGCATATGGGACCCACATAGCTGTCTCATAACTCAGTTTCAGTTGCTTAATACAATGATTGCCATTTTTTTCTGGAGACTTTCAGGACCCTCCAGTAGATTTTAAAGACTTTGTCAATCCATTCTGAAAATGCCCTCTAATTTGGTGAAAACTCATCCAGTTTTGTTTTGTTTTTTTTTTAATGCTGTGGTAATACTAGAACCTTATTTTCCTAGTACATAGGTAGATAGACTTTCCGCGGGGTTTAGGGCAAGGCATTTCACTTTATAATAGGTGTAGGAATGTGTCAACATGCAGCAAAGAATTTAGTAGGATTAGCTCAAGAGCACTGTGCAGAAAGACTATGTGAACGCTTAAAGTTCTGTTCCAGGAGAAATTGGCTTCAAAATTGGTTCCTTTGCCCCTAGGCAGAGATTGGAGATTATTCTTTACACTTTTAGAAGTGTAAAGTGCATGGGTAAGTACCAAACCTTTGTCTAAGTTAAGGGAGTGGACACACATGCTCTATGTTTTTCTCCCTGTGATTTTTATACATTCAATTTTCCAAGATGAAGTGCCACCAAACACCCAAATAGCCAAAACAATCTTGAGAAAGAAGAGCTAGAGGCATTATGTTCCCTGACTTCAAATGATATTAACAAAGCTATAATAATCAAAACAGTATGGTATTGGCATAGGAAGAGACACATGGATCAATGGAACAGAGAGCCCAGAAATAAACCCACGCATATATGTCCCAACTAATTCATGACCAAAGAGCCAAGAATATACCCATGGGGAAGAGACAGTCTCTTTAATAACTCGTGTTGAGAAAACTGAACAGCTTCAGCAAAAGAGTGAAACTCAACCACTATCTTCTACCATACACGAAAATGAGCTCAGGGGTGCCTGGCTGGCTCAGTTGGTACAGTGTGCAACTCTTGATCTCAGGGTTATGAATTCAGGTCCCACGTTGGGTGTAGGAAATACTTAAATCTTAAAAAAAAAAAAAAAAAAAAAGGCTCAAAATGGATTAAAGACTTGAATGTAAGACCTGAAACCATGAAACTCCTAGAAGAACACAGGTGGTAAGCTCCTTGGCATCAGTCTTCATGATTTTTTTTGGATCTAACTTCAAAGGCAACAAAAGCAAAAACAAACAAGTAGCCCTGTACCAACCAAAAAAACCTGCACAGCAAAGGAAACCATCAATGAAATGAAAAGGCAACCTACTGAATGGGAGAAAATATTTGCAAATCATATATCTGATAAGATGTTAACACTCAAAATATATTACCAACTCCTACAACTCAATAGAAAGCAGTCTAATTAAAAAATAAGGATTTCAAATAGATATTTTTCCAAAGAAGACATACAAATGCTAGCAGGTACATGAAAAGGAGCTCAATATCACTAATATCAGGGAAATGCAAATCAAAACCACAATGAGATACCATACCTCAAACCTGTTAGAATGGCTGGTATCAGCAAGACAGGAATTAAGTGTTAGGATGTGGAGAACTCGTGTGCACCATTGGTGATCATATAAATTGGTACAGCCACTATGGAAAACCATATGAAAATTCCTCAAAACATTAAAAATAGAACTACCATACCATCCAGCAATTCCACTTCTGGCTATTTCTCCAAAGGAAACAAAGTCACTATCTTGAAAAGATATCTGCATGCCTATGTTCTTGCAGCATTATTTATAATAACTGAGACATTGAAATGACCTGTGTCTGTCATTAGATGAAGACAATGTGATATATATAAATACATACACAATGGAATATTACTCAGGCATAAAAAAGAAGGAAATTCTGCCATTTGTGACAAGATAGATAGATACATCTTGAGAGTTATACTAAGTGAAAAAGAAAGCACATTCTGTACGATCTCACTTTTACGTGGAATCTTAAAAAAAAAAAAATTGATACAGAGACTAGATCAGTGTTTGCCAGGGGCAGGGAGTAGAGTTGGGTGGACAAAATGGTTGAAGATGGTCAAAAGGTACAAACTTCCAGTTATAATTAAGTCCTAGGGATGTAATGTCCCAGATGGTGACCATATATGTATTACATATTTGAAAGTTGCTAAGAGAAAAATCATAAAAGTTCTTATCACGAGAAAATACATGTGTAACTGTGTGGTGATGGAAAGTAGAGATCAGAGTTTAGGGACAGTGAGGTAATTGGAAGTAAGCAGAATTCCAGAAAGGAATCAATACAGTGTCTTCACTGTGTCTTCACTGAGTACTTGGCTGCATATAGGTAGAATGACACTCTACAGGATCAAGCAAGAAGTGACTTAGGTTACGAGGTTAGTTGCAAACAGCAATTCCCAGAGCTCACAGAGGGAGAAGAGCCAGAGTGAAGAGTCCTCAGTAATCACCCAGGGTATTAAGTAGAGGGGGATCATGCCTTTTGTAGTGACCATAAAATATCCCTGGAGTAGGGGGCGCCTGGGTGGCTCAGCTGGTTAAGCGTCCAACTCAGTTTCAGCTCAGGTCATGATCTTGTGGTTTCATGAGTTCGAGCCCCGCATCAGGCTCTTAGCTGACAGTGCTGAGCCTACTTGAGATTCTCTCTCTCCTCTCTCTCTGCCCCTCCCCCACTCACACTGTCTCTGTGTCTCTCAAAATAAATAAATAAAACTTAAAAAAATATATTAAAAAAAATACATCCCCTGGAGTGAAGGCCACTTTAGCTTAGACCCACCCTAGCAAAGATGCTTTAAATACAAGATTCAAAGGGATCAAACTGATCCACAAATAATTGCTAAAACAAAGCCTGACACTGCTAAGTAAACAAAATCCAGTTCCTCAATGATGTAACAGTCATAATGTCCTGCACCTATCTAATTAAAGAATTACTAGACATGTTAAGCAGAAAAATGTGACCCATAACTAAAAGAAAGAGTAGTCTATAGGAAAAGACCCAGACAGGGCAGTGATGAAAGCCAGCAGACAAGGATGTTGAGACAGCTAATTTTGTACAAGTATTAAAAACATGAAAAAAATTTAAAATATTTTTAAATAACCAAAGTGGGATAGAAATAAAAAATAACTATATATGCAGTGAAATATTGGATAAATTAACAGATTAGACACTGCAAAAGAAAAGTTCAGTGAAATTGAAGACCTAGCAATAAAATCTATCCAGAATACAGCATTTTCTTTTTGTCACATAGAAAAATGAACAAATAATGGCCAATTTTTTTCAGATTTGAGGAAAGCCCTAAACTGACAGAGTGAAGAAGTTTGATAAACTCCAAACAGGATAATGATGCACTCCATAATCTAACTGCCGAAAAACAGCAAAAGACATTCTTTAAATAGGGTAAAAAACACCTTATTACCACAGAAACAGATAACAAATTCCACTGACTTCTTAAAAACCATGTAGCTCAAAACAAAACCTTAAGTGTTGAGGACCACCTCACACCCATTACGATGGCTACTATCAAAACAAAACTAACAAAATACAAGTGTTGGTAAGGATGTAGAGAAATTGCAGCCCTTGTGTACAACTGACTATAAAATGGTACAGCTACTATGGAAAACATGGCAGTCCCTCAAAAATTTTCAACTAGAATTACTCTATGATCCAGCCTTCCTACTTCTGGGTATATACCAAAACTAAATGAAAGCAGAGACCGAAAGAAATATTTGTACACCAGTGTTCACAACAGCATTATTCGTAAGAGTCAAAAGGTTGAGGCAACACAAGTGTCTATTGATGAACAAATGGGTAAACAAAATGTTACATACACATACAATGCAGTATCATTCAGCCTTTAAAAAAGTCTCACACATGCTACAACATGGATGAAACTTGAGGATATTATGCTAAGTGAAAGATAAGCACCAATACCCTATGGTCCCACTTACATGAGGGACCTACAACAGTCAAACTTAGACAGAATGGTGGCTGCCAGGGGTTGGGGTTGGGAGGATTTAGTTGTTTAACGGGTACAGAGTTTTTTTTGCAAGACGAAAAAAGTTCTGGGAGATTGGTTGCAAAACAACATGAAGCATAATGAATTGTACACTTTACAATGGCTGAGATGGTCAACTTAATGTTAGGTATATTTTGCCAACAGGTTTTTGGGTTTTTTTAGCCTTTAAAAAAATAATGTTTAGGAGAAAACCTGTGTGTCTTCTCCCTAGAGCTGTCTGTTCTAGTTGAGCCCCACCACATCTGAGAAGCTTTTCCTCATCTTTCCATTTCCCACGTCTCTGAATTCCTGTACCACCCTACTTAGTACTGAATTATCTTCTTGTCTTGACAAGCTGTAGGACCCCTGAGGAAAAGAACTATGTCTTCAGCTTGTCTTGGGGGCCCTGATAATACCTGTCGTAGAGGAAGTGTATCAGTCAGTGTCTCATCAGTGAAACAGAAACCACATTAAGTATTTCAAACAGGGTGTGTGGGTGGCTCAGTCAGTTGAGCGTCCAACTCTTGATTTCAGCTCAGGTCATGATCTCATGGTTTGGGAATTCAAGCCCTGTGTGGGGCTCTTCGGTGATAGCATGGAGCCTGCTTCGGCTCTTATGTCTCCCTCCCTCTCTCTGCCCCTCCCCCACTTGTTCTCTGTATCTCTCTCAAATAAAAATAAACTTTAGAAAAAATTTAGGGGCACCTGAGTGGCTTAGTCGGTTAAGCGTCCAACTATGGCTCAGGTCATGATCTTACAGTTTGTGAATCTGAGCCCCATGTAGGGCTCTCTGCTGTCACCACGGAGCCTCTGTCTTCCTCTCTGTCTGACCGTCCCCCATTCATGCACATTCCCTCTCTCAAAAACAAGTTCTTTTTTAAATTTTTTTTAGAAAGTGTTTCAAACACAAGAAATGTAATATAGGGAGTTTGTTACAAAGGTCTTCAAAGGGCTGGAGGAGCAAAGGAGGAATGAGTGTATCTAAAGAATACTAAGGAAACAGCTACTATTCCTATGGCTGGAAGAAGCAAAAAGGAAAATCCTAAGACCCACAGTCACTATCGCTGAGGCTGCTACTGTGGAACCAAGCAGCCAAGAGCCTACTCTCATCAGCCACAGCTGCCACTGTGCTGGTGCACTCCAGCTTCTGCAGCTGGAGTACCGCAGCCAGTACCGTTGCTTGTGACACCACTGGAAGATGGGTTCTTCCCCCCAGTATCCCAGTAGTGCCTCTCACAGGTCAGACTTACAGAAATCCAGCTGCAGAGTCTAGGGAAATGTAGCTTGTGGATCTCCTGCCACAACAGTGAAGAGGAAAAAATATAGAAGAGTTAATATGGAACTGGAGGAGGGGTACCCAGGTGGCTCAGTTGGTTAAGCTTCCAACTTTGGCTCAGGTCATGATCTCGTGGTTCGTGAGCCCGAACCCTGCATCAGGCCCTGTGCTGACAGCTCAGAGCCTGGAGACTACTTCAGATTCTGTATCTCCCTCTCTCTCTGCCCCTCCCCTGCTTGTGTTCTTTCTCTCTCTCTCTCTCAAAGCATAAATAGAGAGAGAGCTGAAGGAACAGACAATATCCAGCACCCTCCTTTAACTACTCTGCCTGTACACCCATCCTCTTGCCTCTTTTGAGATTTATACACAACAAACTTTTCTTGTACAAAGTACACTTAATCTCTCCCCCCAAAGAAAGACAAAACATCCCACCAGTCACTATGAACATCTGGATGATGAGAATTTTAGTTGAGACAATCCCCCTGGAGGATATTTTATCATCTTGAGTCTCAATTATAAATCAGTCACCACCAAAGCTTTTATATTTAACAGAAGAGAGAGGGAAGGTGATTAACAAGTGAAAATACGTAGGAAAGCAACAGCTGGCATTGTCCTCATTGTTATAAATCATATGGCTATCTCTCACCTTGTTTTCACAGCCCAGATCATTTTCTTGTTGCCCTCAGTCAGCATCTTAGCTGGCTGGGGTTTTTTACCTAGTGAGGAGATCCTACCCTTCATTCCTGAAGTATCTAAGTCCTTACTGATTCTTCCTTCGGTGAGTTACTGTAGCCTTCTATTAACTTTGAACAGCTGAACGTGGAAGCACTACGGAAGCACTCCAGAGAGTGCCCTCCATTGCTTAGCAACAGCCATATTTCCCTTGACAATTGAGACCAAGCACCCCAGTCAATACAGTAACCCCCTACTTTTCCCCTTGGTTCAGTGGCACAAGCACCCTAAATGCCCAAGTGCAAGTCACACTTTCCAGTTCATGGAGAGCACTGTTGGTTTCCTAATGGACACATTCCTCCCTTGGGACTCAACCAGCAGATCCCAAAGTTTCAAGTACAGAAGCCAAAATTCTGTGAGTGGGGTTATTAGATGTATTATTGAGAAGAGTCATTCTTCCTATTCCCCAAGCCCTGCTTGATTCCTGGATCCTTTGATTCAGTGGACAACTCACTAGCAAAGAGCATTCCTAATGCCCAAATTGTAGTTTATAAATACCATTCACACTTTTAAAACAACAACAACAAAACCCACCTCCTTGGAGAATGGCTAATTAAAGGTAAGGGATGAGAAATATAGAGAACTCGGAAAGGCTTCTTGTTTCAGAAAATAAGGCAGTTATCAGAAATTCCTGGAGTCAAATCAAAAAGACACAGAGCTTTGGGGATTTTAAAGCCTAACTTTAAAGGGCTCTCACTAGCTTTAGCAGGCTGCATAATGGCCACCAATGATATCAGGTCCTAATCTTTGAAAGATGTGTTTCCTTATACTGCAAAAATTTTGCAAATGTGACTAAGGATTTTGAAATGGAGAGAACATGGGATAGTCAGGGTGTGTCCTAAATGCAGTCATACATCTCTTTTATGAGAGGGATGCATAAGAAGATTTGAGACACAGAAGAGAAAGCCATATGACCACAGAGGTTGAGGTTGGAGTAATGTGGCTACAAGCCAAGGATGGCTGGCAGGTACCAGAAGGTAGAAGAGGCAAGGACCACATTCACCCCTACAGCCTTCACAAGGATCACAGCCTTGCCAACACCTGGATTTTAACCCAGTGAAACTGATTTTGGGTTTCTGGCCTCCAGGACTGTGTAACAATAAAATTTCTGTTATTTACAGCCACCAAATTTGTGACAATTTGGTACAGTAGCCACAGGAAAATAATACACTAGCCAAAAATGGAGCATTTCAAGCATCAAAATAATTGAAGTGCATCACAGCATATAAAGTATGTTTTTAAACCACAGGTTCAAAATGATACCAACACCTTCCCTATGTATGTAAATTTGTTGCTAGCTAAACTGTTCAGTGTTCTAAAAGCTGATAATGGGAAATAACTGTACCTCACTGGAATAATAGAGTTATGAAAAATCTGTACTTTATAAAAATGTGAAGGATTTGTAGAATTAAGAGGTTTCCATTTTACAATTCATTATAAAATAATATCAACGATCATCAATGACTGCTAAAACGATTAGGTCGAAAGGTTATGGGGAATTTATAATCATGCTGACAACGTCCAAACCCTACAGTTCAGTCCCATCATTTTAAAACACACACACACACACACACACACACACACACAAAACGATGTTATGTACCTCCTGCTGGGATACAAGAGGAAATAACAAAATACCAACCATGACATTTTCTTGGCAAAATTTCAAAACTGGATCAGGCTCCCCCAGATCCAAATACCAGTTTATAAGAAATATTGGGGAGAGAAATATGTTAAATGAAAGAACTGATAGGATCCTATAAGCAGAATCCACATTGTGAGGGAAAATGTAGAGGGAAAAGACCTACCTTGTTCAACAAATTGCCAAAAAGACCAAAAAGGAGGAAGGGGAAATTTATAATTAAAGATTTAAGAGAGTTCAAATGTTACCGTTTCTGTAAACCTTTAATAGACTCCTTGAAATAGAACAAATCCCTCACTTCAAAGCAATCCCAACACATCAAGAACTTGACACTCCACTATGCCCCTTTTACCTATTCCAGGATTCCCCCCTCCCCTTCCACCTTACTCAGATTCAGTTCCATGGTCATCATTATGATCACTCTCTCGCACATAACATAAGCTCCTTTGCCCCCTCTCATACTTGCTTGGGTAGATCACACACCCGAGTAAATCCTACTCTATATGCCTGTCCTCTAGCAGCTGAATGTGGATGAATAGCTGATTTCTTTTTAGACTCACCCTCCTTAATGTCACTGGAACCTTAATGCTGCCTGGCAGTTTTTTCCCCTTGGTCTGGCTTCTTTTCCAGTTTCCAATTTGAAACAATTATACCTTTTCCTCTTTCCAAACACCTCCAAAATCTCCTCCATCCTCATCTGATAAAGTCATCTTGCTCGATATTTCACTGAACTAAATAAGGGTAATAAGAGAACTTCCAAGACATCTAAATGACTAATAAACATATGAAAAGCTACGACACATGCAAATTAAAACTGTACAACCTGGTACCACTACCACTCACCAGAACGGTTAAAATGACAGTAGAAATACAGGCATTCCTCAGACATTTTGTGGCTCGGGCTCCAGACCACTGCAATGAAACAGCTATCACAAAAAAACAGGTCAAATTAATTTTTTGGCCGTCCAGTGCATATAAAAGTTACAATTATGCTACACTGTGGTCTATGGTGTGTGCAATAGCATTACGCCTTAAAAAAAAAAAAAAGAATACAGAACTTAATTTGAAAATACTTTATGGTTAAGAATAAATGCTAACCATCATCTGGGCTTTCAGCAGGTTGTCATGTTTTGGCTGGCGGAGGGTCTTGATGGCTGCTGCGTGACCAGGGTGGTGGTTGCTAGGATGTCTGTGGCAGTTTCTTAAAATAAGACAACAATGAAGTTGGCCACAACATTCACTCTTCCTTTCACAATTTCTCTGTAGCCTGTGATGCTGTTGGATAGCATTTTACCCAGAAAACTTCTTCCAAAAGGAGTCAATCCTCTGGCTGCTGCTTTGTCAACTAAATTTATGTATTCAACACTTTGTTGTCATTTCAACAATCTTCACAGCATCTTCACCAGTCGATTCCATCTCAAGAAACCAGTCATCACCATAACAAATACAATAATAATGAAAAAGTTTGAAGCACCTCAAGAATTACCAAAACATGACAAGGACACAGTGAACAAATCCTATTGGAAAAATGGCACCCAAAGACTCCCTCAACATAGGATTGCCACAAACCTTCCAGGTGTGAAAAAGAGAAGCACAATTCAGTGAAACTCAATAAAACAAGGTATGCCCAAAGTCACAAGGAAGCAGATGAAGCTCTCACACCTGGCTCATGGCTGCTCGAGTTTCTCCCCTAGATGTGTACCCAACGTATATGTGCTTTCTATAAAACAGGTTCCAGAAGGTTCACAGGAGCATAACTCAGAGAAATGCTGGAAACAACCCAAATATTCATCAACAAGAGAATGGATAAACTATGGTATAGTTATATAGTGGAGTATTACACAGCAACACAGATAAAACTCATAATAGCGAGTTGAAGGAGTCATAAGCAAAAGAGAATATAGTACTTACAAGAAAGGTAAAAATCAGGCAAAATCACCTATGGTGTTAGGACCATAGTTTTCTTTACAGTAGCTTCGGTAGTAACTGGAAAGGGATAGAGGGGCATTCTGGATTGCTGGTAATGTTCTGTTTCCTGACCTGGATCCCAGTAACACATACTTTCCTGTGTGTGTATTATACCTCAGGTGCAATGTTAATGAAAGAAGAGAGAAACCGAACTCCACAAGCTCCCACTGCTTCATGGAACTGTCCACGTGCATCTGAGCCCCTTCACTGCCCTTCACTCCTGTTACTGTGGGTGTTCCATCAAAGACAGGCTTTGCCTCCTGTGCCCTACAGAATTACCCCCTCTCTTCCTAAGAATGCCACTCTGGCAGGTCTCCCATCTCATTCCCACACCTTTTCTCTCGACTAGATTTTTCCCATCAACCTACAGACCTACTATCACTTTTCTACTGTCTAAGACAACCTTCTCAACCTTCGGTTGCTGTAGTTTTTTCCCCTTCTCTTGGGCTAGAGCAAAACTCAAATGATTATATGCGCTGAATGCCGATTTGTTCTAATACCCTCTTTGAACCACTCCAGTCATGTTCTCACCTCCACACTCCACAAACACAGATCTTCTCATCCAGGTCACCTCCACATTGTTCAGCCCGGTAGCCACTTCTTCATCGCTGTCTTCCGTGATTTTCCGCCATTTTTAGGCTTAATCATCAACTCCCTCTTTCCCAGATCACTTTCTCCTTCAGGCTTCCAGAATACCGAGCACCCATGTTGCCCTCGACCACACTACTAGCTGCTCCTTTCCAACTTTCTTATATGGTTCCTCTTTACATCTCTGGCCTCTCATTTTGGAGATCCCCAGAGTTCATCCAGGGGCTTAGTGTCCATCCATGTTTTCTCCTCTGGGGCTCATATGCAGCATCATGTACACACTGCGTAAGTGGAGGAACACCAACGAAATGTCTCCAGCCCAGACCTCTCTCCCGAACTCAGGCTCCTGACACATCTGTCTCCCAGCGTTTCTACCTAGATGTCTAACAGGCATCTCCAATTTTCTATGTGCAACATCAAACTCCGGATCTGCCCCTAAAAACCCACTCTTTCACAGGTTTCCTGTCTTGGTTAATGGAAACTCTATCCTTCTGACTCCTCACCAGGACAAAACCCTCAGAGACATTCTTGACTCCACCATTTCTCTCCTAAACAAACTCAGTCTGTCAGCGGGTCCTCAAACAGAACCGCAAAAGCATTTCTAGAATCGGACCACTCTCACCATTTCTACTTCTGTAACCCTGGCCTAAGCCACTATTGCTAGTGCCAGGATTATTGCCAGAACCTCCTAACTGGCCTTCCTGCTTCCCCTCCCTCCCAACCAGTCTGGTCTTGGTGCAGCATTGAAACATTGACCGGATCAAGTCAGTCCTCTGCTCAAAACCTTCCACGTCCTACCTATTTCACGCAAAGACAATTTCCGTGTGACGGGTTACAAGGGCATTCACAGCATACCCCTTCTCCCTTGTACTGTTACCTCTTCTTTGTCTCCACCTTTCCTCTGCTCCATTGACACTAGCCTCCTTGCTGCTCCTCAAACATGGAAGATGAGCTTCTGCTTCAAGGCCTTGCAACTCTTTCCTCTTGGCCTAGAATGCTCTTCCCCCATTTATCCTCATGGATCATCCCTTCATCTTCTTCAGATCTGGACTCAAATGTCACTTTTTCATTAAGGGCCTCCCTGACCACAGTATTTACCAATGTTAAGCACTCTCCCTCTCCACCCCGCTCTCCTACAGTCTCTATCACTTCCTTTAATTTCTCTCTAGCACCATCTCCTTCCGATACACATATGTATTACTTATCTGTCTGCTGTCGGTTTCCTGCTAGTATGTAACAACAGGAGCATGAGGATTTCTGTCTTGTTGACTGCTATATCCCCGGTGTCAAGAACAATGCCTAGTAAATAGTAAGAGTTTAGTTACTATTTGCAGAACGAACATAGGAGTTATGTCAGTCCCTGTCACACACTCAAGCTTCAAAGAGATGGGAACCACATCTTAACTATCTTTGTAATAAATGACTGACTAAATGGAAGAAAGAAGAACTGATCTTCAGTTTAATGAAGGTACTTACTGAAGGTAATGCATTCAATTGTCCTTTTCATTTTTAATGCAAATACTTGATCTCCCCTGAACAAATCAGGTCAGCTATTCCCAAACAATGTTACCAACTGCCTTTTCTTCCTTTCTTAAATTTTCCCTCAATCAAGAGCAAAGATTACAATAGGCAGAGCATGCAATAAAAGTATAGTGATTAAACAATGCTTACCAAATCAAAAAGAGGAAACATTCAAACCTTGAGAGGTAATACAAACATTGTTGCACAACTCACTTATGATTTTTCTTGTCCCAAGAAAGGTTAAAGAAACAGATATGACTCAGAAGGAAGGAAAAAACCCACAGATATGTTGGTTTAATCATATGATTTCTAAAATACACTCAATAAATGAGGGCAAATTTTGACCCTTCTGATATGAAGACCGCATGTTATTAAATAAAGAGCACTTCCTATTCACCTAAATATATTTCTAGAGAAAATTTCAGGGCTTGGAAAAGTCCAACAACTTATTTCCCCCAAAATGACAAGTTCACACTTTTATCTTTTTAATTTATATTAAACTTTTTCAATTTATTTCACATGAAAACTTACAGAGGAAGTTGACTATGAGGCCAAAGACCTGAGTTCTTTTCTCAGAACCCATGCACACATGGGAGATTTTCTGCCCACTTCCCACAGCAGCAGGTCCCCCCTTCCAGCCCCCTCAGAGGAGGAACAAGGACAGTCCCAAAGGGTAGCAGGTGGAGAGGTCCATGGTCACCACTGCTGGGAACAGACGTCGCAGGGCTCATCTGCCGAGCACATAACTATTCATCAGTCACCTCTGTGGTGGGGCTGAGAGCAAGGTTGAGGAGGACTCGGTATCACAGTGCAGGTAAGGAGGGGTGGCAGTGCCCATCACCAGAGGAGTAGGCCCTTACAAGAAATAACAACTTACCAATAGAAAATTCACTGTGTTAGACACAATGATAACTGTGTCAGAGTACATGGGTTGCAGGGAAGGTTGACTGTGAGAGAAAACTTGATTAAGCGAATCATAACCAAGAAGAAACACAGTAGTGACATCACGCATTAATCGGATCATTCACATTACACCAGTTGGTGTCTAAATCCCTTTTCCAGAGCATATTGTACACAGAAGACCAGTTGCTCAGTGTATAAGACATGCCTATCTT
Organism: Lynx canadensis; assembly: GCF_007474595.2. NCBI lineage: Eukaryota > Metazoa > Chordata > Mammalia > Carnivora > Felidae > Lynx > Lynx canadensis. The sequence goes on from NC_044308.2 coordinate 44,902,014, forward strand.
TTTATATAATATCCCTTTCCCATCACAGAAGATTATGACTAATAGCCATTTGCCTTCCACTAAAATGTGTTCCAGTTTGGCCAAGAAATTATATGAGGGCCTTACCTAAAACGCTGTCTTTGCTATGGAACATTAAGCTTTGGCTGTGAAGCTGGCAAAATTAGTGCTGTAATTGTCCCGTAAGTATATGAGTGACCACACTGGTCAGATCGCCCTTTTTCCCTTACAGAGAAGCCATGAATCTGGCAATGTAAACAAAATGAGGAGGGCTTTGAATAATCAAAGAATCCACTCTGTTCCTGTACATTCTTTTGAATCTGCTATTTACACACTCGGCCATGATCAACTTTGGAATAATGGAGATTCTCTTGCCAGCCACCAGGGATTTTAAATGTCACAAATAGTTATGAGAAAAAGTCTCACACTTGTATCTTTTTTTTTTCTGGCTTATTAGACGAAAGTAGAGGTAGGGCTTTGAATAAAGAGCTATTTATTTTTAAGTTAATAGTACAAAAGGCCCTCTTTTCATTAAAGTCCCACCCCGCCCCCACTACCAAGCCTAGAATTTATTAGAACTAGCATAGAGTAGAAAAGCAGACAGCAAGCACTCAACTGAAATCCAGGGTCCCCTGCCACACTTCCCTCCCTTACTCTCCCAAATAACGGCTTCCTATTTTGACTCTGTGACAAAGTCAGTGGGAGAGCTCTTAGGAGTCGGGTGGGTGAATGCTCACCAGGAGGGTTCACCCAGGACAGCAAGTTGCAAGGCAGATCTACTTACCCACACTCCGATAGCAGCCCCCTAACTTGGGGATGCCACAGATTGCAGAGCCCTGGTCTCCCACCCCACATTGTCCCAGCCCATCTGAAGTATGTATCCACATGCTCTTGCCCCACAGGTAGCAATCCTCTTATAGTTTATCTCAGAGCTCAGTCCCATAGATGGCCTTATGACGTAAGTACTCTTCTAAACACTGAAGAACATTGTCATCCACCTTTGGGTCAAACTTGTTGGCCAAGAGGTGATGGTTTTGAAGAATCCAATGCAGGTCTCCAGTCCCGTAAATACAGATAGACCGCTGGTGGATTCCAGAGCAAGGTGCATAAGGTGCCCCCATACTGATGTTTCCCTCATGGCCCTGCCACTTGACCAGCCTGGCAATGGCTGCCATATCTGAGACGTGAAACTTGGAGTGGTAGGGAATAGAGCCAGGCATCCATGGTGCACGCTGAAGCGTGGCCCATAGATGCTCATCGGGGCTATAGGTGTCTTTTACCCATTCAATCAGTTGTCGGGACTTGGGGTTCTCTAAGACATGTCGGACAAAGTCTCGGGAAGCTACAATATAGGCATTCCCTGTGAACATAGGTATGTTATCAGGGGGAGGATCCTTCATCTTGTTGGTTACGTACAAGGTGTCTTTTGTCTCATAGTGATATTTCCAGCGAGTCTTTTTGTACTCAGTAGGTATTTCTGACTCCATACTGTTCTTCCCATTCAACATCTTGAGGGCCAGGACCATCTCGGCATTGGTCTTTATAGGAAAGTCTGTCCCACATGTATTTAGTAAGTATTTCCATGGCACTGGGCTCTGGAGCAAGTCTTCCATACAGTTCAGGTCAGCCTGCACCCTGGACCAGGAGGCGTAAACTACCCGAACCAACTTAGTGGCCATGAAGACATTTGGGAAGCATGAAATAATTGCCTTGACTGCCTCTTTGAAAGTTTCTGGGGATTTCTCATCCACGTGGATGCAGTATATGTTCTGAGGGGCATACACAGCTCGGAGCAATCTTTCAAAGTTTTCTATTTTCTCATGGACCACCATTGAGTAGGCAATAGGGAAGTCTAACTCTTCTTGGCTCAGAGGGAACCGTATGAACTTCCTTTCAGCCTTAAAGTGCTCACAGTCTCTGGTCATGTTAAGGTAGTCAGTGTCTGTGAAAGGCTTCCGCTTGTTCTTGATCTCCAGGTTGTCCAGCACAGCCTCAATCACTGCCTGCTGGTCCCCTTGGATGATCCGAGAACAGTTGATGGATCTCTTTGCTGGCAGTTTCAGGGACTTGTACAAGATGTCTCTACAGTGCCGGCTCTGAAAATCTCTGGACTTCAGATCCAGGGAATCAAAGTCACATTTCAATCTGAGACAAAGCCTCAGAGCAACAATGGCCAGCAGCATATAGCAGCCCAGGGCCCACAGGTAACGCTGCTGCCACTGTATCTTCTTCCGCCAAATCATCCTCACGGAATGAGAAACCAGTAGAGTTTGGGCACAAGGACGGAGGAGGAGGATGGAATCCTTGGACAGAACAAAACGCCTTCAATTACACACTAACCCTGAACGTATTCACAGGAACATCAAAAGTGCAACTCCAAAGTGATGGCAAAAATACATTCCTTTACTAGACAAATAACCTCAGTAAAGACCGGCCTAGGAATCTCTTACACCTGGCCTGTTGGCGGGGGCCTAGAGCCTGACTGGACTAACTGGCCATGTGTGCTGGGATCGGGCTGGCTCCACCTCCCCTCCAAGAGAAAAAGAAAGGGAAGCAGAACTGAGCACCTGTTGACGTTGAGGTTTAATTAGTAAGAGGAAATCTGCACCCGCCCTTCATTCCTCAGTCTTCCCCCACCCTTGACCACCCTGTTCCTAAATGGGGCTCTTATCTGGGGCCTAGAATTTCTAATCAGTGTAGAGAGACAATCCCTGAAATTCAGACTCTCAGTGTCTGTTCTAGAAATCCAAAGATTTCAATCCTTTTAAGAGTACACTTCTTGGTCTTGTTTGGCAATTTACATATTAGGATACTTTTACTACATACAATTCATTGGTTAGATTTGGTATCTAGCCGCCCCCTTTTTAAAAAATGTTCTTAAACAAGTACAAAAAATTGGATATGATCCAACAAATGCATTGTAATCACTCATGTAGATAATTCAGTCTATCCAAATTTAAAATACATATACACACAGAGGCACACAAAGCTACGCATATACAATATTTAACGAGGGCCACAAATATTTTTTTTACATTGCCCCAGGTCATCTTCACAACATACCTGAGCTGTAGTAGTATTAGGCCTCTTTTTTAAATAGGAAGATAAAAGCTAAATAACTTGCCAAATATCACATAGGCTTTAAGAAGCAAATATGGGACTCTTCCCCACTCGCCTTTCCCCCAGTTTTTTTGTTTGTTCATTTTGTTTTGTTATTGTCCACAAGCCTTAATGCTTCTTCCTCCAAACCACAACCATCTTTTAAATAATACAGTACGGGGTACTGAGTACCATCAAAGAAAACCAGATGATCTAGGGGGGAAAAAACTCTAAAAGGAGAGAAACAAAATGTGACAAACCCTCTCAACAATGACTGTTTTCCCTTGTTGTGTCCTCTTTGTAAGCATAAGATTGTGTCCTGCCTGGTCATAACTTTCATGGGAATCTAAGAGGAAGAAAAAAACGAAACATGAAGAAAATTCTCACCTTTTTAATACCTTTGTCCTTGCTTAGGAAAGATCACTTGTCAAGATGTGTTTGTTTCCAAGGAAGATTGGTTGGAATCCATGGAAGCAAATGTGAACACCATATCCCCTTCTTTTAATGCCTCCACAGGATATTTTCTGATATTCACAGGATGTCCAGGAACAGTCTCAGGCTCCTCCTCGGTCTCTGCAAAGTAGAGAGCAGCAGGTGGCTCTATCAGTCACCTTCTAGCTTCCTGCTCTCAGATGGGAGAGCTAGCTCACATATATCATTCAGGAGCATATTCTCAAACACTAGGCATTCAAGGAGGTGAACAAGGCAGGAAAAAAAAAATGCTGGCAATATCTGAGAAGGCAAGCAGGTATTTCAACCAGAATAGTCCAGTTTGTAACCATGCTCTCCTGCCACAAAACCATTCATAGAAACCTGTCAACGCTGGCACAAGAACTTGAAAGCTCCCCACCCACCCCCACCCCCTTTAGCAAGGAACCATAGAAACACCGGTAGGCCCCTGCCTTATTTTGGCCTGAAATCCAAATATCACTTCTCTTTTGTTCCGTGAACATTACAAGAGTAAAACCATAAAATCCTCTTTTTTTCTTTAAAAATAGTTCTATATATATAAAAAAAAAAAGTTTGTTCTTCAAATAGAAACTGCTCAAAAAAAAAAAATCCTTTTGCCTGTCATCCCATTATAAATAATCTGTGAGTTGTAGAGACACCCACAGGGTTTCAGACTGTAGACCTCACTCACTCATGTCTGAGTCTAGCGTCTTGGCAGTCTAAGGAATGGAAACGCTATGGGTGGTTGGACTTCAGTGAGAGCCCCCCTGGCTGGTTTGGGTAATATAGCATGCAAACCACCTTCTTTGAAGCTGCTGGCATTGCCACGGTTTCTCTCCTGTACCCAACGTCCCCTTCCCTCCCCACACCCCCCACCCTACAAAAGCAGCATGCCTAGCCAAATACTTGCAAGAGCCAATTTAATATAAATAACTTAACTAGATATAAAGTTAAGTAGAGAACTGTAGGGGACAGGGAGGGGTGTCAGGCCACCCTAAATCAGGAAGTGGCAATTGCTGAAAGTAGCTACTACTCCTAGGCTGGAGGAATGAAGATTTGGGAATTTTTTCATTTAAAATTTGGGAAGAAGGGTGCCAACAAGCTAAAACTCAGACCTCTGAGATGGGAAGAGCACCACCCGCTCAGTAGGCGCTGGGGTCTCTGACCTCAGAAGAGGCCCCCAGGCTGAGATCTCAACCTCTCCTGAGGCGGCTGAGGTATTTGTCCACCATTACTGTAACTGCATTCAGTGCAGTTACATCAAGAGACTGCCCCTGCCCAGTAGTAAACAGGCGTTGACATGGTGATGCTCACAGAAGCAGGAAGTAGACCGGAAGCAAGCAGGAAATCCCGCCTCCGGCCTCATTGGCTCCCTCTGGCGCCCCCTGTCGGCTGAGCTTAATAGGGGGCAGAAGAGGCAAAGCAGAAATCCTAGCCAATGCCAAAAATGGGCTTCATCTGAAAACAACAACATAATAAGCAACATCTGTCAGAGTTGCCTTCCTCCTCCAAGAAGTGTTTACATAGCCCCCAGTACAGCCTAGGGAACTTAGGTCTTTTCTTTTGGGGGGACATCTTCTGCCTGTTTCTGACTATAGATGGAGACAGGCCAATAGCAAAAGAGCCGTATAGGGTCATCTGTGCTCCCATTTTTATGGCCCCACTCCACTGGCTCTGTCTTCTGTCAGCTTCCATCATTCAGAGTCTGTGTGGCTCTGTTTTGAGCTGTAACATTTCTGAGGCAAACATGATTAAATGATAAACTCTTGTTCTGGTATCTACAAACATCTCTACAAACATCTCTATTTCTTTTTGTTGTTGTTATTATTTTTTTTTTTTTTTTGAGACAGGGAGGGAGGGAGGGAGAGAGAATGAGAATGAATCCCAAGCGGCTCCACGCTGTCAGTGCAGAGTCCTCTGCAGGCCTCAAACTCATGAACTTTGAGATCATGACCTGAGCTGAAATCAAGAGTCAGACGCTCAGCTGACCAAGCCACCCAAGTACCCCACCCTCCTATTTCTTTATTCAGGACTTTTCTTGGATGGCCTGCTCAAAGTCCTGCCTTCTTTCCCATAAAAGTTATACCACAGATACAGATTTTTCAATAAAAGAAAATATTCTGAATATTTGATTTTTAAGGTAATTAAAATAGGGATCCACTCTCATTTGCTAAGTATATGCTAGTATGACATTGACAAACTGGAGATACAGTTTGTTGAGATAATTTACACATTAGTAATACGAAATATGTGGTAGCCGCAGACACACCTGGGTTTTGCCAAGTCAGAGCTAGGTCTGAACCCTGGCTCCGCCACTTTCTAGCTGTGCGGTCATGGGCAAATTCTGTAATTCCTCTACGCTTTAGCGAGTTTAGTTTTTTTTTTTTTAATTTAATGTTTTATTTTTGAGAGAAAGACAGAGTGTGAGTGAGGGAGGGGCAGAGAGAGAGGGAGACACAGAATCTGAAGCAGGCTCCAGGCTCTGAGCTGTCAGCACAGAGCCCGACACGGGGCTCAAACTCACAAGAGTGTGAGACCATGATCTGAGCCGGAGTTGGACGGTCAACCAACTGAGCCACCCAGGCGCCCCTTTAGTGACTTCCTTTGTATAAGGGGGACTAACACCAATACCTATTTTATAGGATGGTGGTGAGGATTAAACAAGGTAACATGTATTTAAAACTTGACTTAGAAGCTGGCATATGCAGCCCCTTGATGAAGGTTATGCAGGCTCCGGGTCCAGCCCACAAAGGCCTGTTTTACACAAGGAATAGCTCAAGAAGGGTACAAATAGCATTCTTGAACTCTGGAGTGTTGATGTAGTAATGTGGCCAGATGGGTAGTCCAGGGGAAAGACCTAAAATTGTCCCTTTGTGCCCTGGAAGAGACTCAGTTGGACATGGTCAGTATTGGCACCACAGAGATGAGGAATGAGCTATAGCTGATACCGGGAAAGTGCAGATGAGGGACAGGATGGCTGGAGGTACGGGACAATCGTGAGCCAGGCAACCTGCAGAGATCTCTCAGGCACTCGGGATGGTGGCGGGTTCCATACTTTAAGTCCGTGCGGGTCATGAAGAGAAGGTAGAGCACGGGGGAGGGGAAGGGCCCGGGCCCCCGGTGCCTGGGAACCAGGCAGTTCACAAGGCAGGAACCCGGACCTGGAGGACAAGGCCCTTCATTAAGGTTTCTTTTACCGCTTCTGAGACGTAAAGGCAGAGCCAGATGGGCCTGGAGGTAAATGTATCCTAGAGTTCAGGAGTACAGCCAGGTATTTAACCCTGAAAATGATGAAGCCACTCCCTCAGCTATCAAAAATTAAAAGCAACATGAAACCAGACACTAAGTATAAAAGCGTCCAACACAGGTCTGAGTTCCCACAATAACCATACCTATTTTACTGTTCCTGAAGCAGCAAACTCTTCCCGCCCTCAACCCTTTACTCCTCTCCTCCTAACTTTAGCTTCCCCACTGGGCAAATAGCTTGGCTCGCATCCCCTGAGTTTTAGATTATAAATCTTTATATGTTTGTGGGAAGGTCTAGAAGTTCTACCAATAGGGAACAGAGAAACTAAGCTGGGCTCATCAGAGTGAATCTGGAAGAATCCAGTGGAGTTTATTATTAACTTCAGGGGACGTTCTGGGGACCCCCCAGCCCCAAAAATAAAGTCAGAGGAGGCCCCAAGCAGCAGGAATCCAACCATTTTAAGCTGGATTAACAAATTGGCAAATGCACCCTTTTACTTATTTTATATAGTGATGTTTACCTCTGGGAAGTATCTGCTTTGTCTTCATTAGGCTGGTAGCTCCAGGAAGTCATGTGCTTTCTCTCTCAGCACCCAGCATGGTAGATGTTAGAATTCTAAGGCTGCTCAGAAGAGAAATGCTATCCGCAGAGAGACAGCAAGGGCAACCCCACTGACTAATAAAGGAGAAGAGAATATGACTCAGAGGGGGCAGAAAGTGAAAACAGATACACAGGCATTAAGCCAGTTAATGTATTACTGGATGGGCTGGAGCTGGGGTTTGAAAGGAATTAAAGGTTCTGAGGAAGAGGGGGTGGAGGTTCTTCGAGCTTCTATTGTATGTTCTAGGTCAGTGGGATCTCGGAGAAGATGGGGCTACGATAGCTGGCCACACACAAGTGGTTAAAAGACCCAACACAATCAACTCTGTCTCGACTCAGGGTTGTTCGATGAAATCCACACTCAGCGGACACTCCCCATGAACTGGAGCAAAAGGGAAAAGAGATTCAAGAAAGAAAAAAGAACACGGCTCCCCTCCCCCATAGAATTCACTATGTATCTGTTCACTAAATGCAGCGGAAAATTCTCAAAGCAGGAAAGAAGGGTATCTTCTCAAGTAGATACAATCCCGCTTGCTCCTTCCTGCTCACATTCCCACGGTAGATCATCTGCTGAATTGTACAGGAGGCCTTATTTGCTTACTCTCCCCTTCAGCCCCCCAGCTTTGAGTGGAGCCCCCTTTCTACCAAAGCCAGACTACCCGCTCCTCAGTACCACAGACCCAGAGGCCAGCCACCGCCATGTTTTCTATTCCCTCACCTCATAAGCCTGTCCAAATGCACTGGCCCTCACTGTGGTGTCATGAGCTTCTGAGGGCAGGGACCACGAATGACTCAGCTCTGCCTCAGCAGCTAGCATGACAACCTGAAGATGATAGGTTCACCGTAAATGTTTCCTGAATGAATAACTGCCTCGGTGTCCCAGGGAAGGTCCTCTTAGTACCGGTGTCTTAGAACTGGAGTTTACAGGTGCAGCTGACCCTCGAACGAGACAGTTTGGAACTAAGCGGGTGCACTTATATGTGGATTTTTTTTTTACAGTACAGTATTTGTATTTTCTCCTTATGATTTTCTCAGTAACATTTTTTTTCTCTAGCTTACTTTATTATGAGAATCCAGTACACCGAACATATGAAATATGTGTTAATTGACTTATGTTATTGGTAAGGCTTCTGGTCGACAATAGGCTATTAAGTTTTGGGGGAGTCAGAAGTTTTACATGGATTTTTGACTGGGTGATGGGGAGAGATAGCACCTCTAACTCCCTGTATTGTTCGAGCGTCAATTGTAGTTCTTGGAATTAACAGGTAGAGACTCCCTGAAGTCAGCTATGCCCCAAAACGTAATGCCACCAAGCTGAAACTAACTGAAACCCAAATAGCATTTAAGGGATTAATTTTGGGACGCCTGAGTGGTTCAGTTGGTTAAGAGTCCAACTTCAGCTCAGGTCATGATCTCGCAGTCCAGGAGTTTGGGTCCCGTGTCAGGCTCTATGCTGACAGCTCAGAGCCTGGAGCCTGCTTCAGATTCTATGTCTCCCTTTCTCTCTACCCCTCCCCCACTCACACTCTGTCTCTCGAAAATGAATAAATGTTAAAAAAAAAAAATTGTTGTTTTTTTTTTTTTTTTAAAAAGGGATTAATTTTGCTTAGGAAACTTTCTCAGAAATAGCCTACCAAAAAAGAGAGTTGGAAGCAAGTTAATAATGAGATTAAGGTGCCTCCCAGGGTGCCTGGGTGGCTCACTCAGTTGGGTGCCTGACTCTTGATTTCCACTCAGGTCATCATCTCACGGATCATGGGATAGAGCCCTGTGTTGGGCTCTGTGCTGACAGTGAGGAGCCTGCTTGGGATTCTCTCCCTCTCTCTCTGCCCCTCCCCCACTCACTCTCACTCACTCTCTCAAAATAAACAAACGTTAAAAAAACAAAAAGATGCCTTCCATTGTGTCATTAGGAAGTAACCTAAACGGAACCAATAATAAACGGTAAGTGACATGGCAGTGCTTCATCCATTCACCCCACGTAACAGTTGTTGATGGAGGAGGCTAAGTTTTAGATGCTAGAGTTACAAAGTTGATTAAGACAGTCTCTACTTTCAAGGTGCTCATAGTCTCGTGTGGGAGAAATATGTGAAAACAGATTGTAATGCCACGTAGGAGTACAAGCAGGAATATACGCTGGCTTTAAAAGAGGCCCAGAGGTTGAAACAAAAAAAGGGAATGGTCAGAAATACAGGCACAAACAATTAAGTGTGGGTCTTAAGGAAATCTAGAAGAAAAAAAGAGTAAGAATTTGTGCGGCTGCCTCCTGCATTGTCTAGAGAAGGGTCTTGGCTAGTGGCAGTGGCCATAGGATGAACAAATATGGATTAAAGGAAATGTCTCCTTAGAACAGCCATTTGGGAAAAGAAAGGGAGATCACAACCCCAACACTATAAACATACATTTCAGATTTATATCTAAAAAGAAAAAACAGTTCCAAAAGATCCAGGAAATGTATGATACCTAAGTTGGGAATTTCTTTTTAGTATTATATCAAGAACAGAAAATTAGAAAAAAAACAAAACAAAACAGATTTAACTATATGGAAACCATAAACAAAACTATCATTTGAAGTAAGAAATGGGACTTCTGGGAAAGCTCTTTAAAAAGGAGAGGCTAGGGGCGCCTGGGTGGCGCAGTCGGTTAAGCGTCCGACTTCAGCCAGGTCACGATCTCGTGGTCCGTGAGTTCGAGCCCCGCGTCAGGCTCCGGGCTGATGGCTCGGAGCCTGGAGCCTGTTTCCGATTCTGTGTCTCCCTCTCACTCTGCCCCTCCCCCGTTCATGCTCTGTCTCTCTCTGTCCCAAAAATAAATAAACATTGAAAAAAAAGGAGAGGCTAAGAGCTTCTTTCCTTCTTTGGGAACTCATGAATGCAGATTTAATGGCTGGGGCTTCAGCAGCTATCTAGGATCTTGAGGCAACATTGAAAGGGGAAGCCATGAGGTGAAAGTAATACCACGGAGCCATTTCACGAGTTCTGGACTGACTGCCTACTTCTAGGTTTCATTAATAAAAGCGAGAGAGATACCTTCTTTACTCACTACTTTTTCAGGTCTGATATGAGCCGTCATTCACAAATTCCTAACCCACACAGAAGCTGTTTCTTAATTGAGGGACATTTCAAATCATAGGTATGAAAAAGTCACATGTTTCAGGGGAGTCAAGAGAAGGTAGTCTGAAGGCTGTAGAGTATACAGGAGCTCTAATTCCCATCCTACCACCGCCTCCCTCATCCCCACACTATCACAGCATCTCTTGTTTCTCATGAAAAACACAGTTCAGGTGAGAAGTCTGGAAAAGAATGCACCCAACATTAACCACAGTATTCTTGGTTGTGTGATCACTGCCGGTTTTCAGTTTCTCTTTTTTGTTTCCCCGCCTCCCTCCCCCGAAGTTTTCATCTAAATTCCAGTTAGTCAACATACCATGTAATATTAGTTTCAGGTATATACTACAGTGATTCAGTAATTCCATACAATACCTGGTGCTTACCACAACGCATGCACTCCCTAATTCCAATCACCTCTTTCACCCACCACACCCATCAGATTATTTTCTAGAGTTATGACCTTGTTTCTTGGCTTGCTTCTTTTCCCATGTTCATCTGTTTTGTTTCTTAAATTCCACATATGAGTGAAATCATATGGCCTTTCTCTGACTTATTTCACTTAGCATTATACTCTCTAGCTCCATCCACATCATTGCAAATGTCAAGATTTCGTTTTTATGGCTGAGTAATATTCCATTGTGTATACATACCACATCTTCTTCATCTGTTCGTCTCATCAGTTTTCCAATTTATCGAGAATTCACATGTATTATGGATTTTTAGAATTTTTAAAAGCTATTTTAGAATCATCTTGGGAAACAAAACAAATACTACTCTCTTGGGGTGCCTGGGTGGCTCAGTCGGTTAAGTGTCCAACTCTTGATTACAGCTCAGGACATGATCTCGTAGTTCATGAGATCGAATCTCACGTTGAGCTCTGAGCCGACAGTGAAGAGCCTGCTTGGGATTTTCTCTCTCTCTCTCTGCTCCTCCTGTGCATGTGTGTGCTCTCAAAATAAACATTTAAAAATAAATTAAATATTTAATTGGCACCACCCACAGGATTTTCTTCATTTACCACAAAAATACTTTTTTCTCCGTTGCCATCACCTGGCATTATCTTTGGTTTTTGTCTTTGCCACAACTGATAGATGAAAAGGGATATCCCACTGTGGTTTTCATCTGTATTTCTTTTATTAGTAGTAAACTTGAGCCCCTTTTCATATATCTGTGGCCATTTGCATTTCTTCTTCAATTTCTTTCCCACTAATGTTTTTCTGTCCATTTTTATGTTACACTATTTACTACTTATTATTAATTTGTAAGAGCTCTGAATTTAGGGGCACCTGGGTGGCTTAGTTGGTTTAGGCGTCCAACTGGTGATTTCGGCTCAAGTCATGATCTCTCGGTTTGTGAGTTCAAGCTCTGCATCGGACCCTGGGCTGGCAGCTCAGAACCTCCTTGGGATTCTCTCTCTGCACCTACCCTGCTCTCTTGCATACTCTCTCTCTCTCTCTCCCAAAAGTAAATAAACTTAAAAAAACATAGCTCTGAATTTATCAGTTATGTACTCTTCGTTCAGTTTTTGTGGCTATGTCATCCCAGCGCATGGTTTGACTAGGTTTTATGGGGCTCTTTCCTAGGCTTAACACTCGATACACAGAAACTCACAATTATTTGATACGGTCAAACTTCTCTATTTTTTCCTTTTGCCTTCGGAGATTCATGTAATGAATGGAAAAGAAAGCCCATTTCTACTCCAGGATCATACAAATATTCACTCACATTTGCGTTTAATAATTTTTAGGGACTTTTTACATTTAAATTTTGGAGCCATCGGGGATATATTGTGATGTAGGGGAGGCAATGATTATGCTAGGACTGCACAGTTATCCTGGCCATGTTCTGAGTGGCCGAATCCATACACTTCAGGTGCTATTTAAGTAAGATGCAGGGATCCCCTGCTTTCCTCAGACTACACTCACTTCACTTTCACAAAAGACTGACGTTAGCATCCGTTAAATCCAAAGGGGAGTTTCACTTTTGCTAAAAAAAAAATTAATTAAAAAAATAAAAAGCTGCTACTCTACTAACGTAGGTCTTTCAAAAAGCAAAGTGGCTTCACAGAAACTTTGGGAAAGCAGGGGATACTCTTCCCTTCTACCGTGTGGCTTATGAAAGTGTCCATGGGCACACCCTACCTTCAGGTCGTGGGGGGAGCGTGTATTCTCATGAGCTCTGGTCAAGCTCCCATCCACAGTGCCATACATCCGTGTCATCCGTGCCATCATGCAGAGATAGAGCGGGTCTAACAACCAACCTGATCCACTTATACTCGTGGGAAAAATTTTTTTAACTAAGGGACTTACTCACGTGTTGGTTCTGTGAAAAAGCCAAAAAGCAGGAGAGGTTAGAAGCTGGTATTTGTGAAGGGAGACAGAAGTACCTGGCGAGTCCAGAGGGCTAGCAGAAACACACAGTGACAGGCAAACGGAGCCCAGTGCAGAAGCATCAGGAAGAACCTGCTGTACAGTTAGATGAGTGGCAGAACAAGGAAGGCAGGCCTTTGTGGGGTTAAAGCAGACAGGGGACTAATCCCCAAATAAACACATACATAGAAGATGGTGATGGAGGCCAGAAAAGCTTGGATTAATTGGCACCCCATTCTCCATACCCATTAATGGAACCATTTTCTGCTCTGTCCTTTCCAATGGAAACAAATGGGGAACAGGGTGATATCTGGGGTTTATGCATCAAGTCAACCTCCAGGGACTCTCCAGGGCGCAAACTGATTACCAACCTCTGTAACAAAATATTCCTCTCCCTCACTGTGTGACTTTACAGCTACTTGGCTTCTCTAGGCCTCGGTTTCCTCACTGTGTTGAAACTCTAACCCTAAGCCTGAACCCTAAACCCGTACCCCTGAATCTGGAAGACCAGCTCTTTCAACACGGAACTTCTCTGATCCTGCTCCCTGGCCTCTTTGTCTTGGGAGCAGCATGCCTGGATGGTTCAAGAATCCTTATCTGACAGCAGAGCTCCCCAAAGGAGGAAGGAAGGAGGAAAGGACTAGAAGTGAGGGGCCAGCTGGGAGGATTCTGGGAAGAGCAGTCCATGTGCAAATGAAAAGGGCCTAGCCACGTCGGTGACAATGGGGGTAAGAAGAGAAAATAGACAGAGACAGGAAAAATTGTAAAGTATCACAGAGATAGATCAGAGGAGACTTGAAAACCAAATCTGACAACTAGCAGCCTTTGGACCTGAAGTTCACGATGGTGACCCCAGGTCACACCAGCCAGGAAAGGAAAAGTCGATCGCTTTCACAAAACTTGAAAACTTTGAATAACTTTCACAAAAGTTAAAAATATGACTTTCCACAAGTATACACTGAACAGGCCCCAAAATCTTACTCAATTAGATAATCTAAGACAGAGAAGAGGGAAGAAGGTACATCTGGCTCAAGGAGCATCTTGAGAAACTATTTGTAGACATTTATAAAGCAATGTTAGAATAAATTTTCTAGTTTAGATACAAAACTGGTCAATACTCCAAGGTGATACAAAAATCATAACGTTTGGGATCTCTCTTTTTTAATTTTTTTCATGTTTTATTATTTATTTTTGAGAGAGACAGACAGACACATGGAGCACGAGTGGAGGAGGCACAGAGAGAGGGAGACACAGAATCTGAAACGGGCTCCAGGCTCTGAGCTGTCAGCACAAAGCCCGAGGTGGGGCTTGAACCCACGAACCCTGAGATCATGACCTGGGCCAAAGTCAGACGCTTAACCAACTGAACCACCCAGGCGGCCCTAGGATCATTTAGTGAACAGAAATTATTTGCCTCTCTACAGAAAAGACCTGGAAATTACCAGGGAAATTCACGGAGTCTGAGACCTTAACTAATAGGAAATAGGGAAGCCAAACAAAAACTTGTTTTTCTAAATTAGTGGTTCTCAACCAGGAGAGCTTTTGCCTTCCAGGGGACATTTGGTATTATGTGGAGACCTTTTTTGGTCACAACTCAGCAACTCTGGGAGCTGGGGGTGGGGGGTGGTTACCATCTTGCGACTCGAGGCCCTACAGGGCACAGGACAGACTCCGAAATAAGAAATTATCCTGCCCCAAATATCAACAGTGTAAAGGGTGAGAAGCTCTGCCCTAGATCATCACCCCTGGATGGGCTTGTTAAAGAATGCCCTCAGAGGACTCTGTCATCATCGCGAGAGTATGTTGCCCATGGTTTTTTTCTTATTCACACGTTTTAAGTAATTTATATTACCAGTAACGTCAACCATCTGCTTTCAAAGGAAGGTAGAGTTCTTTTTACAAGTATTTCACCCAAAATTTTTTTTTAAGTTTTCTCCTTAACCTGAGGAACATGAGAAAAAAAAATCACTTGAACAGAACGCCTCTCCCCATTTACTGAGCGTCTGGTCTTCTTGAGCTCCCAAGGTAGTTTCTGTCCAAAGACGATAGGATTTTTCCAGGGAGCATGAAAGGACCCATAAATTTCTTAAACAAAAACCCCTCCAAACACAAAAAAGATGCTATGATGGAACTTGGGGAAGCAGACAGAAGTGACAGACGTACAGGTCACAGGAAGGACAGCACAGGGAGGAGAGAGGGGCCGACGGCCACACCAGTCGCCCCCCTCCGAATCCACCACCTTCCCTCCCGTTCCTGCTCCAGCCCTCTAGTTCCAAACCTCTGCCAACACCACTGTCCCCTGAGGCACCCAGGCCAGGCTTTTCAATTACATCTCAGGCTCTTCCTCTTTCCTTCCCACCTACATGAATTGGCGCGTTCAGTAAAGCACGTCCGGAGCAATTACTGATTATTGCTGGGCACTGAGCACAGAGACAACAGTGAGCAAAACTGTCTTTCAGCGGATTGCCAAGGCCCTTGGATTCCTCCTTGATTAGCTCTCCATCCTTGTCCTTTCTTACCGTGAGTCAGGCTCTTTGCAGCCACAGCCTCTTACTCCTCTGCCCCCGGTACAGCTTGGCCTGCCTTCAGATCCTCTCCCTGAAGCACAACTCTGCCCCATGCAACTCCCTGCTAAAAACAAATCCCCAGGATCTTCCCTTTGCATGGGCTTAGAGAACAGAATCCAGTCACCTTCACTCAGCCATCAGGCTCCTTCAGACTTAACTCCCAGGTCTTCTTGATTCAAAGATACTGCCTCGGAAAGCACCATTCACTACTCCCAGGACAGAGGGCAGCTCATTTTTTCAACTCCCTCATCTGCAGGTATCATAAAAGCACCCAACCACTCTGTCTGTCATGCTAGATAAATATTTACCGGCCCCAAAATAAATATTCCTAATGTCAGAAAACAAATTATGATCATCTACAGCGTGTCGTCAGAACATGTTTTTTTTTTTTTAAGCTGCAAGTTTTTTTTTTTTTAATTTTATTATTTACTTTGTGAGAGAGGGAGAGGAAAAAAAAGAACCAGTGGGGGAGGGGCAGAGGACGGGCGGGGGGTGGGGGTGGGAACTGAGGATCCGAAGCTGGCTCTGTGCTGACAGCAGAAAGCCTGTTATGGGGCTTGAACTCACGAACCGTGAGATTGTGACCTGAGCCGAAGTCAGACACTTAATTGAGCGAGCCACCCAGGCACCCCTGTGACATTTTTAATAGGTTTTTCATTTTAAAAATGAGTTTTGCTACTTCCAAACATTTAAAAATCTAAATTTAAAGTAATAAGTTCTTTGGGGGGAAAAGATATTCAAGGGAAACAGGTGCTATATTTTTAAATTCATTTTTTTTTATTTATTTTTTTTAACATTTATTTGTTTTTGAGACAGAGAGAGACAGAGCATGAGCAGGGGAGGGTCAGAGAGAGAGGGAGACACAGAATCCGAAACAGGCTCCAGGCTCTGAGCTGTCGGCCCAGAGCCCGATGTGGGGCTCGAACACACGGACCACGAGATCATGACCTGAGCCGAAGTCGGACGCCCAACTGACTGAGCCACCCAGGTGCCCCCAGGTGCTATATTTTTAAAATGATATCCTCACAAAGCTGACATTTATCGCTCATTCAACCTGTGGTGGATGCAAGGATATTCTTGGTGAACCGAATGTAGGCCTTTACCTCAAGGAATTTAACAGACAAGTGGAGAATACAAGCAGGTATTAGATTTGTGTAAGGTGCTTTGATAGGTTCTTTGGTTGCAAATATGTGGGTCAGAGAAGGCCCCTGAAAGAGGTAATATCTAGGCTGAGACGTGATATTTGTGTCTATTAATTTTTCTTTTTGTTTTATAAGGAGAAGGCTTAAAACCACGATTGTCCAATTTAAAACTTCAACCTCTTTTAGCACCTGTCACAATGTGGTCTAGATAGTCATTTAATCTCCGAACTTATACCCCACAACCTTGCTCATTTGGCCTGCCACCTTCTTGCAAATAAAGACTGTATCTTACTCATTATGTATCTCCAGTATCTATGATTGTGACTTGTATTTGTAGCCAATAATGTGGGTGGAATAGAATGGATAAAATGGAACAAAATGGAAACAATATATACTTTATTTTTTTTTTCCAACGTTTATTTATTTTTGGGACAGAGAGAGACAGAGTATGAACGGGGGAGGGGCAGAGAGAGGGAGACACAGAATCGGAAACAGGCTCCAGGCTCTGAGCCATCAGCCCAGAGCCCGACGCGGGGCTCGAACTCACGGACTGCGAGATCGTGACCTGGCTGAAGTCGGATGCTTAACCGACTGCGCCACCCAGGCGCCCCAAACAATATATACTTTAAATTACTGATTATCTTCATGCAGTTGTGAGGCAAGCTATTTGGCAAGCAAATATTCGTAAACAAATTCAGCTAATATCTGATAAGTACTATGAACAATTATACATGCAATTTAAACAACCCAGAAGGAATGAATAAATTCCAAGAAAAATAAAACCCACTAAGACTGAATTAGGAAGAAATAGAAAATCTGAACAGACCAATTACTAGTGAGGAGACTGAATCAGTGATCAAAAGCTTCCCAAGAAACAAAAGTCCAGGACTAGATGGTTTCCCTGATGAATTCTACTCAGCATTTGAAGAATACTTTTTTTCCTCACACTATCCCAAAGTTAGAAAAGCAGGAAACACTTCCAAATTCATTTATGAGTCCAGCATTACTGTGACATTAAAATGAGACAAGGACATTACAAGAAAAAGTTACAGGCCAATATCCATGATGAACACAGAGGCAAAAATCCTCAACAAAATATTAGCAAACAAAATTCAACAATACTTTAAGAGAATCACATTACACGATCAAGTTCCAGGGATACAAAAATGATTCAGTATCTGCAAATCAATCACTTTGATACACCAAATAACAAAATGAAGGATAAATATCATAGATCATGTCAATAGATACCAAAACAGTATATGATAAAATTCAACTTTTCTGATAAAAATTCCCAACATGGATGAAAGACCTCAATGTAAGACAGGAAGCCATCAAAATCCTCGAGGAGAAAGCAGGCAAAAACCTCTTTGATCTTGGCCACAGCAACTTCTTACTCAACACCTCTGGAGGCAAGGGAAATAAAAGCAAAAATGAACTACTGGGACCTTATCAAAATAAAAAGCTTCTGCACAGCAAAGGAAACAATCAGCAAAACTAAAATGCAACCGACAGAATGGGAGAAGATATTTGCAAATGACATATCAGATAAAGGGTTAATATCCAAAATCTACAGAGAAGTTATCAAACTCAACACCCAAAAAAACAAATAATCCAGTGAAGAAATGGGCAAAAGATATGAATAGACACTTCTCCAAAGAAGACATCCAGATGGCCAACCCACACATGAAAAAGTGCTCAACATCACTCATCATCAGGGAAATACAAATCAAAACCACAATGAGATACCACCTCACACCTGTCAGAATGGCTAACATTAACAACTCAGGCAACAACAGATGTTGGCGAGGATGCGGAGAAAGAGATCTCTTTTGCGTTGTTGGTGGGAATGCAAGCTGGTGCAGCCACTCTGGAAAACAGTATGGAGGCTCCTCAAAAAACTAACAATAGAGCTACTCTATGACTCAGCAATTGCACTACTAGGCATTTATCCACGGGATACAGGTGTGCTGTTTTGAAGGGACACATGCACCCCCATGTTTATAGCAGCACTATGAACAATAGCCAAAGTATGGAAAGAGCCCAAATGTTCAACAATGGATGAATGGATAAAGAAGATGTGGTATATATATATACAATGGAGTATTACTTGGCAATTAAAAAGAATGAAATCTTGCCATTTGTAACTAAGTGGATGGAACTGGAAGGTATTATGCTAAGTGAAATTAGTCCAAGAAAGACAAAAATCATATGCCTTCACTCATATGAGGACTTTCAGAGACAAAACAGATGAACCTAAGGGGAAGGGAAACAAAAATCATATAAAAACAGGGAGGGTGACAAAACAGAAGAGACTCATAAATATGGAGAACAAACTGAGGGCTACTTGGAGGGGTTGTGGGAGGGGGAATGGGCTAAATGGATAAGGGGCACTAGGGAATCCACTCCTGAAATCATTGTTGCACTGTATGCCAACTCATTTGGATGTACATTTTAAAAAATAAAAAATAAAATAAAAAAGGGCCCCCCCAAAAGAGATGAATAAACCAAATGAGATATACATTCAAAAAAAGAATTCCCAACAAAGTGGGTTTAGAGGAATATACTGCAACATAATTAAAGCCATATATGACAAACCCACAGCTAACATATTCAATAGTGAAAAGCTAAAAGCTTTTCCTCTGACATCAGGAGCAAGATAAGAATTTACACTCTTATCACTTGTATTCAACATAGTATTCAAAGTCCTGGCCAGAGCAATTAAGCAAGAAAACAAGAAAGGCATCTAAATTGGTAAGGATGCAATACTCTCTATTTGCAGATGACATGATACTATATATAGAAAATCCTAAAGATTCCACCAAAAAACTATTAGAACTAACAAATGAATTTAGCAAAGTTTCAGGGTTAATATATAGAAATTGGTTGCATTTCCACACACTAATAACAAAGTAGCAGAGAGACAAATTTTAAAAATAATCCCATTTATAGAGGTGCCTGGGTTGCTTAGTTGGTTAAGCGTCCAACTCCTGGTTTCAGCTCAGGTCCTGATCTCATGGTTTGCGAGACTGAACCCTGCATTAGGCTCCATGCTGACAGCTAGAAGCCTGCTTGGTATTCTCTCTCTGCCTTTCTCTCTGCCCCGCCCCAACTCGTGCATACAGTCTCTCAAACTTTTAAAAAATAAAAAATAATCCCATTTATAATTGGATGACAAATAATAAAATACCTAGAAATAAATTTAGCCAGGGAGGTGAAAGAACTCTGTTCTTAAAACTATAAGACACTGGGGTGCCTGGGTGGCTCAGTTGGTTAAGCGACCGACTTCGGCTCAGGTCATGATCTCACAGTTGGTGAGTTCGAGCCCTGCATCAGGCTCTGTGCTGACAGCTCAGAGCGTGGAGCCTGCTTCAGATTCTGTGTGTCCCCCTCTCTCTGCCCCTCCCCTGCTCACACTCTGTGTCTCTGTCTCTCATTAATAAATAAAAAACGTTAAAAATATTAAAAAAAATTAAGACACTGATGAAAGAAATTGAAAACAACACAAATAAATGGAAAGATATACCATGCTCATGGACTTAAAGAATTGATATTGTTAAAATGTACATACTAGCCAAAGCAATCTCTATATTTAATGCAATTCCTATCAAAATACCAGTAGTATTTTTAACAGAACTAGAATAAATAATCCTAAAGTTTTATAGAACCATGAAAGCCAAAGTAAGCTTGAGAAAGAAAAACAAAGCTTGAAGTACCACAATCCCAGATTTCAAGGTATACTACAAAGCTACAGTCATCAAAACAGTGTAGTACTAGCACAAAACCAGACACATAGATCAATGGAACAGAAGACAGTGCCCAGAAATAAACCCACACTTATATGGTCAATTAATCTATGACAAAAGAGGCAAGAATATACACAGGGGAAAAGATAGTCGCTTTAAAAAATGGTGCTGGGAAAACTGGACAGCTAGAAAAGAATAAGACTGGACCGTTTTCTTACACTATACACAAACAGAAGGTGGAATCAAGACCTAAATGTGAGACTTGAAATCATGAAACTCCTCGGAAAAAACATAGGCAGTGATCTCTTGGACATCGGCTAACAACATTTTTCTAGATATGTCACCTCAGGCAAGGGAAACTAAAGCAAAAGAAACTACTACAACTATACCAAAATAAAAAGCTTTTGCACAATGAAAGAAACCATCAACAAAATGGAAAGACAATCTGCTGAATGGGAGAAGCTATTTGCAAATGATACATCTAACAAGGGTTAATATCCAAAACATGTAAACAAGTACTACAATTCAACACGAAAAAACAATCTGATTAAAAAAGAGGCTGAGCTCCTGAATAGACATTTTTCTATAGAAGACATAGAGATGGCCAACAGACACATGAAAAGATGCTCAACATCTTTAATCAACGGGAAATGTTAATCAAAACCACAATGAGATATCACCCCACACATGTCAGAATGGCTAATACCAAAAAGACAAGAGGGACATCTGGGTGGCTCAGCTGGTTGAGTGTCCAACTCTTTGGCTCAGGTCATGATCCCACGGTCATGGAATCAAGCTCCAGGTCAGACTCTGCACTGAGCATGAAGCCCGCCTCACATTCTGTCTCTCCCCCTTTGCCTCTCTCCAGCTCATGTACATGCTCTCTCCCTAAAATAATAATAAAAGGAAAGACCAGAAAAAATAAGAGTTAACAAGGATGCAGTGAAAGGGAAATCTTCATGCTGTGTTGGTGGGAATGTAAATTGATGTAGCCACTGGGAGACAGTATCGAGGTTCCTTAAAAAAACAAAACAAAAATAAAAATGCCATATGATCCAATAATTCCACTGCTGGGAATTTACCCAAAGAAAACATAAACACTAATTCAAAAAGATATATATATATATATCCCTATGTTTACTGCAGCACTAATTAAAATAGCCGATATACGGAAGCAACTGAAACGTCCATCAATAGATGAATGAATGAGGAAGATATAGTATCTATACACACAATGGAATATTACTCAACCGTAAAAAGAATGAGATCTTGCCATTTGTTACAACATGGATGGACTAGAAGGTATTACGCTAAGTGAAATAAATCAGACACACAAAAAAGACAAATGCCATACAATTGCACTTATATGTGGAACCTGTAACACACACACACACACACACACACACACACACACGCCAGAAACAGTTTCCTAAGCGTAGTGAATAAACTAGTGGTTTCCAGAGGGTTGTGGGAATGGCAAAATAGGTGAAAGGGATTAAGAGGTATAAATGTCCAGTTGTAAAATTAAGTCAGTCACAGGGATGCAAAGTACAGCATGGGGAATACAGTTAATAATATTGTAGTAACTTTGTTTTTTTTTTTTTTTAATTTTTTTAACGTTTATTTATTTTTGAGACAGAGAGAGAGACAGAGCAGGAACGAGGGAGGGGCAGAGAGAGAGGGAGACACACAATCGGAAGCAGGCTCCAGGCTCTGAGCCATCAGCCCAGAGCCCGACGCAGGGCTCGAACTCACGGACCGCGAGATCGTGACCTGGGCTGAAGTCAGACGCTTAACTGACCGAGCCACCCAGGCACCCCAATATTGTAGTAACTTTGTATAGTGACAGGTGGTAACTGCGCTTAGGGTGAGCACTGTGTAATATATAGAATTGTCAAATCACTATGTCCTACACCTGAAACATAACATTGTATGTCAATTATACTTCAATTTTAAAAAGAAAAAAGAAAAACACCTACTATCTATCTACAACGTAAGATCATTCAGCCATAAAAAAGGAAATCTTGCTATTTGTAAAAACACAGATGGAACCTGAGGGCGTTATATTAAGCGAAATAAGTCAGAGAAAAACAAACACTGTATGATCTCACTTATATGTGGAATTTGAATAAAGAAAAAAAACAACTAACTCTTGAGTACAAAGAATAGATTGGTGGTTGCCACAGGCAAGAGGTATGGGGTGGGAGAAAGGGGTGAGGGTGGTCAACAGGTACAAACTTCCCGTTATAAGTCACAGGGATGTAATATACAGCCTGGGGACTGGAGTTAATAATATTGTACTGTATATTTGAAAGCTGCTAAGAGGGGAGTTCTTAAAAGTTCTAACCGGTGGGGAAACGAATTGTAACTATGTGAGGTGGCAGGAGTTTACTAGGCTTATTCTGGTGACAATTTCACAATATATGCAAATTTCAATCATCATGGTGTACACCTGAAACTAATACAATGTTATATGTCTACTTTATGGCAATAAAACAACCATCAATCACCACCCAGTCCCCACTTCACAGCTGTGAGATCCTGGACAAGTTGCTTAACTCCTCTGAGGCTTAGTTTCCTGGTCTCCAGAGTGGCGGTGTAGGGGAGGAGAGGGTGGGAAAGGATAAAAAAAACAAACCAACTATTTCCTAGAGTTTTGCGTATTAACAAGGCCCCATGTCTTCACAGTCATAGAGGCTCAATCAATAAAACGCAGTGTGGATTATTTTCAAAAAGTAGAATCTGATAAGTTCAATCACATATTTTCTTTTTCTTCGCTGAACTGATCTTATCAAGACCACTTTTCTGCAGGCAATTTGCTACTTCGCACTCTCTATGGCACAGTCGTCACAGAATGGAGAAGGGTTCAATAGAACTACACACCTTCCACCTTTCTCGAGCGCTATGCATAAAACCCGGCAATGAGAAGGGAGGCAGTTAAGCATACACTGGTGTGTGAGAGAGACTGAGCTCTTTTATTCAGTAGCTGAAAGGTATGAAGAGCCGGTTGTTTAACTTTACTCCTCTTACTTCACACAATATGCCAAATCCAGTTCTCAGGCAATGCTTACTTGTACCTGTGCAAAATAAACATGGAAGTCTCTGTCACAAGCGCCCTGATCGTTTCTGGTGAACCACTGTTTTCCTCTGCCTAGACAAGGCAGGCAAAAAAGCCCCATGAAAAGGAACGGATTAAGACCACGGGAAATTCAAGTCAAGTCTGAAGCGATCATTTAAATTTATTTAAACGTATGGGGCGCCTGGGTGGCTCAGTCGGGTTAAGTGGACGACTTCTGCTTAGGTCATGGTCTCGCTGTTGGCGTTTGAGCCCCCGTATTGGGCTCTGTGCTGACAGCTCAGAGCCTGGAGCCTGCTTCAGATTCTGTGTCTTCCTCTCTCTCTCTGCCCCTCCCCCACTCACACCCTGACTCTCTCCCCCTCTCAAAAGTAAACATTTAAAAAAATGTATTTAAATATATCAGCTTGGACTAGTAGTACTATGTAAATAGGACTATGTAGGTGTGGTGGAACAGGTGGACCTTTAGACCAGGTGCAATCCCATCATCCCACATTGGCTCTGCCTGTGTTCTCCTGAGACTGAGGGCTAAGGAGACCCATGCATCACAAGAAGGAGATGACCACCAGAAATGTCTCACTTAGAAGCTTGAAGCTACTTTTCATGTCTTTTCCTAATTACCACATTTCTTTGAATTGAAGATACTGTTGGTCATAGGATCTCTTGTTATTTGTTGACCCACCGAAGAAGAACAAAGGCTGCCATGAAAGCCAGACACAGAGCTTTCTGGTCATTTAGAATGTTTTTGCTTAAAGAGCTCCTTCACACTTACTCAGGCTCAAATGCCAGTGCTCAGCGTCTTGCCTTCCCTGGAACCGTTAACATTGACAGTATAATTTTTGAGGCTGTTGAAGAACTGCAGGGTTTAGTTAGCATTTCGTAGTTGACTACATTTGTAGTTTTAGTTTGGGGCCCAACTCAATCACTGGTCTCTGGAAATTGAGCAACTTCTGTTCAAAATCCATAGGAAGCTCCTAAAAGATGACTGATCAACTCCTTAATGATGGCTCAATAATGATGCATGAATCAGTCACACAAGTCATTGCTTTGAAACTTGTTCTGAAGAATTGGGCAATTCTTCCTGCTTTTGGGTGCAGTGCTCGGCCTAGGAAAGTGTCTGTAACAAGGTGTTATGGTCTTATAGCTAATCCTCTTTCTAATCTCTCACATGGGGCACCTGGGTGGCTCAGTCGGTTGAGCATCTGACTTCGGCTCAGGTCGTGGTCTCACAGGTCATGAGTTGGAGCCCCGCACTGAGCTCGCTGCTCTCAGCATGGAGCCCACTACAGCTCGTCTGTACCCTCCCTCTCTGCCCCTCCCCTACTCATGCTCACTCTTAAAAATAAACAGTAAAAAAAAAGATTCTATAAAAAAAAAATAAAAATATTTTGTTGGTACCTTGCAAGAAAATATCAGATTTTGGTCATTCCTCCAACAATGAACATTTGCTTCTCTAATATGTGATCTATGCCCTTGTACCTTGTTTTTTTTTTTTTTTTTTTTTTTTTTTTTAATGTTTATTTATTTTTGAGACCCAGAGAGACAAAGCATGAATGGGGGAGGGGCAGAGAGAGAGGGAGACACAGAATCGGAAGCAGGCTCCAGGCTCTGAGCCATCAGCCCAGAGCCTGATGCGGGGCTCGAACTCACGAACCGCGAGATCGTGACCTGAGCCGAAGTCGGACGCTCAACTGACTGAGCCACCCAGGCGCCCCCCTTGTACCTTTTTGTAATGCCATACAGTGCTGATGGCTTTATGGATGTACGTGTGTGTGCAGAGGAGGAGAAAGAGTATACTTGAAAAAGGGGCGCCTGGGTGGCGCAGTCGGTTAAGCGTCCGACTTCAACCAGGTCACGATCTCGCGGTCTGTGAGTTCGAGCCCCGCATCAGGCTCTGGGCTGATGGCTCGGAGCCTGGAGCCTGTTTCCGATTCTGTGTCTCCCTCTCTCTCTGCCCCTTCCCCGTTCATGCTCCGTCTCTCTCTGTCCCAAAAATAAATAAACGTTGAAAAAAAAAAAAAAAAAGAGTATACTTGAAACATGCTGAGTTTACTGTATGTCAATCATATCTCAGTCAAGCTGCTTTTTAAGAAGCATTGTAAATCACCAGGGGATGAATGGATAAACAAAATGTGATATATACATATAATGGAATTTCATTCAGCCTTAGAAAGGGAGGAACTTGTGACAAATGCCGTAACATGGATTAATCTTAAGACATTATGCTAAGTGAAATAAGCCAGTCACAAAAGGGCCAATACTGTATGAAGCCACTTAGATGAGTTACCTAGATGAGTCAAAATTCAGAAAGGAGGTGGACAGTGCTTACCAGGGTGGGAAAGAGATGAAAACGGGATTAGTGCTTAATGGAGAGCGTTTCAGTTTGGCATGATGAAAAAGTCCTGGAGATGGATGGTGGTGAGGGTTATACAACAATACAAATGCACCTAATGCCACTGAACTGTACAGTTAAAAGTGGTTACAATGGTACATTTACTAAACTCAATATGTATCTTTCCAACAACGTACCTAACTCTGTTGAAGAGACAATGTGAATAGTGATGCCCAGGTTTACCTGCATGTCCTGTGCATGCCAGCTACAGCAGGTTGTAGGAGGCCAACAGGGATCAATGAATACTGTTGATGCTAAGAGGTCTTAAACTGGGAAAAAACATGTATCTTAGAACTGATGAAATATATGGGAACGCCAGGTGGCTCAGTAGGTTAAGCATCTGACTCTCGGTTTCAGATGGCTGAGGTCATGATCTCACAGTCCATGAGTTCAAGCCCCACATCAGGCTCTGCCACTTAAAAACAAAATTGATGAAATATGATTCTTTTTATTGTTTTAAGTTTATTTATTTATTTTTGAGAGAGACAGAGAGAGAACACAAGCAGGGGAGGAAGAGAGAGAAGGGAAGGGAAGGGAAGGGGAGGGGAGGGGAGGGAAGGGGACACAGAATCTGAAGCAGGCTCCAGGCTCTGAGCCCAATTCAGGGCTGAAACTCACAGACTGTGAGATGATGACCTTGAGCTGAAGTTAGGCACTCAACTGACTGAGCCACCCAAGCGCCCCATGACCTTTTTTTTTTTTTTTTTTTTTTTTTTTTTAGAGTTCGAGCATGAAAGCACGAGTATGTAAGATGGGCAGAGAGAGAGGGGGAGAGAGAGAATCTTAAGCAGGCTTTACACCCAGGGACTCAATTCCATGACTCTGGGATCATGACCTAAATTGAAATCAAGAGTTGGATGCTTAACCAACTGAGTCACCCTGGCTCCCCGATAAAATAGGATTTTTAAAACTGCAATAATTAGGGGCACCTGGGTGGCTTAGTTGTTAAGCATCTGACTTTGGCTCAGGTCATGACCTCATGGTCTGTGAGTTCGAGCCCCTTGTTGGGCTCTGTGCTGACAGCTAATACATCTTATGTGAAAAGAACTGTTGACCCCCATCTATTTCAAATACTCCTACAAGAAGAGGCCCAGCCCCTTGATTCCGCTGTGCATTTCATTCATATTGGTCAAATAAAAAATAAAGAACTGTTAACACTGCCCGAAGTAAATTTTACACTATCAGATTTTTACTTAAAATTTTGACCATTTCTTAATTCAGTACCACAAATAGTTATTGATAGCTTCCAGATAGGTAAAGGAGGCGACATGTTTCTGCTTTTAATCTGTGGCTTAATACTAGATCATATGCATTCTATTATTTTTTCATAAATATCCTCAAATTAATACAGACAATTCTTCATAGTGTCCCTGCTACTCACACTTAACACTCATCTAGGAGCTATAGAAAGAGATTGCTACTTGAGAGGAAGAAACTGGCCCCTCTAAAATAATATAGCAGTTTGAGTAGATAAGAGTAGTGAGTGGTTAGAGAAAGAGATAAACGGCTAGAAATAAAATAGATCCCTAGTGACTTACTTGGCTAACAGCGTAAGCTTTTTCAAAGACTTGTTAATTGCTTTTTCAAAGAGCCCTTTTCAAGTTTGCTGACTTAGAATTACAGGGGCCACCTTTTCCTTATGGGATAGCATAGCGTCTGTTTGCTTTATCTCAGTGTTACCTTTCTCCTCTGCTGAAACCAGGGGACACTCTGAAGGGATCTAAGGTCATAATCATTAAGAAAAGAAGTTCTATGTTTTGATGTGGTAAGACACTCTGTCTGTGGGACCGCCCGACTGTCGGAGGTGTTCTCTCCTTCCTTCCAGGGAGGTAGTTCTTATAAAGCAATCTCAGAATATTGTAACATTCTGGGCCTCTTTTTGTCCCACAGCAAAACATGGCACAGGCAGACCTGCTTAGTGTCATAGGACAATCGTGCAGAGTACTATAGTCAACAGCTCCGTTATTTGGCTCATGGTCTCCTACTGGTGTTCCTCACCCTGTGCAGACCACTACTGACAGCCTCCAGACTCGGTTCTCTTGTTTCCTGGTAAATATCAGGAAGTCAGAGTTTCTATCTGCTAACTCTCCTGTGAGTAGTTCTTTTTAAAAAAAATTTTTTTTTTCAACGTTTATTTATTTTTGGGACAGAGAGAGACAGAGCATGAACGGGGGAGGGGCAGAGAGAGAGGGAGACACAGAATCGGAAACAGGGTCCAGGCTCTGAGCCATCAGCCCAGAGCCCGACGCGGGGCTCGAACTCACGGACCGCGAGATCGTGACCTGGCCGAAGTCGGACGCTTAACCGACTGCACCACCCAGGCGCCCCTCCTGTGAGTAGTTCTTCAGCCCTGTCCCTGACTGTCCTGGGGGGCATCCCTCCTTACCCCCACCCCCACCCCCTGCCTACAGCTCCACTTCCCTCTCCTCAGGCACCAGGGGAAGGTTAACCTCATTGTCCGCCAAGAAACCACCCCACAATATCCTCCAGGTAGATCAGACTACACGGAAGGATTTGGAAGAAACCCAAAGGAATTCAGTGTAGAAGGGGTATGATTAAAACTATGTGCCCAGGCAATTAAACTCCTTATGAAGGCCCCCGCCCCCAACTCCTAATTTAGATCTCCTACTCACCTCCTATCCCCTCTGCCTTCCATCCAAAATACCAAGGCCTTCTACTAGTAGGAATTGATCTGACTCCAGAACCCCCTGCCCTGTACTTGGGGCACACTTTCCACAGTCTGACCCAGAATCAGACCTCGGAGAGCATGAGGTGGAAATGCTGGAGCATGTGGTTTGGCAGGATATTCGGGGGATACCCATTTTCACCCCCAATCCTTCAGGGATAGACTCTGCAGTTGTAATTTTCAGACACCCCGCTCTCTTCTGTCAACAGTTCAGCACAGAACACAGAGAAATAATAGTTCTGAGACAATATAGTGTAAATCTCAAAGGAGAAAGATAATGTGTCTCCCAATTGTCTCACACTTTCCAAGTTACCTCCCTCTCACAATATGGCCAATAGCTAGCTGTATTATGCAAAGCAGCTTTAGTTCTTTCTCTCTGTTCCCTGCTTTCCAAAAGGGGCATAATTTGGTTAGAGTAATGCCTTGAGTCTTGCAAATTTGAAAGTCAAAGCTTTCAAATTTGTAACACAAAAATGTGACTATGTTTTAAGTCCAATACCTTCTCTATATATTCTGAGAATGTGTCTGGGCGGAGTGTTGAAAGAAGATACATTTTATCCTTCTGGTTGCAGATTGAGTAGTCAGACCGTATTATCGCCCTTGTAAAGTGTCTGATATTCTTCTGTTAGGATATGAAGAGAACAAAAGAAAGGGGATGTTTGTAAAATTTCTATAAAGCAGTCATTCTATATTGTATGTGGGGTATTTTCTTTTTTTTTTTTTTAATATATGGGGTATTTTCTATGCAATTATGTAAATTATACATACTTGAATTACATGTGTAACAATTACATATATGTGTTTATAGGTATATGAGTGTGTATATAAGTATGTGTGTGTGTGTATATATGTATATAGTATTATATATATACAATACTCTTCAAGAATATAAGCCCTTTGTATATTTGTAATTAAAAGTATATCGGCCTGGGGTAGGCCCCTAACTTGGCATAATTGCACAGATTCCTGAAAGAATAATGTAGGAACCCTGATTTCTAGGAAATAGCTTCTCTGAGCTTTTTTGCAATTTCCGTAAGAGAGCATGAGCCTTCTGCTCAGTAACTGAGCCCTCTGGGCAAAGCTCTCCACGAATGGTGCAACATGGCTTCTTCATTTGGGGCCTCAGTATGAGCTCTCACTGTATTTACTCTGGGGTGCTGACCCATCTGGTGTTAGGGATTGGTCAGGTGTCTGCCTGAATCACTGAGGAGCCTGGGGAGGGAGGCTAATTATCCTCATGGAAGTTGGAGACAGGGACAGTTATGCTTAGGAATGGAAGAGTAAAAAATGACATTGCCTCCAGGCCCTATGGGAGGGGCAATTTTAAATACAGAGGAGAATCAGGTGGTCAATTCCAGTGACCTCAAAGTGCCAGGTCAGGTCCTCTGAGCTGCAGGCTCAGGGTTGAGCATGCAAGGTGATGACTGGGGAAAGCACCTGTGAGGGATAAAGGGAGAGACCAGAAGTCAGCAGGTGCTTTCAGACAGCAATTTAGGTCCAACACTTGTCAACAGGAAGAGGGAAGGAAGGGTTATGTAGGAAGAGCACCAGTCCACAAACTTCTGACCAGCATGGTAACAAGTCCCCAAGTCAAAGCTGCCTATTAGACAAATCCCGTAGTGGGCACGAAGAGTGAGTCTGTCATCGATTAAGCATCCAACTTCAGCTCAGGTCATGATCTCATGGCTCGTGAGTTCGTGAAGTCGAGCCCCACATCGGGCAGCGTGATGACAGCTCAGAGCTTGGAGCCTCCTTCAGATTCTGTGTCTCCCTTTCTCTCTGTCTCTCTGTCTCTCTCTCCCCTCTCTCTCAAAAATAAACATTAAAAAAAAAAGTTTCCACACATATTCCTCCCTGCCCCTATTTTGTGAAAGCAGCTCTGAGACCTTCTGATGACTGGGGTCAATATTCCTGCTAAGATGAGGGCTCCGCTTCTCACTAGGAGAAGGATTAGGATGTGAGCAGCTCAAAGTGTCCCAGTGAGTGACAGAGGCAGGTGATCAGCTTTGTGTCCTGGCAAGAGCACATCCCCAGTGGGAACAGGACCTTTAGCCCCGCAGAACCCATGGCTGAGGGAAGAGAAATGCAATGTCCCCCCATGGGTCCCCAGGCACCTGTTTCCACATTCCACTTCTGTTACCACCTATGTCCATTTTAGTCCTCCAAAACACAGAAACAAAATTAAACATACAAGAGCTTTATCGGGGGGAACGCCCAGAAAGGGGAGAGGGCAAAAATAGGCATAGGCAGGGAGAGACTTCAGATCACAAAGCAATTCTGACATTTTTGAAAAGGGAGGGTGATGGACATGTTCTATGCCTTGATTGCATTCATCAGAGCTGAGAGAATAATACACTGAAGAACTGAGCAGTTCGTTATATATAAATTATACCTTAGTAGAAATATTTTTTAAACATGAGATCCACTTTAACAAAAGAAAACTATACCATGGTAGAAGACAATACGGATGAATTCCTAGATAATCTGGGCATAGAAAAAGACTTTCTAATAAAGACTCAACGTCTGGATGCCATAAAAAAAAAAAGACTGATATATTTAAATACATAAGTATAAAATGCATTGCATAGGAAAATCAGACCAAAAGCAGAGCAAAAGGGTAAATGACATGGAAAGAAAGTATTTCCCACATATGTCACAACTCAAGAATCAATATGAATAAACGAATCGTTTTAAAATAGAGGAATAAAGGACCAAAATTGAATAGAAAATATGCAAAAGGTATGAATAGAAAAATCATAAAAAGATACAAAAAAGGCTCTTAAATAGGTGAAAAGGTGCCTTTGACTTCACTGATAATAAGAACAATGCTAATTAATAATTCCAAACCTTGATAATACATATATTGGTGAGGTGTGGGGAAACAGGTGCTCTCAAACACTTCTAGAGGGACAGCAAAATTGTGTAACCTCTGTGGAGGGAAATCAGGAGATATCTAATAAAACTACATATACATTTATGCTCTGATCCAACAACTCTCGTAGGAATTGGCACTGGAGGTACATACCCATCAATTCCAAAAAATGTACACGTTTAGTGAGCGCGGTATTATTTATGAGTGCAACATACTTTAAACTACGTAAATGGCCAAAGGGAGAGGTTTGCACTATGGTTCAGCAACAAAATGGATCCGTTGCTGCTGTCAAAAGGACCGAGGAAGACCTCCCTACGGAGGTGGAACGCATTCTAGGATATACAGTCAAGTGAAAAAAAGCATGCTAACTCTTCTTTATACTAAAGAAAGGAGAATAAGAAATTGAGGAGAGAGAAAAGACGGCAGAGTAGAAGGATCCGGAATGTACCGCTTCCCACACACAGAGGCGACCCCTGCAGGTATCGTACCTCGCTCTGAAGATGATCTGAAGGCAGGCAGGAAAAGTTCTCCACAGCTGAAGTCGTAAAGACAAGGCCACACCGGGAAAGGCAGGAAGGGAACCAGACCACAGGTATGGCTGCTAACAAGTAGTAGGGAGACCACAACCACAGAGGAGCAAGGGGACCAGACCCCAGATGGGTAAGCAGCACACACTGATTCTGGAAATCAGTGCCTGACTTTGAAAATCGGTGGGGCTTAACTCCAGGAGGGCACAGGGCTATGAGAAACCAAGTCCCTGCTTTTAAAGAGCCGGCAACGGCAGGAGACCCAGCACAAGACTAGAAGCTTGAAAAGCACCAGCGTTACGTGTGAATGAGATTTATTGGCAATCTTAGGATATGTGCCAGTGAGACAAGGATCTATAGAAGATTTTTCCAGAAACAGAAGTGCTGACACGTGGCCTCCTTTCACCTAGATACCCAGATGCCTGCAGAAGCCACTTCTGACACTCTCCATCTCCCTTGGCAGCACTGTTTGCCCCACCCCAGCATTCCCCTGCAAACCCATCTCATACAATCTCCCCACCCCAGCTTGTTCCCACCCTGCCACCCCTGGCAGGCACCCTCAGTTGAGACCAGAATTTCTCCAAAGTGACTATTGCCCCACAAGACGCAATGGGCAGCCCCAGCCAGGACTGATGCCCCTCCAAAAGCAACGCCTGCCCTAGGGAGGTGGGGAGCTAACCCAACCACCAGTGTTGCCCAAAGTAGCTACTGCCAGGCCTCTCACCTAGCCACGCCTGGGGCAGGCCCTCCTCACCGGTGCATCTGCAGTGGTTGTGACCAATCATTGCACACAGCCAGGTTGAGGGCTGGCCCCACCCGCAAGCACAGGCACAGTGACTGCAGTAGGGCTGAGCCCAGCCACATGGGAGATAAGCCCTGCCCATAAGAGTGCCAGCAGCAGTTGTGGCTAATGCTCAACAGGAAGGCACAACAGAAATGCAGCCCACACAGGGGACATGCCCACAGTGCCTGATTCTGGTGACCGGGGGAGATTTCACTACAAACCACCACAGGGTGCCTTCTCCATAAGGCCCCTACTTTCAAGACCCAGAGGCATAGATGACCTAACCCAATATACAGAGGCAAAGAGAATCAGACAAAATGAGGAGACAGAGGGATACTTTCTAAGTGAAACAAGATAAAGCTACATTAAAAGAGTTAAACAAAACCGAAGGAAAAACTCTACCTGATAAAGAGTTCAAAGTAACGGAGGGACGTCTGGGTGGTTCAGTCGGTTGAGCATCCGACTTGGGCTCAGGTCATGATCTCACAGGTGGTGAGTGTGAGCCCCGTGCTGGTCTTATGCTGACAGCTCAGAGCCTGTAGCCTATGTCAGATTCTGTCACTGTCTCTCTCTCTGTCCCTCCCCTGCTCACGCACTCTCTCCCTCTCTCTCTCTCAAATATAAATAAACATTAAAAATTTTTTTAAACAGGAGTTCAAAGTAATGGAATTAAAGATACTCACTGGACTTAAGAGAAGAGTGAATCCACTGAGAACTTCAACAAAGATAGAAAATATAAAAAGTTACCAGTCGGAACTGGTATGACAGTTCTGAAGAATACAATGACTGAAGTGAAAAATACACTGGAGGAAATCCATAGAAGATTAGAGGGGGCAGAAGAATGAGTCAATGAGCTGGAAGACAAGGTAATGGAAAACAATCAAGCTGAGCAGCAAAAAGAAAAAATATTTTTTAAACATGAGAATAGGGTGACTTCTGTGACAACTTCAAGACATATGCATACTAGGGACCCCAGAAGGAGAAGGCAAAGATAAATAAAGGGGCAAAAAACTTACTTGAACGAATAATAGCTAAAAACGTTCCGAATTTGGGAAAGAAAGAGACATCAAGGTCGAGGAAGCATAGAGAGTACCAAACAAGATAAATTCAAAACAGCCCACAACAAGACATAAATAATTAAAGTGGCCAAAAATAAAATCTTAAAAGTAACAAGAGAAAGCAAACACCTATGTACAAGGAAATCGTCGTAAGGCCACAAAATGATTTTTCAGCAGAAACTGTCAGGCCAGAAGGGAATGGCATGAAATTTTCAAAGTGTTGAAAGAAAAATCCTAAAGCAAGAATATTCTCTCCAGCAAGTTTATCATCCAGAACTGAAGAAGAAATAGTTTCCCAAACAAAAGTTAAAGGAGTTTGTCACCACTAAACCAGTCCTAGAAGAAATGTTAAAGGGACTTCTTCAAGTGGAAAGAAAAGGTCATCACTGGAAGAAGCGTATGAAAGGAAAAACATACAGCAGGAAAATCACTTAGTAGATCACTTAGATCACTTAGAAAGCTCGTACAAAGGTTACACATAAAAGTAGTATAATCATTTACATCTACAAAAATTAGTCAAAGGATGTACAAAATAAAGAGATGTAAAATATGACATCATATACACAAAATGTGGAGGGAAGAGTTTAAAAAGTAGTTATCGTAGGGGTGCCTGGGTGGCTCAGTCGGTTGGGCGTCTGACTTCAACTCAGGTCATGATCTCACACTCGGTGAGTTCGAGCCCCGCATCAGTCTCTGTGCTGACAGCTCAGAGCCTGGAGCCTGCTTCGGATTCTGTGTCTCCCTCTCTCTCTGCCCCTCCCCTGCTCATGCTCTCTCTCTGTCTCAAAAATAAATAAAAACATTTTTAAAAAATTTTTAAAGTAGTTATTGTAGAATGTGTTTGAACTTAAGTGATCATCACCTTAGTATCAACTGCCATATATAAAGGATGTTAAAGAGATGCACAAAAAATGGAGAGAAAGAGAGTCAAGCTGAACACTAAAGAAAGCCAATCCCAAGGAAAGTGAACAAGAAGGAGGAGAGGAGAACTCCAAGAACAGCCAGGAAACAATTAACACAATGGCAGTATACATATCAATTACTTTAAACACAGCTTAAATCCTCCAATCAAAAGATATAGGGTGGCAGAATGAACTTTTTAAAAACCCATCTATATGCTACTTACAAAGACTCACTTCACACCTAGACACATATAGATGAAAACCGAAGGGATGGAAAAAGATATTCCACACAAAGGAAAAAAAAAAAAACAAAAACAAAAACCAAAAGCTGAGGAAGCAGTACTTCTATCAGACAAAACAGACTTTAAAACAAAGGCTGTATAAGCAATAAGGAGCATTACATAATGATAAAGAGATCAATTCAACAAGAGTACCTAACAGTTGTAAATATGCACCCACATAGGAGCACCTAAATACGTAAAGCAAATATTAAGACATAAATGGAGAAGTTGACAGTAATGCAGTAAGAGCAGGGGACTTTAACACCCCATTTACATCCATGGATAGTTCATCTAGACAGAAAAATCCATAGAGAAACAGTGGCTTTGATTGACACATTAGACCAGATGGGCTTAGCAAATATATTCAGAACATTTCATCCCCAAAACAGAATACAAATTTTTTTCACCTGCACATGGGAGATTTTCCAAGATAAATCACATTAGGCCACAAAACAAGTTTGAAGAAATTTCAGAAAACTGACATCACATCAAGCATCATTCCTGACCACAATAATACAAAACTAGAAATCAATTACAAGAAAGGAACTGGAGGAAAGACACATGGAGACTAAACACGATGCTACTTAGCAGCAAATGGGTCAAAAAAGAAATGAAAGAAGAAATAAATACCTGGAGACAAATGAAAATGGAAACACTACATTTCAAAATCTTTGGGATACAGCAAAAGCAGTTCTAAGAGAGATGTTTATAGATCCAGGCCCACCTTAAGAAACAGTACAAAACTCAATCTAGCCTTCCACCTAAAAGGAATAGAAAAAGAATAACAAATCCCAAAATTGGTAGATGGAAGCAAATACTAAAGATCACATGTAAGAGCGACTTAAAAATATTAGCAAAAATCAATGAAGCTGAGAACTGGTTCTTTGAACAGATACACCAAATTGATAAACCTTTACCCAACGATACGTGATACACCACATCAGTAAAGTGAAGGATAAAAATCATCTGATCATTTCAACAGATGCACAAAAAGCATGACAAAACTCAACATCCATTCATGATTAAAACTTTCAAAAAAGTGGGTATAGAAGGAATACCCCTCAATATAATCAGGAAATATATGACAAATACACTGCTAACATCATACTCAATGGTGAAAACCTGCAAGCTTTTCCTCTAAGATCAGAAACAAGGCAAGAATGTCCACTCTCACCACCGTTAAGCAACACAGTGCTGGAAATTTTAGCCACAGCAATCAGACAAGAAGAAGAAAAAAAAGGCATCTGAGGGGTAAGTAAAACTGTCAGTTTGCAAATGACATGATACTATCTATAGAAAACCCTAAAGACTCCACCAAAAAAAAAAAAAAAACTATCAGAATAAGTGAATTCAGTAAAGTTGCAGGATACAAAATTAATATGTAGAAATCTGTTGCATTTCTGTACACTAAGAACAAAATAGAAACGTAGAAAACGATTCTAATACGACTGCATGAGAAAGAACAAAATATCTAGGAATAAATTTAATTAAGGAGGTGAAAACCTGTACTCTGAAAACTGTAAGACATTGATGAAAGAAAGTGAAGACAACATTAACAACCACAAAGATACTCTATGTTCATGGATTCGAAGAATATTGTTAAAATGTCCATACTACCCAAAGCAATTCACAGATTTAATGTAATCCCTATTCAAATACTCTTTTTCACACATCTAGGAAAAATAATCCTAAAATTTGTAAGGAACCTCAAGAGACTCTGAATAGCCAAAGCAATCATGAGAAAGAAGAACAAAGCTAGAGGAATCAAGATCCCAGGTTTCAAACAATAATACAAAGTTACAGTAATCAAAACATTATGGAATGGGCACAAAAAAAGACACAGAGATCAATGGAACAGGAGAGAGAGCCCAGAAATAAACTCACACTTATATGGTCAATTAATCTCTGACAAAGGAGGCAAGAACATACAATGAGGAAAAAGTCTCTTCAACGTATGGTATTGGGGAAAGTGGACAGCTGTATGCCAAAGAATGGAACACTTTCTTTCCCTATACACAAACTCAAAATGGATTAAAGACCAAGTGTAAGACTTTAAACTATAAAACTCCTAAAAAAAACATAGGGAGCAAACTTGTGGACATGGGCCTTAGCAACATTTTTCTGAATAGGTCTCCTCAGGTAAGAGGAACAAAAGCAGAAACAATTAGGACTATACCAAACCAAAAGATTTTGTACGGCAAAGGAAAACATATACAAAAAGAAAAGGCAACCTACTGAATGGGAGAAGCTATTTGCAAATGATAAATCTGATAAGGGGTTAATATCCAAAATATAGATTTAAAAAAACATACAGCTCAATGCCAAACAAACAATCCGAGCCAAATACAGGCAGAGAATTGAATAGACATTTTGCCAAGGACAACATATGGCTGGCCAACAGACACATGAAAAGATGCTCAACATCACTAATCACCAGGGAAATGCAAATCGGAATCACAATGAATTATCACCTTATACCCTTCAGATGGCTCAAATCAAAAGGATAAATAACAAGTGTTTGTGAGAATGTAGAGAAAAAGGCACCGTCTTGCACTGTTGGTGAGAATGTAAATTGGTGCAGGCACTCGGGCAAACAGTAGGGAGTTTCCTCAAAAACCTAAAAAAAGAAGTACCACAGGGTCTACTCATTCCACTTCTGGGTATTTACAAAGAAAACAAAAACACTCGTTTGAAAAAGACATATGCAACCCTATGTTTTCTGTCAGTCTGAACGTACCTTTTTTTAAAAAAAAAAAAAATAAAAGCAGTCTGAATGTAATTTTTGTCAAAAAATAAAAAGACTTTAAAATCCAGTTAAGTATTATACGAAGAGGAAAGACCAGAGGAGAGAGAAACAGGAGGGAAATGACACAGAATGGAGACAGCCCCTCCACTTCTTTTCCACCACTGCCCCCAATGTCTCTTTCACTGAGGCACGGGGGTGTGGGGTGTCGAAGCAGGCCAGGGGATACATGAAACCACACGGGAGTGTGACTTGATGATACCAGGGTTAATGTATATAGAAAGAGAAAAACAAATTATGGAATGCAAATGAACTATGCATGAATTTTTATAAAACCCTTCACTGCTGGAACAAATCGAGTCACCAGCGAGGGCTTCTTTTGCCTGGGCTGCAGAAACCCAGAGTTGTCCAACCTTGCTCCCCTGATAGGAGAGCACACAAGACACGTGACTGAGGCCAGTACACAGAGCAGAGGACTAGAACGAAAGCTTCTGCAGCAGTGATTTGCCATCTCTAGGATTTATGCCGAAGGCAGTTTTGTAGATGGAGTTGGACCACCAGGTCCTGGCCAGCCTCAGGCAAAGCCACAGAGCTTGGCTTCTAGGCATTGAGGGTCAGAACAGCCAACTATTTGCCTCACTGTTTCAGTTCTAGATTCTTCCATGGGTTTCACAAACTCTCTCCTGTCTACCCACTTCTCCCGGGAAAGGTGAAATTTTCCGTGAGCTGATTTATCAACCTCATCTCTGTGGAAGTCTAGGCAAGCAGAACATCCCCTGTGTTTAGGCAAGCAGAACATCGGAGAGCTCTGTGTTTTCTCTGTTCTCCAAGTTCAATACTTCCATGGAAAAGGCCAGGACCCACGGGCTATGGCAAGGGCACCAAGGTGCAGAGTGCCTAAATACCACACTCCTGGTGGGCTGGGTGCCCACACTCAGAGATCTTTCCAGATTCCAGATTCAGTGGCTTTGACCTCTAAGGTCCCTTTAGCTCTTTCAACCTCTGTTCCCATATAAAGAGCCCCTGCTTTTTCTGTTTTATTGGGGGCAGTGTAGGGAGCTTACATGTGCTTTTACCATCTTCCCCAGCAATACCCCTTCCTTCCCTTTGGCTCCCTGACACACTCCTGGAACTTCTCCCTTTCTTTGGTCATTCCCATGTAAGATGTAGCCTTTCTACAGTAGCACAACACTGGAAATAATCTAAATGCCTGCATTAGAGGAAGAGGTTGATAAAGTAGCCTACATCATCATGAAATATTAAAGAGCTCAAAACGATCATCATGAGAGGTAATTAGACTCATAGAGAAGGATCTGTGAGGGTAATTAGATAATAAAGACTGATTATAGGTAGAAAAAAAACAGGTTACAAAATTGTTTGCATACTATGAGAATATAAATTGCATGCATCTGGCTAAGGTCTGAAAGAGAACCTGAAAACATGAGCATCATCCCCTCTTGTTACTGGAATTTACTTGGTGCACAATGTGCCAAGCTCTGTACTAAGGGCTTTAGAAATGTTACTTACTACCTACCATAAGGGGTTGCTGTGAGGATTAGCACTTTCCCTGTTTTATGGATAAGGACAGAGAAGTGGAGGGTTCCACAGCTAGTTAGTGGTAAAATCAGGACTTGAGCCCATGCAGGTGGGACTATACCAAAATAAAACTTTTGCATAGTGAAGGAAACCATCAACAAAATGAAAAGGCAACCTATTAAATGGGAGAAGATATTTGCAGATGACATCTATGATAAGGGGCTAATATCCAAAATATATATATATATATATATATATATATATACATATTTATATGTATATACGTATATGTATACACACATATGCATACATATATGGCTCGAATTCACAAAACTATGAGATTATGACCTGAGCCAAAACCACACGTCAGATGCTTAACCAACAGAGCCACTGAGGGAGCCCTTCAAAATATATTTTAAAAATACTTCCACAACTCAACACACACACACCTTCGAAATAATCTCATTACAAACGGGCAGAGAATCTGAATAGACTTTTTGCCAAAGATGTCTCCTTTGGCCAAAGGTGGCCAAAGAACACATGACAAGATGCTCAACATCAATCAGCATCAAGGAAATGAAAACTGAAACTACAATGAGATATCACCTTACACTTGTCAGAATGGCTAAAATCAAAAACAGTCAAATAACAAGTGTTAGTAAGAATGTGGAGAAAAGGGAACCCTCGTGTGCTGCTGGGGGGAATTTAACTTGGTGCAGCCACTCTGGAAACCAGTATGGAGGGGCCTCAAAAAATTACAACAGGGACGCCTGAGTGGCTCAGTCAGGTAAGGATCTGACTTTGGCTCAGGTCACGATCTCACAGTTCATGAGTTTGAGCCCCACATCAGGCCCTCCGCTGTTGGCTCAGAGCCGGCTTCAGGTTCTCTGTCTCCCTGTCTCTCTGCCCCTCCCCCTCCCTTCCTCTCTCTCTCTCTCTCTCTCAAAAATAAATATTTTTTAAAAATAAAACAGAAATATCATATGATCCAGTAATTCCACTAATGGATATTTACCCAAAGGACACAAAAACACTAATTTGAAAAAATATGTGCATCTCTATGTTTATTGCAGCTCTAATTACAATAGCCACGATATGGAATCAACCTAAGTGTCCATCAATAGACAAATGAATAAGGAAGACATGGTGTATGTATATAATGGATTATAGGCTATAAAAAGCAATGAGATCGTGCCACCGTGACCACATGGATGGACCTACAGGGTGTTATGCTACGTGAAGTAAGTCAGAAAAGACAAATACCTTAGGATTTCACTTATATGTGGAACCTAAAAAAAATAAACAAGAAGCAGAAACAGACCCACAAATACAGAGAACAAACCAATGGTTGCCAGAGGGGAAGGAGATGGGGGGATGGGCAAAATGAGTGAAGGGGAGTGGCTTCCAGTTACGGAACAAGTTGTGAGACTGCAAGGTGAAGCCTAGGGAATATAGTCAACGATAATGTTATAGGGTTGTATGGGAACAGATTGTAACTACATGGGCAGAGAGCACAGCATAATGCATAGAATTGTCAAATCAGTATGCTATACACCTGAAATGAATGTAAGTGTCTCAAGTATACTTCAATTAAATTTTTTTTTTTTTTTTTTTTTTTTTTTTTTTACAAAAAGAACTTGGTGTTTTGCTTATGTGTCTTAACTTAAGAATGTGCTTACCAGGGCTCCTGGGTGGCTCAGTCAGTTAAGCATCCGACTTCAGCTCAGGTCATGATCTCACGGTTTGTGGGTTCAAGCCCCACATCCGGTTCTGTGCCAACAGCTCAGAGCCTGGAGCCTGCTTTGGATTCTGTGTCTCCCTCCTTCTCTCTCTCTCTCTCTCTCTGCCATACCCCTGCTTGCACTCTCTCTCAAAAATAAACATTTTTAAAACTTAAAAAAAATATTTACAGTAAGATGATAGACTATCTGGAAATGCTTCAAATTAATAGTGAGTGGAAGTGCGGACAGAGCAGGACTGGCAAATGGATTGACAATTATTGAAGCTGTATAAAGGGTTCATGGAGGTTCATTTTAATGCTCTACTTTTGTGTATACTTCAAATCCTTCATAATGAAGGTTTTTAAAAGGCTTTTACATTTACTATGAAAAAATGACACACAATGTTATTGATGCAATACTAATATGATTACAATCCTCAAAGACTGTTTCTTGGGAGTATTCAATCAGATATACCATAGAATATATTAGTAACAGATTTTATTTTTATGGTACTTGCTTTTTTAATCCAAAATATAAATTACTCTAAGTGAAATTTTACTGACACAGGTTTGAACTATCAAACTATACATTTCAAGAGTTTGAAACAGTTCTCATTCTCATAATTTCACAGCAAGTCTGTGTTAAAGATGTATTTAACATCACTAAGGGAAACAGCAGGATAGAGCTGTCTCCAAGGATAGGAGAATGTGGCAAACATATTATCAGTCGATAAAAAGAATACAGAAATAAACCTTCTGGCTCACGTTTTACAAGATAAATAAAATATAAGCTTCCAGGTTATCGTTTCTAATAGAAATCATTTGCATCTATTCTGAACAAAAATCCACAAATAGCATTAATTTTATGGAGTCTGAGCCCTAATCAACAGTAAATAATAGGCTATGATCCCATGTCTTTGAATCAGAGGACTTAGCAGGTGTTAGACAATGCTCTAAGTGTCTGATAGGATTTTAAAAGGACATGTCGCTCTCTCATTGCCTCATTTTGAAGTTTGGATAGTTTTCCCTAATAGGATCTCACTCCCCAACAACCATGAAGCATGAGAGTTCTCTGTATTGTGATGCCTCAACCAGAAAATTACATACCGGATTCTAAATGTCATTTCACGTTGGGTTTGGTGAAATTACCAAGGATTTTAAATGCGTTCTTTGTGCTCCAGGTTTCTATCCTGGGTTCCAGGTTCCAGAATAAAGCAAGCACTTCCGCGAGGGGTCTGGAGAGGCCAGAACACACATCCACCTGCAGTGTTCCAGAATGCAGGTTGGTTGAGATCTTCAGTCTATTTTTTCTTCTGTAAAGTAGGGAGAATTCCTCCCTGACCCATCTCATAGGTTTGTCCTCTTGCTCACTTAAGTCAAAATATGTGAAACAATAGTGGCAGGTTAACATAAATTGGTACCATTACTGTCATTACTCATCATTAGTGCTGGCCCAGAGTCTAGACCTTTGTTTATCCCCAGTACAAATATAGGAACTGGGCTTTACGGTTCATTTTTTTCTGGGGTTTTTACCTCAGTCACAGAATATGGTGAACAGATCTGTATTGCATCTATGCTATTCATGTAGAATCCACGTGTCCCCAGGCTGCACCAATCTTGAGGGAAAAGTGAAAATTTTAGAAGTCTATCTCTGCCTCCACACCTTACGAGCTTTATGCACCAGGACCATCTCTCTCTCTCCTTTCAAGACATCACCAGAGGGGCACCTGGCTGCCTCATTTGGAAAAGCATGTGACTCTTGATCTTGAGGCTGTAAGTTCGAGCCCCATGTTGGGTGTAGAGATTACTCAAAAATAAAATCTTAAGGGAGCCTGCGTGGCCCAGTCAGTTAGGTGGCCAACTCTTGATTTCCACTCAGGTCATGATCTTGCGGTTTGTGAGTTTGAGCTCCTCATTGGGCTCCATGCTGACAGCGCAGAGCCTGCTTAGGATTCTCTCTCTCTCTCCTTCTCTCTCCGTCCTTCTCCACCCCTCTCAAAACAAATAAACTTAAAAAAGTGAAATGTTAAAAAAATAACAAAGACATCACCACAGTGTTCCTGTGCTCACTAGGATGCCATATTCTCCTTTCCTGAACTGCTCTTTTGGACTGTCCACTGGCTAGTAAAGAGCTTCCTGAGAAACTCCAGCTGTCACTGTAGCTGGTGTTTGCTGCTCATGGCATCGTTGACTATGTCAAGACCCTGCCACCCACTCTCCCTAAAGTTACTTATGCTTATTAAAGCCACAGATGAGTCAGTGGTGCTGAGCTAGACCATACTGAACCAGCACTGTCAGGGGACCCTGTGGCGACACCATCAGCTAAAGCCTCCCATGTTCCACCAGGACAGCTCATGTTAGCTCCTGCTGACAGATGAAGTGGCGACAAGTGCCAGGAACCCTCTCTTAGGATCCCTCATCGACACCCAGGACTGGCTTCATAATTTGTCCAGGGCAACATTAAAATGCAAAGCCCCTTGTCAACAAATTAAGAATTTCAAGATGGTAATGGAGAGCATTAAACCAAGTGAAGGCCCTTGTGTGTCGGTAAAGGGCACACGCCCACGTATCTGGTCCTGCTGACACCCTGAGACTACCTTGAAGATACCTCCCAGGGAAAACAATTGCTTCCTTCACTTTTGTGCCCCGCAGTATTAAACTAGGCTTAACCAAAATAATTAGCTTTTTGGTTTGGTTGTTACTGTTGCTATTGTAGTTGCTGCTGTTTGCTTCCAGCACCTTCCCCACTGGACCCAGGCACAGTGTGCCAGTGCTGTACTCTGAATTCCCACCACCCATCACCCACCAGGCCATGGCCCTGCACCTGAACTTCTCTCTTTTTCATTTTAATGTTTATTTATTTTTGAGAGAGAGAGAGAGAGAGAGAGTGCGCACGCGTGCGAGAATGAACAGGGGAGGGGCAGAGAGAGACACACACAGAATCCAAAGCAGGTTTCAGGCCCTGAGCTGTCAGCACAGAGCTTGATACAGGACTCGAACCCATGAACCATGAGTTCATGACCTGAGCCAAAGTCAGACACTCCGCCAACTGAGCCATCCAGGTGCCCCTTGCCCCATGCACCGCTTCCATCTGGCTGTTACTGAGTTATAGCCTTTTGTAACTGATAATCTAGTAAATAAAATGCTTCTCTGAGTTCTGTGTGCTGCTCTAGCAGATTAACTGAACCCAAGAAGGGGGTCACTGGAACCTCCAATGTATAGCTGGTAGGTCAGAAGCATGAGGACACTAAGGGGCGCCTGGGTGGCTCAGTCGGTTGAGTGTCCAACTTTGGCTCAGGTCATGATCCCCCAGTGTGTGGGTTCGAGCCCCGCGTCAGGCTGTGTGCTGACAGCTCAGAGCCTGGTGCCTGCTTTGGATTCTGTGCCTCCCTCTCTCTCTTCCCCTCCCCTGTTCAGGCTCTGTCTCTCTGTCAAAAAATAAATAAACACTAAAAAAAAAAAAAAAAGAAAAAAAAATTTTTTTAAAAGAAGCATGAGGACACTTAGACTTGCAACTGGCTTCTGAAGTAAGTGGAGGACAGTTGGGTAGGACTGAGCCCCTAACCTGTGGGCTCTGACACTGTCTCCAGGTAGATAGAGTCAAAACTGAGTTTAATTGTAGGACACCTAGCTAGTGTCCAGGAAAAGCTTGATAGTATGGGGAGAAAGCCCACACATGGGACACAGTATCAGAAATATTAGTGGGCAGGGCACCTGGGTAGCTCAGTTGGTTAAGTGTCTGACTTCAGCTCAGGTCATGATCTCGTGGGTTGAGAGTTCAAGCCTCGCATCAAGCTCTGTGCTGACAGCTCAGAGCCTGGAGCCTGCTTCACATTTTGTGCCCCCCTCTCTCTCTGCCCCTCCCCCACTTGCACTCTCTTTCTCTCTCTCTCAAAAATAAACATTGAAAAAAAACCTTTTTTTAATATTAGTGGGCAAAGAGGAGATGAGGGCAAAGGGCAAAGAGGAGATGAGGGCAAAGATCAAAGAAAGCAAATTGGCCCCAGGAGAAGGCAGGAGAGAACT
This sequence comes from Lynx canadensis, assembly GCF_007474595.2. Lineage (NCBI taxonomy): Eukaryota > Metazoa > Chordata > Mammalia > Carnivora > Felidae > Lynx > Lynx canadensis. The sequence goes on from NC_044308.2 coordinate 44,946,944, forward strand.
TAAAACTTCAAGTGACCCTTCCCATTATCCCCAGGGGCTTGTTTTTTAGGGAAAGAACTCTTTTCCTTGCTTCAAGCAGTGATGGCAACTACTTGCAAAAGCTGTTAAGTGACAGCTGGAGGATCCTTCCAGGGAGTATCTGGAACAAGAAGCATAGGTGAGGCAAGCACAACCTCGGGGTAGATAGGGAGACAAGTTTCCATTGTCCGGGCAGCCTCTGAAATACTTGCAGGGAAAACCTGGGGAAAGACTGTATCTCCCATAGAGCGGGAGAAGGGTGTTCTTTGGGTGGAAATGGAAGATGACCGCTGCTGGCCCAACAAGTTGGGGACATCTGGGTTACATGTGTTTTACCCAGCTCAGACATGCCCCTCTCAAGCTGGTGCCTGCATCCTGTCCTCAGACTTCTGGCCCTGGTGCCCTGGCTTTTCCTATCATCCAATCTATGTCCAACAAAATTAGGAGGAATCTCCAGAGCTGTTGGCAAGTAAGGCAAAGTTTCAGATGACTCTTGCCTTGATGTCCTGTTAAGGTTTTCATGATCATTTCTAAGATGAAAAAGAGTCTACCTAAGCCCTTGAGAGTAATGAAAAAGCTCGCAGTGAAAGCAAATGTTATGACTGACACCACAGCAACACAAACGGTCAGAGACTGCGATGAGCAATTATATGCCAGCAAACTGAACAACCGAGAAGAAATGGATAAATTCCTGGAAACACACAACCCACTAAGACTGAATCATGAGGAAATAAAAAAAATCTGAACAGACCCATTACTAGTAAGGAGATTAAATCAGGAATCAAAAACCTCTTAACAAAATTCCAGGACCTAATGGTTTCATTGATATAGTCTACTCAATACTTAAAGAAGAATTAATACCAATCATTCTCAAATTCTTCCAAAAAAATAGAAAGGAGGGAACACTTCCAAACTCATTTTACAAGTCCTTCATTATCCTGATGCCAAAATCAGGCAAGATCACTACAAGTAAAGAAAACTATAGGGCAATAACCCTGATCAACACAGAGGCAAAAATCCTCCACAGAGTATTAGCAAACCAATGTCAGCAATACTGTAAAAAGATCATACACCACGATCAAGCAGGATCTATTCCAGGGAGGAAAAGATGTTCAACATTCTCATCAATATGATACATCACATGAACAAAATAAAAGATGAAAAATCATAGGATCCTCTCAATAGATACAGAAAAAGCTTTTGGCAAAATTCAGAATCCATTTCTGATAATAACTTTCAATGAAGTGAGTACAAAAGAAACATACATCAATATAATAATAGTCATCTATGACAAACTCACAGCTAACATCATACTCAATGGTGAAAAGCTGAACAAGGAACAAGACTGGGATGTCCATTCTCACCACTTTAATTCAACATAGTACTGGAAGCCCTAGCCAGAGCAGTTAGGCAACAAAGAAGTCATCCAAAACAGAAAAGAGGAATATAACTCTCTCTTTGCAGATGACATAATACTATATAGAGAATCCTAATGACCCCACCAAAAACTCTTAGAAGTAATTAGCAAATTCAGTAAAGTTTTAGGATACAATATACAACAATCAGTTGCATTTCTCTACAGTAACAACAAACTGCCTAGCAAGAAATATTAAGAAGATAATCCCACTTACAATTGCATAAAAAAGAAAATACCTAAGAATAAATTTAACCAGGAAGTGAAAGACCTATAAACTGAAAAATATTAAGACATTGATGAAAGAAATTGAAGAAGGCACCAATAAATGGAAAGATATTCCATGCTCATGGACTGGAAAAATTGGAACTGTTAAAGTGTCCAAATTACCCAAAACAATCCCAGATTCAATCTGATCCGTATCAAATTTCCAATAGTATTTTTCACACAAATAGAATAATTCTAAACTTTGTATGGAACCACAAATGACCCAACATAGCCCAAGAAATCTTGAGAAAGAAGAACAAAGCTAGAGACATCATGAACCCTGATTTCTAACTATATTACAAATCTACAGGAAGTAAAACAGTGTGGTGTTGGCATAAGAAACAGGCACAAAGGAACAGAGTAGAGACTCACAAAATAAAGCCATATATATGTGTGTATATATGTGTGTGTGTGTGTGTATGTATATATATGTATACATACACACACACACATATATACACACACGCACACACATATATATATGTGTGTGTATATATACACACACATACATATATATATGTGTATGTATACATACACACACACACACATATATATGTGTATGTATATATACACACACACATACATATATATATACACACACACATATATATACACACACGCGCGTGCACACACACACACACACATATAGTTAATTTATGACAAGGAGCCAAGAATATAAAATAGGGAAAGGACAGTCTCTTCAATAAATAGTGTTGGCAAAACTGGACAGTGACATGCCTAAGAATGAAACTCGACCACTACCTTACACCAAACAAAAATTAACTCCAAAAAGGGGCTCAGTCAGTTAAACGTCCAACTCTTGATTTTGGCTCAGGTCATGATCTCACGGTTCGTGGGTTCAAGCTCTGTAACCAGCTCTGTGCTCACAGAGCAGACCCTGCATGGGATTCTCTCTCCCCGCCTCTCTCTGCCTCTCCCCCACTCCCTCGCTCTCTCAAAATACATACATAAACCCAAAAAAAAAATAGAACTATTATGTGATCTAGGAATTTCACTTCTAGGTATTTACAAAGAAAGCAAAAACAGCAATTTGAAAAGATATATGCACCGTCATGTTCATTGCAACATTCTTTACAACAGCCCAGATATGGAAACAACCTAAGTATCCTTCAATAAATGAATACAGAAAGTGTGGTGTATATACATCATAGAATATGATTCAGTCATAGAAACAAATGGAATCTTGGTATTTGTGACAACATAGATGGACCTCGAGGGCATTATGCTAAGTGAAACATGTCAGACAAAGACAAATACTGTAAGATCACTCTTATATGTGAAAACAAAACTCTTAGATACAGAGAACAGATTGGTGGTTGCCAGAAGCAAAAAGTGGGGGGGGGGGGTGGGCAAAATGGGTAAAAGTGGTCAGAAGGTGCAAACGCCCAGTTACAGAATAAATCCTGGGGATGTAATGTACAGCAGAGGGTCTATAGTTAATAATACTGTCTTGCATTTTTGAAGGTTACTAATAGAGGAAGTCTTAAAACTTAGTCACCAGAAAAAAATTCTGTAACCGTATGGTGAACGATGTCAACTAGACTTCTTGCAGTGATCTTTTTTCAATATTACATATACTGAAACAACATTGTGTAACTGCAACTAATATAGTGTCATAGGTCAGTTATATCTCACTCTCAGATTTCTGTGTCACTGGGTCTGTTAAGAGCATATATGAATGTTCAGCTCAACACAGCAAGATTAAGCAGTAGTACCAATAGCTGATCTAAGTTTAGAGGGAGGAAAACAACATTAAAACTCTTTGCCCTCCTGCTTCTTCCTATTAAAATAAAAAAGGAGCATATCCAGAAATACTATTAATAACCAGTTTTCTCCTGATAAACCAAGTAAGAAACTTAGAGCCAAACTTTCAAAGTTAAACTCTAGAATACTATACGGCAATCTAATAAATATAGACACTATTGTGCAAAGCAATTAAATTTTTACCTAACTTAGCCACTTGGTTGAGGCTGTGGATGGCATTGGGATGGACAGACAGCAAGTGTGGGCCCTGATTCTAGCTTCTTTTGCTACCTAGGAAAAAATCCCCGAGACCTGCCCACAGAGCTTGCAGGTGCCAGCCCAAACCTCAGTGAGAGCTGGCCAACCCCCAGGAGAAATAGGCCAAGAGATTTACTTGTCCAGTCTCTTTCTGCGTCAACAGATCCATGGTCTGGCCTTGTTTTCTGCAGTGATGATGATGAAAGCGCCCATGCTAACCTGAGAGTGCTGCCTTCAGGAACAAGCAGGAACACACCCAGCACCCAGCTGTTACCCTCCCCAGGGCCTAAGTCCGGGAGTGAATACCAGATCCAGCCATGTGATTCTGGGGTACCCAGGGAGTGGCAAGGGCTGCATTATAGCTCCCAGGCCTGACATTAGTCTACCCTAAATTACTTTCCTCCCTCTGACTGGCCTCCATCAACCAACCTAATGCACACAAACTCTAACTTAGGGAAAGGAGAAGGAAATCTATCTCATATGAGCACATCTGCTCCTCTGCTTGGCAGGGCTCAAATAGGACAACTCTGAGACCAAGCTGAGTTTGGGCTCAAGAAAGTGACCGAAGGAAGAAACATCTCCAGGCTCTCTGAGCTCCAGCCCTATAATTGACCACCAAGCAGCTACCGAATGGACGTTGTACCACAGTACAAGACCGAGAAATGTGCTTAGCTACTGTGTGTATGTCTGGGAGGGAACCCCAAACAGCCTCCCAAACATAAAAGAGTTGGTCTTCAAGAAACATCCAGTTACAAAGAAATAACCTGGCCTTGTTGAGAGGTTCTACAAGAAAAGAAAAAAGAACGAAGAACAAAAAGGTTCAAATCATCCCTAAACTGGCTCCCCAGGACACACCTGTTCTATTCTTACCCTTTCAGGTAGAACATGGAAGGGGGTTGAAAGGTAGCATTCCCCTGGCCAGACAAGGAGGCTTTGTTCCCCACACAAGCTTTATAGGCAAGCTGGCTTTGGCTGGGGAGAGTGGGGAGGTCTGGGAAGGTTTCCCAGGGGAAATGACCCAAATGGAGACCTGAAGCACTGATTAGATAAATGAGGAAATGGGGAGTTTTCTAGGTAGAGCAACAGCACAGAAAAAGTTTGGAAAGTAAGAAGAGAGACAGGGGGCTTTCAACAGGACAGATTACAGGAGACTGCAGATCTCAAACTGGAGCATGAGCAACAGATGAGTTTGAATAGGTGGTCAGTTTGTGAAAAACTTTGTTTTAATTTTTAGTGTTCATTTTTGAGAGAGAGAGAGAGAGAGAGAGAGAGAGAGAGAGAGAGAAAGTAAGCAGGGGAGGGGCAGAGAGAGAGGGAGACACAGAATCTGAAGCAGGCTCCAGGCTCTGAGCTGTCAGCACACAGCCCGACACAGGGCTCCAACCCATGAACCATGAGATCCTAATCTGAGCCCAAGTTAGTACTTAACTGACTGAGCCACCCAGGTGCCCTCTATGAAAAACTTTTCTAACAGGGCACCTGCGTGGCTCAGTCGGTTAAGCATCCAACATCTGTTCAGGTCATGATCTCACAGTTGGTGGGTTTGAGCCCCACATCGGGCTCTGTGCTGACGGCTCTGAGCCTGCAGGCTGCTCCCAATTCTGTGCCTCCCTCTCTGCCTCTCCCCCCTCGTGCTCTGTTTCTGTCTCAAAAATAAATAAACATAAAAAAATTAAGAAAAACCTAAGCCAAGAAAAGGAATTCAAATATTTCTCCCTGCTGCCGAGTGCAGTTATGAGCAGAGCAAGGCAATACAAGCTTAAGAAGTGCCCACCTTTTGGCTAGATGGGGTATAGATGGAGGGAGGACTAGAAGGAGAGGGATCAGATAGGAGTGTCTTAGACTAACTCACAGTGAAATAAAATAACCTGGAGAGCAACACTACCAGCATTTACCTAACACTTACCCTTGCATAGCCAGGCATGGTTCCAAGAACATTACACACACTGATAATTTACCCTATAAGGGATCCAAAGGGAGGCTGCCCAAAATGTGCCACTTTGGCATATTGATTTTAAATGAAAGTTACTTAAGAAACAGCTAGTGCTATAAGAACACATTGACCCTCCTTCCCTTGGTCTCCAGAAAGCAGGAAATAAATCTCCCATGTGAAAGATACCCTCCTTGTACCAGGAAATAAGGAAAAATCCTTATTACCAGGGATAGAGAATTCAGATCCAAGAAGGTTGTATAAACAAACCTTGTTCCTTTTTACTGATTTACTACCCCAGCCTAAATTCTGTTTAGAATTCCTTACTAAAGCCCATGAAGCTAAGTTTTCTTTATCCTGTCAATTCCTCAGAGATTTATTGCCTCTTTGACCAAAAGTATAAAAACCGCTTGCCTTGGCCATTTCTTTGGGTCTCAATTTCATTATTGGGTCTCCGTGCACACGCAATTGTGGTTTTTCTTCTCTTGTTAATCTGTCTTGTGTCAATTTAAGGTTTAGACCACCTGGAAGGATCTTGAAGGACAGATCAAAATTTTCTCCTCCCCAACAGTTGGGGTAGTCAGCAGGATAAACTTCCACTATATTTTCCCTGACAATTCTGCACCTTTGAGATCCTGGGAATCTGACAGCCAGCAGAGGTAAGATTTCTTACCATGGCAGTCTCCTGGGATGTCTGTCTCCAGAGTCCAGTGGAGCAAGAATGCTGAGACTCTTTTTGTTTGTTTGTTTGCCTTTTTAAAGATTTTTAAGTTATCTCTACACTCAGTGTGTGGTTGGAACTTGCAACTTGAAGATCGAGAGTCACGTGCTCTATTGACTGAGCCAGCCAGGTGCCCCTCTCTCTCAGTTTAGATTAGCAAGGGGAAATATTGTGGGGCTAGTTCCTTGGGTTTAGTGACACTTGGTAAATTTGGTAGAGTACTCTTGATTTCATAAATCTGGTATGTTCTGGTATGTTACTATCCTGAAGTGCTATGTGTCCCAGAAATAACCAAGTTTTCTTGTCAACTGTATTACAAACAACTCTCATCAGATTTTTAACCCTGGATATTTTTAAGTCTTTCATCATTTACATTTCTTGTTTTACTCTGATGCTTTTACAAATGTGTTTCATCTTCAGAGAGATTCATGGCTTTCCATGGACAAATACAGGTTTCTGATAAATGTAAGAATTTCCAGAACTAATTAAAAAACTATTTCAAGCAGAAGAATAACATGGGACTGAATGAAGTGGGGGGTATAATTATCCTTTTTGGGACTTTTTGTTATTTGAAACATTGATTTTAAAATGCTTTGTTTTTCTAGATTTAAGGAAATGATTTCTCATCGTCTGACTATAATTTATAGCCATTTGATAAATTGTACCTCTGTAAGCAGAATTCAAACATTTATCCTTCTCTCCCTGATTCCTCTAAAATTTGGAAAATCTGAGTATTCTTTTATTTTTTTGGGAGAGAGAGTGAATGTATGCAGAGAGAGTGTGCATGAGGAAGAGAGGGTGGGGGCAGAGATGGAGGAAGAAAGAGAATCCCAAGCAGGCTCTACACTGATATCACAGAGCCCAGCGCAGGGCTTAATCTCATGAACCATGAGATCATGACCTGAGCCAAAATCAAGAGTCAGACACTTAACCGACTGAGCCACCCAGATACCTCTCTCAGTGAGTATTCTTATATTTTCATGGCAACATATTTGCCTAAGTTCCATAAAAATTTGTTCTCCTTTAAACAGAACACAATTGGAAATACTGACTATATTACCAAGACTTTGACTGGAATGTCCTATTTATATGACCAGACTGCTTTAAGAAATAAGGTTGACACTCTTAAAGCCAATCAATCACCTAAGAACCACAGCCTGATACCTTGCTAACAGGCTCCCTAGCAGCCTTACCAGGTTGCTATGAAAGAATGTCATTCCCTGGCAGGTGCAGGAACCTTGGAATATTTTGGAGACTTTGAGAAAGGAGGAATTAAACCAAATCTATAGGTTTTGCAGGCAGTCTGATGGCAAGTATTTGGCTTATCTTTTTAGCCATGTGGGGCTGTTAAAAGTTCAATCTGGAAATTCCTTATGAAAAGTTTCAGCAAAGCAGATTTTTTTTAATTTTATTAAATTATTTTTAATTTTTTAATTTATTTTTGAGAGAGAGAAATAGGCCAAGTCGGGGAGGAGCAGAGAGAGAGAGGGAGACACAGAATCCGAAGCAGGCTCCAGGCTCTGAGCTGTCTGCACAGAGCCCAACATGGGGCTCGAACTCAAGAGCTGTGAGATCATGACCTGAGCCGAAGTTGGATGCTCAACCAACTGAGCTACCCAGGTGCCCCTCAGCAAAGCAGATTTAAAAGAGCCTATATGATTCTGTACTGACAGCTCGGAGCCTGGAGCCTGCTTCAGATTCTGTGTCTCCCTTTGTCTCTGCCCCCACCCCCCAGCTCGCACTCTCTCTGTCTCTCAAAAAATAAACATTAAAAGAGCCTATGTGATTAACCAATATTCTTGCTGCACTTATGTATATAATCAGGCCAAACTTCTTGAAACTGGTATTAATTTGGCTATCTTTGGAGGAAATGAGGGTGATTTTATTTTTTTAATGAGGGTGATTTTAGAGAGACTATGTTTTGTAACACAACTCTCTGGATACTAGATTCCAGTTCTGATTGTTATTGAGGGTTTGTTGTCTGCCTAGAAACTGGATTGGATATGGAATTCTTCTGGTTTCCTCAGATGTCTGGCTATGGCTCTCCAAACTAACATTTCCAATTTTCTCCCATCCTTTTGGCTTGGAATCATTGAGAGCTAGACGGCCCCTTTTCCTGAAGCCCTACTAACTGAATATGAATGACTTCATACAATCTCTAGAGAAATCACAGCAGCTCATACATAAGCCATCTTCAGGCCTGCTGCTATGTGGGCCACTCAAAAAGATCCCCAGAGATACCAAACTACAAACCAGGAAAATCTGTCAGACTGTAACTGCCTGCCCTCACTCTATCTGAAAATGCCTCAGACATCTTGAAGTCTTGACTGGCTGACCTCTGAACTCAGATACTGGTTTATAATTTGCTCCAATCAATAGCCGTTATCTTTTGTTTCCATAGAAATGCCTCTTATTTAACCCCTGATTGTATAAGCAAGTAAGCTAGCTTAGAACATACCTGCACCCACACCTCCTAAAATGAGTTTTGTTGAACTGATATATTGTCAGGACTAAGACTGGTTCAGCAAGACAAAATAATGTGCCAGCTCAACTTTTTTTGTAAGTTTATTTATTTTGAGAGACAGTGCAAGTGGGGTAGAGGCAGAGAGAAAGGGGGGGGGGGCGAGAGAGAGAGAGAGAGAGAGAGAGAAAGAGGAATTCCCAAGCAGGTTCCGCACGGCCAGCACAAAGCCAGATGTGGGGTTCAAACCCACGAAGCTGTGAGATCATGACATGAGCGGAAACAGAGTTGGACACTTAACAGACTGAGCCACCCAGGCGCCCCACCAGCTCAACTTTTAAGGTGTAAAACTTCCAAGGAAGTTTCAGAGGAGGGGACAAAGGCAGGCTGGCCCCAAATGTGCCACTGGGGTATACTATTTTAAATAAAAGTTACTTAAGAAACAGCTAATACAAAAAGAACATGCTGACCCCACCCCTACTCCACTCTGTCTTTAGAAGGCAGGAAATAAATCTCCCATGTGAAAGGTGCCCTCCTGGTACCAGGATGTAAAGAGACATCCTTATCACCAGAGTTAGGGAATTCAGAGCCAACAAGTTCATACAAACAATCTTGTTACTTTTTTACTAATTTATGATCCCAGCCCCAATTGTGTGTACGATTCCTTACTAACTGAAGCTCATGAACATAGAGTGTCCTTTATCCTGTCAATTCCTCAGAGATTTATTGCCTCTTTGTCTAAATAATATAAAAACTGCTGGTCTTGATCATTATTGGGCCTCCAAGCACATGTAATTAAACTCCCCCCCCCCTCCTGTTAGTCTGTCTTGTACCATTTTAATTCTTGGGCCACCCTGGAAGAATCTTGCTGGACAGAGGCAACCAGAGCAAGCCCGTGAGCAAGGCATTATTACTATTCTAATTTTACATTTGAGGCAGAGAGAAATTGAACGATTTGCCCAGGGGCATATAGCAGTGAGGACAGAGCCAGGTTTCACCCATTGTGCTCTTCACCTTTCACATTTCCTCTCCTGAAGGTGAGGAAAAATGGATAAAGACTCTGGAGATAGATAGAGGCAGAATAGACAGGACCTTGTCATCAATTGGGTATAAGAAAGGGAAGAGTCACACACGATTCCCACATTTTTAGCTCAGGCAACTGGATGGATGGCAATGCCTTTCACAGAGACAAGTTGCACAGAAGATGGTCAACGTCTGTAGGAGAGACGAGGAGCACAGTTTTAGACACGTGGAGCATGAGAGGACTATGGAAAATTCAGGTGGAGATGTTCGGTATGCAGTTGAACATACAGTTTCGGAGTCCAGGAGACAGACTTGGAAAGGAATTCTAGAAACAAGAGTCATCGGGTAACTATACCCAGGGAGAGTATGAGCGAGAGGACGTTGGTATTAGAACCCTGAGGAAGCTAACTTCTGAAGAAGGGCCCGGAAAGACTATTCCCAGGAGAGCTGTGGAAGAAACTTCTGAGAAAATAAGCCAACAGAAAGCAATGTCCTGGAAACCCAGAGAAGGCATTTCGAGGAGGAGGGGACAGTCAACACTGACAAATGCTGCTGGGAAGTCACAAAAGAAAAAGTCTGAAAGGTTTAAGAAGAGCAGAAGCAGTGGATTAGTTGACAGTAGGTTAAGGGGTCAAAGCAAGGTAGAGAAGTAGATGAGGTGTGCAGACAACTCCAAAGAAAGTTTGGTTGTGAAGTGGAGAAGGGAGAGAAATTTCCTATCCGGAAGAGCTTTGGTTGTGCTTTTGTATTAATATGGCAGAGACCTGAGCAGCTATGTTGGGTAGGAGGGAATATGAAGAGTGTAGACTGGGCTACGAATAACTCAGGTGGAGTCAGTCCAGAGTTCAGCGATTTTCTATCTGGTGGTTCCAGATTTTATGGTGGAAGGGTGGGACACAAATTTCTTAGATGGCCTGCCCAAGCTTGTGCAAGCTTTCTTTGACTGGGACAGGACGACGATTCAGATCACTGTATTCCTTCTGTTAAACAACTTCTTAAAAAGTTCATTTTGCTTTTTCTCAAGTAAATACAATTTTTTAAAGTTTATTTGTTTATTTTGAGAGAGACAGAGAGAGAGAGAACGAGCTGGGAAGGGGCAGGGAGAGAGGGAGACAGAGGATCTGAAGCAGGCTCTGTGCTAACAGCAGACAGCCCAGTGCAATTCACAAACCATGAGACCATGACCTGAGCCGAAGTCAGATGCTTAACCAACGGAGCCACCCAGGCGCCCCTTAAGCAAATACTTTTGAAATGTTACTTTTCTGAAAGGTGGAATTATATTGGAACACCTGGGTGGCTCTGTTAGTTAAGCATCCAACTCTTGGATTTTGGCTCGATCATGATCTCACAGTCCTGAGATCAAGCCTAAAGTTGGGCTTTGCCCTTATGATGGAACCTGCTTAGATTCTCTCTCTCTCCCTCTCCCTCTGCCCCTCTCCTACTTGTGTGCACGCTCTCTCAAAAAAAAAAAAAAAAATTTAATGTGGATTATATTTAGCATTTAAATAATCTTGTTTAATAAATTGTTTTCACTTTTTTTATTTTTAAAGAGAGACAGAATGCAAGCCAGGAGAAGGTGGCGGGGGGAGAGGGAGGCAGGGAGGAGACAGAGAATCTTAAACAGACTCCGTGCTCAGTGGGGAGCCCAATGTGGCGCTTGATCCCACAACCCTGGGATCATGACCTGAGCTGAAATCAAGAGTTGGACGCTCAACCAACTGAGCCACCCAGATGCCTCTGTTTTCATTTTAAAGACAGGACTTTACTTGATAGGGATTTGTGGAGAAAAGAGGATATACTGCATGGTATTTGAAATTAATTTTATATTCTTGAGGTCTGGAAGCTCATCTAATGAGAGGGACAAGAAATCACTTATGAATTTCAGAGTGCAATGCAGCCTTTAGAAATTCACTTATAAGTGATATGCCAAAAAATCTTTAGAAAAATGAGTGGTTTTCTCCATTTTGGTTTCTATAAAAAAGAGAAAAAACTATAAAGGGTCAAATTTAAGATCATGCATGCTGATTTGGTAATGGATGATGTTCTTAACCTTTTATAGTAAGGTTAAGAAGAAATTCACTGTCCAAGAACCACAGTCTGTTCAGCAATATATCTGAATATAGATAGGTGAGATGAGGAGAGAGAGAGAGGAAAAGAGAGGCTTGGAAAAACTTAGCAAGGACAATTAAGGACAAAATTTCATTCATCTTCTCATAAAACAAAATCTCGTTGGCCTATTTCTAGTCTTTTTTTAATGAATAAAAAGTCATAGTATGTATACAGTTATGGAGTCTGCTCTTTTCACTTGGTATTACATACTAGGCAATGACTCATGCCATGAGGACCTCTTTGTAAACATCATTTGAATGGCAGCAAGAGATCCCAGTCCACTGGGGGTTGTATGTAAGTGATGAATCACAGGAATCTACCCCCAAAACCAAGAGCACACTGTATATATACTGTATGTTAGCTAACTTGACAATGAATTATATATATTAAAAAAAAAAGAGATCCCAGCTCAAAGGTGTCCTGTAGGCCACTTTCCTCATTTATAGGCCTGCTCTTGGGCAGGGAATAGTTCTTTCTCACTTGCTTGTTTGCATAGTCAGGTGGGACCAGGGGCTTGGAGCCAACACAAGAATGTACAATGGGGGAAAGACAGTCTTTTCAATATTTAGTACTGGAAAAAACTGGACAGCTATATGCAAAACAAAACAAAACAAAACAAAAAAACCAAACACATGAAACTGGACCATTATCTTACATCATATACAAAAATAAATGCAAAATAATTCAAGACCTAAATGTGAGATAGGAAACCATAAAACTCCTAAAAGAAAAAATAAACAGGGGTGCCTGGGTGGCTCAGTCGGTTAAGCGTCCAAATTCAGCTCAGGTCATGATCTCGGGGTTCGTGAGTTCAAGCACCATGTCGGGCTCTGTGCTAACAGCTCGGAGACTGGATCCTGTTTCAGATTCTGTGTCTCCCTCTCTCTCTCTGACCCTCCCCCGTTCATGCTCTGGCTGCCTCTGTCTCAAAAATAAATAAACGTTAAAAAAATTTTAAAAACAAACAGTAAGTTCTTTGACATAGATCCTGGCAATTTTTTACATCTTACACCAAAAGTAACAACAACAAAAGCAAAAATAAACAAGTGGATTGATGTGGATTATATTTAGCATTTAAATAATCTTGTTTAATAAATTGTTTTCACTTTTTTTATTTTTAAAGAGAGACAATCACATCAAACTAAAAAGTTTCTGCATAGCAAAGGAAACCATCGACAAAATAAAAAGGCAGTCTACTAAAGTCTACACAGTATTAAAAATAAAACAGCTAAAAAAGAGGAAGACCCAAATAGCCATTTCTCCAGAGCAAACATACAAATGGCCAACAGACACATGAAAAGATGTTCAACATCACTCATCGAATGCAAATCAAAACCACAATGAGCTATTACCTCCCATTTATCAGAATGGCTAAAATCCAAAAGACAAGAAATAACAAGTATTGGCAAGAATGTGGGAAAAAAAGAAACTTCTTGCACTGTTGGTGAGAATGTAAATTGCTGTAGCCACCGTGGAAAACAGTAGGGAGATTCCTCCAAGAACTAAAAACACAAGTACCACAGGATCTAGTAATTCCACTTCTGGGTATGAACAAAGAAAATAAAACACTAATTTGAAAAGATCTATTCACTCCTGTTTATTGCACCATTATTTACAGTAGCCAAGATATGGAAGCAATTAACTGTTCATCGATAGATGAATAAAGGAACTGTGGTACACACAATGGAATATTACTCAGCCATAAAACAATTAAATCTTGCCATTCATAACAACATGGATGGGCCTATAAGGGATTACGGTAAGCGAAATAAATTAGAGAAAGACAAATACCATGTGACTTCACTTACATGTGGAGTCTACAAAATGAAACAGAGACACCTGTCCGGCTCAGGTGGAGCGTGCAACACCTGATCAAGAGGGCAACTCTTGATCTCAGGGTTGTGAGTTCGAGTCCCACGTTGGGTGTAGAGATTGTGTACATTAAAACATTTATAAATAAATAAGCGAGGCACAGGTAGACACATAAATACAGAGAACTGGTGGCTGCCAGAGGGGATAGGAAGGGAAAGGCAAAATGGTGAAGGGGAGTGGGAGATACAGACTTCCGGTTATGAAATGAATAAGTCCCAGAGATGAAAGATACAGTGGAGGGGATATGGTCAGTGGTAATTGTAATACCACCATATGGCAACACGTGGTAGCCACACTTGGGGTGAGCAGAGCATAAGGTATAGAGTTGTCAAACCACTACTATATATACACAAATATATATATATATATATATATATATATATATATATATATATATATATATATGGAAAGTCCTCAGAACAGTGCGACCCACACCTGGATGAAAATAAATGCTTTATAGATGTTAATTATTATTAAGGAGATCTAACTCAACTCTTTTCTTTCCCTTTGAAGAAACAGTGGATAAACCATGGTCCCAGAGAAACCACCATTCATTTGATCATTCAGCAAATCTCTACCAAGTGCTAAGTGCTCTCAGAACTTGAGAGCATGGAGGGAACTACTATGCTGGTAATAAAATCTGCTGTGTTTGTTAACGAACACTTGTTTAGTGCTTTTTATGGGGTAGACATTGCTAAATGTCTTAGCTCCACAGCAGTCCTATCAAGTTATTGTTCCCATTTTACAGACGAGAAAACAGAGGCTTAGAGCTATTAATTGCCCAGACCAGCAAAGGAGGTGAGGAAGAAGGCCACTTAAATGTGTGTACCCCATCTTCGGCAGAGGGAAGCGCATCTTATCCCCATAGATATCATTCACAGGGCCTTGCATTTAGCCAGGTCTCAAAAATATTTTTGAGATTAGTGTACAACTAGCTTGGCCTTTAAGAAAACGCAAACTTCATTATTTTTCACTTTTGAATAATACATGTCACTATATCCAGCAAGAGACTTATTTAACATCTGACATTATTGGCTATGCACGTGGAAGACGTATGTTATATCTATACTTTGTGCCTTATACAAATTCAAATTGATTAAAACAGTCTAAAAATGTTTTTACAATTTACATAAGAATCATTGCATGTTAGATGAATGCTAAATTTATTTTTATTTTTAACATTTATTTTTGAGAGACAGAGAGAGAGAGAGACAGACAGAGCATGAGCAGGGGAGGGGCAGAGAGAGGGAGACACAGAATTTGAAGCAGGCTCCAGGCTCCGAGCTGTCAGCACAGAGCCTGACGCAGAGCTCAAACTCACAAACTGCGACATCATGACCTGGGCCGAAGTCGGACGCTTAAGTGACTGAGCCACCCAAGGCACCCCAGATGAATGCTAAATTTAAATATATATATTATATATACCGTATATATTACATACATAATATATATTGTACATAATATATATATAGTATTTATACATATATACTTACATACTATATTCAACTAGAAAAATGGATATTTGTATTGCTTAAAATAAAAAGTGATCCTTTAAAGAAACGCAGATGCTGTATATAAAACAAACCCTCCTGAGATTTAACAGTAAAAGAATAAAACTTTCACTATGACAAAAGACACCACAAGCAAAGTCAAATGACCAACAGTAACAGGAAGAATATGTTCCCTTAACATCCATAATAAGCAGAGGACTCCTTCTATATGACAATCAGAGGTTGTCATGTCCTGCTAAAATTTGCAGGGATAGATCTTGTGACCTGCCCATGGTGTCTTACCAAGGGAGTAATGGGTTATGGGACAACGGGCTCTCCCTCTAGTAGAGGTGTAAGATAAACCGAACAAAGCAATTCTATTTTATTGATTTATCAAGTAATTTCAGAAGTTAATGCTATTCAAATCCTTTTAGCAGCAACTGAGACTTTCAAAGTGCTTTTACACATCACGTCCCCAGCCTGGCCAATAGGCCCACCTGGCCCAGCTGTGGTTGATCTTCAACCACATTCTTCCTCTTCCTCATTCTGCTCTTCTATCACTTGCCTCTTTGCTATTCCGCAACACACTCTAGCATCTAGCAAAGGCCTCAGTGCCTTTGCACATACAGTTTTCCTTCCTGTGGATACTCCTGCCCCATATACCCTCCTACTTCATTTCATTCGAGTCTCTCCTCAAATGTCCCTTCTTCAGCCAGGACCTCCCTGACCATAAGGGCAGGGACGCTGTTTTGTTCCTTTAGTGCCCAGAGCTCCTAACAGGAACTCAAATAAAAATCTGTTGAATCACAGAATCACTTCATGTAAGTTAATTCGCATAATAAAAAGATCTGTTTATCCAGGATATTTGCATTTCTTTGAACACAATGCGTGCCTGTTGCTTTTTTTTTTTTTTTTTAACATACCTCCAGCTCAACACACTTGCCTCTCTGACGCATTTAGAAGTTCATGCTTTCCAAACATGCTACTGTGAATTATTCACGTTACAGAGATTAGTCATTCTTCTTTCTTTGGTCAGTATGGAAACTCGAGCAATTTGACAACTGTTACCAAACTGTCTCCTGTGGCATTCCTGTGCTATGAGGATTCCAGCTTTATGAAAGTAGCACTTCATTTCATTTTCCTGCAGTAATTTCCACCGAGATGTGATGCCATCCCGCCACAATCCCTGTGCTCGCCTGTGGTCTCAAGACCAACCTCAGGGGGCACCTGGGTGGCTCAGTTGCTTAAGCAGCCGACTCCTGATTTTGGCTCAGCTCACGATCTCATGGTTCATGAGTTCAAGCCCCATGTTGGGCTCTGTACTCACTGCTTGGAGCCTGCTTCAGATCCTGTATCTTCCTCTTTCTGGCCCTCTCCCACTTGCAGGCACATGCTCTCTCTCTCTCTCTCAAAAATAAATAAACATTAAAAAAAAAAAGAAGACCAACCTCGGCTCCGTCCAGCAGGGCACAGGGGTTCATGGAAAAGGATAAACGGTATTTCCATCATCTAGTGTGGGGTAGGGGGTAAACAAAATATATAAAACCGATAAAAAAAAAATCCTTGTACTCAAGAGGATAGGAGATTCAAGCCATGAAAACAGATTACACTAAAAGTCAGAATAGAAGAGATGTGTAATGGAAGGCCCAGCAACGTTCTGTAGAAAAGCACATTGAGGGAGAAAGGAGATAGAGCTTTTGTTTGTGTTCAGGGACAGGGATGCTTCGGTTAGACTGGGGTTGACTTAGTGGGTGGGAAGAAGTTAAAATGTAACAGAGGAGGAAAGCTCCTTGGTGAAGAGGAGGATAGGGAGGTACTTGGGTGCGGCATGGGGGTGGGGGGACAGGACAGTCCTACTGAGGGACCGGAAAGTTCACACCATAGTCTTCTCAAAGAAGTGGAAGGCTAGGTCACTGGATGTGTCGTGGCACAGGAAGGATGAAGTTGCAAAGGACAAGCCCAGATGGCTAGGGAGAATACCATAGTAACTAGGAGTAAATAAAAGCAGCAGCAGGGGCGCCTGGGTGGCTCAGTAGGTTAAACGTCCAACGCTGGATTTTGGCTCAGGTCATGATCTCACGGTTCATGAGGTCAAGCCCCACGTGGGGCTCTATGCTGACAGTGCAGAGCCTGCTTGGGGTTCTCTCTCTCTGTCCCTCCACCGCTTGTGCGCACATGCTCTCGCTCCCAAATAAACATTAAAAAAAATCAGTAACTAAAAGCAGCAGCAAGCATGCAGTCTCTGGCCAAAGACTGATCACGTAACACTGTGATAAAGTCAAGCAACGTGGATCTAGGTTTTTGTTTTTCCAGCACTATTTAAACAGCTCATGTGCACGTGTGCACAGGTTACAGGCAATTTTCAGCTGGCTTAACCTGCGGTGGGAAATCGATTAGGCTCCTGAAAAGAAAAGAAAACCAAGGGTGAGAAGAAAGGAGGAAGATTATGAGGGCAAAGAAAAGGTTGAACACAACGCCCACACTGGATAGGCGGACAAAGGAGGCCAGTGCAACAGGCATTGGGCAAATAAGGAAGACTTGAGGAACCAGAAGTTGAAATGCTATTACAGAGCAGGTATGAGTGCCGGGGGCGGGGAGAAGGGTGGTGTAGAGAGAAGGTAAAAGCTTACCCTCGAAGCAAGGGACTTCTGTGTAATTTCACATTCTGCAAGGGGGCCTGCCTAAGAGGGCTGCTAGGTGGAGAAGAGGAAAACACAGGGAGGCCAGATACAGGATGAGGCAGTCCTCTGGACACTGGGGATGCCCTGGATGATCATCAGGCCCTGCGTTCTGGGTTAACCTAAGAGGATTAAGGCACCTGAAGGAGACCTGGAGGTAGAGGCAGAAAGCACCGTGGCCACTGCTAGTGGCTTCAGAGGGGATCATCAAATCATGGCCTGAAAGAAGAAATGGAGGTCACAGGTGATACAGTCCTGGCTCCAGTATGCTCCTGGGACTACGAGGTTGTGGGAAGGACTAGTATAAAGTTACCAAAAAAAAAAAAAAAAAAAAAA
Organism: Lynx canadensis; assembly: GCF_007474595.2. Classification (NCBI taxonomy): domain Eukaryota; kingdom Metazoa; phylum Chordata; class Mammalia; order Carnivora; family Felidae; genus Lynx; species Lynx canadensis. Next base: position 44,965,285 of record NC_044308.2, read on the forward strand.
AAAAAAAAAAGAGCTGAGCCCACAGAGAAGAATGAGGGTAATGACAACAGCAGGGCTTCTCAAGGCAAGAGTGGGAGGGTCAGGGGACCAACAAACACATTCCATGAAGGCCCTTTCCTTAAACTCCCCTGAGCTTCCAGAGCCTTCCCTCCTGCCACCTCCAACCCTTAGCTAGCTCCCTGTAATTTCCTTTACATCATAGGATTTCTACAAACTTTCCTCAAGTTAGGGATTCTGAGTTAGCAGGCTCCCTGCCCAAAGGACCCCCAGCACTTTCTGGGGCAAAAGAACAGGTTTTTTTTTTTTACATTTTCAAAGTAATTACAGCTGCCCTGTAATGGACAGGAATTCTTAAGTTAACCACAAACAAGGAAATGTCGGTGAAGGCAAAGCCTGGCCAGGAAAGAATCTAAGAAAGAACCAATGGTTCTCAAGCACCTCAGTCTTCTGTGCTCCCTCCCCCTGCCTCTCTGCGTGGCTGTAAGAGGCTGGAGTTCATCGCACTGAAGGTGCTACCAGGGGTCCATGCTGAGGAGCATTGACAAACACCAGTACTGGTCTCAGAGGCAATTGTGTTCCAGTCCTACCTCTGCCTCTCCCCACTCTTGATAACTTTATATCATTTCTATCAGCTTCAGTACCTGCACCTCCAAGATAATACTATTTACTTCATTTAAGATTCTGTGACTAAGAAGTACAGTTCCCAGAACCTGGCATATGGGACCTGTTAGGCATTATTACCTACACTAACCACATTAATGTCAACGTTATTAATAATGAAGTGTTATACATATCACACGTATATCCTCAGAAGGTCTATTGCACAAATGCTCACTCACTTCTCCAGGGTTGCACTAATCTATTCATAGACATTTCAGATACAAAATCTTTCATAAGCAAGGAGGAAACCAAAAATAGATTCTCTATCGATAGATTTCTCCATTGGATGCAAGAGTCAAACAGGTCACCCCATTTGTCCTTACGACTAAGATCTATAAAGTCTACCACAATTGCCTGCTGCCTAATTTTCATTGCCTTTGGACTGGCCACCATTTAGCATTTAGTTCAGCCTCCATGCTGCTCAGACACAAAGGCCCTTTTCTAAAAGAGCAGTGGTCTCAACATTGCTCTCCGGTATAATGTTGAGTAAAACTGGTACGAGGACATACCCTTGACTTGTTCTTAATTTGGGGAGGAAAGCATTCAATCTTCCACCACATATATGGTGTCAGGTAGAAGCTGTTCATTTATTTTTTTAAAGATGTCATTTGTCAGATTGAAGACTCCTAGTATACAGAGTTTTTTTTTTTTTTTTTTTTTTTTTTTTTTTTTAAGCAGAAATGGACCTTGGATCTTGTCAAATGCATTTTCGGCATCTATTGAGATGATGATGCTTTTTCCTTTGTCTTTTAATATGGTGAAATGCACGGATATTTGTATGTTAAACCTCTAATTCCTTGATAAATCTCAGGGCAGTACCCTTGTTATATACTCTTGGATTTGTTTTGCTAACCTGTTAAAATATTGACATCTATATTCATGTGAGATATTTGCGTATAGTATTTTCTTGTAATGTCTTTCTCTTGCTTTGGTAGCACAAAAACGCCAGCCGTATAGAAACGGCAAATGTTGCCTCCTTTTCAATTCCTGGAAGTTTGTGTAGAGACGTTATCTCTTAAATATCTGGTAGAATTCACCAGTGAAATCATCTGGCTCCAAGATTGCTTTTATGGGTGTTTTTTAACTACAAATTTGTTTCGATAGATGTAGGGCTATTCAGGTTATCGGTCTTCTCAAGCAAGCTTTAGTTTGTGTTTCTCAAGTATGTTATTTAGTCCAGGCTGTCAAACTCTTTGGCATCAAGTTCACGATATTCCTATGGTGTCATTTGACCACTACCTGCAGAATCTGTGCTGATGCTATATTTTCCATTTCTGATATTGGTAATTTAGGTCTCTTTCTTCCTCATCAGTCTAAAAGTTCATCAATTGTACCTTCACAAAGAGACAGGTTTTGGCTTTTGATTTTTCTCTAGTGTTTCTATTTATTTGATTTTTGTTCTGATATTACTTCCGTCTTGATGCATATTTTGAGTTTCATTTACTGCTCCTCTTGTAGTCCAAAGTGAAAGCTGATTTAAGACTTTTCCTACTACAGATGTTTAGTGTTACAAATTTCCTCTAAGTACTGCTTTAGTTACATTCCAAATACACCAATTTCCTGTTTTCATTTGCTTCAAATTTTTCTAATTCTACTTTTGACTTCCTCTTTGGGTTATTCAGAAGTGTTCAAGGATTTGCAAATGTTGAACTTTAAAAACAAATCAATAGAAAGTTAATTTGTTTAAGCAATCCCTGCACCCAACATGAGGCTCAAAATTATAACCCCGAGATTAAGAGTTGCATGCTCAGAGAGCCAGCCAAGTGCCCAGCTATTGTTGATTTCTAATTTCACTGTGATAAGATATACCTTAACATTTGAATTCCTTTAAATTGAGAATGGTTTTATGGTCCAGAACATGGCCTATCTTGATATTTTACGTCCACTTAACAATGTGTATTATGCTGTTAGGAAGGGTATTCTGTGATCAGATCAATTTGGTTGATACTTCTGTGGCAGGAAAGGGGGAACTGTAGGATCCCCTCACTGTTCTTAAGTGATTCAGCTGTTACTTAAGGAGTTCATTAGCCAGAATGGGAGAATGGGTGCCATGGCCTACATAACAGCAAGGAGCTGGGAAATGGCAGGGGTGGGGGTGGGGGTTGGAACACACAGATACAGCAGAGGCCCTGAGGCTTCTTAGCACTGAAGCAGAAGTGACTTCCCTAAACATACCACCAGGAGAGGAGACCTGGAATCCCAACATGAACTCTTGACACTTTTTTACAACTTTTTACCTGGAAGTGAATAAAAGGTCATTTCTTTTGGATTTAGTTCTTGCTCTACTCATTTCTAGTGATAGGATATTTAATCCAGATTAAGTAAAAAAAAAAAAAAATAGTAGTTTCATAGGTTGGGGTGTGTGTGTGTGTGTACGTGCGTGCACCTGTTTTACAGTCCCATCTGTCCCTGGTAATTGCAGGTATCATCAAATAGACTGACCTGGAGTTAACTGGAAACAGCAAGAATAAGGTAAGAGCAAAGGTCACCGTCATTTATTAATTTACTTTCTAATTGAACAGAAATTCTTACTAGATGCCTTTATAACCCCTTTTGGAAAGTCTTTCCACACTTGCATACATTTAGGCTGGGACAGTATTCAGTGACCTTCATGCCCGATAGGGACTGAGATCCTGCCCTCTATGACAAGGTCATCCTTCAAAATCCAGATCCCTGGTGATTTCCAGAAACCTGCCCAGCAGAATCGCTCCTGTGACCATCTCGCTGCAGCCCTGCCAAAGCTCATTCTAGGCTTCAGTACAGAGCCAAGGGTGGAGGCGAGGACTAGGCCCCCCACAGGACCTCAGCCCTAGTACTGAATCCCTGAAAACCCCCATGTGGGACAAGGGACACTTACTGGCGTTTCCCTCTCTTTTCCTAACACACACATACACACGACCCAAGTGTTGTGGGATTGCGTGAGGGACACGTTTCTTCAATTCCAGCCCCTCTCCTCCGGAACTCAGATCTGTATATTCCTCTCCTCACGTTTCTCCTACACTTCAAATGTCTGAAGTTAGGCCCCTGATATCCCCTCCATTAACCAGTGCTGCCTCCCCAACCAAATCCCCTTCTCTTCCAGGTGTCCCTTCAGTAAATGGCACTGGTGGCTTTCATGAGAAACCCAGTTGTTCTTCTTGGCACCAACTTTTCCCCCCTGCCGTTGGATCATCAGGTTGTATCAATATCACTGCCCTATTTCCTTAATTCTAAGACACTTACATATTCTCCAAAGCAATAGAGAAATTGCTTGGCATGAAGCAGGTGCTCCACATCTGGTATTGTCTTCTTACAACCTACATCAAGGGGCCATTCAGCCAAGAGATGGGTTGTGGCACAGACAGCGGTCACTGTTCTATGTGTGTCAACTTGGCTGGACAGGTATTCCTAGATCTTTTTCACCCACTGGTGGGACTCCTCCCAGTGGAACTTTTGTTTTAATCTGGGTTCTTTGTTCTTTCCTAAAATATCTTCAAGGAGACTGCATCATAACGCAGTTTTCCCTTTAACTTTGGCCTACTTTAACTTACAGAAAAGTCGCAAAAATAGTGAGGGAGGATAAAATGAGAGAGGGAGGCAAGCCAGAAGAGATTCTTAGAGAACTGAGGGTTGATGGGGTTGGGGAGGTGGGGTAAATGAGTGAAATAAGATAGAGAGAGAGAGAGAGAGAGAGAGAGATAGAGAGAGAGAGAGAGAGAGAGGGGCAAACCATACGAGATTCTTAAATATAGAGATCTGAGGGTTGATGGGGTTGGGGGGGTGGGTGGGATAAATGGGTGACGGGCCTTAAGGGGGTCACCTGTTGGGATGAGCACTGGATATCATATGTAAAAGATACATCACTGTGTTCTACTCCTAAAGCCATGACTATATGTTGAGAATTAAAAAATTAAATATTTTTAAAAAATAAATAACGTGGGGGGGGGGGAGAATACAAAAAGTTCCCGTATATCCTTCAGAGATTCCCCAAATATTGTTTGCTTTCTGAACTATTAAAAGGTCAGTTACAGGGGCACCTGGGCGGCTCAGTCAGTTAAGTGTCCAAGTTCAGCTCAGGTCATGATCTTGCAGTTTGTGGGTTCAAGCCCCACATGGGGCTCTGTGCTGACACCTCAGAGCCTGGAGCCTGCTTCAGATTCTGTGTCTCCTTCTCTCTCTGCCCCTCCCCTGCTTTGCACTCTGCCTCGCTCTCCAAAATAAATAAAAGCATTAAAAAATAATAAAATAAAATAAAAGGTCAGTTACAGACATAGTGCCTGTTTATACCTAAAAACTTCAGCTCGTATTTTTTAAAAAATAAGAATTTTCTCTTAAAGTACCACTGTCCAATAGCCACAATCTGAAGACTAACATGGATACATACAGAGCTACTTTGGGGGAGGCAAGGGGGTGCGTTGAGCCAGGACTCTGCCCTCACTGCCCGAAGGGAGTCCGAAGTTTGTGGCCAGCCTCCCTTCCTGTAGTCCCTCATCTTGTTTTGCCACCAGTTGCAATGCTGTCAGTTTGAGGCTAAACAGAATGTTCTGCTATTGACACCCACGGTGGAAAGGAGGCCAGCGTGTCACTGGCTCAAGGAAACAAGCCTCAGGGGTGGACAAGTTACCACACATAAAACCCTGGCTGTGGGGGCACCTGGGAGGCTCAGTCGGTTGAGCGTCCGACATCGGCTCAGGTCATGATCTCACAGTTTGTGGTTCGAGCCCCGCGTCGGGCTCTGTGCTGACAGCTCGGGGCCTGGTGCCTACTTCCGATTCTTTATCTCCCTCTCTGTCTGCCCCTCCCCCGCTCACGCTTTGTCTCACTCTGTTTCTCAAAAATAAATAAATGTAAGAAAAAATTAAAAACAAAAACAAAAACCTGGCTGTGGCCTGGTCTGGCCCCTCCCAGAACAGGGTCTGAAGTGGCTGAGGCCCAGGCCTGCAGACAGGCTCACTGTGGAGGCAGGGGCCAGGTCTGAGTATTCTCAGGCAAAACCCCACCCCTCCCAGCCAATCTGAAAACTGAACTGCCAATTCTCAGCTGAAAATGGGATATAGCAATACTTACATTTTTAAAAAATTATCTACAGATCTTACTCACATTTTGCTAATTATATTAAGTCCTTAGCAGAAGAAAATTCTGGATCATGCACTGCATTTGGTTGTCATAGCTCTTTCATCCTAAATGCAAAGACTAGGGAAATGCTTAATGACATGTTGGAAGAATGCAGGCCAGTTATTTGTAGAAGGTCCCTCACCTTGGCTTTGTCCGAGGTTCCCTCATGATTGCGTCCACCTTAGCCACCTGTGTTCTTCTTGGTACTGATACACCTTCACAATGGAAGTTTACTGCACACACCGAAGATGACCTAGCAATGCAGATAGAAATTACCCTGTTCCTTTCTGACTGGAGGAGTTACGAAGTTCTTGAAGGACTGTCACTCAGGGCTGAAGGTCTATGTAAAAGATCCTGGTGACTTTCAAGAGAAGCTGTTTAATTTGTAACACTATAGAATTCAATTAAGAATAAAAATCTAGGAGTTATGTCAAATAGAAAATACAGATATACTTTCACTCCCTTAAAATTATACTTTCAATTCATAAATGTGGTTAAGAGATGGAGATTGCAAGCAAAAGTATTTGGGGGTAGGGGATGGCAGGTGGTGGGGTGGGGGACACCTTGAGCTGTTAACAGCTGAAAGGGATTCAGAAATAGCTTTAGGCTCTGAGTGTCTGCAAACCTTAAACTCAGACTTTGTGATATTTAAATAAATAGTTGTAACTCTATGAATAGGTGTAATGTTACTGCTCATTAATTTAGAATTGGTACATTTGAAAAAAAAGAATTGGTACATTTAATGTTTGTACATTGCCCTGATGCCAAGGCAAGTATTGCATCATGTTCTCATGCACAAAGCACATTCATACATATACCTGATCAGGAGAAACAAAACATTACTATAGAACGGCAAGTGACAGGAGTGATTTTTTACTTTAACAAATAGTAATATTTTTATATAAGCTTGGCACTTTTGCCAATCAAGTGTCAGACAATTACGAGTCCTTAGAGAACAACGAAAAGTGGCAGGAAAAAAAAAAAAAAAACGCCCAAGGCTGTCTTCATTGAACTAGAAAGTTTAGCTCCCTAAAGGTAGTCATTTAAAATGTGTCCAATGTAGAGGGACGCCTGGGTGGCTCAGTCATTTAAACATCAGACTCCTGATTTCAGCTCAGGTCATGACCTCCCGGTTCAGGAGATCCAACGCCACATCAGGCTCTGTGACAACAGCATAGAGACTACTTGGGATTCTCTCTCCCCCTCTCTGCCGCTTCCCTGCATGTGCTCTCTCACGCACTGTCTCTCAAAATAAATAAATATATAATTTAAAAATGAGTCTAATATAGAAAAAAACTGGTTTATTTTTCAACCTCCAGTAAATCGCTGAACCAAAGTTCATTTGGCATCAATGATATCACAGTAATACTTGGATTTTTATTATCACGAAATTCCTTACCAGCTCAGCATATCATATCAATTTTTAAGCTGGCACATTCTCCTTTATCTATAATTAAAGGTAAGGTTTCTTTCATCCCTCCTCCTCTCCCCCGTCTGCTGCCACTGCCCAATCATGTTTAAGTTCTTAGTCTAAGAGGAAGCTCCTACGGGGTGACTGAGCCACCCAGGCACCCCTCCAAGACCCTGTAAAGAGGATGAGGAGACAAGCCACACACTGGAGGGAGACCTTCGCCAATACTCTATTTGAAAAGAGCTTGGAGGGGCGCCTGGGTGGCGCAGTCGGTTAAGCGTCCGACTTCAGCCAGGTCACGATCTCACAGTCTGTGAGTTCGAGCCCCGCGTCAGGCTCTGGGCTGATGGCTCGGAGCCTGGAGCCTGTTTCCGATTCTGTGTCTCCCTCTCTCTCTGCCCCTCCCCCGTTCATGCTCTGTCTCTGTCTGTGCCAAAAATAAATAAAAAAAAAACGTTGAAAAGAGCTTGGAGTCAGAAAATATAAAGAACCCTCAGAACTCAGCAATAAGAAAAACCAACTTTTAAGATGCACCAAAGGTTCAGATGCACACTTCAGCAACGAAGATCTTCGACAGGCGAAAAAGCATATGAGAAGATGATCAACATCATTAGTCATTAGAGAAACGTAAATTAAAACCACAAGATACCATTACACGCCTATTTAAATGGCCAAAGAAGATTGGCCATACCAAGTATTGTTAAAAAGTGGAGAAGTTGGAATGCTCATACTCCGCTGGTAGAAATGAAACTTAGTAGCACTACTTTGGAGAACAATTGGACATTTTCTTAAAAATATTATATACCTGGGGCACCTGGGTGGCTCAGTCAGTTAAGCGTCTGACTTTGGCTCAGGTCATGATCTCGCAGTTTGTGAGTTCAAGCCCCGTGTCAGGCTCTGTGCTGACAGCTCAGAGCCTGGAGCCCGCTTCAGATTCTGTGTCTCCCTCTCTCTCTGCCCCTCCCCGCTCATGCTCGGTCTTTCTCTCTTGCTAAAAAATAAATATTAAAAAGTACATATAAAAGGACATAATATACATTCTTTCCTACCCCCACTTTTACACAAGATCTAAGTATATTGTTCTCCACCTTAATGTTTGTTGAATTTTGTTTGCTTTTAGTTCAAAGTCGATCTTCACACATAAATCTAAAGCTGTGTGCTTTTCCACTGGATCTCTGCACCGTGGCTAATCCTCTGCTGAGGAACATTCGGATCGTTTCTCATCTTTCACTAGCGCAAAGAAGGCTACAATGAATGGCTTCACATAGTTTCATAGAAGAACACGTGTACCCCACAAGTTAAAGCCCCAGAAATTGAATTGCTGCACCCAAGAGCATGGGCATTTGTAACTTTGATGTTTTCAACACGGAACCAATCTGTACTTCCTCCAGCCACGTATGAAAAAGCCTCTTTCCCCACAGCCTTGTTGACAGGTGTTCAACTTTTTTTATTTTGGCGCAAATCTGACATCTCAGCAGAGTGTTAATTTACTTTTATCATGTGTAAAGTTGAGCCCCAACTTCCCCTATGTGTAAGAGCCATTTTTGTTTCCTTTCTGTGAACTGTTTGTTCATGTTCTTTGCATGTCTTTCAAGTTTTATTGTTTTCTTCTCAGTTGCTAGAAGTTCTTTCCATATTGGAGACATTATTAGCCCCTTACTCATAGTCTGTGGTAAGTATTGCCGTTCTTTTCCTCAGGTTGCCTTTTTTTTTTTTCCTTTTCTTATGGTATAGGTTTTGTTTTGCCAGTTGGAGGGTTCTGTGGGGGTTTTAAGTGTGGTCAAACTTATATGCCTTCTCTTTTGGGATTCTGAACCTTCAGTCCTATTTTGAAAGGCATGCCCCACTCTAAGCCTATAAATGAATGCTTTCACGTTTTCTTCTAGTTCTTTTAGGTCTTCCGTATTTTTCTATTTAAATCTTCAATCCATTGGGGCACCTGGGTGGCACAGTTGGTTAAGCATCCAACTCTTAATTTTGACTCAAGTCACGATCTCATGGTTTGGGAGTTGGAACCCCTTGTTGGGCTGTGCCAACAGTGTGGAGCCTACTTGGGATTCTCTCTCTCCTTCTCTCTGCCCCTCCACGATTCACATATATGCATACTCTCTCTCAAAATAAGTAAACTTAAAAAAATCTTCAGTCCCCTTGGAATTTATCACCTTAGTCAACAATGTGAGATGTGGATCCACACCAATTACCCTGTTTAATATCAGGGAAGAGGTAGCCTGAGTGATAGACTAACCTCCAAAGCCCTTAAGGTGGCAGGTCAGTGCTGGGTTCTGAGGTTCCAGATTAGTTAACTAAGGTCGCATCTTCCTTTCCAAAAAGTCCTGGTTGTCCAGTTCTAAATTCTAAGACTATATTAGCTAAGAAGCTGTTTTGAAACTAACACTAAAGAACTCACTCAAGTAAACTGTGTGTTACGTTCCTTGTTTTCCCCCACTGCATTACTTTGACCCATGAAAATACAACGGCAGCATATCTCAACTGAAAATACAGGTTATTAAACAAGGTTGTGATGACATTGCAAATACATATTCCCATTGAGTTTAGTGGACAAGAGCAGAGTAACAAAGGCATATTGATAGCATTGATGTACATATGAGAAAGGAATTAAGGAACATAAACTGTAAAGAGGACAGAGAACCAGGTGGTTTATTTTCTCCAAAAAAAAGTCTTTTTCCCCCCAATTTCTTTTTCTCTCATTTGACCCACAATGTTGAGTACTTCCTATAGGGCAAACCCAAGCTAACCCCTGCTGAGCTGTGGGTGTGTCTCCTTTGGAGGAAGTCTGAACAAACAGATAACTAAAGGGAAATTATTTCTTTCAGTCCTCTGGTATGGTGGAAAGGGCACTGGAAGAAGGGTATGAAACTTGGGAATAACCTAGGATAAGTCACTTAATCCTGGTCCAAATTCTCATTTCCTCATCTGCAACACCAAGGAACAACTCTTCTATCTACACCCACAATTGGGCTAAAAAATGAGGGGTGCCTGGGCAGCTCAGTCAGTTAGGCGTTGGATTTCAGCTCAGGTCATGATTTCATGGTTCATGAGTTCAAGTCCTGTATCAGGCTCCACGTTGGCAGTGTGGAGTCTGCTTGAGATTCTTGCTCTCCCCTGTCTCTCTGCCCCTCCCCCATTCATGCTTTCTCTCTCCCTCTCAAAATAAATAAATAAACTTAAAAAAACTAATTAAATGAGCTAATTGGTGCAAAAGGGCTTTTCACAACACAAAAAAGGATGATTCAGACTGTGAGAGTTGGGAAAGAAAAGAAGCCACAGGCTCTAATTGAACATCGTCATGTTACTATATGGAAACTGCCAACACAGGAGGGTCTGAAAGCCTCGGCCAGGGGCACAGTTGGAATCAGAACACGGACCTCCTGATGCCAAACTTAGCGCTTTTTCCAAAAGCTCCGACAGCAAACTTGGCATGACAATACAGGCCATCGGCAAGGTGACAGGACAGGGAGGCTAGAGCATCACTCCATCGTTAAGCCCAGGTGTGTGTCCACAGCAGTGAGTGCCACCAACTGTGTGCCCTGGGTCAAGACCCTCCTTCCCTCCAGGCTAGTTGGTCAAAGGAGTTGGGCTGAATGGACTCTATGTGTCCTTGTATCAATTATATTCCAGGGTGTTCTGTCAATGCAAATATTCTCTCATTTTCTCCCTCCCCTCCTTCCCCACCTTCCTCATCTCACCCACACACACACACACACCTTTTATTTATTGCACTAACCACAGGCCACAGAACAGGCACATTGGTTATAGGAACTCTCACCCGCAATGAGTGGGCTTCTCATCTTCTTTGGATCAAGTCAAGCCCAAATTCCTCTTCTTGACATTAAAGATCCTACCAAACTGCCTTTCTAATTTTACACTAACTCACTTGAACTTCTTGTTGTTAGTCTACTGTGCTCCATACCGTCCCCAAATACTCCTGCCACTTTTCCACCTTCATGCATTTGTGCTGTTCCTGAATTGCCATCCTTTCCCCGTTATCATCGAGACCCTGTCTTTGGGGCGGGAGGATGGCAGGAAGGACTCCACCTGCACATGGCAGGTCACTAGGATTATAATGCTTTTGGAGACTAGGTACATGTTCTGCTCTTCTCCATCCTCACGATGCTCTGCGATGAGACTTCACCCACATAGCAAAGGATTGACTACAGACATTGTGTTTTTAAGTTTAGAGGTTTTTGGTGCAGTTGGGTAAAAAGGTCAAGAGAAGTGAAGGGAATGGCCTAATATCAATGGCAGATCAAGGACACAGCTAAGAGATCAGAGCTGGAAAAGAAGCCTGGCTCCCAGGACTTCTAGGCTAGAAGTTTGATCAACTTCTCTCCCAGGGAGGAGTTACAGAATTGAGCATTTAAAATGAATGCATTTGTTGGGATTCCATTTTAAGAGTAAACAATTAAAAACCAAAATAACCATGAATTCATTACGGTACTTCCAAACTATAAAAGATTATGAAGTCATGAAAACATTTTAATAGTAATCTGAAGTCTAAAAAATGAATTAGAGCATAGAAAGAATGAAACAACATAATAGTCATGACATGTGGTCCATCAATGAAAATAGGTATGGGGTAATATGAACAACAACCTGTAGAAAACAGAAACACTGCTATGCATACTTATGCCTGCAGACACACAAAAAAGCTTGGAAAGACAGATCTAAATGGTTAATGGTGCATCAATGCACTGGCAAAATTAGGAGGAAAATTTTATATACACATGTAGTGTGTATATGCAGGTGTTAAAATGAACACACACTATTTTTATACTCAGAAAAAAGTTAGGATCCAATTTTGAAAATACAACAGGTCTGAGAAGAGGAAAGAACTTTGCCAGGCATGACCCTCACTTTTGCGGAGTCCAGTCAAAAAGCCACAACCTACCCTCCAGAGGAAATGACCAATACAAAAGCAAACAGGGGAGTGTCTCACGATTGTGACTGCTGCCATCACTCTGCTAAGGATCCCAAACCTTACAGTTTAATTGCTTCCCAGATTTAAGAGCTTCCCTTTAAACCCTTAGCAACCAGAACAGATAAAAGCAGATTTACTGAGAGGCACCTGGGGATGGCAGTCAGGAAAGGCCTGAGGAGATTTTCCTGTGTGGCCCGTTGGTAGCCTGAGAGCCGATCCCACACCAGTTTGAGAAGAGAACTTTCTGTTCCTCTCACTACTACTGCTCTCTTGGTTCATGTAGAAATAAGAACAGAGTCAGAAGACCTGGAATCACTTAGTACTTTCATTTAATTGCAAACCATGGGGCTATGCTCTCCAAACTGGAGTTTTCTCATTTACAAAATGACACTGACTCTGCCTATCTCCCAAGATTCAGATCTTATTTAAAATAGAATACATCCAGGGGCGCCTGGCTGTCTGTCAGTGGAAGTGAGACTCTTGATCTCGGGGTTAGGAGTTCGAGCCCCACGTCGGATGTAGAGATCACTTAAAAATAAAATCTTAAAAAAAAAACTAAAATAGGATACATCCATACCTTGCAATCGCCAGATGGGTCCTACGTAGGACCCATGGAAAAGGCACCAAGAATTGATTAGTAAATGAGGAAATACAGGCACAGAAGAAAATGTTCTGCGTTGACCCCGCTTGGGTGGCAGATAGGAATTCATGCTCTAGGTGCTAAAGGATATATCCATGGACCAAAAGAGGACTCAAAGACAAGGCAGAGAGGACCAAGGGGTCTTGTCTCACCTTTGTGTACCAGTCGGTTCTGCCTGATTTCTAGTTTATCTTGTGCATTACTTTTCTTATAATTTAAAATGGGCAATGTTATCTACCTCATGAATTATTTGGGAATAAGGCAGATGTATAAAACCCTTCCGCAGAATAGAACACAATTTGCCAACTGTATTTTTGTATTCTAAATAGGACCAAATATCCTTTTATTGCCTTCTGTTCTAAAATTAAATGAGAACGCCCCCAATTTAGAACTTTCATCTTTAATGTTTTGGATGGTTTGAAACAGCAGACCAGCCTCCATCCAAGGGTGCCATGCAGGCCACAGGAACTTGGCGGACCCATCTGCACTACCACCCATAATCCACACCACCATCCAATGGGGCTCCCTGATTCTGGCCTTGACCCTTGCTATCTCAATATGGCAGTTACAGGGAACAAGGAAAAAAATCTAAACCAGATAAGTCATTCCTCTGCTCCCCTTCTAATTGCTGCCACCTAAGCCAAAGCCAAGGTCCTCACAAAGCCCAGTAAGGCCTCACAAAACCTGCCTCACCATCTGCCTTTCAGCACACTTCACTTGCCCCTCTTGGTCTTTCCTGGAACACCAACCCCTCCCTTCCCCAGGCCCTCCATACGTGCTCACTGCAGGACCTGAACCCCAAACTCGCTTATCTGCATGGCTCCCCACTATGAGTCATTACTCAAATGTCACCCTTTCAGGGAAACCTTTGCTGCTTCCCCTACTTTCAAATCACTGCCTTACATACGTACGTACACACACACACATACACACACACTTCCCTGGTTTATTTACCTCCATATCGTACTTCTCACACTCGATCTTACTTCTTGCCCATCTCTCCCCACTGCAAAATTTGCTCCACGGGAACAGGGAGTTTGGTTTATTCACGGCTGTATCCCCAGGCCCTACAATAGTATGTGGCACATAGAAGGTCCTGGATAAATTTTCACTGAATTCTGGCCACAGGGAGATGGATTATTGAGTTGAACTAGTTTATGTAAGGTTCTTTAAGGTTTCTTTGAGTACCTGCCCTGCCCAAAGAAAGGGTAGGTAGGTGTGATGGAAGAAAAAGGGATAATGGCCAGACTTCGCTGTGACTCATATTCTCCCGGAAGGATTGCTGAGGCATAGAGATTCCAACATTCCTACAGCTCCCTCAAGGGCATCCTTTAATGTTTTACCACTATAGCTTTGCTATGGTTAGTGTTGCTTCCCTCTGACAACCATAAACATCCCTCCCCCACACCACCCCCCCTCCCCCAGGACATAGTTTAGCAATCATCTTTCAAACATATGGCCCACTGTTATCTTTTTTTTTTAATGTTTGTTTATTTTTGAGACACAGAGTGTGAGTGGGCCAGGGGCAAAGACAGAGGGAGGCACCGAATCTGAAGCAGGCTCCAGACTCCAAGCTGCCAGCACAGAGCCTGACGCAGGGCTCGAACTCACAGACTGTGAGATCATGACCTGAGCGAAGTCGGACGCTCAACCAACCGAGCCACCCAGGAGCCCCCGGCCCATTGCTATCTTAACAGCAGCTGGTGCCTCAAGGTCCTGGAAGCCTTGCTTCCAAATTCCTTAAAGACTTACACTATCTCTAATGCCCACTGAGAAGTGTATCATCAGTCACTCCTCACAATCCCAGTGTAGCTCTTTCTGCCCATGGGTCCTATTCCCGTGCTGTAATAAAAGCACCTTTTGGCACTAAAAAGTTCTCAAGAATTCTTTGGGGCGCCTGGGTGGCACAGTCGGTTAAGCGTCCGACTTCAGCCAGGTCATGATCTCGCGGTCCGGGAGTTCGAGCCCCGCGTCAGGCTCTGGGCTGATGGCTCAGAGCCTGGAGCCTGTTTCCGATTGTGTCTCCCTCTCTCTCTGCCCCTCCCCTGTTCACGCTCTGTCTCTCTCTGTCCCAAAAATAAATAAACGTTGAAAAAAAAATTTTTTTAAAAAAGAATTCTTGGGGCGCCTGGGTGGCGCAGTCGGTTGGGCATCCAACTTCAGCCAGGTCACGATCTCGCGGTCCGTGAGTTCGAGCCCCGCATCAGGCTCTGGGCTGATGGCTCAGAGCCTGGAGCCTGCTTCCGATTCTGTGTCTCCCTCTCTCTCTGCCCCTCCCCCGTTCATGCTCTGTCTCTCTCTGTCCCAAAAATAAATAAACGTTGAAAAAAAAATTAAAAAAAAAAAAAAAAAGAATTCTTGATCATTCACTTGTGACTACATATCATTTTGGCACCCAACATGGGGCCAGTGTCCTCATGTGGACCTCGAGCATTGGTACAGACTTGGTGAATTACTCCCTTTCATTTCAGGGGCTTTTCCAGGAGTGTGGTCTTACTCAAACACTTTCATGTCAGTGGCTCAGGATACAATCCTCTAGTCTGTGGCTACTCTATGCTGAGGAATAAAAGCCTGCCTTTCGACTGGAAGCTAGTACCCTGGCCAAAATGGTAAGGAGAACCACAAACTTGATGCCCTCTCTATTCCTATTCTTATGAAAAGCGCTCTTTCCTGGGCCTGGCACCACCACTTAAATCACTAGGACAGATGCCCATTTTCAGACTTCCGTGTGAGGTTTCCTCCTCATTGATCTGACATGATCCCTTCCACACATCCCTAGTCTAACTACTTCTGGTTGCGAGACCTCTGCTCAGAGCTGGCCGAAACCAATGCCTGATTGAATTAAAACCCAACCAGGGACCATTTCCTAGGGAAGTCAACTGCAAAGATTACACATGTTAAAATGTTTAGACCATGATGGATTTCTACCTTTACTATTTTTCATTACTGATCCCTACTGACTACTTAAATTACAACATTGGGTAATTTTCCTTTGTTCCACTTTTCTGGTGTTTTCCACAGGTTAAAAACAGTGGGTTCTTCTCAGCATGATGACACGGCATTTTGGCCCATTCACCAGCACCCATATAGAGTCTAGAAAGCAGTGGGGAGGGACGCCAGCACCTCTCCTCCAGGGCTATGATAATCAGAGCCTGTTGTCTGTGGTTAGTCTACCTCATGATGGGGAGGAACTTCAAGGAATATTCCCAAGCAGCTGCCAAAAGTCCTTTTGTTTCTAGGAAATTCCCCATCTTCCCCAACATGACATGGACTTCCTATTTTCACTTCTTGTTGGGAAAAGAATATGTGTCTGTTCATCTTTCCAAGCTGACAAGTTTTATTAGGTTTTTTCTTTTAATTGTTTACTTTGAGAGAGAGAGAGAGAGAGAGAGAGAGAGAGAGATGGAGAGAGACATAGTGTGGGCAGGGGAAGGGCAGAGAGACAGAGAGGGAGACACAGAATCTGAAGCAGGCTCCAGGCTCTGAGATGTCAGCACAGAGCATGATGCGGGGGCTCGAACTCACAAACTGTGAGATCATGACCTGAGCCAAATCAGAGTCTTTAACCGACTGAGTCACCCAGGCACCCCATAAGCTGACAAGTTTGAGGACCAGAAGTCCTCTTTCTTGTGTCTGGACTTTTACCTACCTCCAGACTTGCTGGCAGCACCTTAGCCCCACCTTTGCCCCGTTTCTGCACCACTAAGGGTGTGGCCTGCGTCACCAGCTCCTATAGCATCTTTGGGACTCCAACACCATCAGCTCCTCCTCCTCCTACAAGGAGCAATCAAGGAGCAAAGATTATCCCTTCCAGGGCCTAAACCACCCACTTCAGATTTCTCCATTGGTCCCCCAGGCAAAAATGGACAATGGGGAACAAACTGATTCACTTTTAAGCAGACATAGGTGCAGCATATTCTGTATGAAAGCTAATTAGAATTTGTAGATTTTTATTTTTTGGGCTTGTCAGTTTTATTAAGATGGACAGGTCTGTGGAGTTGTCAACAATATAAAACTTTTATTCTACCAAGGTTTACTGATGGTCAAACTGGCTCGGGTTAGCTCTTGCAATTTGTCAACAAATGATGGCTTCAAGTGATGGTTAATTTTGTCTGTCTCAAAGATTTAATGGATAATTGTTAAAACAGCTTTCAAAATCTTTGGTGGCCTGAAACTTTCAAGTTTTACTTAAATGATGGGCTAGATTGGATTCATTAGATATCTAAGTCTTTTCCAAATAAGAGAGGATACTAAAACACTAATTACTAAATATAAAAGGCTTATCTGCTTTTGGTTTTCCATTGCAGAGAAGCTGAGGATACATGCTTTGTGTTTCCACTGTACTATGAAAAAAAACCAGTTTTGGGGCGCCTGGGTGGCGCAGTCGGTTAAGCGTCCGACTTCAGTCAGGTCACGATCTCGCGGTCCGTGAGTTCGAGCCCCGCATCGGGCTCTGGGCTGATGGCTCAGAGCCTGGAGCCTGTTTCCGATGCTGTGTCTCCCTCTCTCTCTGCCCCTCCCCCGTTCATGCTCTGTATCTCTCTGTCCCAAAAATAAATAAACGTTGAAAAAAAAATTTAAAAAAAAGACAAAAAAAAAACCAGTTTTTAGAAATTATAAAGTTTTAAGTTTGTCAATCTAAATTCTGGTATAACAGTTCACAGTTGGTTACTCTTTAGAAACTTTAGGCTCGGAGCATCTGAGTGGGTCAGTTAAGCATCCGACATCGGCTCAGGTCACGATCTCATGGTCTGTGGGTTCGAGCCCCACACTGGGCTCTGCTGACAGCTCGGAGCCTGGAGCCTGCTTCAAATTCTGTGTCTCCCTCTCTCTCTGCCCCTCCCCTGCTTGTGCTCTGTCTCTCTCTCTCAAAAATATTTAAATAATAATTAAAAAAAAACCCTAGTCTCTACTGAAAACTAAGCATTAAAATTCTAATAAATGTAATTAAACGTTTAATATGACCCATTCGCTTTTGGGATCTTGTTTCCTTTGTTAAATCATTTTTATCTTATGATGATCTATAATCCTACTTAGGCATGTGCTTTAAAACTGAGGATTTTAACAAACTTCAGAGATTTGGTTTGTAAATGAAATTTTTTGACTAATTAGACTTATTTTGTATGTTACTTGGAAAGCACTGTCAAATAAGCCTCCGGTTGTATTGTATGTGTAAATGCTCTAACTGTTCTGGAAAACAGATAAAATTCCTAAAGTTTGATAGGTCCTAGTATAAAGCCATCACTTGATTTTCTGATTATTGAATGGTTGTGTCACAGAAATGACTAGATTTCCTTGCCAGCTCTACTGTAATAACTCTTATCAGATTTTTTTTTCTCCCATCAGATGTTAACTGTGGCCATTTTTTGAGTCTTTTGTCATTTACAGTTATTGTTCTGATGTTTTTGGAAAATGTGTTTGGTCTTCAAGGAGACTCATGAAAAGAACTTTTTATTATTTTGAAGTAACGCCTGCACCCAGTGTGGGGCTCCAACTCATGACCCCAAGATCAAGAGTCAGTGTCTTCTGACTGAGCCAGCAAGGCGCCCCTCTCTTTTTATTTTCATCATGTTTTGCTGTTTTCTGAGGCATTTGAGGCCTTTGTGCCTGGTGCTGACGCTCCTACAGTGCCGTTCCTTCGTTCACTCACGTGTTCCTTTCTGCTCAAGAGACCCCCACATGTTATCAGTCCCAGATACAGCTGCCTCAGCCTTTCGGCCTTTCATGACTCAACCAATCAACTTTGACCCATAGGTATGGGCCTATGTCCCAAGGCAGCAGGAAGTTACAGAAGTTAAGAGCTCTCGGCCGCAGCAACCTTCAAGATTTGAGGGTCAAAGTTATTCAGGGTGGAGCATGGTGGACAAAAAGGAACAAAGGCCAGACTTCCTTGTGGCTTGTAGAGATTCTAACATTCCTCCAGCTCCCTCAAGGGCATCCTTTAATGTTTTACCACTATGGCTTTGCTCTGGGTAGGGTTACTTCCCTCTGATGAAATATAGGTTAGCAATCATCTTTCAAACTTACGGCTTGCTGATAAACATCTCAAGAGGCTCAAGACTTAGGTTTTATTCGACAGTAGTCAAGAGCCTTAACAGCAGCTAGCCCCCCAACGTCCTAGAAGCCTTGCTTCCAAATTCCTTCGAGACTTACACTATCCCTGACCCCGGCTAACTAAGTATATAGTCACCCCTCACAATCCCAGTGCAGCTCTTCTTGCCCCTGGGTCCTGTCCCTGTGCTACAATACAAAGCACCTTTTTGCATGGTAAAGGTTTTTAAGACTTCTTTCTTGACTGTTTGCTCATAGCCACACATGAGGTAGGCCACCCACTTTTTGAAGGTGCATTTTAGTATTAAAGGGGGTGTTGTGTGTGATGAAAGCAGGAAGAGACTCAGAGAGAGAATCATTCCCTTAAACCGACAAGAGTTTATAGGTAGACAGGAATCATACCGTCACTATTTGGCATAAAAGGCTTCTAGCTGTCAGGCAAAGTGTAGGATTACAACCTTTCCAGGGGAAGATGGGAAAACACTCTTCCAACAAGTGAACACATAATTAATATAGGTATTAGAATGGATATTAGGATAAAGCGAGCAAAGTTAAACAGTGACTCTATGTTCTCATGGTAAATGCACTTGCTGGTTATCGAGGCTGTGAGACATGAAGACATTCCCTGGGTCGAGGGAATCCGATTAGAAGTGGTTATTGCCTCTCTGCTAACTCCCCTGCAGTTCCTTCCCCAATGTTAGGGGTGCTGGCAGCTTCACAGCTGTGCTCATTCAGCCTGAGGCTCAGGCATGTGGTTTTAGCTGTTGAGACCACAAATATGAAGTCTTGGAGAAGGGCAGTGTAGGAGGGCCTGTCCTACTGAGGTAGTGTAGTTGATCACTGCTGGGCAGGACCCCACGCTTACCTGAGTCATGGGCAAACCAGAAGGGCCCAAAGCTGAGGAGAAAGGACCCTTAGACACCCTGGACGGCCCAACAGGAGAGGCCACACTTCTTTTGACACACCTGTACGTAGTGGCTGATGTTTGGCCAGCTAAGTGTGGGATGAGCTTTGTAGTGCTTGAGGTCTGATCTTCTGTACGAAGAGAGGGAATCTAGTGTCTCAAGAGCAATTTCATTCTGCCTCAGGGAAGAGTTCTGCCCTGCTCTCACCACCTCTTTCCAAACCTTCTCTGTAGCTTATTTCCTCTATTAGATCCCGAATGTATTTCTCTCCCCCTCTCTAATGACTGTCACAGAACTGACACCTAGGAATTGGAGGGTGCTGGTTGGGGTAGGAGGAAAAGAAACTATCTTCTTCTAGAGGTGTTTAATTCAAGGAAGCCTAAGTTCATGTTCATGTCATTTCTTGTTTTAAACATTTATTTTGCAAGAGAGAGAGAACATGCACGCACTCCTGGGTAGAGGAGGGAAAGAGGGGCAGAAAGAGGGGGAGTGAGAGAGATAATCTCAAGCAGACTCAGCACAATCGGGCCGAGCCCAGTACAGGGCTCAATCTCATCAACTTTGAGATCATAACCTGATCTGAAATCAAGAGTTGGATACTCAACTGACTGAGCCACCCAGGTACCCCTTCATTTCCTTTCCTTACACCCATACTTATCCTAAAAAGAACTACAATATATATAAAATATACTTTAAAAGTTAGGAATGAGGAGGAAGCAGTGAAGGAATAGAAAGGACAGGTCATACAAGGCAGCAAATACACAACGCAAAGCAGCAAGACTTGCATCCCTTTAATAAGGTTATAAATCCAATTCTAAATTTGCTAATTGGAAGGAAAATAAACTCACAAAATAAGAGTAACACAAATTCTAGGGTCTGATTCAAAAAATAAAATGGCTTCAGAAACACCTACCTGCCAGTAGGAACAGTTTTACAGGTATGTAATGAATGAATGAGGTCTTTAGAATGGACCAAACTATAGCTTCACAGAAATACTTAGAAGATTCCACAATAACCACAGGCATCGCTCCCAAGAGCCACTTGTTGATAGCAATTCTAGGATGTCTGGGCTCCAGACATCTGCTAATGTAGCATACCCAGTCTTAAATCTGAAACCTGGAGACAGGCTTGGTGTAGCTGGGACTGTTTTGTGATTGTTATTGCTGTTGTTTTAAAGTTAATGCCTTTAGGAGGGGCACGCTGCCTCATTTCCCCACTCTCTATTCTTCTTCCAGTAGCTTATACACTTATGTTGCCTAACTGGCCCTGAAAGCATTGCCTTAGAGACTCGGTCATTCATTTACTCCTTCAGTAGATATTTTTCAGTACCTTTTATCATTTGGCACTGTTCTCTGCAAGTAAGCAAACAACCCATCCTGCCTCAGGAAGCTTAAATCCTCGTGGAAATGAACAGAAAATAGGTAATAGGTGGTTTATCAAAGGAAAAATATACAGGATTACCAGGAAAGTCCAGACAAAGATTGCATTTAATTAAGGACAAGTGAGGAAGCTGGAGCTATCTAGGGGAACAGCAAGTTCAAAGGCCCTGAGGTAGGGAGGCACTTGCCTTGGAGGACCAGCACCCAAGCTAATGGGAACAGAGCAAAAAGCACGGGTGAGCTAAGAAGCTCTAAAGGGAGAGAATACAGGACCTGTTAGATCATTCTAGGTACTTGAGAGGAGGCCATCAGCGGGTTTTAAGGGGAGAAGTGACATCACCTGACAAAGTATTAGGACTACTCGGATCTGCTGGAGATCAGCTCACAGACTATTACAATCATCCCCTGACTTAGAAAAACAGTAATTGTCGATTCTTCAAGAAGTTCCCTATAGATAGGATTATTTTCTGAATGCTGTGGTGGCATCCCTGGCAAACAGCAGTGGTGTGATCAGTTGGGGGGAGACGTGGGAATGGTCCCTGAAGAGGCAGGGGCTCCTCCCCTTCAGAGGGGAGCTGAGGAAGCCAGTCTGATTCACCTGAAGGGGACTCACATCGCCTGGAGCAGAGCTACACCAATTAATTGTTGGCTGGAAAATATTCAACAGGCAGGTACAATAGAACTTTCATCTCAGGCATGTATCACTCACACACACACACACACACACACACACCCTTTCAAACACTTTGCTTTGAGCACAATTACTTCCCGGTGAGCCCTCCAAGACAAATGAGCAGTAAAACAAACTGGAAAGTAACTGAAATGAAAGATTGGCTTCCTGGGATTAGAAGAACCAGCTCAAAAAACAAAAGCCAGAGAACCCAGGCCAGAGAACTCTGCATGGGCTATGGTCCTAGAGAACAATAACCCTTTTGTCTGGTCCGAAAGGGAGTATCTATTTCCTTGTATCCCAGCAGTAAAGCACCTGAACAGGAAGTGCCCCCCACAAGGGCCCAAAGCTCTGTGAGGGCACCAGTACCAAGTGGAGGAGACCTCCCAACACCCCAACTCTGCCTCTCACTGGGTGGGTAACTGAGAGCCAAACTGGTTCCTCTGGGAGCCAGGATCTCACCTCTAAATTGGGAGTTTTCAGAGGATTAAAAGATAATAGGAACATAGCACAGTTCATACTAGGGATTCACTCAATCCATGTTAGCTCCTTTTGCCTCCCCTCAGTTCCCCCAAAATAGGAAAACCAATGCAAGGTCCCAGACTGCTTTTCCACCTAACTTGCCTTTTCCAGGTCCTGGCTAAAGGGGTCTGAAGCTCCCCTGATGAGGAGTAAGGCCTGAGAAATCTGCCTCCACCCTTCACACCCCTCCACACATGTCCCTTACCCCCCAAAACACAGAAAAGGGAGAATGCCCTAGGCAACCCTCCATGATGGGGGGCAAGGAAAGCTCTGGAGGACCAGCCCACCTAAGCTCTCACAAGAACTGGCTCCTAGAAACCCAGCCTAACTGTTACTCTGAATGTCTTGCTCTACCAAATAAAATGCAAGATCGCCTAAGAGGGCTTTGTGTTTCAAGAAAGACCAAAAAAGAAAAAAAAAGCACATTCCTTTGTGGAAGAGAAGAGTTCAGGTTACAAGGAAAGGACCTGCCCCAGGCCTCCATCTGGTCTAGGAGAGCCAGTCATGAGACCACGGGCCCTAAACAGAGAGTCTGGACATGCTGCGGCGTGGAGGAAGCTGCAAAAGGTCTGGGGAACCAACTGACATTGAAGACACATACACGTACACAGGAAGGGAATTGTGCAAAAGGAAGCTCAAGAAGGACAATCTAGAAAGTCATGCTGCCGACCTGTGGAGCCACCTGGGGCCCAGATCTCTCCATCTGAGTCCTCCCTGGTTGGAGTCCATTCAGTTTCCCCTAAATTCCCAAGCATACGTCCTCACAACCAGCGTACCTTGCTTGACATAATTGGACCCTAGTCCTTCCATGCAAGGAAGTCAAGGTGTTACTGTTCCCCCTGCCCTCACCAGAACTGTTTCTGCCTGAAGGACCAGCACGAAGACACCCAAATCCAAACCCCTCCTGTCTGCTTGGTGCAGGATAAACGCCCTCCCCCACCCCCACTCCCACTCCCATTCTCAGCCTCAGCCCTGGCTTTCTTGCCCCTCATAGCCCATCGGTTGCCTGGTCACACCTTATTACCTCCTATCAGATTACAGCATGACACCCAAGGGAACTTTGGAACCTGAGAATTTCGGGGTTGCATATCCAGACTCATGGGCTCCCAAAACTCCTCCCATATAGCTTTGTGTAACATATAGGTCTCCCGTTTGTGGGGATCTTCCCATATTATGTCTTTCAATCACAAGACCATGTACTCATCCTGACCTCAAAATACGTTCCATCTCAGCTCCACAGGTGCTATGTTCCCAGGTGACCCGACATTTTTGCCACTTCAACTGTACAGCCCCTAAATTTCAGAGTAACAAGGGAGCTTACAAGTCACAGACTCTTTATGACGCCTGAATCCCTCTACTGTAATTAGGGGAGTGTGTCCTCCTTGACAACAAACATAGCCCAGAGGGACCAACCACCACACTGTTCAGGAAGGAGTCCTCCTGAGTGCCCGGCTTATTCTTTGGGACACAGAAAGCAAGCCCCCTCCCTCTTCCTTTGAGTAGCCATCCGAGGGTCAAGACACTTACCTGCCTCCTTCTTGTTCTTCTTCTGGCTAAACATCTCCAATCTATCCATACTGCTTGGATGCTTAGTTTTGAATCCCCTGACCACCCTACCTGCACTCCTTTACATATGCACTGGGCTCACTGAGCTTTTCACACCCTAAGGTGCATAAAAATCACCTGGGCTCTCCTCCTTCCCTCTCAGGTCTGGGTGGGGCCCAAGGAGTCCAAGTTTCTAACAAGCTTCAGATGATACTGATGCTGCTGGCCACCACTTTGACTAGTAAGACTTCCACTTGGGATGGACTTTCTCCTTGGAATCACCTCTTTTAGAAACATGACTCTCAGGGCAACCTGGGTGGCTCAGTCGGCTGAAGCGTCTGATTCTTGGTTTCAGCTCAGGTCATGATCTCACCGTCTGTGGGATCCAGCCCGCGTTGGGCTCTGTGCTGAGGAAGGTGCAGAGCCTTCTTGGGATTCTCTCTCTTCCCTTCTGTCTCCGGCCCTCCCCAACACATGCTGTCTCTCTCAAAATAAATAAATACAACTTTAAAAAAAGAAAAAGAAGCATGACTCTTGGGCCCCATCCAGATGTCCTGAATCAGAATCTGCATTTTAACAAGATCCACAGGTTTACAGTATCCCCTTGAAAGTTAGAAAAACAAGCTGGCAACCGTGGCTGCATATTAGAATCACCTGGGAAATTGGCAAACAATCCCATGACCCAGCAGCACCCCAGACCAATGATATCAGAGGATGGGATTCAGGCATCGGCAGTTTTAAAGCTCCCCAGGTGATTGCAATGTGCAGCCAGTGTTGTGAACCCTGCCAGAGAGCACTTAAAGCGTATGGGGCACCTGGGTGGCTTCGTCGGCAAGTGTCTGACTTCAGATCAGGGCATGATGCTATGGTTCATGAGTTCGAGCCCTGTGTTGGGCTCCATACTGACAGCTCAGCGCCTGGGGCCCGCTTCAGATTCTGTGTCTCCCTCTTTCTTTACCTCTTCCACTCGCACTCTGTCTCTTTCTCAAAAGTAAATAAACATTAAAAGAAAATTTAAAGTGTAGGCCTACCCTTGAGACTTTTGCCAGAGAAGGGCAAGGACATGCTGTCATCTTTAGCTCCTCCGGTCATGGCCTGAGGTCCTCTTTGCTCTAGACAACCATCTGTAATGCTAACTCCTTTTGAGGCAACACAGAGTAGTGGTTAGGAGCTCTATTCTGGAATCAGGTAGATCCCGATTCGAATTCTGATTCCAATACTTACTAGCTGCATCATCTCAGAAAAGTTACCTAATTTCTCTGTGCCTCATTTCTTTGTGTGCACAGTGGAGCCGAGATAGTACCTACCTCCTAAAGTCACGGTGAGGGTTGCATTAAATGACAAAAAGTATATACAGTTCTTAGCGTGGCCCCAGCACCACAGAAGTGCTCAGCAATGGTTAGTTGCTGTTCTTAACATTGATGCTAGAACTCCTGGACGTTTTCCTGAGCCACTAGTATCCTGGCCAGATTCTGGAGGGCCCAACTGGGGCCTGGGAGTTGCTAACGGACCAGCAGGAGCCTGGGGCAAGGACAAAGGGGCTGCTCAGCCTGGCGCTTCTTGGTAGATGTGGGGATCGGTGATAGCACACACTCAAAAAACGTTAGCCAGTAGTAGAGGTGGTATTGGTTTAGGGGAGAGCCCAAGCCGGGAACTTGCAAGGAGCCGCACAGATCCAGGCACAGGTGTGGAGAAACCATGATAATCACAGATACAATTGGCTCTCCTTGCTTGGGGCCATTCAGGAAAGCAGAGCCCTCACCAAGTATTTCAAACAGGAAATTTAATACAGGGAATTGGTCACCCAAAGTGTGGAAATGAGAAGGCAAGAGGGGACGGTGAGATGTTCAGAGGTTATAGCAGCAGAAAGCCCCTACTAACCCGTACCTGGAAGAACAAAGAGTTAGCCACTGGATGGACACTGCATGCTTGAATTATACATAGTTTTATCTGCTAGCAATAAGATGTAGGTAACTTATTCCACCGGGTATGAAATTCTTCCACTGCCTGGCTCCCTCTTATCTTCATCAGGTCTTTGCTTCGCAGCAAGCCTTTCCCTGCCATCCTGTTTCCACGTGTAGCTCCCCTCCTGGCACTCCCCTCCCTGAGGACCCGCTTCCCCCAAAGCTCTTATGATCATCTGACATACTGGTATTTCCTTGTTTGCTTATTTTCTCTCCCCACCTCTACCTCATGCTAGAATTAAAACTCCATGGAGGCAGAAATTTTGGTCTGTTTTATCCACTGCCATGGCCCAGCCAGTGCAGAGTAGGTACTAAATCACTATTATGGTTACAGCCTATCCTACTAGCACACTACTTACTCCCCTACAAACCCACTTGTAACTTGTCTGGCACTCTGTTTCCTGTTCCAGAAAATGAGGGAATTGAGGTCAGTGATCTCCAAGGGCCTTCCCACTGAGGCATTCCTTGGTTGTGGTTCTTCCTACTGACCAGATTTCCTCAGAGTTTCCAGTGACCACACAGGGGCAGCAAAGGACAGCAAATCCCCAGGGCTGGCCCGGTGGCAGGAGAGATTCCCCACTCCCTTGCCATTCTTCCTCGAGTCTCAAAGAAGAGTCAGATCTCTTCTTAATGTGTGGCCCAACCTAGTTCCAGGAAGAATTAAGTCACAGGTCTGAAAATGAAACAAAGCGTGGCAATTAGGGATAAAAACAGACCAGAGACTATCTAAAGCAATCAGACACGCAGGAGATAAGCTAATTATGGTAACTGAGCGCTGAATTTAGCTCCAACTTTCCAGACATCTAGGCAGGGCAGCGATTAGGGTGAGGTGAGTGAGGCACACTCTTCAAATGGTAAATGTAAAGAGCAGCCAGAATCCTGTCATCAAGATAAATGTTAGTACAATGTTTCTAAAAATCTACATAAACAACAACAAAGTCCGCAATAAACAAAATGTCAAAAATTTAAAATTACATGCAACATGTATTTAGGGGAGCAGAGTTTTCTGTTTTGCCTCAGTTCCAAAATGGTTCTGGGCAATGTGGTTGAATCTAGTCTTTCAGGTTTGAAATGTTGCTCATCGTGCATTTTTGGCATTAATTTTGATCTTTAAAAATACTGTGTTAACACATTATCATTTTTTTTTTAATTTACATCCAAATTAGTTAGCATATAGTGCAACATTGATTTCTGGAGTAGATTCCTTAATGCCCCTTACCCATTTAGCCCATCCCCCCTCCCACAACCCCTCCAGTAACTCTCTGTTTATTCTCCATATTTAAGAGTCTCTTATGTTTTCCCCCTCCCTGTTTTTATATATTTTTTTGCTTACCTTCCCTTATGTTCATCTGTTCTGTGTCTTAAAGTCCTCATTAACACATTATCTTGATTAAAGTTTTTGCTGTCCCTTAGAATTTTCCAAGGTGAAGGGAGCCTGAGTGGCTGAATTGGTTAAGAGCCTGACTTCAGTTCAGGTCATGATCTCACAGTTTGTGGGTTCAAGCCCTGCGATTGGGCTTTGTGCTGACAGCTCGGACCCTGGAGCCTGCTTCACATTCTGTGTCTTCCTCTCTCTCTGTCCCTCCACTGTTCGCACTCTGTCTCTGTCTCTCAAAACTAAATAAACGTTAAAAAATTAAAAAATATATATTTAAATTTTCCAAGGTGAATGCCTCACTTCGCCTCACCCTAATCCCCTAGAGAGATGGGTCCCTCTCCCTAGGGAGCTTCTGCATCACTCAACAGTCCCCTGGCTGACATCCCCTTGCCAGGCACATGCCTTAAATGTCCTGGTACAAACCTACCACACAGCCCCGCCCCTTGGCTGACATACTTTGGCTCTTCCCCTTGAGTTTCGTACCAGCCTCCCCATCCTTCTCTATACAACACCCCCAGCAGTAGCATCTACTGATCAGAACCAGCAAGTGGGACAAAACCTTATAAATAAAGACCTGCGAAATGATCTCTAATAGGGACAACTGACATAAGATTGTAGAGATGAGGGGCACCTGGGTGGCTCAGTTGGGCAAGTGTCGAAACTCTTGGTTTCACCTCAGGTCATGATCTCGTGGTTGGTGAGACTGAGCCCTGCATTGGGGTCTGTGCTGTCAGTGCAGATTCTCTGCTTGGGATTCTCTCTCTCTCTGTCTCTCTGCCCCTCCCCTCTTCTCTCTCTCTCTCAAAATAAATAAATAAACTAAAAAAAAAAAATTGTACAGATGAGACAGAAGGAAAGTTCTGGGTCCGAATCCCATTCTAGGCTGACAGATGAAGGTACAGAGTTTGGACAGAGTGGTCAGTTGAAAGAGCAAGGAACTTACTACTCTAGACCAGGGCTGTCTGATAGAACTTTCTGCAATAACAGAAATGTTCTACGTTTGCATGGGACAATACCGCAACCGCTCACCACAGGTGGCTATTGAGCATTTGAAATGTGGCCAGCGCAACCAAGGAACTAAATTGTTAAATGTATTTAATTCTGATTAATGTATATTTAAATTTAAATGGGCTAAGGACTAGTGCATTACAGCACAGTTCTATATCAGCGAGTCTCAAATTTAACTTGCATTAGAATCATTAGCAGGACTTGTTAAAACAGGTTGCTGAGCCCATCTCAGAGTTCCTGATTCAGGAGGTCTGGGATGGAGCTGAGAGCTTACATTTCTAACAGTTCCCAGGTGAGGCTAATGCTTCTGGTCTGGGGATACTTTGAGGACAACCAAGCTAGACAGTATTCTCATTCCAAACAATTGTTCGATATTGAACAAATCACCTTATATGGAGGTATGGGCTTTCTTGAAGCAAAATGGCAGCCTAGACTTAGAAGACAGGTATGGAATGAAATCCCTGCTTCTCCATCAATTAGCTCCATGTCCTTTGTTTCATTTTCAACTTCTATATACAGTTGACCCTTGAACAATGTAGGGGATTAGGGACATTGACAACCCTCCCCCACCTCCTCTACACAGTCAGAAGTCTGCGTATAACTTTTGACTCCCCCAAAACTTAACTACGAATAGCCTACTGTTGACAGAAGCCTTACCGATAACATAGTCAAGTAACACATATTTTGCAAGTTATATGTATTATATACTGTATTCTTACAACAAAGTGTGCTAGAAAAAAAATTTTATTAAGAAAACCATAAAGAAGAGAAAATACATTTACAGTACTGTACTGTATTAAAAAATCCACATGTAAGTGGATTGCGTAGTTCAAATCTGTGTTGGTCAAGAGTCAACTGCAATATTAGTCAATATTTAACCTCTCTCTCTGCTCCATCCACAAAATGGAAATAATAGTACACACCAAGTAGGGTAATTACAAAGATTAAATGGGATAAAGTATATATGCCATTCAGTATAAGTTTTTAAAGATCATGTCTTGCTCAGAAAGTGTATGAGATTATATATGTAAACATGTAATTTGTAGCACAAGCAATGAGCAGTTCCACAAAATAGCTCTGTCAAGATTACACAGTGCCAGTGCATCAGTGATCTATGGCTGCATATAACAAATTAACCCAAAACGTAGCAACTTAAAACAACAAAAACTTATCATCTCGCGGCATCTGTGGGTCAGACGTGTGGACATGGCTTAGCTGGGTAACCTCTGGTTTAACATCTCTCATGAGGTTGCATTAAAGCTGCCAGGGCTGCAGTCTCACCTGAAGGCTCAACTGGAGGGCTTAGGAATCCACCTCCTATTTTTTGTTGTGATAAGATATGTGTACATTTTAGTAATTTAACCATTTTTAAATGTACAGTTCTGTGTCATTGAGTACATTCACATTGTTTGCAACCATCACCACCATCCATCTGAGAAGTTTTTCATTTTCTCCAACTCAAACTCTGGACCCATTTGGTTCTGGCTCCCCATTCCCCAACCCACCCCTGAGCCCCTGGCAGCTATCAGGCTACTCTGTTTCTATGAATTGGACTTCTATGTACCTCATCCAAGTGGAAATCTACAAGGTTTGTCCTTTTGTGACTTGCTTATTTCACTCAACAAAACCTCCTCAAGATTCATCCATGCTGTTAATGTGTCAGAATTTCTTGTTATGGCTGCATAGTATTCCATTGTAGGTATATACCACATTTGCTTATTCATTCATCAATGTACACTTGAGTTGTTGTCACCTTCTGGGTCTTACCCCACCTTCCCAGCCCTCTCAACACTGGCCCCTCAGTGGATGTGGCTCCTCCCAGGCTGAGTCCTGGAGAAGTCATGCCTGCCCCAAGGATGAGACTAACTAGCCTGTGGTTCTGCCCAGTGCTTCCCCAGATTCAGGGACTGACCCAGTCTGGTCCTGTCTACTTATCTCTGCATCCAAGCTGCTCTTCTGTGTTTCAGGCGGGATATCACTTATCCCTGGAGGTTAGAGTCACTTCCCATAAATGATCCCAGCAGGTAATGGGATGCTCTCAACCAACACATGGACCCTCCATTTACCTGCTATGTCCCACCACCACCATCTCCCCGCCCATATCCCATATTTCACCACTTAATACCCAATTTTGCATTAACTACTTCAGCATTTCAAAAATTATAAGTGAGCCACTTCTTTTATATAATTATAATCTCCACTCTGCAGATGAGAAAACTGAGATTCAGAAAGGTGAAGAGAACTGCCCAAGGTCACACAGCGAGAAGAGGGCAGTGACAGAACCCCATATAGTTATCATTGAGTTTCCAGGATGTCATGAGTGGTTTGTGGGGTTCTTTTTCCAGGCTGAATAGCTGAAAGCCACCTAACATAACTCATCTCCCAATGCACAGAACCACAGTCCACTGCCTAGGACGGCCCAAGCACAGGGGACGAAGTGTCTGGGACCCTACCGTCCTATGGCACCAAATGGCCCCGCCTCCGTTACTTCCACTGATAAACCAGAGGAAGCTAGTGGACCCAAGTGAAGCTAGTAAGGTGCCTCTCTCGGGTGCTTGGAACTAGGGCATTAAAGAGCAAAGGGCCTCGGATGGTGGAGCTGTAAGGTCATGTAGAGATGGGGCTGTTGTCGGTGGGCTGGCAAGTCAGCTATGTGGGAAGCAAGGCTGTATCTTTAGAGGTGGGACAGTGGTGTACTTGTTAGGTGCCCAGAGAGTGGAAGGAGGCTGCCTGGTTTGAATCGAGGATCCCACTTACCAGCTGCGGGACTTGGGGCAAGTTGCCCAACCTTTAGGTGACCCATTTTTCTCATCTGTAAAATGGGGAAGTGAGTAGTCCTTAACTCATCACCATAATGAACTGAGTGAACACACACCAAGTTCATGGCACAGGCACACATGCACAGTAGGAACTGCCAGCTGGCATTATTCCAGCCTTGAAGACCCACAGACGGAGCAGCTCCCCGTGACTTTCCAGTTCCCAGTAGGTTGCCTCACTCTAAAAAAACTTTTAAGTTTAAAAATCATACACCACATTTATTTGGAAATTTTATTCTTTTTATTGCAAATTTCTGGTAAAGGAAAGAACACGGAAGCTGATCCTCATTTAAACTTTGGTCATAAGAGCACGCTGTAGCTCAGTGGCTTACAACCTCAGCGGCCTTTGAATCACCAGGGGGCCTTTGACACCTTACTGATGTCTGCCTCCCTCCTCCCAGAGGTTCTGGCTTAATTGGTCTAGGGGGGCAGCCCAGGCATCAATAGCTTTTTGAACTCCGCGGGTGATTCCAACATGTGGCCAGGGTGGGGGACCCTGCTGGAGCTCATGGCCTGAGCTTGGCAGCATCAGGAGCACCCAAGCAATTCCAGCGGACATCCAACCGTCGCCTGCTCACGTCACCCCACAACCCGAGTCCAGCTGGCCCCCCGTCCCTCTTCCCAAGTGTCACATGTGCTGACTCTTCCTCCTCAGAGACCGCAGAGGAGAGAGACACCGGAGGACGCGTGATTCTCTGTGCTGTGGCTTGTGCGTAAACAGGGGAAACTGTACTAAATGTGGTTATTCTATCACAGAAAGAAATTCACTTTCTGGTTGCAAATGAGCACTAACCTTTTTTTTTTCATTGTCAAGTGGAAATAGTCTTCCTATAGAGAGAGATGCAAAGATTTGTGACAAAATAAGGAAATACGTGTTGGATGACACATTCCTTAGATGATTCCTCAGGTCTAATTAAAAAAACATTTTTTTGTCAAGCCAAAGAAGGTAAAATACTGTGTAGTGTAGCAGCATATTTTATATGGGTAAACAGTAATAGCCAGTTATATAATTCATTTATGAGTTATCCTAAAAATAGAAAATGCTTTAATTTTCCTGAGTCCTTGGCAAACAACAAAACACAATTTTTTTTTTTTTTAAATTTTCAAGAATGGTCTTCCTTTTCCTGGGCACCCTCACAGTTTAGGACAGTGTGTGTCTCACCATCAGGTTTTACATCCACGGGTCAACAACTTCACTGGCACCAATTTTCAATGACTAGTCAAATATGGAGATTGAAAATAAAACACCCATCCTCTACAAAGCTGCTCAAAATGAAAGGTTCTTGACAGTGTTATAAATGCAATATCAATTTGATTCTCTGTCCATACAAAAGTATGAATTTCTATTCCATTAATAATACTGAATGACTAATGTCTTAACAGTGATAAAATTTTCAGAACATTTAAAAATTACAAAGGATCCCATTTTTACATCATAATTCTGATGTATTATCATGCCTTCTATTTTGTCTGTAAAACTTTTATAGGATACAGTGCATTGACGTGGTAAAACCAAGGCACAAGAATACAGTTACAATAAGTGTATATAAACCTTAGCACTTTGTGCCAATTTTGGAAACATTTAGAGAGGAGATCATAAAGCCTGAAAAATTCTCACATCCTATTATGATTAACAAATGATTAATTGTGCAATAAACAGACTATCAACCACCATTCCATTATTAAATATATGGCTATCACTATACAGGCTGTGGATAGTTGAAAAAAGTTTTCAATATTAAAACCTGGCTTAATTAGGTGGTCACTGTAGATATTGTGCCTTGCATTATCTAGATAATTGTCTTAAGTTTCCATTTTAATCTGCAATGTATACGGCAGTTATCAATTTTTAAGCTTTTTTCATCACGTAAATGATGAAGGGGGTTTCCAAATGTTAAATCCCTTGTCTCTACAAAAGACAGAAGATTTACAAGAAGATAACCTTATAAGAAATGCACAGATAACAATCATAGAATCCAAATATGGCCTAAAAGGTTGAATTCTAATCTACCAGGACATTCTCTTAATTTAGGGTAAGGAGAAACACATTCCTGTGATAATTCATTAGTTTCTTAATTTTAAAAAAATCACCATGACATTTTTCAAAATAGTAAAGTCTTGGCTAGAGCGTCAAGCATTGAAGGAAAGTTAAGTCTTTTCATTCATAAAATGAAGGGGATAAAAGCCTTTCAAAATCCAGGGGCGGGGAGGATATTCCATTGAATTTAGAGAAGTGGAATAAAGTGGTAAAAGTTGTATTTCATACTTTTAAAAAAAGTGTTTTTGAGACTCAAGGTAAACGCTTAGACCCATGAAAACACATTTCTTGGCACATGCACGCCATGAGTAGAACAATCCCGAATGCAGTGACAGCCTGGCTACACAGGTATCTAGCTCTAGCCCCACGAGCAGAACCACGTTTGAGGTCTTTGTCCCAGCCCCCTTCACATGGGACCTTCTGGCTTCTGCATCTGTTGGATTTGCTTCTGCAGCTGGTCCTTGTCCAACTTCATCTTGGCTTCAAGAACTTGCCTGAGGGATCCTATACTTTCATAGATGGCTGTAAACCCTTTAAGAAGAGGTAAATTTCACAAGAGTTAATATTAAAAAACAATGTGTGTCAAGTTCTACAGCATATAGTAATAGTTGATTTGGGCAAAAGCTATTAACAGATGCTAAAACTAATGAAGTAAAAGTTTGATAGGAAACAAGACAGTTACATAGCTTGGGAGTATCTCCCTACAGGTTACTTTTTTTTTTATTTTTATTTTTTTAATTTTTTTTTAACGTTTATTTATTTTTGGGACAGAGAGAGACAGAGCATGAACGGGGGAGGGGCAGAGAGAGAGGGAGACACAGAATCGGAAACAGGCTCCAGGCTCTGAGCCATCAGCCCAGAGCCCGACGCGGGGCTCGAACTCACGGACCGCGAGATCGTAACCTGAGCTGATGTCAGACGCTTAACCGACTGAGCCACCCAGGCGCCCCCCTTACAGGTTACTTTTTAATTACAAAGGGGGAAAGGAACTATTACAGTGGAGAAACCTGGCAGATACTGCTATAACCAAGGGATCAAAGCTAATGTCACCAATGCCGGGAGAAACCAACACCAGGTACCCCTGATAAGGTTCCCTGAGAAGCGAAGGACACACCGCTTCTGTGGCATCGTCTGTCCAAAATGCACAACCTGAGGGGCACCTCGGTGGCTCAGATGGTTAACTATCCAACTCCCGATTTCAGCTCAGGCCATGATCTAATGGTTCATGGGGTTGAGCTTGGGATTCTCTCCCTCTCTCTCTGCCTTTTTCCCACTTGCGTGCATGTGCACACGCACTCTCTCTCTCAAAATAAAAAAATAAACATTTTTTAAAATGCACATACATACATAAATAAATAAATAATAAAATGCACAACCTGAATCTAATTAAGAGGAAGCAAACAGACTCAAACTGACATTCCACAAAATACTGGCCTGTATTCTTTAATGATGTCAACATCACTGAGAAACTGATCCACTACAAGACAGTAAATACAGAAAAAAGATAACTAGCTATGCTGTATGATTCTGGAATAGAACTTAGACCAGGGAAGGTCTTCTATAAAGGAAACAATGGTTAAAGTTGAAAACTGAATATTGAAAAAATCCACAACATATTACACTATATTATAGTTATTTAAGAGAATGTCCTTGTTCTTAGGATATACAGAATGAAATAATACAGGAGCAAAAAGGCATCATGACTTCTGCAACTTACTCCCAAATTATTTAGGGAAAAAAATTATATTTACACACACACACACACACACACACACACACACACACTCATATCACACAATAAGATTAAGCAAATTTCCAAAATGTTAACAACTGGTTATACAGAGTTTTTGGGCTACTCTTACTGTTTTTCTAAATTTGAAATAATTTAAAAAGAAAAAGCAAAAAAAAAAAAAAGAAAAAAATTCTCCCTCAAAAACACATTTCATATTATTCTATATTTATGTGGGTTTTTAAGATAAATGTTGAACAGCTCCTGTTTTCATTAGTAAATTTAGAATTTTCTCAAAAAATGTTCTCTATATTACAATTAATGTCATGTAAGGAATAAATATTACTTATTTTAAAAATGTTCTTATTAGAAAGATACAACATATGAAAGAGTAGGTTACAAATCAGCATGAAAAAGCACATATATATATCACATATGTATAGAAAGATTTATATAAAGATGACAGCTGAGTGAGAGAAGTTAT
Organism: Lynx canadensis; assembly: GCF_007474595.2. Classification (NCBI taxonomy): domain Eukaryota; kingdom Metazoa; phylum Chordata; class Mammalia; order Carnivora; family Felidae; genus Lynx; species Lynx canadensis. Next base: position 45,000,518 of record NC_044308.2, read on the forward strand.
GAGTATTTAAAAAAATATTTTGCACTTTCTTATTTTCCATTAAGAAACATATTGTTTTTTAGAATAAGAAAAAGTAAATATTTTTATTTTTAAAAAGCTCATATGCCTTTCTTAGTAGTAGTTACTAAATCTTAACAACCTCAGTGGCATGTTGAATATACAATAACAAACCCACCCAGAGAATGATGCAAAGGTAAACACTGATGAGGGGCGCCTGGGTGGCTCAGTTGGTTAAGCATCTGACTCTTGGTTTCAGCTCAGGTCATGATCTCACAGTTCGTGAGTTTGAGCCCCATGTCGGGCTCTGCGCTGACAGCACAGAGCCTGCGTGAGAGTCTCCCTCTTTCCCTCTCTCTTTGCCCCTCCTGCACTCATGCTTTCTCTCACTCTTAAAATAAATAAATAAACATAAAAAATCACTGATGAAATATTCAAATACCATATTCTAATAGTCCCAAAGACAAAGAAAGAAAATTCATTTTTATCTTCACAAGTTCTTGAATTCATAAATTTATTTGTGATTTCTACTTAAAAAAAAATAATAAAACTTCTGGTGGTAACAACAAAAACTATTCTTGGGATAACTAACTACTTTTATTCCCATGTGGCCAAAGTAGAACGATTCCGCAGGGGAAAATTATGGAATCATGGAATTGGAGGCAGCTGGGAGATAATGTAGTCCCCCTCGTCACATTGTAAGACTGTCTTCTTTTTCCCAATCACACCCAACCAGCTTCCACTTGAATACTTTCAACAGCAAAGAACTCTCAGGCTCACAAGCCACCAGTGTCTTTTTAAAAAGAACCCATTACCTGAGGATATTTCTGCCCTGTGTTAAGTTAAAATCTGTCTTCAGGTAACTTCCAATTCACTTACTGGTTCCAGGTCTGTATTCCTGAATTCACAGAGTAACTAAGTCTAGCCCCTCTTTTATATGCAATAATACTTCAGATGTGGAATATAGCTTTAACAGTTTCTTCCGAACAAGTGTGAATTAATGGGCCCTGTTGACTTGTGAGCAGAAGAAAATCATTCACTGCTGTGGTAGCATACTGCCAGCTGTAATAAAAGAAGCCTTCAAAAGTCCCGCAAAGATATGTGTTAATTTCTGAGACACACCGACAGTGGCTATAAACAGAAAACAGCCCTCAGATGGCATTAAAGAAAACGCACACAAGGGACGCCTGGGTGGCTCAGTCGGTTAAGCGTCTGACTTCAGGTCAGGTCATGATCTCACAGTCCGTGAGTTTGAGCTGCGCGTCAGGCTCCGTGCTGACAGCTCGGAGCCTGGGGCCTGCTTCAGATTCTGTGTCTCCCTCTCTCTCTGCCCCTCCCCTGCTCACATTCTGTCTCTCTGTGTCTCTCAAAAATGAATAAATGTTAGAAAGAAAGAAAGAAAGAAAGAAAGAAAGAAAGAAAGAAAGGAAGGAAGGAAGGAAGGAAAGAAAGAAAGAAAAGAAAATGCACATTTGCAAGCTGAGCAATTTTGGTTGGTTTGCCTGTCCATCACGGTGGCTTTCCATGTACTTGGAAGTGACATAACATTTTAGTTCACTACAGCACAGCTACTCAGAAAATCACCTAAGGACATTTTACCGTTATTACCATCAGCCGGGGTCACAGTAGTTGCATTAACTGGTTTTCAGATCATAGTGAAAATAAACCACGAGAGCTGTTTTCCTTTTGGCCTACCAGCGTCAACTTCTGCCTTCATTTCCTTCATGTCCTCATTCATCTGTAACTCCAGCTTGCTGATGCGCCCATGAACCTTCTCCTCTTCCTGTTTTGTTCTCTGCACCTCCATATTCTTCTTCTGACTCTCTTCTATTTTGTCAAGTCTGGCTGACATCTGGCTCAGCTTCTTCTCCATGTCCCTTTCACTGGCTCCCTGAGATCCGTGATAAGAATTGCACCTGATTACTCCAAAAGGAAAGTCTGTACTGCACTCGCATCAGTCCTAGTATCATTTAACAACAATCTGCAGGGAACAGAATCGCAAAGGTGGCTTGTTGCTCACTCAAACATCCATTCTCCCCTGTTTCCTTAACAGACCCCCAATTTTCAGCATGGTGCAAGCTCACCCAGAATTAAGGCTACATTTTATATAGTCCCCTGAGTTTAGTGCGGCCATAAGATTAAGTTCTGGCCAACAAGATGTATGTGGCAGCTTCTAGGAAAAGCTAAAAGGCAGCTGAGACATAGCCTCATCCCTTCCTTTTTCCTTCTGTTCCTGCAATTCAGGCGTAATAGGTTGAGCACTAGCCATCATCTTGAACTATGAGAACAAGGGTCACTCTCTAGAATTGGCAGAGGTAAGCCAGAAGAATCCTAGGCTGCTGAGGACTGATAAGCTACCACATCAGCGCTGCACTCCCTACACCCAGACATCTTTTATGTGAAAGACAAATAAGATGCCATCTATCAAAGCCACCGTTATCCTGAGGTTTGCTATTAGTTATTAACCAATCCATGTGTAAAACTAAACAGTGATCCAAAGACACAGAAGCCTACAAATGTAGTAGTATGAAATTAAGCAAATCAATCAGTAGATCTGATAATATATGGGAGAACACTTAAAGAAGTATTTGACATATTAAATATTGTCTTTCCTTTTCTTTCCAGCGTGCTTGGTTTTTGTGGGAACCTGAATCTGCAGGTGAGCCTTGGAGGCCAAGACTACAAACACTGAGCTTTCAGTCGGCTATTGCATGACCTAGCTCTCTTGATGTTATACAATGTGCTCTGCAATCCAGCAGATCAACACTGAGAGCCAGCAGAGTCAGAGATGCAGACTGCACCGGATGCTTCTGCTCCATCAAAGTCCAGTAGGAGGAAGCAGCGCAAGAGAAGAGAAGGGAGAGGAAGAGGGTCAGGCTAAACGACCAAAACACAAAAAGATTTGCCTGCCAAATACCAGTTTCAGAGCCTACGGACTTTGAAGACTCTACATGCAAGGCTTTCTTGATGGTTTTATGGGGCAGTTCTGCAAACCTTAGTTCTGTGGGAGAATGGGCTAAAAAGAGAAGGAAAATGGAGAAGAAAACAGTAGATTTTGTTGACGTGTTGCACCGTGAGTGTGCATACTGTGGTTGTAGTGTGATGGCGGGGCCTAGTGGGAGAAACCTGGCCAACGTCGTGTTTTCCAGAAGAAGAAATTAAACCAAATAGGATGAAGTTCGTAGCTGTTAGTTCTATTTAGAAATGCAGGTGGACAATTTGGTTCACTAAGGCCTTGACTTAAATTCATCTTAGCTGAAAGTACTAAAATTTTCTATTTAGCCTTTATTAACCAAAACAAGTCCAAGTGCTCTCTTTATAACGAGTACAAAGAAAGGATCCTAAGGCAAGAAACAACCGAACAACTTAATGTGGTGCTACATAAGTCAATACTAAGTTGCAAGGGATTATTCATAAACATTGCAGGCCCCCACTGAATAACTTCACTATATTGTGCTAAACACCAATACCTACACTGTTTTCCTTAACAACCAAGGAAAGCTGATCGATTTTCTGTAAAAGTTCTTTTTCTATCCGTTCTTGTTCCTGTTGCAACCAATTCCGTGCAGATAAAATCTCATTACTGAGCTCCTCAATCGTACCTTTAAATCTAAAATAAGAAAGTTAGTAAGTTAGATGTAAAAAAAATTTTTGAATTACATCATATAACCTCAGTCTCTGGCTATCAAATTTCTCACAAATATGTCAGCATTCACCTAGGCTCCCTCGGAATTACAAGCTTACCTTCCCTTAGAATTGTCCTTAGCACTAAATTGGGGATGGGGTGCCAGGAAGGATGACACAACAGATAAGCACCTGCTAACACTTCCTACTGGTGTAGAGCTGATGGTGTGGGTGTTGAGGTGTCACACAGTGACACACAGCCATGCCCGGTGCTCATCTTTGCCTTCAGAAGGCCCCCAGTGCTCCTGGCTCAGAGGACACAGTATCTTGGCACCCTTCCAGTCTCCTGTCTTTTCCTGGGCTCTTCCTCCCTCTCCCTGTTATCTCCCAGGACTGGAGCCTGGCGCCCCTTCTCTCAAATGTTCTCCAAATTGCTCTTGCCGGATACAGATATTTCCTAAAAGAAAACTGAAAGAAAAAAACCCTAACCTCCATTCCTCCAGTCCTTGTCCTTTCCAAATACATTAAAATTACACTCCACACTTGCTATCTCCTCATTACTTTTGTATTCGTTTTATTATGAAATAGAATAAAAGCAGAAGAGAACATATGACTTAAATAATAGTAATAATAAAATGGACACTGTGGTAGAAGACCCTAAATTATCTGCTACATGTTTTCCTCTTCTTTCCTATTAAGAAATCCTCAAAGAGGCGCACCTGGGTGGCTCAACCAGTTGAGCATTTGGCTCTTGATTTCAGCTCAGGTCATGATCCCGGAGTCGTGGTATCAAGCCCCATGTCATGCTCCATGCTGAGCATGGAGCCTGCTTGAGATTCATTCATTCTCTCTCTCTCTCTCTCTCTCTCTCCTCTCTCTCTCTCTCTCTCTCTCTCCCTCTCTCTCTCTCTCTCTCCCTATCCCCCCCACCCCCACTGTCCCTCTCCCCTGCTCACTCTCTTTCTCAAATAAAATAAAATAAAATAATAAAAAATTATTTAAAAAGAAAGAAAGAAATCCTCAAATGTGAACTGGGTACATGGCTGCCTGGCCAGAGACTACATTTCCCAGCCTCTCTCGCAGCCAGGTATGGCCATATGACCAGGTCGGGCAATGGATCACAACTGCCCGGGTCTTGCCACTATTAAAAAAGCTTCCTGGGCAGGAAACGCAAGCCAGCAGCCCCTCCCAGCTGTGGAGCTCAGCCTACAGCCCTGCCTGACCAGGAAGACTGACCACAGAGGCTGCAGCTTAATGCATTCACTTATTCTAGCAGTATTCTGATGTAGTCTTTAGAGTTTCTCCATATAAGATCATACCATCTGCAAAGAGGAATAGATTTACTTCTTTTTTTCTAATTTGGAGTGCTTTTATTCCTTTCTCTTGCCTAAGTGCCCTGGCCAGGACCTCCAACACTGTGTTGAATAGAAGTGGGGAGAGGAAACACCCCCACCTTGTTCCTGATTTTAGAGGAGAAACTTTCAGCTTTTTACTGCTGAGTAGATGTTAGCTGTGGGTTTGTCATATATGACCTTTATTATGTTGAGATACATTCATTTTATACCCAATTTGTTGAGTCTATATCAAGAAAAAGGTATCAAATTTTGTCAAATGCTTTTTTCCATACTGAGATAATCATATGATTTTTTTATCCTTCATTCTGTTAATGTGGTGTATCACATTTATTAATTTACATATATTGAACCATCCTTGCATCCCAGGGATAAATCCCATTCCCTCATGGTGTATGATCCTTTAAACTTGCTGTTGCATTTGGTTTGCTACCATTTTGTTAAGAATTTTTACATCTATGTTTATCAGGGATGTTGGCCTGTCTTTGGTATCTGGGTGATGCTGGATTCATAAAATGATTTTGGAAGTGTTCCCTCCTCTTTAATCTTTGGAGGGGTTTGAGAATGGGGTTTGGGGTGGGGGTTATTGAGTTTGTTGGCATTTAATGGTTTATAATAATCTCTTATGATTCTTTGTATTTCTGTGGTACCAGTTATAATGACTCCTATTTCATTTATAATTTTACTTATTTGAGTGTTCTTTCTTTTTTTTCTTGGTTAGTCTACCTAAAGTTTTGTCAATGTGGTTTATCTTTCAAAAAATCCCCAACAATTAGTTTCATTAATTTTTCCCATGGTTTTTCTTTCTTTTTATTAAACATTTTTAAAAGTTTATTTATTTATTTTGAGAGAGACAGCACGCACAAACTAGGGAGGGGCAGAGAGAGGGAGACAGAATCCCAAGCAGGTTCTGCACCATCAGTGCAGAGCCCAATGCAGGGCTTGAACTCACAAACTGTGAGATCATGACCTGAGCCGAAATCAAGAGACAGACACTTAACCGACTGTGCCACCCAGATGCCCCTTCCGTTGTTTTTCTATTGTTTTCTAGATTCTATTTATTTTTGGTCCAATCTTTATTATTTCCTTCCTTCTGCTGTCTTTATGCTTTGTTTGTTCTTCTTTTTCTAAAAGAAAGAACATATCTTTCAAGATATCTCATATATTTCAAGAGTATCTTATATTCCTTGAGATACAAAGTTAGGTTGTTTATTCAAGATCTTTCTGTTTTCTTAATGTAGGCATTTAGTATTGCAAACTTTCCTCATAAAACTGCTTTGGCTGCATTCCATAAGTTTTGATACTTTGTGTTTCCATTTTCATTTATTGAAAGATTTTCTAAATTTCCCTTTTGATCTTCGTTGGCCCATCTGTTGTTCAGGAATGTGTGGTTTAATTTCCATATATTTGTGAATTTTCCAATTTTCCTCCTATTATTGATTTCTAATTTCATGCTATTGTGGTCAGAAAAGGTACTTGATATGATTTTGATCTTCTTTGATTTATTAAGACTTGTTTTGTAACCTAACATATGATCTATCCTGGAGAATACTCTGTTTGCACTTAAGAGAAATTTGTATTCTGCTACTGTTGGATGGAAAGTTCTGTACATGTCTGTTAGGTTTCTAGTTGGGCAGGGCTTCTGCCTATGCTCTGAGGTCAGGGGATGGGAGGAACAGCTGCCTGGGCTCCCCAGTCAGATGGGCCTACAAGCTGGGCTCTGCATTCAAGCAGGGCCGCTGGCTGGGCGCCCTGGCCAAGTGGGGCTGCTGGGCTAGACTGCACGATCAAACAGAGCCACTAACTGCACTGGGCAATTACCTCTGGTCGGCTGAGGTCTCAGACTGTGTTCGCTGGCTGGGCAGTTCGCTGCTGTTTGGACTCCATGATTAAGGGCTGCAGGCTGGGCTCCACAATTGCACCCAATCAAGTGGGACCCCCAAGCTATGCTTCCCAGCCAAGTGTTACTACTGGCTAGCCTCCAAGTTCAGCTGGCTTCATCATCAGACAGGGCCTCAGGCTTGCTCCAGGACTGGGCAGGCTGCTGGTTGTACCACACTGTTGAGTGAGGTTCCTGGCCAGGCTTCCTGGTCAGGTGGTGCCAGCTGCTATACCTCACAGTTGGGTGAAGCTGGTGGCTGGGTTTTGAGATCAGGCAGAATCATTGTCTGGGCTTCTGTTTGGGGGAGGGGTTACTGGCTGGGTTCTCTGCTTGGGCAAGGCTACAGGCAGTGCTCAACAAATAAGTGGGAGCAGTCTGGGCTCCACTTGCTAAGCAAGGCTGTAAGCTGGGCTCCACAGCCAGGTAATGTAGCGGGGCTCCAAGGTCACCTGGGGTCACTATGCAGGCTCCCCACTCAGGTAGGGCTACAGGTTACAGCTTTTATTTTTGATTATTATATTTCCTAGAAGTTCTATTTCGTTGTTTTCAATTCTGACTGATCACTTTTAATTATCTCTCATTCCTTAGTCATACTTTCAAAATGTGTGTGTGCGTGCGTGTGTGTGTGTGTGTGTGTGTATACTCACACATACATATACATCACATACAAATGTATGTACGTACGTGTATGCTTATTTTATCTAATAATTCCTATATATGCAGTATTTGGACATCGAATTCCTCTTTTCTCTGTTTCTCCTGACTCTATCACATGTGTGACTTTTTTGTTTGTATTGTTTTACGATTTTTGATTATACATTCATGCTCCTTAGAACTTGATCTGTTCTGGGAAGATCTGGGAAGGCTTCAGGACTGGGTATTTACATCTGTTTCTTCCAGCTTCTTAAGCCACCACCAAAATAGGATCATTCTAAGATTAAACTGTCCATGGGGCGCCTGGGTGGCGCAGTCGGTTAAGCGTCCGACTTCAGCCAGGTCACGATCTCGCGGTCCGGGAGTTCGAGCCCCGCGTCAGGCTCTGGGCTGATGGCTCAGAGCCTGGAGCCTGTTTCCGATTCTGTGTCTCCCTCCCTCTCTGCCCCTCCCCCTTTCATGCTCTGTGTCTCTCTGTCTTAAAAATAAACATTAAAAAAAAAAAAATTTTAAAAAAAGATTAAACTGTCCACTGTGGTTTTCTTCAAGCTACTTGGGTAATGTGAATTCTAGCTCTAAATTTATATGAAGGCTGTATTGTGGGGGCACATGGCTGGTTCAGTTGGTAGATCTCAGGGTCATGGGTTCAAGCTCCATATTGGGTATAGAGCTTACTGAAAATAAATAAGTAAAATAAATAAAGGCTATATTGTGGTCCTGAATTTTCAAGGAATATCTTCTATCCCTCTACCCAGAGCCAAGATTTAGACAGGTGAGTTTCCTTAGGCTCTCTTTGTGGAAAGGGCATTTTCCCTAGTTCACCCAACCAGGGTTTTCCCTTTGGGTAATCAATCTGACCTTCTGCCCCAGGCTTTGTCCCCTCTCCCCTGTGAAGAGCATTTGTGTCTAGACTTCTAGACTTTAAACTGTAGGAAGGAAAATAAAGATGTTCGTGTCTGCTGACTAGTAATATCTCCTAACGAAGTAATTTACATAGGAAAAAATACCAACATGTTTATTTTTTCCTCTGTGATGGAAGGAAGAGGACTGAAGAGATTTTTCTGTACTTGGCAAGCATGTAGGATCTATGAGAAGTGGTGACATAACTCAACGATTATATAATACAGACAATTAGAGAAAAAAGAAACATGCTTGTCATAAGAGAATTCCTGTTAACTCAGCAACAACCTTGACACAACATTAAATATGGTGATGATAAGATATAAGAACCAGGAGAATGATTAATTTAAAATCTCCACAAGTCTCTAACAAAGTTCCACACTAAAATCATTGTTAAACAATATATTAAGTCAAATACACACACACACACACACACACACACACACACACACACACACACACACATAAACATATATAGTGATGACTGGCTCTGCTTAGGCAGGAAAATGCCAAGCTCATGAAGATTCATGATGGGAGAAGATGTATGGTTTTGTGACTGAGTAGAAGGGCAGATGATGAGTTTCACTGTGGGCAAGTACAGTTCAAAGTGTTACTATAACAAAATGGGAAAGTATAACACATCATAGGGTGCTGACTGGATAGTTTACAATCACCCTAGTGCACACCTCTCCTACCTACACTACTGCAGCAATGCCCCCACCTGATGATGTCCCCATCTCTGCTTTGCCCCCCACTTTTTAAAAATTTTTTAATCTTTATTTATTTTTGAGATAGAGAGAGACACAGTGTGAGTAGGGGAGGGGCAGAGAGAGAGTCTCTGGAGACACAGAATCTGAAACAGGCTCTAGGCTCTGAGCTGTCCACACAGAGCCCGACACAGGGCTTAAACTCACTGAGTGCTAGATCATGATCTGAGCTGAAGTCGGATGCTTAACCAACTGAGCCACCCAGGCGCCCCATGCTTTGGCCCCTTTTGATTCACTTTCTTTTTTTTCCTTTCTTTTTTTAATGTTTTTAGTTATTTTGGGGGGGGAGGGAACACATGAGCAAGGGACGGGCAGAGAGACAGAGGGACAGAGGATCAGAAGCTGGCTCTGTGCTGACAGCAAAAAGCCCAATGTGAGGCTTGAACTCCTGAAACTCACGATCGTGACCTGAGCCAACGTCCGACACTCAACCAACTGAGCTACCGTGGTGCCCCACCGTTTTCTGATTGCCACCAAGGCCATTTAAAAATAACTATAAATCTTATTATATCACCCCATCTGCCTCAAGCCCTTCAGTGGCTGTCCTTACTGCACTAAAGCCAGAGACAACAACCCCGCGTATGGTCTACAAGGCCCTGCTGCCGGCTTGCCTCCTCCCCAGGCCTCACTTCCCCTCCATCTCTCTTCCAGCCACCCTCGCCATCTTGCAGCTTCTTGTATGCCACACTCCTCCATCCCATACGTTCTTACCTCACTCTTCACCTAGTGAATCCCATTTCTTCTTCAGCTCTTACTTCAAACATCACCTCCTCAGGAAGGAGGCCCCACAACCAGGCCTCATAGCACCATTCATTGTATTAGCTTCCTGTGGCTGTGGTGACAAATTGCCACAGACTTGATGGCTTAAACCAACATGTTTATTCTTTCATAGTTCTGGAGGTCAGAGGTCTAAAATCAGTTTCACTGCACTAAAATTGAAGTGTGAGCAGAAGTGGTTCCTTCCAGAAGCTCTCAGAGGAGAATCATTGCTTTGCCTCTTTCAGCTTCTAGTGGCCACCTGTATTTCATGGTCTGTGGCCCCTTCCTCATCCTTACAGTGCATCTCTGAGTCTCCAGTCTCTTTTTCCATTATCACGTGACCTTCTCTCATGACTCTGACCCTCCTGTCTCCCTCTTACAGACACTCTAGGGATTACATGGGGTCTACGAGGTAATCCAAGGTAACCTACCCATCTTAAAATCCTTAGTCACATCTGCAAAGTCCCTTTTTGCCATATAAGGTAACATATTCACAGGGCTTGGGCCATGGTGATCTTTGGGGGACCATCATTCAGCCTACCACAACCATGCACCTTTTCTTCAAAGCAATTGCAACCATTAGTAATAATAAGGCATACACTCACTCAAGTCACTATTTGATTAATGCTCATCAACTCCTTAGACCATAAACTCCACAAGGATAGGAACAGAGTCTGTTTTTCTTTATTTCTGGATCCTTAGCAACTAGGCCAGTGCTCACTATATATCTACTGGATGAATAGATAATTATCCAACTACTAAAAACCATAAGAAGGAATGTAAAGTGGCAACATGCTACAAGGAAACTTTTCCTCTTAACTTCCATTATTGTTTTCAGTTTGTTTTATGTGATAAATAAAAATGAAAAGGAAAAAAACCGTACTAGTGAATAGGGTTATCAAGAACTCAAACCAAAAAAAAAAAAAAAAAAAAACGTTTATAAGCTGACTACTTACTTCGTATCCAAAAGCTGCAGCTGGTGGTTACTGTCTCTGTGGGACATCTTCAGTTTGGTGCTTTGCTCTGATATCGACAAGTCCACTCTGTTCAAAAGCTGAGAAATCTGGGAAAGAAATCTTGCTTGTAATATCACATATGATCTTTAGAGGTAGTTTCAGATAACATCTGGTAAGCTATATTCTAGTCGATGACATTAAGATTCAATATAATTTAATATATTCTTTTAGCAGTTCACCTCATCTTTCCACTTCCATTTTCTATCATACACACTCATCAGAAATCAAGACCAGGAGTGATGCCAAAATCCATGACGCTCTGAGTACTTAACTTTATAGTTCTCTGATGAGCAAGACTAGTTCTCTGCCCAGGACCACTACTTCCACCTGCTGGCACAAAATACAGTTATGTTTACTTTGGGATTTCTACCATTAATGTGGCTGCTAGACATAGAGAATGGAATTCTTATCACTTGCAAAATCCTTTGAGGTCCCAGATTTACCTCCATATCAAGTCAAGTCACCAGAAAATATAATTTGTAAATTCCATCCCTCCTACTCCTGGTTCATACCACCCACCCCTTTCCCTGGTCTTTCTACTAAGAGTTAATAGAAACTCGTCCTATATGAAATGTCTTTAGTTTCTTCAGGAATTACGGTGTTCGATATTCCTCACTCACAGATTCATGGGACAAGTATTTATTAGATCCAGAACAAAAAAAAGTATGTCTCCTTCTATAGATTTCTATATGCATCCGACTTGGCTTGGCCACCAAGAAGCTTAGTATCTGCTGAGCATTTATTTTCTGTTGTGGTAATTCTGTCCTTACTCATTCTCCGAAAAAAAACTATTGGAATTTTGTTTTATTGTGGGGTTTTTTTGGTGGCTTTAGAATATCTGTGTCCTTCACATAAGCAGATTTAGATCTTTATTGAATGTATTTTGAACACAAGTATTTTTACTCCAGCAAAGTGACCAGGTGCCCCTTTTTACTGGAATGGTCCCTCTTTGCATGAAGAATAGCAAGTAGGGCAGATACTGTGGGGCAAATCCTAGAAGACAGGCCCCTTGATGGCAAAGGGAAGCTTTTAAGTGGCCAAAAAGCAAATGGTGAAATGCCAAAAGTTATGCTTTATAAAACTGATCTGTGTTTCAAGGTGGAGTACTCTAAAATTCACCGGCCAGCCTACCTCTACCTTTGTCTGAATCCTTTCCCACCAAAGACTATGTGATGAGGTAGCACGCAACATGAGTCCCAGGATAGTAACTATTTCCTGAACCAAAAATGGGGACATGGCATATAACAGAATGCCTGATCATTCACCTATGCACGAAGTAGTTTTGGAGCCATAATTTAGAATTTCTGGAATATATTAATTGTTTTAGGAATGAGGGAAAAGAACCTTTAAAATTAGGACTCTACCAAAAAAATTGGCGCTTTGGTTGCCGTACCCGTGAAGGGCCACTGCACTGAAACAGGGGGAAAGAAGAAGTGAGGAAAAGATATGCATGTGCTAGGCGTCCCGGCTGGTTTCTCACCACCATGTTATTCTTACTTAGCTAAGAACAAATTACCTCCTTTTAAAAGGCTACCTGAAGTAGGCCATACCTGCCCCTCTGCGTCTTTGATTTTTGTTTCCAAGATAAGTTTGGCAGCTTGCTGTTCTTTGTTCAGGTGCTGGAGCCCCTCATAAGTCGTTTTGTGCTCTGCAGAGAGTCTGGCTATGCTGGCGTCACACCTGTCCAGGCAAACGACAAAGCTAACTCTGAGTGAAGTTTAAAAACAAGCACTGAAGCTCCTTGACATATTCAAACACACAACCCCACTCAAAGAAACTGTACTTTGACTCATTCTTTTACACAGAGGTTCAAATGAATATAGAGAGCTGCCCTCGTTATGGGTTTTAAGTTAAACCACAGGGATGCTGCTTAATAAGAGTAGGGATGTCACCATCAAAGGAGCAAAGGCTTTACAATGCTCATGAGTATAAAACTGTACATGCAGTAAGAGCCCAATTACAGAAGGCCTATACAGTGTGCCGGACGGGGTCTGTCACTCTTCAGTGCCACCTCCACGCCTCTAAGTTCTCTGGGCCTTCTTTGGATCGTGAAGGCAATTCCTTCTACATTTGAAAGTACTACTCCTAACCTTTTACCAAATCGCCTCAAGACGGTCAGCTTTGAGTGGGGTCCAGAGCTCGAGAAGGCTGTGCAGCGGGTCTGAGCTGCAGTGTAGGCTGCTCAGTCCCTTGGGCCTCACAGCTTGGCAGTGCCAATGGTGCTCAAAGTATCTGTGGCAGAGAAGCTGTGTGCGAAGCCTCTGTCGAGCCCTAATAGGAAATTCACAGAATAGCTCCCTAGAAATACGAAACTAAGTCAGCCCCGTTCCAACCCAATCATCCCGCTCTGAAAAGTAGCCATTGGCTTGCTGCTGGGCCCCGGTAGCAAATGCGTTCCTGAGCACGGGACATTAAGTGACCAAGCAATCTGGCCAGTCCATCCTGAGCACCAAGCCATAAAGGGAGGCATATGAGCAGTGCTCCATCTTCAAGGGGAAGAAAAGCATAGACATCACGCTTAAATAGGTCCCAAAGGCGTAAGTACACTGCATGAGCCCACACTCCTGTGGCATATACTCTTGCTTCTGCCAACTTTCCTTTAACTCACACATACAGCCTCTTGAGGAGCTCCTGATGACCAGGTGGACCAGCAGAGGAAAAGCCAGACCTGGTTTACGAAAGGTGTCAGTATGCCGACACCTTCCAGAAGTAGACTACTGACACTTAAAAGCCCACTAGGGAGTGGATCTCAAGGGTGTTAAGGAAGGGAAACCCCCACAGTTGGCAGAAGTTCAAACAATGTATCTGCCTAGAATAAAAAATAGCCAGATGTTCATGATTAACGGCGAGAGACATAGAAGAAACATATTGGAGGATTGGTGACAACAGGAAAAGAGCCATATATTTGGATTGCTCAGAACTGACACAGCATTTTTGGGGTGCCTGAGTGGCTCAGTTGGTTGGGCGTCTGACTTCAGCTGAGGTCACGATCTCATGGTTTGTGAGTTTGAGCCCCATGTCGGGCTCTGTGCTGACAGCTCAGAGGCTAGAACCTGCTTCAGATTCTCTGTCTGCCTCTCTCTCTGCCCCTCCCCTGCTCACGCTCTGTCTCTCTCTCTCTCTCAAAAATAAAGAGACATTGGGGCGCCTGGGTGGCGCAGTCGGTTAAGCGTCCGACTTCAACCAGGTCACGATCTCGCGGTCCGTGAGTTCGAGCCCCGCGTCGGGCTCTGGGCTGATGGCTCAGAGCCTGGAGCCTGTTTCCGATTCTGTGTCTCCCTCTCTCTCTGCCCCTCCCCCATTCATGCTCTGTCTCTCTCTGTCCCAAAAATAAATAAACGTTGAAAAAAAAAAAAATTAAAAAAAAAAAAAAAAAAAAAATAAAGAGACATTTAAAAAAAATTAAAAAACGAAACAAAACTGACAGAGCATTTGTGCTCCTTGTGAATGTTCTCTGTATCAAGGGAGCAGAGGCCCAAAAATTGTACTTCCCAAACAACCTTGGCAGCTGGTTGTAAATAACCATAAATTACTTATACAGAGAGGTGGAAGAGAAGCCCTTATGTTCCCCTGGCAGGGATGGGCAGACGTGGGATAAACTGCACACGTGAGGTTTACAGCCACTTCTAGGCACACTCTTGCAAATCACTCACTCCCATGTTATAGGCAGCTGATGTTTTCAATGGCTCCTTTCTGGATTCTTGCACATCCCACTATCCTGAAAGCCAACAGCAGTTTCTTTCACTTTGCTTGCTTAAATCTGCCAAAGGCTATGCAAGCTCTAACCTCCTGGATTAAATACCTTCCTGCTAAAATACTTAGAGTGGTTTCTGTCTTCTTGACCGAACCTTGATGCATACAGTCATATATCCATATAAAATTTTACAAGGAAGCATGCAAAATATTAAGCAGCTATCTTTGGATCATGTGTGATTTTTATTTTACTTTTCATTCTTTTCTAAATTGTATAACTTCCCCACAATATGTATAATTTTTCTGATCAGAAAAATAATTACACAAGGAAAATATTTTCATCAACGGCCATGTACAAAGAATGGGTTCCAATTTTATGGAATATGCACTATCCTACCATCTTTCTCTGGGGTCCCCATGAAGCAGAAATGAGGCTGGACTACAAGGAATCCAGAGCTAGAGAAATGTGGGTTAGAGTCACTGTCATGAAAGTTAGGTCAGGTTCAAGGCAATAGGTAGCAGAAGCAGAGAGGCGACAGTGGGAACCCCACTCCATAATTTACTCTTTCAGTCAATAAGTATTTGTAGAATGGCCACTATGTGTCACATACTAATTATACAAAATGAAGACATAGCGGGAACTTTTTTCTTCAGTACACATACCATACAATCCAGAAATTTAAAAACAGATTCTTATGCCACCACTATAAAAATCCTACTCAGCTTACATGTATATTTTCTTCTGTTATTGGTGGAGATTTTATCTGACATTTTGTTCTTGTTCATTATCCCTCAAATCAGACAAATCAGCTCAGAAGATTGGGAACTTGCTGAACAAGTCATTATAAATACACAGACTGAAGACGGAGCCAGTGACAGGTCCCAGTTTCAGTAAATCAGCGGTCTGCAATCTTCCTAAAAGCACCGGGAATGAATTCTTTAAGATGTAGATCTGCATTTAGGCCTCAACGAGCTTTATAAATTGTTCCCTAAGTGACTCAGACACGGAAAAGAATCTCATTGACTAAGTCATACAAAATATTTGCAACAAGCTTAAAAAAACAAAATATTGGTCTAGAGTGTATAAGCCATGAATAAAGATTAAAGAGCATGCCAGTGCTTTGTAGGCTTTCTAATAAGCAATAAGATTTAACTGATTTACTAATCATTTTGCACTAAAATGTTGCAAATTAAAACTACTACCTGGTCTGTCGGTTAAACATGGTGGACTGAACACGTGCCCTTATTTTGGCTCCCTCCTGAATACCTATCAAGATGACTCCAGATGAATTTTAAAAAGGTATAAATCCACAAGGACAAAAAATAATGGGACGGAAAAAAAAGTATGGGGGAAAGTAGAAAGCAGACAGATGGTGCAGGAGATGGAGCAAAGCGTATATTTTGCTACGGCCGGTGCTGGGAGCTTGAAGGGCTCTATATCTGAAAACCAGCAGAAGCGAGAAGAAGCTTTAGTTCCCACGCGGCAAGACGGGCAAGAACCGGCTCCACTCAGGAAGCACACAGGAGCACACTTGTGACAGAACACAGGAACCAGGGTAACTGAAACCAGAGGTCTGAGTGGGGCCCTACCAGCTATGGAAAGCTCAAAAAACAAACAAACCGAAAAAAAACAAACGAAAACCTGGATGAGGGGCACCTGGGTGGCTCAGCGGGTTAAGCAGTTGACTTCAGCTCTGGTCATGATCTCACAGTTCATGAGTTCCAGCCCTGTCTCATGTTCTCTGCTGTCAGCGCAGAGCCTGCTTCGGATCCTCTGTTCCCCTCTCTCTGCCCCTCCCCACCCTCTTTCTCAAAAATAAATAAAAAATTTTAAAAACGTGGACCAAATGAGTTCTTAAATATGTTTAAGGTACTGAAAAAAATCGAAGACAGATTAATATCTATAACGAGAACTCTGAATTATTAAACAAAAACAGGCAGAGGGGAAAGAAGAACAAGTGGGTGAGAGAAAAATGGAAAATCCTGGAAGTAAACTACACAGTGTCTTCACAGACCTGACAAATTCTAGACTGGACCTGACTGAAGATGGTCAGTTAGTTTGAAGACAGTAGCAAGGAGCTCACACACAAGGAAGCAAAGACAGCGATGCGAAACATGAAAAAAACAGGTAAGAGACAAGGAGGACAAATAAACAGATGCCAACCTAAGTGAAAGAGGAATTGAGAAGTCCCCAAAAGAAGGAGACAGAAGGGTGGAGAAACATCTTAGGAGTGAGGAAAAAGAACTTATCATCCCAGGATAAAGGCAAAACAAAGGCAGACACAGATTTAAACATGCAAAGATAAAGACATGTATTGACCACAAACCCATACTGAAAGAGTCACTAAATCATGTACTTCAGTAAAAAGAAAAGAGCACCCAGGGACATCTGGCTGGCTCAGTCAGTAGAGACCGTGACACTTGATCTTGTAAGTTTGAGCCCCACGATGGGTGTAGAGATTACTTAAAAATAAAATCTTTAGGGGTGCCTGGGTGGCTTAGTCGGTTAAGCGGCCGACTTCGGCTCAGGTCATGATCTCACAGTCCGTGAGTTCGAGCCCCGCGTCGGGCTCTGTGCTGACAGCTCAGAGCCTGGAGCCTGTTTCGGATTCTGTGTCTCCCTCTCTCTCTGCCCCTCCCCTGTTCATGCTCTGTCTCTCTCTGTCTCAAAAATAAATAAACGTTAAAAAAAATAAGAAAATTAAAAAATAAATAAAATAAAATCTTTAGGGGTGCCTGGGTGGCTTAGTTGGTTAAGTGTCTGACTTTGGCTCAGGTCATGATCTCAGTTTGTGAGTTCAAGCCCCACATTGGGCTCTGTGCTGACAGCTCAGAGCCTACAGCCTGCTTCAGATTCTGTGTCTCCCATTCTTTCTCTGCCTCCTTTGTGCATATGCTCTCTCTTTCTCAAAAATAAATAAACATTAAAAAATAAAATAAAATAAAATCTTTAAAAAAAAAAAAAAGCACCCACAGGAAGGAGTGGGATGCAAGAAACAAAGGTGAGCAAACTGAGAAAATTATTGGTAAATTTAAGTTATTGTCGACTCTGAAGAAAGTAAGCTACCAGATCAATTATTCCAGTCTTTTAAAAATCATTTATTGGGAGGCGCCTGGGTGGCTCAGTAAGTTAAGTGTCCAACTTCAGCTCAGGTCATGATCTCCTGGTTCGTGGGCTCGAGCCCTGTGTCAGGCTCTGTGCTGAGAGCTGGGAGACTGGAGCCTGCTTCAGATTCTGTGTCTCCCTCTCTCTTTCTCTCTCTGCCCCTCCCCTACTTGTGCTCTATCTCTCCCTCTCTCAAAAATAAATGAACATTAAAAAAATAAAAAAATAAACATCCTCTTTAAAAACAAGAAAATAAAAATAAAAGTCATTTCTTGGTACTAACTCACATTTACCTGAGGCTGAACAACTTGTTTAGCTCAGTCATGTTGTTAAAATGCTATAATCCTTTTCAGAAGTAACAGGAAAAAAATTAATGGAACAAATTTTTTTTAATATTGACTTAAATACTTAAAATATTTTTAAAAAATATTTTAAATAATCTGACAAAACTGCATATATGCATTTAAATATTTTCAATATTCATAGTACAATATATACAATTAAGCAATAATTATGCCATTGTTCTTCTGTATTGGAAATCTTTTTTGAATGTGAATGCCCAATGTTGGAGAAAGTTTGGAGAATCAAGCTATATCACATACTACTGGTGGAAAAATACATTTTACAAGCTTTCTAGAGGGCAACCTGGCAGTATATGCCCCAAATTTTGAAACATAAATATATTTCTATGTGCCTTTCAATCTAGGTATTAGCCCCAAAGAAACAAAGTTTCAGGAAAGAAAAGAAAAAAAAAAAAAAGCAAACTAAGTACAATTCTTTATCTGTATAAATGCCTGCTGTTTAACTTGCTACTATTTTAGAATACTGGCCAAAATCCTTTAAAATGCCCCCAAAGGGTTGCTCCCTATCCATCTAACTTCCAGCAACATCTCACACACCTCAGTCCCTTTTCCCCTCTTCATCTAGTCACACTGATTATATTCCAGGGCTTCGAACTTACCTCACTCCTTCCCACTTCAAGGCCTGACCCATGTTGTTTCCTGTCTGGAATGTTATTCCCTGACCTCTTCACATGGGTACTTACCATTCCACCCTCAGAGCTAAGCACACAAGTCACATCCTTAAGGAAGCCTTCCCAGAGCCCCCAGATGAGACACACCAGTTACATACTTGGAGAACGCCCCACATAAATCTTTCACTGACTTGCGATTAAAACTTATTATTGTTATTATTTTGGATATCTTCCATAACATACTCTTGTTTCATAATATACTCTCATCACTGGCCCAAGCATGGCTCACTTTGTTCAGTTAATTATTTTGAGTAATGGCTCCCATGAAAGTAAGCATTTTGAATCCTGTGTCATCATTCCCTTGTTTTCCTATTAAGATGATTAATGGCAAGCCAAGAAACAGACTCTTAACTGGTGGTTGCCAGAGGGGAGGTGGGTGGAGGGATGCATGAAATAGGTGATGGGGATTAAGGAGTGCACTTGCCCTGGGTAATGTTTGGAAGTGTGGAATCAGTATATCGACACTTGAAACTTAACACTGTATGTTAACTGTACTGGAATTCAAATAAAATAAAATAAAATTTTAAAAGAGAGTTAATTGCATATACACATGCATGTATGTAAGTACATATATATGCAAATACGTGTGTATATATATGATGGCATGCTATTTCTTTTTTTTTATTTTAAGTCTATTTTGAGCAAGAGAGAGAGGGGGAATGCGAATGTGGCAGAACAGAAGAGAGGGAGAGAGAGAGAATCCCAAGCAGGCTCTATCTGCATTGTCAGAGCAAAGAGTGGGAGGGGCTCAATCTCTGCAACTGTGAGATCATGACCTGAGCCAAAATCAAAAGCCAGATGCTTAACCAACTGAGCTACCCAGACAACCTTAGCATGCATTTCTTAAAAGTATATATATGCATGTTTTAGTTGAATTTAACTTTTACAAAAGACATTATGTCAGGGGCGCCTGGGTGGCTCAGTCGGTTAAGTGTCTGACTCTTGGTTTCAGCTCAGGTCATGATCTCACGTTTCTTGGGTTCAAGCCCCATATCGGGCTCTACCACTGATAGTGTGGAGCCTGCTTGGGATTCTCTCTCTCTCCCTCTCTCTGCACCTACCCCACTGGCTCTCTGTCTCTCTCAAGTTAAATAAACAAACTTATAAAAAAAAAAAAGACATTATATCATATGCAATATTTTGGTATTTATTTTTTCCACCTATTATATTGCTAAGATTCATCCATATTGCCATACAGCACTGAGGTTCCTTTTGACAATAGAATAATATTCTGTTGTTTGTTACAATTTATTTGTTCATGCTCTCATTGATGGGCACTTTGGGTTATTTCAGTATTTTCTATTGTGAATGATGCTGCTATTAACAAGACCCCTTATACAAGAATTTCTCTTGGGCAGAAACTGATGGATCATGGAGTATGTGAATGTTCAACACTGGGAGGTAAGATCAGATTCTAATTTATACTCCCACTAGCAAGGAATAAGAGACTGTAAGAAGCCACATCCTCTCTAACGCTTATTTTCAGACGTTTCAGATGCCAGTCAACTGGGTGAAAAAAAAAATATTTTGTGTTTTGAATTTTCATTTCAACATCAACCACTGAAGTTAAATCTCTTTACGTGTTTGTTGACCACATATGTTTCTGCTTTGGTAAAATGTCATTCATGTCTCTCACCCATTGTTACACTGGGTTGTTTGCATTATTCTTATTAACTTGCAGGAAATCTTTAAATGCTCTTAGTACTAACCCTTTACCAGCCAATATCGTCCTCAGTTTGTAACATTTAATTTTCTTCTTTAAAGGGTCTTTTGATGAGCAATGTTTTAAATTTTAATATAATCAAATCCATCAATGCTTTTTATGTCAAGAAGAAATTCTCCCCTACCGAAAGATCTAAAAGATATTCATCTATATTTTTCTATTAAAAATTTTTAAGTCTTATTTTTAGCACTTAAGCCCTCTACCCGTCCAGAGCTGATTTTGTATCTGGTAGGAGGTAGAAAAGAAATTACTCTTTTTTGATATGTATAATATATTTTTCAGCTTTACTTATGAGCAATCCCTCCTTTCTCCACTGATCTGCTATGCCATCTATGACATGTGCTAAGGTCCCACACATATGTGGTCACAGTCCAATTTGTGCATGCTCTATTTTATTCCATTTTCACTTTCTCTACCCCTAAGCCAATAACATAGAGTTTCACAACAAGTCTTGCTATCGGGTAGGGCAATTCTCCCCTCTCCGGTCACCCTCAGAAGCGTAGCGGATATTTTTCACTCTTAACCCTTACATATAAACATTAGGGTCATTTTATCAAGTTCAACGTAAAACTCTGTTAGGATATTAACTGGAATTTCATTAATTCTAAAAATTAATTTGAAAGAATTAATATCTTCAGAAATATTAAGACTTCCTACCCTTGAATATAATATCTATCTCTATTTACTTATGTATTCTTATTATTTCTTTTTTTTTTAATGTTTATTTATTTTTGAGACAGAGAGAGACAGAGCATGAACGGGGGAGGGTCAGAGACAGGGAGACACAGAATCTGAAGCAGGCTCCAGGCTCTGAGCTGTCAGCACAGAGCCCGACGCGGGGCTTGAACCCACAGACCATGAGATCTTGACCTGAACCGAAGTCGGACGCTTAACCGACTGAGCCACCCAGGTGCCCCTCTTATCACTTCTTAATCAAATTAAAAAAAATTTTTCCCTTTAGAGGTCTTGAGCAATTTTTGTTAGATTTCTGCCTAGTTATTTTATATTCTCTGCTTTTATTTTAAATGGTATCTTCATTTTGGTATGTTTTGTTTAATAGTAAGGAAACTGACTTTTGTATATTAATATATCTAGCCATTTTGCTAAGTATGCATTAACAGATCAAAAGGGAAGGATATAAAAAGATTTGAACAGATGCAAAAAATACTTGAGAAAACCCAATACAAATTCATAGAATCTTAGTAAATTAGGAATTGAAGAAAACTTAATCTGATAAATCTATGTTAAAAAAAAAAAAACACGAGCAATTATCATTCAAAATGGAAAAACAATGGAATAATTTCATTGAAGTAAAAAACAAGAGAAAGATGCCCCCAATCACATCTACTTAACACGGTATTGAGGGGTTTGCCATTGTAAGATGACAAGAAAGAGAGACTAAGGATACAAGGATCAGAAAAGAAGAAATAAAATTATCATTATTTGCAAATGATATGATTTCTATAGAAAACCCCAAATATCGGGTCACCTGGGTGGCTCTGTCAGTTAAGAATCTGACTCTTGACTTCAGCTAAGGTCATGATCTCATGGTTCATGAGTTCAAACTCCATATAGGGTGCTGCACTGTCCTGATCTGCTTGGGATTCTCTCTCCTCCTCTTTCTCTGCCCCTCCCCCACTTGTGTGTGTGCACGCGTGTGCTCTCTCTCTCTCTCTCTCTCTCTCAAAATAAATAAATAAACTTTAAAAATATTAAAAAAATAAAACTCCAAATATCTACAAATAACAAGTGAAATTAAATAACTATTTGGCATTAAGTTGTTTGACATCTGTGTCCCCTCCTAGACAGAATATAAACAGCAAGACAGAGGGACGACATTTGCCTTTTTCATCACAAAAACCCTAGTGCCCCGTTCATTGCCTTACATGTAGAAGAGGCCCAACAGATATTGTGAATGGATGAATGTATTTGTGAACGGATGAATACACAGAAAATCACTGTACAGTGCAAAGTACTTGATTCATACTACTTCCTTTAGTCTTAAATCATCCCTCACTTCACAAATGATGGTAACACCAACACCAAATAAAGACCTTTCTTTTTTGAGTTCATAACTGTTCAGCAAAATATTATTTAAATCTTATTTGGGGATATCATGGGTTTTAACATACCATGAAATACAAAAATATTATACAAAAGCTTTATTTTCCAATCCAAACACAGCTTTTACTGGGTAGGAACTGTCAGGTATCACTACACCCGACCAGTTTCATTATCTTTGCAAAGCTGTTTGAGGGATGGACTCTGTTTGAAAAAGTTATTTAGAAAGATCTTGAAATTATCCTGAAGTTCATGGCTCACTGATTTTCCCTAGCTTTGGCTTGGCTTCAGTATTATTTCTCACTTGGAAACACAAATACTACAACATAAATTTCCATTAACACCAAGCAGTAGTTAAATACAATAAATTATGGCACACAACTGTAGCAGGATACTCCATACCCAAGTAAGCAGTATACTAGAACTATGCATATACTCAAAGAAAGCCCACAATGTACTGTTATGTGCGAACACTTCAGTTGCAGAATAATATATGTAATACTTTGTAAAATCAAAATCAGACTGTTGTGATTGTTAATTAATTGTGAGGCTGAAAATCATGTTACTACAATGATAAATTACTACCTCATAACTATGTATGAAAAAGTCTGAAAGGACAGACATCAAGCTGTTAATATTAGTTACCTGTAAGGAATAAAACAGAGCAAGGGGCTGGTGAACTTAATTTTTTTCTCTACTTCACATATTTCATAATGTTTCTGACTGTTTAATACCACACACTACATCTTCGTACCTTTATAAGTAAGGGGACAAAGCAGGTGGGAAGGGCAGGGAGGGCTGCAAGGTAAGATACCAAAGCCTGCCATCAGAAAACATACACAAAGAAATCAACTCTGGTTTTCTTATGTTAAAAACAAAGTTATCCTTATTCTCAAATGCTGCATAAAAATATTACATATGAAAGAACAGAACTGGGACACCTGGGTGGCTCAGTTGATTAAGTGCCCAACTTTGGCTCAGGTCACGATCTCGCTGGTTCACGGGTTCAGGCCCCATGTTGGGCTCTGTGCTGACAGCTCAGAGCTTGAAGCCTGCTTTGGATTCTGTTATCTCCCTCTCTCTCTCTGTCCCTCCCCACCTCATGCTCTGTCTCTCTATCTCTCAAAAATAAATAAAAACATTAAAAAAAAAAAGAAAGAATAGAGTAAATGGAACGAAATGTTAACACTTGGTGAATCGTGCAAACTTTCTGTAAGTTTCAAATTGTTTGTTTGTTTGTTTATTTTGAGAGGGGGGAGGGACAGAGAGAGAGGGACAGAGAAAATCCCAAGCAGACTTTGCACTTTTGGCACAGAGCCCCACACAGGACTTGATCTCATGAACTGTGAGATCATGACCAGAACCAAAATCGAGTCAGATTAACCTACTGAGAAACCCAGGCACCCTGCAAATTATTTCTAAATAAATAAATAAGAAAAAAGGGGGAAGCTATATTGCTACCTCAGCTAATATTGAATCAACGACACTGTTCCTGTCTTTTCGAAAAAAACACTCATAAAAGACAGCCTCAGAGTTCTAAATATAGCTGTGTGCATGGCTCAACAGCTTTAGTTAAACGAGAATTTGCAATCAATCTGACAAGTTGCCCTATTTTATCCTGTTATGTTATAAATGAACCAATAATGTAGTCGTTTCAAAATTTCCCTTTTCAGGTCTTTGGATAACTGTTATCTCCCAGGTGCAGTTCTTGGTTGTAGCCATTGTGTGGCAGAATAACTTTTCATCTGGTTATCAGATCAGTGGCGAA
Organism: Lynx canadensis; assembly: GCF_007474595.2. Lineage (NCBI taxonomy): Eukaryota > Metazoa > Chordata > Mammalia > Carnivora > Felidae > Lynx > Lynx canadensis. Next base: position 45,024,853 of record NC_044308.2, read on the forward strand.
GAGGTGGTCAGAAGTTCATTAACAGAGTACCAAAGGTCTAGCCACAGACCTGACCAGGCAACATGCTTAAAGTAAACATCTCTTACAGTTTGTGACATGGTGGCATAGCACACCAAAGGCAGTGACATTTTTTTTATTATTTTTAAAAAATATTTACCTAGAGGCACCTGGGTGGCTCAGTTGATTAAGTGTCCAACTTTGGCTCAGGTCGCGATCTGTGAGTTCAAGCCCCGAGTCGGGCTCTGTGCTGATAGTTCAGAGCCTGGAGCCTGCTTCAGATTCCATGTCTCCCTCCCTTCCTGCTCCTCCTCCTTCCCCCTGGTCATGTTGTCTTTGTCTCTGTCTCTCTCTCTCAAAAATAAATCTTAAAAACAAATTTTGTTAGTGTTTATTTGTTTATATTGAGAAAGAGAGCATGAGAAGGGGAAGGGGCAGAGAGGGAGAGAGAGAGAGGGAGGGAGGGAGAGGGAGAGAGCGGGAGAGAGAGAGAGACAGAGAGAGAGACAGAGAGAGAGAGACAGAGAGAGAGAGAGAGAGAGAGAGAGAGAAAATCCCAAGCAAGCTCTACACTGTCGACACAGAGCTTGAGGTGGAGGCTCGATCTCATGAACCGCGAGATTATGACCTGAGCCAAGATCAAGAGTCGGTTGCTTAACACCCAGGCTCCCAGAAAGGCAGTGACATTTAAAACATTAAGTTGTTCATGTTCCATGTTATAATTACCTATACATATAATAATTCTTGTATATATACATAATTAAGCCTTTAAGGGCTGGCAATAATTTAACTGAATCAGACTCCAGAGCAATTTATGTACCAGGGTATTGTCAGAAACAATCCCTGTACAGCAATCTGCCAGAAATTAATGGCGATGAAGATCTGGACGTGATACCTGTAGAGGCAGACAGTTTAATAAAAGATCAAGGAAAGAGGGGCCCCCAGGTGGTGCAGTCGGTTAAGCGTTCCACGCTTGATTTCAGCTCAGGTCATGGTCTCACCGTTGTGAGATCGAGCCCCGCGTCAGGTTCTGCTGGGTGTGGAGCCTCCTTTCTCCCTCTTTTCCTCTCTCCCTCCCTGGCAAGTGAGCGCCCTCACTCTCACTCTCTCTCTCAAAAAAATTTTTAAAAAGATCAGGGAAAAGAGAGAGTCTTGCTAAGATCACTGACATCACAGGGCACCCGTACGCTAGATGCTTCATACTGCTGGAGAAAGAGACATCTCTAAAACAATCCGGCCAAGTCACTGAACAAACAACCAACCAAAGCAAGCAGAGGGAAGGAGCTGTCAGTATCCAGTATCCAGCAAAGACACCAAAAAATATGAACTAAACACAGAAAAAAAGCAGGCAAAAGAAACTGGCAGTGAGAGGGAAAGATGTCAGATTTAAAAGACACAGACTTTAAGGCAGCCATTACAAACACTGGATGACCAAAGAAATAGAGAAAAAATGATTTAAAAAAGTAAAGGAAGGTATGGGGTGCCTGGGTGGCTCAGGTGATTGATCTTCTCACTCTTGATTTCGGCTCAGGTCATGATCTCATGGTTTGTGACTTGGAGCCCTGCACAGGGCTATGGGCTGACAGCACGGATATGCTTGGGATTCTCTCTGCCTCTATCTCTCAAAATAAATAAATAAAAACTGTAAAAAAAAGTAAAGGAAGGTATAATGGTAATGTGTCATCAAATAGAGAATATCAACAAAGAGACAGTAATCATTTTTTAAAAGAACCAATTGGACCCAGTCAAATGAAAAGAAAACCCTTAGAACGGGGGAAAGCTTTTTCAAATCAGGTATCTGGTAGTGAATTGAATCTAGAATACATAAAGATCTTCTGCAACTCAATAATAAAAAGACTATTAATCCAGATGAAAAATGGGCAAAGGATCTGCATAAACAGCTCTCCAAAGATCTACAAATGACCAATAAGCCCACTGAAGGGTGTTCAGCACCATTAGTCACTAGGGAAATGCAAATCAAAAACAAGATATTACTTCATACCCATTAGGTTGGCTCTATCAAAAAGGTAAGTGTTGGTGAGGACGTGGAGAGATCAGAGCCCTTGCGCAGTGCCGGTGGCATTGTAAATGGTGCAATCGCTTTGGAAAACAGTCTGGCTGTTCTGTTCCTCAAAAGGTTAAATATAGAGTACCACATTACTCAACAATTATACTCCTAGGTATATATATATATATCCAAGAGAAATGAAAACATATGGCCACACAGAAAGTTGTCTGTGAATGTTCATAACAGCATTATTTAAAAGAGCCAAAGATTTTTTAAGCTGATGATGTCTAATTTATTCATTTTCTTCCTTTGCACCTGGACTTGCTTACCTGAAGGGAACTTGCACACCTGCATCAGTATATAGCTATTTCTCCTTTAAAACTCTGGCACCATGAAAACAGACCTCAAGGAGGAATGGAAGTGGCCGCTGAGCACTGGGAAAAATGAAGAAGACAGGCCAAATAACGGACCCACTGTTCCAGGAGGAAGAGGAAAGCTGGCCTCCCTGAGCTCTGCTTTAGGGAGAAATGGGAAACTCTCTAAGAAAGTCTGTTCAGAGCATGCCACTCTTAGTGGGGTGAGGGTGCCCCCCACCTCCACAGGGAAGCACAAGGGGGAGCATCAGGGTCAGCTTCCTACCAAGGGCATCACTGGTGGATCCATAAACACTATAAAATAAAACCTGAAATAATATAGCAGCCTAGTAATTTAAGACCATCACTTAGCACGTTCATACTCCTCCAATTCAATACAAGAAAGCCAAAACTTTGCCAAAGATTTTTTTTTTCCACACAAGTTTATTCCAACAAAGTCTTATTAGCATTCCAGGGGAAAGACCAGTAGAACCACAAAACAAAGCAAAAACAGGTGGTGCTCACAACAAACGTTTGTGATCGTTTCATTGCAAAAGTATTTGCTATAGGGAAGGAACGTACTGCATAAAGAACTGAATGTGAAACTGCACAGGAAAAATGTAAAATTCCTGAAAATAGTTCAAAGTCATTTCTCCATTTGGTCATTAGAACAGTTTCATGAGGATAATGTCACTGCCGCTGCCCTTGAGATTCACAAACGCTCCCACTTGCTCTGTGTTCACTCCATGCCATGCCCTGTGCTAAGCCTCGTACATAGCTGGCCTCACATAATCTTCATCTGCAACTAAAGTGCATAGGCAGATCCTCAAAATTTTCCACAAGTCCCTATTCTGCCCTGTAGCTCTGAAGCCCTTCTAACTTCTCACTCTTCTGGGAGGTCTCACAGAGTGGGCTTTCTGTTAAGCCAATCTCCACAAAAAGACGTCAAGTTTTTCAGTCCTATTACAGTCATTTTTCTAGATCATTAATTCATCCAAACAAATATGTATTGAGAATCTACTGCTCTCCAGAGACTGTTCTATGCATGTAGGTTACAAAAATAAAAATGTACTCTGAAAACAGTAGAGAGACTCAATAGAACAGAATGCTTGGAGAGCTCAGGAGAGTAGGGTATCAGAGAAGACTTCCTGGAGGAGGTGACATTTGAGCTGAACTTGAAAGTCTGATTAGAAGTTAGAAAAGAAGGGGGAAAGGCATGGTGGGTGAAGAAGCACGTGCAAAGGCACAGAGATGGGAGAGCATGACCCATTCAGGGACTAACAAGTAGCTGATTACTGACGAAAGGTACAGTGCAAAGGTCGAGAGAGATAAGGAGGTCAGTGGGGGGTTCATCTCTAAAGGGCATGCTAAGAAGACTGGCGCTGACCCGAATGAGAAGAGACAACTACACAAGAGTGGCAACTAGGCCTCCATTCATTCTATGGGGCCATCTGCTGTAAGACTGATGTTCACCCAGCAGACCGAAACACACATGCCCAGCATCTAAGGTCCTTCATGTGTTGTCTTGCACAGATCCCCCAACACTACTCTCCTTTGCTCCAAAGAGGTCTTGGATCCTGTGTTCCTGTTCTATCTTCCGTCTCACCCTTTACAGACCACCCTCATTTTCACCTCAGCCTGATTTGAATTGTTTATTGGCTCCACAGCTCCCCTTGTAGACTTGTGCTTGACTCTTAACAGCAGCAGAGGGCAGAAGAGGCCCATAAATATTTTAAAGATCGTGCATTTCCAACAAGTTCTGGGGTGACTCCAATGGTGCTGGTGCACGGAGCACTCCTTCAGTAAAAAGTGGCCGTAACAGCACCTTTCGTACTACCTGAGGTCAAAGATCTTCTCTAAATTTCCAATCTATCACAGACCAAAATTTTCAGAAGATAATAAAAAAATAAATTACAAGGGAAATGACATTTTTAAAAGAGATATACAAAATGTAAGTCTCAACTTTGTATTACTGGAGACAGTAAACATAATTATTACCCGGCCAAATTACACAGGTCAGCCAAGCCCTCCCATCATTTCCTTCCACAAACACAACTCCAAGATAAGAAATCGTGGCATGCTCATAATCAGGTGGAACGTCTACCCTTGATTTTTATGGGCAAAGGAGGGAATGTCTTAGAAGAACGCAAAGAATTTGCTTTGGGACTTTGTGAATATATACTTTGTAAAATGGAGTTGATGAAAAACAGCTTTCGATGAGTACAGTCCCAAACACTTGACCACCTACCTTGCCACTCTCCCCCGAAGGTCTCCCAAACCGGAGAGCTGACGCATCTCCAGAGTCTTTAAGGCAGAATTAGTTCCATAGCTGATGTTGTCCCGGGCCCGGATCTGCTCCTGGAGTACCTGGGCAACACAAAAAAACCACTAAGAGGGTCTTCTGAGAATTTACATGCTGGCACAAAAGCATTTTATACTTTTGACAAAAATAAGAACATTTAACTCCATTCCTAAGAGCTCCTTTTTGACAGCCACCTGATATATACACGTGTACAGAAAGTACTTACACATGCTTAGAGAGACCTCAGAGATCTCTCTCTCTCTCTCTCTCTCTCTCTCTCTCACACACACACACACACACACACACACACACACACACAGTCCCTTCATCTGCCAGTAAAAACACTGAGACTTGGATGCCACATGACTTGACAGAGCCCCTCACCACCTCCCCGGCCCCCCACGCTGCAAGAAAGGGCAAAGCTCGGACTAGGTCCCTGGACTCTTGCTCTTACAGTTCAAAGCTCTTTCCACCACTCCAGGCTGTTTTTTGATAGTCATCGCTCTAGGCGAAGACTCCCTAAATCGATCAGGAAATAATAAATCAACACCAAGCAAGGACAGGGCTGGGCAGGGGGTGTCAGACAAACACGTCCAAATTCAGTTCCTCTAGCTGAATGACCCTGGGCAAATGTGTCAAGTCCTCTGAGCTTCCTTTTCCTTCTCCGTTAAGGAAACTTACATCTGTTAAGTGACTGTACTCTTAAGGGCACAGTAAATGTTTCGTGACACGGTGCGCAAAAAGCACCTACAATGTCTAGCACAGAGCCAAGACAGCAAATGCTGATCCTCTTAGGGTACTTATCCGATGACAGCACTTCTGCTGGAATAGCAGAACGGGGTCTCGTGGAAAGGCATTCAGTGAGAGCAGGTGCCCCAACACAGCATGGCCTGGCGGAGCAGCCATCCTGGCAAATCTAAGGAACGGTGGGGATGGTGAGGACACCCCTGGTGTTTACTGAGCATGTACCAAATCCACACTCTTGGGGTCCCCGGTGTTTCAGGATGAAATGACGCACCCAAAGTCACACGGACGGCAAGTGACCAGTCAGGACTGGCCTAGCAGCCTGGCCCCAAAACCCACCCTCCCTGTAACCACTCTGCAAAGAAGATGAGTTGAAGCGCGACAGTCAGAAAGACAGACAGACAGGAGAACCGGAGTCCTAGGTCACAAGAGACCAATGTTCCTTCTGAATATTTCCTTATTCTTTCGCACATGGCTTCCTTTCTGCCCTCCCTTCCTCCACCTTCGTTCTGTCCCTCACACTCCCCTCACCAACACCACCTTCTCTCCCCTTTGCAAAGAAAAAGCTCTTGATTCCTTACCTCCTTTTCTTTTCAACCATTTAAAATTTCTCATTTGTTTAATGCCAGCTTAAGTATTTTTTAATTTTTCTTGCTTTTCTTTTGGTTTTACTCTTTCTTTTAGTAATTTTAAAATAGGAGTACTAAGTTCCTTAATAACAGAGTTTTTTTTTTTTTAGAACAGTATCTGCTGTGTCCATAGACTGAGTGTGAAGTGCTTTCCTTATTAGTTTTAATTTCCATTTTGTGTTCCTCTTTGATCTTTTGATATTTAGGTATCTAAAGGATTACTTAGAGTTGTGTTTCCTCATTTTCAAGCAGTTAAGTGTTTTGGTCATTTTTATTTGTTTATTTATTTACTTTTTTAAGATTTTACTTCTAAGTAATCTCTACACCCAATGTGGGGCTTGAACTCACAACCCTAAGATCAAGAGTTGCACACTCTATCAACTGAGCCAGGCAAGCGCCCCATCATTTTCATTATTTATTTCTACTTTATTGGCTTGGGATCAAAAATATGGCTGGAATATACTTAATTTTTTGAATGTATTGGGGTATGCTTTGCAGCACACGTTTACTAAATGTTCCATGCAAAAAAAACTATTCAAGGAACAAAAGGTTCAATATCGTCTGTTAGATTGAGTTTGCTGATTCCAGTATTCATTTTCTCTAGATCTTATTTATTTTTGTCTAGCAGATTGCTCCATATGGGAAAGAGGTTTTACGAATTCCTCCATTGTAAAATATTTTCATCAAGTTCTCCTTACATTTTTAACACTTTTCATTTTATTTAGCCACCATTTTATTTGACACATACAGATTTGTGATACAAGTGACCTTAACCATTACACAATAATTTAGTGCTTCTGATTTAGTGCCTTTTTTTAAATGTTTATTTTTGAGAGAGAGACAGACAGATAGACAGAACATGAGTGGGGGAGGGGCAGAGAGAGCAGAAGACACAGAATCTGAAGCAGGCTCCAGGCTCTGAGCTGTCAGCACAGAGCCCGACGTGGGGCTCAAACTCACGAACCATGAGATCATGACTTGAGCAGAAATCGGACGCTTAACCGACTGAGCGACCCAAGCGCCCCTGATTTAATACTTTTAATGTTGTTTCATCTTACCTAATATTAACACTGTGACCATACTTTATAAATAATAAAGCAAATACTTGCTTGGTCTAGCACAGCATGCACTGTTCTGAGTGTTGTAGCTACATTAACCCGTTTATCCTCACAACACCCTCCGAAGTGGATACTGTTATTATCCCCATTTCACAGGAGGTGAAATCTCTGAGATATTAAGTAGCTTGTCCAAAGCCAGTTAATAAGTGACTGAGCTGGGATCTGAACTAGGAACTCTGGCTTCACAGACTGTGCTCTCAGTCATGACACTACAATGCTTTGTGTTTTCATTTGACCTTTCATCTCACTTTATATTTACAATTTATGCTGCTTCTGGTTGCTGTTTCCTTACTCCTTTTCCTTGTTTTGATGGGTTTAACCAGGTTACCATCCAATGTCCTCCCTCCCCTTGTTGACTGGGGAATGTTTCTGGACATCGCTATTCTATGAATGGCTCCCTTCCCTTCCCCATGTCCATAACCACACATGTCTACTCCAGGCTCTGTTCCTGCACGGCTCCCCCCTCCTTGGTATGAAACACTCAGCACACCTCACGCCCACCCTCCTTCGCCCTCCAACACAGGTGGTTTATCAGGAAGGATTTTACTTTCCTCCCCTCTTGCCCTTCCCTCACCCGTTATGCTTTGCTAAAATAACGTGGTACCTCTAACTGGGCTGGAACTAAAATTTTTGCCAGTAAAATGTCTCTTTTATTTCAATAATCTTTTCTCCTTTTTTCAGTACTTCTGTTACCCAGTCTCAAGCATTCCTCAACCTCTACTTACATGAAATAACATAGGTCTTTTTTTACGGATCGTTGATGACCTCTGCCTTCTTCCTTTTCCCTTCCCCCTATCTTAGGGTCTCTGTGTAGACTCCCTAACACTTTCCTCAGATCAGGCGCTTGGGTAAAAGACTCTCTGAATCCCTGCCATGTTGACAACCCTCCTTCCCTCACCCCAAAGGCTGGGGATCAATTGAAAGGGTATGGAATTCTTAACCTCAAGGCCCTTCCTCCCAGTGAACTTCGAGGCTGATAGAAAGTCTGGTGCCTCTTCCTCTGTAAGTTTCTCGGCTCCTTATGCCTAGAAGCTTGTAAGATTTTATTCTTCTACTTTGGAGTTCAGTTTTATCAGAATGTACCTAATTGTGGACTTAAAAAAAAATTCAATTCTACCTGGAACTCAGTGAATTTTTCAATCTGTAGTCTCAGATGATTCTTCTATGTAGCTACTGTTTGTTCTCCATCTGTTTCTTTGTCTCCTTCTGGAACTCCAATTATTCACATGCTGGGTGCCCTAGATCTGTGTCCCCACTGAGTCTTCCATCTTTTCCCTCACAGGTTCTCTCTCTTTGTATTTGGCTCTGATGTTTCTCTCTCTTCTACTTTGTCTTGTGGGCAACAAATTCAAGTCATAAAAGTTAACCATCCTTGCCTCTGGTTCATCTACTGGCTTTTAAAAACATAAGTTCAAGAAAGAAATTTTATGTTGCACCTAGATCTCCTAAGTGTCCTGTCTTAGTCAGCTGGGGCTAAAAGAATAAAATGCCACAGACTGAGCAGCTTATAAACAACAAACATCTATTTCTCGAAGTTCTAAGGCTGGGAAGTGAGGGACCAGGGTGCCAACACGGTCATGTTCTAGGGGAGCCCTTTCCCTGGCTTGCAGATAGCTGTCTGCCTTCCTTCTCACTGAGCCTTCACAGTGGAAAAACAAAACAAATGAACAAACAAAAAGCAGAAATAGACCCATAAATAAAGAACAAACTGATGGCTGCCACAGTGGAAGGGGACAGGAGGATGCGCAAAACGAGGGGAAGGGGAGTGGGAGGTATAGGGTTCCAGTCATGGAAAAAGTCACAGGAAGAAAAGGACACAGTCAATGATGCTGTAATAGCACTGCACGGTGACTGACGGTAGCCACGTTTGCAGTGAGCACAGCATAACATACAGGCTTGGTACAGACATGTACATAAATTGTTTTTGTGCCGCCTTTTCTCAACTATTCTTTTTCAAGTATGCAGGCAACTGCACTTACATACATTTTTCAAGGATTTTTCAAACTTCCTGGTAAAAATGAGAAATTAGCAAATATGAAGATTTTGTGTTTTCCTCATTGGAAACCTGGTTGGAGCCACTATAGACGGAGTGACAGTGACAGTAAAAAGAATGTTTCACTGAAGGGAATTTGGAACTGCTAGACCTATCTGTTCTCTGCTATAGTTTCCAGCTTTTTCTGAATGAACCCGCTCTGTTAAGAAGAATGCAAACCAGCTACAATACCTGTGAATGACAAAATGTTAGTCATCTGAACACATTCTTGTAAGAAACCTTCAGATCTGACTAATCTGGTTCTGACACTCTCCCACTGATGAAAAGGCGCTGGTGTTCTCTCTTTCAATAGGAAGTAACACTTATTTGTTAGTTTATAGAAAGGAGTAGGCCATTTTTCTATGTAATGCTTCAAACCTTTGTTTATAAAAAGGTTTAAGACCAGGGGTTCTTAAACGTCTTTAGGGTGCATAAGAATCCCCAGGTGGCTTGTTAAATACACAAATCCCTGGGCCCCACCCCCGGAGAGCCAAAGCTAGGGAATGGGCCCAGAAAAGTGGATGTTCAAGGTCCACAGAGCACTCCTGGAGAAACACTGCATCAGATGCTGTACAAATGACAAAGGCTATAACCAATCCTATTTCCTCTGAGCTGTCTCTCAATCAAGACATCACCAAGCACATGAAATGAAGAGCAACCCACAAAAGAGGTGCTAAAAATAATTCACACCATTTTTAAAAGGTTCAGTCTTTCTAGTAAGCAAAGAAATGAAAAATAAAAGTCATACCATGATAATGCAACACTGTGGCATGGATATTGATAATGGGGGACCCTGGGGAAGGGGAACATCTGGGAACTCTGTGTTTTCTGCTCAATTTTGCTGTGAACTTAAACTTCCTCTAATAAAGTCTATTTAAAATTAAAAAGCCATGCCATTTTCATCAATTAAAAAAGCAAATGTATTAAATTTATAATACTAAAATAGCATTTCAAAATTATAAAGGCATAGTTGACCCTTCCTGATACATCTTTCTGGAACACGATCCATCAAAATATATTCACAATGTTCATAACCTTTGATCCAGTAACTCTAGCTATTGAAATTAATCAAGGAAATAAGAAAAATGGCAACAATGTACTCACAAAGATATCTTCCTAGTAAGATACACCAAGTATTTTCCAAGGTTTTATACATTATTACACAACCAGGAAGCAGTTCACAGAGAGCTTCTAAAACTAAGGGGAAAAGGGGCACCTGGATGGCTCAGTTGGTTAAGCATCTGACTATTGATTTCAGCTCAGGTCATGATCTCACAGCAGGTGGGATCAAGCCCTGCGTCAGGCTCTGTGCTGGCAGTGCAGAGCCTGCTTGGGATTCTCTCTCCCTCTCTCTCTGCCCCTCCCCCACTCACCCTGGTTCTCTCTCTCTCTCAATATAAATAAACATTTAAAAAATAATAAAACAAAAATAAGAGAAAATGCATACAGTTTAATATCATGCAAAAAAGAAAGGGTACAAAATAAATATACAGCATGATTCCTGCTGTGTATAAGATACATATAAAATAATACTGGAATATTAACGCTGTGCTATTCTCTAGAGTGGGATTATGTTTGCTTCCTCTTTGTATTTTCCACAAAGGCCTTACATTATTTTTGTAACCAAAAAAAGTGTGTGTGAGTATGTGTGTTTTAATGCTTACAAGTAAGAAAAGCCCATTTAACTTTCAGAATTCTTAAGCAGATGGGTAAGCTATCGTATTAGAAGTGCTTTCTTTGAATAATACAGAAAAGCATTTCATCAAAACTTAATGCAATATTCATGCTACTGAAAAGTTATGAGAAAACAGAGGGTATTAGAGAATTCTATGAAGTCTTAGAAAAGCAAACCCTGTATACAGCCAGTAATGTTCCCTAATTTGTCACTTCGGAACAATGTAGCAAAATGATATGTTTACTTTAACAAGGTTACACCCCCACTCTATCGTGGACACTCCATTACTGTCAATTCAAAGCAAGAAACTCTTTTCTGTGTGCCTACGACATACTGTGCCCCAGGCCTGCCCTCAGGGAGGCTCAGCTGCAGTAGCAAAGACAATAGGGTGGCAAGTGCACTCCCTAAAAGCATACAATAACATGTTTCCAGAGCAAAGAGACACTTTGAAAAAGTGATGTCCCAGGGTGACTGGGTGGCTCAGTCAGTTAGACATCTGACTTTGGCTCTCATAGTTTGTGGGTTCGAGCCCCACATTAGGCTCTGTGCTGACAGCTCAGAGCCTGCAGCCTGCTTTGGATTCTGTGTCTTTGTCTCTTTCTGCCCCTTCCCAGCTCTCTGTCTCTCTCTCTTCCAAAGAATTAAGAAAAAGATTTAAAAAAAAAAAAAAAAAAAAAGGAAAGAAAAAGCGATGTCCTAAGTCTAACATATGGCCTATGTTTACAAAATCTCCCTTCCCAAAGACAGTAGGAAATGGTGCCCCGTGTAAGCCCCACAGTGCTGTATCATGCTGTGTCTGCAAAGGTGAGACCCATGCCCCCTGGACCTCGCCCCCCCAGACAAGCTAGGATTGCCAGGAATGACCAGGACGGAAACAGCTCTGCTTGTTTCTCCTTCTCCAACTCCTCCCAGATTTGTGAGGACTTGGAAACTGAAGTGTAACTCCAGTATCACCTGGAGAAGGGCCCGACTGCAACAGGTCAGGGCCTCATAAGATAGCATCTCTCTACATGGCTGCTTCATCTGCACACTAGGACTTAAAACGTCCCCGAGTTCCAGCTTCGTACCAAATTGCCTTCTTGGCATTTCCATATGGACATTCAATGGGTCCCTAAAACTTGCCACGTCATGCACAAAGTCTCTCTGCCTCCAATGTGCCGGAAGTCCTGTTGGGTCTACCTCCAGAACAGATCCACAACCCATCTACTTCTCCCCATCTCCACCATGACTCCCTAAATCCAAGTCACCTTGCCCCTGAACTGCCATGGGAGCCACGAACCCATCTCCCTGCCTCCATTCTTGCTCCCCTACAACCCCTTCCCCATGTAGCAGCAGAGTGATCTTTTTGAAACACAAATCAGTCTGTAAGCAACAGGAGGGCAAGGGTTTTTATCTGTTTTATTCACTGATGTATCCCCAGCACCAAGCATATGAATTAAATTCCTTTGCTTAAAATTAAATAATGGTTACCCATTTCTAAACTCCAAACTTCCCATCATAACCTTCCAGGCTAATGATCTGTTCTTATTCCCACACACCTCACCCACCTGCCCCCACTCATTCCATGACACTCCGATCCCACTGGTCCTTTTTCTGCTCCTCAAACATGCCAAGCTTCCTTCTGCTTGTGACTTTGGAACCTGCAGCTTCCTCTCTCTGTAATGTTCTCTGCCCTGTGTGTCTCCTCCTCCCACACCACCACCTTGGCTCGGCTGGCCCCTTCTTTTTTTTTTTTTTTAAGTTTATTTATTTTTTTTGGGTGAGAGAACGCATGCTTGTGTGAGCAGGGAAGGGGCACAGAAAGAAGGAGAGACAGGGTCCAAGCAGGCTCCATGCTGTCAGCATTCAGCCCGATGCAGGGCTTGATCCCACAGAGAAATCACGACCTGAGCCGAAATCAAGAGTTGGACACCTAACCGACTGAGCCACCCAGACGCCCCATCAGCTGGCCCCTTCTGTGACTTAAGTCTCAGTTCACATGTCACCTAAACCACCTTCTTCCTAAAATAGCCCTACAATTACTCTCCTTCATTTTATCTTACCAGAACACTGGACTGAGGCTGAAATTACCTTGGTTACTTAGTGTTTACTGGCTGTAAACCCTACTAGGATGTGCAGCAGGACTAAGAGTAAGGGCCTTGCATGTCTGGGTCACTACTGTAGTCCCAGTGCTTCTAATAATGCCTGGCTCCCACTGGATACCAATTAATTTATCTTCATTTTCCAGGATTTGGTCTTTCACATTCAAGTCTTAGAGATTGTATTTAGCCAGTGCCTAGAGGTGATCAGGTCCTCAAAGATGGACCCAGACAAGCTAAAATGTATTAGAGACGAGCAGACAATAGAACACCAATTTGTTAATTTACACTGAAAAACCTCCATCACCAGAACTGAACAAATACTCAAATTGCATTCAATTCACTGTCTTCTCTCCCTAGAGTCAAGACACAGGACAAGTCACGTCTGGCAGGTAGACTTAAAACAAAATGAATATGGATGACGAGGTGGTTAATTGTATGTCAGCTTAACTGAGCCAGATAGCTGGTTAAACATAATTTCTGGGTGTGTCTGTGAGGTTGTTTCCAAAAGGCATTTGAATTGGCAAATGCCCTCCCCAAAGTGGGTAGGCATTATCCCATCACTTGAGAGCCATGGCAGAATAGAAAGGAGGGGGAAAAAAAGGGAGGAAGAAAGGGCATTCACATTCTGCCTGAGCTGGGACGTCCATCTTCTCCTGCCCTCAGCACTGCTGGTGCTCAAGCCTTCAGACTTCAACTAAAGTCTACACTATCAGCTCTCTGGATCCCAGCACTTAGTACTATACCACTGGCTTTCCTGGGTCTTCAGCTTGCAGATGGCAGATGGTAGGACTTCTCAGCCTCCATAATCATGTGAGCCATTACCTTATAATGGATGGATGGATGGATGGATGGATGGATGGATGGATGGATATCCTGTTGGTTCTGTTTTTCTGGAGAACCCTGACTAATACAGATGATAATCACCAAAGTCCCTCTGCTGAGACACCTGTTCCAACTGGAACAGATCACTCAGCTTCAGGCTGGAATTCCCTTTTTAGGTAAAATAAATGAAGTCTGGAGCATCTGGGTGGCTCAGCTGGTTGAGCGCCAACTCTTGATTCCGGCTCACGTCATGATCTTACGGTTCATGAGTTCAAGCCCTGTGTCGGGCTCTGCACTAACACTTGGGATTCCCAAGCCCACTTGGGATTCTCTCTGTCTGTCTGTCTCTCTCAAAATAAATAAATAAACTTTTAAAGATATGTATATACGAAGTCTGGCAGCCTACACTCGCTTTGCTGACAGTGCTAGATGCACACTGAACCAAGTTCCCATTTGTGCATCCAAGTATACATGAACATGATTGTCCTCACCTCTGCTGTGATATGCTGATAAGGCCCAACTCTGCACTCATCGCTTGAGTTTACAAAATTCTTCAATAGCCCACTTGCAAATTATTAAACTAGCAAATTATGTGTAATTGAGTCAATAGGTGAGGGCTTGATACAGTTTCCCAAAACTTAACTAGGTCAGAGCCACCCCAAGCCAGACTGACATGAAGCCTGAGCACATGGAAACCAGGAGTTGGTCTGCAGATTCCAACCAGCAAGGTATCAGACCCCACTGCCTGACTCCCCAAAGGCCAAAGACACAGTGAAAGCCCTTAGGGGACACGGGGGTCTCAACCACTTCCCAAGCCATCAAAGTGTCACAGAAGGGGAAGCTTACCACAAACAAAAGGCATGGACTTCTTATCAGGAGTTGGCCTCCAGGGATTGATAAAAGCTTAAAGACAGTACAGATAATCCAGACATGTATAATTCACAACTGACCACATTACCTCTTCTAAATTTATAATGATGATGATTATTTGTGGAATGTTTCCGTGGAATAAATAATTGATAACATACTCCACATCGTAAGGCAAATTGCCAGTGGAGACAATGGGTGGGGAAACATTAAAACAATAGATTCTTTCCTTCAACATTTATCAAGCACCTACTATGTACCAGCACACAAGAGTCATCTGTTTTGACATTAGAATCCACTGATAAAATATGCGCAATAATTACAGGGTTCTAGAAGGGTCAAGGTCCCCAGAGCCTTTAAATATGAAACTTTTTTTGAGGGACACCTGGGTGGCTCAGCCTGTTGAGCGTCCAACTCTTGATTTCGGCTCAGGTCAGGATCCCGGGGTTGTGGGATCAGGTCCTGTGTTGGGCTCCATGCTGAGCATGAAGTCTGCCTGAGATTCTCTCTCTCTCTCCCTCTGCCCCTCTCCCCCACTCACACTCCCTCTTTCTCTAAAATAAAAAAAATTTAAAAAGAAACATTTTTTGAACTCCTACTCTGTGCCAGACACTGTGGTAGGTGCTAAAAATAGAAAAATGAGGACTTAGTTCTAGCTCTTAAGGATCACACAGGCTAGAGGTTTAACAATACATTTCGCTTTTCTTCTTGTATACTGTGTTCAAAGCCACATGACAGAGAATCATAAAGACTTAACCAGGCAAATTTGCCAAGATATAGTATTAACATATCTCAATTTGACTAGCTCTATCGGGAGCCTGGAGAGAACTTTACTACAGCCTTAGTTTTGTGACACAAAATCATCTGCAGGGACAGATTTTTATAAAACAAATACCCAGTAAGTTTTTATTTATTGAACTGAAAAACAAGTGTAAACCAGTAATACAAATAACTTTAACACCAGGCAATTCACTGAAGAAATTCATTAAGAACCTACAGACAAGGGGTATCCAGCTGGCTCAGTCAGTAAAGCATGCGACTCTTGATCTTGGGGTCGTGAGTTCAAGCCCCACATTGGGCACAGAGCCTACTTTAAAAAAAAACAACCAAAATACATCCTTCACATCATTTAAATACACTTTGAATATCTTCACACCTCTTTGCTTTAAATATGCAAATATTGTCTTTGCATAATATCCACCATCCCAGTTTTATAGTACTTATAAATAAAGACTTCTTTTTAGTACTTTTTAAATTTTAATCTACACCATGATTTTACTTTAACAAATTTTGGCTACAATGTGGCAATTCTGATATCTCATCAAGCATCCTAATTTTAGTTGTGTTTGGGTAAACACGCTCAGGCTCATAATATATGTAAAACCATGTAATTAGTGTTTTATATTGGAGTCTATTAAATTTCTAAACTTCCTTCTGTTACTTTATAATGATACATAGTTATTACCAGTTATAAAAAGTAAATGCTCATACATGCAAAGTAAATTTTTATCAGAATCAGATTTTATTCAGTTCTTTCTCTCTACAACGGAAATCATCTTTTCATTTGCAAAACCACAAATCCAAAAATATACGTAAATGGAAAAGAGTGCTTTCTGGTTAAGGCAAGAATAATCATCATATACAATGTGTTTCAGATGGAAAAGCAGCAAAATTGAAATTACTTTAAAATTCATTGCATTGCAGGGAGCTTGGGTGGCTCAGCTGATTGAGCGTCCAACTCTTAATTTTGGCTTGAGTCATGATCTCATGGTTCGTGGGATCGAGCAGCCCTGCATTGGGCTCTGCGCTGACAGCAGGAGCCTGCTTGGGATTCTATCTCTCTCCCCCTCTTTCTGACTCTCCCCCAATCTCACTCTCTGTCTCTCTCACTCTCTCTCTAAGTAAATAAATAAACATTAAAAAAAATAGTTTGAGCATCTGAGGGACTTAGTCGGTTAAGCGTCCAACTTCGGCTCAGGTCATGAGCCACGTGGTCCATAGGTTTGAGCCCTGTGTCACACTCTGTGTTGACAGCTCAGAGCCTGGAGCCTGTTTCAGATTCTGTGTCTCCCTCTCTCTCTGCCCCTCCCCCACTCGCACTGTCTCTCTCTCTCTCTCTCTCTCAAAAATAAATAAACATTAAAAAAATTTTTAAAAAGAAATAAATAAAATAGTTTAAAATATATAAATAAAAAATAAAATTCACTGCATTATAAATTGTTAAAAATCACACTTTAAAAACACACCTTAAAAACAATTAGCAAAATCCTACATGACTGATGATGACTGGATTCCTAGGGATGTTTGCTAATAACTGTAATTAAGCAGTTTAATGAACTTGCATCAAAGGAATGATGGGGCAGGAGAGAACTCAGTATGAACCAAAGCTAAAATTACCTACTTTCATGAAGAAATTCTTCCTGACAGGGTAGAAATATTCAGAAAGCAAAGAATGGCTGAAAAGCACGACCTGTCACATTTGAGAGTTGGCTACCAAAGGCCAGAGTTCTAGAAGAGCTTCCAAGAGGCGAAGTAGAAAAGAAAAAGAGCGTATTTTTGGATTTTAACGATCTGAGTTTAGTCTCAGAGCTGCCACTTACTGGCCGTGAAATCTGAAAGTCCCCTCACTTCCTGAGCCTTGGCTCCCTCGTCTGAGAAGGTTGTAGTCTGTACAGATGACCTCAGGGTCTCTTCTCCTTCTCTTTATGCTACCGGCAAATCTGCAACCGGCTTCACTATGAATTGGGCATTTGTTCACTTAATAAGCATTCATGGCATTTTGCTCCACACGCTGTGCTGGACAATGCACAGATGAATAAGACAAGCTTTCTTTCTTTTGGAGGAGTTCACAATCTATTGGGGAAACAGACTTGTAAAGGAACAATGCCAGTCCTATTCCATAAATGCTGTGGTAATGCTGGTAAGTGCTGGGTGCTCAGGATACCTAAGGGAAGGGAAATTAGAGGCAAAGGAGGAGGTAGCACGGAGGTCTTCCTATCAAGAAAAAAACTATTAAATAAGACTGAGGGCTCAACTGAGGTTGGAAATTATATGTTGTAAAGTGGTTCTCATCATTGGATTAGTACATAGCAGCTACCAAAGAGGAAATTATTCCCTGGGCCCCATAGTTGCAGCTAAAGCACTATCAGCTTTCATGACGGCAAAAATTAAGTCTAGGGCTTTCTTTATTTTATTTTATTTTTTTTTTAATTTTTTTTAACGTTTTTATTTATTTTTGAGACAGAGAGAGACAGAGCATGAACAGGGGAGGGGCAGAGAGAGAGGGAGACACAGAATCGGAAACAGACTCCAGGCTCTGAGCTGTCAGCACAGAGCCCTACGCAGGGTTCGAACTCACGGACTGTGAGATCATGACCTGAGCCGAAGTCGGACGCTTAACCGACTGAGCCACCCAGGCGCCCCTCTTTTCTTTTTTTTAATGTTTAAATTTTATTTACTTTTTTTTTTCTTCAACATTTATTTATTTTTGGGACAGAGAGAGACAGAGCATGAACGGGGGAGGGGCAGAGAGAAAGGGAGACACAGAATCGGAAACAGGCTCCAGGCTCTGAGCCATCAGCCCAGAGCCTGACGCGGGGCTCGAACTCACGGACCGCGAGATCGTGACCTGGCTGAAGTCAGACACTTAACCGACTGCGCCACCCAGGCGCCCCTATTTACTTTTTTAAGTAAGCTCTATGCCCAACATAGAGCTTGAACTCACAGCCGCGAGATCAAGAGTCACATACATGCTCCACTGACTGTGCCAGGCAGGCGCCCCAAGTCCAGGGTTTTCTAAGGGCACAGTTACTTACACTCTATGCTTTTCCTGACAACAGTACCGCCAGAGTAGGTTGGCTCCAGGCTCCAGTCTGTCCACTACCCACACAGGCAAAGGGAACCTAGCTGAGTACCTCCAGGGACATGCTGGGCATGGAAAGGCATGGAGAGGTCATAATATTTTCTAACATGAAACACAGGGGTGTTTGTATTCTTTTATGAAATACTTCTTTGCCACTGGTTAAGGGATGGAACAGTGAGAATCATTTATCCCCAATTACTTTGATTTTATCTATCTCCCTCTCTAGATTTGGGTACAGCAGGGATATCAGTCCCCTAATGGACGTCTACCCCTTTTCAAAATTAAAATCTTTAAGTTGGGGTTCTTCAATTTAGTAAAGGTACCAACTTGGGGTTGGCAAGTTATTCAGCTTCTGGGTTGAATAAAACTGCTTTAGCTCACAAATATGAAACTGGAAAGATCATTCTAAGTACAAACACCACCTTCCAAAAACATGTAAATTCATCCATGGATCTTTTAAACTTCTTATGCCCTTCTGATGTCATTTGAGTTCTTTGGTTGCAGGCAATGGAAACTTGCCTCTGGGTTAACTTAGGGGAAAAATGGAATTTACTGGAAGGATCAGAGGAGAGATCTGAGGACAGAGGACAACCAAAAGGGCAGCTGGGGACCTAGACTGAAGGGGACATAAAAGGTGTTTCCTAGGGTCCATGCAGCAGGAACACTGGCCAGTATCCTGCAGACACAGCTGCTGTGGGGAAGACGCTCCAATCATTTCCACTCTGAATCACCCTGCTCAGGTTTCAAGCTCCAGGGAGTGAGAGACTCAATTCTCTGGCCTGAGTTACTGGTTCCAATGCTCTTTAGCAAAAAAGGTGATAAGGCAACTGATGAACAGCCATCCAGTCTGTGTCCGATGGAAGAAAGGTAAACACCGAAAAGAAATCAAGTTTCTGTATACCAGAAGAAATTGGAGTGGATGACGTCACGCACCAAAATGGCAAAGATCCACTACATCCCCTGAATAACAAATACATAATCCTTTTCTTTAAACATCATAAGAAGAATAGATATTTTAGAACCCTGAAAACAAATATACTTTAATTAGGGTACAGTTTTGAGTGAATTCCTGTCCTTAGTAAAGGTATGTGAGAATCTCAATGAACAGTGAAGGTTGGTTTCCATGTGGTACACCAGGACCTTACTTGGGTATAAGCTAAGAGAGAATTATCACAAAACGAAATTAAATATGTACACAGTAGCCATGAAAGAGTTGAGATAGTTATATTAATATCAGACAAAACAGACTTCAAGATGAGAAATACTACTAGAGAGAGAGAGAGAAACATTTTTTTTTAATTTTTTTTCAATATATGAAGTTTATTGTCAAATTGGTTTCCATACAACACCCAGTGCTCATCCCAAAAACAATCCCTCCTCAATACCCATCACCCACCCTCCCCTCCCTCCCACTCCCCATCAACCCTCAGTTTGTTCTCAGTTTTTAAGGGTCTCTTATGCTTTGGCTCTCTCCCACTCCAACCTCTTTTTTTTTTTTCCCCTTCCCCTCCCCCATGGGTTTCTGTTAAGTTGAGAGAAACATTTTATAAAGATAAAAAGGTCAATATATCATTATAAATGCATATGTACCGAGCAACAGAACCCCAAAACACTTGAAGTGAAAACTAACAGAGTTGAAAGGAGAAAAAGATTTTTCAACAAGAGTTGAAGACTTAAATAACTGATAGAACAAGAGTCTCAATAAATGTGAAGTGATCAAAGATAGAAAAAGTATGTTCTCTGCCCACATGGAATTAAATAAGAGCTCCACCACATGAAATAAATTTTGGGAAACCCCAAACATTTGGAAATTGAACAACACACTGCTAAATAACACATGAGCCAAAAATAAAGTTACAAAAATAAAGTGAAAATTTTAAGTATTTTCAACTGGGGGTGCCTGGCTGGCTCAGTCAGTTAAAGCACGTGACTCTTGGTCCTGAGGTTGTGAGTTCAAATCCCATGTTGGGTGTGGGGATTACTTAAAAGTAAAATCTTAAAAGTAAAATAATTTTCAACTGAAGGAAAACAAAAACACAACATACCAAAATTCATGGGAAGCAGCTAAAGCAGCTGGAGGACACTGGATAACTTTAAACACCATTATCAGAAAAGACTAAAGATATCAAACCAATTACCAAAGCTTCCACCTTAAGAAACTAGAAAATGGTAAGCAAACCTAATAAAAGCAATCAGGAAAAAAGGAAATCACACAGAGTTGAAACCAATTAAATAGAAAACAGAAAAGGAAGAGAAAAAAATGAATAAAACCAAGAGTTGGTTCTCTCAAATGATTAATGAATTACTCAATATGGTGAAGATGGCAATTCTCCCAAAATTGATCTATACATTCGAAGCAACTTCTGTCAAAGTCTCAGTAGGCTTGCAACTAAGACAGACATTTACATTTTATTTTATTTTATTTTATTTTATTTTATTTTATTTTATTTTTATTTTATTGGTTTTATTTTAGAGAGCACAAACAGGAGAGAGGGATGGGGGGAGGGGGAGAGAAAGAGAGAGAGAGAGAGAGAGAGAGAGAGAAGGAGAGTGAGAGCGAATCCCAAGCAGGCTGCACGCTTAACACAGAGCCCAACATAGGGCTTGATCCCACAACTCTAGGATCATGACCTGAGCCTAAATCAAGAGTTGGATGCTCAACGAACTGAGCCACCCAGGTGCCCCTAGAGATTTACTTTTATCAGTTTGTAACACAGAACTCTTTCATATTTAAATTTTTTCATAATTATATAATAATTAAAATAATTATGCAATTACCAAAAAAATCTCAGTAGGCTTTTCTATAGAAATAGCAAGCTGACCCTAAAACTTATATGAAAACACAAAGGACCTAGAAAAGCCAAAACGATTTGGAAAGGAAAACAAAGTTGTCTGATTTCTACTTTTTCAAATATTTAAATTTTAAAAATAAAATTTAGTGTCTGATAGTGTCTGATTTCTACTTTTTCAAATATTTAAATTTTAAAAATATTTTTAAATGTTTATTTATTTTTGAGAGAGACAGAGAGACAGAGACAGGGAGACAGAGAGAGAGAGAGAGAGAGAGAGAGAGACAGAGAGACTCCCAAGTAGGCTCTGTGCTGTCAGAGCAGAGCCCCGCATGGGGCTTGATCTCACAAACTATGAGATCATGACCTGAGCTGAAATCCAGAGTCAGATGCTTAACCAACTGAGCCAGTCAGGTGCCCCAGTACCTAATTTCAATATGTATTCTAAAGCCAGAAATTAATTAGGGCAATGTGGTATTAGCATACAAAAAACATAGAGATCAACAGAATCCAGGAAAAAACCCTTGTTTTATGGTCAATTGATTTTCAACAAAGGGACAAATGGGAAAATTTTCCTTGAGCATCCAAATGGGGAAAAAACTAACTCAGACCTTTATTTCACTTTTTACATAAACATGAACTCAAAATGGATCACAGACCTAAATGTTAAGAATTAAAACTAAAACTTTAGAAGAAAACATAGGAGAAAATCTTTGTGACCATGGGTTAAGCAAGACAGTTCTTAAGACACAACACTAAAATTACAAGCCATAAAAGAAAAAACTGGTAAGCTGACTTCATTAAAATTTTTAAGATGCTGCACTTCAAAAGACACCATTAGGAAAATGAAAACATAAGCCAGAGAACGGGAGAAAATTTCTGCAAATCACATGTATGATAAGGGACTTGAAGCTAGACTAACTTAAGACTTTTTACAACTCAGTAATTAGACAAATAACCCAACTTAAAAATAGCTTCTAATATTTGCTACAACATCCAGCTAAGTGACATAACCCAGACACAAAAGGACACATACTGTATGATCCCACTTGTATGGTGTACCCAGGATAGGCAAACTCGTAGAGACAGAAAGTCAAATAGAGGGTAGCAGTGGCCGAGAGGGCTGTGGAACTGGGAGTTATTGTTTCATGGAAACGATGTTTCTGTTTGGGATGATTAAAAAGTTTGGAAATGGGTAGTGGCGATCATTGCATACAAGACAGTGAACGTACTTAATGTCACCGAATTGTATGCTTAACCGCTAAGATGGTAAATATCTTACCACAATCAAAAAATTAACTTTAGGGGCGCCTGGGTGCCTTGGCCGGTTAAGTGTCCAACTTCGGCTCAGGTCATGATCTCACGGTCTGTGAGTTCGAGCCCCGCGTCGGGCTCTGTGCTGACAGCTCAGAGCCTGGAGCCTGTATCTAATTCTGTGTCTCCCTCTCTCTCTGCCCCTCCCCTGTTCATGCTCTGTCTCTCTCTGTTTCAAAAATAAAAATAAACGTTAAAAAAAATTAAAAAAAAAATTAATTTTAAAGACTGGGCAGAAGACTCGAGGAGACATTTCACCAAATAAGACATACAAATGACCAATAAGCACCTGAAAAGGTGCTCAGCATCCTCAGTCATTACAGAAATGCAAATCAAAACTACAGTGGGACACCGCTACATGTCCATTATAATGACTATAATCAAAGAGAGAGAGAACACCAAGTGTTGATAAGGATCTGGAGGAACGAGAAGTCTCATATATTGCTGATGAGATCGTAAAATGTGTAGAGCCACTTTGGAAAATTATTCGGCTATGTTTTAAAAAGTTAAACATACGCTTACTGTAAGACTCAGTCAGCAATTCTACTCCTAGTAATTTACCCAAGAGAAATGAAACCATGTCCACACAGGCTTATATAAGCAAGTGTTCACAGCAGCTAAAACCTGGAGACAATCCAAATGTCCATCAATTAATGGATGGATAAGCAATATGTGGCATATCCATACAGTAGGATACTACTCAGACATAAAAGGAAATGAACTACAGGCATTCTTTGTTTTATTGTGCTTCCCAGACACTTCAGTTTTCTACAAACTGAAGGTTTGTGGCAACCCTGTGTTTAACAAATCCACTGGCGCCATTTCTCCAACAGCATTTGCTCACTTCATGCTTCTGTGTCATATTTTGGTAATTCTCACAATATTTCAAACTTTGTCATTATTATTATACTTTTTATGGTGATCTGTGATCGGCGACCTTCGACGTTACTACAGTAACTGTTGTGGCATGCCACAAACTGCACCCATATAAGACAGTGAGTTTAACGGATAAATGTGTGTCTGTTCTGACCGCTCCACCAACCAGCCATTCCTCCATCTCTCTCCCTCTCTTTGGGCCCCCCAATTCTTTGAGCCACAACAGTACTGAAATTAGACCAATGAATAAGCCTGCAATGGCCACTAAGTGTTCAAGTGAAAGCATGTCTCTCACATTAAATCAAAAGGAGAAATGAAGAAACTTGGTGAGGAAGGCATGTCGAAAGCCAAGACAGGCCAAAAGCTAGGCCTCTTGTGTCAAATGGTTAGCCAGGTTGTGAACGCAAAGGAGAAGTTTTTGAAGGAAATTATAAGTGCTACTCCGATGAACACTCAAATGATAAGAAAGCCAAAGGGCCTTGTTACTGATATGGAGAAAGTGTGAGTCATCTGGACAGAAGATCAAACCAGTCACAGCATTCCCTTAAGCCAAAGTCTAACCCAGAGCAAGGCTCTAACTCTCTCCAATTGTGTGAAGGCTGAGAGGTGAGGAAGCTGCAGAAGAAAAGTCTGAAGATAGCAGAGATTGATGTATGAGGTTTAAGGAAGGAAGCCGTCTCCATAACATAGAAGTGCAAGGTGAAGCAGCAAGTACTGATGTAGAAGCTGTAGCAGGTTATCCAGAAGGTCTAGCTAAGATAATGAATGAAGGTGACTATACTGAACAACAGATTTTCAATGTAAATGGAACAGCCTTATATTGAAAGAGGATGCCATCTAAAATTTTCATAGCTGGAGAGGAGAAGTCAGTGCCTGGCTTCAAGGCTTCACCCCCTGTTAGGGGCTAATAATGCAGCTGGTGACTTTCAGTCAAAGCCAATGCTCATTTACCATTATGAAAATCGTCGGGCCCTTAAGAATTATGATAAGTCTACTCTGTCTGTGCTCTATAAATGGAACAACAAAGCCTGGATGACAGCACATCTGTTCACAACATAGTTTATTGAATATTGTGAGACCATTGTTGAGATCTGCAGTTGAGAAAAAAAAGATTCCTCTCAAAATATTACTGCTCATTGACAGTGTATCTGGTCATCCAAGAGCTCTGATGGAGATGTACAATGAGATTTATGTTGTTTTCATGCCTGCTCATACAACATCCATTCTGCAGCCAAAGGATCAAGGAGTACTTCCATTATTTAAGAAATACATTTCATAAGGCTAGAGCTACCACAGACAGTGATTCCTTCTGGAAATCCCTCTGGAAAGCATTCACCATTCTACATGCTGTTAAGAGCATTTGTGATTCATGGGAAGAGATCAAAATATCAACAAGAACAGGAGCTCAGAAGAAGTTGATTCTAACCCTTGCGGATGACTTTGAGGGGTTCAAGACTTCATTGGAGAAGGTAACTACAGATATGGAAATAGCAAGAGAACTTGAATTAGAAGTGGAGCCTGAAGATGGGACTGAATTGTTGCAATCTCGTGATAAAACTTCAACAGATGAACAGCTCCTTCTTATGAGTGAGCAAAGAAAGTCTTTTCTTGAGATGGAATCTACTCCTGGTGAAGATGCTACGAAGATTGTTAAAATGACAACAAAAATTTGGAATATTACGTAAACCTAGTTGATAAAAGTTTTGAAAGAAGTTCTACTGTGGGGAAAAGAGGATCAAACACCATCATATGCTACAGAGAAACTGTTCATGAAACAAGAGCCAATTAATGCAGCAAACTTCATTACTGTCTTGTTTTAAGAAATTGCTGTAGGCACCCCAACTGTAGCCACCACCACCCTGATCAGTCAGCAGCCATCAACACTGAGGCAGAACGATTACGACTCATGGGAAGCTCAGATGACGGTCGGCATTTTTTAGCAGTAAAATATTTTTAATGTTTTTTTAATGTTTATTTATTTTTGAGAGAGGGAGAGGCAGAGCACGAGTGGGGGAGGGGCAGAGAGAGAGGGAGACACAGAATCCGAAGCAGGCTCCTGGCTCTGAGCTATCAGCACAGAACCTGATGCGGGGTTCGAACTCATGAACTGTGAGATCACGACCCTAGCTGAAGTCGGATGCTTAACCGACTGGGCCACCCAGGCACCCCACGATAAAGCATTTTTAAATTAAGGTATGTACATTTTCTTGGCATAATGCTACTGTACACTTAATAGATTACAGGATAGTGTAAACATAACGTTTATATGCACTAGGAAACCAAAACATTCATTTGACTTGCTTTATTGCTATATTCGTTTTGTTGCGGTGATCTGGAAGCGCACCTGCCAGATCTCTGATGTATGCCTGCACTGATACATGCTAGAACATGACTGAACCTCAGAAAGATTATGCTAAGTGAAAAAAGCCAGTTGCAAAAGACTTCATATCCTAAGACTCCATTTATATGGAATTTCCAGAAGAGACACGTTTATAGAGACTGAAAACAGTTTAGTGATTTCCCAGGCCTGGGGTACAAGTAGGGATTGACGGCAAAGAGACCTATAAAAATTTTCAGGGTGGGGCGCCTGGGTGGCTCATTTGGTTGAGCGTCTGACTTCGCCTCAGGTCATGATCTCATGGTTCGGTTCGTGAGTTCGAGCCCCACGTTGGGCTCTATACTGACAGCTCGGAGCCTGGAGCCTGCTTCGGATTCTGTGTCTCCCTCTCTCTCCGCCCCTCCCTCGCTTGCACTCAGTCTCTCTGTATCTCTCTTAAAAATAAATAAAAATTAAAAAAAATTTTTTTAAAAAGAAATTTTCAGGGTGATGGAAATGTTCTACAACTGAGTTGGGTTGATGGTTGCACAACGGTATAAATTTCCTAAAAATACTGAATTGTACACTCATACTGGGTGGATTTTTGTGCCTTATAAATTATACATCAATAAAGTATTAAGAAGTAAATAAACACAAATCTGACATGGAAAAAAATAAGGCTTAATTTCAGGAAGCATAAGTCAGGTACAATCTCTATGACTTGAAGCAAAGGTTTTCCTTAATCTATCCACATATCTTTTATTTATATATTTAAAAATTACATGTGAAGGATATCAACACTGTTCAGTGTGAAAACTCAGGCCCTAAACAATCTTCAGCTTCTGAACTAAATTGTGTGGTCCCTGTGATTATTCAATAAATAGCAGTACATTTACAAATTTTAAAAATTTAGCCACTACTGGCCTTTCATTGGGCTCATTTCAAAGAAAAAAATAAAGCAATAAAAGGGAAGTCTGAGAAGCAATCCAAATGCATAAATTGTTTGAATAATAAACTGAATTATATGTAATCATTATGACCTAGAAACATTTAATCTGAAGCAGCAAAGGCTGGCCTAGTAATTGACTTAATAGCTGTCTTTGACAATATGAAGGGTTTTACAGGGAAACTATTTGACTAGTTCTTCTGCCTCTTCATTGAGAGCCGAACAAAACGAAGAGATTTCATAGTCAGCAAGGTAAATTTAGATTAAACATAAATGACACTGACAGTAACTGCTATCAAATACTGAAATAAATTTAATTAGGCTATTTGCTCAAGCGGGTTTCCTTGGCGAAAGCTAGAATACACAGCCCGAAAGCTTTGGTCTGAATGCATTACTGCCTGGCAGGCAAGAATTCCGCCTGCTGAGCCCGCTGCAGGTCTGTGGGAAGGATCGCGGCCACGCTGACTTGCACACACCTTACTCACCTCAATATCCCGATTGAGTTGCTTCACTATGGCAGTGATGTTTCTGATGTGCTCCTCCAAGAAAAGCCTGGCCAGGCGGTCACCTCCCCCTTTGTTTTGCATTTTCTGCAAACTGCTGACAATGTCGTCTTTAATCCGGAAGGCGTGCTCCACAAGGGCAGCGGTTGTTTTCTCGTGGCAGAGGATTCTATCTTCCAGTTGTTCCACTAGGCTTACAGATGAGTATGGTGCCATGGTCAGGGACTGGCTGTGTCGGGGCATGGTTCTAACTCGCCTGTGCAAGGGAGCCACATTACTAGGGTTGTTAATTGGGAAAAAGTAATTTTCAAAGCCAGAGTCAAGACTTTCCAGAGAAGGAAATGCCAGTTATTTACCCCTACAAGCTAAACAGGGTTTGAGGGAGGGTTTCTGCACCAAAGAGTTTTCCTTGTGAGCCAGGAAACTTTAAACAATCATACGCAGACACTTCAGTGTGTTGGTAGTAGGTTCCATGACCGCCAAAATCAAGAGGCTGGTGGAATTGGGCACACAGATGTCTCCCCAGTTGAAGCTGTGTTATGAAGACTAAGCTGTATCATCGAAGTCAAGTCTCCTGACATGCCCTCCTCCTCCATTCCCCTACAGCAGTTTTCTAACATACTAACAAACTCAAAGGCCTACAAGGGTTAAGCAGGTAACATAAATGAATGATGCATATCACATATGATCGGGAGGGGACTGCAGAGACCTGGAAAGGGCATTCCTCCACTAAAGGCAGCCCCAGTTCTGCCCCATACATGAGTAACCATCTGGGGATGTGGGTCTATTTTTCCAGATCATCTCATATTTTAAGAATAGCCAGGAAATTCAGACTTGTATGTGAAATCACCTGACTTTTAAATGTTAACAAGTCATTTAAAAAGTATTTTAAGATAATGCAGGCCAAACAATGAGCTTCCATGAGCCAGTTCTGGTCTATGGACCCCAATCTGCAACTTCTGATTTAAAAGGGTTAGTGGGACACTAGTCTCCAGGCCTCCACAGTTGTGTTTTACCAGTGACCAGAAGTACAGCTGTACTGCAGGGCTATTATGAGGTCTTCACGTCTCACTATCGCTGAGCAGCCAACAGCATTCTACACATTGGAAGCTGGAGAGGGAACACAACTGTACTTCTATTGCCCTTGAACAAAATCATCCTTGGGTAATGTAACAGCCACAAGCCTTCATTTATAATAACCATCACACCCACTAGCAGCCCTCATGGGATTGGTGGAAAGGAAAAGTATACCTTAGATGCATATTTTCCATATATTATACCTTTCCTCGGTGACGAGAGAAGGAAATACAGGGCACCATCGGGCCATTTTCTTTTTAATAATTCACATCTGTTGAAAAAAATAAGCATTAAATTATTTAACAGTTTATATCTGGAATTTAAGTGACGTCTAAAGCTTATTATTAACTTACTAAGTGGATCGTAAATTATGCCAACACACCAATCAGTTGTATTATTAAACGTCTTCTATCTTACATACGGAATAAACAGCAAATGCTTCTAAATAAGGAGAAAAGAATCAAGCAAAATCAAAATTAATACTACGAAGCCTTGCTAGATAGATCAACGAAGACTGTTAAGTGGGTTTTCCTCAAGTTTCCTCATCCCGTACCTGCATGCCAAGCTTGAGAAACCCCTTTTAGGGAAACAAGATAGTTTCTTTAACAGGCTTTTTCAATCATGTAAGGTAGGAAACTACCTTAGTAAATGTGAACTCAGCAAATTTAGTAAACTCCATAGCAAATTAAAAGCACTTATTTCTAAATCAATCTTAAACAATACATCAATCAGATCTGACTTGGGGAACCTATCTATCCACTAAGAGAATAAGACTGATATTTATTAAAACTGTACAATAAGATATCATCATTCATATTATTCCTTGCATATAAGGAACAGTTGATCATCCCAGCACACTAGAAATTTGAACAAAACTGGAGAGTTTTTAAAATATTTTCTTACTTGAGTTTCTCAATACTGCTGTTAATTGCCTTAACACAATGAATGCCTAGTAACCATGATCTGATTCAGTAATTAGTTCTCATTTAGATGCTGGATTCAGAGAGCATTTGTGATTGAAACCACTGTTTTGGCATCATCTCCCCAGTGTGTTATTTTTAGAGTTTCAAAATGCGAACATTTCATTTTCCTAGACAAAGAACTTTGAATTTAAAGAAATCACATTTAAGAAAAAAGTGATTCATGCCAAACAAGTTATGATGCCAAAGGACTTCTTCAGTTCTCAAGATAATAATCTGTCATTTAGATTACATGAAATCAGGCCAGTGTGGAAGATGTTAGTATTTAGAATCATAGAATCTTTACCATTTAAAAGTTGTAATATACCTTAGTTGAGATATTAATCTATAGAATAGCCTAACCTACGAAACATTTATTTGGCATCTGTTTTGCAGCTGAGTAACCTAAATGTGTAAGACCAAAAATACCCTCCCCCTCAAGGGTTTCACAGCCTACAGAAAAACAATGGGATAAATGGCTATGAACGAAAAACACATAGGGAGGAAAAAAGAAGATGCCTTACTGTTTCCTGGGTAGCAGCAGGTCAGGGAGGAACTAAGGAAAATGAGTAGGATTTCCCAACGTGGAGAACAGAGAGACTGTTCCACACTTTCCCTCAATACTCCAACACCACCTGTACTTTCTACGCTCTTGGAACACTCTGGCATAGGCCCCTCTCCCAGCTCCATATGGGGCCACTCCAGCCAATGCCAGCCGCCCCCCCCCAATGCCACGCCACCCACCACGGTCCGTGAATATGTCATGCACTCTTCTGCCTTCATACCTTTGTCCATGAGCTCTATATCACAAACACCCTTCTCATCCCTGCCTGCCTAGAAAACTCCTATTCATCCTTTAGGCCTCACCTGCCTGCCCCTCAATTCAATAAAATGGCTCCCTTGTTTGTATTTCTTCAGCACTTATTCTGTATGTCTTATACTACTTATTACACCCTATTATTTTTAGCCATGTAATATTTCATCTCCCTTAAACTACATGCTCCTTAAAGGCATATTTCAAATCATAATAGACATAGAGCTGACCTAGAAGATTCCATACGTGCCTGTTAATGGGAGCATGACTTGCATTCCAGTGTCAGAAACTGTAGCAATGAAGGCATTAGAGAATGTTTTAGTTAAAAAGCATAGTTCTTTACTGAGACTGCATCCCAAACAGCCACTTCATACAATTATTTGCAAATAAATGGAGACTTTTGGAATCTCCTTTTCTGAAGGTCAGTTCATCCCTCTGGAATTATCCTGCCTGAGCCACAGAAACCCAGCCACATTTCTGAAAAAAAGAGTCTATCCACCACTCATTGTCTAAGATTGCTTTTCAGAATAAACCTATTACCAAGCACTATGCACTCTCTACAACGGGAAATGTCACATGGCATGAATTCACAACACACACTGAGGTCCGTTCAGAACTGGTGCCCTCTGCATGACATATGGTAGGAATTGGTTTATGTTAGTCTTCTTGGTTGGTTAGTATCACGATCCTTTGCCAGAACAATGGGATCTATATTGCAAATGAATAAAGATTAAAAATAAGTAAGTCACAGGGTTAAATAACTTCCCAAAGATCATTTCCAGATCTTCCCATTGTCAATCCTGGCTTATCTGCCTGTGGTCATCAGTTTCTGCACACTTATAAATCTGAACTCCAGCACCACAAGTGGGTCTACAACATTATTGGGCAGATCCGGGTTGTATACTGCTCTGACTGTGCTGTGTTTTGCTGTAATAATATTAATCTCCAGTATGAGTTTAAAAAACTTGGGGAAATTAGGGGAAGGGGCAGGTAGATAAACAAGAGAGAAAAAGAAGTGAAAGAAATAAGAAAATATAAAATCAGGGGCACCTGAGGGGCTCAGTCGGTTGAGCATCTGACTCTTGATTTCTTTTTTTTTTTTTAATTTTTTTAATGTTTATTCATTTTTTGAGAGACAGAGAGAGACAGAGTGTGAGCAGGGGAGGGGCAGAGAGAGAGGGAGACACAGAATCCGAAGCAGGCTCCGGGCTCCGAGCCGTCAGCACAGAGCCGGATGCGGGGCTCGAACCGACAGACTGTGAGATCACGACCTGAGCTGAAGACAGCCGCTTAACCGATTGAGCCACCCAGGCGCCCCCTGACTCTTGATTTCTGCTCAGATCGTCATCCCAGGGTTATGGGATCGAGCCCCACATCAGGCTCCATGCTCAACATGGAGCCTGCTTTAGATTCTCTCCCTCTCTCCTCCTCCCTCTGCCCCTCTCCCCCAACTCACACTCTTTCTCTAAAAATAAAATAATAATAAACAAGAAAAAAAAAAGAAAAAGTGAAAGTAAAATCGCAACGCTCCAAATATGCAATATACCTATACCATTTGGTTGTTCACACAAGAGTAAAGGGAAACGCTATTATCTAAACCAAAATAATTATTTGGGATTACAAGGATTCTTATTGGGTAGAAATACCTACAGTATCATTTAATGTAAAATGATATATGATTTTTATAAGTTAAAATGACAGGTTTTACTGAAAAATTAAATTCTAATCATAAAAATATTTAGTTTTTCAGTTTACTATTAAAATACAGCACTGAAGTGCAGCGTGTCAGAAATTTTTTTAAAAATAGGCAAAGCATGTATGAATAAAGGGGTTGTAATCTGGTGGTAGGGGGGAAAGCCTATTTTCTTATAGTTAAAAATACAGGGAAAGGATAGAGAGCAGAGAACAGCGGAAGGTGTGTCTAGAAAGACAGGTAGGAGGGAGTAGAGCTCTAACCCACCTCAGGGCCTGAGACTTTGCCCTGGGGCAGTGTGGGGACGGGCAGCGCGGCTGGGCCAGGGCTAGGACTGGGAAAGGCAAGCTACAGAGGGGTGGAGGGTCTAGAGAAGGGAGAGGTCCCTTGGACCAGAACTCAGCCCGGAAGGGCGGGGCCTGGGGGAGGAGCTTCTTCCTTCCTTACTCTTCCCACTCTTCTCCTGGCCCCGCTCTGCCTGGGCTTTCTCCACTTTCTTTTCCTTTTTTACCCCTCAGGGCTCTCCCTGCAATTTCCTTGGCCCTTTCCTTTTCCTTAACTCCCCATTCTCGCTGCTCATTTTCCTTCCCCCTACTGCCTGTGCTTCCCTCCTTCTGCTTTGTGCAACCGCAGACAAAATTCTCTAGCGTGGAAAGCACGGGCACCGAGGTCAGAAAAACCCTTGTTTGAATCCTGGCTTCTCCGCTAACAATACGATCTTAGCAGGCTGGCCTTACCTTGTTGGGCCAGCGACCTCATAAAGAATAGCTGCTCACTCTCACCAAGTGTTTACCCATATCAGGCACTCCTGGAGCACATTTATGTGCATTAGTTGAATTCATCCTCAGAGTCGGTGAAGGGGCTGCGCTTATCGCCATTTAACCAAAGGAAACAGAAATGTTCACCAAGTGGCCCAACCATACGTGGCCAGGAAAGAACAGAGCAGGGAACCTAGGGCCTCCTCCTCTTCCTCCCCAGGCATTAACCACTGAAGGATTATGGGGAATCCAGAACGCTGTCTGGCCTTAGGGCACTGAATGCGCTTCCAGTAAGGGCTGGTTCCTTTCCCTTCCCTGGCTGACGCACATCTGGTAGAAAATACATCCATTGCTAAAAATAAAACTTTATATAAATGGCTCAGCAAATAGTACTCATTTGTTTAAGGAGGGAGATATGATATTGTTTACTATGTGGGGCTAGTGGGGAAATGATTAGGCAGCTGCTATAATTCTTTCATTTGGCCAATGCTATTCCTCCAGGCCCCACCATGTGCTGAGGTTACAGCTGGACTGAAGCAATGCTGTCACTTGTTTTCTGAACCAGGGCACATATGTGAAAAGAACAGTTTGCAATACACATATTTCATATGGAGAAATTTGAAACATTTTAAAAAACACCTTTTCTTAAACTGAAAAATGCTTTTTGTGACTATTAAAATTTAAGGTCTACAGAAAGGCATAAAGTGAAAACCACCACTCAGAAATTGCTGATGTTAATGTATCACTTTACTATTTTTTTAATTTTTTTTTTAAATTTTAGAGACAGCACTCACTGCCCACATGTGAGTCAAGTCAGGGAGGGGCACTGGGGGGGGTGGAGGGGAGGGAGAGATAGAGATAGAGAGATAGAGAGAGAGAGAGAGAGAGAGAGGGAATCTTAAGCAGGCTCCAAACTTAGTACAGAGCCAGACATGGGGCTGGATCTGTGACTCTGGGATCATGACCTGAACCAAAATCAAGAGCCGGACATGAACCAACTAAGCCACCCAAGCACCCCTGAAAAGTTATATATTTTTTTAAATTTATTTATTTATTTTTGAGAGAGACAGAGACAACATAAGCAGGGTAGGGGCACAGAGAGAGAGGGATGGAGGGAGAGAGAGAATCCCAAGCAGGCTCTGAGCAGTCAGTACAGAGCCCAATGCCGGGCTCGAACTCACAAAACCATGAAATCATGACCTGAGCCGAAACCAAGAGTCCAATGCTTAACCAACTGAGCCACCCAGGTGCCCTTGAAATGTTATTTTAAATCATGATTCAGTTCAACTTTTTGGTCTCTTATTTTCCTTTCCTTTGTTTTATGAAATGACGTAGGTAGTATAAAAGTCAGTGGGGCAGAGTGCAAGCTACTTTAAAAACAGGTTGAGGTGAGACTCAGACAATAAAATCTAAAGAATCAAGAAGGGAGAAAATCAGTGGATCTGTGAGAACAATCCAAGACACTGCTGATAACTCACAACTAAAACAGGGCAAACAGTCCTCACACTTGTGATTACTAGTTCAATGTTAGTCTCTGGCTCTATACTGTGGGCTCCAGGAGGAGCTGTATTGTCCACAGTATCCCAAGCACCTGGCACACGGCTGATGAACTGTTTGCTAGACGGACCAATCTCAAGGTCAGATGACAGAAATGAAGACATTTCATAATATTGAATTTAATCAACCGAATTATATCCTGACCAGAGAATGAATGTGCGACCATAAAGGGGGATAGTGTACATTACATATCTAGTAAAAGCAGAGTGTGAAGAGGCAAAGCTCATCACTGTTCCCAACAACCTAAGAATCTGCAGCAGCAGGAAGAGTTCTATAACGCTGAGGGATGTTTTAAGTTCTCATGGTCCAATGACATCAGCCACTGAGATATTCCTGCTCACTCTTCTTGCCCTGAGCCCACACTCAACCACACACATCATTTAGCTTCCCATGTGGATGTGTGTAAAAGGAGAACGTGCAGGAAGCAGCATGAGCCCCGCTGTCAGCTACTCTTCTCGTGGCGCTGGGAACCAAAGTCTGTCTCCTGAAATCGGATGGTCTCTGACTGCTGTAGCAGAGCTGAACATCTAAACCTGAAACATGATGAGCACCACCTGGTACCTATTGTGGGGAACAGACTAATGTGTGAGGTAGCCCTCAAGATCCCTGCCTCTTGAAGTCCGTATTTGTGTGATCCCCTCTCCTTGAGTATGGCGGGGCCTGTGACTTGCTCCTGACCAACAGAACACAGTGGAGACCAGTCAAGCGGCAGTCACCTGTACTCAGTCCGCAACTGCAGTCACCCAGGATTCTGATACCAAATCACACGGGGTGTGGTTCTCCTCACTGGGAAGAGATTTATTTATTTTATAATCCACCTTTTAAGTCATTTAACAAGTTCCTAACTGGTTGTTTTGCTTTAAAAAAAAAATCTAAAAAAGGGGCGCCTACGTGGCTCAGTTTGTTAAGCATCTGACTCTTGATCTCAGCTCAGGTCTTGATCTGAGGGTTGTCAGTTCAAGCCCCATGTTGGGCTCCACTCTGCCTATGGAGCAGACTTAAAAATAAATAAATAAATAAATAAATAAATAAATAAATAAACAAACAAACAAATAAATAAAATCTCAAAAAAACAATGAAGAACAAGAACTTTAACAAGTTTTTTCATAACATTGGCTCTGTGCTGGCCAATGGAAGCAAATTATAAAATAAATCAAATTGGCCATAATAGATAAAATCACAAGGGATACCATTTCACCCTATCATATTGGCAAAACTCAAGTGTGGCAAGATCCAGTAATGACAGGAATATATATGAAACAAACAGGAACAGCAAATGGGAGTGTGAATCAGTACCACCACTTTGGAAAGCAATCTTCAACATCTAGTAAAGCTGACGATGCACAAACTCCATGACCCGATGATTCCACTGCTAAGAAATACCTCAGAAACTTCTCAAGCATGTTCACAAAGAGACACTAACAAGACTACTTAAGGTAGCATTGTTTCTAAGAGCAAAAAAGTAGGTGGTGGGGGTGGGGGAAGTGGATTGAACACCCATCATTAGGCAAAGGGATGAATAAACCATGACACATTCATGCAATGGAAGAACCACCAGTTGTGGAAATAAATGGGTTAGAATTACACGTCCCAGTGTGAATGAATCTCACAAATATATTAAGTAAAAAGACCAGCTGAAGAAGGATATGGACAGCATGAGGACCTTTTTTTTTTTATTAAAAAAAATTTTTTTAAACATTTATTTATTATTGAGAAACGAAGAGAGACAGAGCATGAGCATGGGAGGGGCAGAGAGAAGGGGAGACACAGAATCTGAAGCAGGCTCCAGGCTCTGAGCTGTCAGCACAAAGCCCAACGTGGGGCTCGAACCCGCAAATTGCGAGATCATGACCTGAGCTGGTCCAACGCTCAACCGACTGAGCCACCCAGGCGCCCCCATGAAGACCTTTTTATAAAGACTTAAAATATGCCAAATAATTTGCTGAATCTATACCTAAAGATGAGCATGGAAACGGCAGACACCAAGTCAGAGTCATATTTGTCGCTGAGTGAGAGAAAGAGGGGATCAGACACAGGGATACAAAGGGCTTTAACTAAATATATGATTGTTTTTATGTTTTACTTCTTAAACTTAATTTTTCGTTGTATCATTAAAAAAAGAAAATAACTTCTTCCCACCCCCGCTTAAAAACAAACATGTAAAGACCATGAGATGGAAGGAAGTCCTAGTGTTAGTCTCTTCAGTGCATGCACAGAATGCAATCTTGCCCTAGACATTCTGAGGACCATGAAATTAGAACAGTAACTAATCTTTATCAAATCTCTAGCCCTAAAGCATTTTATCCATACTTGGTATGTGATCGTATCTAAATGTTAGTGTTTCTAGAGATGGCTATTGGTTAAATGTCCAACAGTAAAACAGTAGTTAATTAAAACATGGCAAATCCACACAAGAATATACCAATAGTTATTTAAAATAATGGTTGCTTAGGGCGCCTGGGTGGCTCAGTCCCAGGGTCGTGGGATCAAGCCCTGTGTCAGGCTCTGTACTGAGCATGGAGCCTACCTGGGATTCTCTCTCTCTCTCTCTCTCTCTCTCTCTCTCTCTCTCTCTCTCTCCCTCTCCCCCTCTCCCCCATTTGTGTGCCTGCCCTCTCTCTCTAAAATAAATAATAAAAATTAAAAACTTGGACTTTTAAAAAATAAAAAAATAATGGTTATAAAGACTATGAAGTAACATGGAAAATATTTATATGCTAGCTATAATGTTACTTTTGTTAAAAGAACAAGATTTGAAAAAGGATTTATAATACTATATAAAACCATAAACAGGGCCTGAAACCACAAGTTGGCTCCATTGCACCACAATTTAGATGGTACAAACATTTTAACTTGAGGTTAAAGGACCTTCATATTTTTAAGTTCTACCCCTCTTTTTTCTCCTCCTCCCCAAGATGAGGAGCTCACCAGACCCTGGGCCTGTGGAGGTGGGTAGAGCAGTCAAGGGCACGACAACCACCACCCCACTGTGTGCAGAGGCCATCCTTATCTGCCTTCCTCCCCTCTCCTACCCGACCGACCACGGGACTCTGCTTCTATGAGTGGACACTTCCTTGACTTGCAGCTACGTTTAATACCACTGCCCCAATCCACCCTGTGCCAAGTTGCTGGCATTGTTCTGGGATGTGAATAGCTGGTGTTTGGGTAAATCATTTGTTTTCAGTACAAAGAGGAGGAAGAGAGTTGTGCAGCTAATTTCAAAGCCAAAATATTAGATTGATAAAGAAAGCCAAAGAAAAACCACTGATAATGGCAGGAGGTTTCCACAAATTAACCACAGGGCTCAGATTGAAGGAGTGCCTCCAAGTTATGTGCAAAGAAAATGAAACCGCACAAGTAAGCATGCCCTGTCTTCTTCTTAGTAGACAGCTCCCCTTTCCCTAAACTGGACGGAGTTTTGGAGAACAGATAGATGAGCCATTCTTGCAAGAAATGTACTAGGCTAACACTTTGGGGGATGGAAATGGCATTATGGTTATAAGATACATCCGGGAGAAATTTGGGTAAGTCACCAAAGAAGGGGATGTTATAAAAATCCCCCCACCCCCCAACACAGCCCCTAAGACTCTGGGTATCCTCCCACCAAAATGTGCCTTTCTGGATACCTTAGGTCAAGGGCAAGTGAATCTTCCCTGACATACCTTCACATTTCTTTCCAATTCTATATTACCCCAGCAACCCAGAAATCCCTCACCTGTCCTGAGGGGAGTGTGGCAGGGCTTCAGTACTAAAAGTAATAATATTTTTTAAAACAATGTAGGGGTGCCTGGTTGAGCGTCCGACTCTTGATCTTGGCACAGGTCATGATCTCACTGTTTGTGGGTTCAAGCAATGCATCGGGCTCTGCACTGACCATGTAGAGTCTGTCTGGGATTCTCTCTCTCCCTCTCTCTCTGCCCCTCCAGACCCTGCACGTGTGTTCTCTCTCTCTTTCTCAAAATAAACATTAAAAAAAAAACTTTCTAAAACAATGTAAAGAAACAAGCCAAAATATAAATAGTGACAGTGGGTACGTTTGTGCACCCTTTCTCTCTCTAAAATACAAAATAATATTCTACTTTTCCTTATTTTCAAAACACTTTAATAAGTACACTATTTTCACAGTGACAAAAATTTAAATAACAACTTCTGGAATAAAAGAATGAACAAAAGAAAATAAAACAAAAAATCAGAAATTGTCCATTTACGGTCATCAAAACCAAGAGACAAGCCTGATTCTGGGTTTAACAGATATTCCAAGGTTCAGAAAAATAAGTTTGCTGGAGGCTTTTTGTTTTGTTTTTTGTTTTTACTGTGGTTAAAAACACGTAACCCAAGATTTGTCATCTTTAAAAAATTTAAATGTGCAGTACCATAGTGTTAACTTTATGCACACTGTTGTGTAACAGATCTCTAGGGGCACCTGAGTGGCTCAGCTGGTTACATGTCCGACTCTTGATTTCAGCTCAGGTCATGGTCTCACAGTTTGTGAGTTAGAGCCCTGAGTGTGAGCGCAGAGCCTGCTTGGTATCTTCTGTCTTCCTCTCTGCTCTCTCTCTCTCTCTCAAAAATGAATAAACTTAAAACATGCACACACACACACTAAAAAACAAAAAAAAACAGACCTCTAGAACTTTTTCATCTTCCAGAACTGAAACTCTACACTCATCAAACAACTCCCAGTTTGCTGTGAATTGTTACCCAAGCCCCATTCTCTCCTGTGTACATAATGAGGCCTGAGCCCAGTGCCCTCACTGAAGCCCTCCTCAAGGCCCTGGATTGTCCTCACTCAGGCAATCAGGCATTGTGTCCAGGTCCAGTGGCTGCCATTGGTGGGAGCTACCAGCACAGCATTCCAAAAATCTTAGATTCCAGAGATAGCGTGAGTCCCTCCGCAGGTCCCAAGGCAACTATTTCTAATGCCTTTTATGAAATGGCCTTGATTCCACTTTGCAAGACTTATTTTCTTTCCCTTCCACTCTATCATAATTCACAAGAAGAATTCTGTTGAACATAGAAAGGTGAAGAATGGCTGTATTTCTGACCCATAAAAAAAACAAAAACAAAACAAAAAACCTTAAAATGCTCAAACCATTTATGGTGGCTGCTAGAAAGGACAGGGATTGCTACAGAACTGAAGAGATCCAGTAAATCTGCAACATACATGTGGCCTCTGTCAGGTCCGGATGGATTCACAAATGGACTGGAATCATCTGAACCCCTAGAACCCAAGGAATAGCCACTAACGTGACTTTAATCCATTCTCTATACTTCAGAACAATGTGAACGTTTTTAGGAGAAACATTGCAAAAACAGATTGGTTTCTGTTCCCGTCTATTAATAACAGCTATTTTGAAATACTATTTAAATCTTCTATTGTTAGTTGAACTTTTCAGGGATTATGTCTCCCCAACTGAGCTACTTTGGGGCAGCAGGGACATCCTGCCAAATGATTCTGGAAGCCTCAGGAAGCCCAACACAGCACCTCTTCACAGACACTCATAAATATCTGTTCACTTGTTTGTTTTTCTAATTTGGTAAGGCCCATCATTTCAATTATTGAGTTGCTGTGCCCCGATGACATATCGATTGCTGACTCAAGGTCTCTTTCGAGCTGTAAGCCTGGCTGACTCCTTCAGGTTGCCCTACAGTGTGCACAGGCACTCATACATGCATGTACCTACACCACAAAGAAGTGTCTTAATATTACTTTTAGGGTGTTTTATTATGATCAACAGCTATATTTGGCAACTTTTCTTTTTAGCATTAGAGAAGACACATTACCAAATGTTAAAAAGGGAATCTGCCAAATGCAACAGCTAGAACAGAAAAAATATTACTAAAAGCTGGTGTAAACTTTCTACCTACTAAATTACCTACACACCCAGATGCACCAAGGGCCATGGAGAGGAAGGCATGACTTTGTACACTTGTGTAGACAGAATGCAAGTTGTGACTTCTGGGTTCTAGCCTATATGCATCTCTGACTGAAAAGCTATGCATCTGGCCACGGAAGAAAGATCCAGCCTCCAGCTTCTGCCCTTTTTCTCATACACAGTGGGAGGGGGCTGGACGTATCTGCTGAACACAGGAGTCTGTGAGAGACTCTTTTATTTGGAGTAACAACTTGAGTTCAATGCATTAATTTTATAACTATTTTAGAGAGGGCAGGGGAGGACTCCTGAGCTCTTCCAGAGATAATTAAAAATGAGGAAAAAAGAAATCTGAAATAAACAAAAAACAAGCTGAAAGCACCAGGGGTTTCTGAATAACATCTTCCCGGTTAAACAATTTTAAGAATTCCATAATGTGAAAGCAACCCCCACACATTCTCTCCCACATAAACACGCTTTGTATGTAAGCCTCACTCAGCTAAGCAACAGAATCTCTTGCCTTCACTTCTGTAGCTACTTTATCCAGAGAAGATGTCATCTGCACAAAAGCATTCTCTTAAGAATGAGAAAAAAGCTGACCACCAGCCAGCAAGCGCAGGCACGCCTTGAGGAGGAATAATGTCTTTCCAACAATCCCAACAACTCACCACCATAAAATCTGATTACTGACTTTAAATGCCAATCTTGCCTTAACAGAGACTGAAAAATTCAGGCCTTTTGATGTCTGTCAACCAGCACATTCCCAGTAACTGTTCCTGGTGTACCAAAAGGTAACTCAATGAGTAACTCAATGAACCGCTTTATTGTAACTGGTAACAATGTTCTTAAAATACCAAGAACCACTGAGCCATGGGGGGTGAGGGGGGATCAATAGAAGACCAGCAAGTAGTAAAACAAACAAACAAACAAACAAACAAACAAAACCTGTTTATCTCTTCTCACCTGTTTTTATATTAAAAATGCATGGAACATAAAACCATATCCAATAAGCCAAAAAGAAGAATAATCCATACAGAGAGAGGGCTGAAAGCAGAAGAGTTGTTAAGAGAAGGGAACAGGCAGGAAGAGAGACAAGGGAGAAGAGGGGCAAGAGGGAAGGCAGAGAGGCAGTGCCAACGGGTAAGCAGAGGAGGAGAGGCGGCTAGACAATGAAGAGGAGAAAAACAGGTGGTCCGAGGGCTCCAAGGCAGGATGTGAGCCCGAGAAACTACTCCTCACACATGCAGCTGCTCATTTGGGGTGTGAAGAACTAGATGGGCCATTTTTAATATGCTGTGTAAGGTTTCTCTACTCTTTTTTTTTTTTTAAATCAAATATGCCATGTCTTTGTCTTGACGCATATACCCAAAGTTAAGGTGTCATCAGGGGAAAAATACTTATTCCACTTACAACATGGAAGCACCTTTTCAAATCATCCATCGCTTGGTAAAAGGCCCGATTTTGAACCCACATCTACCTGACTCTTGGAGTGAGGCATGGGGTCTCGCTCACACCCACCAGCACGTACCAGAGGCTAGCAGACAACTCTAAGATCATCCTGAGCATTTTTCTAAATGATTTTAATCAAGTAAATTCATCCAGTCAGCAAATACTCACTGAGCCTCCACAGTGCTGAGCAA
The DNA here is from genome assembly GCF_007474595.2 of Lynx canadensis. Lineage (NCBI taxonomy): Eukaryota > Metazoa > Chordata > Mammalia > Carnivora > Felidae > Lynx > Lynx canadensis. Next base: position 45,066,459 of record NC_044308.2, read on the forward strand.
GACACAGCCCCCACACTCAGAAGCTTCAATTCAACAGGGAAAGAGAACAGGCCGCCACGCAAGAGTAGAGAAGCTGGTACACGCCACGTAAGTGGGGCGTTGCTTCTACGCAGAAGGCAGGACGGATGTGACCCGGGCTGTCAGGTATAGCATTTGAGCCGGACGCTCAAAGGGATGAGTTAAGGACACACAGGGCGGCATCGGCAAGGGTAGAGGGAGGGCAAAGCAGAGGAAGCACTGACTACTGAAAACTCCTGGCACGTGGGTTCTGTTGGTTCGCAGCAGAAGCAAAAGCTGGGAGGGTCGCTGGGATGGCAAGCAGAGGCGCCGACTCCCAAAATAAGAGAGAGGCAGTAGGAACAGAAAGGAAGTGATGAACTGAGGGAGACTGCAGGGAGCACCTCACCACTCAATGACCACCTGAATGTGGGAGTGTGGAGAACGGGAGAAAAGTTAGGAAAACCCCAGCGCTCAAGAGCAGGTTACAGAGGATGGTGACAGGCATGGAAATCATGAAGGAATGCACTGAGAGGGGCACACTGTCGTCTCATGGGTGCCTCCCTAAATCCATCATGAGAAACACCAGGCAAACCCAAGTTAAAGGATACTCTACAAAATAACCGCCTGTACCCTTCCAAAGCGTCAAGGTCAAGGTCATGAAAGACAAAGAAGTGAGGAACCATCCGGATGAAAGGAAATTAAAGAGGCATGGGGGGGCAGGGGACCCAGGTGGCTCAGTCAGTTAGGCTTCTGACTTTGGCTCAGGTCATGATCTCACGGTTTGTGAGTTCGAGCCCCATATCAGGCTGTGTGCTGTCAGCTCAGAGTCTGCTTTGGATCCTCTTCCTCTCTCTCTCTCTCTGCCCCTCCCCTGCTCTCTCTCTCTCAAAAATAAACAATTAAAAAAACAATAAAGAGGCATGACAACTAACATAGGAAAAGATTTTTTTCCCTCCTCTTTTACTATAAAGACATTATTAGAGCTATTGGTGACATTTGAGTAAGGTTTATAGATTAGATAACAGTACAGAATCAATGATAATGTCTTAATAATCATTGAGTATTATGCTTATTGTACAAGAAAATGTCCTCGTTCTTTTTGGAAATACACACTGAAGTACTGGGGGAGGTAGGTACACGGGCATCAAGTCTACAACTTAACTCTGAAATGGTTCTGAAGAAACCACGACATATGTATGTGAGCATGTGTGCGTGCATGCATATGTGCATATACAGAGAATGAGAAAGAGGAGGATACAGCAAGTGTGGCCAACAGTTAATATTTATGGAATCTGAATTAAAGATGGGAATTATTTAAATTATTCTTGCAACTTTTCTGTAAATAAAAAGTGAAAAAGGGGGAAATGATTAAGGAAGCTACAGACAAAATAGCCGGGCTTCTGGGTATCAGATTCCAAATGGAATTTGGGAGAAGGCAGACTAGAAATGCAGATTTGAAGACTGCTGGAGGGCCTTGGGAAAGCCCAGTCAGAGCAGGCTCTAAGGTCAGATTGCCAGAATTCCTCTCTCAGGTCTGCTCCTTCACAACCAGTCACATACTTCGGTTATTCTCATTTCTCTCTGCTTCAAGTTCTCCACCTATATTAACAGGAACGATAGGAGTATCTGCCTCACAGAGGCGGAGCGAGGACAAAATGACAGGATACGAGTCAGGATACGAGTGAATCGTGGTGCCCAGTAAAGCACAGGGCAACCACCCATTGACAACTAACATAGGCTCTGAGGGGAGTTGACTCTGGGAGAGAGAGAAGGCAGCAGGCCAGCAGAGGAAGAGAAAACGGCCAAGAACAGGACCCGACAGAATCTCACATTCAGGGGCACCTGGGTGGCTCAGTTAGTTAAGCCTCTGACTTCAGCTCAGGTCATGATCTCGCAGTCTGTGGGTTCGAGCCCTGTCTCAGGCTCTGTGCTGACAGCTCACAGCCTGGACCCTGCTTCAGATTCTGTGTGTGTGTGTGTGTGTGTGTGTCTCCCTCTGCCCCTCCTCTGCTCGCGCTGTCTCTCTCAAAAATAAATAAACATTAAAAAAAAAATCCTACATTCAGAAATCAGGAGGAAACAGGAGACAAAAGAGGTTCGAGTTGCACGTGGATAACCAGTGACATGTAGACAAGGAAAGAAAGAAAGATCTGGGTAGCAGACAGCAGGGCAGATCAAGGAGGGAAAGACAGAGTAAAGGCCTCAGCTCTGCAACCAGGACACCTCTGCGGGAGCCCTACGACAAAGCAGTTTCAGCACAAAGGTGAGGGTGGGGCCACACCAGTGAGCGGGCAGTCAAAGGAGGGAAGCCCGTAGGATAGTTTAACACAGCAGCAGGGCGCACAACTATCCTGCCAGATACAGCAGCCATCGCTCCGTGTGCTCTTTAAATTAATTTAAAATTAACAAAAACTAGAAATTGAGTTCCTCGGTCACACTAGCCACATTTCATATGCTCAGTGACTACCATACTGGACAACACAGATACAAAATATTTCCATCATCGCAGAAAGTTCTATTAGGACAGAGCTGGGACTCCAGCACAGTTTCTTTCGGTATGAGGAGGATGACCTGATTATATGCTTGGATGAGGGCTGGGCAGAGCAAGGAGGGGCCCAAGAAACTGAAGAAAGGGAGTAACAAATGGAGCAAGTTTCCACATGAGGCAAGAAGGCAGGGAAAAAAGTCCAGAAAATGCTGAGTGTGGAGTGTATGTGAGTTAATCTTGAGGAGGAGACTTGTAGACATTTTCCCCCCTTGGAGAAAGAGGAAATAAAGAACAAAGATGGGTAAAGAAAAATGTTTGGGGTGGCAGGATGGGTACAGTGGGAGCTTATATTGAGGTACAGGGCACTAACCCAGGGCATGTACATCGTTGATCTTGTTAGTGAAAAAAGGCTATCTCCTGAAAGGAAACTGACTGGAAGTTTAAGGAATGGGAAAATCTGGCACAACCTCTAAAGGAATGCGGTCAAGAGTTAATAAGAGATGGATTTTTTTTTCTTCATAGAAAAGCAGGACCTAGGTGAAATTAGAGCCAGCATAAATTTGCAGTGGAACCGGTCCATAGGTCTTTGTGACTTTCTCCTGGAGAACTTGGCAGGCTGGGAGAAGAAAAAGTAGATAATGAGGGTGATTTTGGACTGAGGACTGGAATATGAGAAGCCCAATATGTTAAGAATAAAGATTCCAGGATTCGAGACAGAACCGAAATGGCTGGCAACATATAGACTCCAACTGGAGAAATGGAGCCATAAAGGAATTGGAACAGCAAGCAATTAAGGAACCAGAGTCCTCAGTAATGGCTAAAATCCTGTGCAGGAAGTGGAAAGAATCAGTTGAATGGGCTGAAGTCCAAGTTGAAGTCCAGATTCTGAAGGAGGAAGAAATGCCCAAGACTAGACAAGTGCAAAATGTGAGTGGTTTAAATAAAGTGGAAATTAAGGCCGGGGGAATTGCTGTTGAAGACCTTGAGGAACTTCAAGGTCAATGGATTAATAGGGTCTCAACATAAACCCCAAAGTCACGGGCAAGAGACAGGTAGGGAAGAGAACCAAGCTGGTTGCTCATGTTTGTCTGTCTGTCACTTTTTTGTAGCATCAAGCGAAGGGCTTGCCAAACCTGGGTGTACATCAGAATCACCCACAGAACTCTGTTTTCTCTCCCCATCCTCCTTCCTCCTCCTTCTTCTTTCTGCGTTTGTTTTTAAAATAAGGATTTGTAGGTCTTGCCCGTCTTGATGATTCTCATTTGGTGTGTTTGAGGGAGTCTAAAGAGCCACATTTTTCACAATACTCCAGGTGATTCTGGGGAACCACCGGGTTTGGCAAGCACTGACCCAGAACAGAAGAAGGAGGGCACGGGGCACAAGCAGACAGAATGGCCTCCTAAACTGAAGACTTTGTTACTGATGGGTTAATGGTTTGGAAGTGGCACGGAGAAACCGGAAATCCAATCCCTCTCGGATGTGACAGGAGAGGGCTGTTCTGAGAGAAATTGTTCACTCAGGCTCTGATGCTATGGGAGGGACAGAAAATGGGCTCAGCTGCAGAAAAACGAAAATACAGGAGTATGGCTGCAGGATGTGGAAAACAAGAGACTGAAAGGCAGGTTTTGGAGACATACAGGTCAGTGGCCTACAGACAGAGAAGGTGGAATAGTTTGTTAATGAGGTTTCCAAGTGTAACAAAGTGTGATTCATGAAAGGATTTGTAGGGCTTACTGGCTGAATTCTTGCAGTAAGGATTTTTCTATCTGAATGCTATCAGATTTCTAACATGTAAACCATTAAAGATTATTAAACCGTCAGGTAAACAAGCTCACAGCAGCTTATTCATTAACACCAAAAATGTTTTTCTTCCCAAGCCACATTTTTATACAGATGAAATCAGACTGGAAGGAATATTTAGGGTAGCTTTGGAGCAGAAAGCCAGAAGGGGCATTCCCAAGGATCCATGAGAGGGACAGGGCATTTCCTCCCTTCCCTCTCCTTTGGAAGAGGGAAGTGTATGGACTGAGAATAAAGAAAGAGCCTGAGTATCTTTTTAGCACCAGCCAATGCTAAAAATAGAAGAGATGTCACAGCCTACTCGGTCTCGGGAGTACCTTCCTCACATACACACACTCCGTGACAGGGCCCCGAAGGCCGACACAACGTGCAAATCCTAGGGATGGTCCTCCGTAAAGAACATATTTACTTTCACAAACCCAACTCCCTATTTAAAGAGCAAGCTGCAAATGTTTGCCCCCGCTTCCCAGGGAACTGCACCCTTGGGGATTCAAATGGTTCTATCATTATTTCTGGTTACTCCTATGAAATAATTTCTAACACGGACATACTTTAAGATGAGAGCGCGAGCGCAGCCGGGGACGCGCGCGCGCGCGCGCGCGCACACACACACACACACACACACACACACCCCTCGTGCACACTGAAGAAATGACTCACTTAATTTGCTGCTGCCTGCCACTATTGGGTTTTGATTTTACCTGTTCAAATACAAAGTTTCCTATGAGATCAACTACAGGAAAGAACAACTTGGGAGTATTAACCCTGATTTTGTTCATGACTTTTAGCGCACCCGAGAGGTTTTAACCTGGGCATCCTGACAAGTCACTCCCTGGACCACCCACTGCTTTCTGTCCAAAATCTTCCATAAAACGATAACATTCCTTGCCACTTTGAGAGCCAATTAATGCAAATCTCTTACAGAATAAACATGGTTAAGTCCTGTACATCCTGTACCCGCAGAACCATACTTTGGGGCCCTTTCTCAGCTCACAGTACAATGGCACAACAGCACTGTGGAACTGCAAAGAGCCCAAGCCCGTTTTAATGAGAGAGGGGTGGGGGAGGCAGAGAGGTTAACCTGTCCAAGGTCACTCAGCTCTTAGTGGGACGGCTGACTTACCACCACCCCCTGGCAATCTGTGCACCACCCCAGCTCCCACCAACAGTCCCTCCCGGCTTCTGTTGGTTTGCTAGCACGCAACTCCCCCCCTGCCCCCGCAAAAATGCAATGCCAGTTGCGTTCTGTGCCCAACTTCATCCCCTCGCGTCAGCATGCAGTTAACCCTCTCGCCGGCAACACGTCACATGGGCCACGCGCAGCTCTCGCTCTGCCCCCCAAGCCGATCTCCCCGGCGGCTGCCCCAAGGTCACCGGCCGTCCCAGGGAGCTCCCGCCGCCGGGGCGCGGAGCACGCCCCGCGGGCGGGGGGAGGATGGGGCCTCGGGGCGCGGCACTCACCGGCGCGGGAGGCCGGCGCGCCGCGGCTGCCCATGTCCTCGCCGGCGCGGCTGGGTGCGGCGGCCGCTGGCGCGGGCTGTGCGGGGCGCCCGGCTGCGGGCCCGCGCCGCGGGGAGCGCCGTCCAATCAGCGCGCGCCTGCCGCCTGGCCCGGCGCGCGGCCCGGCCGGGTTCGCGGCTCCAGGGGGGCGCGAGCCGCCGCGCGCCGCCCGAGCCGCTTCCGGGCGCGTTGCCTGGACGCGGTTGCCGTGGCAGCCCGAGCTGGAGGCTTTCCCCGCGCACCCGCGCCCAGCCTGGCGGCGCCGCCCCTCCTCCCTCCGCGTTCCCACACCCAAAATAGCCTCTCCTCGTCGCTGCTGTTTCCCACAGAGCTCTCATCCAAGCGGCTCGGAGTCGGCGGGCGGGGATTTCGCTTATTGGAAAATAAATCCTGTTGTAGGGCTGGTTGACTTGAAGGGAGAGGTGTTGAAATGGTGCCCGATTAGGATAATAGCCGTGGTGCCTGCACTGCAATTCTCTTCAGAGCCCTAGCATTCCGTATTCGCTAAACCTCTTTCCCACAAGGAAGCGTTATTTATCTCCCCCCACCCCCCACCCCTTCCAGATTGAGGAGAAGCTATTTTATGAGGCCACCGTCTGGTAGGCAGCTCGCGCGCTGACGCCCCACCTGTGCAGGTGAACTAACCGTCTCGGCTGCCAAGTGCCATGTCATGAATCACCTTGACACCCCCCGCTGGGTCCAAGGATTGTGCTGCGACGCAACAGACGACGCAAGAAGGAATTGCTACCACCCTTCCTCGCAGCCCTTCCTCCTCCCCTCTCCCTCATTCCTTTGCCGGCGCGTCCTAACTCTTTCACCCTTCCTCTCAATTTGGACTCTGAGCAGGATGCACAAGCCGATCCACTCAGTTTCGCTTCCTCTGGGTGGGCGGGATTTAAACAGAGTTGAAGACCTCCACCTTTACACGCCTCACCGCCTCCGGTTCATCTCTCTTTCGTGTCGCTAGTATTTACCCAGTGCAAGTATTCCTGTCTGTCTCTCCCACCAGTCTGAGCCCCTCCAACCCAGGGAATGGAGCATGACACAGTAGAAAGATTCTGGGTTGTGGAGTCAGCTGAGCTGCTTTGGAATCCTCCCTTCATCAGTTACTTCTGTGAGGTCTTGGGTATTTTATGATTGTTTCCACACTTATAAAGCAGGATAATACTCCCCCCCCCCAACACACACACACATGCACAAAGGGTTAATACATGGTAACATCCATTCAGTCAACAATATTATCAGATGCCTGTCAAATACTAGTCTGTGCTTAGCTCTGAGACACAATGGTGGAGGAGAGGCATAGCTCTTTGCTCTCATAGAGCTTACAGACTGAGCGGCAGTAATGAAACAATCACAGACGCATGTGAAACTGCCATTGTGCTAAGGAGAGTACATGGCCTTGAAATCCATGATACGGAGATTTGACCTAACAGCATCCCTTTATGGCTGCAAAGTCTCAATGATTAATTTCTTTCCTTCCTTAGATTCCCACTGCCTGGCACATGGTATGCAATCAGTAAATGCATATTGAGTTGAATCCTATGTCATGGTGATAACAATATCCCTCAGTTTCCCAGTGACTTTCATACGTAACTTTGCCACCATGTCTGCAAGGCAAGGGTGTGCAGGTATTATTGGAAAGCGCCCATTCAAACCCAGAGCCCATCCTCAAGAGTCCTGAGAAAGGTTCAAAATGTTCTTGCCTGTCCCCATTGGGTTGCCTTCCAGCGTGTAAGGCGTGTATCTCAGATGGGCACATGCAAGTCCTCTTGGTCTCATTTCCCCTCTCTGTCTACTATTACACTCTCTTCCTTGGTTCCAGTTCCACCCTGCCCCTCCTCCTTAAATCAGAGCCTCAGGGCACCCATCCCTGGCTTCCTAGGAGGGTGACAGTGGACCCTTCCATCCCCAGAGTAGATCACCTATAAAACAGGAAACTCCCTGCTGCTGTTGCTGCTGCCCTACAAAGCATAATTTTGATGCTCTTTTGCTGCAAGACTCCATCACTTCCAAGGGTAAAGAAGGGGAGGGGCTGGAATCCTGAGGCCCCTTGCCACATATACACACCCTCCTATTTAGGCTGACTTTAATATCCTTCTTAAACAAAACACCAATGAACATAAAATCCAAATTTTTAAAAGATTAATTAAGACAAACAGCTCTTTCAAACTTGGAATTTCTCAGTAGGAATCCTGAAGTTTCACAGCAATCTTGAATCAGACCCAGAACTTCCCACTTACGACTTTTTTTTCCTTTCCAGGTGATTTATTTTGAATCCTGAGAAGACAAAATTTAGTGCACAATGATTTAAGCCTATCCTAGTTTTCCAACTCTTAAACTATTTCTGTAGGAAAATTTCAAAGAGCTATCTAGAGTCATTGGTTGTGACTCGTTATAGGAAATGGATTTTTTTGTATTACTTTAATTAAAAAGCTATGATTTATCACAAATTACTTTATGCTGGCAAAGGGTACCAGAAATAGTTTCATCAGGAGAGCAATTTTATAAAGTTGATGGCTTTCATACTATTCACCAACAAGTCATTAAATATAAATAACCTGTGCAGTATAATGTGCTAGACACCATGGAAGTTTTTTTTTTTTTTTCTTTTAGTGATTTATTGCAGGGCTAAATTCTGGTCCTACCTGTGTCTCAGCACCACCTTGAATCATTAAGATATGATGTATGGGGCATCTCTGAGACCAGCAGGCACGCACATCTAGGTAAAGGTCAAGGACTTGTATAGGTCAAAAGTGGTATTTGTAAAAAGGCTAGAATGCAGTTAGGTCAATAATGTGGTGAGCCCTGCAGGGTAGAGAGTTAACACTTTATCTTGTAGTCAGCAATTCTCAACCGAGGCTTGAAATTCAGTGAGGTGTCAAGATCCATCATGAGGTATGTCACAGGGTGTTGCACAGAGTCACTAATAAAAAGGTGCCAAAGGACTGACTTGCAAGGAATGGTCACGTATATAGGGACCAGAAAAAGGAAGAGGGTTACCACAAAGGGAACAATGAGGAAAAACCAGAGGAAACATAGGGACAATGTCAGAGAAGCCACATGTGGAAAAGTTTAAGGTGACAGTCCTACAGAAAGCCAAGAAAATTTAGTGAACAGAAGGTGACTGGTGATCTCCATAAGTATTTTTTAGTTGTCAGATTGCTGTGGGTTAAGAAAAGATGGACTGCTGGAGAAATGGGTGTGGGTCCCTTTTTAGAGAAGCTGGCAGTAGAGGGAAGACGAGAAATGAGATCAGTAGGTTTCAAGCACCAAGTAACATTTTCTTTTTTTTTTTTTAATTTTTTTTTTCAACGTTTATTTATTTTTGGGACAGAGAGAGACAGAGCATGAACGGGGGAGGGGCAGAGAGAGAGGGAGACACAGAATCGGAAACAGGCTCCAGGCTCTGAGCCATCAGCCCAGAGCCCGACGCGGGGCTCGAACTCCCGGACCGCGAGATCGTGACCTGGCTGAAGTCGGACGCTTAACCGACTGCGCCACCCAGGCGCCCCCCAAGTAACATTTTCAAGATAGGACAAAAAGGTCTCTGCATTTGTAGATATGGTTGCAGTCATGAAGAAATGGAAAACGCAATATATCACTTTGTACTAACTCAATCTAAATTCTACCATTAAGTTCATCATCACCTTTCCATTTCCTTTTTAAGATTTTATTAAAAAAATTTTTTTAATGTTTATTTTTGAGAGAGAGAGTGAGCATGAGCAGGGGAGGGGGAGAGAGAGAGAGAGAGAGAGAGAGAGAGAGGCAGAATCTGAACCAGGCTCCAGGCTCTGAGCTGTCAGCACAGAGCCTGACATGGGGCTCAAACCCACAAACCTGTGAGAACATGACCTGAGCTGAAGTCTGATGCTTAAGCAACTGAGCCACCCAGGCGCCCCTTAAGATTTTGTTTTTAAGTAATCTCTACACTCACAGTGGAGCTTGAACTTACAACCCTGAGATCAAGAGTCACATGCTCTATCTACGAAGCCAGCCAGGTGCCCCATTTCCATTTTTAAATATTTCATCAAATAAGAAAGATCTTGCATAAGGTGGGTTCAGACCTTGGGACAATATTTTCTTAATAACCAATTCAAAATTTAGGTTACCAACCAGTTAACATAATATATATCGTTCTCTATGGCTTTTCTTTGTTGATAATAGTAACTGAATTAAGGAAATCCCTTTTTTACTCCTTTACATGCAAAAATAATGGCTTTTCATCTATTTTAAGTAAATTATAATTGACTTACTTGTTTCCATTAATAGTTTCCATCCACGTGTTGGCTAATTCCCTCAAAAATCATGTTTTGCTTGTGGATTTGTTGGTGAATCACTCTCACAAGGATTATGAAAAGTAACTACCATTAAGGTAAAACCAGCAGAGAAGGCATAAAATATTGGAAGATTCTTCCTAGAAGGGTTCACTTAGGGAGTGTTACATTTGCCTTAACTTAGATAATTGCTGGCATACAGAGGAGGGCAAAGTCAGCCTGGATTGTGTTGAAATAGTGTCTGACTGAGCCTTAACATAATACTACTCACTAGAGAATAAAATTTGGAATAAAGGAGGATTTGTCCAATGAATTTATGGCCAGAAATTCTAGAATAACTTTGTAATAAAACCAACTCATCTGGGGCACCTGGCTGGCTCAGTTGGTGGAACCTGTGACTTTTGATCTTGGGGTTGTGAGATCGAGCCCCGTGTTGGGTGTAGAGATTATTTAAAAATAAAATCTTGAAAAAGAAAAAAAAAAAACTCATCCAAAACCCAGTTCAGTGGCAAGGGAAAGCCAAGAAAATTCCATTGCACATTGATTTCGAAAAATGTTTCTTTCCAACAAGTATCAGAAAATAGGCAAAAATATATGCATGGTTTTTAAGCTATTCTGAAGTTTCATACCACAGTGGCTCAGCTCAGTATAGTTCGGCAAACATTTATGTTTATTTACCTTGTACTAGTTAATCATGACACCACAGTCCAGACAATGAAGTCCCACATAAGCTGATGCTCTTGTTTCAGCATCCCTGCCGAGTAGCACATTATTGGACAGTGATCCTCACAGGTAGGAGAATTAAAAGACAACTTTCACTTCTGTTCGACAACAAAAAAGAAACAATACCCACTATGTGACAGTACGTACAACATACATGTTATGTGAAAGTGCCACACCAAACCACAGTGAAGCTGTGTGAAGGAAAAATCAGGATTGTCAATCCTGTCCTTACAGAATCCTGTCCTTACTGGCCCTGACCTTGGTGGTACAAATGGCCAATGTTTGTATGTCAGGCCCTGTGCTAAATGCTTTACCTATAGTATTTCATTTCTTCCTTACAATAATTCATAAGTAAAACTGAGATGTAGAGGCATTATTTGGCTTGTCCAAGATCCCAAAGCTGTTAAGCACTGAAATTGGAATTTACATATGGGCACCTCAAATGCCACCCTGTGCTTTAACCACCTGCTGGATGGTCTCTCGATGACCACATGAGACTAGAGAGGGAAAATGTATCACAAATTTCAGTGTGTAAAATGTGTGGCACAGTGAGACCTAAATAAATAGTATTCCTTTTCCCCATTCTCTTCCCCCAAGGAGAGCACGTATCAAAGAATATGAATAATAACATACTAAAAAAATTATTTTGAGAGAGCAAATTAATGTTAGCAGTCTATCTGATTCCTTACACCTTCATCCCAGGTCTGTACTAGCGAAAGAGTCAAGATTTAGTGTAATTTTCCAAATGAATCTGATGAAAGAATCCTTAGTTTGAAACATACAGAGCCAAAAAATGTTTTGGGGTTTGAGTATATTCTTTTTTTTTTTTTAATTTTTTTTTTCAACGTTTATTTATTTTTGGGACAGAGAGAGACAGAGAATGAACGGGGGAGGGGCAGAGAGAGAGGGAGACACAGAATCGGAAAGAGGCTCCAGGCTCTGAGCCATCAGCCCAGAGTCCGACGCGGGGCTCGAACTCACGGACCGCGAGATCGTGACCTGGCTGAAGTCGGACGCCCAACCGACTGCGCCACCCAGGCGCCCCTGAGTATATTCTTAAATAATGAAACTAAAGCAAGTTCTTTATGAGCACATGCTTGCCAGCAAAAGGTATTTAGAGCTATATACTTTGCAGAAGTCTTAATTAGTAGACATACATATTCTGCACTTAAAATTAATATTATGCAATTGCTCTTAAAAGAGAAATATCAACTATAATCCTCTTCATATCCCCTCCAATATTTGGATACACTTCAATGTATTTAATGCATATGTAACAGATTTCTCTAGGCAATATAAATGGTTGTAGGATTTTCTATCAGGAGCAGGAGACCCAAACAGTCGTGTAATTAGGTTATCATCACTATGGACTCAGGAAATAGCTTTCTCTTCCCCCTTAGAATCATAAATCATAAACCTGACACATTCTTATTTTCCTTAGGGGGAATCCATGCTGTGAAGTTCCTAGAAACTAATGGCATGTGCTTAGGCAAGTTCTTTAACCTCTCCTTGACACAGTTTCATCATCTGTAAAACAGGGGTAATGTAGTGCCTACCTTGCTGGGTCCTAATGGAGATCAAAGACATTAACTCATGTAAAAATTTTTGAATAACATTTTAGTTACTATTTTAATATTATTTATTATATCTAATGTCATTTAAATTTTATTGTTAGTATTTTCTCCCAAGACCCAATCAGAAGAGTGGAGGTTTAATTAATACCGGCTCAACTCTTTTATCTTATATAGGGAGACACAATGTGGTAATTAATCTGGTTGACTGGTTCCTCACACTATTACTCATGTTGCTTGTCTTGGAACAATTCTAATTATCCTTCTGGTGTCAGTCACACCCCCAAACCATCCCTTTCCTTTGCATGTAGCTATCAAAGTCCTAGTCAAATGTACGTACAGCTCTCAGTATCCTGGATCATTTTTGGCTACACCTAACACAAATTCCAAGGTCTCTCTTCTCTATGAACAATAAGTGAAATTGTCACAGTACATCTTCTGCCTTATATATATGACTCCTTCCTGCCCCACCTATATGATGCAGCCAAATTAAGTATCTACCCAGGTTCTTAAAAAGAAAAACACAAAACAAAACAGGCCTATGTACTTGGTGCCATGGGAAAGATGGATCCATCACTGGTCCATCCTCCTTCCTCCTCCTGCCAGCCGAAGTCATTCTCCTCACAATGGACATCTCTGAGCATGAATGTAGCTAGCAATGACTGTGGAGTCAATGGCACCACCGCTGCCACCAACACCACACAGTTATCTGGTCCCTGCCTTCAGTTGTTGTATTTATTCTCACAAACTATAAAATAAGATTTCAAAGCATCACCAGAATGAGGAAGACTTTTACCTCCCTAGTCTTACCACCTGACCTGGGTTTTGCCCTCCATGATTCTTTCCTCCACCTGCTACCCTGTTCTCAGCATCAGGAGAGGATATGGTCTTGTTCCTGATCAGCATCTCTGCCCACATCTCTTACCTCAGAAGTTATGGCTCAGCTTTTCCTGGTTTATTTTCTCCTAAATCCCGTCAGAAGAGAGAACGACTAAGTACTATTGGTTCAATTATTTTATTTTACCCATGGAGACAGAATTTGATAATTCCAGTACTTAACAGTCAGCATATCTGGTTTGGACAGGTTTCAATGACAAAAACAAAATTTTTGCTAATTCATTGTATGATTAAAACCCAACCCAGTATCTGACCTTAACAATCAATTTGACACTGCCTTCTCCAAGGAAGAGTCTACCTTTTATCCAAGGGGAGAAAATAATAATGTTATCCATAGGAAAATCTGCACAAGAGATATCAGCATTTCTTTCACTCAGTTTAAAAAGAGAAAATGATAAAGTTTTTTGAAACCCTCAACACAGGCATTTTTATTAGCAATATTGAAGGATGGGACACCAATAAGACTGTTATACTAAGCCCCTTAAAGTTGTAGACATTGTAAAAAAAAAATTCTTACAACCGAAGGACATAAGTATCTCGATTGAACAGAACTACCAAATATCTGGGCAAGTGAATAAAAAAGACCATACCAAGGCAACTCATTTTGAAATTTCATAACACTAAAGATAAAGAGAATCGTAAAATCTTCCAGACTCTAAGCATATCATATATGAAGAATCAGGAGTCAGAATGACATCAGACTTCTCAACAGCAACAGTGAAATAAATATGAGTACCTTTAAAATTCTGAGAGAAATTTATTTCCATTGTAGAATTCTACACTCAGCTGAACTATCTATCAAGTCTGAGGGCAAAATGAAGACATTTTCACACATGCTAATTCCCAAAAATGTACCCCATATACACCCTTTCTCAGGATTCTACTGAGAAATGTAAACCATTTGAGAAACTAAAAAGAAATAAACATCCACTTCAAGATAATGGCAAAAAGAATTCTTAGGAGTATGATAAAAGGACATCACAGGACTGGTGTCCGGCAGGTCTTATAAAGAGCAAACAGGGCTCGGGGTGCCTGTATGGCTCAGTCAATTAAGCATCTGACTTCGGCTCAGGTCATGATCTCACGGTTCCTGAGTTGGAGCCCTGTATAGGGCTCTCTGTTGTCAGCACAGAGCCCACTTTGGATCCTCTGTTCCCCTCTATATCTGCCTGTCTCCATCTCTCTCTCTCTCTCTCTCTCTGCCCTTCCCCCACTTGTGCTCTCTATCCCTATCTCTCAAAAATAAATAACCATTAAAAAAAAAAAAGCACCCAGTGCAGACTGAAGCAAAAAGTAGAGCACCACAGGGAGGGTACGCCCAAGAAAATAAGAGAAAGAGAGAGAGAGAAACAGATTACTTGATATGTTTGACCACAGTGAGAGGAATTCTAATTCCGTCAGAACGTTTGTAGGTGAACTAGTGGGTGGTGCAAAAAAGAACGAAACCAATGGACAAAACAGGCAATTATTAATGCCAGAGATAAAAACCAGAAAGTTGTACTATCATCCATGGCTCAGCTGCGAACAGATATAGTGTAAACACTCACTATTGGTTTAATCAAAAATTGTTATGTCACTATATTGAGAAGGTTGGGGGAGAAGAAAACAGTTTGAGGCATCTAAGAAAATGAAATCCATACCAGGAAGTCAATAACGTCTAACAGTAAAAGATCAAGAAATATCAGTATTAGCATATTTGACTTTCTAAACTAAGTACATTTTTTCTTTGATGCAAATAAAAAATAAAAGAATCCAAATTTATGAGGAAAAATCTTGAGAGTATTTTTAAAATACATGTACCTATTATTTTAAAAGTCCTCAGGTTATTTATTTAAGAGCCTTATTGCTGCCTTTCTTCCTAGGACATAATTTCTGTATTTCTATTTAGGGCACATTCAAAATGTGTGGTTAGCAAACTATAATTCTTCCTTTTGAGAAGGCATTGTGAAACCTTTCTCAGAGGACTTAAGATACTAATTTGAAAACTAATTTTGTTCAAAAAAGAACACAAACCCATTGACTGCATAGTAAAATGTTCCAGATATATTTTAATAACTTTCTGACAAAAAAAAATCAGTATATGGCTTTTCCTGCCAGCTTTAACTCACTAAAAATAAAATAGTTAAGGTGAAGCCTATTTTATTAATACAAAATATTTTCCAGATACATTGAATATTCACTTAAGGTATGATATGTATGTGTGTGTGTGAATTATAATAATGTTTTAGAGCATGGGAAAAGAAAAAAAATCATTTTAGTTAGCTTTTTATAAGCATTACAAATAACAGAAAGTCGGGGGATCTTTTTCCATAACTCAGATAATAGAAATAATTTGCCTGCTGAAAATAAATTACATGAATTGTCATGTAACAGAAGGACTCTAGGATTCAGAACCAAAAGATCTGAGTTTAAATTTTGGCTTTATTCCTTCTCTTACTAACTGGATGATTTGGGGAAAGTTGTTAAATATTTTTGAGCCTCAATTTCCTCATCTGTTGATTACCTAGACTGTGTTAGGCAGTATTTTAGGCAAAGGGGATACAGCAGTAGAACATGAGTATGCCCTCAAGGAGCTCATATTTTAAGGGGAGAAAATAATAAATAAGCAAGCAAAGCAATTTTTTTCAAGAATATCAAGACAAGTTTTTTAAAGTTTATTTATTTATTTTGAGAGAGAGAGAGGGAGGGAGGGATAGAGAGAATGAGTGGGGGAGGGGCAGAGAGAGAAGGAGAGAGAGAATCCCAAGCAGGATCCACGCTGTCAGTGTGGAGCCTAATGCGGGCTCAATCTCGTGAACCACAAGGTCATGACCTGAACCGAAACCAAGAGTCAGAGGCTTAATCGACTCAGCCACCCCGGTGCCCCAAGCAAACAAAGCAATTTTAGATAGTGATAAGGATCATGGAGAAAACAAAAAAGCCATAGCATAGTGAGAGGCAATGGAGCCTGGCTACTTTAGAAAGGATGGTTGGTATGGACTTCTCTAAGAAGGTAGTATTCGACACCTGGGTGATCTAACGTCAATTATGGGAAAAATCAGGAGAAGAGAACTGCAGGCAGAAGGAATCACCAGGAAAGAAGGGTCTTGGCATACTTGGGGACTAGGAAGAAGGCTGGTGGGGTAAGAGCTTAGAGAGGAAGGGAGCAGGATACTAGGTGAATTCAGAGGGCAGTGTATGTGGGACCTTGAAAGCCACTGTAAAGAGTGTTGGTTTTATTTGAGATGGGAATCAAAGGACAGTTTTAAGCAGAGGAGTAACCTGATCTAATTTACTCTGGTGGCTGTTTGGAGAATGAATTATATGAGGGCACAAGAGAAAGCCGAGAAACTAGTTTCAAGGCTACTGTAGCAGTGAGGCATAATGATGGCTTGGATTACAATGGTTGTAGGGGAGATGGTGAGCAACACAAGTGGACTGACATTGGATATAATGTAAAGGTCATGAATTAGTTAAGGATAGAGGAAAGAGAAATCAAGGTTGTTGTCGTTGTTTTTAATCTGAGTCACTGGATAAATTATGATGCCATTTATGAAATGAAGAGCTCTGTGGGAGGAGCAGGTTTAGGGGCAGAAATCAAGAGCTCAGTTTCAGATGTATTAAGTATGTGGTGCCTATTAAATTTCTAAGAATAAATATCAAGGTGGTAGCTGGGTATGAGACTGAAGTTTGATATCATTGGATCAGCATTACCATAGAGAAGGTACTTAAAGCCACAGGAATGGATGAGAGCATCTAGGGAAGACAAAAAGATGGGGAATTGTGTGGGTCCTGGAAGCAAGTCCTGGGGCAGAGAAGGAGAAACCAGTTGCCCAGACACGGGAAACAAGAACCAGGAGAGAAGACCGAGAAGAAGGAGCTTGTGTAGCTGGAAGAGGACCGGGAGAGTCTGGTGACACCAAAGGCAAAAGAAGAGTTTCAGGAAGGGTGTTGACCTGATAGACAGCTGGGTCAAAGCCTGCTGCACAGTTAAGGCCCAAAAAGTGAGTGATGGATTTGGCAACACGGAAGCCATCGGTGACCGTCTTGAGGGCTGTTTCGGCAGAGTGCTGGGGACAGGATCTCTGTCAGAGCAGGTTGAGGAAAAAATGGGAGATGGGTGCAGAAGCAGTGACGGTAGACAATGCTTTCCAGGAGTTGTGCAGCGAAGGGGAGCACAAAAATGGGAAGGTAGCCACAGGGCATGAAGTGGAAGTCAAAGGAGGTTTTTAGTTTTGTTTTTTTGTTTTTAAAATAAAAGACAGTAGGGGCGCCTGGGTGGCGCAGTCGGTTGAGCGTCCGACTTCAGCCAGGTCACAATCTCGCGGTCCGGGAGTTCGAGCCCCGCGTCGGGCTCTGGGCTGATGGCTCAGAGCCTGGAGCCTCTTTCCGATTCTGTGTCTTCCTCTCTCTCTGCCCCTCGCCCGTTCATGCTCTGTCTCTCTCTGTCCCAAAAATAAATAAACGTTGAAAAAAAAATTAAAAAAAAAATAAAAGACAGTAGAGCAGGTTTCTTTTCTGATAGTAGTGTTTCAGTAAAAGGAGAGTAACCAGTAACTGCAACGGAAAGGAGGTAATAGTTACAAATCATGATTTTAAAATCCTAAGAGGTGAATAATTAAATGAAGTCCCTTAAATTATATGAAAAATTTCCAGTAAAAACTCCTTGATATTGAACAGTTTTATGAAGATTTCTAGTATTTTGTTAGCTTCCTCTCATTCCTTGTTTCAAAGTATTAGATCTCGAATCTGCATGTGTCCAATTTTATGCTTGCTGAGAGACTGGCTTGGATTAAGCCTCAGCTCTGCCACTTGATAGCTGTGTGGCCTTGGGCAAGTTAAGTGAAATCTCTGAGCTTCAGCATCCTTTTCTATCAAATGTTAGTAATAATACCTTTTTCATTAGGTTCTGAGTCCTCAAGAAGAAAATATATGCGAAGTGTCTGGCATATAGTAGGCATTCCATAAATAATAGCTGATATTATCATTATTATTAGCATTACCAAATAATGGCAAATAAAAAAAACAAAGTGAAAAGATACTCATATAGTTAAAAAATTTACAATTGCGAGAGTCAGTAAATTGCCTAGTGAATTCAATAAGTGACAGAAATTTCTTCTGAATTGCCCACGTCCTCTCTGCTTTCACACAGCTTTCGAAAGTTATACATTAACTATTTTATGAAACTAGACAGAGGTAGTGGTTGGACAACACTGTAAATGTACTAAATGCCACGAAACTGTACACTTTTAAATGGTTAATTTTATTTTATTTGAATTTTACCTTTAAAAAAAGTATACATTGAACACGTTATGTGCCTCTACCTTACTTTGTTTATGAAGATACAGCCACAATAAACTTTCTTTTCCTTTCTTGGTCTGAACATGAAGTTAAAGCACAGGTAAATGGGGGGCACCTGGGTGGCTCAATGGGTTGAGTGGCTGACTTCAGCTCAGGTCATGATCACAAGGTTTGTGAGTTCAAGCCCTGAGTCAGGCTCACTGCTGTCCACTCAGAGCCCGCTTGGGATCCTCTGTCCCCCTCTCTCTCTGCCCTTCTCCCACGCTCTCTCTCTCTCAAAAATAAATAAACATTCAAAAACAAAATAAAGCAGAGATAGATATCTAGATAGAGAGATAGGCAGACAGACAAGGTTTGCTGGTTTAGACAATCTTTCCCCCCAAAAAAGAGCTTGAAGACTTTAAAACTTTTTCCCAGGCAGGACCAAAACCTCCAGGTATAGGCCAACAATCAGTGTAAGATATAGCCAAGCACTGAAGACCATGGAGGGCTTCAGTTTTAGACAAAAGAGCAACAATTCAGGAGAGGATGTTGTGAGGAAACCAAATGCGAAAAGTCAGACGCAGCACCAGGTAAAGCTCCCAGTCAGTTGTGGTTTCCTACTCCATCCTGAGAAGCAGCTACCCATTTTCCTTCAGAAACCCAAGTATTCCCCAGTTCGTCTTGTTTTAAAGCTGGGCCATCTGGGACCTGAAAGGCCTTTCGGACTTCCAGGGATGGAGACCACATCTGCTCCCACCAAGAATCTTTGACCAAGCTCCCAGGGACCTGCCCTACATTGATCCCCAACGACCAAGTGTGTGGATCAGGACCCCAGCACCACTTCTGTGTTCAGATGCAGATTTACAGGTCCCACACCAGATCTAGTGAACACAACCTGCATTTTAACAAGATCCTTAGTTGACGTGTATGCCTATTAAAGAAACAGAAGCATTTAACTGGAGCACAGGACCACACCAGAACTTAGCAAATGGGAGTCTTCAAGAACTTTGTATTCTTCACTGCATAAGAAACAGTGGGTCAGGAGATAGGAAACCTCTTCTTTGGAATCATTGGAAAAAATCTGGAATTTTGTCTTCTAAAAGAACTCCAGTAATGCCTTGCCATTTGGAATTTATAAGGAATATCTATTTGATGACATAGAAAGTCATATAAACAACCAGGAAGAAATGTGATTAAAAGGAAGAAACAAGAGGGAAAATTCTCTCTAGGCTGGTAATCAGTATGCAACAATATGCAACAGATATTCAGTTCGAAACATGTTTATTTTTCCATTAAACTCAGCTGTCCTAATTCAAGAGAGCCTCCAAAAATATCAGTCGCTATTTAGCTTCCCTCAGTTAACAGTTGTTTAATTTTCTAGACAATATGAAGTTAATTCTCATCACTGCAGGAAGGACAAAGTGCCATAAAGCCACAGAAGGACGTCCCCACCTACACATGGTCACAGTGATATGACTAGGGGACAATGTGACTCCAGGTGTAACCTGGTCCTACAAACTTACAGGTGTATGATGGATATTGCCAGAATCAGCACGAGAAGCTGCATATAAGCATCGTGCTTAGGTTTGCTTTTTGCATTTCAACTTCTCAGCAGGAACATTTTTGTCCTGCTTCTTAGAGGGCAGTCCCCAAGGAGTGATTCTCCATTTTTATCCTGCAATGGGTTTTCTGGGCCATCATTTTAGGCACACTCGCTGTGAATCAATCAAGTATATACAAGCACTTGTTCTGAGTCCAGCTCTGCCCTGGGGTGTGTGAAGAGAAAAGCGGTCCGGCTAGTGAGACCCGGAATATATTTAAGGAGCATGAAACCTAGCCTAGGTTTTTTGTTTGTTTTTTTTTTTTTTTTGTCTTTCCGGCCAGAGTTTAAAAGACAAACAAGAAGTCACTGGGAAGAAAGAAAAGACACAGTAATAAACTGATATTATAGAGTCCAAACATTGAGCACTACAGAAGGTCAGAAAAGACTGGGTTCCCTTCCTCTGAAAAGAGGAGACGAAAGCTTAAAATGGGCCCTAATGAACATGTGGTTATTTAACACATGGAAAAGGAATTCGGGGCAGTTCTTAGAAAGGAAAGAGAGAGAGCAAAGGCACAAAGGTGAGAGTTATCTAGTATCTCTTCATCTTACTGTCCACTTCCCTAAATGGGAAGAAGAAGAATAGTATTTGTCCTGGCTAACTGGTAGGTTTTGAAGAGAATCAAGTAAGATGGTGGTTGTAAATGTTTTATAATCTGAAGTTAATCACACTGAAAGGATTTCAGGAATGAAACCTACCAGTACTGATCTAAAATCAGAGTATCAGCTTCTGACTTTATAACTGGAGATAAAACCAGGCAAAAGATTTATATCAGTTTTCTGCATAAGATCTGCCCCTAAGTCAGTCTATTTTGGTCCATTCCAAAACCAAATTTCAGACCAAAGGATAATGATGACCATCATAATATCGGCCACCATCTATTATATACCAGTGTTCTGAGCTCTTTGCACACATGGTTCCTCACAGCAGTCCTGGGAGAAGGAACTATCTCCCCCACTGTACATGAGCCAACCTTCACAACTAATAAACAAGTGATAAATCCTATTTTTAAACTCATGCCTGCCCGGTTTCAAAGACCAAGCTCTTACCCTTATGTTACCAGGTTTGAAAAGGGAATCAGACCAAGAAAAGGTGTTCATTAAGGGTTTTCTACCATGCCTAGTGTTCACATGAGCAATATTCGGAGGAAAAAATAGCTGAATACGTGAACAGAAGTGAATACTGTACCAGCCTTGAGAAGCCCTTTTGCAACTTCGGTTGAAATAATTCCAAAATTCTCTAAACCTGTCTAAGCTTTCTTAACTTACCATGAAAGAGAATGGATTCAAGAAAGACCATAAAACCAACCTGCTTATCCCTGTAAGTTTGAGAGTATTTTTTTCTGAAAGGGGAAAGGTAGAGTTACAGCTAATGAATTTGGTTGTAAAAATCAGTTCAGATAAACTGCACCCAAGGCATCTCTTTTCTACATAAGGTGGATTTCCTGTTGTCACTGTTCATTGCCTCACCTCTGCAGCTGGTTTCTCAAGACAGTCTCAGAAGTACCTCACACCTCAATGTGCTTGTGCTCTGAAGCTTATGCTGTGACGTTCATTTGGTTCCCTAGAACAGAAAAAAAGTGTCCCCTTGCTTAATGCATTCCTGGTAAAATAGAATGAGCCTTTTGTCCTTTTTTTTACGTTGCTATATTAATCATAGCGTAAGTTTAACACTTAGAGCTTGAGAAGGCGACATTAAGAAAATCAAGTTAATATAAAAGGGGAGATGACAGGTTGGGATGGTATTCAAGTCACTGACTCAGCTTCCACAGACTCTGGGAGGGAGCAAATCAGGATGCTGGAGAGCACAGCCTGGTAATTCAGCACTCATCCATCTGGACCTTCAGCAAGCTGAACTCACTTTCTATCTATAGAGTCTCTCGTTTTGATTTTCCTTTAAGTTATTTCCCAGGATTCTTTCTGGGTACCGATGGAAGCTACCCTGCTTCGGCACACACTCCCCCATCCCCCATCAATCTCCGTAGTGATTCCGGGCACATCACCTGGGGAAGACACATCTGCAGAAGTCTGGGACAGCGGGTTACAAACTCTTTAACTGTTTACCGCACAGAGAATTTTGAAAAACTAACACACCCTCATATACATTTTTAAGTTATCTGCAAATTTTCACCAGGCGTGCAAATAGTTGCAAAAAATGTAATTTCCAGTATGGTAACATTTTAAATTTGAACTGCTCCAACACACTTTGGGTTCATTCCAATATCTTCTAAGCTATGGCTATTTGAAATGTACCCGATGGGGTCATTACAAAGACTCAAGGACTTAGCAGGTGCACAGTGTCCTGCACAGGATAAATACTATGTATTTGTTGTGTATAGGGGTACATAGAGATGGCAAGGGGTAGCAAGATGCTGGCTGTAAATCTTAGAAGGGACTGTAGCAGGTGACATTGATGCCCCACGCCACATCCCCTCCGTTCCTGTTTGAGTTTGCTTACAGCTGTGGGTCACAGTTTCTGCCATGCTCAAGACTTTACACCTCAAATGATATGTCCCTCTGCTTCCCAGCCAGAGGGCTTTCTATGGCACAAAGGAATTTGCTAAACCCCGTTGCTTAGGCACAACCTGGAACTGAGGCAGGTGAATCCCTCAGGGTCAACCCTCAACCCAAGAGGTACAAGAAGCAGTGGGGGGAAAGTCCCAGTCCCCCATCCTCTGGCGAGACAACTGTGGGGCTTGTACTGTTTCCCAGACCATCTCCAGTAGAAGTGAGCCCCTGTGGCCCGCTTACTAAAGCACACATTGTTGCTGTTTTTCCTTTTCCTGTCTTTTTCAAAGTAAATAAATAGATTTTTAAAAAATGTTTCAGAAAAGCAGGGCCACTTGGTGGCTCAGTTGGTTAAGCGTTCGACTCTAGATTTCAGCTCAGGTCATGATCTCATGGTCGTGAGACCAAGCCCTGTATCAGGCTCTGTGCTGAGCAGGGAGCCTGCTTAAGATTCTCTCTCCCTCTCTCCTCTCTGCCCCTCGTCTGTTCACGCTCTCTCTTGCTCTCTCTATAAAAACAAAACAAAACAAAACAAAACAACCACAACAACAAAACAAAACAAAACAAAAAATGTTTCAGAAAAGCAGCCCCATGTCATGGCTGGGCATTGTTCCTGGCTGTGCTCCAGAGCCTGGTCTATGGTCCTTCCAGAGATTCTATAAGCTACTGAATGTCCCTTAGGAAATCCATTTCTGCTTAAAAACAAATCTTGGGTACTGAAAATGTTGAGTACAAGAAATACAAGAGAATGCTTCTGAATAGGGACCAACTCCCGCTCAAGGACAGCTAAACACTTCTCAGTCTTCTTACTATTCCTGTTGCTGCCATAAAAAAATAATAATAACCATGAATTTGGTGGCTTAAAATGGCACCATTTATTATCTTACAGTTCTGTGGTCCAGAGGTCTGATATTGGCCTCATGGGTCTTAAATGAAGATACTGGGAGAGCTATGTTCCTTTTTGGTGCCTCAGAAAAGGCTCCTTTCCCTTTTCTTCTCCAGCTATTTATTAGATGCTGCCTGAAGTCTTTGGCACGTGGCCCCTTCCTCCATCTTCAAAGGCAGCAACAGTGGATCAAGTCCTATTCAGATGGCATCTCTCTGATATTCTCTCTGCCTTCCTCTGCCACCTCTAAGGACTGTTGTGCTTAGATTGGCCCCCTCTCAAGATCTCCTGATTAGCAAACTTAATGGCATCTGCACTCGTAATCCCCCTTTGCCATGTGCCATGACAGTCACAAGTTCCAGGGGCAGGATGTGGACATCTTTGGGAAAGCCACTGTTCTACCTGTCAGAGCCTTACAGCTGTTGACCCCCATCTCTCCCTTCTCTATGTAATGGAAACGCCTGGGCAGAAGCTGTTTGCAGGACATTTCCTGAGAAGTGGAGACTACTGTCTACCAATGGCTCAAACAAGAACTTTTTTTTTTCTTCTGAGAGACAGACAGCACGAGAGGGAGAGGGGCAGAGGGAGAGAGAGAGAGAGATAGAGAAAGAGAGAGGGAGAGAGAATCTTAGGCTCCACGCTCAGCACGGAGCCCAATGCAGGGCTCGAACTCATGACCACGAGATCATGACCTGAGCTGAAATGAAGAGTCAGAAGCTCGACCGATTGAGCCACCCAGGCACCCCAACAAAAAATCTTGCATGCAAATAAAGAACGGCTAGCAATGGCTTAGAACTCCGCCAATTTAGGCTTCAGTGGAGAGACTTTTATACGTTCCCACGTTTATGTCCCCTAAAATAAGGAAATGAGGTATTCATTCCCAGGTTCACAAGGTGTAATATAGGGTCTTTAAAATGCCATCTTGACTCAGTTTGAGTGCCTGGCTAGAGGCCAATCAGTCCCCCTTCATGAGCAGACAATTAAATCCATACCTCAATCACCTCCCTCATTGGACTCTTACACTCAGCCTCTGTCTACCCTCCCTAATCTCCTCAGGGCCAGGTACCAGCCAAGGAGGGACAGCCCCTATGCCCCAGAGCTGCCTGAAATTATCCAAATTAACCAGTCCTAACCTTCTTACCCTCCTCAGCTGTCCCTTCCTGCGGAAACCACAAGGTGCCTGCCTACCGTTCCTCCTGCCTCATGACTGACCCTGGTGCTTCCCCCTGAGTGGCCCTGGGAGACAGGCTGTTTCTCCCTAGGGAGCTCTGGGTGTAACAAAACTGTAACACTCTTTCCGGTTGCTCTCTCTTGATCTGAATCTACCTCACCCAAGGTAATATGGTTCAAACAGAGGGTAGGAATGTTTGAGTTTTCTTACTTTTTAATTTTTGATTGATTTTTCTCTCTGCAAGGGGCGTAGGGAAGGACCTTCTCAACAGGTTCAAGGCTAATTTTAATGCTAGACAGAGGAAAGTCCAGAAAGGCCCAAGGTGATTCTGCTGAGTGCACCCCTTGGATGCCTAGAGACTCCCCTCAGGCCACTCTGGAGCAGATGGCAGCAGAGAAAGTTCAGAGAAGGGTAACCGTAACACTGTGTTTTTGGAACTGTCTCTTGATGGGTCTGGAGACCAGCCTCAGGGATAGGAACCTGAATTCAGACCAGAAGAAACAGCTTCCCCTTCACAAATACCCCTAAACTGCTTCTCAGATCCATGATGCTCCAGCAAGTCTTTTCTGTTTCCAACAAAACGAAATCTCCTTCTCCATCATAAATGCGAAACCATCTGCCCTGAACTTCCAACTTTACCTCTTCATATTACAAACTGCAACCCCCTTTCCACTCAGGAGCCCTGACTTTCTCCAGCACACTCCCCACACTCAGGGAGGAGCAGAGAAGCTCGATTCAAGTACACATCTGGGCGACTAACCCACGGATTGGAAGTTCTCCCCCTCCCAGTTCCCCTCTACCCCTCCTACCTCTCTCTTCCCCATTCTTCCCCTTTCTTATCATCAGGATGGTCTCTCTTTCCCCTACTTGCTTCCTGCTCACTGGATGGAGGGCTGCAGTAGATTCCACCCAGAGGCATGGATGGAGGAGAGATACAGAGACAGCACTGTATTCCTCTGGTGGATGGAGGTCATCTCCTCTCTGTGTGGGATGCAGGGCAGCAACTTGGGCTATACCTGTGCTTGTCCCCTGCTCTGAAGGAGTAACTGTAACCTGGGTGCAGGGGTGCAAGAGAACCTGGCTACGGGGGCCCCCAACAGACCAGGTCTGGCCCACTGGCTGCTGACAACATCCAAAGGCAGAGAGACGAGGGGTGGGGAAACAAGAAAGGAATTTATTTCAGAGGCCAACACCAGAAGACAGCGGACATCTGCAGAAGTCTGGGACAGCGGGTTACAAACTCTTTAACTGTTTACCGCACAGAGAATTTTGAAAAACTAACACACCCTCATATACATTTTTAAGTTATCTGCAAATAGTTGCAAAAAATGTAATTTCCAGTATGGTAACATTTTAAATTTGAACTATTCCAACACACTTTGGGTTCATTCCAATATCTTCTAAGCTATGGCTATTTGAAATGTACTCGATGGGGTCATTACAAAGACTCAAGGACTTAGTAGGTGCACACTGTCCTGCACAGGATAAATACTATGTATTTGTTGTGTAAAGGGGTACAGAGAGACGGCAAGGGGTGGATTTATGCAAGGAGAATGTGGGACAGAGGCTGGTGGGGACATGCAGGTAGGCTGTACAGGTCAGATGGACCATTGCCTATAGGCATCAGTCTTGCAGGGTCTTCCCGGCTCAGGACAGTCATTATTGCTTGAGGGGGTAATTTCTGTTCCCCTCTTGGCTTGTTTATCAACTAGAAAGTACAGTCAGAGGTCAAAATGGAGTAGTTGAGGTCCTCTTTCAAAGTAGTGCGGTTGTGTTGAGTCTGTTGAATTTGAGGACTGCTGTAGAAGTTCCCGTTAGTACTCTGAGTAATCTCCTCCTGCAGTCGTGCCCCTGGCTGAGTGGTTTGTACACTTTCCTCAGTGGGCGCTCCACTGGTCTCTGCTTGGAAGATGTGCACTTGCCACTCTGTTTCTGCTGCAGACCGAGGTCCATCCTGTGTCTCCTTCTAGCTCTTGGAGTCCAGCTCTGGGCTCCCCACAGCCTCACCTGGGAAGAACCTCCCTCTGGATGTCTGCAACCCCGGCGATGGTGCCCAAAGCAAATCTCAGCCTGTGCTCTGTGCCGGGCCCATGCTCCTCCCTGACCTATGGGAATGAGATCTGAGCTCATTCATTGAGCAAAACTCAAAAATAAAGTAACTGTAAAGCTAATATAATTCACATCACTGTCAAAAGCAAAATGAATATGTATGAATTGAATATGAATATTTGTATGAATGTAATGTAGAATATAAATGTAAAATATGAATGAAGTGTAAAATCTATACTCGAGAAACCCCTGTTGCTTGAGCTTGAATGCAACATTGTTTCAACTCATTTCTTTTTTAAAAACATTTATTTGTTTGTTTGTTTGTTTGCTTGTTTATTATTTGAGGGAGAGAGAGCACAAGCAGGGAGGGGCAGAGAGAGAGGGAGAGAGAGAATCCCAAGCAGGCCTGCTATCAGCGTGGGGCTCTATCCCATGTACCATGAGACCGTGACCAGAACTGAAACCGAGAGTTGGACGCCCAGCCTACCAAGCCACCTAGGCGCCCTAGTTCCAACTCATTTCTAACTTTTTTCCCTTTCTTTTCCCCCCGCCCCCAAGCAATCTCTATGCCCAACGTGGGGCTTGAACTCACAACCCTGAGATCAAGAGTTGCCTACTCTACCAACTGAACCAGCCCCGGGCCCCTCATTCCTGCCTTTTAAAATGGTTTCTTTCTTCCTAACACAGGACGGTGGGACCATTTCCCAGGTGAATTAGTTACCCATTTCCCTGTTGGTTCCAGTCACCAGAATGTGCCAGGAGCTCTTTCTTCTCCAGTCTGTATGATTGTTTCTCCAGGGCCCTCCTCACCCTCCCACACTCACGCCTGCCCAGGAGGGAAGTTCAGGCCATGAGAGTGAGGACTGACTCATAGTTAAGAGTTAAGAACTCAGCTAGCCCCACCGCTAACTCGGTAAGCTTAGGGAAGTTTGCCTAACCTCCCTAAGCTCAGTTTTCTGAAAAAAGGAGCCAACAGTAATAGTATGATGCTATTTTCTGTGCTAATAATCTCTATACTATAAGAATAATACTGAATCATAATAGTAATTCATTTCTGTACTACAATAATTGTACTGAAACTAATTTCCGTACTAATAATTTCTATATTATAATAATAGTATGATACTACTTCTCTACTAATTTCTGTACTACAGAAACAATAATTTCTGCACAAAATAGTAGTACTTACACTATTTTCTTTACTAATAATTTCTACATGTCAATAGTTTCTTTTTTTTTAATTTTTTTAACGTTTATTTATTTTTGAGACAGAGAGAGACAGAGCATGAACAGGGGAGGAGCAGAGAGAGAGGGAGACACAGAATCTGAAACAGGCTCCAGGCTCTGAGCTGTCAGCACAGAGCCCGACGCGGGGCTCGAACTCATGGAGCGTGAGATCATGACCTGAGCCAAAGTTGGACACTTAACCGACCGAGCCACCCAGGCGCCCTACATGTCAATAATTTCTATGCTAATAATAGTTACAATAAAAATTCTGTGCTGCTATGAGGCACCTGGGTGGCTCAGTCGGTTAAGCGTCTGACTTCGGCCCAGGTCATGATCGTGTGGTTCATGAGTTCGAGCCCCACATCGGGGTCTGTGATGACAGCTCAGAGCCTGGAGCCTTCTTTGGAACCTGTGACTCCCTCTCTCGCTGCCCCTCCCCTGCTAATGCTCTGTCTCTGTCTCTCAAAAAAAAAAAAAATGTTAAAAAATTTTTTTAAAAACTCTGTGCTGCTAATAATTTAATGATAATAATTCTGTAAAACTCCTATGCTAATAATATCTGCATTAATAATAAATATAAATAAACTAATAAAATAGTTTTCTGTAAAATGAGGCTAATAATAATGTTGATCTTATAGAGTTATTCTGAGCATTATAGGACAAAAAAACAGATAAAGCATACAGAATACATAGTCTGTGCTTAATAAATGTGAGTTATTATTATTGTTATTGCTGCTGCTGTTGTTGTTAAGCTTCTAGTCAGTCTCTCCCTCGCCACACCCAGCCCTTGCACAAGAGGAATTTGTAAATAAAACTGAAAACTGGCTTGTTGGTTTTTTATTGTTTATTTATTTATTTATAAAGTATATATATATATATTTATTTATATATATATTTATGAAGTATATATAAAGTATATATAAAGTATATAAAGTATATCCCCAGCGTTGGACTTGAATTCAGGATCCCAAGATTCACAGTCACAAGCTTTACCGACTGAGCCCGCCAGGCGCTCCCAAACTGGCTTGTTTTCAGGTTTCTCTTGATAAAGAAAAGAGCCCCTGAGAGCAACGTGACCAGTCTGACCTGTGGGGAAGGGAAAGCATTGCCTTGCCCTGGGGCCTCTTCCTGAGCCTTCTGCTGCCTCCCTCCTTGCTCCCCACCCCCCTTGGCAGCTATTTGTTCCTGGTAAGAAGAGAAAGAGGTGTGAGGGGGCTGGAATGGACCACAGGGTCATGAAGTAAGGGTTTTGTTACCTCTCCAGGCAGAACAGGAATTTCATTCAGAGGAACAGGAATGATAGTCGGGAGGAAGGAAGGGGTTCAGCTCCCTCATTTGTCTCTCCACCTCCAGGAGGTAACTTCAGCCTTTGTCCCAAAGAAAGGTGACTGGGGAGTGATGGAGAGGCCAGAGGCAGGAGAGCAAGATCCCTGGAATATCAACTGCACTGGCCGCAGGTCCAGGGCAGAAATGAGAAGTTCAAGCCTTGCAGGGCGGTCATGGGTGGTATGTTGAGGGGGGAGGAGGGAAAAGGAGGTGCCCTTTTTGCTATTGTCTTCCTCATTTCCCCTCCCAAGGAGGACCTTCCTCACTGGATAGCAGTGGGCTGATGTGGCTTTAGGTTGGCCCTTTCTTTGGATTACATATTTTCAATTGGATTTGTAGAGCTTCATTTTGTTGTCTATGTTTTACTTAAAATGGAACCATTTCAATAAGTCACAGGGATGAAAATTAATAAAATGGAGCCCTTCCTGCAACTATTTGGATTAGAAGCCCATGAATTAAGATGAACTATTTCACGAGGCACCTGGGTGGCTCAGTCAGTTAAGTGGCCGGTTCTTGATTTCAGCTCAGGTCATGATCCCAGGGTCGTGCGATTGAGCCCTGCATTGGACTCTGCACTGAAAGTGGAGCCTCCTTAAGATTCTGTCTCTCTCCCTCTGCCCCTCTCCCCAGCTTTCTCTCTCTCTCTACAAAAAAACAAAAACAAAAACACCCCAAATTCACATGTTTTAAGAAGTAAAAGAACAGAAAAATCAACATGTATGATTCCCCCACCTTGATTCTTCACTTCCAGACTGGCAGTGCCCAGGTCTGTGTCCTCAGAATAGTGAACTCACAAGCAAAAACTTTCCCTCCAGGCCTCTTGCATAAATGGAGGTATGATTCCTTCTTCGAGAGCACACCTCTGAACTGCATGTGGAGGACTGAGCTAACCAGTCTTCACAAAACAAGTGTGATTTTTCATAACATGAAAGATAATGCAGATGATTTCATTTACAGAGGCAGAAAATAGATCAGTGGTTGCCTAGGACTAAGGGTGGGAGGGGGATTAATTGCAAATGGGCATGAGGAAACATTTTGGGGTAGTGGAAATGTTCTAAAAGTGGATTGCGGCGATGGTTGCACAACTCTACAAGTTTACTAAAATCATTGCATTACACACTTAGAGTGGGTGAATTTTATGGTATGTAAATTATGCCTCAATAAAGCTGTTTTTGGAAGAAAAAAAAAGCCAGTGTAGGTGACTGGTTTAATTTGATGTGCCGAACCACATAGCAGTTAGTACCTACATTATGGTCATGGCAGCTTGCAGACCACGTGAATGGGAGACAAGCGTACCACGTTCCTCACCCCCAATCTCCCCCTTTATCCAATGGGGGATGATACCGCAGATCTCTAAAACAGAATGCCAATTAAATGAGATAAACTGGGACAAAGCTACTGCTTCCTCAAGTATTAAATGTTATCTTAGAGCTAGGAATGTGGGCATGCCCTGCAGGGCGGTGTGAGTGTTGATCATTCTTGACTTGGGGAGGAAAGTTCATTCTGGATTTTTCAATGAAAATGACCTGGAAAGAACATGCTGTAGCAATGTTTCCTGCCTCTCAGGCTCACCAATGTCCCTGTATCCAGTGGTTCCACGGTTGGACCCTTCCTTTCCAGGGGTCTCTGGACATTGACGTTCACCTCCCCATGTGTCAAGTCTGTGAGGATACAAGGAGTGAGATTTGTTACCAAGCACATGAAAAGAGTGGAGGGGACAGGTGCTCCAGGCCCCTTGGTGACCGTCCCAGGCTGGCTGCCCTAGGAGATGCTCTAAGGTAGATATGATCTGGGCAATTAGATGTGCACACAGGTTCCTGTTGCCTGAGAGATGCCCAGGTGAGCCCAGAAAAGTCCAGTCTGACTGTGGGAGCAAAATGGGATTACTGGAGGTGCCTCTAGAAAGAGGCCATGTGTAAGGAAGGGGATGATCCCAAGACCCATTGGGAGGGCTTGTGTGGGGGGGGGTGGGGGGACACTTTACTCTGAAGTTTGCAGAAACCAGGGATGGACAGAATGAAGTAGCAGTCATCCAGGGAGGAAAGAGGCATATAGTTGCATACTTCATACCCTCACAAACCCCATTTCCACTCTGTCCTTGGCAGGCTGACCTGCTCATTCAGTCATCCAACCTATGTCTATAGAACTCCCACCATATTCCAGGGCTGTTCTAGACAAGGTACCTTGCTCTCAGAGACCTTATATTCTAGTGGGAGACACAGACAATGAGCAAGGAATGAAATGGATTTATATCAAAATGCTAGCAAAGGTAGTGGATGCAGGAGGCAGGGTGACTGGTTCAGATTAGGTGGTCAGGGAAGACCTCTCTGAAGAAGTGGCAATTTAGCAGAGTCCTGAGAGATCAAAAGAAGGAAAGGTCTAAAAGAGGGCATTCTGGCAGAGGGAAAAGAATGTGCAAAGGCCCTGTGGTAGACATGAGTTCTGTGTCCTCAAGGAGCAGAAAGAAACCAGTGTAGCTGGAGTACTGACTAAAATTCATTTCTTGCATTTGACATCACAGATCTTAAAGACAAAACTGGGGGCCAGAGACCTGCCGGAGGAGCAAGGAACCCCAATATCTGAGCCCACCCCTGAGAATAGTGTTCCATTGGCTCAAGAGACCCAGCACAGAAGCCTTCATCATCTGACTAGGGTTAGGGATGTAGAAGGAGAATTGGTCTGAAGTCTCTTTCTAGGTGTCTTTTTTCTTTTTTTAATATTTATTTATTTTTGAGAAAGAGCACAAGTAGGGGAAGGAGATAGAGAGGGAGACACAGAATCCAAAGCAAACTTCGAGTTCTGTACTGACGGGCCTCAAACTCATAGACTGCGAGATTAGGACCTGAGCCCAAGTCGGATGCTCAACTGACTGAGCCCACCAGGCGCCCCCCATGCATCTTTCTTAAAAGCAGCAGACTTCTTTAGGTTTTTGAGGTCTACCTCTGTCTTTTAAATATTAAATTCCCACTAGTGCCTCTCAAGTATTTCCATTTTTCATTATGGTACAAATTGAAACATAGGAAACATAGGTGGTGCAGAGCACAGTGAGTCCTGCTTCCCTTGTCCTGAGCTTATGCTTGTGTTTCTGGTTCTCTATAGAGCACAGGAACCTGTGGACCCCACGGGTGATCAAGAAAGGGAGACGTTAATCAAATCACAGTGAAAGTGAATTCACAAGGTAACATATGCACTAAAGGAAAGAAACATGGGCAACGTGCAAACAGGATTCCTAGCTGACTGGGAGCTTCAGAATGACCTCCCCGGGGACAGCGGTGGGAACTGAGAGCAGAGAGAGGACTGGCACTTACTGGGGGAAGGAGGAGAATTGCAGCTTGCAGGAAAGCCCTGGGTCAAGGGAGCAAAGAGCGTTGGCAGAGCTGAAAATTGACCAAGGTGGCTGGATTGAGGGGAGAATGGGAGAGAATGACACCTGCTTCCAGCTTCATAGCCGGAGAAACGTGGACTGGACAACTCAGTGCTGTACAGGCACAGAAAGCAAGCCTCTTGGGTGGTGAGGGAGGGGGCTCACGATCATCTTGTGCTGGGAAATGATGACACTGACTGTGGCATGATCACATAGTGAAGGGGGGTCTGAGCGGGTTCAAGGCAGCCGAAATGGCAACCACAGCCTCAAGTCAGGAGAGAGAGTAGTAGCTTGGGGGCTGTGGTGATGGTGTGGATGAGGCAGATGTGAGAGCTATGGAGGAGGTACAGTCACTAGAGGTGTGAGGGGTAGAATGAGAGGCAAGGGAGAGGGAGATACTCGACTGACCCTTGGCCTTCTCATTTGAGCATTGGGATGGGTGGAGGTGCATTCAGGAGGCAAGGAAAGCTGGATGAGGAATGCACTGGGGGTCAGAGCATGAGCCAGTCTTGGCCAAGTAGACTTGGAGGTGCCTTTGCATCTCCTGGTGACCCCTGGTCTCCCAGTTTCCCTGGTCTCCCACAGATTCCCACCTATAAAAGTTGCCATGGTAATGGACGGAAGCTATCTCCCAGGCATGAAGGGGCAGAAGAGAGCCTCTTGGTGATGGTCTCCCTCCACCCTTTACCGACCCTGTAGCTTCTCCAAAAAGTCCTCCAAAGATGCTTTGTTTTTCCTTCTGGTTGGAAAAGAAACTCAGTTCTCCTATTTTGGGAACAAAAGTAGAGGGCCTCCTTACAAAGATATGGTGTTCTACCTGTTGTCCCCTTCCTAAACTTTAAACTTGGAGAATCAGATAAAACAAGAGACAAGGGAGACCAGAGCACCAGACCCCTGAGAACATCACTGGAGAATGAGAACTGGCCTGAGCCCAGTGTAGGGAGTGAATCCTCCTGCCCCCAATCTATAATTCGGCCAGAACGAGCATCTTTTAGTTTCTCCAACATGTCTCGCTTCCTTCCTCTCTCTTATGGCCTCACATGTGCTGCCCCCTCCCTTGAAGCAGTCTTTCCTTCCTCCTCTCCTACATCCCTTTCATCTGGACAGGTCTCTAATCATATTTCCGTCTGAGCTCAGACATCATTTCCTTCAGGAGGCCTTTTCTGATGTTCATGGCTGGGTTCAGTGTCTGTGGCAGGGACTGCTAACAACAGACACCCAATACCCATTCTCTCCTTTCTTTCTTGGTACCAGAACCCCTAATTTTTAGCTCAGCTTAAGGTGCTGGCAATAAAGACTACATTTCCCAGCACCTTTTGCAGTTAGGCATGGACATTTGGCTAAATTCTGGCCATGATATGATAGTGGAAATGTTTGGAACTTCTGTGATATAATCTTCTCGGGGGGATGACATGCCTTTCTTCTCCTTCTTCCATTTGAATATGATGGCTGAGCCACCAACTTGGACCATGAAGACACAGGCCAAACCTTGGGGACAGAAAAGCCTTTAACTGGAAAAAGATTGGGTTCGTTTCCTAGTCACCTCACGGAGCTACTATGCATTCTGCACTGCCTATCTCCGGCCTTTATTTACATAAGAGAGAAATAAACCCCCATCCTGTGCAAGGTATGGATATTCCAGGGTTTTGGTCTCATGCAGCCAAATCAAACCCTCATTTATCCAACGTCTCTCCCATGCGTTTATTCCTATGAACACACACCCTGCTGTTACTTAACAGAATGAAACAAAATCTGCCCTGCCAGAGTTTATTATACCTTATGCAGAGGGCTCCAGAGTTGCTCTCATTTAACACAATCAATCACTCATATAACTGCAAGTGTAACCGGAAAGCCAGCCCGGTATCCAAAGGCAAAATGTGAACCACTCCAAATGCTGCTTTACTGTCTCAGGGTTCACGGCCTCTAGGTGATGCCATGGTTAAGACCATGTCCATTTCTCCTCCAGTGCAATTTCTCTGTCTTGCACTGCACAGTCAAATAATACTACCAGTAAACCCACAGAAAACAAGGCCAACACACACACACACACACACACACACACACACACACACACACACAATGTCTTGAAACTGGCATCTTCTAGTCTACATGTCCTGATGTTGTGGTATTTGGCCAATCAAAAGTAATTTTCAAAACTCTGACGGTTTGGCATTTGGAATAGTGAAAGCAATCTGGAAAATCCTGATAGCCAGCATTTGTGTCACCATCACTAGCTGCAGAAACAGATTTCAGGGTGAATTTCAGTAGGATCAGAGGAGTGAGTGTATCTGGGCAGATCAGCTCATTTGTAGCAGTTTTGGTGATACACTCTTTAACAGACTCTAGCAGTGAGTCTATGCTGATTAATTCACCGCTTTTTCTCTCAGAGCCTTTCAAGAGGTCAAGCACTGGGTGATGGTGCTTTAAACCTTTACACCAACAGTTTCCGGCTTTAATTGGCTCACCTGTACTCGATAAAGGCTTCAAACTATAAGCAAAAGTAATAATGGCCATGAGATCGATAAAAGCACAAAACTTGGACAATATCTGAGAAATCTAAAGTAAAAATAATTACACATTATCAGTAGAATAATGTCCAAATGTCTGGACAAATCTGATAGTCTTACAGGGTTAAGGTTCCAATTATGCTGGATTTTTGGACTTTCACGGTGTTAAACCAACAGAAGCTTTAATAGTACCTCTTTATTGGAGGAACAATGTTTAATAATTAAAATGACTAGTTAATTCACCGAGCAATATTCCATCTGATTCTCCTTTTCCAGCTCCAAACCCACAGTCACATGCCACAGCTTGGAACAAGAAAGAATCCCTTGTCCAGAGTTCCTGCCAAAGGAACTCCACAAAGTAGCCTCACTCCCGAGAGGATGTCCACGAGGGTTTTGCGCAAGTTAGCCCCTACCGCAGAGGTCAGAGGATCCGACTTGGAAGCATCTATTCATGTCCAGTCATCAGATAATTCATGTAAATAAATGAAAGTCAAAGTAACAATGCTGCAGGAGTCCCAATAAAATTACTTCCCTCCCTTACGTTATGTAAAAGCTTCTCTTTCCTTTGCCACTGAGGGCTCACATATTACTCAGATTTTCAACCTTCTACCCACCTGGCTCCAGGAATTCCATTGTGGCCAATGTGGCAGGGCTCTCCTTTAAACACGGACTCCAGGCAGGGAAGGGCTATACTTAAGGGGGGATCCCAGCAAGGACTCGTGTCACTCAAGGTCCTCATACATTCAGTTAATGTTGATCGTGTATTTTGGGGGGAGCTTACTATGTGCCAGGCATTATGGTAGCTACTAGGGGTACAATATGAAGAAAAATATGGGGTTTGTGCTCTCAGGGAATTGAAGCCCACTAGATGATAATGGCTGGTGCTGACTGACCAGCTGCTGTATGCTTCATATACTGTATGCTCATTCAATCTTCAGCCTTAGGAGGCAGAAGGCTATTCTCATCCCCATTTTACAGATGAGGAAGTCTAGGCAGAGAAAGGGCTGAGTGCCAAAGTTTATATGCAAACGTGTGTCAGAGCTGGGTTTGATCCCAGGAGGCTGATCTGCACCCTTAACTGTTATCCTCAGCCTCCTCTCCACTGCCTTCTGATGTGTTGACTCTGGAAGCAGAGGGAGAGAGGGCCTGGGCAGTGAATCCACAAGACAGCCCCGGCAAAGCAGAACTACCTTTTGAAGACAGAGACAGGAATGAGGTGAGAGAAACGTTTTTCTAGGAGAAGAAGTTAGCAGAAGACAAAGGGCTTTTGAGATGTTGGGAATTTTATTCCCTTTCTTGGAGGGAATTTATATTGCATAGGCTGATAAGGAGAAAGAGGGAGGGTGGAAGTTTTGTGCTCATTCCTCCACTTGTCTCTCCAACCTTGAACTTGCATCTGAGGCAATGGGGCAGGCACATGCTCAAAAAGGGATCTGTGGCATCAGCACCATTGGACAGAAACCAGATTTGCCATATTGGTGGGAGGCCAGACTTGCTTACTTGACTGGCTGGAAGTTTCTCTAAGAATGTGGTCAGCAAAGTCCAAGTGCTTCCTGGAGGTAAGATTGAGAAAGTTTTTGCCGAGGCTGTTTTTCTGGCTCTGTGTCAGCTCCTGGGAGTAATTTGCATGAAACTTGTAAAAAGTGTATTTTCAAGGCCTGAAAACACAAAATTGCCAGATTTAAGGTAGGGACTCTGGTTCACCAGAGATCTGCCTACTAAGGCTTTACCACGCATCATCTTCCAAGAACCAATAAGCCAGGTCCAAGATTAACATTTTAGGAGGCAGAAGGATCTGCAAATGCATTCAGCAATGTGAAACAGGAGGACTGGGAACACAATGTCAGGACCCAGTGGGTGGAGAGGCAGGATCAAAAGGAGCATTGGCTAACAGTCGAGTCAGTGTTTGGGAATCAGCAGACCAAGAATGAATGAGTTTCTTCATCTTTAAATGGAGTTAATGGGAACACCGACCAATCGGAAGAGGCAGTGGTAATCACTGAATGAGTTCATGAATATAGCATGCTCTGTGCATGGGCTGGCACATAGTATATTCTCAACAAACGTTAGCTGTCTTCACCATCACCACCATTATCATCATTGTCATCACCATCATCCTGCTTTTCCACTTTCCACATATGTGACCTAGAACAAGTTTTGTTTTTTGTTTTTTTCTAACATCTCTAGGTTTCAGATTCCTCAGCTTTACACTGAAGATAAAAAATAGTTATCTTCAAGGGGATAGTGAGGATGAAACAAGATGGCACACGTAAGTACCTAACAAAATGCTTGGCAAATAGCAGGTGCTCATTGACCGGGAGTTATTACTTATTGGTTCTAAGAGCGTTCCTTTTTTGATTGGTAATCAAAATGGGTATTCTGACAAAGATATGTATGATGATGAAGGCAGACACCAAAGTCTACTCAACAGGTAAAGTCTGCCTAAGAGATACTCTAGTTTTCAGTGGGAGTTTTTCTTTTCATTCTGCATAGCCCTATATGATAGCTCTCTAATACTTCAGATGTTTTTGGATTTTCAGTCTCACACATTAAAGAACGTTAGCTATTGATGAAATCAGAGAAGGTTGAAGATTTGGAGACTCACGGATGGAGGGCTGCCAGATTTAGCAAAAACAAAGATGTCCTATATATCATCTGGCAATCCTACGTGGATGTCAATTTATATTCTTGTAAAACCCAAGCTAGGGGTCTACTTGTGTTTTTGTGACTTTCTGTGAGATCACAAAAACCCATGTTTCGGATTTTTTTCAGAGAGAGATGTTACAGAAGTTGCATATGCTTTCTCAGGGTTGATGGTCATGAGGGGGATCTTTTACCAAGAATCATGTTGGGCATACACAGAAGCAAAATGGATCCTGGAGGTTATGACTCCAGTACAAAAGTCCTGAGATAACTTACTCAAGACTTCTGTTCATTATTATTTCCTATCACTAATCGGTAGCCCCTCCCATTTCCCCTTTCCTACCATGCACTGTTCTCTGCCTCACTAATGGAAACACTGCAAGTTCTCCACAATGTAAGGCATAGAGTGAATTGTCTTCCTAACGATGATATTATGACGACCCAAGGCAAGCCTGGCCTCCTGGGCTCCAGTCTGTTCAACCCATAGTAATCAGGAGTTATACCATCTCTCTGCAAAATTCAGTGGTGCTTCCCAGTGACTTTACTTTGAAAGGAAAATGGAAGTGGCAGAGCAAGTATCAGGTTAATGACATTTAGCTCAAAACCAAGATAATGTACTTCCTTCTAAGTGGGTTTTGTTGGTGTTTTGTTTTGTTTTGTTTTGGTGGGGATTAGAAGAGTAGATTCAGAGAAAGGTCAAGCTTTATGGACTCTCTGTGACACCTCACCAACTACCCTACCCTAAAACATTTTCTTCTGCAAGATATGCCTTGATTTAAGGATCAAGGTGTGTCTATATAAATCCCTCTCTAGAATTTTTGTGTCCAGTCCTTATTTCATTACTGGCTGAGATCACATGAAACACACAGCTGAGTCAGGGATACAGAATTGACTGTAGCAGCATATGCAGCCCCAGAGCATCCTACTCAGCTTCTAGGCCCCTCTCCCATCCCTTCCTATTCTGATGTTCTGAACTGGCCAAAGGACACTAGGGTTGCGGGGTAGACCATGGTCTACTGAGCTCCCCCATACTCTGTTGAGCAGAGGAGTCTAAGGCAGCATATAAAACCTTTAGAAGTCATGGAATCTACCCCCTGCCTCCTAGCAGCACTGGTAGTTAATACACAGTAACCTTGACTTTGAATTTCCCCAAGTCATCTAGAGAAGGACCTACAGAAATTATGAGTTAGGCATGGACTGTTTGGTATCACTTCAGTTTTTTGAATAATGCATGGGGCCCCAGAATTTTGTGTCCAACATTAAAAAGCTTGCCTGCAAGCCAGAGAAGACATTTCCTAGGTCAGTCCTTTCTTTTTTATTTTTAAAAAACTTATTATTTTTTTTGATTTTAGAGAGACAGAGTGGGAGAGGGGCAGAGAGAGAGAGAGAGAGAGAGAGAGAGAGAGACTCCCAAGCAGGCTCCATACTCAGTGTGGAGCCCAACGTGGGCTCAACCCCACAAGCCTGGGATCATGACCTGAGCCAAAAATAGAGAGTCAGATGCTCAACTGACTGAGTCACCCAGGAGCCCCTAATAATAAGTAGAAGGAATAGTGGGCATCCATTTCTCTTTCCCCGGAGCTGACTGTGTAAAGGCTTCTGGGGAGATGAGCAAACATCTGAGACTGAAATACAGAGTAGCCACAGAAGGCACACTCAGGGCTTCCTGGAATATGAACTGAGAGATGAGCTGCACGCTTGGCCTCGGTCCACCAAAATCTCTGCTTTTAAATATGTGCTTTGGTTGTTTTTCTTTTCTGTTTTTACTATAAAAATAATCCATGCTCATTAAATCAAATTTGGGAAATATAGAAAAAGTTAAAGGAAAAGAGAAACCATCCATGGTCCTACCATCTGAATCTCATCAATGTAAACATTTGTTATATTTCCTTCAAGGCTTTTTTTGTTCTTTGCATAAATGGTGTGTGTGTGTGTGTGTGTGTGTGTGTGTGTGTGTGTGTGAGAGAGAGAGAGAGAGAGAGATTTTTACAAAATTAGATCCACTTCCCTAAAGCCCTGTTTTCAAGGCAACAGGATTAATGTGATTTTAAAGTACTAAAATGAGTCATTTTAGGATTATTGAGCAACTTCAAGAGGTTGGTAAAAACAAAGTTGACTTTCCATTATCCTGTCATCAGGAATCACCTACTCTAATATTCAGCTGCTTTTCTTGTGGTCCATGTTCAGTGGAAAGGATAATAAGATACAAACGGAGAGATACAAAGATAAATACAAGTAAGGCACACTCTCTTATGACTTCACTATTTTAAAGAAATTACTATACAATCTTTTTTTTTAGTCTTTTTAAAAAATGTTTATTTATTTTTGAGAGAGAGAGAGAGAGAGAGAGAGAGAGAGAGAGAGAAAGGGAGGGAGGGGATGGGGGAGGGGCAGTAGAGAGGGAGACAGAGAATTCAAAGCAAGCTCCATGCTATCAGTGCAAAGCCCTACATGGGGCTCGAACCCACACACAGTGAGATCATGACCTGAGCCAAAGTTGGATGCTCAACCAACTGAGCCACCCAGGTGCACCAGTAAATCACTACACAATCTTGATTCCCTTCATCACAATAGACCTACGTTTAGCTAAGCTTAAAGACGTTAAAGATGAAGTTTAATTATTTGGATTTTCCCTTAAATCCTGTCCCAAAAGGGATTAGGATTCAATTTTCATGGCATAAGTAACTTCACATTTACTTGATCACTTTTCTCAAAGATGAGCAATGGAGGAGATCTGACATATCTGAGGATGGGGTATTAACAGTATATAAGAAGCATCATGAATTATATTTTACGTTGTGCAAAGACTGAAAAACCAGACTCATTTTGCAACAGCCCCAAAGAGAGCTCCTCTCAGCTCTATTTTCTCAATGAGTTTGAGAAAGTGGCTTGGGAAGAAATGTTTCCCATCACCCCAAGGCTTTTGCTTATAGGGATCCTAACACCTAGCCAATCTTATGCTAATTATCTACCTTTCTAGATTGATCTTTAAGAACAGCCAGCTCATATACCACCACTCCAAGAAGCCCTCCTTATGCTTTCAAAATCTGTTTATTTCACTATTCAGCCTTTGTATTATTCTGCCCTATGTAACAATGTATTCTGCAAAGCAGAAAAGCAAATGTTTCTGAGCAAAGTGTTTACAATGGTTGAAAAATCAAACATTAGAAAACCTATTTAGTGTACGGCCTATCCCTTCTCCCACATCTCACACTTTTTGTGTTTGAGTTTTGTGTCTTTTCCAAAGCTTCTTCATGCAAACATAAATACAAATCTATTGTTTTCCCATCCCTATTTTCTGACACAAAAGGTACCTTGATATACATACTATTCTTGAAATACATACTATTGTTTGATATACGTATTATTCTGTATTTTGCTCTTTTTTATTTAAACAGAGTAATACATCTCAGAAGTTTAGCTGAGATGTTTTTCCATATCAGTTCAGAGAGAAATTCCCCATTCTGTTTTAAAAGCTCTTCAAAATTAAAAAAAAATTTTTCCATTATATGTTGTCATCTGATATATTTAGCCAGTTCCACTAATGATGGGCATTTGGGTTGTTTCCAATCTCTTGCTATGCCAATGATGCTTTGTAGACATATGTTAATTTGCATTGTGTATGTATATCTTTGGATAAATTCCAGAAAGCAGAAGGGCTGGGTCAGAGAGTGCACAATTCTGTAATGTTGCTAGATAGTGTCAAATTGCCATAGAGTTTCTACCTATTTATATTTCCATACAAAATACAGACGAAATCTGTCTCCTCATAGCCTTGCCAAGAGAGAGGTAAGGAGGGAGAGAAGGTTTAGGAAGGAGTGGTCGGTACCAGGAACAATAAGAGGACAAATGGATACAGGCTTACGGGGGCAAGGACAGTGTCAAATCTGACTGACATCTTGCTGAGGTGCAGCCAGCCTCTCCCCACGGTGTCTGGGACCTCTGGTGGCTCCAACTGAGCACATCTAACGT
Source organism: Lynx canadensis (assembly GCF_007474595.2). NCBI lineage: Eukaryota > Metazoa > Chordata > Mammalia > Carnivora > Felidae > Lynx > Lynx canadensis. Next base: position 45,108,230 of record NC_044308.2, read on the forward strand.
GGAGCTCACTGAACCTGGAGCCTCCTCTCAGTTTCTCATTTTCTACTAATGGAATCACAATTTTCTCACATTCAAAATCTGGTAGGAGAGAGTGTGGGCAGGTAGACATTCACTTTTCATTTTACAAACTCTAAATTCGTAAGCTTTATAACAAGAAGCGTATAGTTCTTTTGCAAGTTAAAACCAGTAATAATGTACTACAAGAAAAAGTGGAGGCCTAGTCATTTTTTTTGTTTTTTATTTATTCATTCAACCACTTTCTATTCTGTGAGCTGTTTTTCTCTTTCTTTCATTTCTTTCTTTTCTTTTTTCTTCCTTCCTTCCTTCCTTCCTTCCTTCCTTCCTTCCTTCTTTCTTTTCTTTTCTTTTCTTTTCTTTTCTTTTCTTTCTTTGTTTCTTTGTTTCTTTCTTTCTTTCTTTCTTTCTTTCTTTCTTTCTTTCTTTCTTTCTGCCAGGTGCCCAGGGGAATGGTTTTCAATCACTTAGCTTTATAGGAAAATTGATGAAGAAAAAACATTAATTCTAGTACTTTACACATTATTACTAAGCATTGCCACCACTCTCAGACCCACTCCCAGTTTTTTTCAAGTTTTATTTTTATTTAAGTAATCTCTATACCCAACATGAGGCTGAAAGTCACAACCTCAAGATCAAGAGTCACATGCTCCACCGACCAAGCCAGCCAGGTGCCCCACCACTTCCAGTTTTTTGAGTGAAAAGAAATTAAGAAAAAAACTCTTAATGAAATGTTTAATTAATAGTTATAGGAGCTGGGATATTACCTCAGGGAAAATCTACATAGTAAGGATTTATGATATTTGTGTGGTATTTTTATGTGCCATAATGCAGTTTTCAATCCAGACATCCCTTATATAAGTACACACTTATATCCATTTTATTTATTTATTTATTTATTTATTTATTTATTTATTTATTTAAATTTTATTTTTTTTAATTTGCATCCAAATTAGTTAGCATATAGTGAAACAATGATTTGGGGAGTAGATTCCTTAGTGCCCCTTACCCATTTAGCCCATCCCCCCCTCCCACAACCCCTCCAGCAACCCTCAGTTTGTTCTCCATATTTATGAGTCTCTTCTGTTTTGTCCCCCTTCCCGTTTTTATATTATTTTTGTTTCCCTTCCCTTATGTTCATCTGTTTTGTCTCTTAAAGTCATCATATGAGTGAAGTTATATGATTTTTGTCTTTCTCTGACTAATTTCACTTAGCATAATACCCTCCAGTTCCATCCATGTAGTTGGAAATGGCAAGGTTTCATTCTTTTTGATTGCAGAGTAATACTCCATTGTATATATATATATACACACCACATCTTCTTTATCCATTCATCCATCGATGGACATTTGGGCTCTTCCCATACTTTGGCTATTGTTGATAGTGCTGCTATAAACATGGGGGTGTATGTGTCCCTTTGAAACAGTATCCATGTATCCCATGGATTTATCCAGTATCCCATGGATAAATGCCTAGTAGTGAATTGCTGAGTCGTAGGGTAGTTCTATTTTTAGTTTTTTGAGGAACCTCCATACAGTTTTCCAGAGTGGCTGCACCAGCTTGCATTCCCACCAACACTGCAAAAGAGATCCTCTTTCTCCACATCCTCGCCAACATCTGTTGTTGCCTGAGTTGTTAATGTTAGCCATTCTGACAGGTGTAAGGTAGTATCTCATTCTGGTTTTGATTTGTATTTCCCTGATGATGAGTGATGTGGAGCATTTTTTCATGTGTCGGTTGGCCATCTGGATGTCTTCCTTAGAGAAGTGTCTATTCATGTCTTTTGCCCATTTCTTCACTGGATTATTTGTTTTTTGGGTGTTGAGTTTGATAAGTTTTTTTTTTTTTTTTTTTTTTAATTTTTTTTTTTCAACGTTTATTTATTTTTGGGACAGAGAGAGACAGAGCATGAACAGGGGAGGGGCAGAGAGAGAGGGAGACACAGAATCGGAAACAGGCTCCAGGCTCCAAGCCATCAGCCCAGAGCCCGACGCGGGGCTCGAACTCATGGACCGCGAGATCGTGACCTGGCTGAAGTCGGACGCTCAACCGACTGCGCCACCCAGGCGCCCCTAGTTTGATAAGTTCTTTATAGATTTTGGATACTAACCCTTTATCTGATATGTCATTTACAAATATCTTCTCCCATTCCGTCGGTTGCCTTTTAGTTTTGCTGATTGTTTCCTTCGCTGTGCAGAAGCTTTTTATTTTGATGAGGTCCCAGTAGTTCATTTTTGCTTTTGTTTCCCTTGCCTCTGGAGACATGTTGAGTAAGAAGTTGCTGTGGCCAAGATCAAAGAGGTTTTTGCCTGCTTTCTCCTTGAGGATTTTGATGGCTTCCTGTCTTACATTGAGATCTTTCATCCATTTTGAGTTTATTTTTGTGTATGGTGTAAGAAAGTGGTCCAGGTTCATTCTTCCGCATGTCCAGTTTTCCCAGCACCACTTGCTGAAGAGACTGTCTTTATTCCATTGGATATTCTTTCTTGCTTTGTCAAAGATTAGTTGGCCATACGTTTGTGGGTCCATTTCTGTGTTCTCTATTCTGTTCCATTGATCTGAGAGTCTGTTCTTGTGCCAGTACCATACTGTCTTGATGATTACAGCTTTGTAGTATAGCTTGACGTCTGGGATTATTTATTTATTTTCATTTGAGAGAGAGAGTGTGTGTAAGTGAGAGAGGGGGGATGCAGAGGGAACAAGATAGAGAGAGAGATAGAGAGACAGAGAGAGAATCTCAAGCAGGCCCCACATTCGGTGTGCAGCCCTATGCAGGGCTCAATCCCATGACACTGGGATCATGACCTGAGCCAAAATCAAGAGTTGGATGTTCAACCAACTGAGCCACCCAGGTGCCCCACATTTACATCTGTTTTATACCATTTGGAGAAAAACTGTAGTGGAATTGTACTACCTGAAGTTATAGAAGCTTGTAACTATCCTAGCAGCTTTTAGAATCCCATTCTTGGTGAAATATAGCATTCATTTCTAATAATGCCTTATCAAAGCATCCTTTTATGGGAAATTATCATCAAATTTATCATGTTTGGCCTTACTTTGGGATTTCCAGGAATTTAATATAGTGAAGAGAGGGGCCATCTCCTGGTGCTCTTGGTATTTGTACATTCACTTTCACACAGATAAGGTCATTAGGCATTCATGCACCTGAGCCATCTTTCCATATGGCATCTGGCAATAAGCCAGGTAACAAAGGCACACTTTGATCCATCTCATGAGGGTGCTGTCTGATGACTCAGCTCACAGTTCAGTTCCATCAGTGTCACCATCTCTGTCAACCCAGTCGCATTTATTCAACTATGTTTCTACTACATTGCATTTAGCCTTGTTGCTTTATCAAAATTAGTGAAATATGGGAAAATATAAAAACAAACACCAGTGAACGGTAGTGTAGTTCTCACAAACTTAGAACAATTGAGACAGAGGAAATCCTAAGGTAGTCAATCTTTAGGCTCAATAATGACAACTCGTACTGAGAATTCTCTATGCATCAGTCACTATTCTAATCACTTTATATGACTTAATTCACTGAATTCCCACAATTCTATATAAGAAATAAATGAGGTATTATTATTATCTCTGTCTTTACAGATAAGGAAAACTATTCACGATTTGTAGAGATGTAAGTAACCTGACTCAAATTGGAAAGCTGCCTTCCTTTTAGACTTTAGATGGTCAACTCTGCTCAGCTGGGATAAGGAAGTCCAAATTTCAAGAATATTTATTGGGAGACCTGGCTGGCTGAGTTGGTAGAGCATGAAACTCTTGATCTCAGATTCATGAATTCAAGCCCCACACTGGGTGGTAGAGCTTACTTAAAAGAAAAAGGGGGGCAGTGCCTGGGTGGCTCAGTTAAGCATCCAGCTCTTGATTTCGGCTCAGGTCATGATCTCATGGATCATGAGATTGAGCCCCACATTGGGCTCTGCACTGACAGCGTGAAGCCTGCTTGGGATTCTCTCTCTCCTTCTGTCTCTGCCCTCCCCCACTCGTGTGTGCATGTGCACCCAAGCACACGTGCGCACGCGTGCACACACACACACACACGCATGCCTTCTCAAAAATAAATAAATAAACTTAAAAAGAACATTTACTAAATTCTGGAATTAGAGCCTAAGACGAGATCTAAGAGACAAGGCACGATTAGGGATTTTACACTACATTTTAGCCCTCTGGAAATAGAGCCCTCTCCTTAAAAAGCACAATTCTGTTTTTGAATTTCATACATCTAGCATTGGTGTGTATTTTCAAAAACATGTTGTATATGAAAGTAGGAAGCCCTTGTGTTACTGTATATGTTTTTGATGTACATGGAAAAATGTGAATCCTTTGGGGACAGGGCATTTGTCTTATACTTCTCCAGTGCCTACAGCAGTGTTGAGCAAATGTTTCTTCTGGTGAGTGAAAACAGTAGTGGTTTGGAAACCATGCTGCCAACCTGCAAGGCACCAACACCAAGAAACACTCAATTCAAAGTAAATCCCCCTATTGATAATGGGAGAGGCTATGCAGGTGTGGGAACAGAAGGGATATAGAAATCTCTGTATCTTCCCCTCAATTGTACTGTGACCCCAAAACCGCTCTAAAAAATAGATATAAAAATATATTAATAAAAAAAGTAAATTCCCCAAGTGTTTTTTACCAATATCTTGAAAAATATGTCATCCTAAGTACACATGCACACACATCAATGTGTATACACAAATATTTATAGTCAGGTCTATAAACACACATTTATAAGTGCATGATAATAAAGGCAGAACATATGTCACATCTTAAATATATAAATACATTTAGAGGTGCATGCTGATGCGTTGAAATGATGATTGTTGCAAAACCCATTCATTTTGTCCTGTTGAAGAGGTGAATGGAACCGCCCTCATGGCCTCACCAAGATAATTGTGTATAAATTAAGGCAGCAGACAGATGAAGTGGGAAAACCACTGTGTGCTCCAAATTTCAAGTGCCTCCCATGTCCCTTCCTCAGAGACTCTGTCCCCATTCTCTGTCTTTCCTTGATGGGGCAGTAGCTTTAGGGCACCACCCCTGTGACAACATCTGCTTGGAATGCAGCTGTACAGACACCTGGTCCAAGCAGAGCCTCGGATAGGCTTGCCAGTGACCTACGGCCGGGGTGGCATGGTTTGAAATGCTGAGCTGTGTGAGTCAGATTCTCTCTCTTTCTCTTCCTCCCTTTCTCTCTCTGGAACTTGAACCAAGAGACCAAGAGGAAAGTTTCCAGTTAGCTGTGGGCACGGTGGCTGAAAGATCGTCTGGGGGCCTGAGTCAGGATGATGACAAACTGAGGACATTTTGCAAGCTGAAATTATGGGAGGAGGAGCAACGAGGAGGGAGTTGCTTGAAGTAGGAAAGGCTTGACGAGACAGAGAACACCCATCCACATCCAGAAGCTGGAGAGCTAGAGGACAGACAGCTGCACAGCCCCACCTTCATTTGTGTTCTGTTTTCCCTGGCTCCTGGGCATGTATGCCTTTAAACATTTTTTTCTCATGAGGTGAGATATCGTCTCAGATCATGATCTCATGGTCATGAGTTCGAACCCTGTGTCAGGCTCTGCACTAGGATTCTCTTTCTGCCCCTTACCTGCTCATGCACGTGCTTTCTCCCTCTCTCTCAAAATAAATAAACTTTAATATCCATATATTTAAAAAAAAATTTTTAAAGCTTTCTCATGAAGCAACCCATGTGCTTTTTTTCACCTTCTTGTCACTAAAAGAGACTACATTAGAACAGCAGATTGCCTCTGACAATGGAGGATATAAACTTAAAAAAAAAATCAAGAGACACAAAATGAAAAAGAAAGAACTGTACAGGCACAGCGATACAGGGCCATGAAGACTAGTGACAAACAGTCATTCCACTCAATCGTCCCCAAGGACCTCAGCTTGGTACAACCCTGTGTGATTAGTATTTATAGTGATGACCTTGAGTCTTCAGGCACAAGCTGCTTGACATTCAGCATATTTTCAAAAGCCAATGAAGCATGCGGTTTACCATAGAAAAAGTTTCCTTCAAGTTACACAAAGTTTTGGTTCCTTAAAAAGGCAAGGTTCATGCAGTTATTTGTTATGTTTTAGTTTCTAAAATACGTATATTTATTTATACATGCCTTGCCTTGTTCAAGCAAAGATTAAAGATGACTGACAAGAATACACAAAACCCAAGAAGGCAGTATAATTGACAGGAAAGAGGAAGAAGCAGGAACATCAGGGTGTGGACACAAAGCTGTTCCAGGAGATTCGGTTATCTGCAAAGCTCGCTTCTATGGAATACCTCACTCCTTGATAGATCATGGAACATCATAACTAGTATTACTCACTATTGAATCATTTTTAAATCTGGAAGAAGGTCAGGGTTTATATTCTGAATGTAAAAGTCAAATTGAAACTGGGAAAAAGGAAAAAAAAAAGAAAATATTGGCTTAAATCATAGAAAATATAATAACAAAAATGAATAATTAAAAAAATGTTTGTTTGCTTGCTTGTTTATTTATTTATTTATTTATTTATTTATTTATTTATTTATTTATTTATTTATTTTGAGAGGGAGAGAGAGAATCCCAAGCAGGCTCTGTGTTGACAGCTCAGGAGGTCATGATCGGAGCCAAAATCAAGAGTCAGACGCTTAACTGTCTGAGCCACCCAGTCGCCCCAACAAAAATGCATTTAATAAGCTGTTAATTTAAACATACATTTAAATATTTTCTCTTCCTTTATTTTGGTAAAAATCATTCCTTTATTTCAGTAAAATAATTGTTACGGGATAACAAAACTTTTTTTAAAAAGTTTTATTAATTTAAGTAATCTCTACACCCAACTTGGAGCTTGAACTCATGACTCCAAGATGAAGAATCACAAGTTTTTCCGACTGAGCCAGCCAGGTCTCCTGCACTACTTTTTAAATGTTAATCACAAGTAGCATCACATTATGTTACCCAACTATTGAAATTCTGCAATGTCCTTTGTACGAAGGAATATTAACATATTAAGGAAAAAAGATGTTTAAAGTTGAGTTAAACTCTGCATACAAATGTAATTTTCTTATACAAATGTGATTTTTAGGCTGCATAAAAAAGCAAGAATTTTTCCAGGAGCACTGCCCTGGTTTGCAGAGGCTCCCAGGATTTGAATTAAGGTGTTACGACTCATATTGGGCCTGCCTCAGGGAAAACTTCTGAAATTTGTAGTAGGACATTCATATTATGGAGTTACTGCTCATAGGGTAAGAGTTGGGGCTTCAGAGTCAGGCAAATATACAGATTTGATGCGTAACAGCTGAGTGATAGCTTGGGCAAGTTACTTCAAACTCAGCTTAGTTTGTTTCTTCTTTTTTTTTTTTTTGGCAGTTTTATAACTTTATTTGGAATCAGAAGTTAGTTCTCAACCATATCAACTGTCTGTAGATTTTTTTTTAAGTTTATTTACGTATTTTGAGAGAGAGAGAGAGAGAGAGAGAGAGAGAGAGAGAGAGAGAGAATGAGCAGGGAAAGGGCAGGGAGACAGGGGGAGAGAAAATCCCAAGCAGGCTCTGCACTGTCACTGATGCAGGGCTCGAACCCACGAACCGTGAGATCATGACCTGAGCCAAAACCAATAGGGACACCCAGAATCTCCTGCCTGTAGATTTTTGGAAGTGGTGACAGGTACCTAGGTAATCTGAACTCGTTTGGTGAATCTTCATCCTCATTACATTTTCTGGACAACTGTATACAGATATGGTATGGGACATTCCTTATTCTTTTAGCCCAGACAGCTTTGTTGAGTCTGGTATCTATGCACACATCTGAAGTTCCCACTTTCCTCACGGCAAATTTCTGGATCTCTTTGGGTACCCAAGGAGCACACTTCCATGGATGCACTTGTAAACGGTGATGGCGTCCTCTCTGGTCACTACCTTGTTGGTGGCATCATGGCTCTTCTTTTTCTTGCCACTCTTCTTTGTGGGAGCTGGTCTGTGGCCCAGGTTGCAAAGCTCAGCTTAGTTTCTTAATTGCAAATGAAGTTAATAGGGTTGTATGGAAGATTAGATATTATACGGTAAGCATTCAGCTCATAGCTGATACCTACTGAACCTAATAAATGCCTGTGACGGTAGAAGCAGTGATTGCCCAGAACATTCCACATTGATGTGACACAAGTCTCTGTTTCACTAGTGCTTTGTCAAAGATTTCTGGCCTAATTTTCCCATCAACAAATTTTTCTTTAATTGTTTTGCTGCGAATACAGTTTGATGTTAGGGTTCTGACATGGAAACTAGTTTCATTGCCTTCTATTACCTTCTTATTGTTTTCCAAAATGAATAAGCAGTGATTTTTTTTCCACTGAGATTTTTTCTTTGTTCCTTTTCATTCAAGTCCAGATAAAACTGCATTTTTAATCATGCCCATGGATGTGTAGTCTCATCTGACTAGCTCCATCATGTGTCTATAATGAGTTTTACAATTTTAAAAGTTGTTTTCATTTCATTGCTACTATGACCTCGAATAACGATGACTATCTGGTAATATATTGGTGAGCCCTCTTAAAAATAGGTGTAAATCCAGAAAACTGGAAAACTTCATAAAGTGAGGATTTTTGGGGGGGGGGGTGAGATTTGGTCCCAGATTCAGGGTCATCATAATCTATCATTCAAACTATCAGGGTGTTTTGGGAATGCAAGAGGGGTGCAATTAATAATTTCACTGAGATAAAAGCATAAACCAGGACTCTCCCAGGTAAACCAGGGCAGAAGACTGACAAGCCCAAACTGACAACGTATCTTCCCGAGATGAGTATGGGGTAGGGCAGGGCTTGAAGGATTCTTCGTGAAATTATAGGCTCCCTATCACGTGCTCATACTCTATATTCTATGTTTGAGCTGTGCGTTAGTGGGTTCTGCTTTGAGAATCCAAGCTCTGCCCTTAGAGTATCGGACTCCATTCAAATCCCTATATCTCAAGAAAAATGCAATGACAAAGTCAAAGACCCAGAAAGACATAACTAATATGATCAAGAGCTGTGGGTCTTCATGTTTTGGCAGTTATGGCATCTTTGAGAATTTGGGATGAAAGCTATTAACTCTCTGAAGAAAAAAGGCACGTGCAAAAGCCCCCATAATTTTGGCATTACAGTTCAGAGGGCCACGATCTGTGTGATCGCACCCAGGGACCCAGATATGAATCCCTAAGCTAGAACACATGGTATAGGTGGCAGAGAAAAGGAACCAGTATTTCTTGGCCATCTGTACACATATTTCATTTCATACTCACATCAATCTATTTTCTAGATAAGGGAGCTAAAGCTCAGAAAAATCAAGATCTCACAGCTAGTTAGGTGGCAAAGCCAGACTTCAAATTCAGCTTTATGTGTCACTAAATCTTATAACCTAAGTACTGCTTAGATATAAAAATTAATACATATATTTATACTTCATTCTGGAAAATAATTATACTACAAAATATAGTTACAAAATGAACACAAGCATTTATCTCCATTTGAGTCGCACCTATTGGAATTAACACTTGAAACCGGAAAGAGGTTATGAGGGACAATAAAAGTAAGTATTAAAAAAAAAAAAACCTCAAATGTTAATATAATCAACAATTAGTGTCAAGATAGTTATAGATGAATCCAAGATCGATAAGTTGTTGATGAATTATTAAAAGATTTTTCAGTGTCTCATTGTATCCCTGGTTTAACCCTGGGCAAAACAACTACATCTTTGTCTGTATCCCGTGAAGCCCAAGTCAATCCGTGGATGGGATGGTGGCTTAGGCAACGTGTCATTTCGAACCTAAGTAGTGTTTCTTGTATAACTGATAAATTCCAATATTCCCTTTGGTAACCTCTGTTCATTAATTCCTAAAATACCTGATCATATTCTGTCATGCCCCTGAAACATCGGATCTGTTTCTCTGAGAATTTGGTGGAAGATGTCTTGCTGTTTCCTTTCCAGTTCATGCTATAGATTGCTGCCATATGACTTCTCTACCCTAAACCATAGCTCCAAATATGGCAGTTCCTTGCACAAAACTACTGCCACTTCTCATTACATTTATACCTTTCCCATAAGTATCTTCTGTCTTCCTCCTTCTAAAATTGTAAGCTTGGTGAGGGCAGAAAGCAGTGTACTCACAGTTGACCTATAGTAGGCATTCAATTATATCTATTGTCTCACTGTGTGGATGATTACTACAAGAATTTAGTCAATTTGATTTTCTTTCCATTTTTCAAACGGAGATACAATTTACATATCCTTCTAAAACATACAATTTAGTGGCTTTCAGTATATTCACAAAGTTGTGCAACCATCACAAGTAATTACTATCTAATTCCAGAATATTTTCATCAGCCCAATAAGAAAATGCATACCCATTTAGAAATTATTCCCCCCCCCTTCACCTGGGCCCTGGCCATCAATAATTTACTTTCTCCTATAGATTTCCCCATTATTTACTTTTATGTAAATGGAATCATATGATATGTGGTCTTTGTGCCTAGCTTCTTTCGCTTAATATGTTTTCAAGGTTCATCCGTGTTGTGGCACACGTCAGCACTTCCCTCCTTTTTAAAGGCTGAGTAGTATCCCATTGTGTGAATATACCACATTTTGTGTACCTGTTCTAGACAAGATCATTTTTAACATCCATACAACTCTAGGATCCTATACATATGTGAAGGGCCACCGCCAAAATTCATAAGTAAATCACAATAAATCATTATGCTTCATACTTAATCCAGAAGTTTTCAAATCTTACCTAACACAGATTCCTGGCAGGATAATCCTGTTGTAACCAAGTTTACTTGCTGAACTCTTAAGAAACAATAAAACCAGAGCCCCTGCCTTTATTTCTGGATTCTCCCCCCACCTCCAATCTCGGCCTCACTGCCCACCCCCAGTCTTGAAAGTCCACACTCTGAAATAATATACGTGCCCCGTGACGGTTTCGCTAATTGTTCTCAACAGACAGGGTTCACAGAGGTTGGAGAGTGCTTTCTTCCCAGTTATTTCTCCCGTCTCTCTGCTCACTGCAGTGCAACTTCTCCACCACCCAAAAGTCCAAAAGAAAAAAAAAAAGAAAAAAGAAAGAAAAAAAAAAAGCCTTCCTTTGTTTTCCAAGGAAATTCAGGTAAAAGGAGGGGTAGGGGAAACGATATTTTTGACTTTCCTCACAATCCAGACGTTGGAAAGAAAAAGGATTTCCTTTGGGTTGCTGCCACGACTCTGATCTTTGATGCTGATAAAATATTTCCTTCTTAAAAAAAAAAAAAGTTATGGGAAAATCATACCACTTCAGCTTGGAAGCCACACCTACTGTAACTTACGCGTTTAAAAAAAAAAAAAAAATGAGAGGCTTACCTCTCTTTCAGGGAGGGTTTTGTTCCCAACAGTTCAGGTCTTGCACTGCGGAGCGAGCCGGGTCAGCAGCGCTCTTTGGAGGCTAGCGTGGAGGACTACAGGATCCAGAGGTCTTTGGAAACTCCAGCAGCTCCAAGCTTGTTGGCTACCACGGTTTCCCTGAGGAGTGACGCTGTGAAAACAAACCCTGATTGGTCAGGCCTGAGCTGAATTCTCCATTTATGGACAGATTGCCCAGCCCGAGCCGAGGCTCTGCCGGAGGAGTACAGAGTTAGTGGCCGAAGAAAGAGGAGCGAGGCTGGGCAGCCAGGCAGACGCGCGGAGAGCATCGGGCTCACCTAGGCGGGGGCGGGGTGGGGGGCGAGCGCCTGGTCCGAGTGGACCCCTGCCCTCTGCAGCATGCGCCCCGCCTGCTGAGTCTCCTCCTTCTCGCCCTCACCTAGCGCCGCCGATCCCGCCTGGATGGAGTCCCTCCAGGGTTCCCATTGGCTCCTGTGAGTGCTTGGGTGTCGAGAGCCCGTTTTTGGCGAAGGGGACCAACTTTTGAAGTTCTCCCAGGAGCCTGCGTTCCAGCCCCAGCTCCCCGGCAGCCGGCGCCGGCAGAGGCGCGACCGCGGCGCGAGTCACCATGGTGAGTTGGCCGCACGGCGTCCCGGGACCGCCTGACCCTGGGACCGGGCAGGAAGCGTCGGCGCGGGGCACCCACCTTGGGCGCGCAGCCGAGGCCAGGGGTGGAGAAGGTGGACGCGGGAGTCGGCACGTCGCGAGCTCTGATTGCCTGCTGCTTTCCGTAAACCCTGGCTGGGGGAGAGGGAGCGAGGGGCCAAGGAAAACTTTCTTTCAAGCCGCTTTGGGCGCCGCGAAACTTTTTGTGGCCGGGTTGCTATGGCTGCCAGCTGTCGGAAGCCAGCGTGGGGGCAGCTCAGCGCTCGGGGGCACGGCCCTCGGAGGGGACCCCTCTCTTTCCGCGGGGACGGTGGGGGCAGCGCCGGTGGCCCCGCGGTCCTGCCCGCGGCGGCGGGGAGCGCGGCACCGAGGCGCAGGAGCCGGCTCGCCGCGCCCCCTCCCCTGCGCGCGCCCCGCGCCCCCCTCCCCGCCGGCGGGCACGGGCGCCGGCCGCCTCCCCGCCTCGCCGCCTCTCCGCCCCCCGCGCCGCCAGCAGCTGTCCCGCCTGGCAGCCACACGCCGGCGGGGGCGGCGCGGGCCGCACAAAGGCCGGCGGGGGCGCCAGGTAGGGCGAGCACCTGGCGCTGGGCGGGCGGCTGAGAGCGAAAGTGACCGGGCGCAGCCGGCAGCCTCGCGGCTGGTTGGGTCTCCGCGCCCGCGAGGCCGAGTAAACACCCCCACCCCCCACCCCTTCCCCGAGGGCGAGGTGACTGGCGCTTTTCGGGTGTACCGCGAACGGGTCGCACGGGAGGAAGTCGAGTGTTTTGTTCTTTTTCCGTTGGCAATTTGGGAATACAGGGAAGTGGCCGACTTTTTCTCACTCGGCTCTGACTTTCCCCCTACCCGCCCCCCAGCAACCCACTCCGCCCCATTAACCTGAGCCGCATCCCCCTGGGTTTGGGTATGGTGTTCGTTTCTATCCGAAGCACAAAGGCAAGGACTCGATTTTGAAGAGATTGACAGTCCATCCGAGAAAGAAAGAAAAAAAAAAAAGTGCTACTACGAGGCTTCATAGTTTCCACACTTGCTTCTTTTCAAAGAACCCTGCCTGGGTGGATGACCTGATCCTCTTCTGGTTTGTTTTGTTAAGTTTTAATGACTGTGAATGGGGAGCTAAGTCAAAATGGTAATTGGTACAGCGCTGATTTAAAAATCTATCCCGCAAGACCAGCCTGAGAAATGTAGCCAAGGCCCATGCGAACCTGTATACAAAACTCAAAAGCAACTCTAAGACCCAGTGAGTGCTGTGTTTATTCAAAAGGATGCTTAAAAACAAAACAGTCTTTAAAAGGGCATCTTTGACAGAAGCTTTTTCTTTTTACCTCGTCCAGAGTTGTGTCACCTCTGCCCCTCCCTAAGAGGACACTTGATCTGTAAATAAATTTCCTCTTTAAGTTTCAGGGTTTAAGGAGTCAGTCTGCTCCACGTTATTTTTGGAGCCCCTGTGAGAGAACCATTTACTTACACTGATGTGTGGTGGGTGGATGAGCTACCTAATTGGGCCACTACCTAATCGGCCACTTGAATTTCAGCAATGTGATAGTCCTAGTACTTTAGAACTGCTATAATTATTTTCCATGGTTCAATATTTCTAAAAACAAAACAAAATCAATATGTTTATGTCAAGAGCTTAAAGAAACTTACTGAATTCAAATACTTGAGCGCTACCTTGAGAAAGTTAACTTTGCCTCAGTGAATTCATTTTTCATGTCGGACACACTGCAAAAGTAGTCTCTGATGCCTGTTCTGGAGACCTCGGAAATAACGTGCTCAGTTCGGCCACATTGCTTTTGAAGTAGATGGCTGATCGAATGGATGCGGAGGAGGCATGTTCTAAGGAAGAGAATGGTTTCCAGAGTTGCGTAGTATGTCTGTCGGAGGACAGGGTGTGACTTACCTATTGATGGGTTCCCTGCCAGCAGCACAGATGGCGGTGTTGTGGCCAGCCGGGCGGCTATCAGTGCATCAGAAAAAAGTTAAAGCAGCTGCTGCCCTGAAACAGGACATGCGCCATCGCTCCGTCTACTAGAGGTAGAGTAACGTGGCCAAAATTAAATGAATCATTTCTTCACTGACTTGAGAAATTGTTCATTAGCTAGGTGAAGTTGTCTTAGAGCATCCCCCATCCTAAGTCGTCGGCAATCTCAGTTAGAATGTTTACTGTTGATATACGACCCTTTCAAGCCAAATGAGGCTTCATTTTGTGTTTCATTCACATCTGTGTGGGTCTGCCCAGCTGCATCCTTCAGCTGCTTAGAACAGGAAGAGAAGGGGCATTGCCTTCAGTGGGTGTGGCTGAGGGTTAGCGTGGAGAAGAGAATCTGTGGGGCCCTTGGCTGGGCTGTAGGGAGAGCTCCTGTATTGTTGTGTGTTTGCCTGTTTGTGTGTGTGATCTCTTAGGAAGTCTGGTAGCACACGAGGAAGACTCTCAACCTGTCCCTAAGGCCCTGCCAAGACTCATTCAGTTGTGACTCATGAGGAAGATTGTCATTTTCTGATTCATGAGCACAATGTCCAGTGTAGAGTTCACCTCCTATCTTTTTCCTGAAAGCTCACTTTGGGACACTTTTCTCCATCTTTGGAGAAGCAACAACTATGTTTGGAGACTTGACGAACTGAAAAAAAAAAAAAAATCTCTGCATATCTTTATAATTTAGTGCACCTTGGTTAGGATGGACCCACAATCTCCTTTGACTTTGATTAATAATCATAGCCTACTAAGATTTCCCTTGTCGAATTTGGCTTTATCGTCTACAAAGGGAGTTCTGTTTTAGTGGGCATGACGGCTTGGACTGTCCGATGGACTGGAACCCATGTGTGTAGCTCTGCTATCTATATATGTCAGGTGCAGAAATTATTATTCATAGGGCTTCTCTGACTTAAATATACTGAACTATTTGAGTAAATCTGAATTGGCCATCACCTCAGACGATGGTCAGGATACACCCCTTTCCCTCACTTGCATATTATTTGTGAGTAAATACAGATGTTATTTATAAAAAATACACAGGAATAGACTTATGTACTTAGAAATCTGTCAGACAGCTGACTACGAGGTAGGTAAGTTCCTTTGGGTGAAGGCATGGCACGTATTTAGAAAGTCTGGAATCCATTTCAAGTACGTTTTCTGGGAAGGTAACCTAGTCCACTCCCACTGATTAGTTTATCAGATTGCTAATAGTTTCCTGGCCAAAACGACATAGTACAAAGCCAAACCAAAACAAAAATGGGTTGAAGCACAGAAAAGTTTTGATGGAGGCAGAGGGGTTAGGGAGGGATATGGAATTCAGGACATTATCTAGGGGCCAGCTTGGGTTGGCCAGCCTCATGGGAAAAGTTTGGTCGGCCCAGGGCACAAAGGGAAAGCCCGTGGAGCAGCAGATAGAAAGGGATGGAGAAGTGGAGGAAGCAGACAGTAGCAGAAGGAGTGAAAGTCTCCTCCTTCACACTCCTGCGGGGGATTTCAGCTTTGTCCGTGGTTGCAAACTCCAATGTCTGCGAAGGCCAGGATACATACAATTTTTCATGGGGTGAGGCTGTCCTCTAGAGAGTAAATATACCCCTCTAAAGAAGCACCGTTACTTGACCTTAGGCCATGGTTTGTGACAACTACCACATTACCATGGTTACATTGATCCTATTACATATTTCAAGGGAAGCTGGAAATCCAAATTTTTGTGCCGGACCGGTTAATCCTTAAAAGTGTTCTGATCATTGCTGCAAGGCCAAACACCTGCAGGTCAGCTGTTTGTAGCCACTCTATTGTAAATCTCGAAGTGGTGTCCCTGAGAACCACATGCTTTCTTCCATTCGCTCACCAGCAGGAATGTCTCAACTTTAACCATATACCAGTAATGGTGTTTCACTGATACATCCACACCTTCCCACTGGGTTTCCTTTAAGAGAGGGAGTTCCCTGGTATTTTCAGCCTATGGAATCACCAGGCTATTAACAAGGAAAATCTGCATCCAAATTTGGAGCAATCTAAACACCAGTGTAGATGTGTAAGTTGTATGAGTGGTGAGGCTGTGAACTGAACTTCTCTTTCTTAACCCATCACACCTGCCTCCCCCCCCCCCCCCCCCCCCTGCCCCCACCTCTTCTGGGGAAACCTCCCCCCCCCCACAACCCCGTTATTGCATGCTAGACCTCTTTTATTACTCTTCTAGTTGAATCTCCTGGATTTGAGGTCTGTCTTACCTTTGGGCCTAGATAATGAGCATTTTGGTAAATATTGACTTGGGATATGACTTTTTGCTCCTGTACTCAGTGTTAATGTCATGAGCTCATGTGAGACTAAATGAAAGCGAGAACATGTAATACTTTGCATTTCCTAATGAGAAACGATTGGGTCTCATTACTTGGTCAAAACTTGTGACAGCTATTTTCATTTGGTTCAAAAAGCAGAAATAGTTTGAAACCTGTATACCAATGCAAAGTATTATGAGCTTCATTATGGAATATATAGAAATTATGTACAGTCATGATTTTCCAAGCCTGAGTCATCTACTATTTTTTTTCACAAAGATACAGCAATTGTGTTTTCATCAATATGTTATTAAAATGGTGAGGTTTTAATATTTTTATTTTATTATTATTTTTTTTACCTTGCTGGGACTTAATATTTACAGAGCAATAAGGGGTTAAAGGTTAAATGCCAAAGGTACTAAAAATAAACATCTTGGCCTTACAAGCACATTCTGTAATAATGGTAAACAAATTGTGTCTTGAATTTCAGCTTCACAGTTTATTTTGGCAGAGACAAAAGGTTTTTGGGCATCGTAGCAAGGTATTTTTTTAACCTATCTTTATGACAGCCACACTTGAGCAAAGTAGAACTGTAAGAGTGCTCCCTAAAATCGAGGGATTGGCTTTGACCAGCCCTGGAACTTTGCACTGTACGTCCCAGGGAAGTCAGCCCGCCCTTCTGAGTTGCCACCAGGGAACAATGTCATTGAAGTACGAAGCACCTCTGAGTGGCCATATAAGAAAATCTGTTTGTTTTTTTTACTTCTTTTTTGACCTAAAACTTTAGTGTTCAGCTTGATCGCCCATCTTACTCATACCAAGTCCCTCTCCGCTATTTCCAGAAGTTACATTCTGCCCCAAAGAAGAAATTGGCCCTTCTGAAGATGTGAAATATCATACGATAGGCTTTGGAGGACAAAGAGGAGGTGGCTTTTTCCAGGAATAAATACAAGAAACTGCTCTGAAGGGGGCCATGGTCTCTCCCCTGTTTTGAGTTCTGATGTGTTTGTTAAAAGTTCATTCATGGGACTTATAGTGATACGCTACATTGTAGAAAGTCAAACATACTACATTGTAGAAGGCCCAGAAGAGATTTAAAAATTCTATCCTAGGGGCACCTGGCTGGCTGGGTCCCTGGAACATATGACTCTTGATCTCCAGGTTATGAGTTCAAGCCCCATGTTGGGTGTAGAGGTTACTAAAAAAAAAAAAAAAAAATCTTAATTCTATCCTAAATCCTTTTGCTGGATTTCACAGAAAAGTGTAGATGGGTTGACTTCTGAAGCCTCAGAAGTAGGATTTGACTGAACTGGTGCCAGGATTCATTTTCTGATCCCAATCTAATAAAGCTTTTCCCACCAAACCATAGTGTTGGATTAGGGTCTGTTTCCTTAGAGTCTAGACATGACCAGGTAGTTTTCTTTCTTTCCTTCAGAAAAGCCTACTCGGAGATGGAAGGGCATTTATTTTTGATTTATTACTGTTTCAATTTTTGAAATAAATTTGGAGGATTCACCTGTAATGTCACTACCCTAATAGTAATTATTTTCATGCTTTTGGGTTCCCTTCTAATCTGTCCAAATGCACACCCTTTTTATGTAGTTGTAATTATGGGCTAAATGTACAATTTGGGCTCTTGTATTTTTCCACCTATTTTATAAAACCTTTTCCTGGTGAGCATATTTATCACATTTTGGTGGTGTATAGTAATTCCATGTAACCTGCTTACCCAGCCTGTCATAACTGTGCAGAGACTTTGCCTCTAGAGCTATGTACCAGGGAGACCCCTCCCTGTCATTAATGAGCTGCTCAACTTCCTGTTGCTTTTGAGACATGTAGACCCCTCTCTAGTGCAGAATGTGAAGCAACACAGGCAGGCTTGGGGGATACTCCAAACTCCTAAGTCCTGCTATGGGTGTTCTCCCTAGTTTATGGCATTGGCACTCAAATGTGTAACACCAGTGGGTGCTCAGGCTTCTGACTGTAACTTGACAAGTATGAATGGTCTTATCAGAGAACGCAGGTAGTTGGAAGTGGGGAGCTTTGAACCCTAAAGTGGAAAAGACAACAGCAGTTACAAAAGACGTTATAGCATACATGCTTATTACTAGGTAGGAATCCTTACCAAATATGGCGGCAACCATTGGGAAATCAAAGATAAATTAAGCACTGCCTCTGGGAGGAGCTCATGTCTAATGGAGGAATGGTAACAAACAGCTTTCGTATTCGTGAGTTCACTTCTTCCTGCACCAATGATGGTTTTTGTTGCCATTTTATAGGTAAGAAACCAAAGTGTAACAAGGGAAAGAGAACTGTTCAGGGGGCCTACAACTTGTGTGTAAGGAAGCAGGTCTTTTAACTTTATGCTCTTTCACAAGCAATTGAATACATGATTTCTAATTTGAAGTTTCTGAATCCAAGCATCCATATATCGCTTAATCATTTCACCTACTTTTGAAGGAAGGCAAGGTTGATTAAAAAATAATCTGTTTTAGTTAATTATACTCAATAGTGCCAGGGTGGGATAATTTAGACCTAAGAACATTGTCTGTCATGGGTAGTAAGGATCTTGGCTTTAATTTCCTTGTTTTGGGGACTTTGCATGTCATAAAGTTTGGGTACTGGGTGATATCACACTGGGAATAAGGGTAAAATAAAAGTCATGCTAGAAAATGCTCTGATCTCAATTAGGTTAAAAAAGTAGAAAATAAGGGAAACAAGATAACCACAAGAAACCTAGCCCATTAGTCCTCCTACATGAAAGAAAACAAATAAGAAATTAGGACCACATCATTAGTGGCTTAGTAATTTAATCGGCGTGACCAGCATTTGATGTCGACAGCAACTCAGCATAGTATTTTTTGGTAACAGAATGATGTAGACATTGTCATTGTCTGATTGTAGGAATTTTCAGCAACAACAACAAAAATAAGGTTGCTTTTAGTGCCCCAAGTAGATGCAGACCTTTGTTATAGAAAATTTTGAATTTAAATGTAGAAGCATCTATTAAGCTATTTTAGAGTATGAATAAAGATGTCCTCAAGACTTGGGAACGCTTGAATACAGAAATATGTGTACAAAATCGTAACAATTCAACTTACCCCCATCAGCTTGTCAAACAGAGACTCCTATTATTTGGGGGGTATCCTGAGGTCCTCTGAAAATATGTTGGAATCTATCGACCTGTGTCCCAACAGTGTTTGTAATAGTAAAAACAAAAACGAACCAGAACAATCTAAATGTCGGTTAGTAGAGAAATGCATAAATACACGCAACTTATTGGTAACCAAGTATCTGTATGGATAGATCTCACAAAAGTAGTGTTTGGTGAAGAAGCAAGTTGTAGAAAGATACATATAATAAAAACTAAGAAAAATTAAAAAAAAAACTACACACAGTATATTGTTTGGGGATATGTATTCATACATATATATTTATGCGTATATTCTTTTAAAAATACAAATCAGTGGACTGGAAAGATACCAAATTCAATCTGCTAAAGAGGGAAGGAGGGGCAGGCCTGGCTGGGTCAGTTGGTGGAGCGTCCGACTCTTGATCCCAAGGTTGTGAGTTTGAGCCTCACCTTTGGCTTAGAGATCACTTAAAAAAATAAATAAATAAGAGGCATGGAGAAAAGGGAGAAGACTGGGGTCAGTTGACTAATTTTAACACTGGTAGTGTTTCATTTACTTTATAGATTAGAAAATCCAAAGCAAATATAATAAAATAGTATCATTAATTCTGGCCAGTGTGTGTACATACATATTTATTTTATTCTCCATACTTTTAACATCTTTTTCCAATTAAGAAGAAAAAACACATAAACAGACAATTCTTCATATAATCTTAGGAAGTTCATAAACCTCTGAAGCCCATACGATTTCATTCCAAGGGTTATAGCAAACGTTGTGTTGAGATGAATATTAAGGTGTATGGTCAGTTGTGGATCTTTGCCTGATTATTCTGATGACAGTTGACATACAATCAAATCATTAGTAAGTCTCATTGAGTGTTATGTAAAAGAGTCATTAGGGATTGCATCCCAGGATGTTCAGTGTATTAGTCACCTTTTCTTGCCCTATTGTGTCTGCTGGCTTTTAGTATAATAAACCACCCCAGACTTGGTGGTTTAAGTAATAAACGTTTATTATTTCTCATGATTTTGTGAATTGGCTGGGCAGTTGTGGGCTGGGTGGACTGGCTCCTCAGATCCCTGTGGTCAGCTGGTGGCTTGGCTAGGGATAGATGATCTGGGATGTCCTCACTCCCATGTCAGCTAGCTGGCACAATTTCAGTTGGGGCAGTGGAGATGACTTTGCCGTATATCTCTTGTCACAAGAGGCTAGTCCTGGCTTATTTACATAGCAGTGGTCACAGGGTTCCCAAGAACAGCAAAAGAGAAAGCAAGCCCAGCACACACATTTTGTTAAACCTCTGCTTGCATCATGCTTGTTCTTGTCCCACTGGCCAAAGCAAGTCGCATGGCCAAAGCCCAGAGTCATTGTGGGAGCGGACTCCCCGAGGGCCGAGCTACGGGTCTCCAGCCTCAACCTTTTCTTTCAGCTTGCGGTAATTGGGTGGATACCCTGAGGCAGGAATAGATTCAGTGGCAGCTTCCGTTTTTCCCTGGCTGACCCTCTGAACCTCTGTGTTTGACAGAAGCCCCCATGTCTATTATACATCCACTGCTGTTTTCCCAAAGCAATTCCCAAAGGAAATGGAATGGCAGTTCTTTTGCATTGTGGGCACTCAGGATGATCTTCAAAATTGCTGTTTTTTTGTTGGAGAAAAAAGTAAAAGCAGAAACTAACAACCAGAAGAAAAGTAATTTTCTATCTGTTAAAGGGAGCTTTGTGAAAGTACCAAGTGTTTTACAAATAAGTCCAAACTGAGAGTGCAGTGAATCCTGCCAAACCAGACTGGGCTGGATGGCCTGTTGGACATGAGGGTGGAATAATCCTGTTGGGAACAGGTGGGGACAGTACTGCTCACTGCCTGATTCTGCCTTTCCAGCCAACCCTGAGCCATGATGTGGACAAAGCCTTTCTTCACACACACAAAAATACTTGTTTGTCTTGGTTGAAAGTCCTATCTTTTGGATTATTCCCCAAACAACCCCATGTCAATTCCATATTCTGTGAGCCACAGACTGTGTGCTGTCTGTGGGCTCCTCAACAAGATGTGAATTGAGGACGAACTTAGCTTTAAACACAGTTCTCAAAAATGCATTAACCCATGGGTCTTTCGCTTTGACTTCCTCTCTTTCTCCCTCTCTCTTTTTAAATGGAAAAATTTGAACTACACAAATGGGGAGAAAACTTATTCCCCAGCTTCAACAGTTGACCATTCAGGGCCCAGCTTGTTTTCTCTATTTTGTTAATGGGGTGTATCAGTCACATTGATTAACTTGTTGACATTGAGCCATCCCTGAATCCCTGGAATAAATCCCACTTGATCTTGGTGTACGACCCTTTTGATGAATTATTGAATTTGGTTCGCTAGTATTTTGTTGAGGATTTTTGCATCTACGTTCACCAGGGATATTGGCCTGTAATTTTCTGGTAGTGTTCTTGTCTGGTTTTGGTATCAGGGTAATTCTGGTCTTGTAAAATGAGTTTGGAAGGGTTCTTTACTCTTCTTTTTTTGAGTTTGAGAATGAGCATTAATACTTCTTTAAATATTTGGTAGAACTTACCAGTGAAGTCATCTGGTCCTAGACTTATCTTTGTTAGGATGTTTTTGATTACTTATTTAATCTCCTTACTAATAATTTAGATTTTCTATTTCTTCCTGATTTGGTGTTGGTAAGTTGTAAGTTTCTAGGAATTTATCTATTTCTTCTAGATTATCTAACTTATTGGCATATAGTTGTTCCAATCCTTTCTGTATTCTCACCTTCCTTTGGTTTATTTGTTTATTTTTAAAGTGTTTACTTATTTTGAGAGAGAAAGAGAGAGACAGACAGACAGGGCATGAGCAGGGGAGGGGCAGAGAGGGAAACACAGAATCCAAAGCAGGCTCCAGGCTCTGAGCTCTCAGCACAGAGCCCTATGCAAGGTTCAAACTCATGAACCATGATGTCATGACCCAAGCTGAAGTCGGACGCTCAACCGACTGAGCCATCCAGGCACCCCTCCCTTGGTTTATTTTGGAACAAATCTTAGATGTCATTTTATCCTATCTCTGTATTAGGTTGGCTTTTACATAAGCTAAACTCAGCTCTTGGCACTAACTACTCTTTTGGTCTCCCTTTGACTTTTAACAGTAGAGACTGTTTTACAGAATGATGTAGACATCTCCAGTCACTGGGCAGTCTTCTTGATACTTGTCCTGGTCCCATATCTAGGTATACATTGTCTTGGTATGTAGGACAGCGGTGGCTCCCCACTCTACATTCCTAGCCATACTCAGTCAGGCACTTCCTTTAGGTAGGATTGGTAGAACCAGCTTGTGGTTATTGGTCTCTTCATTCCTTCTTACACAAGCCTGCATCACGGTGATGGCTCTACAAATAATACTTGTTTCTTCCAATGATCAGATGCATTTAAATGTAGACTGTCAGGGTGCCTGGGTGGCTTAGTCAATTAGTGTCTGACTTTAGCTCCGGTCATGATCTCACGGTTTGTGGGTTCCAGCCGTGCGTCAGGCTCTGTGCTGACAGCTCTGAGCCTGGAACCTGCTTCTGATTCTGAGTCTCCCTCTCTCTCTGTCCCTCCCCTGCTCACACTCTGTCTTTCTCTGTCTCTCAAAAATAAATAAATGTAAAAATAAATAAATAAATAAATAAATAAATGTATGTAGAATGTCAGGATAAGTAATATCCTGGAGACTACTTGGGGATTTCTATGAAGTTGTTTGCTAAAGTTTGTGTCTGTGTTCATATGTGCATTTTTTCCTGGGAAGAAGATTCATAAATCCCCAAAGTGGTCCATGGCTTCCCCAGATGACCCTCGAGGGTCCAAAGAATTTAAATAGCCTGACCAAGGTCACTTGGCAAATTAATAGAAGAGGTGGCCTTAGAATTACAAGTCTTTTGACCCACAGTCCAGGGATCTTGGTCCTAAATCTGCTTTTACTAGAAAAGTTTAAAAATCAAACATAACAGGGGCGCCTGGGTGGCTCAGTCTGTTGAATGTACGACTTCAGCTCAGGTCATGATCTCACGCTTTGTGAGTTTGAGCCCCACCTCAGGCTCTGTGCTGACAGCTCAGAGCCTGGAGCCTGCTTTGGTTTCTCTGTCTCCCTCTCTTTCTGCCCCTCCCCTGCTCACACTGTATCTCTCTCTCAAAAAATAAATAAACATTAAAAAAAAATAATAAAAAATAATTAAAAAAAAAGAAAATCAAACATAATAAAGCACTAGGGAGAAAGGAGGTGGAAAGTGGTACGTTAAATTTTTTTGTAAGATTCCCATGGAACTAAACCAATTTAAGTTACCATTACCATTACCAATGAAGTAATGGTAGGTATTATCTGTTGGAAACTAACTTAATTTTTCAGAATAATAATAAAGCATGAAAACAGAGTCACAGTGTTGGCCTCATATTTATTATGTTTTTAAATTCTCCATTGATCACAAAGAGAAGTCTGTACCTCTAGTACAGACTTCAAATATAAATCAAGGACCTAAGGTTTTGACTTTAAGTAAATAATTGAAAGCTCATTATTTTCCTGGTAGGGATTTATTATTATTAATTATAAAATTAATATTTATTGGGGCACCTGGGTGGCTCAGTCGGTTGAGCGTCCGACTTCAGCTCAGGTCACGATCTCGCGGTCCGGGAGTTTGAGCCCCGCGTCAGGCTCTCGGCTGATGGCTCAGAGCCTGGAACCTGCTTCCGATTCTGTGTCTCCCTCTCTCTCTGCCCCTCCCCCATTCATGCTCTGTCTCTCTCTGTCTCAAAAATAAACATTAAAAAATTAAAAAAAAAATAATATTTATTAATTGAGGGTACATAATGAGAAGGAAATTACTGGACTCCAACCACTGGACTCTGTGCTCTGTGCTCTGTTTCTATCATCTAGGATTAAGGCTTGGGGTATAGAAAAAAAAAAAAGGAAGTCGGATAGCCTCTTCCTTCTAGCTCTTTCTCTCCCCTTCCTCTAAGTCCCCCCTGCATCCTCCATCTGTCTAGCATCCTGTTCTTTCCTCCTAAGGTTCTTGCCCTTCTAGATGGGGGAGCGATGAGGAGGAGGGTTGGAGAATGCAGGAAACATAGTTTGCACTTGCTCAGAAGTGAGACACATAATTAAGTCCACCACAGGAAGGGCAACTCGCTCCTCCCACCTCGGTCGGATCCCTCTTTCTCATCCTGGGTGGAGCCTGCCTAGCACAGCCTCTCCAGTGACTGTGGAGTGCCAATGTGCCCAGCATTGTCTGGTCTACGGAGACAATAGACACTGTCATCATTGTTTGGGGCAATGAATCAGTCTTCAGTTTGCAGGAGCAGTTGTATGTAGGTGTCAGGTGGCAAAGGTGTATTTTATGTAATCTAAATATAAGATGTAGCTAACTGAAAGATTCCATCGGTTGCCGAGTCCTATGGATTCGACTTCTGCAGTGTGGCTTCAGTTTACCTTTTCGCTTTGCCTCTCACCTGGATCTCCTGGCCACGTCAAGCTACCCGCTGTGCCTCTTACAGGCAGATGTTTAGCTACAGTCAATCCCCATGGTCTAATTCTCCTTTTAGGCCAGTCCTAATTCCACCTTCTTGAGTCTCAGAGTTGGAAGTTATCTTCAAAAAATCCATGGCTGTCGGTCTGCAGAGATTCCATGATTCGTTATGCGCGTTTAATCTTCTCTTCTGGTGAGTTACTTTTCAGGGAGAGCCCTTGTTTGTCTTTGTACCCCACCTCATTTTGTGATTTGTCCTGCTAGGTATACAGTGCTATTTTTATTTTTATTTATTTATCTCTTAAAAAATTTGTTTAATGTTTATTTATATTTGAGAGAGAGAGAGAGAGAGAGACAGAGAAAGAGAGAGAGAGAGAGAGAGGCAGAACTTGAGCAGGGGAGGAGCAGAGTGATGTAGACAGAATCTGAAGCAGGCTCCAGGCTCTGAGCTGTGAGCTGTCAGCACAGAGCATGACGTGGGGCTCAAACCCATAAGCAGTGAGATCATGAAACCCATAAGCAGTGAGATCATGACCTGAGCTGAAGTTGGAAGCTTAACCTACTGAGCCACCCAGCCACCCCTGTAGTTCTATTTTTTTTTTAACGTTTATTTATTTTTGAGACAGAGAGAGACAGAGCATGAACGGGGGAGGGTCAGAGAGAGAGGGAGACACAGAATCTGAAACAGGCTCCAGGCACTGAGCTGTCAGCACAAAGCCCGACGCGGGGCTCGAACTCACGGACCGCGAGATCATGACCTGAGCTGAAGTCGGACGCTTAACCGACTGAGCCACCCAGGCGCCCCCCTATAGTTCTATTTTTAAACGTATTGGGGGAAAATGCTTGCGTTTCCTTCTGCAGTGTGTGACTACAGTCTTTAAAACACACCGGTTTTAAAGACTTGGTCTTTACTTGGAGTAGACAGAGGGCAGAACTGCCCACACAGTGCAGCACTCCCCAAGTCCACACCAGTAAACTGCTGCTCTTGGTGACTCAGCTAATGGAGTGAAACAGGGAGGGGTGAATCAGGGAAAGCGCCCCGTGATTCAAATGTCACCGGAGCCTTTGATTTTAGTGGGGATGATGCAGTTGTCTGATGTGGGTGTCACCCCTCACTTCATTCAGCTCGCCTCTGGAGGGAGAGAAGAAGAATAAAGATACTTAAAAGGGCACCTGAAAGCCGAGCCACTCATTCACCGAAGGCAGGAGAATCAGTCTGCCCACGGGTACCTGTCCTCACTCGCCAGCCAGCTATATAATGTTGAAACCAGGGCAGACACCCTTCCGCCCCTGCTGTTTCCGAATCTGTGAAGAAAGACAGCGCTCCCAGAAACTGGAATCTATTGTATCCATTGCCAGTGATCTTTGCTAGTATGGGGGTTTCAGGAACAGGCAGAGATACAGATGGAAGAAGGGACTGAAAGAATCGAAAATGAGATTTTGAAGCAGACAGTATGCTTTTTTAATTGTGGTTTTGGAGGACAGGTTGACTTCAGATGTTTAAAATTCACAGGTAATCCAAATACTGGTAAATTCAGACTGTCCTCATGAGATCTGTGTGCGGGACCTCCACACCTAACAGAGTGGGCAGATTTGTACTTTTTGAGCTTTTTGGAGTATGTTTTCCACACTCAGCTCCAGGTGGAAGGGATAAGGTATTCTAAGCTTTCCAGAGTGCGAAAGCAACGGCCTCCAAAGTGAGGAAGGAGGAAACCGACGTCCAGGTGACTGGTGGAGTCTGGAAAGATACGTATGATCACCAGTTAGAACATTTTGAATGGTATTTTGAGTGGCTTGTACACCAGGCATGGCAGAGTTGAGACAGGCCAGGTCAGTTGGGGCCCTCCTGCCAATGGGAGGTTTGGAGTGATATTAATTCATTAAATATTTGTTTATTGTTCTCTCCTGCTAGGCTGTAAACTCCTTAAGGGGGATACAGAGTCACATTCGTTTTTGAGTTTCCATCACCTGGTGAAATGTCTGGCACGTGGTAGAATCAGCAACTTTGTGGAATTGAGCCCAACTGTTCCCCCACTAGACTAAAAATGCATGGAGAGCTGAAGACCTTTCACTGCAACTCTGCAGTGATGTTGTAGCCTCCAACAGAAGAGTGATTGATGAAGCCGGTGGATTAACCTAGACAGTTAACTAACTGTAAACTGGAAATGTTTTTCAAAGATAAAAATAGCCCCCTCAGATAAATCCAGTAGAGCTTCCTTTTGAGTGTTCTTTTAATAGAACAGGATATTAGCAACTCTCGAGCTCAGGTCCTGGAAGGCAGAGACTGGAGGGAAGCTGGTGGGCTGGAATGGCTTCTGTATAGGACTCTCTCACTCTGTTGATTACAACCCTTCTACCGTTGAGACCAGGAGAGGTTCTGGGATTGCCCAAGGCCACACAACCAGTCCCAGCTTGTCCCCTCCAGGAGTAACGCTGCTCTTTCCAAGCAGACAAGGAAACAAAATTCACCCAGGCTCCCCGATGAAAGTTCCCAACTGCAGGGGCGCCTGGGTGGCTCAGTTGTTAAGTGTCCAACTTCGGCTCGGGATGTGATCTTGCGTTTCATGGGTTCGAGTCCCACGTTGGGCTCTGTACTGACAGCTCGGAGTCTCGAGCCTGCTTCAGAATCTGTCTCTCCCCTCTCTCTGCCCCTTCCCTGCTCATGCTCGCTGTCTCTCAAAAATAAATAAACATTAAAAAAAATTTTTTTTAAAGTTCCCAACTGTAAAGGGAAGCATTCTCAATCAGGTGTAACCCGTGACCTCGCTCTCAGGCTTTTCACTGCTGGAGGTTGTGCCAGGCTGTGGCCTATCACTACCAGATAGGATAAGAAGGTTTTCCTCATTCAGCTATGTGGACCATCAGAATGTAAAATTACCTGACCAAGTTTAGATTTGTTCTGGTTTACAGAGAATCCGCTGCCTTTGTTTTTCCTTAGCGAACTAACAACTCACCTGCCCAACTGAGATCTCAGTTTTGCCCTCTTCCCAAGGCCAGTTTGTCTCCAAAGAGACATGCTAATGGCTTAATTGTTTTGTTTATTCTCCTCCTCATAAATTCTGGTAGCTTCTTTTGCATTGAGTAGAACTTTTTTTTGAGTGTCTTGGCATTTCCTTTTGTTTTGAATGGCTCTTAACGTTTGCTCCTAAATGTTTTTTTGAAAGGTTGGTTAGCTCTTAGTGATAGGTGTGGCTTGCTCTAAATAGGAGGTTTTTCTGGGTGTGGAATGGAGAAAGTGAAAAGGGAGGGATTTTAGAAAGAAATCCTATGCACTATATCTATATGACAAACAGATCATTTTGGAGCCTGATATTTATGCACTTATGTTTGCTTGGCTCACATACTTGAATTTTAGGGGTTAAAAGATTAATGCATGCAAAGGAATGTTGATATTTAGCCTGACAAAAACTGTGCATTTACAGAGCTGTGGTTTGCTTTCCAAAATGTAGAAATGTAGAGGTTTACTTCTTCACCTCTGACAAAGAATTTCAAGTATGAGACTCTTCTGGCTCATGTAGTAAATGCATTTTTATAAGTTTCATGTAAATGACACATTCTGGATCAAGAAACTTGATAATGCACTAGGAGAATAATTCTCAATGCAGGGTGGAATCTGACTTTGGTGAAGGGAAGACTCTTGCAAGGGAAGGTTGAAGAAGGTTAAATACGCTGAGGTCGGTTAAATCGGGTATCCTGGCCCCTTGGAATAGAAATACTTTCTCTCCTACCAAGTGGAGTTTGGAAATTTCAGAGCTGGGAAATAATGTATTAGATTTTGATGTGCTAAATCACTTGAACAAGTAATGAAACCAATATTATACTATAACTTAACTAACTGGAATTTAAATAAAAAACTTACAAAAATAAATCACTCAGACAAGTACATGATCACGCTATTTTTGGATGTGTCTGTAATTATGCAGGGTTACATGATGATAAAATTTTCAGTGGCTTTTCCAGTTTCTGAAGGTATTCTATCCTTTGCATTCTCAGTCAGTCCGCCTGGAGACCTTAGTGTTTTTGTGGGAGTATGGGTCTATAAATTTAACAGCTTTTCACACCCCCCAAGAGAAGAGAAATCTGCTATTGGAATGAACAATTACTGGGGTGTCTGGGTGGCTAAGCTGGTTAAGTGACTGCCTTTAGCTCAGGTCATGATCTCAGGGTTCATGGGTTCAAGCCCCACATAGGTTCTCTGCTGTCAGCACAGAGCCCGCTTCGGATCCCCTGTCCCACTGTGTCTGTGCCCCTGACCCACTTGCGTGCTCTCTCTCTCTCTCAAAAGTAAATTAAAATAAACTAAAAAAAAAAAAAAAAAGGAATGAGCAGTTACTGAGGACCCACTCCGCATTGCTCTGCTTTTGTACTTCCTTTGAGGTAGGTATTCGTTTTCCGCCTACAGACGAGGAAACAAAATACTATCTGAAAAGTGGCAGAGGATGGATTTAAATTCAGCATCATCTGAATCTGCTGTGGAGAGGAGCTGTCTATTCCTAGACACGTGCACATTCAAGTTGTGGGGTCTATGGGCCAGCAGCATGGGCACCAACTGGGCTGTTGAAAGAACTGCAGAACTTCAGGCCCCACCCCAGACCTCCTGATTCTGAGTCTTCATTTAAATGAGACCCCAGGTGAGAAAGCACTAGTGTGCAGGAAACCTGTGGTCTAAGCACGGTGACATGACTCAAAACAGGTGCCCAGTAGAAGCCTGGTGTTGTCCTCCAGGATGCCATCTTACAAGGACAGGGATGCAAACAGTCAATCATCTCTTATCTTGCTGTAGCAGAAGTGACATGGCAATGCTCAGGAGCGGGGTGGATGGAAAGTTTTCTCCATGTGAGGCAGTTCTGGAGTCAGACGCACGGAATCAGGGGCTGCCTACAGCGTGATTGGAAAGCCCTCCACCCAGAATGACTCCTCCGAGGCTCCTGTCAATGCCGAGCTTTGCCATTACCGGTTGCTCTGAGCTGCTGCATCATTCTTGATAAAATGTTGGTTGGTTAATAACATCTGGCTGTAAACTAATCTATCAAACCTTCTAAAGGTGCCCAAGAACAGATTCTGTCAGGGTGGAGAGAGAGAGAGAGATCCAGACTCGGGAATATCAATAGCGAAGAGTCCAGCCTCCAGAACCATTCCAACCCTGGGGCTACAGAAAGTGTCCTTTGCCTTCTCTTCCTAATTCGTACAGCTAGACTGGAGACATCAGGGGCCTTTTCTGTCCCTCTCCTCCTTTCAGGACTCCTGCTGGTCCCAAACCTTGTGAAGGTGTCCTCCTTTGCTCCGCTGTCATCCTGGTTTGAATCTGCCTTGTCTTACGCTGGGACCATCACAAAGGTTGCCTAAGTGATCTTCCCTGTCTTCCCCCTTTAATTTACAGAAAGAGCAGTGCCAGAATCATTTTCCTGGTCATACGGCTTTACACCTGTCACTCTTACTCAAAAAACTCTCAGCTCTTACAGAAAAGAGGCTAAAGGCTAAAATGTGGATCCGTCTCAAATCTATTCCAGGCTGCCCCTGTCCAACTCTTATTTTCCAGTAGTCCTTCTGGAATATGTAAACTCCATGGGGCAGCCTGAATGCCTTGTCCCTGCTATTAGCTCCTAGCATAGTGCCTGCACACCATAGGTTTTCAATAAATATTGATTGAACGGATGAATGCACAAGCTGATTGTCATGTTTTATAGTCTGGCTAGAATTCACTCCTTGGTCAGGCTGTTCTTAATGACTGGCCTTCCATTCCCTTTCTTGCCATTTATCAGAATCCTCTGAGGCCCACATAAAGGCTCATTTCCTGGAAACTTTTGATTTAGCTCACTGAGTTCATTTCTTCTTCAAATCGTAACCCTTGTCATGGAGTTATTTGTTTGGTGCTCAATTATATGTAATCTCACATTGCTATCTGTGTGTGAGTCACACTGTATAGATAGACTCTAAACCCCCTGAGGTCAGAAACAATTTGCATTTCTTTATACTTTTCAGAGTTTATCCTCTTTCCCTTTGGCCTTTTCTCATTTTCCTGCCTCCCCTCCTTGTTCCCAGGTCATTGGCCGCTCTTTGACCACACTTGTGTTGGGTATTCCGCTTGGTTGTGGATCAGGCACCCCTCCCCCCTTGAATGTGTGTGGTCCCTGGGGACAGGTACTGCGTCACCTGGTTTCTCCCTGTGTGAATGATGGATGCTATAAGCTTTGTCCTTCTGAATTTTCTGTCCCTCCTTTTCGTTCCGCCCAGTTCCTGGAACTCCCGTTTTTCCACTAATACAAATACGATCATAGTGAGTAAAAGTCAGTGCCCTTGTGACTCAGTGTATTTTCCAGCTACAGTGTGAAGGTGTCTTAGAAGCCACCCGAGACAGCAGTAGTGGATCTGTTTCACTCTGAGGGGGAGGCAGGAGCCTGCCTGGGGATCAGGAAAGAGGTTTGTTTCCCCTTACGTTACCTGGAACAAAGTAGAACAAATTATTTAGCTCTGTACTTCAATTTCATTTTTTATTTTTATTTTTTTTTTAATTTTTTTTTTCAACGTTTATTTATTTTTGGGACAGAGAGAGACAGAGCATGAACGGGGGAGGGGCAGAGAGAGAGGGAGACACAGAATCGGAAACAGGCTCCAGGCTCCGAGCCATCAGCCCAGAGCCCGACGCGGGGCTCGAACTCCCGGACCGCGAGATCATGACCTGGCTGAAGTCGGACGCTTAACCGACTGCGCCACCCAGGCGCCCCTTCATTTTTTAAAAAAAGGAAGTAAGAGTGGTTTGCATTCTTTTTTCTAGTAGGTGCTGCACTGAGTGTCAATAAGAACATAAAGTGCTTTGAGTCCAGTCCTTGTGACATGCACAGCACCATAGCCCTACCCCGGGTGAAGCTCTCTACTACATGCCCCTCCTTTCTGGCTCTTCTGCCTCCCCCCAAAAGCTGGAGGCGACTGTTCCTAGTACATTAGCATTTTTCTTTTTTCTTTTTTTGTTTATTTATTGATTTCAAGGGAGACAGCAGGAGCGAGGGAAAGGCAGAGAGAGAGAGGAAGATGGAGAATCCCAGGCAGGCTCTGCACTAGCAGTGTAGAGCCCGATGGGGGGCTCGAACCAAGGAAACCTCGAGATCGTGACCTGAGCTGAATCCAAGAGTTGGATGCCTAACTGACCAAGCCACCCAGGCTCCCCGCATTAGCATTTTTCTAATAAACTTGTGCAGTCTGGCTTACTAAACTTTACGGAAGTTATTGCCAGTCTTTTCTTTGAAAGAGTTTCATGTTACCTGATAAGGAAATACATCAAAATTGGAATCAATTGAGTAAGGTTAGAAATGTTTGAAGACCATTCGCAACCATGTGGATGGAACTAGAGGTTATTGTGCTAAGCGAAATTAGTCAGAGAAAGACAAATATCATATGACTTCACTCATATGAGGACTTTAAGATAAAAAACAGATTAACATAATATAAAAACAGGGAAGAGGACAAAACATAAGAGACTCTTAAATATGGAGAATAACAGAGGGTTACTGGAGGGGTTGTGGGGTGGGATGGGCTAAATGGGTTAGGGGCATTAAGGAATCTACTCCTGAAATCGTTGCACCATATGCCAATTAACTTGGATGTAAATTAAAAAAATAAATAAAAGCCCTGACAGGATTAAAAAAAAAAAAAAAAAAGAAGTGTTTCAAGAAAAGAGACACATCTCTGCTTGACCTGCTCAGCTTCTAATTTTCACATCTTACTAGCTTGGGGAGGGATGAATGGCAGAGAAGAGAAATCACAGGATGAAATGAGTCAGTAATGAATTCATTGAATTTGGGCAGGGTAGCTTGCCTATTTGAAAAATTCTTGGCAAAATTTCTCATCACCCTCCTCCATAATTGGCTGGG